>NC_059139.1:74547451-75797451 GCF_020740605.2 Lemur catta | reverse complement strand
AAAAGACTAATTAGTATGTATTAATTGCCAAGTGATTTCCAGAAATATTTTACTTCAATTTGTAAGTCTATCTTTATTCCAGTTTTAAGAATGCAAGTGCAAGTTAAAATATGCTGATACCCCCCCAAGAATGCTACTTAGTCACAATCTAAACAAAAACATTCATATGCCACTCCAAAAATTTCTGCCAAGAGAAATTAGACAAGCATAAAAATATCAGAATCCTTTCTACATACTTAGACTTTCCTAAATGTTGCACCAAGACTATAGGATACCAAGCCCTCACACAGTCAAAAATCCACGTATAACTTTGGCTCCCCAAAACTTAACGACTAATAGCCTACTATCAACTGGAAGCCTTATCAGTAACATAACAGTCAATTAATATACATTTTTGTGTTATATGTATTACATACTGTATTCTTACAATACAGTAACAGAAAAGAAAATTTTATTAAAATCATAAGGAATAGAAAATATATTTACTATTCATTAAGTGGAAGTGGATCATCATGAAGGTCTTTACATTTGTTTAAGTTTCTCTTGGCTGCAAATGGTACCTGTGCAGCCCGTAAGTGTGTGCTTAAGTTTTGATAAATTTTAACTTTTTCTTTTTTTTTTTTGAGACAGAGTCTCACTCTGTTGCCCGGGCTAGAGTGAGTGTCGTGGCATCAGCCTAGCTCACAGCAACCTCAGACTCCTGGGCTTAAGCGATCCTCCTGCCTCAGCCTCCCGAGTAGCTGGGACTACAGGCATGAGCCACCATGCCCAGCTAATTTTTTCTATATATATTTCAGTTGGCCAGATAATTTCTTTCTATTTTTTAGTAAAGATGGGGTCTCGCTCTTGCTCAGGCTGGTCTCGAACTCCTGACCTCGAGCGATCCACCCGCCTCGGCCTTCCAGAGTGCTAGGATTACGGGCGTGAGCCACCGCGCCCAGCCAATTTTAACTTTTAATAATAGATTTGTATGTATATTTTATAGTGTTAAGTGATAAAATAGACTAGTATCTACACATAGTTTATGCACTCATGATATACCTAACTTGTTCTTAATTTTTTCAATATTTCTGTACTATGTGGTTTATCTGTGAGTTTTTTCAAATTGTCATAAGTCTCAAAAAATTTTTCGAATATATTTATTCAATCCTACACAGTTCAAACCCATGTTGTTCAAAGCTCAACTGTTTTTCTATTTTCTTTTCTAAATGGATAAAATGGTGGAAAGATGTTCAAAAAGTCAGAAGGCATTGGTGAAATAATTAGGCCCTGTTGATTCTATGAGTAGTAACGTTTCAGGAAATTCCAAATTAAAACTCATTTCCCTAAGATAAGGATGAGGAAAGCTGGTAGGCATTGCCAATCAGTTTTAAAATACAATCTTTTTGTTGTTTTTGTTTTGATAGAATCAAAAAAGATCATTAAAGAGTTGTCTAGAGTAGACGTGATGATTAATTTTATGTATCAACTTTCCTGGGCCACGGTGCCCAGATATTTGGTCAAACATTATTCTGGATGTTTCTGTGAGGGTGTTTTGGGATGAGATTAATATTTAAATCGGTGGACTTTGAGTAAAGCAGATTGCCCTCCATAATGTGGTGCACCCATGGTATTCAGTATAGTTTGTAATAGAAGTTGGCATACATTATTTTGCAAAGGGACAGATAGTCAATATTTGAGGCTTTGAGGCCAAGATGCAGTGTCCTCAATTCTTGAACAACTGTTCTCATGGAAAGGTTTATAATCTCTTTTTACATTTAAAAATGTAAAAACCATTCTTAGTTTATGGGTCATACAAAAATAGACAGCTGATCGGATTTGGCCCACAGACCGTAGTTCGCCAGCCACTGTTTTATAATATATATTAAACATGTTTAAATATTGACTTTTTCAATCCTAAAACTTCAGAGTCGTGAAATAAATAACCCTTGTTTCTTGGGCCCAGAACATCCTTTCTACAGTCCTTTGCCCTCTTAGCGATGCGTTTTCTCCATTTCTTTCGAAGGGGCCTAATAATCTTGTGTTTTCTTTCTTTATACCCTTCTCAAGATCTGACAAGAAGCTGATGTCTATTTTGATTTCTCCCTTACTTTTTTTGTAGGGGAGTGTTGTCGTATTTTGTCCAGATACAGTAAAACGGTGACAGAAGAGCCACATGGTCTGCCTTCTGGTCACTCTGGGTGAAGGGAGACACTCCTGTTTTAGGTGGAAAAATTTCAGTGACAACTTTCTCTTCCTGACAAATACAGCTACCACATGCCACCCGACCTGGAATGCCAGGTCTGGTGAAGCACAGGAAAAAGGTGGATGAATAAAGCTTACCCCACCCCTGGAGAATTTCAGAGTTTCACTGAGTCTCCCTAATATCAGCTTCAGAAGTAAAAGTTTAGTCACTCATCAGTATTTTAGCTACACGATATCTAGTATCTGGATATTTGGACACACACTGAAGCCTAAAAGAAGGTTCCATACCCCAAGTGTTCTACCCACTGATATTTCATTTCTCCTGACAGTATATACCCCTTTTCCAGATTTTTATTATAAAAATTTCAAAGATACAAAATGTTGAGAATGGTATAATAAATACAAATATTTCAGCCATCTACGTTCAGCAACTTCTAACATTGGCCCCATTCGTTTTATCTATCGGGCATATCATCTCAATGAAGAATAGTCTGAGGCATCCTAGTACACACCACCATTATAACAGGAAAGGGCTGCCAATCAGACCTGATTATGAAAAAAAGAAAAAAAAAAGAAGTGCCGTCTGGGTGAAGTGACAGCATCTCTGAGGAGATGGAGTCCCCAGTCTTCAGCTCCACAGATGCACACACAGTATTGAACTTGATCACATCAATGCAATGTTCCCAGGGACAAAAGAAGTTGCACAGTTATCAGAACAGTCTTGTAAATTATTTATACTTTATTATATTCTTTGATAAGTATGGTGGGATAAAAAGAAATCTTACATCATCCCTGTAGTCATGGGGAAATCCAATAATTAACAAGAAGCAACTACTCCTCGTCAGTTAATGGAGGAATATTTGAATTGGGACTCAGGGAAGAGAGGAAGCAAATTTTTCTTGGCATAAGTCAGGGTAATTGGGTAACAAGGATTAAATTTATGTTAACGGAAAAAATAGAAATTACTCAACAGATCAGACAGGAGCTTTTGGAAGAAGTTCAGATGTGGAAACAAGAACTGAATAAGTGTGTGTTTTTGATATGCTGGGGGAAAATCAGCTGAATCCAGAGTGGACGTTCATACCCTCCCACACACAAACACACCACCGCCATCATCCCTATGATTCTTGGCACCACAGCTCACACTGCCTTCCCCCACAGGGGTCAGCTCACACAGACACAAGGACGGACATTACAACTACTAAGTACCAGAATTTAGAAAGCAGAACAAAGCCCATTGAAATTCAATGTATAGGGCTGTGAATCTTGCAACGGGACGTTAAAAAGAGAATGATAAGGAATGACACTTGAACGTGTCTATATGCCCATCCCAAGGATCAGAGGGGTGGCCCTGGACCCCAGAGGGGAAAGGGATTGTAAGAGGGGAGAAATCTAGTAAGTGAGGGAGAAGAAGGAGAATTAGGAAAGGTTGGAGCCCCATGCAGAACACCCTGTAGAGGCCCCCGGTGTATAACATCCACTATGGGGTGGCACGAGGAATAAAGTAGTGAGTCAAAGCACAGCAATGGTTTCCCTTTTCTATTCCTAACTTTGCATAGCTGACTAATGACCTTTGAACATCTTAGGAGACAAAGGATGAAATAATACCCAAGTATTTACCTCCTCTTCCCTCCTAGGGTTGAACTGAAAGTACAGATGCAACCAGAGAGATGATAGGGTGAATTCCTTAGACTTCCTCTGCCTATGGGTAGCTAAAGACAGTCCCTCTTCAATAAGGACATCACTACTTGGGCTACAACTTACCTTTGAACAATTTATAGAATTGATTGCTCACGCAAATAGAACTGATCGTGTACTCGCTCTCTCCCCACCACGTACACACATATAATTAAGCCCATCGCTAACTTCCTTTCTTGCTGATTCTTGTAGCAGTTATTCAAAAGCTTCAGACACTTTGTAACAGCATCCCAGGAAACTGGATCAGTTTAGAAAGGTTGAGCCCCTGTCCCGACTTGGCAGATCACCGTGACTCACATTTCGTAATTCCCTCATTTACTCAGCCAGTCAACCAGTATTTATTCAGCACCCAGTATGTGCTAGGCTCTCTGCCAGATGTCACGGTTATAAAGAACAAGCTGCTGCCCCAAGGAGCATACAATCTCCTGAACAGTCTGACAGAAAACAGAAAATAATCTGTCAACTTAGTTACCCCTGAGGAGGACCAACCCACACAACTCAATTCAATAAATCAGGAAGAGATGGTAATTATACACAAGTTTTTTTCTACAGAAATTACCATTTATTTTGTGCTAACTTGGTGTCAGGAATCACAGACACATTACGGTCTACCTTCCACAGGCACGTGTTGGTCTCCATAGGATGCGTCTTTAGGCTTATTCCAAAATCACTTTGTGTTCACTCCTGTTTTTATTTATTTTATCACACTGTAACCCATGTGATTTGGGGGTATTTCATGTTTAATTTTATTCTACTTGAAATCACTTCCAGAATAAGGCAGGGTATAAATAAGTAAATCCAGGCACTGCCAAACTTACACAAATGTTCAATTCCAGAAGGCCTGGTACAACTTGAATTTTTCATAAATCAAAAAAAGCTTTCCTACTTTTTAATATTTTAATCTTTGTTGCTAAATAGACCTTCTTAGGCTAAGGGGCTGTCCCTCATGGTGGCTACACTTGGTCTTTTCTTTGGCATGATTAAAATGAGAAAAAGAGGGGAAAATAAGAACCCAGATAACACTGTGGTGACGTGAGTTAATTCAGGGAGAATCTGCACCAGGACTGAAACAACGGGAGACTTGAAGCAAAGGCCAAAAAAGCTGCTGCCAACTTTGTGCATTCACTTTGAGATATTCCTTATGCTTGTGTTTCCAATCATAAAGCAAGTTTTTCCTCATCTCTGAGATGCCATTATATACTTTACGGTAACCCAGGGAGGTTGTGTGAGAAACTTGGACACTCTTGCCATGCATGACCTCATTTTACATTTCCATGACTTGTGCTTGTACAAGGATTATTCTAAATGCCTTTGGTAGACATAAGCAATGAGCTCCCAGGGCAAGGACTGTGTCTGTACACGTTGTAGCCTTCCAAAACCTAGCCCAGCACCTGGCCTATAGTCAATGCTCAATCAATGCTCAGAATTGAGAGACTATACGGGATCCAGATGACAGCTCATTCAATTAGAAGCCTCCTCATTTTGTTGATAGACGCCCTATTCTTTCTTGGTTCTCCTTGGAGCTGTTGTTTGGATCCTCAATGACTAGAACCAATTTAGGAAAATATGAGAGCATATGAAATTTTTGTTCAACATTTTATGATGTGTAGATAGTTTTTTTACTAAGAAATGCTTTACTAATAAATTAATATTTGTCTGAAAGTGTATTTTCTTAGACTGGAAAGATTCTAACTTCTCTGAGCAAGTTCAATACATGCTACAAAGATGATGAAGTTATCATAAATTGGTTCCAGATGTCACCCTTTCCATAGAAGTTATTAATACCAGGCTAAGCTTTGATGGGAAAGAAGGGGTAGGGAGTAGGGATGAAAAGAAAGAGTTCCTATTTCTGTAAATTTTTGCACTGTCCAAGAAAATTATTAAAATATACTAAATTTGATCAAAGCATTATTTTCTAAGCAAATTTTCAAAGGTATAACTTTCCCTTAAAAAAATGTCATTTGATTCAGTGTGACAACCTCCTATGGGGATTTAAGGTTATGCATAGACCACTGAGGACTTACATGCTTTAAAAACAGATTAGAAGCTAAAACGTTGATAAAATAATTTTTAAATGTTGATTACAATTTGAACACTTTAACAGTCCAAGATCAAACTGCATCAATAATGGAAAATTCTCATGGAGCTAAAAGTATGTAGCAAAGACTAAGGAAGCAATGAGATATAAATGAGGAGTAAACTGGATCTTTTTGCAGTGGGGATGCCTCATTGTCCTGCAAAAGCAGAGACCAGGAAACTAGCCTGATTCGATAGGGTTGGAGAATAAACCACTGGGTATAAGGTCAGAATACAGACATCAACTTGGCAGGCTCTATATGACAAGCTTTAAACACTTGGCAGCAGCCTTCCTATGGTTTAAGAGTTTGAAGAATAGGATTTACTCAAGTTTGGCTAGTTTATATTCTGGATCTCTTGGGAGTTTGGATTCATTATGATCAAATCAAAGGGACTAAGTAGTCTTTGCTCAGTCTAAGCTTTATTTTCAGGTTGGTCAAAACTTCTGGACCATTCTTTCTAGGCCTAATTGAATATTCTGGAGGTTGGGAGTGGGGGTGTTAACAAGACTGTGAGATCTGTGTCAGCAAGAAGGAGAACTTTATTTTCTGAGAACAATCTGCAGATTGGGGAGGTGCAGCCTTCAGTGCAAAAGTTTGTTCAGAGGAAGGTTAGGGAGTAGGAGATGATGAAGGCAAAAACCACAGGTTGTGTGTGTATGGGGATGGGGAATCAAGTGCAGGGTCCAGATTGGATGGCCTTTAAGCCAGACATCTCAACTCTCTCTTTACTGGCTGGCTCTCTTTATTAGTGGTCTGTTGGTGATCAGCTGAAAATTTTCAGCTGCAGTCTCTCTCAGCACAAACAACAGGAACTGGTTTGGCTTGATTCCAGAAAAGGTGGGCTTGTGACAGTTTTGTAAGACTTTTCTGAAAACACAAAGTCATTTTTTTTGAGCACAAGGGACTTGTGACCACTCTCCTACGCTGTTATGGCCGCCTTGTTCTGCTTTTAACTTTGAGTGTCTCAGTTATCCACGAGGAGTCCATTTTGTCTGCTGTGTCCACGTTGTAGCCTTCCAAAACCTAGCCCAAAACCTGGCCTACAGTCAATGCTAGATCAATGCTCAGAATTGAGAAACTATACGGGATCCAGTTGACAGCTCATTCAATTAGAAGCCTCCTCATTTTGTTGATAAACCTCGTACTCTTTTTTGGTTCTCCTTAGAGCTGTTGTTTGGACCCTCAATGACAAGAACCAATTCAAGAAAATACGAGGGCATACAAAATTTTTGTTCAATATTATATGATGTGTAGATAGTTTTGTTCTTAAGAAATGGTTTACTAACAAATTAATACTTGTCTGAAAGTGTATTTTCTTAGACTGGAAAGATTCTAACTTCTCTGAGCAAGTTCAATACATGCTACAAAGATGATGAAGTTATCATAAATTGGTTCCAAACAGCAGGGGCTGCAAGATCAGTGTTCCCAGAATAGACCAGAGAAAAGGACCACTGTGAGTTAAAGGCCATTCTTGGAATATCTTATCGTCAGGCTCACACTGGTGGTCTTGGAAGTAACTACCAGGAAGCATGGTGAACAGTCAGGTGGCTCCTTAAAATCCAACTTGAAAGAAAATGGAGCCTATTTTGAGCTAATTACATTGAAAATGACACTACAGAGTTTTTTTCATTTGTATTTTATTTTATTTATATATTTTTTATTTTATAATACTACAGGAGTATAAACACTTTGGTAACATAAATTGCCTTTGCACAGCCTGAGTCAGAGCTACTAGCGTGCCCATCCCCCAGACAGCATACACCACACCTGTTAGGTGTGAATTTACCCATCCCCTCCTCCCTCTCCCACCTGCTGGATCCCTGATGAATGTTACTTCCATAGGTGCACATAGGTGTTAATCAATTAGTACCAATTTAATGGTAAGTACATGTGGTGTTTGTTTTTCCACTCTTGTGATACTTCACTTAGAAGAATAGGCTCCATCCAGGATAATACAAGAGGCAGTTCACCAATTATTTTATACATTTACCACATTTTATTAATTCACTCGTATTGATGGGCACTTGGGTTGTTTCCACATCTTTGCAATTGTAAACTGTGCTGCTATAAACATTCAAGTACAGATGTCTTTTTTTATAGAATGTATTTTTTTCCTTTGGGTAAATACCAGAGTAAATACCAGATTGCTGGATCAAATGGCGGTTCTACTTTTAGTTCTTTGAGGTACATCCATACTGCTTTCCATAGAAGTTGCACTAGTTTGCAGTCCCACCAGCATTGTATGAGTGTTCCTATCTCTCCACATCCATGCCAACATTTGTTGTTTTGGGACTTTTTGATAAAAGGCATTCTCCCTGGAGTTAAGTGATGGCTTTTCATTTGTAATTCGTTCACCCTTTTCTTGCCCCTTAACTCTTATACATAAATGATGCAGGATACTGGGTGTATGCAGAGAGAGAGAGAGAGAGGTTTTTACAAAAAGTTTTACATACAGTAAATTCTTGATTGTGTCACAGGTGTGCATTTATTCAATAAATATTTATTAAGTGACTATTAGGTACTGAGGCTAGTGCTAATATTGCTGAACAAGGAAAAAAACCACAGTATTTGTCTCAGGAAGCTTACATTCTTGTGACGAAGAAAGATATTGAAAAAATAACCACAAATAGGATGGGGGAATAAGGGAGTGCCAAAAATTGGACAAAGAATTAACATAAACAAAAAAGGAACCAGCCTCTTCTGTGGCCCAGGGGAGGACATGGTGTTTGTTGAAATTTGAATGGTAACTAGAAGATACCAGATGAACAGTGGGGCAGAGAGTGTTCCAGGCTTAGGAAATACATACAGACTCCCAAAAGCAAGAAAAAGTAGGGTTGACTACAGGTGCAGAAAGAAGCCCATAGTAACTGGAGTATGAGAAAAAGGAAGAGGCTAGAGAATTAAGCAGTGTCACATGCTGAAGCCCTGATAAACTACTGTAAATAATTTCAGATTTTATCCTAAGTGCCTCAAAAAGCTACTAGTTGGGAAAGAAGTCTTATTGATAACTTTTTGAATTATTTCCAGAAAAAAGGTAATTACTATTGATGATATTCTGTGTCTCAAGACTCGTTTCAAACAAATTTTATTTAAAATTTTGCAACACATTCACGTATTTGAGAAAAATAATAAGGGGAACTCTAAATGACTGGTTTCCTACAAATCAAATTCAAGTGCAAATGTCCCCACTTATCTGCCTTTTCCTCTTTAACGTCCATAATTTATAATATGAGCTTTTATTTAAAAGCTATGGTAATGGATAAAAATCAACATACCAAGAGAATCAGATATGTTATAGGTATTGCACTGGTGAAATGGGACTACAGTATTAAAGATCCTCACTGTTTCTTCCATGCTTCAGGGGCAAATCAAGAAGGGAAGAGAAACCTAATCTTATCAGCCAGAACAACTCTTCCCTCTGGGTAGTCATTAAGTCAGGTGCAAAGTAAGGCATTTTAACACCTAACCCCAAGGGCTACAGTTAGAGCACTGGAGCAGTCACTTGGAAATCCCAGCTTTCACCAGCTGTATTTATTATGCTTATTTGTTCTTCTAGTTTCCCTTCCCCCAGGTAAGGACTCCCAACATGCAAATATTTCTCCATCCTGCTCACAGAGGAATTCCTTTCACTAGGGGACAAAACACTTCATTCCATAGACAATACTTAAGACACAAAGGCTGCTGGAGGAGGTAAGGCTTCAAGCTTAAATCTTCCCAGGAGGTTCCTCTAGGAGCCTTCCCAGAGCCCTCAAAGATCTCCCTTTACTCTGAAAGCCCACCCTAACATATAGATTGAGAATAATCCTTTCCTTGTGCTGGAAGGAATTGCAAATGAGGAAGGAAAGATTCAAGGGCACTGAGCCTCTGGGGGATGGAGAGGAAGGACAAGAGACAGAAATGTTTGTGGGGAGTGTGGCTGAGGAGAGACTCCTCCTAACTTTCCAGGGGTAGCCCTCTAAGAAGATCACTGGTTTGGTTATTTCTAAGAATATCCTCTAAGAGAAGAAGAAATACTCAGGAAATTTTCCCACCTACCTGGCAAGGTTTATGCCAAGACTATTATGGTCATTGAAGGGGAACAAAGGCATAAAATAATGTTTTGCCAGGAAATCAAAGCAAGAGGGAAAAAATGTATCTCCGTAATTAGGTATTTGGCTTCACTGTATTTCAAATTGAGGTTTCCAATACAATTTTGTTCTGTTCTTGAAAGGGCTAATTATACTGTTGTTTCCAAAGAAGCATGTGATTGTTACAGTGGTTTACCGCGTTACATACTTCCCAAAGAGCTGGTATGAATTAAAAGCAAGACCAGTTTCATTCAAAAAATATTTGGTCGTTTTATTTTCAAACTCTGAAAGTAGGAGCATTCATATTTATAGATCCCTGTGTACACGTAGAAATGTGCAGGGAAGCAGCCAATGTCTGCCTTTGGCTTTACTTCCAAGGAAACTGGAGGAATTACTCATGCACAAATAAGTACAAATAGCTGTCTTTGCAATCATATAGAACAAACTTATTAAAATACAGAGATTTGAAGTGGTATCAATGTGCAAATGCAAGTATTTGTTTAGTTGTTTATGAAATTTTGCTTTTTGTGTGTGATACAGACTCTTGAGGGAGCCAGTGCAAAATAATGTTTAATTAAAATAGATAGCAAACAACATTGACTGCCGTACATTAGCACCAGTAACTCGCCATAATAAAAAGTAGGTTTTTCTCACTGGGGCTTTGACAATCAGGGCAAGCAGAGAAAATTCTACAAATGAGGACCCTCCACGGGAAGTTTCTGTTCCTCTTTCCCTGAAGGCTGAATTTCTAAACTGTAGCTGGAGTGCTTCGAGTCAGGCTAATTGTGATGATGGCGCACAGGGAGAGGTGCAACTTCCAAGACTGGGGTCAAGTTATTTAGGGACTTTGAGGCCAGTGTCTTACTTAGAATTGCAATAGGAATGGAAAAAGCAGCTCGAGCACACTGGAGCCTTTTACCCCACAAGCTCATCCCATTGAACAGTCACAGAGTAACATTCTGTATTCCCGGAGGATTTCAAAAGCACAACACTCACTCAAATTATAACTAAATACTGACAGACTCAGGGAAAATGGCTGGCAACGTGAAATCACCTACAATGCTACATGCCATATCTGCCCAGTTCATTTTGAAGTCTAGGCACTTGTTTAGAAAAGCACCCTCCTGGTAATCTCAATCTTTATTTCATCAAAAAAGAGCAAGAGATCGGCAGCCATGCGGGCAGGGCAACCATCAAGGGAAGCAAGGGATGAGACAGAATTGCATGTAGTCAGCAGTGAATTGTTTGATAATATAAACTGGGATAGTCTAATTCTTTTAAGCTCTAGGGCTGCTCACTTTGAGCTATTCAGTTCTATTTGGTGTTGAGTTGATTTTGGGAAATAAGGAGGACCTCTGTTGCTTTTGCCTTCCCAACAGTAATTCCTCTTTCCCCAATTTTTCTTTGGGGAGCATCCTCTCTTGCACTCAAAACCACTGCAATATGTGGGGGAGACTAACCCACCATCTCCAGCTCCAGTTTTGGGCACTTGATTCGTGCCTGGCCAGGCAGAGCTTGTGGGCACCTTGGCCATAATAAATGGTTCAGAAATGCACACGTGCACACACACGGAGATACACACAGATACACACACACTGGGCCAATAAGAGCATGATAATGAGTTGTTGGACTTTTTGGCTTAATTAGGAGGAAAGAATTTTCCTTGGGATGGTGGGGAGACTGCTAAGCTAAGCAGAGATGAGCTAGTAGACCTGGATACAGGGGTGATCAAGGCTAGATAAATTCTTATGCTGCTTAAGTCAATTTGAATTGGTTTCTCTAGCTTGTGACCCAAGGAGTACTGACTAACATGGGAAGGGACCTGGGATGGCCATAGCACCCAAGAGGTATGTCAGACAGAGTACCAGGCTGAGAGTCAGGGGCCTCTGAACCTTATGTTCAGTCTACTGCTAACAGCTTCTCCATCTGTGAAATCAGGGAAAGAGTTAAATTTTAGAAGCTCTAAACTTTTTTCAAAAAAACTCTTTCAAATCCATTCTTACCCCAAGTTCCATTATCTGAAATAAATCACAATAATGGCAGCAACAGTAAGAGTGCTCTTTGAGCAAGCACTCCGTGGGAACCCTGGTTTAAATGCTTCATGTGCATTTCCCACATCTCAATCCTCACAAAATCCTCTTAAGGAAAGTATGGTTATGAATTCCACTTTACAGAGAAAGAAACTAAAGAACAGAGAGGTTAAAACTTGCCCAAGGTGGCACAGCCATACGTGGTGGATCTGAGATAGGGATCCAGCCCTAAGATCTGTGCTCTCAACCACTCCACTCTTACCTGCAGCTCCTCCAGTTGAAGTTGGGTGGACAGGCTAAAAGCCCACCCTTGAAGTTTTGCTGGGAAGCCATAAGGCTTGAGGAACTTGATAAGCACAAAAATTCCATAACTCATCTAATATTTATTTCAACTTCAATATTTGTATACGAATGTGCTCAAGCATGCTGTGCTGTGTCACACGTATTTTAACAAACCAGTCCTAAGACAATCTAGGACAATGCTCTGAGAACACCTCTACAAAGGCCCAAAGGGCTTTTTCCCACAGTGTAGCCTCTAATCCTATTTCTGGGGCAGCAGGGTGGCCCAGAGCCAATTGTCAAGAAAACCATAAAATGCAGAAAGTTTGCCCTCTGACAGTATGGCACCTCCTTCCCCTTCACGTCATTTCACCTGCAGGCAAAATGGATTTGAGGCTACAGTGAACTCTAGAAGGTGGGAAACCAAAACCAACGTCTTGACCGCCATTTCTACAGACCACGTTCTCTGCAAGACGTCGGCACTTGGAGATGTGCTTAGCGCACTCAAGGGTTTATGGGGGAGGAATCTAGTCAATAGTTGGAAATACAAGACCAGAGATCAGGAGACAGAAGGAAGCTGGAGATGTTCATTTGGAAATAGGTAATTCTTCATGTCATAGCTGTGGTAAATTGTTTCCTAAGCACTAAGACAAAAGAACCAATAATTAGAACATCAATATTGAAAGGATGGTAAGAGGAAAACTGTGGTCAGAGAGGTAGGAAAAAATATGTCCCATTTCTAGGTGCACAGTTGATTTCCTTCTTGTTTTGTATTTACTCTTTCTTTTCTGAACCCATGCTCTCATCCCCATCAACAGACCAATAAGTAGTCACTTAATGTGTTCCATAGATGGTTTTAAAAATTATATTCTTAAGTATGGTCTTATCTTATAAATATGTGAGCCTTTAAATCAGATAAATATTATGTCAAAATCTCATTTTATTTCCTACTTTTGCCACTTATAAAATAAGAATCATTTGATGCTTTCTATCAAATTAGTGGCTTCTTCCTCCAATATGGTATTTATGGTCAGACTTATCACATTTAAATTATCCACTCTCATAATGATGTACACTTAGGTTCCCTCCACTAGCAAAAATGCTTGTTTCTGCTTCATATTGCAGTATATTCTCCTTTCAACTTGAAGATAATTATTATGTGTAGTTTAAATTATTGATCTCTCTGTTCCATTCATTCTGGTTCTGCATAGGATGTTCACTGGGTCAACAGAAAAAAAGCCAAACTCTGTAAAATAATTTTAAAGAGATTTATTCTGAGCCAAATTTGAGGATCATGACCCATAGCCACGCCCAAGAAGCCCTGAGCAAGTGGACTTGCTGTGGCTGGGTTACAGTTTGGTTTTATACATTTCAGGGAGACAGGGGTTACAGGTAAAGTCATAAATCAATACGTAGGAGGCACGCATTGGTTTGGCCTGAAAAGGTGGGCCATCTCGAAAGGGGAGGGGCTTACAGGTTATAGGTAGGTTTAAAGATTTTTTGGCTTGTAATTGGTTAAAGACATGAAGCTTTGTCTAAAGGCTTGGAATGTTTTAACATAGTTGCTGTTTATCAGAGATAAGCCACCGGACATATATTTGTTGTGTAAATTGAGGACCTGTAGGTTTGTCTCCAATACCCTTAGGCCTGTTAATGGGTTACAAAGCATGTCCCCAAGAAGGTAGGGGGCCATGATAAGGCATGTCTGATCTCTTTCCTCCTGGCAGGCAATTTAGTTTTAGGATATTCCTTTGGCCATGAGGGGGTCCATTTAGGTGAACCTTAAAATTTTATTTTAGTTCACAACTATGTCTCTTTTTTGTATTATTCTACTCACTCTGTGCTTACTTTGCCTGTGACTCTTCCTTCTTCTGGAGCTATCTTGGTTGGTAATGTATTCACTTTGTGGGTTTGATCTCCCCTGACTGCTTTCTGCTTATCAGGTGACTTTGCACCTAATGAAACCCTCCATCCCTCCTGCCTAAGCACTGCTCTTCTCTGCAGGCCTTTATCCTCCAGTTACCACTGCCTAGAGCTGAAGGTGTGGGGACCTAAAGGGAGGAAATGCCTGAAAGTGGGCCCATCAGCCGGTGCGTATCTGCTCCTAGGTTGATACTATCTCACCATCTCTTTCTCCATCTCACTATCTCTTTCCCCACACAAACAGAGCAGGGGCTGAAATGTTTTCCTGTTCCACAATGGTGAGGGAAAAAAAAAAAAAGAGAGAGAAAAGTACCCTTTGGCCATTGCAGGCAAGGTAACAGACAGCAAATTGTACAGCGAGATTCTCCCTGCCTGTGGCAGCCGGCCCTTCCCTACCTCTGTCTGTCATTCCCTACACTCGATGCCACGCTTACACTTACCCTTCCAAGGGTTTCTCATACAGGTTGTGTTAATTCACCACCTTTTCAGCATCAGGACACAACCTCAGGTCTGGATTTGTCTTCTCAACTAGACTGTGAGTCCCTCTGAAACTAGCTGCTACGTCACTTTATATCCAAACCCTCAACTCCTAGCTCAATGTCTGGCAAATTGCACACAACCAGAAAAATTTGTTGGATGTTATGAGTGGAACTGTGTTACCCTCCCCACCAAAAAAAGATAAGCTGAAGCCCTGGCCCCCAGTAAGTACCTTGGGATGTGACCTTATTTGGAGATAAGGTCTTTACTGAGGTAACCCAGTTAAAATGAGGTTATTGGGGGACCCCAATTCAATATGATTGGTTACCTTATGAAGAGGGGAAATTTGAATACAGAGACAGACACAGAGAGGGAAGATAATGTGAAGAGACTGGGAGAAGACAGCCATCTACAAGCCAAGGAGAAAGGCCTGGAACAAATCCTTCTTGCACAACCCTCAGAAGGAACAAGCCCCTCCAACACCTTGATCTTGGACTTCTAGCCTCCAGAACTCTGAGGTAAGAAGTGTCTGTTGTTTGAGCTACCCAGTTTGTAGCACTTTGTTACAAGAGCCGTGGGAAACTAATACAGCAAATGAATTAATATAGGAATGTGCTGAACAAAAGGACAGAATGAAGACAGTGCTAAAATAGTATGAGGTGGGAGAAAATTTCAAGAAGGATTGTGATTCTCAGAGCCAGATCCTGCAGATGACGTGGTAGCGTGAGGCAGAAAAATGTCCTTTGGACAGGACAATTAGTTCTATTTCGCTTTGTTTCTTAATGTTCTCAGTGAAATCAGTATTTTTTTTTTCTGGAGACAGGGTCTTACTCTGTCACCCAGGCTATAGTGCAGTGGTACGATCATAGTTCATTACAGCCCTGAACTCCTGGGCTCAAGCAAACGTCCTGTCTCAGCCTTCCAAGTAGCTGGGACTACAGGCACGTGCCACCATGCCCGGCTAATAGTTTTTTAATTTTTTTATAGAGACAGGGTCTCACTTGTTGTCCAGGGTGGTCTCGAACTCTTGGCTTCAAGCAGTCCTCCTGCCTCAGCCTCCCAAAGTGCTGGTATTACAGGCATGAGCCACCACGCCGGGCCAAAATCAGATTTAGTGGGATGGTGGAGGCAGAGCCCAGTTGCAGGAGAAGTCCAAAGAGAGATAAGATAAGTGGAGGAGGATAAAAACTCCTTTGAGAGTTTGGAAATGGTAATTTTCTTTAGAATGGAGAAGAACGGAGTCTGTGGGATGAAAAAAAGAAGCCAAAAATGGGGGAAGGCTGCCAATACAATAATATACAATTAGAAAGTATAATGCGACTGGCTTCCACAAGCTGCCTCTGTGCTCAGGCAAAAACCACAGCACTGACTACTGCTTCTACTTTCATCACTGACCCTTGCTACTATCTGTATCAGTCGACGGTGGGCAAGAGACTAGTGTCCTGCAGAGTGCACTTTACCTTGGTCCTTCCCTACCCTCTACCCTCCACCCTCCACCTCCTTTTCTTCGGAAGGTGGGTCTATCTGCATTCCATTTCTTCAGCACTGGTTTGTAAATTAGTCCCTGTTAAAATACCAGCTGGCTGGCTGGCCGGCCATGGCTGAAAGCATGATTGATGGTCTCTATCATACACACACACACACACACACACACACACACACACACACACACTCTATCTCATACACACACACACACACACACACACACACACACACACACAGGAATCTGAACTACTAGAATCCAAATATTTGGCCCCAAAGAACGCAGTTCTAAATGATTCCTTGGGAAGATGAAAGTTTGGAGCTGGTGATATTTTAAGATGGGGCACTTACCTAACCTCTTTTATTTATTTGTTTTTTTTAATTTTTTTGTGATCTAGCACCTCTTGTATTATCCTGGATAGAGCTGGAGCCCATTCTACTATGTGAAGTATCACAAGAATGGAAAAACAAGCACCACATGTACTCACCATCAAATTAGTATTAACTGACTTAACTGACCAACACTTAAGTGAATATATAGTACTAACCTCTTTTTAATAATACTTCTCACCTCTTCTACCTTATGCACGGTCACTCTGTCTTTACAGGGGACTCACTAATTTCCAAGTGCAGCATTCGAACCTATCTTTGGGATCTCAAAAGCAAACAGGAAAAGAGACAATGGCCCACTGGAGAAGACTTTAGAATCAAACATTCTTAGGTCAAAATTTTAGCCTCACCAGTTATACTAAGTAACCTGGGGAAAATCACTTAACTTAGCTAAGTCTTCTGTCATCACCTATAAAATAGCATAATATTAATAATAACACCTGCATCTAAAGGGTATTGTTACAGTTATTCAATGAGATAATACATATAAAGCTTTTGTTCTTGCCCGGCATGGAATTTAGTGTTCTGCAAATGTGGGCATTCATTATTATCCCCAACATAGACCCCACTTTTAGAAAGCTGACCCATAAGCTAGTCTTCCTCACTACAGTTTAATTTTTTGTTAATGAGGAAAAGTCCTTTTTCCCACTATTCAAAATGAAGCTTCTTAAAATACAAATACACTCCTGGTAAATGCAGGTGAATTGATAGAATATGTGAATGACTGATGGTCGCATTTTGAGGAGCACGTTTTGGTGAGAGAGGAAGCACAGGCAGAATAGAGCCCATGCTAGTACGTGGAATAAAACTATTGGATGAAAAGGCAGAAGCTCACCTGGCCTCCCTATGGTGGGTCAGCACTGAAGACAGGGTGTGGTCTCAGCCAAGTGCACTGGGACACAGCTCACCCAGCCACAGTCATTGGGAGGGCAGAAGCAGGTGATTGTCTCAGAAAAATCCAGTATCACAAACTTCACTGACCAGAATAGCCACTTTCCTCTAATGAAGGACAATGGTGCCCCTGCCACACTCAATACATCCTCCCAACATTGGGTCCAAATCATCCTTTTGCAAATCAAGCCAACATGGTGAAGTTTGTTCCTGGAAGATTTCTTTTTAAATCCAGATTTCATAGCTTTTACACACATGTACAGTTATGCTTTTCCTGACTTGAAGCAGTGCATGAGAGGCCTAAAATTCATGTCTATGGTACAATTATTCATCTGTGTTTTCTATAGAAAAAGAAGAAATAAGAACGATGAAACACGGCTGCATGGTGTCCTTCTGCAGATGAACACTGAACTGTCTCACAAAAGGTTTGTGTGTCCTAAGAAGGGTAGAGATAACTTGGCACACATTATGGCCACATATGCCAAAATGACTTAGAAGTTATCTGTGTGGACAATACAGTGACTAATAAGCTTACTTTCTGACCTTTCAATATCCAGGACTGTGTATGTTTTCCAGGATCTCGACATGACCTCGGGTAGAAAACACTGAAAATCACTGTGTTTAAGCTTCCCAGGCTTGAAGCTTATAATAGAAAATAAGTTGACTTACAGACAATAAGAGATAGGACATGAGCCAAATGAGATACACCTCACACCCACTAGGAAGGTAATAATAAAAAAGATAATATCATGTTGGTGAGGATGTGTAGAAATTAGAATCTTCTTATATTGCTGGTGGGAATGTAAATGGTGCAGCTGCTTTGGAAAACAGTTTGGCAGTTCCTTAAAAAGCTAAACATAGTTACCATATGGCCCAGCAATTATATTTCATGCAAGAGAAATGAAAACATATATACATGAATGTTCAAAAACTTGTACACAAATATTCATGGCAGCACTATCTGTAATAGCCAAAAAGCTGGAAATAACCCAAATGTCCATCAACCGATGAACAAATAAACAAAATCCGGTATATCTATGCAATGAAATATCATTCGACCATAAAAAGGAATGAAGTACCAATTTGTGCTACAACATAGATGAAGCTTAAGAACGTTATGCTAAGTGAAAAGACCCAGACCCAAAAGTTCACATATTGTGTGATTCCATTTATATAAAATGCCTAACATAGGCAAATCTTCAGAGACAGAAAGTAGATTGGTGGACATCAGGATCTGGGAAGAAGAGGAAATAGGCAAGAATTGTTGACGGCCATAGGGTTTCTTTTGGGGGTGATGAAAATTTTCTGGAATCAGATAGCTGTGATGGTTGTACAACTTTATGAATCTACTAAAGTCCACTAAATTTTATTCTTTTAAGGGTGAATTTTGTGGTATGTGAACTGCATCTCAATTTTAAAAGAGAGATATGATATGTTTGCACATCTGAGTTATAGACTCAAGTTCAAACTACTGTATGTATAGATATGTGTGTACATATATATTTATATATATATATATATATATATAACACATTTATATAGACCTGGCTCATAGTAAGAGCTTGAAAAATAGGAGCTATTATTACAATTTAACTCAAGGCAGGATCTGATCATTACCAAAGTGTCAACAATGCAATTCCCCATGAGGCACAAGCTGGTTGCCATCTTGAGGCAAATCAAAATTCTCTTGGTTTCTATTCCCCAAAACTGAAGAAATCTCTTTCCCCTGATGTGGGCCTGTGACCTGGGGAAGGAAGTTGCTTTTTCTTTCCCTGAGAGGGTTCTGTCCTAGACAGGCAAATGTCTCCACTTTAAAGTTTCTGACACTTTCATACAGGCAGGAGAGTGGGAGGCTGGAAGCAGAAATGTGTTATTTAAAGGATTTAGGTGTTTTAAGGGACTAAGAGAGTAAGAATGGACCAATGAAAGCAGTAAACTAAGAGTCAGAGTAGCACAGCTGATGTAAGCAGCTCATCCAGGGAGTAGGGAGAAAAGAAAACATCCTTGAAAATGTCCTTCCAAGTTCAAAAACAAGCCTCAGTTCTCCTCAGTAGAGAGAAAGGCTTAAAATAAAAAGACTGTGGCACAGCTCTGGGACGAGACATGGGTCCTTTTCTTATGACTGTGAAATGTACAGTCTCCCTAGGACAGGAATAATGTTATTACCCTGGAGGGGGTTCCATTATGATGCATACTGGTTCATATTTTACTTTAGAGCAAAGGTTCTTAAGAGTATGACTTATTTCTGCAGGAATATAAAGGACTTTCAGAAGAATAAAAGTAGTCAACATTATTATGGGGCATTGGCATAGCAATTTGCTTGCAAATGATTTTAAAAACTACTGCTAATAATATACCTTATTGTATATAGTACTCTCAACAAAGCCACCTTGGGTAATCAAATTAATACAAGGCAATAGAAAGGGAACAGAAGAACCTATAGCACTACCAGCAATGACTACAATTAATACAAGTACATAAAATAATCCAGTGGGACCATTGAACAATCTTGGGCAATGAAACTATTTTTTCCAAGATATATCATTTAGTGTGGCCGTGCGGTAGAGCAATGTAATGGGGGACAATAGTATTTACTAAGGAAAGAAACTGATGCAAAGACTGAAAGCTTGACAATAGAGGGTCATCTGTGTGCTTGACTTGGGGGTAATGTCCTTTACTTTACCTCTGATCAAATCACAACCCAGAATGACTAGCCAGTGGAGTACCAATGTCACTGTTGTCAGAACTACTGTAAATCTTCACCTGAATGAGAATGTCAAGGTCATTGCTATCAAAAGAGCACAAGAAGAATACACAAAAATACTTGTAATAAGTTGAAAAGGAAATCATAATACACTCACACAAACACACACACATACACATACATCACTCACATAGGAAACACGCTTTTTTAAAACACTGCCCATAGGTAAAGTGTGAAGCATTCCCATTGTACATTCACAGTGAATGCCAGTTCCTACCAGTGACTGAGAGGACAGATTTTATATATCCATGGAATTGAGTGAGGCAGGCCCCCACCTCTAGTTACATCTTTGAGAAACTCAGTACATAAGGAAGTCTGGAAGAACAAAACCTCACAATGAGTCCAATTAATCACCTGATCCAACTCCTCTGGTTCTCCTGCCACTGCCCAGATCACTAATGGATAAACTTTGCCCTATAACTCTCCTCGATTTATGTAGTATCCTTGAGTTCCTAATAGAGGGAACCAACTGAGCTAGTAATATCTATCCCAAACTGTCTGCAACTTACCCTTAACTTGGTCCTCACTCTCTACTGATTGTCTTTTAAAGGACACTTGTTCGGCCTATTTAACCAGAAGTAGGGAACCAGATTAGACAGTGATGGAAATTTTTTGAATCCTTGTAGCACTGATGCTTATACAAATTGAAAGAGTAGGAACTAAAGGACTCACTTGGTAACAAGAGTCTTATTTTAAGCATTCACTAGCCCATGTCAAGACTCACACTTGGAAAACATAAAGAGGAGTCAACCCAACCCTGTCTATAAGAATGTCTCAAAAAGTGATGTGGTCAATGTACCCATGCCCTTAAAACTAGACTGGCCTACCCATACGTGATGCCCCTGCCAGACCACAAGGACACTCTTCAAACACCAGTAGATGTTCAAGCTATCACTCAGGACTATCTTCTCCAACCCCACATTCCTTGCTCAATTCCCATTGCTTTTTCTGTGATAAAGTCTTCTCAGTCCTAAATATTGGTTCAGTAACTCCAATTATAACACTTTCTTTGTGTCCTCCAGATTTGGCATTTACTTTGGTGGGTGGGATGGTCTCTAGGAGCCTGCAACCCCCATCCCCAGTCCCCACCACTGTCATGTACACAATCAGCCTCTTTCACGTGGGACTTGCCCTGGCTACTCTGCCAGTGTTTATCTCAGCCATCAGTGATTGCTTCATAAGGTCAGGGAGGGCTCAAGGCATTTAAAAGGAAAAGGAAAAAATTTCAAAGAGAAAGTTATTAGCATCAGTGTGAGAAGAACAAAGAGCAATGATAGGTTATGAGATTTGGTGACTGGAATCCCACTGGCTGACCAAAGGGTCAAAGAGAGAGTAAGCAGTGAGAAGTTGACACAGTGAGCTGGTCTACTTACACTATGCTTGAAGCAGCAAAGATACAGATAGAGTCGTGTCTTGAGGTCATAGCTGGATTAAAAGATGGGGCTTTGAAGAGCACAAAGCCTTGAGCATTGTATGGAGGGTTTATCCTTAGAAATGAGAAGGGCTATAATTCTCAGATGTTTAGAGAGGACAAAAATACAGAAAACATTACAGAGAAATTTTTACAAGGAAAAAGAAAAGTTGAGAGAATTTACATTCATTCAGCTTGATTTTTTAAATTTATTTTTATTGTGTATATTTAAGGTATACCATATGATGTTTTGATATACTTATCTTGATATATATATACATAGTTAAGTGGTTCCTAGAGCCAAGCAAATTAACATATCTATCAGCTCTTATAGTTCTCCTCCTTCCTCCTCCTTCTCCTCCTCCTCCTCCTCCTCCTCCATCTTCTACTTTGTGGTAAGAGTACCTAAAATTACTTGGCAAATTACCAGTATACAATGTTATTAACTATAGTCCTCATGTTTGTACATTAGATCTCTACACTTACTGAGCCTACATAACTGCAACTTTGTACCTTTCACCTAACATTTTCCATTTCCCACCACCATGACCCCTGCCCCTGGTAACCAACAATTTACTGTCCATTTCTATGTATTCAATTTTTTTTATAAGATTCCACATATAGGTGAGATCATGCAGTATTTTTTTTTCTGTGTCTGGCTTGTTTTACTTAACATAGTGTCCTCTGGGTTCATCCGTGTTGTCCCAAATGGCAGGATCTCCCTTTTTAAGGCTGAATAATATTACCTTGTGTGTGTATATGTATGTGTGTGTATCTCACAATTTTTTATCCAAGTGATGATAGACACTTCAGTTCTTTCCATGTCATGGCAGTCAGTTATCTTTACCAGGTGATGATTTCATTTCCTTTAAGCATATACATGCAGAAGAAAGTAAGGGATAAGTTGTATTTTGAAAAGAAGGAAAAAGAAGGAAACAAGTATCAGGGTCAGTATCTGAATTCAGTTGCCAAGCAAATATGATGAATAAATAAATGAGCTTCCAAGTAGCTATAAGGATCCAGCTACAACTAGATGGCATGTATATGTGGAAGAATTTTCCACAGCAATACCAAGAACAATGAGATCAGGCATAAAGAAACCAGACAGTGCACGGAGGACTGACCCACTGAGGACTGGGGTATATGCAAGTTCTGGAAAAAGTCTTGGTGAAATGGCTACCGGCCATGAGTACACACTGAAAGATGGGAGAGATGGACACTGAGAATAAGCAAGGAGTTCATAGCGACAGCAAATTCTAGGATCAGAATGCCAGGGTAAGTGCAAAAGAAGGAGCTGAAAGACAGGAAGACATAAAAGATGGTTGGAGATATGTAGGTGAAAGGACTATGAAGCCAAGTTGATAAAAAGCCTTAGTGGAGAAAGAAAAACCCTTGAGACTGATGCCAGGAGGCAAAGGGGAGAAAGGAAGACCAGAAGGCTGATGTTGAGGAAGGCAGGAAAATACTCCTCTGCACCCATTACCTAGCTTCAACATTATCAACATTTTGTCAATTTATAGGCATCTTCATCCTTAACCTCAATAAGATGGAAAGCCCTTGACAGGGTTACTAGGGGAAATACTGAAAAGATGGCAAAATATTCAATACCCCTAAAGTCAACTGGATAATCAAGAACACATTGTTGATAGAGGCCTGTAAGTTAACACTAACATTCTTCTTGTTGATACAGCTGCAAAGTTGAATATGAGTATAGTAGTGTAGTGACAGTTCCATAGTGATCCAGAAACACCCAGGCTATCTCTTTACATCTTTATTTCCACTCTCTTATTCTCCTCTCCTTCAGAGATTCAGAAAATAGGTAAATGCTAACTGGATGACTAATCCAATTTATGTAGTAGGATGTTTGTTTTTATAAATGCCATGTTAACTACAGTGTGTCATATGAGATAGTAAAGCTATGCAAACCAGATTTTATTTTAAGTTCAATATTACTATGATTTAGAGAGTATGATTGGCAATTCTGAAACATGAAGAAAACATTCACCAAAGATTTTAAAAATTATTTCTAAATTCCTATTATTTCTTCCATCTGTTCTCTGAGCTGTACACGTATATTTTTAACATGGTTCTAGTTTTGTCAATTTTTTGATAGTTTTCTCAGGAAATAGTGAGTGAGTGAGTGAGTGAGTTCAATAAATATCCATTCTATTGCTAACCAGTGGCCTTCTGTTAAAAAAAAAGTTTTGGCTATCCTTCACAGGGGAAAGAATCCAGTTCATGTATCCTTTAAAATTTAGAGGCAAAGAATCATTACTAAGGAGTTTGACCTATAAGTTAACTTATGATAAATTTTTGTGTCATATTTGGAACGTATTTTGAATTCTAATTATCCTTTGAAAAAATAACAGAAGCCTCTCTCCGCCCCAATTCAAGGAAAAACTTATTCTTAGTTAACTTTTAATTATACTGGTCAGTGCCTCTGCTTCCATCTTTGACAGAGTAACTGAAATCAAACCTGTCTCTCTCTATAAACAACTGGGAAATTGAACAAAATACGTGAAGCAATTATATGTAGACACTGGACAATAGGAAGCCTCACACTGTGATTCTTGAAAGAAGGGAAACAACAGAGGATAAGCCCTGAACTATTCCTAGCTTTCTGTAGAGGCACTTTCCAAGATGTGATGCAGGGAAGAGGAACTCACACAAGCATGATGCTCTCACTGAGCTGAGGGAACTCAGCAGGGTTTGGGGAGACTGGTGCAGTGGGATTTATGGGCCAGAATATTGGAGAAGAGACAGCCATCCATAGAATTATCTCCAGATATCTTTATAAGGGTCCTCTCTGGTCTTTGGTTGAGTATAAAGATATGCATGTATTGGGTGAGATTCCATAAGGCTGGGTAAAAAACACCAACTGAGAAGCAGTAAGTTTAATAGTTCTTGGAGTCCAGATCTGAGGGATGTTTGAAATCTGGCCAGGTAAAGAAACCTGATTGACCAACCAGGACATTTAGGAGAGATACCACATGTGTCACCATTTAAAAGTAGAACTAAAGTAACTAAAGCCCTTTTAGAAACACTCTAAAAGCTTGAAAACAATCCTCAAAAGACCCACAAGTAGCTTACTTGTCTGTTAAATGTTTTAAATAAATACCAAAAAAAAAAATTGTGTATGTTCATCAATGTAACATTTACTATGTCCATCAGCCAATCAAAATTATTAAACCAATAAAGAAGCAGGAAAATACGATCCTCCACATTCTGGTAAGGTAGTAATACCTAAATTGTTCTTGAAAGGAATTATTTCTGCATTATTATGAGAGCAAGTTTTGTTAAGGATGATATAGCCAAGGAAATGAATTGTTAGATAATTTGTGTCTATGCCTTAGCCCACAATAAGCTCCATTTTGAACATTAAGAAAAAAATGTAGTCTCTGAGAAGAAAGACAGCACAGATAAATTCTCATGTGCAAACATGGAGGAATTATTCAAACTAAGGGGAAAATTTTGCTAAAAATGCTATGATAGACCAGAAAAGAACTATGGCATCTCTATAGTGTACATTTGTTTGAGTGACACATATTCATGTTTTTTCCAACTTGTCATATTTATTGTTTCTTATTGAATTTATTATGATGGCCAGAACTGAATTCTTTTTTCATACAATGGAAGGTGATCTAATTAAAAGGCCCTATATTCTCTCTCAAAAAAAGAGAAAAACTGAAAATGGGGAAAAATAAACATGGATTAAAATTTAGAGAAATTAAGAGAGAATTAGGACAGGAAAATAAATACATTATACACCACCACCACCTTACAAAAAGGGATTTGGCTGTCTCAGGGAAATAATGTAACTAGCTGTCTGTTTTGTTCCCTGATAGTGTGAAAATTTCCTGATGGATCTGTCTGCATCGGACTTTTGGGCTAAATGATGTACCAGTGCCCAATCCCAAAGTGATGGAGATACGTGACCTTTCAGACAGAGAATTCAAAGAAGCTCAAGGAACTTCAAGACAATACAGAGAAAAAGCTCAGAACCTTACCAGAGAAATTTAGCAAAAAGATTGAAATAATACAATACAAAAAAAAAAAAAAAATCAAGAAAAAATTCTGGAGCTGAAAAATTCAATCGACAAACTGAAAAATGCATCAGAGTGTCTCAACAGCAGAATTAAAGCAGAAGAAAAAATTAGTGAGTTTGAAGAAAGACTATTTGAAAATACACAGTCAGAAGAAAAAAAGAATGAAAAAAAGAAGCATGCCTACAAGATCTATAAAGTAGCCTCAAAAGGGCAAATCTAAGAGTTATTGGCCTGAAAGAGGAGGTAGACAGAGAATTAGGGTAGAAAATTTATGCAAAGAAATAATAACAGAGAACTTTCCAAACCTAGAGAAAGATATTCAGATACAAGAAGGTCATAAAATACCAAGGAGATTTAACCCAAACAAGGTAACCTTAAGGTATTTAAAATCAAGCACCCAAATGTCACAGATAAAGAAAAGGTCCTAAGAGAAAAAAGAAAAAAAATAACACATAAAGGAGCTCTGATAAATCTGGCAGCTGACTTCTCAGTGGAAACTTTACAGGCCAGGAGAGAGTGGCATGACACATTCAGAGTACTGAAGGGAAAAAGTCCTTAACCCAAGTATATTATGTCCTGCAAAAATATCCTTCAAACATGAAGGAGAAATAAAGGCTATCCCAGAAAAACAAAAGCTGAAAGATTTCATCAATACCACATCTGACCTACAAGAAATGCTATAAGGAGTTCTTCAATATGAAAGAAAAGGACATTGGTGAGCAATAAGTAATCATCTTAAGGTGATCATCTTACTCATTGGTAAGTATCTATCAAAGTTGAACATTAACGATTGCACACCTAGGTATATACCCAACATAAATATGTACATAAATTCACAAAAAGACATGTATAAGAATGTTGTTAGCAGCACTGCTTGTAATAATCAAAAACTGGAAACAATGCAAATGTTCCTCAATAGTAGAATAGGTAGACATTTTGGTATTTTCATGGAATAAAATACTAGGTAGTAATGAGAATTAATAAACTTCAACTATTAGCAAATATATGCTAGTAGTTTTTTATTATATACACAGTGCTGAGTGAAAGCAGGTTAGGCACAAAAATAGTATAATGTGTAATTCCATTTATACAAAGTCCAAAAGTAGGCAAAGTTAACTCTAGCACTAAAAGCCAATTTAATAACTTTGGTGGGGACAGGTGACTGCAAGTAGACAAAGAGGCCTTCTGGGTGTTGGTTATGCTCTGTTTCCTGGTCTAAGGGATTATGAAAATTTCTCCAGCAGTGTACTAATGTTTCGTACATATTTCTCTGTATGTTTTTCTTAAAGAAAAGAATCATATTTCCTCTATTGAAAGGATCTGGAAGCAATAACCAAATTGTCTTAGTCAGTTTCAGTTGCTATAACCGAAATACCAGAGACAGGATGACTTAAACAACAGAAATTTATTTCTCACAGTTTTGGGGGGTGAGGAAACCAAGACCAAGGCACCAGAAGCTCTGCTACCTCATGAGGACACTTTCTGGTTTGCATATTGCCATCTTCTTGTGGTATATTCACTTGGCTAAAAACAAAATCATCTCTCTTATGTTTCTTCTTCCATGAACACTAATCTCTCATGACCTAATTACCTTCTATTAATAAGTTACCCATTTCCTAATACAATCACATTGGGGGTTAAGACTTCAGCATATGAATTTTGAAGAGACACATTCAGTTTATAACACAAATGATAGGAATCAACACCTCTAGTTCCCAGATTGTGGTCTCAAACCACCAATTTCAACTAGAAGGATCCAGAACTCCTTGGAAAAGTGCATGCTTTCAAGTCTGGGGCAGAAATGAAGCTAGGACATATTGTCATAACAGATATCCAGGAAGCTATTTATGACTACTAGGGTTCCATCCAAGGACTCAGGAGCCATCAAGACTGTCCAAAGATGGATCCAGAGCCAACTGTATAATTTTCAGAGCAAAATGAAATTGTGGAGCCTTTTGTTCAAAACACAAGGAAAAAATTGCCATTAAAGGCATTATAAACATTTTTCTTTCTTCTACAGTCTGTCTCTCACTTGTCATGATGTTTCTTATTTGCTATTTATTTTAAATAATGACAAATTAAAATTTTAAATTGTTGGCATATATTTTGCCATTCATCTTTATATTATATAATACTATTGTTAAATGCAAATAGAAAATCATTTAACCCACATGCAGAATTGCTGAAAATACACAATTTATACTTCATAGCTGGTACATTCATATGTATTTCATTCTTATCAGGACAGTATAAACACTGCATGAAATTAACTCTTCCATTTTTATTTTACAAGCACTTTCTGTCACTCTCTACCTTCAGCTTACTGATGAGTAAAGAATAACTGAAAGGAAAAGAAACTATGAGTTGCCCTCTTTCCCTTTCTTTCTATGTTGTCATTTTGTCATCTTTGTAAATCTTTTGATAATATAGGTAAGTAATTTTATTAAGAAAAGATACCACAGGTTTTCTTGGTCATTCATGTTTCTTAGAATGCTACTGCCTTCTTTGGGTATGAGAAGCAAGTTCTTGTTTAAATGGAAAGTGTGGCTTCTCAGGACTGTCAGTGCCCTACTTAGACATGGACCCTACATACTGACCTTGTATTTGCTCTCAGTTTCATTTAACTCCCTCACATCATGGGTCTACCAGAACTCTGTGTTCGTGGCATTGTGAACACTATAAGCAAACAAGGCAGCAAGGTATAGTAGACACAATATATCCTCTGCTCAGTCACATGCCCCATTGTCCCGTCAGACTTCAATTAGAAAACACGAGTTCAAAGATAAAATTATTAAGAATTTAACAACAGAAACCGCAGAGCATTAAGTTTGCAGCTGTAGTGAGTTAAATGGCACCTTCAAAATGATATGTCTATGTCCTGACTCCCAGGACATGCAAATGTGGCCTTATTAAGTTAAGACTCTTGAGATGAGATCATCCTGGATTATGCAGGTGGGCACTAAATCCAATGTCAGGTATCCTTATAAGAGACACACGGAAGAGAGACACGCAGAGAGAAGAGGACAAAGCCATGTGAAGACAGAGGCAAATGTTGGAGTTATGCAGCCACAAACCAAGAAACACACGGAGCCACCAGAAGCTGGAAGAGGCAAAGAAAGATTGTCTGTTAGAGCTTTCAGAGGGAGCCCAGCCCTGCCAACACCTTGATTTTGGACTTCTGGCCTCCAGGCCTGTGAGAAAATTAATTTCTGTTGATGTAAGCAGCTCAGTTTGTAGTAATTTCTCACAGCAGCCACAGGAAACTAATACAGGGTCCTTCCAAGTGTGGGGCCTTGTGGGACTACACACGCCACACATACATAAATCCTGCCCTAGACAGAACCATTACTCAAATGTTGCTCAAAAATGGGATAGTTTAGACAGTAATGATAACAATAAATTAGAATATTAAGACGCATCAAATATGTTTAAAGCACTGAGTTAAAAATGATGCTAAAGATCATCTCTGGAAGATGTTGGATAACTAACACTTTGTTTTAGAAACTGATAAAGAAGAAAAAGCCAAGAACTTATCTTGTCTCTGCAAAACAAATTGTAACTCAGAGTAATTAAGTAGTTGATAAAGGAAAGTTCTCCATGGAGCTATATTTCAGCTAGTAAATGAAGAAGAATGATATAATTAGAATATCACCATTTTTCAGCCTCTATTGAATTAATGGATTCAGGCAAAAATCATCAAAGGCTGCTGACATTACACAGAGATAGAACTATCATTCTGTGATTCTGAAGTGTATAATATTGTCTTTGATGTGGTCATGGAACTGGAAAAAAAATCAAATCTAAATCTGATCAATCACCTACATCTGTCTTGCTATTTATAGGAGATTCAAAGGCCAGAGGAACATGTTAAAGAATTCGGTGAAAATGCATTCAAGAAATATCACACTTTGTTTTTTGTGAGAAACTTAATGGTACACATAATCTGGTTTTTGTTTTTATTTTAAGTAAATAAATAAATTACAAGAGAAGCAGAGAGAGCGATAAGAGAGAGAGATAGAGATAAACATAGATTTAAGCAGACTAAGGAGATATACCAAACCAGAAATTTATGGTTTCAGTTTTCAATTGTCATTCAAATAATAAACTGTATTCTTTTATTCCAATAGACTTTTGGGGCAAAATTTACTTGATAAACTGATCTTAAAAGTTCAAAGAAGAACAAAGAGCAAAGAAGATTTATGAGATTTTAAAGAACAACAATGAAGTGTAGGGAATTTTTCCTATATTTAAAGAAATTATAAAACTACAGCAATTAAAACAGTGCATATTGACAGAAATGATAGTCTAAATATTTGACAAGTACCGCAAGAGCTCTAATCAGGCCAAAACCCTTTAGCACTGGTGCCTTAAGCTCCTTGGTATGCCAAATATTAATCCTTTAGTTTCTTATTTATTTATTTATTTATTTTAGGATATTATGGGGGTACAAACATTTTGGTTACATGTTATGACTTTGCCACACCCAAACCATAATTTGGGGTGTGCCTTTTCCCCCCTACAATGCTCACTGTGTCCATTAGTTGTGAGTTTACCCACACCCACCCCCTATTACTATCGTGTTAGCGCCATAGTGTTGATCAGTTAGTGCCAGTTTGATGGCGAGTACATGTGGCACCTATTCTTCCATTCTTCTGATACCTCACTTCGGAGGATGGGCTCAAGTTCTATCCAGGAAAATACAAGAGGTACTAGATCACCGTTGTTTCTTATAATTGAATAGTATTCCATTGTATACATATACCATTATTTTATTAATCCACTCATGGATTGACAGGCACTTGGGTTGTTTCCACATCCTTGCTATAGTGAATTGTGCTGCCATAAACATTCGATGCAGATGTCTTTATTATAGAATGTCTTTTGCTCTTTTGGGTAGATGCCTAATAGTGCTATTGCTGGATCAAATGGTAGTTCTACTTGTAGCTCTTTGAGGTATCTCCAAATTCTTTTCCACAGAGGTTGCACTAATTTGCAGTCCCACCAGCAGTGTAAGAGTGTTCCTGTCTCTCCACATCCTCACCAGTATTTGTTGTTTTGAGATTTTTTGATAGAGGCCAATCTCACTGGGGTTAGGTGATATCTCATTGTAGTTTTGATTTGCATTTCTCTAATGAACAGAGATGTTGAGCATTTTTTTATATGTTTGCTGGCCATTATTCCATCTTCTTTTGAAAAGTTTCTGTTCATGTCCTTTGCCCATTTATTGATGGGGTTGTTTGATTTTTTCTTGTTGATTTTTTAAGTTCTAGATAGCTTCTCTAATCCTTTAATTTCAAAATCATGGATGGTATGAGGAGGGGCCTGGGTGTGGGTTGGAGGATAAAGGGACACTCAGAGATGGCAGAATAGTGACTCCTTACCAACTTGTACAGAAATTTTATAGTATTTCAGTAGTTAGTATGGCTATACTAGTGCATTTCAGCTAAATATAGTCCTTGGATATTGGTGCAGACAACGAAATCAGTAAAATCAGAATAGAGAGCTGAGAAATGTGTGCATACATATAAGAACTGGATTTATCCTACATGTAGCATTGTAAGGCAGTGGGAAAGATAGCTATTCAATAAATAATATGAAGATAATTAGGTATCTATTTGAAAGAAAGTTAGAACCCTATCTCGCTCACATATAAAATTAAAGACTCAGTAGCTTAAGAATCTGCATATTAAAAAACAAACTTTAAAACTTCTAGAAGAAATGTAGAGACTATATTTTAGATCTCAATATAGGAAGAGATTTCTTAAATAAGAAACAAGAGATAAAACCTAAAAGGGAAAAAATTAACAATTTTGACTATAGTAACATTTAAACAGCTGTATTATGAATTTGTAAATTCATAATATACATACATTTTTTTCTGAGACAGAGTCTTGCTCTGTTGCCTGGGCTAGAGTGCCATGGCATCAGCCTAGCTCACAGCAACCTCAAACTCCTGGGCTCAAGCAATCCTCCTGCCTCAGCCTCCCAAGTAGCTGGGACTATAGGCATGCGCCACCATGCCCGGCTAATTTTTTCTATATATATTTTTAGTTGTCCTGTTAATTTCTTTCTATTTTTAGTAGAGATGGGATCTCACTCTTGCTCAGGCTGGTCTCGAACTCCTGAGCTCAAATGATCCACCCACCTCAGCCTCCTATATACATACATTTTTTAAAGACAACCCAAAGACAAGGAGAAGGTATTCACTATCACACACATGTATCCATATATAAAGATAAGAAGCCCATTAGAAAAGTGAGTAAAGATTATAAACAGAAAAGAAAAGCCAAATTGTCAATAAGCATATAAAGAAGTAGAAACTTTCTTGTAATCCAGTAAATGCAAATTAAAACAATAAAGAAATGCCATTTTATAAACATCAGATGAATCAAATGTTTCAAAGTTGAAGACATATAAATTGTACTACATGAAAACTGCGATATTCGTAGGTGAAAAGTGTGGTTAAATATTGGCAATTTCATATAGTTACCAATATATAACTTATAATCTAGTATTTGTCCTCCTGTGTATAGCCTTTTGAAATTGGAGTTCTATGTAAAAACTAAGTCCTACAGAAAATAATTTGAGCAACTACCTTCTCAATAGCTAGTTGCATTCTAGATGCATAGGAAAGAATTAATTCCTTACACAGAATGGATATTTGAGAGCAGTAGGGTTTAATTCTCACAGAACCCTAGTGGAGAAGGGATAAAGAGAAACTCTAACACACGTACACAAGACATGTATTAAAATATCCAGTGAGCATTGTTTTTAATGGCCAAAAAAATTTAAAAAGAAATACATATGCATAAGAAATATGAATAAATAAGTAGTATATTCATACAATGGAATACTAAAATGAATGAACTAGTTATAAATGTGCCTGAATAAATTTCAGTAATAGACTGTGAAGTGAAAAAGGAAGTTGCAAAGAAGTATATAGAATAAAATACTTTCAATGAAAATTTTAATAGCATACCAAATAATTGTATATACTGTTTTTCAATAAACATACGTGTAATACAAGTATAAAAATAATGAATGGGAAGAATAAGCACAAATGTCTGTATAGTCATTACCTTTGGGGAGGGAGGCACAGGAAAAGGTTTCAGCAGTCACAGTAAACTGTTATAATGTTATTACGTTCTCTGTAAAAGAAATTTGCAGCGTGTTAATGATTGTTAAATCTAGGTGTTAAGTACACTGAGATTTGTGTCATTATTTTCTGTACTTTTCTATTTAAAACCTTTGTAATGTTTTGAAAATTTAGAAAAGGAAAAAGAATTCCTAGTGATTTTTATTTTAGATCATCAGATATGTGATGAAAATGGCTAAATGTTTGCAACGTGAGCTCTATACTCAATGGCATAACAAATGTTTATTTTCATATTATACAGACTTTCCTTGAAAATAAAGGCTGAAACACATTTCCCCTAAAAAAAAGATAAGAGAAATTTATATTATTTATTAAGCACTTCTCATATGCCTCATGCTGTGTTAAGCACTTTATGTGCATTACCTCGCCTAACCCTCTCCACACCCTGTGAGAGAGACCCCAAGATCCCTTCCTCACAGATAAAGAAATCAAGACCAGACGCCTTACTCAAAGTTCTAATCTGTTAGATTCAACCACAAATCATTTTCTCCCTGATGACTACAAAAAAACAACTAAAACACATGAAGTTATTTTTAATTTTCTGAATTCATCTACCCAGTTATCTATTCTCTCAGTCATTTGTCCCTATCCATATCCCAGCTCCATTCCTCACAACTTGTGTAACCTTGGGCAAATTATCCAAATTCTTTTCAACTTGATTACCCCATATGTGAGTGGAACCTTCCTTTGGGGCTGTCAACAGGATTAAAGACATGTAAAGTATTTAGAACAGTGCATAGAACAAGCCCTCAATATATCTTGGTAAATCTACATTTACTCATTTACACATTCATTTGCAAGTAACTATTTACGATTTACTGACCATAAGATTTGGCCTGAGGATACGGAGACAATGAATAAAACAGGGTCTGTGACCACAAGACATTTCTAACCTAGTGGCTAATATGCTCATGTGAACGTGTAAGTGCAATGAAGTGTCGTAGAGGTGAGTTCAAGTCTAAACAGGGTGCAGAGGGACATGAAAGTGGATCAATGTCACCTCTGGTGGGACAAGAAGGGTTAAGAGGGGGGGCAAGAATATTTTCAAAAAGTGAGCTGATGCTTGAGTTGAGTCTAAGAAAAATGAATCTGTGATAGCCTAGCAGGGAGGAGTCCTGAGTAAGAGGAGTGGAGGGTGAAGAACATCCAGCCAGAAGACACAACACAGGAAAACGCAGGCAGCTGTGGCCCGACGTGGCCTGTTTGGTGGACCGTTCTGGTGCTGGGGGTGGGGGAAGATGGTAGTGTCAAGGGAGAGGAGCGGAAGAACACTTAAGGCCAGGGTATGAAGGACCTGCCTGGGAGGCTTCACCAAGTCTGAGATTTTCATCCTAAAGGAAATAGGAAAATGCTGAGGGATGTCAAGTGCTGTGAAGAGATTTGAGTTCTGGAAAACTTAGTATGGCCGCCGAGATTCTGCACTTATATATTTTTGTGATCATTTGATTCACATTTCCCTCTCTTACAAAACTAGAAACTTCATTACAATCCTGACCATGTTGGTCTTGCACAACATGACGTGCACCCAACACAATGCATGGTAGAATCTCATAAATATTTATTGAATGAATAGAGGAGGTGAGATCAGAAACAGGAGGCAACTGAAATAGAGTCAGTAAATTGCAGCAGTGGCCACGGGAAGAGGGGTAGACTGGGAGATGCTGGGGAGTGTGTAAGGGCAGTGCCTGGGGACACGCAGCATGTGGAGAAGAAGGAAGAAGTGTCAAGCTGGGGTGATTCTATCTCAGGTCACTTGATGAGTGGTGGTTGCTATTCACTGAACCTGGGAGAAACGAAAGGGGAAGCAGTTTCGTAGACATAGGAAATGGACCTCTGCTTTGTTTGGGGAACCCAGGGGGAGAGACAATATCAAATTTGATTATTTTCTTTCTTCTTTTACATTCTCATAAAGATGTCAAAAATATGAGAAGACATTTGAATGTAAATAATTACTACCCGTGGACATAAAGTTCTTATACATATGGTTTTAAAGATTAATGCCAAAATGGTAGGCAATATTTGAAGTAACAGAAATATCATTATGATAAAGAAGGAATGAAATAAATAAAACTAAGAGAAAAACCTTTGAAAAATCTTGACATAATGAGGGGAAATTGAGGAGGAATGAATTATAAATGTGAAATGAAGGTTGTGTGAAAATAACATCATAAGGAGGAAGAGTGGAGGATCTATTCAATAGCACTTCTACCTAAAAATGGTGACTAGGCATTGCTTTAAGTTAACGGGTGCTGTCAGATTTTCAGTGGGAGCAATTTACCAGGTCTTCTCAGTCACTGGAAGTCTGAATCCCAATTAGAGTGTCCCCTGTTCAGAAAGCCCAGCAGGTGTCATAATGGGAACAGAAGACCTTGCATTAAGGTCCTATTAAGGGACCCTGATCCCACTAGATTTTAAGCAATTTTCAAAATTGAAAGCCTGAATGCTATCTCTGGAAACCTACTAACCAGAGCTCCTCAGGCATCAGGAGGCTCAAACTCTTTCTCAGCTAAAAAGGCCAGTGAGGTGTACTGAGTGATAACTATGTCAACATGCTCTTTTCAAGTTGTAACTTTTTAAAAGCTCTTGACCAAGTTTTATTCCTCTTACCTGATTTTAAAGACTGTACACACATCTACCTTCTCCGTAAGGACTGATCTAATCTTATGAACGAAAAGTAATTCAATTTTCTCTTTCTTGATTCTAACTCCATCTCTTCCCAGCTTCCAAACAATGAACATTTAATTCTCCATAAATTGCAGAATAAATATTGATTGGTGAAGTCCTTTTTGTGGTGAGAAAAATGTTGCATTTTTAACCACACCTGTTTTAGGATATATGTTGTGAAATGGACCCCAGCCATGATTCTTATGTGTGGGTGTGGAGCAGAGCCCATTTTTCTCCGAGTGCAGTGGGTATAAGTCAGATTCCACTAGCATCATTGTTGCGTCTCAAGATCATTTGTTTAACACACTGTGGAATTTTAGGACCTTATTGAAAAGGTGGACAGCACAGTGAGAATTAAATAATTCTCAAAGACCTGCCCATTCATTGACAGTGAATCAATTGCACAGAATAACAGTTCCCCAAAGTGTCCCATGAAGTGGTGTGTTCTCAGTAGCAGCCCTGTGAGCTCCTGCCTTCTGAGCCAACAGCTGGCTCACCCAGCCTGGGCTAGAAGGAGGAGGCATAGAGGCCTGAACATTATAGACGTGGAGACAGGAGAAGTTCAGCAGAGGATGCTCTGTAACAGCTGAGAGAGATGGTGTGGGGCTGTTAAACACAAAGCATGACAACGTGAGCCCCAAGGTGCCCTGTAGGAAATTTCTACAGTAATGGAATTTTCTTTTCCCATGGTCTCAAACAGAGACCTTTGTGAGCGAATGTAATCTACATCGGCTGAACTCCACACAGAGCCTCTCCCTGCAATGTTAAAAGCATTTCATGAAATGGCAGGATATGAAGTCTCAAGAGCAGAGTGTAGCAGCATCGCTTCTTCTTCTGGAACACTTGGCAGGAGAAGCTCAAGGATGAGGTGTCATCCAGTGGGCAGCATCCCTGTGGTTTGTGTTTCCTGCTGGCAGAGCATGCACCAACCAACATGAAACCAGGGGGTTTTCAGTGTACTCGTACTAACAAGGCCCTTGGCACCGGTTCTGCCTCTAGGACCTTAGATCCTGGGGGTGCAAGCCTCATGACCCACAAATATCACAAACAGAAGCTCCCACCCAACTTGTCACTTCTCCCATAAATTAAGGACTCTTGCGCATTTTGTACTACAGATTGAGGGTTGCATGTTATGTTGGTTACGTTTGTTGTTATTTGAAATATTTATTTATTTATTTATTTGTCCTGAATAAACTTAGACTATGATTCATACTCTTTTACAAAAGTTATTTTAAATGAGTGAGGGGGAGATGCTGGAGAAAGATCCAGGGAAGTAGCTTCCTGGAGTCCTAGCTTTGTCCCCAGCCCTCTGCTGCGTGCTTTTTATACCTTCTTCCCCTCAAACCCACTACGACCTCAGGAGGCAGGCATCAGTTTCCCCATTTTTCAGACCCAGAACCTAGGATTCAGGTATGTAAAGTGATTTTCCCAAGATCCCTGCTGGTGACTAGGGACACTGGGATATTACCTCAGGTCTCTCCAGCTCCACCGTCTCATGGTACCTCCAGCATGGTGCATTGGTGATGATGGTATTCAGAAGGGTCCTGACTGTAGTGTGTATCTAGAATATTTCCACACCACCACATGGCCTCTCGAGATATTTGCACTGAAGGGAGGATAGCAAATATGTGTAGTAAACCCAAGCCCCACGATCGAGACATTGCATGGCACAGATGATGACAAAGTTAGTGATACATGATTCAGAATCATGAATTCTCATCTGTACTCTGATCTGTGACCAAGCTAGTTATTCATTCATTAATTTCATTATCTTCTTGCTTGTTCCAGATGTCACAGAAAAGTAGCCTTAGGGCCAAATTTGATTTGCAGGCAAGCTTTGTTTCAATCCCCTCACCCTCCATTTTGCACTGTATGCTCAAATGCTTTTAGTTGCTAACATTTAAGAAATCAAGGGTTTTCACATCTGAAAAATCACTTTCCTGCTTTCCTCTAAACTTTAACAGAACTGGCAACATTGGGTCTCAATTCCCACACGGCAAAGAGAAGCTGTAGGTGCATGCACTTTTACACAGGCCGTGACTCCGCCTCCAGAGTTCTCTTCCTGCCCACTTTGCTCGCTTACGTTTGCTTCCTGCACATCCCTCATTCCCATTAGAGTGTTTACATTCCACTCTTTAGGAAGTAAAAAATGCATGCAGGTGGTTCTGGGACTCGGGCAGGATGAACAAGTTCCTTAACAATTCAGATCTCAGTGTATTCAACAGAACCATGAAATTATGTTTGCTTCTTTCTTTTTAGGGCATTCTGAGAGCCTGTGAACTTTAGGAATTGGTGCATGAGGTGAAACCTCTTGCCCCTACTCTGTGACCTGAATAATATTATACAGCCCTTCCTTGAACACCTGTTCCTTTGTCAAACAGCTACAATTCTTTGGAATTTTCTCATTAAATTGAGTCCGAATATGCACGCCTGTAAAATCTGCCATCTGATGATTCTACTTCCAGTTCAGTCCTTGGGAGCCCACTCCACCTGCCAACCCATGAAATATTTGAGGACAGCTCTTGGCTCCTCTAAGCCTCCTCCTCAAGATCTAACATCGAGCACCTGCTGCTTCTTACAAGAGGCTGCTCATGTTTCCCACAGCGGGTTGTGTGTGGTTTCAAAGTTGTGTGACATGCGAATCAATGCAGACTCTATCAAAAGGGAGGGATGATGTCTAAAGAGTTCCTCCTTTTATATTATTACATCTTAAGAACATAAAAGTTCTGACTATAAAAGACAATCTTCTAAGCTCTTAGGACTGCATTCCCAGAGAGTTTGCACACTAGGATGCCTTAGTGGGCAGAAACTGTGTCTTAACCTACGAACTACATAAATTTTCCACAAGTTTTCAGTTTCACAGTGTGTTTAGGATATTTCAGCCTTTTTAATAAGTATGTGCTCACATAACCCAAGCTCAGTGTAAAGTAATCTATGATGACAAATTCTAAATTTCCTCCAATTTTCCAAAAGCAAATTCTAAGAGCATGTGTGCTGAATATCTCTTTGTGATAGTCATATCAAAAAGAGTATTACCCCTCATTATGACACTCACCCAGACAGGCTGTGAGCATCAGAGACATCCCAAATCAGGTTAGGACAGGGCATGAGAGGAAGATTAGGGAGGTTGGAGGGGCCAGTAGATAGTAAACATCTTTTCATGTGTATAATTTCATATATGCTAAATATGAGTCTGGTTTTTAATATACAGTTACTATTGGTGTACTGTTAAGGAAGTTGAAAATCTATGGGGAAAAAAAGCAGTGATCCTTTAAGATAAAACTTAAGCACAATAGAAATCAATGTTAGAACTATTCATGAGACCTCTAATTATACAAAAATTAGGGGGTTTTGATAAAAGGAGAAAAGTTTAAAAATAATAAAAGCTCCATGAAACCCCCTTCTACTGGAAAACACATCATCACAGGGAAGTCTCTCAGACAAAAGTTGGGTGACCATAACTTTCCCCTTTCTATAAGATTATAGTCTGGCCACTGCTAAAAGTCAATGCCAAAAGTAATTTAAAGATGGGTGGGGTGGGTGGGAGGAATCCATCTGAGTTTAGCAGAAGAGTTAAGGCTTTAAAGGCTTCTGAGATAAGCATACTGCAGTTCCTGAATCAAAGATTGACTTCTAGGTTCTCTAAAATCATAGTTAGAAAATCAGATTCTATAACTTCCACGTTCTGATAGCAAATTCTTGTACCAAATTTTAGCAAGAATGTACTGGCCATCCCTGAATTTCAGAGAAGCCAAGGACATTACTAAGGTCACCCAGCCAGTAAATGGCAGGGCCAGGATTTTAAAGTCAGCATGATCTGACTCCAAGGAACTATGATCCTTAACTGTTTTCACAATTGCATAGTATTGGTACAACTCAATTCCAGGACTTCTGTTTGCACTACCCTGGAAACAGTCTCTCTTTAATGGGTGCTGTGATGAATGAGTCTCAAGTTCCAGGGTCCACTGAGCAAGACAGGAATGGCTGCACAGCTCCAGGGAGCACCACTCAGACAGTTTTCGATGTATCAGAAGTTAGGCAATACAATGCTTCTCATTCGGAAATAAATTCTGATGGCATCACTTTAGCACTGAATCAAGTCCCTCTTAAAAACAGTTCCAATCTTGGACTCTTTCAATTATGGGAGCCAATAAATTTCTTTTTGCTCAAGCTAGATCATAAGCTAGGTTATACATTTACTTTGTAAGGCTCTCATAAATACTAAACATGGTAATGGCTCATAAATACTAAACATGGTAATGGCTAGAAAGTGGCTAGCAACGTGTCGAAGATATGTAATAATAGGCACCATTTAATGGAAGTGCTCTTCCTTTCACAATTGTTTTCACTTCATTAAATCCCCACTTAAATTGGACATTATACTTTAAATGGTTATTAGTAATTTCAGTAAGTTTAATTATTAACTCAGTTAATTACCATTTCTCATCCAATAGTATGAGGGCTCTTCTGCCTTCTTATGTTCAATTGCTAAAAGAAAAAAAAAAGAAGGAAGGAAGAAAGGGTGGGAGAGAGGGAGGGAAGGAGGAAGAGATCAGCACAGAAAATCTCTACCCATGTGCACAATCTCTCTTCCAGCTGTCTCCTTGCCCATATTGGAAACATGAACCAGGACTTCAAGAAGAAAGTATGAATTCCTCTATATTAATCTATGTTATTTGACTGAAAATAACAGAAAAAAAATTCAAGCCATTTTAAATTTTAAAAATAAAGCGGTGATTTACTAGATCACAGAACCAAAGCATTGAAAAGAAGGAGTAGAGTGTCCCCAAGTTTGATTTAACTTGGGACTTAAATAAGGCAAGTACACTCCCTCTCTCTAGGTTGCACTCTCTTCAGACCTCATCCACTCTTCTTTTACTGACTTTTTATCTAAGTTTCTGGTCTTTGTTGACTTTACTCCACATTCTTGGGGAGCTGGTCACTTTGAAGTTGTATCTTTGGAGCTCAAGGTCCAAGGGAAAATAGAGAACATTCCTTCCCAACTTCAGCAAAGTTGATTACATGAGCTTGGTCCACAGTCCTACCCACAAGACCAGAGAGGTACGGGTCTGTGATTGATAATTCTTGGAAAATCACATGACGTGGAAGAGCAGTTCCCTGGAGGAAGTGGGTACTGTTAATAAAGAAGAGGGAAGAGATGCTGTATGGAAACAAACAGCAATTGTTCACTCCATCTATTTTCCTCTCTTTGAGTCTGGAGCAAGCCTTAGGTGGCCAGCACCCTGATCTCTGTCTCTCTTCAGTGGGCCCCATCCTGCTACCTTGAGTCTACAAAGCCAAAGTTGTCTTCTAAATATTATGCAGGTACGTGCACACACACACACACACACACACACACACACACACACACACACAAACACAGGCTCCATAAAGCCTCAAGCCCCAAAACCCAGAAGATCCCCAGCAACTAAAAAGATGTATTTTTATTCTTTCTCTTGCCTAAGTTTTACTCCTAATCTTCTTCCTGGAGATTCCAGGAAATCAAATTGTTGATCAAAAAGAATGTCTGCTAAACCTCTCTCCCAATGTGGAAAATTATCCCATTGCATCCCAATCTCACCAGCCTGTATCATCCAACTATTGTTTGGGGTTTTTCTTTTCATCTCTCTGAGAGCTCTTTCACTGTGGCCCCCTGCTTTTTCCCCACTGTGCATCTAAGGCTCTTCCAGGAAAAAAACTGAGGTGTGGAGGGTACTCAAAGAAGCCAAACTGAGTGGCTTTAGTTCCTGCTGATGTCTGTTAGGACAGGGTACTTACCCCTATTGTCAGCTCACTTGAACTATGGGCATAGTGGTAAGCAAGGAAAAAACTGGCAAAAATGTTGTACACCAGCTTTGCAATGTAGTTTAAAAGATGTCTCTCTAAAAAAAGCAAATATTCTGGCCCATTATATCAATCCAATATAGAACTATCATAGCTGTTCTTCCTGTATGTTTTTAAATAATAAAAATATTGAAGAAAGGAAAATACCTATAATTTACCACCCTCGCACAATTATTTAAATTCTTATGGGCATTCATTTAGTCTTATATATTGATTTTAAATTGCCTTAACAATTATTCTTAGTCCCCCTTAATTTCATTCAAAACCAACCTTAGAAAAGACATTGTTCTGGAAGCTGATGGGGCTTTTCATCAAATCACTGCATAATTATGCATGGTGGCAATATAACTTCTTGTCTGTGCTAGCATGCTGGTGAAGACATATGAAATACGCTAACCTGCGTAATTCCCAGGCTCAGGCAAAAAGATTGAGCACAAATATACAGAACAAAAAAGGTGAAGGTCAGAGATATCAGCAGAAGGATTTTATTTCACTTGAGACTTTTTTCAAAGAGGTAAGTAATCATATGCCCATCAAAGTGTGGTTTGTAAGTGTGTGCAGGGCAATAAAGATCTCTCCCAGTCTTATTGCCAAAGAAGCAAAGGAAATGACTGTAATCAGATGAGGTATGAGATTGATTGTGCCTAGTCTGAAGGCTGAATAAAGTATGAAACATAAAAGTATGAAACATACAAAAGGCCACTTCTTTCTATCCCTAAGGAATATTCTGGGTAGAAATGACGCTGTGTTCTCGCAGTCTAGGCTAGTCTGCCTCCTGTTGTGGTTCCCTGTCTCCATGCCCATTTCCCTCTGTAAGGAGTAGGCACCTTGAGAGCTGGCTGACCATTCAGTCATCTCTGCACGGCACCTCATTCCCACCTCCAAGGACTCACTGTGGTCTGCTTCCTTCCTGGTTGGATGCTCTTCAGCGAGCAAGAAACATGCATCTCAAACTCACGAGTCCAACATCCATCTCTTTATCTTCCCCATCCCACCATCTCAGTACACAGCAGTTCCATTATTCAAATTCCTCAGGCCAAATCCTGTCATCATCCTTAATGTCTCTCTCTCCTTCCTTTCTAAATAGTTAGCAAATCTACCTGACTCTACCTTGAAAACATATCAGCATTTCCCACTTCTCACCACCTTACTGCTACCACCCTGGGCCAGGATAATGGCAATAACCTCCTAACTCATCTCTCTGCATCCACCTTTACCCCCTCCCTTCACACCCCAGTACAGCTTTCTCTCCACAGCAGCCAACACCTAAGTCAGATCACACCACTCCTCTGCCCAAACTTTTCCGTGCTTCCTCATCTCATCCAGAATAAAAGTCTAAGTCCTTTCAGTGGTCTACAAAGCCCTACGTGAGCTCTCTGATGTTTTCCACTGCTCTGCCCTTTCTCATGCCACTCCAGCCACCCTGGCTTCCTGGCTTTTCCATGAGTATGTCAGGCACGTTTCTGCCTCAGGAATTTTACACTCGCTGTATGCTCAGTGGAAACACTTTGCCCCCAGATGTTTGCACGGCTTACTCCCTTTCCTCCTTTAGGTCTTTGCTCAAATTCCACCTTCTCTTCAAAGGCTTCCCTGCCCACTCAATGTAAAATCACAACTCCCTAACCCATATCCTATTTAGTTTTTCTCTATAGCACCCATAGTTGTCTGACATATTATATAGGCTAATTATTTATAAACTATTTGTTTTCCCTTACTGGAATTCAAGCTCCATGAAAGCAGATTTATTTTCTGTTTTATTTTCTGCTTTATCCACAGGGCCTAGCATATGTTAGTGATAAATATCTATTAATAGGATGGATAGTTGGATGGACGGATGGAGGGATGAGTAGGTGAATAATTGGATGACTGAAGTGACGAATATGTTAGCTCATTTCATATTTTTAAAGAAGCGTTATCACTTGTTTTAGAAAAATTTTAGTTTTAAATTATATATTAAAAAAGGAAATCAAGTCAAATGACCTACCCAAATCTCAGAGGTAATAAGTTTAAAAATTGATCTAGATGCTAGTCTCTTTGACAAATGGGCCAGTGTTCTTCCTATGTTGCTAATTTCAAAACTCTCCCTAGATTGAACTGTAAATTTAGAAAAGGACTGGGATTAAATGGTTTGGGCAAATAATCACTTTTTAGTGTATGTCAGTTACGTTGTAAGCAAACAAAGTAGAAAAATTTGGGATAAAAAATACCCTCATCAATTTCAGGCCACAAAACAGATTTAATTCCAACCAAATAACAAAAACAAAAGAGAAGCAGAAAAAAGAAACATATTAAGGGATGAGTGTTCTTGTTTATCTTTCTATACTGATAAAAAATAAATAACTTTTCAGTGCTTCCTTTCATTTTGTACTATAAGGATGGAGACTACATTCAACTGTCATCCTTTCCCATTTCTGATCAATAATGCTCTATGGCCATTAAGGATTAATAGATACTCAAATTGGTTTCTCAGGGACATGACTAATAAGCAAGAGAAGCTGACAGATGGCTTTAATGCAGATGGTTACCTGAAAAGAGAGGGTTTTCAGGGAACACATTGGATCTTACCATTTCATGATTAGGATGATGTTTAGGTGAAAGAAAAGAGGAAACATATTGGTCCAAATCCCTTGCTTTGTCCCTTTGAGGGTAAAGGCAGGAAGCATATGGCCAGGGTATCTGCAGTTTATGGTTTAGGCTTGGATACTGCCCTCACCCACACCCACCCCCTGCCACTGGTGGTTTTTCTTTGCTGTACAAGTGAGGATGTGTCTCTCTCCCTGGAGAGCTGCTCTTAGAACTATGTCATAGGGAGGCTTGAGACTGATGAGTGTGTCCTGACAGCAAGGAAAGATAACAATTACAGAAGTAGTTACTGTATCAAAACTAGGATGGGAAAGGAACATGAAAGTATCTTTTTTCCTTTTTTTTCAATCATCACATAGCTGTGCACTGTGTTCTGATGAAGCAATATACTCTACAGGAGGATTGGGAGGAACTGGACAAGTATATGGAAATGATTACTGTTTTAAAACTAGGGATGAGGAGAAGGGGAAGAAAATGAGTACACGAAATTAATGTAGTTTTTTTCTTTTTTTTTATCATCCCATTGTTAATATTGAGAACTAAGACAACTGGGGAGAACTTAGCAAGTATATGAATAAATATTATTAATATTTTCAAAAATGTGTTCAAATAGCTAAAAGCAAAAAGATACAAAAATCTCTTAAAACTGTAATCTTGAACACTTGTTTAATTTAGTCCAAGTTTTCATAAAAAACACATAGGCCATTGCATTGATTTATCCACATGTAAATACTAGTATTTTGTGGCCTTTCTTAACAATGGATAAGAATTCATTTCTGTACCTTCTTCCAACACATACACTTTTTGTTACAGACGTTTGGGTTTATCTTGTTTTTTCTCCATATTTCCACATTCCCCCATCACTCAAGTCTCCCCATGGTTTTCATTCACAGATAGGGTTTAGCTTTTATTTCAGTTTTTCTCTCACTTACATAGAAGAGTCTATTTTCAGCAGACTACCAGGCTCTTATCTTGGGGCTAATTATTCAGGCACTGGCATTACTAAACATTCTCTGTCACTTTATTCTAGACGAGACTTCAGCGTACCTCTGCTACTTTTACCTGTAGCACTTGTGAGCAGCTTTTGTGAAACCAATGAACGAGAAGATGCTTATTTGTCTAAGAGCTCTCCAGCTAGGCAGTCTGTCTTGCTAAAAGCTATCAAAGCCTTCCTTCGTTAGTTCTTAAACCACCCACTGTTCTTCCCTACCTCACTTCCAAGTTTCTTACTTCTCAATGGTCACCAATAGAGGAAATAGGTTACTTCTCAAATAATAGGTCTTCTCTCAAGGAGACCCCTCATTTATAATGTCATTACCTCTATTGTAATATTTTGGATTAGAATGAGAAACTGGTGAATCGGAAAGAACAACGAACTTAGAGTCAGATCTGAATTAGGGCCAGATATGACGCTGCTTAGTTTTATGGCCTTGGCCAAGTCAGTTAACCTACAGGCCTCAGTTTTTATAACAGAAAATTGAAAGGATTGTATCAGATCAGTCTTTTCAAGTTATATGTCTTATAGAACACCAGTTTCATGTAGTAATAGTATTTTTTAAACTTCATTATTTTATTCAACAAAGATTTACTGAATGCCTACTATGTACTAAGAAGATAAACCAGGCTAAATGATCGTGAATGAAAGCATGAAGAGAAAAGAAAAAAAGAGGCAAAAAATTCAGAAGACGGTAAGAAATATAAAAAATGTAATGACAAGATCTAAAACTGGGGTACCAAAGCAAAAGAAGAGAAAGAGTAGGTCAGAGAAAAGATGGTATCTGATAATTCTCAAGAACTGATCAAAGACAGCAATCCAGAGATTCAAGAGACCATGTGCACCCCAAATAGGATAAGTTAAAAGAAAGCCCAAACAAAACACATTATAGTAAAATTGTTGCAAATCAGCAACAAAGAGAAAAATCTTAAAAGCAGAAAAAAAAAAGCACCAGTCACACACAAAGGAATAAGTTAGACAGTTGACTTCTCAATACATTGACAGAATCCTAATTATCATGGAATAAAACCTTAAGTTCTAGAAGACAATGACTGCCAATCTAGAAGTCTGTATTCAGTAAAATATCTTTCAAAAATGGAGTAAAAATTAAGACATTTTATAGACATAAGGGAGTTCTTCAGCAGCACTAATTTAAAGGTGGTACCTCAGTCAGAAGGAAAGAAATTCCAGATGTGGAACGTGAGATGTAGAAGGGAATGAAGTGAGCTTGTATTAATGAATATTGATTACATAGAAAGAATAATAATGTCGATTTTTATTAGACTTGAAAATATGACACAATAATGTAAGTCAAAGGAATAAATGGAATCAAAGTTTGAAAAGAACTTGTGTTACCAGGAGGAAAATCAAGGTTTTGATTAATTTTAGACTTTGATGATTTAAGTATATTTGGGAAAAATCTCTAGAATAAGCACTAAAAGAAAGAAACAGTACACACAACTTTCAAGCTAGCAGAGGGAAAAACAGAAGATAAAAATTGCTCATTCAATCAAGAATAAAAGGCAAGAAAGGAAAGGGAAAATCAATCCCAGAATAGTCCTGGCACACAGAAGTAATTTTAAAATATTGGCGTGATAACGGGCTGCATTCATAAAGGAAAGGCTGGATGAATGCGCATGTTGGCATCCCTGGGCTAGGATACCAGGTAAGAAGGAATCAGTTCTTGAACACTGCCTAGTTTAGAGGCTATGATTTGGAGATACCGGGATAAGTGAGGTTGTAAAGTGGCAAACATCTGTATTTATCCTAAAATTTATAAAGCCCCTTTGAATCCGGCATGTGAATCCTCACCCTACATCCCTGCGTTGCACCCCCCTGGTGGTGAGCCAGACGGAAAGACAGCATCTGCATTCCACAACGCTGAGCCTCCTTTGGAGGCATCCTAGGATTTCCCCATTCCCCGCATGTTTAGGCAAAAGGCATTTTAATTTTTCACTTCATTTCAGTATTGCTGAATGCTACTTACCACATAAGATTGCGTTTTCAGACTGCCTTGATCAGTAAAGGATTTTCAGTTGTGCCGGCCTCTCTCTCTACCAGATCCCCAGGCGGAACAGCTGCAAAACTTAATCTAGCTTTTGGTAATGAATTCATTCATCTTATTTGTATGCAACTCAGGGACACTAACCCCAACTTTAAAGGAAAATGAATGCTGATCTTTTTAAAGAGAGTGAATATGGAGCAGCCTGATCCCTGAGAGGCTCCAAGAGATTGAAGTTGTTCAAGTCTCACCCTCAGGCCTTTACAAGGGTAAACCCACACAATCAGGAAGAGATTTGACTGTCCTGTCAATCAAAGAAGCTGCAGCAAACCTCACTCATTCAGATTGATTAGCTGAAAGGGCTTATCTCAAGACAGGAAAAAGAACACTACTAAAATCAGCAGCTCAGCCCAGTCTCTTAATCTTTTGGAGCCTCAATTTACTCATCTGTGAATTAGGATGAATTCAAACATAACCACAAGCATGGTTCTTAAACTTTAGTGTGCATTGAAATTACCCAGAGAACTTTTAAAACAGAGTGCTGTGCTCACCTCCAGAGTATTGGATTCAGTAGTTCTCAGGTAGAGCCCAAGAATGTGCATTTCTAACAAGTTCTCAGGTGATACTGAAGCTTGTGGCACAGAGAACACACTTTGAAAATGCTGATTTACAAGTCCTCTTTTAGCTGTATTATTGTTCTCTAAAACAGTGCAAAATTCAAACTATGGAAATGTTTGTTTTAATATTAAGTTTATATGCAAAATAGCTTTTGCTAATTTTTATAAGCACATGTATTATCACACCATTTTGATGCACTATAGGTAAGAATCATTTATAATTATTTTATTATTTGCCTTTGCTAGTTAGCAAAAAGCCTTGACACACAGTTTATTTTTCTTGACAAATGAATACGAATATACCTTTAAAGAAGCTATGTATTTAATATGCAAGATCAACCCTATAGGTATGCATTAAAAGTGGCCATTTATGTGTTCATGGGCACCAGAAAGAAATGTTTAATTCCAAAAATATTCTTGCTTGACCAGTCCCTTACTTCTAGAATGCATTTAGTCTTTTGGATGAAAACTGAAGTTCTATTAAAATGCAAATATCCCAGAATATGGAAAAAAATTAAACTTTATCAGTCAATTACCTATTACTCCAAGTTATTTTATCAAATTATTTCTTCTGAAGTCCCACATTTGCTAGGAAGATGAAGTCATAGGCATGATTCACCAGGGAGAGAAGTGGCAACATCATGGTAAGAAAAGCAGATGCTAGTTGGGAAGATTCAACACTGAAAAGTTCACCAATATCACCATTTTGTGCAAGCCTAGACTTGTCTGTACATTATTTAGCAGGCCTTTGCCCCAGTGGGCAAAGCCAGACCCAGTGACTTTAAGTTCAAGATTGTGGAATCCAAATGAATAAAGCTCTGCAGATTCAGATTTGCCTAATAAAAGATGGTGGTGTCCAAATTCATGCAATTTCCAGGATGTGTTATGGATGACAGCTATATCGTAGAATATTGGTATTGTATCATCGTATCATGAGTCATCTGCCCATTTGGTGGAAATCACTATGCCAATGCCCTCTATTGTCAAGAAAAGAAATCTAGGCCCAATCATTTTCTGTAGCACAAGTAATACCATAGCTCTCTAGGTCTATGCTATAAATGAGAACAAGCAGAATGAAATCGAGCTGCTGTATGCTCTCCTAGGTGCTTCTTATTACCTTGCTACTTGTGTCTTTCTGTCTGAGAAACATTAGAATATTTCAGAACTCCTAGGGCCTGGAATGCCTTAGGCTGCTTCACCCATTTGAACCCAAAATATACTTGGTTTAGTCTGTTTAGGCTGCTATAATGAAATATCATAAACTGGGCAGCTTATAAACAATATAAATTATTTCTCATAGTTCTGGAGGCTGGAAACTCCAAGATCAGGGTGCCAAGAGATTTAGTATCTGGTGAGGGGGCCCCTTTCTGCTTCATAGATGGTGACTTCTTGCTGTGTCATCACATGGTGGAAAGGATGAGGGGTCCCTTTCTGGCGTCTTTTATAAAGGCATTAATCCCATCCATGAGGGCTCACCCCCATGACCTAATCCACCTGCCAATGTCCCCACCTCCAAATACCATCACCTTGGTAGTTGGGTTTCACATATGAATTTTGGGGGAACTCATTCAGACCATAGCAACACTCTGTGGCAAATCTGCAAGGCAAATTTGTGAAAGGAAAACAAGCAAAATGTAGAGCATAAAAGAAGTTGGAGTATATAAATTAGACAACCAAACACATGAGTTCCCACAAAAATAACATCACAAAAGCCAGCCTGTGTATAGTTAACAAAGATGGTGTAATCAGTGATCTTGCCTTGACATTGTACATCCACTTAGCATGTCATTAAAGCAAGGTATATTTCCAAGATAACAAAATGAGCAGACATTTAATTTGATTTCAGTAAATATAGGTTAGAATCCCTGCTGCTACCTAATGGCTCTAAAATTAGATGCTGGTGACATAATCCTGAGTAGAAGCATATCTTTAACTCCAGGTAGCAAAGTTTTTGGGTTACTGAAGTGGAGGAACTCCTTCTGCTACCTGCTATTTTGCTTTGTACACAATTCTATCACCATGATAACAAACCTACAGGCCTGTAAATACCAATTATTGCCTCCAACTGTGCAAGGTCTTTGGAACTGGACTGCCAGGCTTTAAATCCCAGTTCTGCCATTTAAGGATTGTGACCTTGGGCAAGATACCTAAATACTCTGTGCCTGTTTCCACAACTAAATAATGGGGTCAAAATAGTTCTTTCCTTAATAACATTATTGTGAAGATGAAAAGATTAAAAGACTAATACATGTAAAACACTTGAAACACTGGCACAAAATAAATGCTAAGTAAACATGAGCTACTAAAGTTTATCATTTCTGCTCTCTTTATTCTGCAAGTCTATCCATGTCTGTAAATATATACCTAGAATTCCTTCAGGAATTAAAATCCTCACTCAAAAAGAATCCTCATTCAGGGAGAAAATTCTCTCCTTGAACAATGCTAACACACAAAGGATAAGCACCTTCAGCACATATAAGAGAACGGACAAAAATGGAGAAATGTCCACTGACTGTCCCCCAGAGCCAGAGCAAGATCCCACTAGCTGCACCGAAAGTCTGCTTGGACACCACTCAGGGTCCTATGGATCAAGCACCTTACAAAATATGGGTGGGGGATACTGTGTGCTCACCCACAGAGTCTCAGCACCCTTGTTCAGCAAAGGGGAGGCCATTTCCTCAAGGAATTCTGTGCTGCCCATCTGTGGGCCTAGATATGACTATTTTGTCCTCTACCCTAGACCACAGTACACCTTTTTCTCTGTTTAAGTCTGGTGTCCAAAAGATAGGTATAATTAGTGTTAATAGCTACCTGCAATTTAGTACTGACCACGTACTGTTTGGTACAAGGTAGGAACACTGTCACCATTCTAGAGCTTCAGAAACGGAAACTCAGTGAGGTTCAGTAACTTTCCAAGGCTGCAGAACTTAGTGGCAGGTCTGAGATTTGATCACAAGTTTAACTGGCTCCAAAGCCCATGCTCATTCTCCAAATGATGCTGCCTTCTACCTTTGGGTAGTGCTACGCTGCTCCCCAAAAGGTTTCACCCTGACCTCAAGTATGTGGTTTGGGAGTTTCTTTGCATGATTGATGTGTATTCTGTGGTTCTTAAAATTGTATTCTGTGGTTCTTAAAATGCTGTGGAATAGGCATCTGCATTGTATATACCTCTAATTGCAGCCTAAACTGTCTGGACTGCTGAAGTTTCTCCCTTGCACTAGAGAGTAAGCTTCCTCCAACTGCTATTGAGTATGGTCAACAGCATCCTTGCTGGTGATTACTAAATCTGGCTTTGGGAGCCCTCCAGACCCAGGCTCAAATCCCAGCCCTGTCACCTATCAGTTACACATCTCTGAGCAAAGCCACTAATGCTAAGCTTTCAGCTCTGAAAACGAGGAGACTGGCAACTGGCAGGTCTTGTGGTGAGATCCCATGAGAAGATCTATGTCAAGTGCCCAGAACAGAGTCTGGCACAGATTGGCTGCTCCATAAACAAGCCCACCCAGGAGGATAAGAATGAACATGCAGGTGACTGTGGAAGTCCTCCCAGCTGAGGGAGATTTGTTACTCCCTGTATTTCCCCAGATCCCCCAACTGCCTGGCTGTCCTGGTTGTTACCCGCTGGCCTAAGATTGCAGCCCACTTCAGGAGGGTTAACAAATCTCCATCAAGAATAAGAAACTTAAGGGGAAAATATTATTCTTACATTACTCTTATTAAGCTTTTTTTAATTCATGACACACCATACATTTACTGATCATAGGCACTGATTTGTTGGGAGAGATATATATGTATATGGGTGTGTATATATGACCTACTGTCATATTTGTGTTATGTATATTTATATATTACCATGAAATACACATTATGTATACATATCACTTCCATATGTATGTGTTATATATGTTTGTGTGTATGTGTATGTGTACATATCGACACATACACATACACACATAATTTAAAAGAATTTCTAAGTGTCTACTTCAAGACCTCTTTTTAGGAGCCTAGGCAGACTTGGATTTCAAAGGACTTCCCTCTCTGTGAGTTAGTATTAAAACAACTGGGCCCTTCTTTTTGGATTCAATTGTCTCTTTATTATCTGCTCAGGCTGAACTTGGTTGGAAGGTCACACAATCTTGTTGAATCAGCTCAATTTGTTCATTTAAAGTCTTCCTATCTTTTCCACTGATGTGAGTTTAAGTGAGAGCAATTCAGACCTTGTAAGTTGGTGATGTCTTCAGGTCCTCTGGGCTCTAGATCACTGCTGACCTCTCAACCCCCTCAACCCTCTCAGCTTTTATGGGAATGTTAATGATCAGCCCCGTGATGCCATCTACCTATTTGTATCTCCTCTGAGACAGTATCAACCTCAGAATGGCAGGAGCTCAGGCATTGAAATTCAGGTCCCATATAGTCCACCTACCGGTATAACTAATGCTTATTAACCTCACCTGGAATCATACAGTTCAGAAAAGGCAGAGAGAAAGCTTCTGCTCGTTCATAGAGAGTTAGCTGAAGTCCTTCAGGGCAGCTCCCACATTAACTCATGAAGCCTACAGTAAAACCAAAGACCATGCAAAGGCCACGGAATTTATTTTTACTAGAATTGTCTCCTGAGCTGCAAAGAGCTAAAATGGTGAAATAGCAGGAGCTTGAATATTTTGCAAGAAAAATTTTCTACTCATAACAATTGAGCTGTTCATGCTATATCTCCACTTTCCTTATCTCTGTTTCTCCTAGATGTTTCAGCTCTTGAACACACATGCTACTACTGTGTATACACGTGTGGTTAGGTGTTTGAGAAAATTTTCAAATAGAGACAAATATAAGGAATAATACAAAAAGCATTTTTTAAGATGTTAACCACTGGAAAAATAGTATTGACCATTAAAATATTTTCTTATTTGCTTTAGATTTTTTATTTTGCAAAATAAAAACAGATCACATTGTAAAAAAAAATAGATCATGTTATAATCTTCTTTGATCATCCTCTCCCAGTCTAGAGACAACCATTGGTATGAATTGTGTGATATCCTTCTAGTCCATTTTTATACTTTTATGTATATATATATATGCTCATTAAAAATATAGTATAGCATGCATTATCTTTTAGAATTTACAGAAATCATATCATGCTATATCATTCTGCAAGTGCTATTTCCACTCAACATTATGTTTCAGTGATGTTTACATGTTGAGATACACACACACACACACACACACACATCTAGTTGATTCTTTTCAGTTGCCCAGGGTCACTGGGTAAGTTAGTATAGGAGAAATAAAACCTGCCCATTTTATTATCCAATTGTACAAAAGGCTAAGGACTCTTAACCACAATCAGCATATAGCAGTGGCCCATGAAAAAAGTGTGCAGTTAATATTTATTAAATTGTAGTACTGACTGAGAGTGCTCACTATGCCCTACACTGAGCTGGAAAAAATAAAATTAAAGTCACAAAGGGGTGCCTACAATTACCAAATTCACAAATGAGTCAGAAATGCAAATTTAACATCCAAAATAATTAAAAGATAGTGGAATAGATTTTAAGGTATTATCTTAAAGGAAAAAATCAATTCAGAATTGGGAGAGATCACCATGGACAGGTGTAGCCGAAGAGGACTTCCTGGAAGAGGTAGTAGTTGAGACAGGCTATGAAAGGTGAGAGAAGCTTTAGACACCCCAGACAGTAGGCAAGGGCATTCTGGATTGGGAACATCACAAGCTAAGGTGTACGGGTTGGGGTAAGCATAGCGTGCATACGACAACCCTGAATGGAGGGGAGAAGAGCTATTGAAAAAAGGGCGGGGTCAACCTGTGGAGGAATCTGAGAGCCAGACAACAGAGCTTGCATTTGTACAGCTGCCAATGAGGAGCACTTTGAGAATACCCATGTAGGGTTGGCTCCAACTGCTCTGACCGTAGCTCCTGGAATGTTTCAGGCTCTCTCCACCCCTGCACCTTCACACACCCAATTCCCTCACCCCAGAATACCATTCCTGGCCCCTTGCTTCCCCTGCAGCTTGCAGAACACCTCTCAGTATATACCCAGGGAGCCTTCCCTGCCCCCTGCCCCCCACCCAGGATTAGATACTCCTTCTCACAAAGTCCACAGTATCTTGGGCTTCCTTCTACCATAGAATTTGTCACACTGGGTTGTAATTTTGTTTGTTTTTCTTATTAAATTATAAGCTCATTGGGAAGGCAGGCTTTGACATATTTGTCTTTTAGCTCCAGGGTGTGGCACAGTACCTATTTCATACATGCACTCAATTCGTGTTTGAATGCATTAATTAATGTGTTAATTAATCAACACATTAATTAATTAATGATTACTCAAAGTATTGCTTTTTAAATACTTGTCTATAATATTACTCATTTAGGTTAGAAAAATAATTATTTAGACTTTTAGGATACATCCCCATGAGAAAAAAAAACAAATTATAACTGGTAGCAAAATGAGGGAACTGTAAATAATACATAAAATTTAAATTATAAAAGGTAAGTCAAAGTTTTATTCATTTTGCAATGGTGTAAAATGTAAAACCTTTTCAATTATGGAAAAGGAAAACCATGAACACTTTGATATAACTGACTATGACACTTCAATCATGCCATTTCCAAATGGATGTTGTTTGTTAAAAAAAAAAAGGAAAAAATCATTTGAAATGTCTCATGAAGTTCTGCTCTTAAAAATAATAATTTACTCATTCATTTATTTCTTCAACAAATATGTTTTGAGTGCTGGCCTCAAGGATGCTGAGCTGAACAAGCCCGATGTCCCTTCTATGATGGAGCTTATAGTCTAATGGACAAGAGATACAAAAACAAAAATACCAAGTAAATAAACAAATGAAATAGTCTGAGTGTAGTAAGGGCATGAAGAAACAAGAAAGCAACCAAGAAAATCGCAGGGTGGGAGGACCTCCCTTTCCGCGTGTGATCAGAAGTCTCGTCTGAGCAGAGGATGACATCACTGGCAACCAGCTCTGGGGAGGAGAGCGTGGCAGGCAGAGGCATCAGCACCTGTGCCTAGAGGACAGTGACCGAGGAAGTGGGTGGCACGGCAAGAAGCCACAGGGGTGGGCAGAGCCAGAGCAGCCGAGCTAGCAGACTCTACGGGGAAGACAGGATGCTTTTCTAGGAAAACGTGAAGCCATGAAAGGGTTGAAACAGCAACAGCACAATTGTGCACTGAGCCCGCCCTATGTTCCTGACATTGTGCAAAGGCAGGAAGTCAAGAGCATGAATCTGAAGGCAGACCGCCTTGGTTCAAATCCTGGCTCTGCCACCAGCCAGCCATGTGATCTTGGGCACGTCATTTAGCCTTCTGGGCCCCTTCCTAGGGCTGTGTGAAGACTGAGTTAGTAAAGTGCCTGGAACAAGGCCTGGCCCATAGGAGGTGCTCTGTACATGTTGTGATGAAATTCTTTGCACATGTTAGGATTTTCCATTACTTAGAGTAATATCCTAAGTCCTTCCCACGACTTATGTGGCCCCACATGATCCAGCTACTTCTCTAACCCCATTTGCGGGGTCCAGCTGTTTCCTGAACACACCAGGCCTGTTCCAGTCTCAGGCTTTTCTTTATTGATCTCCCTCTAGACAGCCGCGGCTGCTCCCAGGGCTGTGTGTCTCCCCTCTTCCCACAGGCCTTCCCCAAGACCCAACCTGAAGCCGTGCCTTCCATCACTCTATCTGCTTTGCTCTGTCTCCTGTCCCTTCTCAGGACCTGACACTTTCTTTTCTATTTCTTTGTTGAGTTGTTTATTGTCTGTATCCTCTGCGGAGGCAGAGATCTTATTTTTCACACTGCTATATCCTCACTGCCCAGAAAAAAAAGAAATAGGTGAATGAATAAACAAATGCATGTTCTCATTTAATACAACTCCTGAAGTGTATTTTCGTTTTACAGGTGAAAAAATGTAAGTCCTATCAAGGCAAAGTGATTTTCCCAAGGCTGGCTCTGTCCACTCCTGTGGTCTTGATCATGACCATGACCCAGTCTGTGCTTGGCTCCGCACTCACTGGCCCACTCCCAACCCCGCCCAGACCATTGAAGCTACACCTGTGCCCAGCCCATGACGCTGTGACCAGCGCTTGTCACGTCTGGTGGGGAAAGGTGCCTCTGCCCCTCACACCCGCCCAGAATGACTTCCACGTAGAACCTGGGGCTTGGCACGCACGGGGCTGCCCTGCCCTCTCTCCATCAGCCATTGGTGCCACTCTTCCCACTTCTCTGTCACATCAGCACCTGCCAAGCTGCCGCCTTCTCCCCACGCCCCGCCCTCTTTCCTCTTGATCTTTTCTGGGCAGACTCAGAGATGCAGGCCAAATCGCAATGAGGGAGTTGTCAATAGATAATCTCCTTTGATGCCTTTCCCCAGCTGCCTACACTCTCCAATAAAAAGGCTACCTCATTCTGCCAGAAACCTCTTGGTGGTTCCTGACCTTCTGTGGTTTGATCTTTTCTCAGCCTGTCTTTGCTATTCCCTCAAACCTGGTTTCTCTGTCAGTGCCCGGAATGCTGATTTCTTTTGAAAGAGCACCATCAGCTGTGTCTTCTCTGCTCCACGAGGTAGCCAAGCACCGAGTCCAGCCCTCAGTGGAACAACTAATATTCCCCTTCTACCAACCCCGAGCCTTTCCTGCAATGCCTTTCACCGGAGTTGTGGGGGGCAGGGCATACCGGGAGGGGGAAACACAAGAGCAGATCATCAATCAATTTGTGGAAAGTCAAGTAATCTCAAGTTCCTTTTGAGGGTGAACTTCCACTCTCTTAGCAGCTCTGATGACAAGAAGTATGGAAAGAAAAAAACCCTAGAGCTGCTTCTCCCCTCATTTCCATGGAACTCTGAGCATCCTGAGAAAAGATGAGATGGCTGAACGCTTCCTCCCCAGCTGAAGGAATGATTTCAGGCTTCTTCCCCCACTCACGTCCCCAGCCCTGCAATCTGTGGGCTCACCAGGCTTCTCGTGGCATTGGCTTCCAATCCCAGGCTTGCCCTCTCCCTAACCCCTTCGGGGTCATGGCTGATGCAGCCACATAATGTTGTGCACTATTAATTGAAGTCGTTTTCCTGCCTTGCTTTTCCCTTTTCCTTTTCTCATCAAAGCAGGTAGCCTGCTCTTTGATTCATTGCTCCAGGGCAGTTCCATGACAGGGTGCAAAACAAGTCTGCTAGCTTTTCTGGTTTGTGTTTCCTTAACCCTAAACCCACCGGGTAAAAGAGGGTTTGACCGAAGAAGCAGAGGGGCTTGGAAAAGTAGAACATGCAGGAGGGGATTTCTCAGGCTGGGACGGGAGGGAAAGCATCAGGTGCCTGGTGCAGTAGCGAACAATATGGTATTGCTCCATGGTGGCGTCTTAGGACACAAAGACCCCAGAAAGAGATGTTTCCCTGCACACCCAGGGGGCAGGACCCTTAAGCACAGAGGCTACTGCATTCATCAAAACAGCCAGTGTCCCATGTGGTGTAGAAGCAGCAAGCCGCCAGATGCCAGGAGACACTTAGAACTTGGATAATGAGAGCATGCTGGCAGTGAGCACAGAAGACTTAAAACCAGAGGACTTTTTTGCAGGCATCATGTAAGGCCTCCCTCCACCCCAGGCTTTGGTACAATCCCAAGAGAAGAAAGGAGCTCCAGTGATAGAAATGGAATGTACTACCTATTGACCAACAAGTGGGCACTTAGAGTCTTAAATCAAGTTGGTCTTCAGAAAACAAAGTGCTGTTTCTTCTACAATGAACTTTATTGTAGTGAGATTCATTCATAGGATCAGACCATTCTCCTGGCTTTTAATATATGCCTTCTTGCCAGATCCTGTCTCTTTTCTTTTTTCTTTCCTTGTTTTTTTTTGGTTTTTGGGGGGGTTTTTTTGTTTTGTTTTGTTTTGTTTTGTTTTTTGAGACAGAGTCTCACTTTTGTCACCTATGCTAGAGTGCAGTGAGGTCATCATACCTCACAGCAATCTCAAACTCTTGGGCTCAAGTGATTCTCCTGCCTCAGCTTCCCGAGTAGCTGGGACTACAGGCGCACACCACCACTTGCTCTTGCTCAGGCTAGTCTTAAACTCCTGAGCTCCAGCAATCCTCCTGCCTCAGCCTTCCAGAGTGTTTCTGATCTCACCTCCTCCATTCATTCAATAAATATTTACAAGATTCTACCATGCATTGTGTTGGGTGTACGTCATGTTGTGCAAGACCAGCATGGTCAGGACTCTAATGAAGTTTCTAGTTTTGTAAGAGAGGGAAATGTGAATCAAATGATCACAAAAATATATAAGTGCAGGCCAGGCACGGTGGCTCACACCTGTAATCCTAGCACTCTGGGAGGCCGAGGCGGGAAGATTGCTGGAGCTCAGGAGTTTAAGACCAGCCTGAGCAAGAGCAAGTGGTGTCTACCTGAGACACACCTCATATCCAGGCACTGCCTGTAACTGGCACTGCGACCCCACCTGGCCCTGGCCACAGGCTCACTGCTGCTTACCTAGGGAGAAGAAGGGGCATCTTCAGACAGACACCTTAACTCACTAAGGCTTCCTGTGTTCAATAGTCAATTTTTCATTTTCTTCATGTCTAATAGACACCTAGAATCAAATGCTCCCAAAATAGAATTATTTCCCCTTATTCAGTTAATGGTGTTTCTCAAGAGGAAGAGCTCATAGTTACCCAAATCGCTTTTCCTCCCATACACAGAATCACTTTCCTGGGGGTTCCATATTAGAAATGTACTTCAGATCTCTCCTCTCTTTATTTCCACCACCACAGCCCTATTCAGGACTTTATTAATCCTTGCTAATACGATCTTCATTAATACACTATGGTGGGCATTTAGTAAGCATTTAAATGACTATGTAATAACAATGAGGTAAAGAACCATATAGCATGCATTTTATTACCCAAATTTGGAATCAATAAGCTCTAATGTTTACAATTAAAATTTATTCTATAGAAGAAGCCCTAAATTTGATATACATCCCCATTTTACTATTTTCCAACATGCATCCGTTATCTTTGCATGTACTAGGTTTTGGGCATTGTTTTGTCTAAATGCTAACATTACTTAAAGTAAATCAGCATGGTCAAGGAATTTGTCAAAATACCCAGCCTGTCAACCAACCATTCAGCTTCAGTTCAGCGTAGGAAGTCAACCAAGGTCAATGGCTGCTATCTAATAAAGTCGAAGACCTTTCTAATTAATGCTACAACAATCACAGATTTGCAAAAGTGCTTTCTAGAAAAAAAAGTTGATGCCAGAATTAAGAAATCACATTTGACCTGACAACTTGCCAGAAATCTATATTCCTTTTCCAAGGCTACAGAAGCCAGGAAAAGGGGTTTGTTTTGGTGAATATAAATTCATTAGATTATATTTCAGAAATGTGAAGATGGCAGGGTTTGATGATTAATGGTAGGACACTTGGACATGATAAGTTGTGAGAACCAACAAAAACTGGCACTGCCATCGAGCAAGCATGGGACTGCAGGATGTGTTCGCAAGCCTCAAAGCCAGCATCCTCCAACACGGAAGAGGAGACCAGCCCTCTCGTGCCAGAAGAGAGAAAGGAAGAAAAGCTGATGCTTCATGAAAGCCCCAGGCCTCTTCCCTCCCAAGCGTGGATGTAACAAATGACATTTTCAATATTCATAAGGGTAAAAAGAAGGTAACCACTGTATTCTCCAAATTATTCTTTACTTTTAGCTCATTTGCCATCTACTTATTCTGTTGCAAGAAGGTAGCAAAGCAGATTTTCTTGAATTTTACATAGATTCCCACTATACACATTTGGAATCAACTTTCTATTGATTCTTCATAGCTTTAATAGTCTGAGCTTATCAGTATATCCTTTTCCCTTGGTTTGTGCTCATGCCCTCACCATCCTAATAAAGCAGATGCTTTATCCAGTGATTTATTTTGTGTAACTCTGGAACTGCAAATGATTCATGGGCTTCACTTAGGATATTCTGCTGAGGTCCTAGCCATTCTCCTCCATGGGACCTCCATGTTGGACATCCAGCATCCTATGCCAGCCAGTGCATTCCGACCCTTTTGACCCCAGCACCTCCATCACCATCCATGCAATTAACCCCTAGACTTTGCAGTCAGCATTTGAGAGTCGTCTTCCATGATTTTATTTCACTCTGTGCTACCTGAAGCAGAACTCATTATCTTAAAGTTTCATCATCTAAAACTTACAGATATATGTTGGCTGTCCATTTGTCTATCTAGACTAAATATTTTAGGCAACAGGGCATCTGCTGAGTAACTGCTTTCATGCAGAGAAATTCTTCTGCAGCTCATTCGTTCCATTCCCTTAACAAAAGTGATCCTTTGAAGATTAAAAAAACCCAGTTTTGAGAATTAAAATATGGAGACACTGGGTATGCTAAGGATCAGACATTTTAATATGGCTTAAGAGGGAAATTGTGGCTCTTATTCCCTCTCCTTCTGTCACCTTCTTTCTTTTTTCATGCTTCCTTTCCTAATTTATAACTCTTCAACTCAAACACCTTCTGATACTTTGTCAGAGTGTCTTAAGCTGCTAAGACTAGGAGAATAATGTCCATGGCCAGAAAATTGACTGAGTTTAAAAAAAGCACACATAAATCAAGCCAAACATTTTTGATAAAATGCACATAGATTTATTGATAGACAAATGATAGCTAGATATAGATTTATTTGCAAAAGCAAAACTGCAAGGATATATATGAAAATGTTAGCAGCATTTATCACTAAGAAGTGATTTTTATTATCTTACGCTTTTTTGTATTTTTCAGATGTTCTACAGCAAGAAACTAATTTACAATAAAAAAAATGTTTTCCAATAAAATAAAACTGGATTGGTCTAAAAAAAACTTGAAAACCAAGAGGCTAGGTAAGATTCCAGCCATCACTTCCCAAAGGAACAAAAGATTCCAGCATCTACCCAAAGGAACAAAAGACATTCTATAATAAAGACATCTGCACTCAAATGTTTATGGCAGCACAATTCACTACTCCAAGGATGTGGAAACAACCCAAGTGCCCATCAATCCATGAGTGGATTAATAAAATAATGGTATATGTATACAATGGAATACTAGTCAATTACAAAAAACAATGGTGAGCTAGCACCTCTTATATTTTGCTGGATAGAGCTTGAGCCCATCCTCTGAAGTGAGATATCACAAGAATGGAAGAATAAGCACCACATGTACTCGCCATCAAATTGGCACTAACTGATCAACACTAACGTGTTCACAGGGTAGTAATATTGTTTGGAGGTAGGGGGGTTGGGGGTGGGTAAACTCACAACTAATGGATGCGGTGAGTATTGTAGAGGGAAAAGGGCATGCCTCAAATCATGGCTTGGGTGTGGCAAAGTCATAAGCGTAAGCAAAATGTGTGTACCCCCATAATATCCTGAAATAAAAATATAAATAAATAAACAAAATAAAATGAAATAGAGTTACCTTATGATCCAGCCAATTCCATTCTTAGGTATATCCCCAAGAGAAATGAAAATATATATCCACATAAAAATGTGTACATGAATGTTTAGAGTAACATTATTCAAAAGGTGGAAACAACCCAAATGTCCATCAACTGAAGAATGAATAAACAAACTGTGCTATATCCATACAATGAAATATTATTAGGCCACAAAAAGGAATAAAGCACTGGTACATGCCACAACATGGATGAACCTTGAAAATATTATGCTAAGTGAAAAAAGTCAGTCACAAGATACCACATACTTTATGATCCAATTCATATGAAATGTTCAGAATATGAAAATCTATAGACAGAAACTACATTAGTAATTGTTTACGGATGAAACCCTACTTCTAAACTTGACTGCAGTGATGGCTGCATCTACCTGTGAATATACTAAAAACTAATGAATTCTCATTTAAATGTGTAAAGTGTATGGTATGTGAATTATACCTCAATAAAATTATTTTTTTAATTGGTCAAAATCATATAAAAACAAACCAACAAACAAAAAAATAGGGGGTGGGGATAAAAATTTCTGGACACTTCCAGTTCTCTGCAGCTGGGGCCAGGGAGTGGGGTAATCCCAGTGCAGTCCTCTGAGGAAGTACAATTGCTGGCCCTTGAGAAAGCAGAGAAGGTGGGGTAGAGAGGGAAGGAGGGTCACAGAACTGGTAAAAAGGTATGTCAGGGTGGGTCAGTTGGGTCAGCTTGAGGCCTGTGTGCCTTCCTTAACCAGCCATTGTGGCCAAGAAGATAAAATGCCTGATGGTCCAGGACTGGGTCCTATGCGCACCCCAAGACTAGACTCAGAATGGAGGAAGAGTAAGCCTCCAGGGGGAAAGTGGGGTGCCAGGGCCAGAAAGCAGAGGGAACCTGGCCAGCCACCAACAAAGTATGTCCACTGTAAGAGCGTAGGTTTTATGGTTCAATTTAAGGAAAAAGCTTCTGAAAGCGGAATGGGAAGAGCAGCCTCAAAAGTGGCTGAGCTCCCAGGACAAGAGGCGCTCACGCAGAGCAGAGCCGCGGCTGCCTGGAGAGTTAGCTAAGAAGGCCATTGTGGCAGCAGCTCTGCAATGACCCCCGTGGCTCCACGCAGCACTCATGCCTGGTGGACTCTTCTCTCCTCGAGTACAGGCTGCAGTTGGCGACGCGCTTCGAGTGTATAAGTCACAGCAGAGGCCCTGGGAAGTGGCTTTTAAGATTAGGTGGCTTCCATCTTTGGCACCCTCTCTCAGTCCAACCTTTTGCTTGCTTGCACACCGACTCTCAGGGACACCAGCCACCATACCGTGAGTCACCATATTGGAAACCTGCCAACAGCTTCTTACGAGGCTGAGCCTAGGAGCAGGTCCTGCCCCAGTTGACCCTTGGGACGACAGCAGCCTCACTAACACCTTGACTGCAGCTTTGGGAAAGACCCAATGCCAGGGGCGCCCAACTAAGCCAGATCCAGTTTCCTGACCTATGGATCATGAGATAATGAGTATCTTTGGTTTTAAGCTGCTAAGTTTTGGGGGTAATATGTTATACAGAAGTAGGTAACTAACACAGCCTTTGGAGATCCTTCTTATCTTACTATTGCATTAGTTTGAAAATTTATTTTATTGAAGGGATTATTATCGTGGTGTGAGTCTGTATGTGCCTCTGTGTGTGAACATGAGTGTGTATCTGTTTGCACTTAGGTGGATTTTGAAGGGGAGGCCAGGAAGGTGTACATAGATAGGGAAAAGCACAGTAATTTCAAAGACTCCAGTCCACTCTGACATTGATGTGTCCTGGCTTTCACTAGCAACACGTCAGTTCCTGCAGACAGAACTTGCCATGTCTTTCAGAAAGAAAAGTGTTACCGTGACAATGGCCCCAAGACTAGAGCTTTCTCTCTTCACTAGGTTTTGTGCCCCCTGAGACGTTGCAGCCAGCCCCTGAATTTAGGAAGGCTAAATCAGGCCTCAAAGAAATCATTTAAAGTATCATCCACATCATTTGGACTTTTTTTCTGATTAGTATGTGAATGTGAGAAGCTTCCCAAGTACCATTTATCCCACTCATTCTATTCTTTCCTTCACATGAATACGTTAACCTCTTTTTCTGTCCAGAAATCTATGACTGCCCAGTCTAAAGCCATAAATTATGCAGGAAGCTCTTCTGTGCAGAGATCAAACCTGGATCGCTACGTGGCTTTTATTCGTGCCAACTGCACGCAGTCTGCCTTGTCCTGGAGAGAGGGAGCCTCACACAGCGAGAGCTACAGAAACACTGTTTACATGATCAGAAGCCCAGTTTTGCTCCTGTTTTCCTGCTGCCCCCAACAATTAGCCTCACTCAGAAAGCCAGCTTGCCCTTAGTCCTGATGGCACAGAACAACAAAACGACAACAGCCGGCATCTTATAGCAGGACGTGAGGACCTGTCTGGAATTCTTCACTGATGATTTCCAAGCGACCCTTCCACAGGGGCAGAAGTTACCACCTTTGTCACCCAGAGAGACTGACCATGCTGTGGTTAGAGGTGGTACATGAATCAGGAATGCAAGGGTCTGAGGGGTTTTCAGACATGCACTCCAATGGGCAAAGGGAGGTAGGGCATAGCACAGATTTCTGCACCAGCCTGAGTGAGGGTGAGCATTGGGCATCAGTAGATTGTCCAGTTCAGGGACAGCCTGGGACAAAGGGCTGGAGGAGGACCATTCAGGTAATAACTTTTGGCCTGAGCTCTTCCAGCCCCACCAGGACCCAGCAGAGCTGCCAAGGCAGAGATTTTTCTACTGCAGTCTGCAGTCAAGCTAGCATGCAGGAGGCCAGTAATGTGGGCAAAACATGGGCCTGGAGACAGGAGACCTGGATTCCAGTCCTGGAGCTGCCTTTGATCAGTGTGTCTTGGTCAAGACTCTTTTTTAATTATAATCAAGCAAAACTCTCTCAAATCAGCTTAAGCCAAAGAGAATCTGGGGTATACATCTCAGATAGAACCAACCCAAGGGCAACAAGTAGAGTTGAACCCTAGACAAAACTGGAACTAGGAGCAAGAAAGCTACCAAGAATCAAGACAGCTGGTCTCCCTCACCCTCCTTCTCTGCCCATGTTCTCTCCCCTATTCTGCTGTGTGGATCTGTCATTCTCGTCTCTCTGCTTCTGCACGCACAGCAAAAGTTGGCCCGCAAGTGTAAATGGCGTCAGCTCAAAACATTAGCTGAGCTGACAAGTGTTGCTGAGTTCCCCTCCCAGATTCCCAGGTGGGAGACTATGACCAGACAGATTGGGTCAGGGGCCTGGGCCTGGTCCAACCAGCTGTGTCCTGGAATGGGGCCTGGGGGTGGGGAGTCAGGATCACATAGTGGAAACGTAGCTGGTGTGCATTGAGGAAGGAGAGTGGTATGAGGGTGGGCACCAGGAGGAGGCTCTTGGGCTGGGCACACTGCCAACATGCGTCTACCCTAATACTCAGTAGGCTTGGATTGCAATTCTGGGAGGAGTTGGAACCTCTGGTCCCTCAAGTCCTGCTCTGCTTTCACACTGAGTCTTGAGCTCTGTTCAACAAAGACATCAGCCTGGCCATGGGAGAACAGTTCCTAACTTGTTCTCAAGACGAGCAGACAGTCCCCGCACCGATGTAGCAAGCTCTCTGATCACAAAAGAGAGGTGAAAATGAACTGTAGGACAAGTCTGAAACAATTAGGCAGATGGACGTACGAAACCAATCCAGTTAACCATTCTCTTACCCACTGTGCCCTCTGGTCCCCAAAGTCCCCAGCACCGAAGCATAAATATAGCTGGGATCTGAGGACAATGTTCTAATTAACCTGTTAAGGCCCAGAGGGGACCACTGACAGCATTATCACTGCACCAAATGGATCAGAGGTTCCAAATGCCTTATAAGGTTATTGGATCCCCTAAGGCCTAGGAAGAGTGTGCCACCCTGAGTGGCCAGCTTGCCACTCCCCTAGCCAGCAAAAGGAGCAGTGGGAGGAGGAGGCTCCACACGCAGCAGAAGAGGTCTGTCCTCAGGTTGTTTGTGCCGGCGGTAGAGACACATCTCCAGCTTGTAGGGAGATGCAAGCCCTGCGTTATATAAATGGGCTCATTTTTGGATTTCCTATTCCAGTACATTCATGTTGGTTTCCTTCCCATTTTAGTCTACAAGTCATCTTTTTCTTGCTCTCCTGTCTTCCTGCAAATAGCTGAGAAATTGTATGACCCATAGACACCATCCTTGGGTTGGGGGTTTCCCTGATGAATCAAGTACATTTAGCTGCCGTCTTGCTATTTTTCTAAATTACTGTCTTCAGCAAATGCTTAGATAAAACAGTCTTTTTATTATTCTGATGGAATTCAGCAAACAGTGTCTATGGGACTTCTGTTTTTGTGAAGTGCTCTGTTGCCAGGATACCCAGGGTGAAGATGTCAAAAGAAGACACGTTGAAAGGACAAGCTATAGTGAATATCCCTGAATCAGCTCCTTGCATACTAATCATTCTGGGTTACCCTACGCTGTTTCTGTTTGCTATAGGAAAGATACTAGGGTCCATAATTTCTAAATAATAAACCATGCAGAGAACAGAAAAATGTTATAATATGGAGGGCAATGCATGTTTAACACCTTTCTTTGTTTTTATTCTTTTAAAATGTGGCACTAAGACCATTAGAGGCAAATTCTGATTTTTCATTAGTGCATGTAGGGAGATGAAAGAGAAATAGATTTCTACAATGATAACTTTAGGAAGAGTGTAAAATACAATGAAGAGGAAAAGGAAAGGGTGAGAGGAATGAAAGGTACCTCTAACAATAGCAGAAAGACTCTAAAGCCACTATTTATTTAGAAAGCTTATGTTAGGCATTTTAACATATGCTGATCCATTTATTAAGCACTTACTATGTATATAGTATGATACTAAGGCCCTAAACTTAAACTTAAGTGCACTAAACTTAAACTTAGTTGTACTTGAAATGTACTAGATGTAAAGTCCTAATACAAAATGTACTAGATGTAAAGTCCTAATACAAATAAATTTAAAAAAATAGAAAACAAGAAAAGGACACTCTGCAAGTTCAGAATAAGGAGACTTAAAATTGTCTTGGTCGTTACTTGTAGAGGTATAGTAGACAGCAAGTTTACTATAGCAAATAGTATGCTGTGTAGGATGGGGAAACAATTGACTGAACTTTAGACTGTCTCAATACCATTATCCTGACCACATAAATATATTGCACTATTAGAATGTGAGCTAGCCATATGAGATAACATATGAAGTATCGTGGTCATGTCGGCACAATATTTCAAGAAAAATGTTGGCTAACTACATACATTCCAGATGAAACCAACAAGCTTGGTGAAAATGTGGAGAAGGGCTAACCAAAGGAAAGTTCTAGAAACTACCCTGTCAGAATAGCTCTTGAAGGAAATGAGGATAAGAGGAGCTTAAGCCAGGAAGAGAGAAGGTTAAAATGTTGATGAAAACACTACTGAGGTTGTAGAAAGCACCACATCAAGTCTAAATACATCCATCTTGACCAAAAGTTGTCTGAATTCAAAACAAGTATGGGTCTCTCATCATTTAAGTGAATGGAAACTGAATGGTATATTTCTCAAAGAAAATGTGTTGGCCATGAATGGCTAGGTGACAGAACAGAGCATGGAGTCTGACAGTCTCTTTGTTCTCACATGTGGCACCGTGGTCCAAGTCCTGATCTTGGTTCTGAAGGGATCTTCTCTCTTAGCCAGGTGCTTTGTTTCTCCACCAGAGAAGGACAAAGGCAAATCAGAGGCCTATCTATCCACCCCTGCAGGGAAGAGGTTTCTCTCTGCCAGGGACAAGTGGTAAGAGAGCTCTGGAGAGGTGGGAGCTGCCATGTTGAACCTGGGCTTCCACCTCAAAGAGACCCAAAGCAATCATAGATTCTGAGCCCCCACCTAGGGAAATTCATTCCAAACTTTCTGTCCAGTTTCTAGAATGCACATCTAAGAAGCTAATGGAATATAAAAGCAATTTTTTAAAGACAAAAACATTGTTTTCACAAGTTGTATCAAAATACTCTGCAAATTCCAGAAATGTAGACCACCTGAAACTACTTAAGCTATTTCTAATGGAAAAAATAGCTTCCCTTCCTCCCTTCCTGCTGCCAGCTTGGTTTTTAAAATAATTTGAGTACAATGATGATCAAGAAAAGGAACCATCAGAATCCCAGAAAAACATCCAGCCATGAGACACCACAAGTGTAATTGTCAACCTATGCCATCAGTGTGAGTAGAAATCAGAATTTTTGTATTGAAAAATCCAACTTACTCTATATGCTGACTTGACCATAAAATAATATTTTATAGAATGATATAAGAATAAGTTGCAATGATTATTGTTCACAGTACTACTACATATTACTCAAGTGAATACGAAAAGAAATAACATTAAGTTAGTTGTGAACTGATAGCAGTATTTTAAAATAAATATTCAATTTTTCAATATGAATAAAGAACTTAAAAGGTTCGTATCTTTGAAACTATAATTTCCCCTCCTTTATTTTCACAATAAAGAAATAATCCCAAATGCAGACAAAAATTTATACACAAAGATTGATATTTCAAAAATTTGAAAAAAAAATCTAATGTTTTCAGAATAACTGCAACTTTTTAAAAATTTGTCCAATGAAATATCAACATGGTAGAATTTTAACATAATTTGAGAGAAAAAAAGAAAATCCAAATTGTAGAAATATGACCAAATATTAGATAAAACATGTTCAAACCTTAACAGTGGTTACATTCGAATGGTAGAAATATGGATAATATTTCCTATAAGTAAACATGCACTACACTGATAAGGAGGACCAATAAGTAAAAATATGTTCAAGGCTGTAACTGTTAACGTATCAACATATCCCTATTCCAGGTGACGCAGTAAATGGGTCATAGAAAGAGGAGAAAATAGAATCTGGTTATGTTTGGACATTTACATCTTGCAGATACATCCCACATGTAACTTCACTGTAACTCATGTTTAACCAGCTGCAACCAACTGCCTGAGGATAGTTTGTCTGGATCAACTTTTCTTTTAGTCTCTCCAGCATGACAATTGGCAGTTTTTTTTTCTAGCTAGTTTGCTTCTGTTTTTGGAGACACGAGTCCCAGAGCACCCACAGCTTTCACACGGAAGTGCTGTGTTTTCAGAAGAAGCTAAGCCTCCTTCAAAAGAACATGAGAGAGTGGCTGGGGCATAGAAAAGTGTCAAAAACCTCAAGACATGAAATGCATTGAGAAACCTCAAACACACCCTGGAGGATCTGTGTGCAATTATTATATAGCCCTGAGTGGATATAATTTCCATGCTATGTTTAAAATCAGCAATCCTGTGTCTTGCCCCAGAATTGCTTCTAATTCATTTCCTACTTTGCCCTCAAGCGCTCTTCTTTCACTTAATTCTCTGCCCCATTTCTATCACAAAAATTCATTTACAATAAAGCTAGGTACAGTCTCTCCCTCCCCTCCCTTCAAGTGAAAAGACTTTCTATGTAAACAAAGGCAGTGACTCCCTGTTGGGCTCCATGCACACTTCTGGGTGTTTTCACACATATATTGACCCAGTTGGCTCTCACAAAAACTGCATGTGGTATTATTTTTTCTAGTCTATGGATGAGCAAACTGAGGCTCAAAGAGATTTTAAATTACTCGTCCTATCACCCATGGCAGATCCAGGATTTAGATTTTTAGCTCTAAATCTCAATTTTTTATTATACCACACTGGATGCCCACTGAAGACACCTGTTCTGAGTTCCACAGAAATAGGATAACCTCATAATTTACCATCTAAACTAGGACAATTTCTAGAGGGAAAGAGGCAATATTGATGATTAAGCAGGGAAAGAAGGCATAAATTTGGACCGGCCATGAAAAACTGGGACTAGTTATTCTAACTAAGGTAAAAGCTACAAAATACAGCCAAGGGCTTTGTACAGTCAACCACACACTCAACCATGTGCACCAGGTTGTCTCAATCTGACAAAGGAAAAACTGTCAGCTAAATGGAAGTCACTGGGTCACTTTTGTGTCCCTGGAAATCATCCTTAAAAGAACATGGGTAGGGATAATTAAACCATTGCACCCACTCAAAATAATCATACTTGAAAGAAAGTCACACTGTTGGGATATCCTTAAAAGAAGAACTTTTGATACTGACTTAATGATGTTCAAAAAAAAGGAGTAGACTTCTGCCAAGTATGTTGACCCCTGACTCATAAAGGTATTTCTTGGTTAAGATTTAAGTGCTAACAAACTTATCCTTCTATATCAACAGCTTGTGACCAGAGGCAACGTTTATATTCACTCCCTTCTCCTTTCCAACACCCCCTTGCTAAAAGCATTGTGGGCTCAAGCAAAAAACAACTCAAAATCACTTCTGGCTCTGTTGGCTGAGGCTGAAGGGGCCCGAGCCAATGGTTGAATTTCAAAGGAAAATTTGCAACTCTCTTCTTTTACCTTGACATTCTCATCAGCACTTCAGAGGACCTGGAATCAGCTAGGATTTTAAGTTAAACCAAAACAATATCTATAAATATAAAGGAGAAAGTGTCCCTGCAGACTGTCCCACCTGGGCTAGCAGGGAAGCAGCACCAGTCAGCTTTGAAGTGAGTGGACATCTCTTTAAGAAAACCCTTCAAGGCCTGATCTTCAAAGGGATATTGGATACATCAACTGCCCCCAGCCACAGCCTCTGAGCCAGTGGGCTTTGCTCTCTGGTAAAAGAGCCAAACATGAGGTTTCAGGTTGAAAGAATCTCAGAAGGCACTGCTTTGGAGGCAAGTGAGCTGCTGTCCATCAGGTAGGAAAAACGGGAACTGTGACACAGGCCAGCACAGGAGATAAAGAAGAGAAAGAGAAGGCATCCAAAGTGCCCAGGAGAAGGTGGGCATTTCAGATGAGCATATTTCTTTATCACAGTTTAAAATTACCAAAAGGGACAAACAGATATCTTGAAAGCTTTTTTGCAAAATCAAAATCAATAATACATATTAAAGCTAGAATCTCTAGGAGGATCTCTTGGGTTTAGGAAATAAATTGGATTGTATTTAAATCTGTGTGTATTCTAGTTCTTCAAGAGTAGCCGTAGGCACCCACTTCCCCTGAATAGCTAGTCCCACCCAGTTCACTGAGCACCAATAGGTTTGTTCATCTGTGCTCACTCCCCATACCCATAATAGTGCACCGGAGGGAGGCAGCATTGCACAGAGGTCAAAGGCCTGGAGTCTGGACTCAGAGTATATGATCTCAAGGCTCAATTTCACTACTTGCTAGAGGTGTGACTTTGGATGGGTTACTTAATTGCTCTAGGTTTCAATTTCCTCCCCTTCAAAAGGTGGGGAGGGGCAATAATGGTACTCAACTCACAGGGCTATTAGAGGACTAAGTGGGTCAGTATGTGTGAAAAGAGGGAACAGTGTGTCTGGCAAACAGTACACACTCTATAAGTCTTGATTATCATTTTAGATAATAGAAACTCATTTGTTGCTTTTCACAACTGAATAAATTGTTCCTGTTTGTTGTTGTTTGTATCCCTTCCTTTTCTGTAAAGAATGAGAGGCAGCTAACAAAAAATAAGTGAAGTACAATAAGGTAGCATCATTTTCAAGTAGGAGCACAAGGAAAAAAAACACTAGAGTGGATCTAAAATTAAGATAAGAAATTTATCGTTTGTATATTTTTATTGTGAATAGACCTCTCAAAGGGGAACAAGAGGAAAGACAATAGCTAGACAAACAGATGGGAAAGGTGAGTCCTCATGGATTATATTCCTTATGGTAGATTATACATCTATTCTTCAAATTTAATTTTCAACTTGATGTGTCATTATTTCCTCCTTTGAAATCAACAAAGGAGGTTGGTTTTGTTCCCTTTTCTTCTCATTGCTGATCCTCAATGGTCTTGTCCAAAATGTATAGCAGAGCTTAGGAACACTGCTAAGGAGAAGAGGGAGAGAGTGAGGAGGTGGAAGCTAAGAACAAAGGCAGACACAGAACAAAAGGAGAGGAAGAGAATCAGGAAGTTTAAGGGACTTAAAAGACTCCCTGCCCAGCCCTATCAATCTATCACCTAAAGATGTGCTCTGTCTGCCCCAGAGTGCTCTGTGGCTCTCAGGATCTACAGGGAACTCCCAGCCTGGCCTCTGCTTCCAATTAATGCCGCCCATTAACATTTTCATGAGTTGATACATTTGTCTTCTGAATATGGTAATGATCTCAGAGCTCTTCCTTGTCTTGGAAGAATTTATTCACCAAAAGTGTCTACTCCAGGAACCAATTAGGAGAGCACCGTCTTCAAGAATTTTACTGTGGTTTGAACATCAGGATTAACTTCAGCATAGGTCATGTTTATGTGTCACATAAACAAAGACGTTATTGATATTCTATAACTAGATGATTACAGTAACAACTCATGTTTTTGACTCATGAAACTAGAGGGGACCCTTTTAGAGATCACCAAATCCTGCTTCTTATTTTGCAGCTGAGATAAAGTGACTTTCTCCAGACCACCCTACTCTGTGCTTGTTGGAGTAAGAGTAGATACACAAAACTCATTTTTCATCAAAAGAGATTATAAGAACACAATGCATGAGTGCATGAGTTCTTTGGTTTTTCAGTTTATCAGTGTGAAAGCATCTTTCACTGTTCTCAGATTTGTTTCAGAGGCTGAGTATGTCAAGATGTTCACTGCAGCTTCTCTGTAGGGAGCCACTGGGGAGCCCCTGCTGATTCCTTCCCAGCTGCCCAGCTGCCATCTGTCAGTGTGGCCACTGTTATTTCTCAGGAGAATCAGTTATGATTTGAGAAGAGTTGCCGTTTGTCAGGGGAAACCGTACCACCAAGATTATTACATTGGAAAGCATAATTTTATTCAAAATTTAGTCAATAAACTCTAGCTGGAGGTCCAGAAGGTAAATCCATACTTCCGTGCATGAGCTTTCTGACACCTATTTTCCTCACTTCTCTGAAACACAGTTGCAAAGGAAGTTACCTCTGGAAATAGAACACCTTGGTTATAAGCTTTGTGATATTAGGCCAATCTCTCTAAGCCTCAGTTTCCTCACATGTGAAATGGAGACTCTGACAATAGTACCTATGACACATGGTTATTGCAAAATGTAAATGAGTAAATGAAAGTTAAGCACTGGCACATGTGGGCAGTAAATAAAGCAAAAAATGCATCTCAAGTCTGAGGAGTAGAAAGATGCTTAGCGTAAAAAGGTAATAGAAGGAGCCACCACACTACTGGGAAATTAACCTCTGTAATGCATATGATTATGTTTTAGAGATCGTCCCCTCTGAGGACATACCCTTCAGGGGCTTCTTCCTCCTCCCCTCCTTTACTCTCAGGACATGACGCCTTCCTGGCTACCTCCTTTTGCCCTACACACTTCATTCAGCAAAAACACTGGGTGCAGCAGAAAAATAGCTGATTTCCCATGTTTTCAGTCTGGACATGGAAAATGGCAGAAATATGAGGGATGGAGAGCAAAGGGGTCAAAAGTACTGAGAAGCTGTAGGGGTTGGCATGACAAAGAAGGGAAGGACATCTAGGGACATGGCATCCCCAAGAACTGGAGTACAACTGCAAACAAGTCGAATAGATTAAAAAATCCATTTTTGCTTTACTGGCCAAGTCAGGGGTGGGGTGGGATGAGGAGGGAATACATGTTAATTCTTCCCTATCCTTCACCTCTGATTCCTGACAAACACTTGGATTTCTCCATTTGGAACTTAGGGAGGTAGAAAGAAAGAAGTACGGCATTTGGCAACCGTAATAGTAATAACAGACTCAGAGAAGAATTCTCAAAGGATGACAGAACAATTGGGTGAAAGTTCGATAAGAAATAGTACATTTCTATAGCTTCCAAATATTAATTACAAAGAAGAAAGTGGCAACTTTACAGTGGAAAAACCCAAAGGATGCCCCCACGACCACATGATCAAGCTAACATCATCAATAATGGGAAAAACTGGCATCATGTCCCTCCTGATGTGACACGTTAAGATGGGCACAATATTATCTACGTAGCGTTCCTACCACAAAGACCTACCCTGAAAGTAATGATAAGTACACAGTCAGGCAAACACAGATTGAGGGGCATTTTACAAAACAGCTGGCCAGGCACTCTTTTAAAATGTCAATGCCATGAAACAAAGGCTGAGGAATTATTCAAAATTAAAAAGAAACTAAAAACATACAATGAGTGAACCAGGATTTGATCCTGGATCAAGAAAAAAATTATATAGAAGAAATTCTTTTGATGTGATCTGCTCTGGTCTGAATGCCTATGTCTTCTCAAAACGTATATGTTGAAATCTTAACCCCTAAGATTACATAGGTTATATATAGCATATATACATGCTATATTAGGAAGTGAGGCCCTTAGGGAGATGATTAACTAATTAGGGCCGAGGCCTCATGAATGGGATTGGTGTCCTTATAAAAGAGACCCCAGCGAGCTAGCTAGCCCCTTTCATCATGTAAAGACACAGCAAGAAGGCACCAGGAAACTGGCCCCCACCAGACACCAAATCTGAAAGCACTTTGATCTTGGACTTCCCAGACTCCAGAACTGTGAGAAATAAATTTCCGTTGTTTATAAGCCACCCACTCTATGGTATTCTGTTATAGCAGGCCAAAGGGACTAAGACAAGGTGTAAGTATCAACTGTATATTAGAGTTTATTATTACGTCAATGTTAAGTTTCCTGAATTTGATCATCATATAGTGGGTATGTAAGAGAGCATCCTTATTTTTAAGACATATGCATAGAAGTATTTATGCGTAAAAGTCATTCTCAAATCACTTAGCAAATTTAACAATAATAAAAAGAGGAAGAAGGAAGGGGAGACTCAGCAGAGGAGGGTACAGAAAGAGAGAGAGAGAGACAAAGCAAGGATTGCAAAATGTTACATTGATCAATCTAGGTAAAGGATATATGGATGGAAGTTAATTATATCATAGTTGTAGCTTTCTAACTTTCTGTAAGTTTGAAATATTTTCAAAATAAAACGCTTTTTAAAACATTACAAAAAAAGAAAAATAGAGCACTATGTGTAAGATAAACAACTAGCTGATTGTAAGGTTTGTTATTGAAAGCACCATCCCTCCCTTGAGAGGCACACTGATCTGGGTCACATTTCACGTGGAGATGCTCAGAGAAGTTCCCATACTGTTGCAGTTTCCCAGGACGTGACCACTAATCATTGCGCTTTCACTGCAAAGTTACACTGCTAATTTTGTATGGCTTTAATTCTCTTTGAATACACTAAATTTTTTTAGTAAAATTCTTGTGCTACCTACCCATCAGAAAAAAATACTTGACTGGTTAATTGAAAAAAGCTTATGAAAGCAGCAAACAATTATCAAAAATCATGCATACATGGCTGAAATATTTCCTTTCCCTTGAATCTTCAAGTGTACTTTCTTTGAAGAGGCATTTGCCAATGGGAGCTGCCCAATGTCTTTCTCACATTAAGCACACTCATACAGCCCATTCATCACCAGTTATTTCCAGATTTAATTTCTTTAAAGTTGAGAGTGTATTTCTTCTAGAAGTTGGCATTCTTTTCTACCATTTACAGGTGTCTTTCCCACTAATTCAACATAAACTTTTTAAGCCCTTGGTTTTATTAAGTTCCTCAAGGGTATTCAACTCATCAACTTATTTTTCATAGAAACGACTTGTTTTTCTTACAGAGGGCATCAGTTTATGTAGTATTTAATTAATTCTATCATTCCAATATTAAGGTTAACTGGAAGCAAGAGATTTGGAAACAAACAATTGGCTTTTGGTGAGCACACAGGCGTATAGCTAACCAGGGTGCAGAAGAACAATGCCTAATGCTCACGGGTCGGCTGGCTGTGAGCGTGTAGTGTGCCACGAGCTTTGGCCACCATGTTGAGAGAAGAAACGGAAAAGAATCAGTTAATTCCATGGGAAGTTGGATGTTGGTCCAGTAGCAGTCACTAAGAAATCTACTATATTTACTTATTTTCAACCAGCAAAATAAAAAATTGCTATCTTCCATGGGTCAAAATATCCCTTCTGGTGATGAATATCAATTCTCCATGAAATTGACCACCTTTCAGAAAAAGCAAAAATAGCAGTGGTGATTCGGTTGATGTGCAGCGATGGAGCGCCTCCTGCGTGCACCGTTCTGAGCACTGGGCTGACAGACATCCCTGGGCGCCCCAGCACAGTGCATAAGGTTCTGCGGTAGCGCTGACCGCTGGGCCGTGCTTCTCTGCCCCCGTAAAGTTCATTAAAAAAAAGATCTGTTTGGCTCAATAAGGAATTAATTCAACGCTATTCTTTTTCTCTTCTGAGAGACCAGAAGAATGAATAAAAGGGTGTTTTTACCCTGTGTCGAGTTAAATGCTGTTATCATTTGCCACATGTACAACATGTTGTTTATGGTACAGTCAATTGATTATGACGCCCAGAACCAAGTGATAGATGGGACATGGCTGAGGCAGCAGCAGAAAAAACAAAGAAAAATAGCCATAATTAGCACATAGAAGCACATGTATGCCATTTTGTGTCTTCTTTTATTTAAGCAATTTTCTACATTTGAGATGATCCTTTTAATTAATCATAGAGCTGAGGCTTTTTAGTTTTCAGTTTTTATCTCTGCCTTCAAATTACTAAAAAAAGACTGTTGCTGCTTTTAGTCGAATCTTGCCTTAAAGTTGGGAAGCAACTGGGAATATTCTTGAATATTTGGTTAAGGAATGCTGCTCTTGGTTCAGGTGTTCAGTCTGCTTTTCCTGCCTTCCTCAATGGCTCTGCGCATTTCTTTGTCTGAGATTTTACCCACTCCCCTTGTTCCTTGGCTGTCATCCCCATGAGACAGGCCATCCCCTCTGCGTGCACACACACCCCCTCTAGGCCTGACGCACACAAGTGTCCCTGCCAAGAGTGGCTTCCTCCTTCCTCTCCATGAATTCAATCCTATACTTTGCTAAATGCCCAAGTCATCCCAAATGTCCCTTCCTCTTATCAATTTTCTGTCCCTACTCTTGTTTCACAGATAGCTGAAGTGCTATCTTTGGCAATGCTACACTTTATCAATGACCAAGTTCAAACTCTTATTTCATCAGTAAGAAACTCAAGAGTGGGAGCGATGAACAACACAGCCACTGTCATATCATAGAATGAAAGCAAAACCCAAGATCTCTCTCATGGCTGAGCTGTCTTTCCACTTTGATCACACTCTCCCATTTTTTATTCCTTTAGCACTTACTCATGCAGCCTCTGCAGTGCTACCCTGAACTTGCTTTCCAGCAGAATCAGTCTGATTCTCCCATGTAGAGCAGGCCCCCCAGTTAGCATGCAGGTTCCTTGAGGGCAGGGACTGTGCTTTTCATGTCCTCAGCGTGCACAGAGTGAGAGGACAGTGACTAAAGGACAGGGGATTTAATTAGCTAAATCTCAGATCAGACAGCATCAGATCCTTCCTCCCAGCCACCTCCCAGTCCCCCAATAATCTCAGCCAGCACATGTCTTCTGATTGCATTTTCAGCCCCCACCCGCGCCTTTGATTAACTTCTGTGTTTTTCAGCCTTTGCGTTGCCGAAGCATCCATTGTGTTTCCCCAAGTGGGATATAGAACTGTAGGTAACAGGCAGTTAATAAGCTTAACAGGTAGGGACAGAGGCTCATTAATGGTTGCTCTGTGATTTGTGGTTGGTTCCCCCAGCACCTAAATCTTGAAATAAATATATTCAGAGACTCCGTTATCCCGGAAGAGGACATGGATCATTTTTCTTTCATTAACAATGGAGCCGCTACAGCAACATTTTTATTTATATGCACATTCCAAGCGTAAAAGCTTGTCCCTTTAAACCTGCTCACACTAAATTTTGATCAGCCCTTGATGAAAGAAGACTTATGGATCGGAGACAACCTGGTAACCATCTGTGCCCAATGCATATTAAAGGAAATGTAAATTCACAAAAGACTCCCTGGCATACATCAGCTTCTCCATCCTGGGAAGGCAGAGGATGATTAGAGAATCTGGGACCCATCTCCCAATTCAGGAGGGCCATGTTAATGAGGAAATTTGCTGAAGTACACAGCAGGAAGATGCCTTCAAAAAAAATTTTTGTGAATAAAATATGGGTCCAAATTTCTTCTATCTAGACATCTATCTGATGTGGTAGGTACTTTTAGGAGGGCTCTACCTAACCACAAGACTGCACACGCACATGTGCAAGCATGTATCTGTGCACACACACATGCATCTCTGAGCTGGGCCCTAGTGAATACAGACCCATGCTGCCATGTTAATTTCCTATGTTAACACTTTGTGACCTCACTACCCGCCCCATGCTGCCCCATGACCGCAGCCTTGGAGCTGCTCTGGCCCCAGGCTGCTAGGCACATACTGTGATCGGAACTCAGGCAATCACCATATCCTTCCCTATGAACCCTTTCAACCTTCTTTGACTTAATCTGAGGTCATCAGATTTCTCTCAGTGAATTTGGAATTGGCACTGATAGGACCAGCTCTACTGTTTGCCTGAACAGAGGGCTTTGCAAAATTGAGAGATAAGAGGTGGCCATCTTCTGCCAGGTGTTTGAAGACATAACAAAAGTTGTTGTAGTAAGAGCAAAATAAAGGAGACATACAGTGACAAATGGAGAGCCAAAGCCTGGCAAGTCACAGAAAGAGAGAGACACGCACACACACACACAGAGAGAAACAGAGGAAGAAAAAGGGAAAGAGAGAGTAATTGTGTTGCTTTCTGAACATTTTCAGGTGCTGGGCCCAAGCCCAGCCACATGTTTTCCCCTTGGTTTTCAGGAACTAGCCCCATTTTCTTAGTGTCAATCCTCTATTCTGCTTGAGTTTATGTGCAATCAAAGAAAGCTTTGAGGTAGATTCCAGGCCAAGGAGGGGTGGGCCCCTCCAGGCTTTAGGGCCAGATCCCCAGCAGACCATGCAGCAGGTAGGTCTTCCTCACCATCCAGAGACGGGGGCAGCCTGGTGTCAGGGTGTGACACCTATGCACGGCCTATCTGGCCTTTATCAGAACCAGCCCCTCCTGCTGGTCTGGAAGGATTTTTTCAACAGTTCTGTCCTTGCAGAAGCACTAAGAGTAGAGGATGCAGAAGAGAGCCTCTTGATCAGAAGTGGGAGGAAACTGAGGGATTGCTGTGAACCAGGGAGTCATTCCCTGGCTATTCTCAAACTCTCATCTCTCAGCTCTGGACGGGGACACACGCACACGTCACTGTGGAAGGCTGGCGTTCACACCTGAGAGCTGCAGTGCCTGGAACACGATGCCCTGCTCTAAGGAAAGCTAGGTGGGTAACCCCTTCATTTCCACCACATGGAAGGTCTAATCTCTCCTTCAAAGATATTTTGTACACTATTCCAATTGTATTGAAAATGCCAATACCCAACCTTGACAAGTTCCATCTTCTCTTGGCTCTAACACACGTCCTAGGTATCAGATCACAGGACAGAAATCAGTGCAGAAAGAATTTGATACCACCCTGTCAAACAAAGCCAAACCCTGTCTGCCCACGACTCTCCCCAGTGGCACTTCATTGCCCACCTTCTTCCTGAAAAAGCATCCCCCCCTACTCATTCTTTGAACTGCCAGAGCCAGAGGGAGTAATTTAGCACCACACGGGACACCGTATCCTTGGAGTGCTAAATAGAAGTTAAGACTCATGACTCTTTTTCAGCTCTAATCACGGACTAATTTCTCTGATAAAGCCACTCCAGATTTCCATTCAGCTCAGACCCTTGGCATCGGGCCTCGGAGCTGCTCTGGGCCAGGCTGCCGGGCATATCCTAGGATCTGAGTGCAAGCAGCCACCACATCCCTCCCCCACCGAACCTTTTAACCTGCTTTGTTTTGATTATTTTAAAATCCTGCCAAACCCATTAGGGCTAATGCTCAGCTGAAAGCAGCCACGACCTCCTGTCAGCACTTGGCACTGCGGGGCCATCAGTGACAAGGAGGAAGCTCACAGCCGGCTCTGAAAGAGGCCAGCACCCTCTGCTTCCAGAGGGGGAGGGAGCGACTGCAGAAAAGGCACCTGCCACCTAAACCTAGGAAGTCAAAGCCACCCCTCCCCCCGCAGCTCGGGCCCCAGCTCTTTGAAGGACATGAGCAGCTGCAGAAGCAATGGTGGCCTCAAAAAGTCCCACCAGCAGCTCTGGGAGTTTGTAATCAAAACAAAAGCGCACCTGTGTTTTGGCAGGCTTCAAAGGGGTTCTGAGTGGGAGCAAATGCAGTGTGTCTGGCGACGAAGTGCGTCTCGCCTGTGACTGCATAGACACACCACAGCGTCTGGCACCCGGGCTGCCCGGTGACCTTGAGAAGTCACTCGGTGGACCCTCAGCGTAGGAGAGACTCACGGCCGATCAGCTTTGCCCCTGAACAGGGGTCTCCCTCTGCCTCAGTCTACAGCTGAAGCCCCGCACAGCTTGTCCTTCCACGTCTTAGGTTTGTGCCACTTTCCTTAACATTGTATAAAAAGTTTCCTGTCACTTCTCCTTTGGTCTTGGCCCCTAGAATGAATGCCCTTTCATCTCTCTACTCAAAATCTAGCATGTGCTCTAAGACCCAGCTGAAGTTACTTTTTTCTCGAAGCCTTTCTTGGCTACCGCAGCCCTCGGGCTCCTCCTACAACCCCTTCGGACAGCTGCTCACAATTCTGCAGTCATTTTAGACTCCTTTATATTGTTCTCAATTATTATGTCTGTGTTAATATTGTATCCTTTAATATCCTAAGCTCCTCAAGGACAGGGCCCCAATCATTTTAGCACACTCTTGGATTGTGTGCTAAGATTGGAAAGAAAAAAATAATAAAACAGTGACAAGGCACATCCCGGGGCATGATTTCCCAGCCACCTTCCCTTAGCATTTACACCCTGAGTCAAGAGAACACAGCACTGTGTAATTTCTAAAGGTCAGAAAAAGGTGATCGGGGTCGGCCAATAAAAGTCAAGCAAGCCATATCCATCTGGATGTCCCTGCTGTCTATTCCATGTAATCCTCTCCTCAGTGGGGGAGTCAGTGATGCCAATAGTAGTGGCTTCCAATTCATAATTGCAGCGTCTTCCCTTCAGCTCCCAGCGTGGAGCAGTTCCTGGTCCCTGCTCGGCAGCCAGAGGCCTGATCTAGCCCCAGTCAACTGCACGAGGTAATGACAGGAGCACGAACCTCCTGCAGCTGTGGGGACCAACCGTGGGTGGCTGGTAACCACCAGAAATGACCAGAAGGAATCTGCCTCTCTACTTCCCCTTGGGTGTCCTTGGAGGCCAGGCCTGGTTGAGAGAGGAGTTGGGGAAGCAGAAATGAGGCTGTGCGACGGAACTGAGTAGAGCTCGTGGCCCCCACAGGCACAGCCCTAAACAACAGAAAAACAGCCGTCGCCATCCCCACCGCTACTCTCCATGGCCCACGCAGGCTCGGCCCCCCATGGCCCAACAGCACCACCATCCACATGCCTCGGGGACCCAGGGGACTCTGGGGACCCTGCTCACTCTCGGTGCTAGAGGAGGAAAAGAAAGAAAGAAAATTCATCCAAGGCCACATTCTAGCAGAGTCCAAATAAGAAGACTTTAAAAAAAAAAAAAAAAAAAAAGTCAATTTAGAAGGATCTAGGGACTGGGTCATTGGCTAATTTCTTTGCACCCAATCCATCATAAACAATAAATGTTTGGGCTCAAGTGTTTCTAGATTGAAGTATGGAGTGAGGGAAATATTGGATGTTTTATTTTGTTTTGAGGAGGAGAAACACATTCCCAGGGGCAGCATTTTGGAGGAAGTGGAACACAAGCGTTAGGAAACAATAGAAATGAATGCATCCAGAAATGCCTCTGAGACGAAATGGCATCTTTGCATGTACCTTTGTCAGGGTTACGACTGCTCTAAGAGGCCTGGCCCAGCCACAGCAGTGCTGGACAGCAGCCTTCCCTTTCCTGCAAACGACGTGTTCTCTGCTGGCCGTTTCCTCCACCTCGCACCCTCCAGGACTGCAGCCGACCCGCGGTTCCCGCCACTCACACACCAGCCCAGCAGCCCCGCGACTGTCAGGAGAATTGCCTGTTATCAGGCTTATGTGAGATTAAATTTAGTCATTATCTTGGAAGAGAATTATCTCATGTTGACAAAATCCCTCAGAGTTCACTGTAGAGAACTTTAATTTCCACATTCAAATGAGATTTGAATTTGATCAGGCATCAATTAAGCGCTGTGCATTACATAGTGACCTAGCTTCTGAAGAAAAGTCAGGCCTGCTCTGTGCTTGTTCAGCACAAAGGGTTTTGCTTCCTTCTCCAGCCGTCGTCTGAGGTTACAGGTCAGACTTGGAAATAATGGGCAATACATTTACAATAATACATAAGGGTTTTGATTGCTGCTTTAAAAAAAAGTCGGAACATTGTAAATTACAGGCTCAGTTTCCTGGGTCAGCTCTGCCTCAATGAGGACAGCACCATGTGGCACTTAAGACCAAAGGTTTTGGGGCCAGACTGGCCTGGGTTCAAATATTACTCCTTCATGGTTAACCATGTCGAATCAAGCAATTTAATTAATTTTTCCAAGCTTAGTTTCCTCATCTATAACATGGGAAATAGTAATGAGATCGTGAACATAAAAAGACAGCACAGTGCCTGCTGTAGGATAAGTTCTGAATAGATGGCAGCGGCCACTCATCAGTACCTCTCTTAGAGTAGTAATCGTTTTCTACATTTAATGATTTATTTATTTATTCAATCAGCAAATATTTGTTAAGCACCTACCAAGCCATGTGGAAGATAAGAAGGATAGAGGAATAAAAAGAAAATATGTGCTCTCTTCCCTCAAAGAGCTTACAGTTTGGGGGTAAGAAATGTTTTTTAGCTGCCTTATGAGACTGTGTTTACAGCCTTTTGAGAGTATTGGAGAAAGGGCATGCAAATTGACTGAAGAAATCAAGGAAAGCTGGCCGAGTATGGTGGCTCATGCTTGTAATCTTAGCACTTTGGGAGGTCAAGGCCGGAGGATTGCTTGAGGCCAGGAGTTCTAGACCAGCCAAAGCAAAAGTAAGACCCCCATCTCTATAAAAAATAGAAAAATTAGCTGGGCATGGTGGTGCACACCTGTAGTCCCAGCTACTCTGGAGGCTGAGGCAGGAGGATCACTTAAGGCCAGGAATTTGAAGTTGCAATGAGTTATGATGACACCACTGCTCTCTAGCCCAGGTGACAGAGAGAGACCTTGTCTAAAAAAAAAAAAAATGCAGGAAGGGGTTATAGAAAATACAGCTTTGCGTTCAGACTTGAAGGATACACATTTATTAGGACACAAACACAAGCCTTCCTAGTCAGAGGACACGGCATGAGCTGAGTCTCAGAGGCTTGAGAGGGTAAAGTTCATTCACTGGCCCCAGGCTGGCCCGCCATGCTTGGCAAGGAGCAGTGAAAGCAAGATGAAGGAGTTAGCAAGAGCTGGTGACCAAAGGTCACTGTGACCTCCCTGAAAGGAGTAAAAGATTTCGTCAGTTTCGCACCTTGAGCATAAGGCCCAGCTCCTATTCATGTGTACCCAGCACAGAGACCTGCAGAGCGGATGCCCGACAAATGTTATTTGAAAAGAGAAATTAATAAATAAAGAGAGCACCTCGGTATTGCTGTCTCACTTTCAGACATCAGAACAAATTTGGAGGGGGAGGGGATAAAAGAGGGGGACGTAGAAATTTCCACAAAAATATGATCCAAAGCACTCCGTATCTTCTACGGGGAAAGCCCCAAGACTCCTGTAACCCTCTAGCACGTGTTAGACCGCAAGACATGCCTGAAAACACGTCTCCGGCTCTGTGACTCTAGCAGGATCAGTTTATGCTCAGTGAGATTGGCTCTCACTGAACATCATCCTTTCTGCCCCCAAAGCAGAGAATACTTGCTATAGGATTTGGGTATGAAGCATTATATCTGGTAAAACAACCCAAGTGCCTTTCAAAACAAAGAATTTAAATACCTGGTTCAGGAATTCCAAAGAGCCACAGCCAGTCCTCAAGCCTGCAGGCACGTCTGATGTGGCAGTGAAAGAAGGGCCACGCTGGCGGGGTGGGGAATGGAGGAGATTCATGAGGAAAGACAAGAGACGGTTTCTTTGGGTTCCGATGTTATCTATGTTTATGTTCTGTACCTTGCTTATTAGTGGCATTCAGATACATATTGAATAATGATGAAAATTGTGCATATAAAAGCACAATTCAGTGGACTGAAAAAGGGGAAATCTACATGCCACACAGAAAGGGCCTTAGGAGGACCCAGTTTTCAGGATTTAGCTCCACATACTCCCTGGCTGTTCAAGATTACACAGGTAAATAATAAACCATGAACAATGTGTGCTCTGTATTTATTGCTTTTGGTGGACACTGGAAAGAAACTTTCACGTCTAGGTAAAAAGGGCAGGGTCAGGTGGATCCTTCTGAGTTCAGCGGAGCATAACCCTGTTAACAACAAGGGGAGAAGAACAAGAATGCTTCACGCAGTGGAGTGTGCCATGAAGGGTTTGTCAAGATCCCTTTCTCAGAGAGAAAGCAATTTATGTGCTATTTCCATTGGTTTTATTTCCCATTCTCTCTAAGGTCTGCCATGAAGAGGATTCTGAACAGAAATTAACCTTGGAGAGAAACGTAGAAACATTGGTACTAATTTTTTTTAACATCATTTATAGCTGGTCCTTTCTCTAAACTTCAGTGTTATTCAGAAGAGGAGAGCAGCAGAGAGAAGATGTGTTTTGAAAGCTCAAGACTATTTTATTGTCCACTTGAAAGAATTAAGTCTGGATCCCCCCAGGCTGAACAAAGCTCCCTGCCTGTGCTACATTAAAACAACCAGGATGCTTCTCTGTGAAAGGACCATTTTTGCCATTCGGTGAGATTCCTTTTTCTTCCAAAAGTTCTGCCTGGCAAGGTTAGCATGCATGTGAACTTTCCTTCTCGCATGTTGGTCAAAACCGTGCTTGTTAATTAGATTCCACAGTGGTTTGGGTGAGTGGTCAAAATCACTTTGCATTTGTCTCATTAACAACTTCACACTTGGAATTAGGCTTGCAGCTGCCTGGGGAGGGCGGTCTGGAAGAGTCAAAAAGGCCCCACTACCTTTATCTAAAGGTACTTGTACCATGCAGGAGTTACAGAGCCAGAAATGTGGCCATTTTCAATTTGGTGGTGGTGGTTGTTACTTTGCAGAGTTAGCATAACCCCAAGGATTTCTGTATTTTGCTTTTAGCAAACATGTATTAAGAGTCATCCATGCAGAGGCATTGCGGGAGATTCAGGAACACAATAGCCTATCCTGCATAGAGTCTTTGTGGAGGATGGATATGTATCAGTAAACATATATAGGATACAAAACATAAGTATCTTATGAGTGTTTGAGATGAAATGCTATGGGAATTCAGAAGAGGAAATTATCGATCACTTCTGACTCAGAGGATCATTTGGTATGTGAGCTGTGCCATAAAGAGTGATAGAATTTGGACCAATCTGGAATGCCTGAAATTTATAAACTTTCTATTTTTAACAGTAAATATTCCAAAATAAGTAAGTGATTTGTTTTTCAGATAAATTTTCACTATGGCAAGAGTAGCCTGACACCAGCAAGTGCATCTGCCACACGAAATACTTCAAAGAATAGGGCACCAAAGAGCGGGAAAGCACACACTGGGCCAGTGAACTTTCTGGATTCCCATTTTTACTTGCATCAGGAAAACCTTTGTCTCAGTCCTAAGTGATAGCAACAGAGGTTTCTCAGTGACTCCTTTGGGAGCTACATGACCAATGGAGATATGTTCAAACTCCTGCCCCAGAGCAGTGGGGGACACAAAGCCTTGTCCATGCCTGGGTGTTGGAGGCTTGGGGAGGGATTGCTCTGCAGGCTGGAAGTATAGGTGTGAACGTAGCATCCAGTGTTGACTGGCTATGCCAGCAGACCAGCCTACTAGAGTTGTCAGTCTAGAGACAGCAGGAGTAAGGCCACAGTGCATCTGGAGTACAAAGTCAGTCCTGAAGTCCCAGAGGCACTGAAGCTGAGTGTGGACACTTGTGATATTGTGCCCAATGGGCAAACCCACAGGAGCCATTAGATGTGAAAGCTGGTATAGTTTTAGTTACCTAAAATAACAATGGCCTCCTCAGCAAGCCTGCAAAATAAGGCAGAAAGGCGATCCCCCAGGGAAGGGGTGTCCATCTGGGTCAGGCACACTGGGCCGACTCTGAAGCTCCTGAGATATGCACGTGCCACCTGCATATGAAGCTGTTGCCCTGCAAGGCAATGGGACCATGTCAACAGGTAAGGTCCACATTTGGCAGCATCATGGAAGCGTGTTGTTCGAAGAAGCATTCATCAGGAGGTGAAGGGGAAATGCCTAAATCCTCCTCTGAGGCCTAAAATCAGAGCAGAGGCTGTGGTGCTGCTGGCATTGCCAAAAGAATTCTAACCAGTGGGAGGCAGTGCAAGAGACTGGAAAGTGCAGCTGGCTGCATCTGAGCCTGGAACAACCCGCAGATCATGGAACCTACAGTTTCTTAGCAACATAAAGTAACATGGTCCCTCCTATTACACTCAGAACTCTTGCAGAGGTACTGAATATTATTTAGACCATGATATGACTACTTTTTAAAATTCTTATGGCTACATAATAGTTGTATATCTTTAGAGGGTACATATGATGTTTTGAAAAGTGGGGATGGTTAGTGGGTATGACTACTTTGGAAGTTAACAAAATGGCATTAAACAGCTTTGCTGCCCCATTTAGAGAAATCACCAGGATGCTGAGTAGAAGTTTCAGCCAACAGAAGCATGTCTCCTTTGAATGTAGCTGAGCCTTTTTTTGGCTGGCATCTGTAACCTGCGGATCACTCGGAAAGTTCCCCCTAAGGGTCACTGTGTCATTAAATAGGCCACCGTCTCCCAGCCAACTAGGAACTGTTTACCCATCGCCACAGTGTCCAGATGCTAGGGTCCATCAGCGTAATCTGAAAACACAGGCATTCGTGCAATTCTTCCCCTGGTTCACAATGATATTTTGGGAGACAATCTGCTATTTAAAACAGCTGTTGTTGATTTACTTGGGACACATGCTGATTTTACGTCAAACAGAATGTCATGCAAACTTCTCCAAGGAGTCCTAGGGAAAAAAAAAAAAGAAGAGCATAGATGATAAGAACAGCATTTATAAATGTTTGCCTACATTACAAATTTCTGCTATAAAATTTTTCAGACACTCTGGGAAATAACATGCCTCTATAACTGACTTTATATTTCCTATTCCATCATCCAATCTCCTGTGCTGATATGAGGCAAGGAGAAAAAGGAAACAGTCCCCCTGACAGTGAAACACTCCTTACATGGAGGAAGCCTTTCATAAACACTGAAATTAATTTTTAAAAGGAGATGCCAGTTCTTTATTTTCGAGGAAGTGCCTTACCTCTTCAAGTCTTCTCTTTTTCTGTTCCACCTTCCTTTCATCCCCTAACCTCAACAAGTTTCCATCAACCTTTTCTTCCCTGGAATGAAACCAAGTTTATTTGGTTTAACAAAGATTCCTTGTGCACGTGGATTTGTTGGAGACCAAGAACATGCCAGATTATAAGCACTTTGAGGTCATAAAATGGGTGGATCTTTTAGCTTCTAATCGCCAGTGCCTAGCAGGTGTGGGCATTTAATAAATTCCTAAATAATTAAAGTGAAGGAAGAGTGTGGTTAGTATAGAAGAAAGAATTAGCCGAGGACTCCTTAGTGGACATTGTTCTCTCCTTTACCCCTGTCCCCTTGGTCCTGCAGACAGCTATCTGCCCCCGTGTCCCAGCTTTGTGATCACCTTCCTCACCAGTGGCCATCAGTAGCTTCCCACCTTCCAGCCCCTGGGCCTCTCGGCTCTGCCTTGCGGGGCTCTCAGTTCTGCTTTCTCCAACGCACTGCAGACAGCTCCCGACCTGGCTTACCCTTTGCCAGCTCACTCTCCTCCACTCTTAGCCTCACTGCTTCAATCCACAGTCCCCATACTGACACACCCATGTTTCAGGAAGGTGAGTGACAAAAGAACCCCGTGTTTTTATAATTTCACAGAAAAGCCAATTCCAAAGCACATCCAAGTGGTCAGTTTCCCTTGTGATGTATCCTTGTGATGTATTGACATATTTAGGACTCCTGAGAGAGAGAGAGAAAGAAAGAGACAAAAAAAAAAAAAACCACAAGAGTTAGAAAGAATTAGCCACTCAACAAACACTGCTAGTCAACTTCACTATGAGAATAAAATGGTAAACCAGAGTTAGCCAATACAGCAGGCATCTTCTGACTCCATAAGGAAGATCTGATCTCCTTATGCATCAAAAGCTAAACATGACAAAGCAATTTTTGAACAAATTTAGATGGTATATGTTTAACTGATGAATTATTAATTATTATTAATGAATTAACAAGCTACAAAACAATCACCATGGCGCACCTACTATATGCTTAGCTTATTTTAGGTACTGAGGATATAACAGTAAACTTAAAAATTTCTTGCCATTAGGGAGCTTACCTTTATTTGGGAAGACAGGGAAAAGCAAGTAAAAATAAAAAATGAAACATGTAAATTCAGATATTAATAAATGCCCTGAAGAAAAAGTAATCAGATTGAGGGATTGTAGTGAGATAGCAGGGGGCAAAGACTATTTAAGATCAGATGCTGAGGGAAGGACTCTTCAAGAAAACTCCGTCAAAGATCTAGAAGAGACACTTCAGGCAGAGGGAGAACCACTTGCAAAGAGGCTGAGGAAGAAACAAGCCTGGCATGCTTAAGAAATTAGACCTACCATTCGATCCAGCAATCCCATTATTGGGCATATACCCAGAAGAACAAAAGTCATTCTATAACAAAGATACCTGTACCCAAATGTTTACAGCAGCACAATTCACAATTGCAAAAATGTGGAAACAACCCAAATGCCCATCAATCCACGAATGGATTAGTAAACTGTGGTATATGTATACCATGGAGTATTACTCAGCTATAAGAAACAACGGTGATACAACATCTCTTTGGTTCTCCTGGAGAGAGCTGAAACCCATTATATTAAGTGAAGTATCCAAAGAATGGAAAAACAAGCATCACATGTACTCACCAGAAAATTGGTTTCCCTGATCATCACCTAAATGCGCATCGGGGAAGGATACCAATTGGATATCAGACTGAGGTGGGGGGTGGGGGGAGGGGATGGGTGTACACCTACACGATGAGTGTGTTGCGCACCGTCTGGGGAATGGTCATGCTTGAAGGTGCTGACTCGGGGAGGTGGGGGGTGGGGTAGGGGATGGAGGCATGACTACATGGTGAGTGCCAGGCGCACTGTCTGGGGAATGGACAGGCTTGAGGCTCTGACTCAGGGGGATGGGCGGGACATGGTCAATGTATATAACATGAGCTTTTGTACCCCCATGAAGAGCTGAAATAAAAAAAAATAGAAAAATAGTTAAGATATAACATTAGGTGAAAAGGTAGAATATAAATTACATCTCTAATAATGACTACAAATGTATCAAAATTGAATATGCATATGGGGAAAAACTGATTTGAAAAAACTTTTCTGATTAGATGATAGGATTATGAACAAATTTGATCTTGTATTTCTGATGTCTTAATATTGTTTTGGCAGCATAGCAGAATAAAAAGATGTTTAAATAAAAAAAAAAAAAAAGAAACCCAGGACAGCTCAGGCGACCAGACAGAGTGTGTAATGGGGACAAAAATAGGAAATGAGATTAGAGCTGATAAGAGACTTGTTTGCCATGAGAAAGAATTTGGATTTTATCACAGATGTGATGGGAACATATTGGAGGATTTTGAATGAGAAGTGAAAGGATTTGACTTAGGTTTTAAAAAGGTCACTGAGAGTATTGAATGGAGACTGGATTGGGGTTAGTCTAGACTGAAAGCAAGAAGATCTGTCAGGAGCCTTTTGCACTAGTCCAAACGAGAGACGATGGTGACTTAACAGAATGGTAGGATAGTAATCTTGAAATTGGTGAGGAGTAGCTAAATGTGGGGTGCAATTTGAAGAATGGACAGGAGTTGCTGATGGATAGGATGTAGGATATGAAGGAAGCAAAAGATTCAAAAGTGACGACTGGAACTTGGGTCTAGTAACTGAGTAGATGTATTGAACATGCCAAGTTTGAGAAATTTATTAGATGTTGGAGATGACACAGAGGCACCTTGGCGTGAGTTTGGAGTTCAGAGGTTAGACTGGGGCTGCAGATAGTATTGAAAGACGCAGGACTGAATGGAATCACACAAGGATACAGAAAAGACAAAGATCTGAGAAACGAGCCCCAGTGGACTTCAAAATAGGAGAGGAGGACCCTGCAGAGAAGCCTGAGAAGTAGTTGAGGAGACAGAATGAGCATCAGAAAGCCGTGATGGTCTGGAAGCCATGTGAAGAGTATTTCAAGGAAAAGAAGGGAAAGTTGTGTCAAACGGTGCTGAGAGTTCACAAAAGGTGAGTGTTGTAAGACGATCACTAGATTTGCCAATGCGGAAGGAACTGGTGACTCTACCAGAATGTTTCAAAGGAGTGGTGAGGACCAAGCCTGATGGGATGAGTTAAAAATGAATTCAAAGATAAGCAAGTGGAAGCAAAGTATAGACATTCTGTTGGAGCGTTTTGTTATCAAAGCGAGCAGTGCAAGAAGGCAGTCGGTGGAGGAAGACGTGAGGCTTGGAATCAGTCAGGTTTTTTGTCTTCACTGTTTTAATATGGGAAATATTAAGAGTTTTTGGATATTTATGGGAATAATCCAGTTGAAGGAGGAAATTAATGATACAAGACAGAAAATGAAGAATTGGTAAAGTAAGTAAAAGGGGATGAGCTCCAGTTCTAAGTGGATACAGAAATTGGCTTTTAAAAAATTATTATAGGTACATAATCTTTGTATACATTTATAGGGTACATATGATGTTTTGATATAGGCATACAACGTGTATTATCATAATTAAATCAGCAATAAGTTAGGGTTTATTTTAACGAGACAAGTGGAATCGGATTGTTTCTAACACGAAGAAATTGGCTTTTGATAGGACAAATTTTTCTAATCCAAGTGCTTTTTCAGAAGAAAATATACTAATTGCTTCCATTTATTTCTCGCTTAATAAAGACAACCCTGTGGGCTATGTATGAAAGACAGGTATTATTTCTTTCACCTTTTCACATACCAGGAAGCTAAAACTACATGGCCAAGTGACTTGTCCAAAGTCACACAAAGCCAGGACTCATCCCTGAGCTTCTGATGCTCTATCCATGCTCCTTTCTGCTTTTCCACACAACACGCGTGTCAGCTTCAGGCAATGGAAACGCCACTCTCAGGGGGATGATTCAAAGCCACTGGTTTAGTATCTTGTGGAAACTAAATAAGGCAAATTTTGACAAATTCATTTTAAAAAAAAAGTGTTTTCAACTTCAATCTGCACCTGTCCTTTCCCCAATCAGCCTAGGCTAGAGATTCAGAGCTGACAGATGGTCTTTACGACTTATCAAGGGAGCACTCCTATCCCTTCTATTCTGCCAGTCCTTCCAGATGCATTTCTTCTCAAATGGCAGTCTTATCAAGGATATAGCTTATTCTGCTAGCAAATTGCCAAGGGACAGGCTAGAAACATATAGACAGCAGAGGGAAGATGGTCTAGAATTATCAATTTGTTGGCCCTAATACTCAAATGCATAACTAGCAGTTGACAATTATTCTGGGTTGGGCATGGTCCTGTAATAGTCAGATCAAGACACAGTCTATACTACTTAAATCTGGGCATTTACAATTCTTCTCCTCTTAATATAAATTAGGAAGTTGGAAGCTTTCTCTCTTAAACAGATTTTTCTTTTTTTTTTTTTTAAACTCTACCACCACCTAACTTGCCCTTTAAAAATATGTTCAGATTCTTCCAAGGATGAAACCAGAGTGAGAGACAAGAGGATATGAATCCAAAAGGTGGTTTCTGCTGTTTTGCCACATCTGCTCAAAATTCCACAGCTGGCACTGCCTTCCCCGAGACTACTGGAATGACTAATGAGTCACACAGTCCCCAGTCTTAAATGTGCTTGTGAAAATGTTCAGGGATTTGACCACAACTTTTCAACATCAAGAATGAGATGTGTGAGCGCTCCCAGACATCAGCTAGTTCATCCCTTGCCAGGTCTGGGTTTTTCCCTTCTGGGTAAGATTCTAGCAGATGCTTTAGCTAGTCTTGTTTTAAATATCTTAAATGATGGCAGCCTCCCTCCCCTTTCCACAGAAAGGCTTTTTCACAGTCCGGTGGATCTGATCACCACACTGTGTTTTCCAGAAAGTTGCCCGAAATTCATCTTCTGTTAATGTCTTAACATAACTCATGTTTATTCACTTTGGCAACTCACCTGCAAGCAGTCTCTCTCCCTTATTGGCAATTAAGCAAGTAAGTCTACAAATGAGAGATCATCAGCCAATCCATTCCCTCTATTTCTTTTTCTTGCAGGATGAATCCTGCATGCCAAGAAGCTCTGGGCACTGAACACCCAGTGGTTTTCTGTGCTTTTTATTCTGTCTCTTCAATTATCACCTCATCACTCTCAGCCACTGTGTGGACTGTTCCCATCTCCCAGGCTTGGCAGGGGACTCACTCATCAACCCAGTGCAGTCATTCTCACTGATTCCCTCCCTGCTCCTGACCCCACAGGGATTTGCAACAAATTCCACCCTGTCACAGATTGCACAGTGGGGACAGTCCACAGAAGGTACCCTCTGCAGCAAGGATCCAGGTAGAAGACTCCACCCATCTCCAAGTGACTCCACATTTTCCACTGCCCAGTATCTCGTCCATTCTTGTGCCAGCATCTCATCAAATGTGGCCCACCTTTCCCAGTCTAGACTCTACTTTTGGGCCCCTTTGCTCTTCACTTCCAAATTTTCTCTCAATCTACTTCTCTTTCTTCTTCTACCTCACAGCTCTGATTCGGACCCTTGCTGGACATCTTCTCACCTGAATGTATTAACATCGGTATCAAAGCCAGGGCTTATACCCTGAGCTTCTGACGTCTTGTCCATGGTTCTTCCTGATTTGCCACATAGCACAAGTGTCAGCGATACACAATGGACACAGCTTTGCCACTGACTCCCCTATTTTTCTAGGAGGGTGCTGACTATCTAAATGTACTTCTTTTACCTGCTATAAAGAAGCAACTTCCTAACTTTCCTTTTTATAAGAATTGTCTTGGATATTATTTTAAATGATTAAAAACGAACAGTTTCTTGCAAAGTGAAATCATTTCTTTCCCTTCGCATTTAGGCCAAATATGTTTTGCTATGCAGAAGTGCTTAAGTAAATTATATGATGACTGAAAAGTAGTTTAATAGAATTTACATTTTGAATAAAAAAATCCATTTGGCTAAGGACTTATAAAGACAATTTTTTCTTTTGCTCTGTTCTTGCCTGAACAAAACACCCACCCAGCCACAATCAAACAAAAAGCTTCTTTTGTCTCCATGAACTAATGTCACTTGAGTTGTTCTGCTTTAAATCCACAGCACTAGGGTGAAAAGACACACAGCATGTGTCATGTGAACAACATCGGGGGGCTGTGACTAACATATCTGCATACTGGCTATTCAATCTCTTAATTTCCCACACAATATGAACTATGGTCTGCTTCAATTTCCACACTGTATTTTAAGAGTTTTTGCTTCAATACTCTTGTTTAATTTCTAAAAACACAGGGTTTCACAGTTATAGCCAACTGCTTATCCCAGGCAAATTAAATTAAGCCCCTGGCATGCAACTTACAGTTCGTTTCGCCTAATTGAGCAGCTAATGGGTATGGATGAATTTGAGGTACAGATAAAAATATTGTTTTCAAAGAGCCTTTCTGATTAGCATGCTCTGAAGAGGGCAAAGAAAAATATTTCTGCGGCCATTTTTATGAGCATGCTCATATCCATTCGTTAAGCTCCAGGGAAGATTTCAGAAAATTCGGTCCTATCTTTACACGAGATGATCTGCTTATTCCTAAAGAAGGTTAAAACCCTCCACCAGAGATATTCTGTGCTGTATCAATACTCAGTCATCTTCAATATGCCTTGTGGCAAAATGACCTCTTCCGGTTACCAAAAGGTGTCTTCACTCAAAGACTGTGTGTGTCTCTACTCAAGTGAAACTACTTTGTTTCATCTAATAAAGTGCTTCATCTAATAAATGGCCCTGTGCCACCTTGCCACAAAAACAACCGTTGGGGGTCAGGGGAGAGGAGAAACAAACACATCGTTGGGGAGGATTCTCTGAAATATTAACGTTCTGGAACTCCGTTGCAGTTGCATTAGTTTCCTATCATTTTGCTATGTTTGTTTTTATATTGATAGTATGTAATGTTAGGGAAGATGACCATTTTTCCCAGTGAACCTCCTTCTTTTAATGTATCCTTTTAAAGTAAGCTTTCATTAACAGCAAAGCAAATATGTGTGTTATTTTTCACAACTTACAATCATAAAAGAAACTAAAAAAAAATCACAGTGTTTAGCCAATCCACATGCCATGTTCCTTAAAACTTTAAAGACAGCTATTTTAAACGACAGCTATCATTGTGACAGATTTATCTCAAATTCCATCCATTGTCCTTCCTTGTACATATGTGAGTTTCTGAGAGTTTGTGTGTGGTTTTTTTCCTTTAGTTTTGATTTTCTTCTTGGATCTCCTGCACATTTGTAATGAAGGAATGAAGAAAATACTATGTATATAGACTAAGAAACACAAGGCCCACAGATGAAGTTCCAGAAACATCTGAAAATGAAGGTCAGGTTATTATGGGGCTAATTGTTCAGCAAATAGATGCCTTTGTGGTCCTCCATGCATTTACTTCATTTGGTCCACAGGTGAATTTGTCATATCCCATTTTCAAGGACAAAAAAACCCTGTATGTTTCAGGTACTTCCTGAATCTTCCATGAGTTTCTATTAGACATGGCTTGGTCTACACATCGTCTGTTCTCCACACCTGTGTGCAAGAATTGATTATAAGAAAGACAGACATAAAAATGACCATCGTAATGTAATTTGGCCCCTCTTTTGCCGGGCTAGGAACATAGCATCTGGCAGAAACTTTCAAGTTTCAGATATTAATTAATTGTCCATTTCCCAAGTTAATTTAATAAATAATGGAGACTGATCAGAAAAGGCTTCTAGATCTACAAATGGAAATCCCTCACTCTGGCTATCAAAAATCTTTAAAAAAGGAAATTATAACTTTTCTGATGTTATCCATCAGTCTGCCTCAGATGAAACTTGATCTTATTCCTGGCTTGAGTAAGAAAATTTCACCTTTGTTTGCCCCTTTAAGGATGTAGAACTTTTCTTTCCACAAACTAACATTAGCTTAGCAAGTCACCACCGTCCATGCTGAGATCAAGGTTCCAACTGTATTCTTTTCTATGTGCACATCACTTTGTTTCTTGTTCACTTACCATGTCAAAGTGCATAGCAAGTACAAGCTTCCCTCCATATAGCACACATGCATGAGCCATGTGCACACATGTGTATACACATAACGTCCAATCTTTTTCCCTTTCCTATTTTATCTTTACAACAACCCTGTCAAGTGTGTGTTATTACTCTTACAGATGAAACAAAACAAACTCAAAGTGGCAATGGTCACTCACATTTGAGTGTGCTGGCCAGGACAAATATGAATACCTTCCTCTTGCCCAAGTCTTTATTGCAATCCCACCTATGCACATATATCCAGGCTTAATCCTCAATTGGGGGAAATTGCTAAGAGGCCCAGAAAAAGGAGCCCTGTTCAGTCCTCATGCCTACGGCAGTTTCTTCCTTAAAAGTTTCCGTGGCAGGGCCATCAATTGGGGCCAGGAACAGTGGAGGAGCACCTGGAGGCGGAGATCTTTTCTCCCTGCCTGTCAGGGCTCGGCTCACACGCCATCCATCTCGCAAGCCCAGGGAGTGTTTAATGAAGCCGGTTTGGATCAGTGGAGATCAGTATTTAGGCCGTTCTCCAAGACTGCTAAAATGGCCGGGAAATGTGCCCATTTTTGGCAAGTAGTTCGGTGCTTGTTGTGGTTTTATTTTTAAATAATCCTCTTTAACAACTTTTTTAGATGCCTGTTCTATTGCAAGCTCTTTCAGTTATTCAAATCAAGTCAATCAGAATTATTGAGCACATATTCCGTGCCAGACACAGCTGGAGGATACAAGGATACTACTCCAGGAACCTGAGGAATGAGAAGGATGCAATGAACCTACAAGTAATGCTAAGAGGCAGGACACAAGAGCTATAAAGGAAGTACAGTAAAGAGCCACAGGAATTTAGACAAAAAAAGACATCATTTCTGTTTGGGAAAAATCAGAAGAGACATCATGCCTAAGGAACAAGCATTTGACACAGGCCTTTAGGAATTCATTCACTCCATCATTTGGTTAACAAATATTTATGGAACATTTACTATGTGCCAGGCATTTGCTAAGAATTAGAGATACAATGGGAATATAATCCCAGCCTTCAGGGCATCTGCATTCTATTGATGAGTTAGGCAATGAGCAGGTAAACAAAGTAAGTAATTATAGCTTGTGTGGGTGCTAACAATTGAATGACCAGGATGGACTGACAGTATTAGCAGCATTGAGGTATGTGGTGCTGGTGGGGAGATACTTATTTTAGAACAGTGGCAGAGGAAGGTCTTGGGGAGGAAGTAATTTTCAGTGAAGACCTAAAGAATAAGGAAGAACCAGCCATTTGTAAAGTGGGGGTAAAAATATTCAAGATACTGAAAGCAGTAAGTAAAAAGTTTCCAAAATGAAAAGAATTATTGTTATCAAGGAGGTCTCAAAAGGTCTCTGTGGCCAGAGAATAGGAGCAATGGGCTGGCCAGCTTGAGACGCGGCTGGAGAAGCAGGTGTTCAGACCTTGCAAGGCACCTGGTCATAGGAAGAAGTCTGGATTGTCTCCTCAATTCTGCAGGACTTTCAAAGGGTTTTAAGCTGGGCAGTGGCACAAGACCAGTTTGCATTTTGAAAGGAAAAGTCAACTCGGAGTACCAAGCAGGGAATGGGCTAGAGTTGGGAGGTGAATTAGGAAACTATAGCATTGTTTCATTTGTGACAATGTGTTTTACACAAGGGCAAAGCTGGGAGATATTCAAGACACATTTTAGAGGAATAAAGAACAAGAATTTACTAGATTGAGGTGGAGCAGGGCGTTTAGGTAGACAAAGACAAATAAACAAAAATTCAGAGGAGATAGATGGTAGGTCTATGTGGGCATCGGTGAGACTAGACCCATGTAACTCTTTCTTGCAGTGGAGCCCTGGGGCATGGAATAGCATTATCCATCATTGTGTGTGGAACTTGACCATGTTTCCACTCCTTAATTCCACCTTCGTTTCTCCCTCCCCACTCCCACTCTCTACACAATTCATGACAATCAAAAAAGTACAGGTTTCTAGGGATCACAGACACCTAAGCAAACACTGAGGGCAAAACTCCCCAAAATCTATTCTGCATGATATTTGGAATACGAGATGCTTCTTGAAAATAAGTGGGGGGGTGGGTGTGTAGAGTAGTTATTTAGCTTTGTTTAACAGTTATCCCATTTTTTTCCCAAGCAAATAGGACCTCAAGTCCCTTATTCTATAGAACAACCTCAGGGATCCTATAAAACCTCTGACCAGGCCCGTAGGACCGGTTACATAATTTTCAGGGCCTAGTGCAAAATAAAAATGCTGGGCCCCTTGTTCAAAAATCATTAAGAATTCAAGACAGCAGAGCACTAACACAAGTGTGGGGCTCTTCTGTGTGTAGAGTCCTATGGGACTGCACAGAGCTTGCAGAGCCATGAAGTCAGCCTTCACGGCTAAGTTACAGAAGAGGAAACAGCACAGAGAAGTGAACTGGCCTCCCTTGACTGCCCCTTAGGCCAATGTTGGCACCAGCTCTGCACCCTGGGCCTTCTGACCACTTACAGTGTGCCATATTGGCTTCTGCAAGGTGAACTGGCCCTTCTCGGGGATGGGCCATTCGTAATCGCCCCAGTCAGGTGCAATAGCACTACAGCACTATCTTCCGCCTTGGCCCTTCTACAGCAGGTGCCGGCCCTAAGGGGCCACCTCTGGCATGAGTTCCCTCTCAAGCTCATTCCACTGCTCTTTCCTGTCATCACTGGTTTATTGTCACCAGCCACAGAACTTAATTGCTACTCCAACAGCAGTTCGGACAGAGAATGTATGCCTAAGAAATATCATGAACAACCTAATTTGAGATAAGTCAGAAAGCAAGATTAAGGGGAAAGAGACCATGATTATCTGACTCTCATCCTGTTTAAGAGAGGAAGCCAACTACAGATGGTCCCTGACTTACAATGGTTCAACTTATGATTTTTCTGCTTTACAATGGTGAGAAAATGATAGGCACTCAGTAGAAATCTTACTGTGAATTTTGAATTTTGATCCTTTCCAGGGCCAGCTACATGCAGCACAAACTCTCTGAAGATGCTGGACAGGAACAATGAGACACAGGTCTTAGTCAGCCACATGATCACGAGGGTGAACAACCAACACTCCGTGGTGTACTGTGCTGCCAGAGTTTTTTAGATATTGTGTTTTGAGTTTTCACATCCCATCAAGTCTACAAAATGCCCATCTGTGTCTCCTGTTTTTTGGCAAGAAGAAGAGGAAGGCAATTACTCTTTTCTATGTTCTTGATGTAGGCACTTATTGCTATAAACTTTCCTCTTATTACTGCTTTTGCTGTTTCCCATAGGTTTTCATATGTTGTGTTTTCATTTTCATTTGCTTCAAGAAATTTTTTTAATTTCCTTCTTAACAACTTCATTGACCCACTCGTCTTTCAGGAGCATATTGTTTAATTTCTATTTGTTTGTATAGTTTCCAATATTCCTCTTGTTATTGATTTCTAGTTTTATTCCATTGTGGTCAGAGAAAATACTTGGTACGACTGCAATGTTTTTGAACTTTCTGAGACTTGTTTTGTGGTCTCACACTCTGTCTATTCTTGAGAATGATCCATGAGCTCAGGCAAAGAACATGAATTCTGCAGCTGTTGGATGAAATGTTCTGTAAATATCTATTAGGTCCATTTGCTCTGTAGTGCAGATTAAGTCTAATGTTTCTTTGTCAATTTTCTGTCTGGATGATCTGTCCAATGCTAAAAGTGGGGTGTTGAGATCTCCAGTGATTATTGTATTGGGGTCTATCGCTCTCTTTAGCTCTGATAATATTTGCTTAATATATCTGGGTGCTCCGGTGTTGGGTGCATATATATTTAGAACTGTTATATCCTCTTGGTGAATTGACCCTTTTGTCATTATATGATGACTTTTTTGTCTCTTTTTACAGTTTTTGTCTTGAAATTTATTTTGTCTGATATAAGTACACCTATTCCTGTTTCTTTTTTGGTTTCCATTTACATGGGATATCTTTTTTCATCCCTTTATTTTCAGTCTATATGTGTCTTTATAGGGGAAGTGGATTTCTTGTAGACAACATACAGTTGGCTTTTTTTTTAAATACATTCAGCCACTCTATGTGTTTTGATTGGAGAGTTTAGTTCATTTTCATTCAATGTTATTATTGATAGGTAAGGACTTATTACTGCCATGTTGTTATTTGATTTCTGGGGTTTTTATGGTCCTCTCTTTCTTTCTTACTTTCTTCCTGTGTTCCTGTATTAAATGTTATTTTCTCTACTTGTGTGTTTTAATTTTTTGCTTTTTATGTTTTGTGTATCTGTTGTAGGTTTTTTTTATTTGAAGTTACCATGAGGCTTGCAAAAAACATTTTATAACAAATTATTTTAAACATATGACAACTCTGCTTACAAACAAACATCCAAATAAATAAGCAAAGATAAATCTAGCAGAAATTCTGCATTTTAACTCCATCCCCCACTTTTTAACTTTTTGTTGTTCCCATCCGTATCTTTATATATTATCAATCTCTCAAAAAGTTGTTCTTGTTATTTTTGATATATTTGTCTTTTAGTCTTCCTACTCAAGATATAAGCAGTTTATACACTGTGATTACAGCAATAGAATATTCTGTATTTGTGTCCTTACTGCTAGTGTTACAAGTGCATTGTATACCTTCAGAAGATTTCTTTTTGTTTATTAACGTCCTTTTCATTCAGATTGAAGAACTCCTTTTAGCATTTCTTGTAGGACATGTCTGGTGTTGAAATCCTTCAGCTTTTGTTTGTCTGGGAAAGCCTTTATTTCTTCTTCATGTTTGAAGGATTTTTATGAGGGATAGAATAATGTTCTAGGGTTAAGGTTTTTTCCTTCAGCACTTTAAATATGTCATGCCACTCTCTCTTGGCTTGTAAGGTTTCCATTCAGAGTCTGCTGCCACACATATTGGAGCTCCTTTATATGTTATTTTTTTCTTTTTTTCTTGCTTCCCTTGGGACCTTTTCTTTACCCATGACCTTTGAGAGCTTAATTATTAAATGTCTTGAGGTAGCCTTGTTTGGGTTAAATCTGCTTGATGTTCTATGACCTTTTTATACCTGAATGTTGTTATCTTTCTCTAGGTTGGAAAGTTCTCCATTATTTCTTTGCATAAACTTTCTACACCTACCTCTCTCTCTAGCTTCTCTTTAAAGCCAATGACTCCTAGATTTTCTCATTTGGGGCTATTTCTGGATTAGGCATGCTTCATTTTTTTATTATTCTTTTTTTTTTTTTTTTCTCTTCTGTGTATTTTCAAATACCCTGTCTTCAGGCTCACTAATTCTTTCTTCAGCTTGGCCATTTCTGCTGTTGAGAGACTCTGATGTATTTCTCAGTTTGTCAATTGAGTTCTTAAATTCTAGAATTTCTGCCTGATATTTTTTTTGTTACTCTAATACCTTTGTTAAATTTCTCTGATAGGCTTCTGAATTCCTTTTCTGTGTTGTCTTAAAGTTCGCTGAGCTTCTTCAGGACGACTGTTTTGAATTCTTTGTCTGAAAGGTCACTTATGCCATGACTCTGGCATTGGTGAATGGTAACTTATTTAGTTCGTTTGGTGAGGTCATGTCTTTCTGGATGTTCTTGATGCTTGTGGATGTTGATCAATGTATGGGCATTGAAGAGTTAGGTACTTATTTTTATCTTCACAGGCTGGGCTTATTTGAACCTGTCCTTCTTGAGAAGGTTTTCCAGATATTCAAGGAGAATTGAATGTTGTGATCTAATTCTCTGGTCACTGCAGCTGTAGCAGCACTGGGTGCATCCCAAACCCAGTCATACTGTGACTTTTTCAGGCTCCTGGTGGTAGCACCTTGGTAAGCCTGGATAAGATACAAGAGAATTCCCTGGATGACAAGGCAAATTCTTTCACTCTTTTCCCTCACTCTCTGTGCTGGGCTGCTGGAGTTGGAGGAGGAGTGACATGGGCACTCCCTCATGGCCACCAGCACTAGGTCACACCTGAAGCAAACCCAGTCTCATCCAAAGCCAGTGGTGACTATTGCCTGGCTACCTAAGGTATTTATTCAAAGTCCAAGGGCTCTTTAGTCAGCACGTGGTGAATCCTGCCAGGACTGGGTCCCTCCCTTGAGGTCAGTATGTTTCCTTCTGACCCAGGGTGGGTCCAGAAATGCTGTCCAGGAATTAAGTCCTGGACTCAGGGGCCTCAGGAGTCTGCTTAGCACTATATTTTACTGTGGCTGAGCTGGTACCCAAGTGGCAATTACTCTTGAGATAAAACTCAATATAATTGCCCATCATGAAGGCAGCAAGCCAGTAATGGCCATTGCATGTAAGTTAGGACATTTACAATCTGTGATCTCAACCATCTTATCCTTTAAGTGCATTTGCAACTTAAAATATTTTCAAACTACAGTGGATTTATCAGGGCATAACCCGATCATAAGTAAAAATTCTGAAAACCAGGAGAACCAATGGTGTAAAGTCCGGTCCAAATTCTGACAGGATCAAGCCCCAAGAAGAGAGGCTGTTTCAGTTTCATTCCAAAGGCAAGAAAGAACAAGTGTCCCAGTTTTCATGCTGAAAGTCAGGCAGAAAGAATTTTCTATTACTCAGGGAGGGTCAGCCTTTCTTTTCTATTCAAACCTTCAATTGTGTGTGAAGTCCACCCACGTTAGTAAAGACAACCTGCTTCACTCAGTCTACCAATTTAAATGTTAATTTCACCCAAAAACACTCACAGAAACATCTAGAATAACATTTGACCAAATATCTGGTCAAACCTTGACCTATCAAGATGACATATAAAATTAGCTATCGCACTTTCCCCAACATCCATTCCTTCTTATTTCAGCTCCATTATTTGATTTCCCATTGGGAAACCACCCCTTGTCCATACTCAGTATGTGTGGTTGGGCTGGGGCTGACCCCAACCCTGAATTTCTAGGAATGGGCAACAAGAACATTCCAACCCCTTGGATAGAGTTACTGACTCCAAGACAGGCCAATGAATCTCAGATCCTGGCACTTTAGCTGTAAACGTCTAGAAAAGAGGAAAATGAAAAGAGAAATTTTCTGCCAGGGTTGTTATACTGGTAGGATGTAAGGCAGGAAATGCTGTGAACCACCATGTAGAGAGGATCTACTTAAGAAAGACTGCAACACAGAGGAACAGAAGTCAGAGGTGAGAGAGAGTCCTAATGACATGGTTTTGTTTGAGCCCCTAACTCAACTCTACCTGGAGGTTTTAGTTGCATGAGTTACATGAGTTAGTTACATTAGTTCCATTTCATTCTTAAGCTGGCTTAAGGTAGGTCCTTGTCTTGTAGAAGCAATGAGTCCTGACAGATGCTGTGAGCATATTGTGCTCAGAACATAAGCCAAGGGAATGGGCCTGCCTTATCTAAGGAGCAGTGAGAGGGCAGCCACAGCTCTGCTTTCCGAGTGGTCTTTTTGAACTAAGCTACAGCATCGCTGAAGGCAGCTGAGTGAGCCCGACTTAGCTCCTGAGGCTGAAGCTAAATCTATCAACTCCTACTGTCATGCTATTAACTGGAAATGATTCTAGCCCTGAAATCCCATCACTTTGACAATAAAAATCATCTTGTGCTATTCAATATGACCATAGATAGTGTACTGTCAGGGCTAGGATTGGAAACAGTGAACAGAGAGGTTAAAATCCCATTTCTATTACTTAGAGGGATGTGAACCAAAATTGGGACATGGGATGGTGCCAGGGATAAGTTAGAAGAATGGGATAGGAAGTCAGAGGCACCTGCACATTAGTGCCAACTTCAAACAAATCCACGTGGATTCCTAGATAGTGTTCTTTTCCCTCCTTCCTTCCCTGTATCCTTTTTTCCTTCTTTTTTCCCCAAAATTTTTGAGCCTTCCCCTATTTCAAGCATGTGCCAGACACAAGAGCTGTGAAATCAGGCATCAAAGAAGTTTGCAGGCTGGGATTGGGAAGGTTGTGTTGGTGAGGACAGAGTGAAGTGTGCGTGGCTGTTTTATGGTACAGGGAGTGTTGCATAGTGACAAAAAATACCTTGGAAGTACAGGGAGAGAGGGACCTATCTGCTAACTGCAAAGATAAAATCAAGACTGTTTTCCACCACTTCAGAAAGCACCTTCAGAAGAACCAAAAATCAGGTGAGCGAACACAGTCCCTGGTTTTAACAGTATGTCAAGGAAAGAGGCACTGAAGAAGGCAGAAAAGATAGCCTTGCATTGCCTGTATCATCCTTCCCCCACCCCCAGCAGTGCCTTGCCAGCACACCGAATGGAGAGAGAATCTGTGGGCTCAGGGAAGGGAGAGTGAAGTAATTGTGGGATTTTGCACTGGAGCTCAGGGATATCTTGTCACAGAGGAACAGAGCACAAGGCAGAATTCTGGTGCACAGGGAGGGAGCATTTAGACCAGCCCAGCCAGAGGGAAATCCTTCACTGCAGCAGTAGAAACTTGAGTTCCCGCTAGCCCCACCACGGGCTGACAAAAGCAGCCTGGGGCCCAGAATAAATCTGAAAGGCAGTCAGGCTTCAAAGGCTGCAACCTGGGCAAGTCCTTGGGCCCTGTTGGCTCAGAGACGGTGGACTTGGGGTACAAGTGACACAGTGAGACACCAGAAGCTGTGACCAAGCCAGTGCCTGTGTTACCCCTCCCTCACCTCCAGGCAATGTGGCAGAGTCTTCTGCTTGGGAAAGGAAAGAGAAGTGTTCAGAGGACTTTCTTTTGCAACTAGGGTACCAGCTCAGCCACCGTGAAATAAAGAACCAAGCAAACACCTGAAGTCCCTGAGTCTAGGCCTTAGTTCCTGGATGGCATTTCTAGACCCACCAGAAGGAAACTCACTGCACTGAAGGGAAGGACCCAGTCCTGGCAGGATTCACCACATGCCGACTAAAGGGCCCTTGGGCTTTGAATAAGCTTCAGAGGTAGCCAGGCAGCAGTCGCCAAGAGCTTTGTGTGAGACTGGGCTGGCTTCGAGTGTGACCTCGCACAGTCCCCACTGTAGAGGCCATGAGGGAGAGCCCACATCACTCCTCCCCCAATTCTAGCAGCCCAACACAGAATGTGAGGGAAGAGAGTAAGAGACTTTGGCTGGTAATACAGGAAATTCTCCCATATCTTACCCAAGTCCACCAAGGTGGTACCACCAGGAGTCTGCAAGAGTCACAGAGTTATTGGATTTGGGGCACCCCCGGTGCTGATATGGTGGCACTGACCAAAGACTTAGATCACATTACTCAATTCCCTTTGAATATTGGGAAAGCCTTCTCAAGAAGGACAGGTTCAAACAAGCCCAGACTGCAAAAATCAGAATAAATACCTAACTCTTCAATGGCATACATCAACAAATATCCTCACTGGGTGCCGGTCAGGTGGGATGGGGGGAGGGGGTGGTAAACCCACAGCTAATGGAAGCAGAGCACACTGTATGGGGTAAGGACACGCTTGTAGCCTTCGCTTGAGCGAGGCAAATGCATTACATGTAACCAAAATGTTTGTACCCCATAATATCCTGAATTTAAAAAAAGAAAGAAAATATGGTACATATACACAATGGAATATTATTCTGCCATTAAAAAGAATGAAATCCTGTCATTCACAACAACATGAATGGAACTGGAGAACATCATGTTAAGTGAACTAAGCCAAGCACACAGAAAGCCAAATCTTGCATGTTCTGACTCATATGTGGGAGTTAAATATTAAAACAATGGATCTTATGGAGACAGAGAGTAGAATGAGGGTTACCAGAATCTGGCCATGGTTGTGAAGAGCAGGGGATAAAGCAATAATGGTTAATGGGTGCAAAAATATAATTACTTATATAGAATGAACAATATTTGATAGCACAACAAAGTGACTACAGTCAACAATAAGTAATGGTATACTTTAAAATAACTAAAAGAGTGGAATTGAAATATTCCTAACACAAGGAAATGATGAATGCTTGAGGTGATGGGTGCCCCAATTACCCTGATTTGATTAATACACATTGTATGTCTGTATGAAAATGCCACATGTACCCTATAAGTATGTGTAACTGTTAATATTAGGTACCCATAATAATTAAAAATAATAAATTAAAATAATTTTTTTAAAAGAAAAGAAAATGAATCCTGACTTTCAGGTAGATTTCAAAAAATAGATGAATAAATAATGCTGGGATAATTAGATCACTTTTAGAGGGGGAGGAAAAAGTTACCTTAAGCAAATAAAACTCTGATGGCTTAAAGAGTAAAATGTTAAAAACTAGCCTCAAACAAATGAGAAGCAAATATATTTAATATTTACCAGGTATTTATTAATGGATGTGGAATGACTTTTAATGGATTAACCAATGTAATAATCAAAATGGAAAAAGGCAACAGAATTGGTCAAAAACCAGAAAATTTCTCTATATCAAAAAAATACCACAATCTTAAATGGCAAATAACATAATGGCAACTATTATTTGACACAAAATATGCTAGTTGAATACATAACATCTTAACATATAAACAAAAAATTAAAAGCTAACATGTTATGAAAGTGGGTGAAGGGCAATAGCAAACAGTTCAGAAAAAGAAAAAAATACAAATGATCATTGAACATATTAAAAATATGTTTCACTTTCACTGTGGTTAAATAATAAGCTACCAAATTTTTCCAATAAAAATCCCAATTTCTTATTTTAATTCCTGGAAAGCCCAGCCATGGGACTCCTTATTAGTAGATAAGGAATGGCAATATGCATGAGCATAAATATGCATATACAGTTAAATTTAGCAATCTGCTCCTAGAAATTCATCTAAAGGGAAAAATCAGAGATTTGTCCAAAGAGTGATACAGAGAGATTCTAACTGAAGTTTAATTATTTAGAAAAGATATTCACAAATGTTTGTATTAACTTTATGAGTATCCCTAGCCTTTTTTACATTTTACACAAAAATATATGCAAATATCCTCCAGTGTTAGAATATATTCTATTTCACATTTTTGTTGGTACACTTTCAGGTAGTGAGGAATACTGGCACATATGTATATGCATTTATTTCACAAAGAGAACAAGCATGCATACTCTTCTATAATTTCATTTCAGATTTAAGAATATATTTAGAGTTATCCATCAATTTTTTATCACATAGTTACAAAGTGGAAGGAATGCAAAAATGTAAAAATAGAACTGAACTCTACTATTATGGAATTTATGATGTGACAGAGAAGGAAGACATTACACAAATAAGTCAATTAATAATTGTATAGTTTTAATTAGTGCTATAGTTTGTCCCCAAAACCTCATGTTGAAATTTGATCCCCAATGTTGGAGGTAGGACCTAATGGGAAGTGTTTAGATCACACAGACCGACCCCGCAGGAATGGCTTGGTGCTATCTTCAAGGTAATGAGTGAGTTCTCACTCTATTATTTCCTGTGAGAGCTGGTTGTTAAAAAGAGCCTGAGGATTTCCCCTCTCTCTCTTGTTTCCTCTCTAGCCATGTGATCTCTGCACAGTGCATGCTTTACTTCACCTTCCACCATGAGAAGCAGCCTGAAGCCCTCACCAGAAGCAGACGCCAGTGCCATGCTTCTTGTACAGCTATAGAACCATGAACCACATAAACCTCTTTTCTTTGTAAATTGCCCTGCCTCAAGTATCTCATTATAGCAACACTAAACAATCTTAGGTAATAAACAACCCAAAGGATAGGAAGCTAGTCTTATGAGGTCACATAACAAAGAAAACTGATCCCACGTATGGGGGTTTAGGAAGGCTTCCCTAAGGAACTGAAATCTAAAATATGAGTAGAACTTAAGTGAAAGTGGAGAGAAGTAAAGAAGCATTTGAAAGAGAGGAAATGGCCAGTGCAAATGCCCTGTGGAAGAAGGGAGTAAGGCACATTTGGAAACTGGAAATGATCAGTGTGAGTTACTCATAAAGAATGAGGAGTGAGGAGTATGAAAGCAAGCTGCAGGAAGAGGTAGGAACCAGAGCCTTGATCATTATGCCAAGGATTTTAGTCTTTATTCTTTATCCTAAGCACAATGGATGTGTTAAGATTTGATTGAAACTTTGAATAGATTCCTCAGGAGAAGGTGGCAATTGAATGCAGGAACATTACTTAGATAAGAGATGATAGTCTCTTGAGCAAAGATGGTAACTGTATTGATACTATAAATAAAATACTCTGAGAGATATTTTGGAGGTGATACTAACAAGGCCTGTTGATTGGCTATGGGGAAGGTGTAGGGAAAAGGAACACTACCCAAGAGGTGTCATTTAGCACAATAAGAAGGATGGAAAAGTACCAGGTTAAGGGAAGATCATGAATTCAGTCCTGATCATGTTCAGGTGAGAAATTTTGATTTCAAGTTGTTGGTTGGATGTCTAAGTCTGGGCTAAAGATTGTCTTTACCTTATAATTGTAACTGAAGCTGTGAAGTTGGTAGAGATTAAGGAAAAAGTATGAAGTAAGAAGAGAAGTGGGTCTAGGAGAAGAATGCCAACATTTAATATCTGGGTAGGAGGAGAAGAGCTTGCAAAGAATACAGAAAAATATGGCCAGGAAGTTAGGAGAAAAACCTAGAGAGTTTTACAATATATCCAATGTATATAGCATCATTGAGTTTGATGATGACCTTAGCAAGAGCTATTTCGGGGGCAATTGGGCCAAAGTCATTTGGAGAGAATTGGGAAAAAGAGCAGGAAGTAAAGAAATAAAAATGGTGAATATGGACAACGCTTTCAAGAAGGTAAGCTATTATGTCAAGTGGCTTTTGCCATGATAACAAATATCTCTAATATCCTTATAACTTATAGCAACAAACATTTGTTTCAGTGCATCAGTTATGGTTTTGCTGGGTTTGACTGGGCTCCACTCAACTGTGCATGGATTCCCATTCTGGCGTCCAAGCTGAAGGATGGGATATTGCGTGCTCATAGTGCAGGACAGGAGCAAAGGTGAGCCACACCATGTCACGGCCTTTACAGCTTCTGTGTAGACATGGAGAATGTGGCCTTGGCCAAAGCTTATGGCCAAGTCCAAAGTTCAGCTCACATCAAGATTTAATTAAATAATCCCATAGTGTTGTACATGTAAGTTTTCCCAATTTTTTTATTTATAAATGCCTTCAGTAAAGATGCGTATATAAGGTAGTTCACTGTGGCATTGATTGTAAAAGTAACAAAACTTTAAACCACCTAAATGCTCATTTACAACAGAGAGACAAATGCTCCTCCCTCAGGAGGCCCAGCAGAAGGACCATGACATGACAATGGTAAGAGATGTATAATCCTGTTACATAGTAGTTGGGAATAATACTCCAATCTATTTTAGCCATGAAAGAAGAAAAATAAGGAGATAGGTAGAGGGAGATGAGGGGTCTATGGGGACTATTTGATTTTTTCCTCCATTTTTTTTAATATAGGAAATATTTGAATATGTTTAGTAATGTTAAGAAGAATTCAGTAGAAAGGAAGAAGACAATTTGCTGGAGACTGGAGAAATAAATTGATAGCATAAGTTTCTTGAGACTGTAGAAAGCTACAGTTGCTAAAGCACAGGTCTGGCCTTAGATACCTAATTAATATCTCCATTTGTGTATGTGTGTGTGTGCGTGTGTGTAGATATATATGTGTGTGTGTGTGTGTGTGTGTAGATATATATGTGCGTGTGTGTGTAGATATATATGTGTGTGTGTGTTAAGAGGATTGTCTGTATTGTACATCTCTTTCTAGAAAAATACATGTTGATTTTTTTATTTTATTTTTTACACAGGTGTATATATATTAATTTAGTTTAATTTTAACCATTCTGCTGTAAATGAATGCTTATGTGATTAAAGCTTTGTTACTTTTACAATCAATGCTACAATGAACTTCCTTATACATTTTTACTAAAGATATTTAAAAAATTGGGAAAACTTAAATGTACAATACTATGGGATTAGTTAATTAAATTTTGGTAGTCCACTCAATAAAATACTATGCATCCATTTAAAATCACTTTGCACAAGACTATTAAAGAATATATACTGCAGGACATCAAGCAGTTTAAACAATATGACAATATGCACAATATATATACAGCCGAACCCTGGAACAACATGGATTTGAACCATGTGGATCCACTTATATGTGGATTTTCTGCCTCTGCCACCATGGGGACAGCAAGGCCAACCCATCCTCTTCCTTCCTTCTTCCTTCCTCTTCCTTACTCAACATGAAAATGACGAAAATGAAGACGTTTATGCCAATCCATTTCCACTTAGTGAATAGTAAATATATTTTCTTTTTCTCTAGCTTACTTTATTGTAAGAATACAGTATGTAATACACATAACACACAAAACATGTGTTAATTGACCATTTGTGTATCAGTAAGGCTTCCTCTCAACAGTAGGCTATTAGCAGTTAAGCTTTTGAGGACTTGCACTGCTGGTGGGACTGCAAACTAGTGCAACCCCTGTGGAAAGCAATATGGAGATACCTTAAACAGATTCAAGTAGACCCACCATTCAATCCAGCAATCCCATTATTGGGCATCTACCCAAAAGAACAAAAGACATTCTATAACAAAGATATCTGCACTAGAATGTTTATAGCAGCACAATTCACAATTGCGAAGATGTGGAAACAACCCAAGTGCCCATCAATACATGAGTAGATTAATAAAATGTGGTATATGTACACCATGGAGTACTACTCAGTTATAGGAAACAGTGGTGTTATAGCACCTCTTGTATTTTCCTGGATAGAGTTGGAACCCATTTTACTAAGTGAAGTATTCCAAGAATGGAAAAATAAGCACCACATGTACTCACCATCAAATTGATTTCATTGATCATCACCTAAGAGCACATTTAGGAATAACATTGATGGGGTGTCGGGCAGATGTGGGTGGGGGAGGGGATGGTTGTAGACATACATAATGAGTGCGATGTGCACTGTCTAGGAGATGGACACGTTTGAAGCTCTGACTTGGGGGTGGGGGGTGGGGGGGTAAGGGCAATGTATGTAACCTAAACTTTTGTACCCCCACAATATGCTGAAATAATAAAAAAACCTAATAATTTAAAAAATAACTTTCAAATGCTAAAAAGTATAATTCCAAGAGTATATATGTAAATAAATATAATAAAATAACATGTAGTAGGAATATAAGTAATTTTAAAACCAAATTTTCCTGTTTTCTCAGTTGTCTACAAGTATATATTAATTTTATAGGCAACATCAACATTTTTTAAATGTAGAGGAATTTAAAAAGGAGGAAAGAAAATTCATTTCCTTTGTATACTTTATCGATCTTTGGAGAAAAAGGGAAAGAGGGTAAAAATTCTTTGAAGAGGAGTGTATTTCAGCTTATTTCAGTGTATTTCTGAGGCAGCCTCAGAAAAGATGGTCCAGCAGCCTTCCTTCTGTCTGTTACTCAGCAGAGCAGCCCCTGAACGGGGTCCTAGCCTGAAAATAGACGGGGTCTTCTGCAGCTCAGAGAGGGAGGGCAGTAACAACCTCCTTTTTGCAGAGGCCCACTTCTCAGGTCTTCCTGCAGACGTTTCCAGCCAGGCCAACCTCACAGAACGCAGGAGGGTGGGAGGTTATTTCTAAACTTGGTTTAACACTCTAGATCCTGCGGGGAACAATGTGGGCCTGGCTAACGGCGAGGCAGCGCAGAGCAGGGAAAAGGGCCTGTGCCTGTGCATCTCACAAGCCCGGCTTCCCGTACGGGTTCCCCTGCCTCCCTGATTCCTTCTAGCTGAGTAACCATAGCAATATTAGTTACCCTCCTCGAGCCTCGGTTTTCTCAACTGTAAAATAGAAATTATAATCTCCCCCTCATGGTGCTGTGAGCAGAGCTTCTATTCAGGCAGTGCACTGTGGCTGTATTGATCATGAACACGTTGAAATACTTTAAGTGGTAAGTAGCCACCACTTCCCAGCCCCTCACGTGCTTCCCTTGGCCGCCCATCCACCCTCCCACACCTCTCCATCATCCCCCAGAGACACAGCGGGGCCTTCGGGTCCCTGCTCCAGCACTGTTGTGGGGCGCCATTTGGGTCATCTATGAAGCAGCTCTATTAGTTGTTAAATGTTTTGAATGTCATTCCTGGTTGTGGGGATAAAATATGAAGGAGGTGATTCCCATGGCTGAGATGGTAGACTGCAGAGGTTTGGAGCTTTTTTCCAAGCAGTGTGTACTTATGCTAACCTGCTCAAGTCAATGGGATATTTTTCTCCCGTGGAACCAAGGGAAGATGTGAGGAGAAGGTTAAGGAGCGGTGAGCAGGGCGACCCCAGAGCCGTTCTCCTGGCCTTGGAGCACGGCCTCGCCCGTGTTCAGAGGAGTGTGCGGGTTCAACCGTTCATTAAGCCTCATTATGAAATCACCAGAAGTGGCCTTCCTTAGCCTTGCTACTTGAAAATGAAGAATAGAACCAGAACTTTTTATAGTAAAAAGTAGTTTTTCTGAAAAAAAAAAAAAAAGTGCATGGCCTTACATTTTAATAGATCATCTGAGAGTTTTTGACACTGACAAAGTTTAAGAGCAGAACTTCTGGCCTATCTCGCTTCAGGGCTAGACTGCCAACTCCTCAGAAACCAGAGGCTCTAAGAAAAAAACACCTTAATTTATGATGCTGGTCTTTTCTTGAGGGCATTTTCTCCATTCCTTAGAAAAGACAGGTCCAGAACAATCTGCTCAGAGATATTTCCTAGGAATTATCACTGATTCCGGTAGACATCCTCCTTAACAGGCAATCAACACTTTTCCCCCTTCTCCTCAAAACTTTTTTCTTTTGGCCCTTGTATGAGGTAATATTGAGAAACATTCTGAATACCGAGACTCTAACAGAATTTTTTTAAGAAAAACATTATCTAGATTTTCCAGAAAGGCACACACTAATGATACTAGAGTAAATGCAACTTACGCAAGAATAACGTCTTTCTTGTCCTTGATTAATGCACTGCAAAGAATAGCATGTGACATTAAACTGGGGCAGCTTCCAGGGGCATTGCTATTTGGTTGGAGTGAGAGTGATACTAATCTGAGTGCATTTAAATTGGAAAGAATTCAGATACTTTTTTTTCACGTGCTAGATTTCCTGCTAAAAATGTGACTGTCTTAACAGTGTATGTTCTCTTCATTCTCAGTCCTTCTGAAGTTCTGGGGGGAAAACAGTACAAGCCCAAATCTTGTGCCCATGTCTTTTTGTGGCGCTTAGTTTGCTCACCTGTTATATCAATTTGGAAACCTGATACCCAAAAGGCTTTAGTACCCTTAAAGACAATTTCATGGACTATCATTTTTGTGAGTTGGTTTTCTTTTCCCCCCTGCAGGCATCAGAAAACCTTCTGAACCTCATAGCCAGACTTCGGATGAGGGCAACATGTACTTCTCACAGGTGTTCTGTTTGTGACAAAGGACAAATTAAGTCTCCAAAAAGCCTCATCTGCTAGCTTTTTCTGATGACTTCTATTTCAAGGTCTTCTCTCTCTCTAATTAGCCTCCCCAAATGGACTGTTTAATGCATAACTAATCTTGAACTTGCTCTTTTCTCTGACTGAAGAGAAAATTGCACTTCATTTTGTTGAGCTATGGTGCTTATGTTGCACATTTATCAACGAGTGATATTTTAGAATTCTAGATGGCAGCTGTTCAGAGTTTCCTCATTGGCAGTATTAGATTGGGAATTACTAATGGTGAATATATAAAACCTCTTTAATATGTAACCGAATCAAAATTGTTCTAAATATTTAGCTTTCTAAATTCAAATTATTTTCCAAAGTATATTAGTCTAATGAAACATACTTTTGGGGATCTAAAGGAAAGTTGAAAACACTAATAGCATTTATCACATGGGCAAATGTTATCATTGATAACAACATAATTCACTGTGTTGATTTGAATATCTTCCTAGCTCTGCATCTACATCATTTTAATCTATTTCTGTTATTTTCTTTTCACCAGTAACTAAAATACTTCCAAAAATTTTAGTCTAAAAAAAATGGCTGCTCTTATTCTGTGTTGTTTCATCAAAGATATTTTTTAAAATTTGCCTTTGTTCTACTGCAAGTAAAGATGTGGAACAAAAGTACACACAGGCTGAAATACAAGTGGCAAATAGAATTCCCAACATGCTTCCTTTCAATGATTGATACCACACTTAGGTAGGCAAAAACCAACAGGGTCTCCTCTGTCTCTACTAGCAGGCAGAGTTCCCTGGAAGAAAACAGGAATCTGAGGAAGACTGGATGACAAGGTTCCAAGGGACCAAGAGCCCAGGCTGTTGAAAAACTTCCCTAATTTTCCTTTCTGAGAATTACAGCCCTTACCTTTTTATAGGAAAGAGTGTGTCCTGAGTAGACAGCAGGGACAAAAGCTAAAAATCCCTAGGTTTGGGAGCAGATAAAAAGCAAGGAAACATCAAATTGGAGAAAGCCACGAAATCAAAGAATGAGTAATAGTATGAAATGGGTGTTGTGGGGGTGGCTTTACACAAAGAAAGGCACTTACTTATCAGGTGAAAGGGGAGAAGAGAAGTCCCAAACATAAGGAAATTGCAGAGGTAGATAAGAGCACAGAGGTAGATAAGAGGACAGAGGTTAAGTATACACCCTCTATCCAGCTGTACAGATCTGTCTGCACCTAATGCAACCGGGAGGTAAAATGGGGCTTGGTGAAAACTGCTCCCAGATTCCAAAATGATGTATAAGATTATACAGGACTTGCAATGGAGATGGTCTAAATCCAGTTTTGCAACCCTTAGGCTCTCTCAAAAGAAGGATATAAAACGGTTGAAATTAAATACCTGGAAAATAGCAATTAGAGGAAAAAATTTCTTTAGAGACATTTGTTACAGTGTTGAGTCTCAACTCTTCTCGCACCCTCCACCCCTGATTGGGAGAGGAATGGATGCTGCTTTCTCCTGGCTTCAAGTCTAGTGAGGCGACTTCAAGTAAACCACAAAAAGAATCTGTGATGTGATCTCTAATACCAGACTGGTGTGTGACTTGATATGATGTCTGAAACCAAACTGGTATGTGATTTGTGCCTGAGACATCTGAAAGTTAATTGTGTGGCTGGGGCTGGATGCTTATCAAGTGGCTGGAGGAAAAATGGGCTGTACTTTGGAAGATATGCTATTCAAAGACAGAGGTATACCACAAGCTACCTAAGGGGCTGTGGAGAAAGCCAGAGTGATTAGCAAACGCATGGGCCCACACCAAGGGAGATTGCCAGGAAAGTGCTCCCGATAGAGTCAATGCTAAATGTCTGCCATAGATTGATGTCAGTCAACTAAGGCCGCCCCCACCCTCTTGCCTCTTCTTCCTTCCTCTTACCTTGCCAGGGCGCTGGGGAAGACGGCAGAGATGAACTGGCATGTAAGGAAGCCCATCACTTCCTGCTCACTTTCCCACCTTGGGCCCGGACAGGCCAATGCTGATGGAGAAAAGAAACTTTGAATGAAATTTGGAGTCTTGACTGGACAGCTGGGTTACTGAATTGAAACTTCTCTGGATATTAACATAACCAGAAGATATTTTATTTTCTAAGAGTGACTAGGAAAGTCAATGGTGCCTACTTCCAATTTCATCTGGTACAGAGAAAACCCAGCCCTTAGAGTGGATGTGCTTGCAGTGGTTGTAAGGAAAAAAAAATAAGTTGCTTTATAATTGTCCCTTAAAAGTCCTGTTTGTTCAATGTCGTGGAAACATAAAAATAAACACAAACATATAAACAGGCAGGTGAACGCTGGCTGTAGAATCACTGTAGAAATGAGAAAGCATTCCACTGAGGAGAAGTGAGATGAGGAAAGCCTTGAAATTTGCTGGAGATACAAGGCCAAGAGTCTGCATTGCATTTAGGAAAATAGAGGGGTGGAACTAAAAGGGGCCTCTGATAACAGCATCTTCTCCCAACTGTGTCTTATAAAAAAATTATTTCTGGACTGAAAGTCTAACTTCCTTTTCCTGGGGGAAAACAAAATTAGGGCAATCTACTGATGTGGAGTAAGAGTTCCTCAGTCAAACCCTCAAATAAAAAAAGGGTGACATCTGTGGGTGGATGACTGGTGTTAGTTCTGGGGCCACATGTACCTCCCAAATCATGCAGGAAGTTGATGTCCCGATATAAAGTAGTCTTCTGTGTCAGTATGAGTATCAAGTCTCTTCTTCTAGAATCTCATCAATAGAATATGCTGGTCATCAGATTCTTATGTCACTAGACTTAAAATGCAACCCCCCAGCTAAAAGAGTTTACCAACCTTGCCACATTCCTTTGAACAATAGCTTGAAGAGAGTCATGGGGGTGGAGTGTAGGAGGGAAATGAGCATCACATGACTAAAAGACAAGATCAACCAGCCTGCTGTGTAATCATCCCCATCATCTCTCCATCCTTTCTCCATGCTGTGTACAGATTTTGCCTCCTTCTATTAACAAACTATCAGCAACTATTATTAGCTAGACCCTTGGCTGTCCCACTAACTGGTGGTATGATCAAGACCAAGTCATTTGCTCTTCGAGGCATTAGTTTTCTCATCTGTTAAATGAGGGGTAGGACTAGAACAGTGGTGTAGATGGCATAAAACAAATCTGTTATTTAAAAGCATATACAGGGCCCATCACTAGAGATTTGTGATTTAGCAGATAAAGATTTTAATATATTTAAAATGATTCTGATGCAGGTGATCATGACAAACATTAAAATTACGACCTACTAATACCTCTTGCAATTTAACCCTCTCATCTTTTCTAGCCTACCACATCTGTTTATTGAGCATTTACAGAATGTATAATGCTTTACAAAATCTAGTGTGCTTGATGAATATATTTTTTCGGAAATCCATACTCACTGTGTGCTGGGATTGGGTAACAAGGATCCAGTCGTCACGGCACATCACAGCATTCTGGCTGCACATAGTAGGCTTATTTTTCCATGTAGTAGGCTTATTTTTCCATGGGTAGAGGTTAGCTAGATTGTTGGACCAAAAGATTCCCATTAACTATGAAATGCTATGATTCTGACTCTAATTCTGTCATATCATTACGTCCATCACTAGGAGGTGCTAAGTTTTCTCTATTATTATATTTGGCTAAACATACATTTAGTTGCTCAGAAGACCTCCCAGATGTTCTCCATGTGATCAGAGTAGCTGGTATCGAGGGTTCAAAAGTTACACACTCTGAGTAAAAATATAACTTTATTCTCTGTTTACTATCTAAAGATTCCTCAGTCTTGGATAGCGCAAAATTTAGTCTCCTTCTAAGTATTGTTCTGTCCTCTTTCCTTCACCTGTTTCCCAAATTGGCAACTCGACATAAAAAAGTGTACTTACGTATGATGCATACAACAAATGAAATGTTCTTAGGGTCACATACTGTCCTCTAGGTCCTTGCTGGTTTCTGATATGTTGTAGTTTGTTTGGTCTGGTGTCCAGGAAATAGTGGTAGCTGTTAGGGTGGAAAGCTTAGTAGGTGCTCATGGTGTGGGTGAAGAAAGATTTCTCATGCAGAGATTGAGATATAAAAGTAAAATTTATTTTGTCTTAGAGGGGGCAGAGAGAGAGAGAGAGAGAGAGAGAGAGGGGAAAGAGAGCAGGGAGATAGCGTGGATCCAAAAGAAAGAGAAGGGTTGCCAGCAGTGAGGCCAAGCAGCTTGCTGATTTTAAGGGGGATGAAGAGAGAAAAAAAATAGCCATGGCTGTCAGTAGATAACAAGAGGGGCAGGAGGTAGATAACAAAAACTGCAAGGATGTCAAAGTCCAAGAGTTGGTTTCCTGCCTTTCCTTGGAGAAGGGATTGTCACAGGAGATGTGACTCTGTCCTGGAAGTGTGGTTGAGGCTTGGAGCTCATTCTCCTGCTGTTTACTCAGGAATTCTGTAAAAGCAGATTCCCAAAAAACAATTTTGAAAGAGAGAGGTTTATTCAGAAGTTGTGCAAAACAGAATTGCAGAATGCCTGTTAGTGAGAGATCTCATAGGATTGATCTTTAATGGTTATTGGGACAATTATAGGATTAGGTATTGTCCTGTTATTTTTGAATGGCCACCTCTTTCAGTAGCATCCATTGAGGTGTGGTTTGTCCCACCTGGTTCTTTCAAATGCCATGCTGGTGTCCCCCAGGGAAGCCACAGTTCTAGGTGTAAGGCTATATTCATGACCTTTTCTTTCTAACCCTAGGCCTCTTCTGATCCACTGCTTCTTCCATTTCCCATTCCTGCCGGGAATACAGCATGCTGTAGGATATGAAGAAATGTGCTGATATCTAAATCTCAGCCTTCTAGACACCTCCCTCAGCCACTTCTGAAATCCGTCCTGGCACCATGTTAGATGTAGTCACAAGCCAGCTGTGAGGAGGCTCTGAAATAGATGCTAGGATAAGCCTGCTGCTCTGGACCGTTTTCCTGCCACATCTTCCAACGAAGTATTAATACAACACCAAGGGGGCAAGAGAGCTGGGATACTCATGTTTGATCGCTTGTCTTTCTTCTTACTCCTCCCAGAAATATGGGCGCCTTCCCTATTCCTCTCAGGTAGAAATGTCTCTTGCAGCCTACATCAGTCTTCTCTACGTAATGGCTTATAATAAAATTCAGTGATCCAGATTCCCTAGGCTTAACATTTGATTTGTAAAAGAATTTTGGCCAATTTAAACAGCATTTGTCCCCTCTCCACAAACCTGGATTTCAATGCCGTGGTCTCACCACGAATTTTTAAAAATATGATTTTCCACTGATAGCCAAGAAATGACTTTACTATTCCAACCTCCCTTGAAATGATGAAGTCCATTGATTTAGTATGTGCAGAGCCACAGCAATGTGATTTCTGAGAATGAAAAATGTCAATTTAATGTTTGCAAAAACGTTGTTCCTGTAAAAATAATTATCTGGATAAGCCTGCTTTTGGGAAAGTGGAAGCTAAGAAAATAATGCAAGTACAACCATTGCATCCAGGGCCACAGACGGTAAACCACTTAAGACCAAGTATTGTTGAGTTTCCCTACGGAATCATAGAAACATAGGGAACGCAGGGCCTTAGAGATCACGAGAAAGAAATTTGGTACAAGGAGGAGAGACGACTTTTCCTAGGCAAGAGATAACATTAGCAGTATCAACTCTCTCACAACTTAGCCCCAATCTAGTGCTCCAGCCTTATTTCCTACTCCCCACCTGTGTCAGCCTACTCTTCCCGTGAAGGCGTCAGACCCACGGACCTTCCTTCGGACACACCAGCTGCATTCCTGCATCTCTCCTGTGCTCGCACAGTCCCCCGCGTGGGAATGCACCTGGGCATTAGGGCTCTAGAAAGTAGTGAGCAAATTCATGAGAACTAAGTGAGTATCAAAAAATCTTCCCTCCTGCTCATATTCCCATCAAACAAGAGAATCTTGTGCTGTTACAAGAATGGAAGTACCATATTTAGTTAGGTTCCTTTTACAAAATAAAGTGGATCATAGTGGCATCTTTGTGGGAAAAAGAGATTATGTCCAATTATCATTTGCTAAAGACTTCTGAGTAGGAGCCACAAGGCTGAGTCTGGCTCCAAGGAGAGGGAGAAAATGGAGAAAAAACACTGAGCAGGAAGCAGGGAGACCACAGTTGTTACCATAGTGATGAACATCCAGTCCGGATGGTGCTGTTGCCGGCTTGTGCTGGTGAGTGGGAGAAAACCACTCTCCTTCTGGACTAGCAGAACTGAGGACAGAGAAATCTGAGATGACCAATTTAACTCACTACTTGATAACCTAAATTGTATCTCTGTTTATTAACCACCACTTAAGTGGCAAATAATTGGCAAGGTGCTGGATGTAATTAGAGGATTTAATGTAAGTAAACCCCAAAATGTGGGGACTTACTAACACCCCCTTTAAATGTAAAGTAAGATTTCAAGAGAATAAATAATTTATTTGTTATTTAATGACCTACCTAGTAAAAGGATAGGGCCAAGGTTTATATTCAGATCATTAATTTAATTCAATCTAATTTACTTTCAATGTAAACCTATTTCCACCAGGCCACAACTATGCCTGTCAAATGACATGGCAGGAAAATCGTATCCCTTTGAATAATGCAAACTTAGAAAATCCATGGTGGTTACCTGAGACTTTGACATATTAGTTTTCCCTGTCTTACAAGATCCCATAAAAAAAACTGATGTTAAAGCTTTCTTTCCTTCATTTATAAACTGAATGGGTTTTCTGATAACAGCTTAGCTAAATGATTAGCAAATGATCCTAAATGACAGGTTTCAGTGTGTTTTGCATTAATGTGACAGTATCAAAATTTATTGACTGTAAACATCGGCTTATAGACAGGCAAAGGTCATGAAATCATCCCCTACACTCTTTATCTTCCAAAGTAGAAGCACCTTTGAATTTTTAACAATAATCACATATTACCAGTAAAATAAACTATATCAAGAAATTAAAGGCTCCTGTAATTCTATTCCTATTTCCTTCCCTGCTCCCAAAATAAAAACTGTTTGTGTTTGTCCTTTGCAAACATTTATGCAAAGTATAGTGGTTAAATGTGTGGATTCACATTCCAGTTTTGCCATTTACTAGCACTGTGACTAGACAAATTAGCCTCTTAACCTTCAATTTCTTACCTGTAAAATAGGGGTAATGATACTACCTAACATATGAATATTATATGTAATAAATCATATAGCAAGATAAATTAAGTTCTTAGCACAATACTTTAGCACTTTATAAATAGTAGCTTACATATGTATGCATCTCTCTTTATACATATTGTTTACATAAATGAATTATGCTACACAATATTGAGTTATAATTGTCATTTAACAACATATTTTAAGACATAATTTCCATGTCTATATGTAAGAATCTACTCTATTAATTGCTGCATAATATTTCACATTATGGATATATAATAATTTTAATTAAATATAATTAGTGGATATTTAAGTTGTGTACAATTTTAAGCTACTCAGGGTTGTCAATCTATAAAGAAATAGATAATAAATATTTTATGCTTTGCAGGCCATGCAGTCTCTGTTGCAGTTATTCAACTCTATTGTTGTAGCACTAAAACAGCCAGAAACAATATATAAACAAATGAGTATGGCTGTGTTCCAATAATACTTTATTTTCAAAAACAAGCACAGGGCTTGATTTGGCAATGGGCTATAGTTTGACAATTCCTGATACAGTGTTCTGATATTGCAGTACTTACATCTTTTCTCAGTTCTCCTATTACTTACTTTTAAATACACACACACACACACACACACACACACACACACACACACACACACAGACTGTGTCCTAGTCTGCTTGGGCTGCCATAACGAAATACCATAGACCGGGGGACTTAAACAACAGCAATCTATTTTTCATGGTTCTGAAGGCTGGAAGTCTAAAATTAAGGTACCTACTGATTTGGTTACTGGTGAGAGCTTTCTTCCCAGCTTGCAGACAGGACTTCTCACTGTGTCCTTGCATGATGGGGAGGAGAGAGAGAGGGAGAGAGAGATGGAGAGATCAAACTCTCTGGTGTCTTTTCTTATAAGGGAACTAATCCCATCATGAGGGCCCCAATCCTCATGACCTCATCTATCCCTAATTACCTTCCAAAGGCCCATCTCCAAATACCATCACACTTGGGGGTAGGGCTTCAACATATTAATTTGGAGAGAGGACACAAACATTCAGTCCATAGCACATTGAAGAGAGGAACAGATTTTTAAATTGTAAATGCGGATATGCATCATTAGATTTTACACAATTTACACTCCTACCAAAGTATGTGAGAATGCCTAACTCCCTAAATCTCATCATCAGCAGTTTTTATTATCACTCATTTTATTCTTTGCTAATCTGATAGGGAAAACATATGTAATCTTGATTTGCATATCTTTGCTTATTCATGAGAATACACAATTTTCATATTGGTGAATTATATTTCTTCTTTCAGGAATTGTCAGTACATATCTTTTGTCAGCTTTTCTATGTTGATATTTTTCTCATTGATTTCCATGTGTTCTCTATACATCAGCTATGTTAACTCTTGTCTGTCAATACTCGTCCACATCCACTTTACCATGGCATCCAGACTTGGCCTTTATAATACTCATTATACTCAAAAGTGCTTGTTCAGTGTGGGTTCCTCACTCACTAGATCACTAGTTCTACGAGGTCAAGAGCACTTGTATTATTCAGCGTTTTGTTCCCAGCACTGACTACAGTATCTGAGGCATAACTGGGACTCCAAAACTGTTTATTAAATAAATTAATAAAACATATATTGCAAATATTCACCCCTGTATATTGTTTTGCTTTTCTTTTATGGTAGCATCTTTGGCCACACTATTGTTAATTTTTGTAATAAAATTTGTCTATATTTCTTAACTGTTCTCAAGTTCACATTATGCATATATAGAAAGGCTTTCTTCACTCCCAGAATATTCTCCTGGATTTTTTCTATTATATTTATGGTCTTATTTTTTTGCAATTGATTATTTAATCTAAAATTATTTTTGCATGTGTTTGAGGTAGTTAAACAATTTTATTTTTCTAGAAATAAAGACCATGCTATTAATTGAATGATCTACTTCTTTACCACCAATGTGAAATGCAAATCTTTATCATAGTCTATGTAGGACAGTATATTTGTGATACATGTGTGTTTCAGTATGTGGTGGAGCATATTTCTCTCTCTCTCTCTCTCTTTTTTTTTTTGCTATTCTCATGCAACGACATTTACAGGTAAATATGATTTCAATTGTCAACTCTCTGTTGAGTCCAGTCAGTCATTCCCTGCAGTGTAAGCCAATTAAGCAGGGCATTGGGTCAGGAAAAATTATCTTTCAATCAGGCTTTCTTCATTAGCTCCCTGGCTTTAAGCTGTGCAGCTTTAAAAGATTCCTAATCATACCTGTCTGACCTGCTTCACAGAGTTATTGTGAGACTAGAGAGTGCAAATTGATCTGCATATTTAAAGTGCTCTAAAAATTGAAAGTTTCTGACAAGTGAAAATTATTCATAGTTCCTATTATTGACAAGTATCCAGTGATTTCATCTTGAGAAGACTTCACTCAAATTGACTGGAACTACACACAGAACATAACTGTTATAAATGGAGGCAAACCACTGAAAACATCTTCCTGGTTTTATTCCCAGCTGTATTCTAGATGGCCAGTGGATAAGTAATCCCACACAATGAATCAAATACCGAAGGGGTTCTTGTCTAGTTTTGTGCCTCTGTGAACTTGGTGCATTGCGTGTCTGTCAGAAATCGGCAGGATCCTTCAGCCCCTCGTTCTCTAACAGGGACACAGGGAGGTGGGAAGCCCTGGTTTGCTTCTCCACAGGGGCAGGGGTGGGTTGGACGAATGTATTTGGGGTACTGTATTGGTTTCTTGAGGCTGTTGTAACAAATCACCACAAACTAGGTAGCTTAAAACAACAGAATCTTATTCTCTCACAGTTCTGGATGCCAGAAGTCTCACTTCCTTCCAGGTACCAGCAAGGCCATACTCCCACTGGAGAATCCAGAGGGTCCTTGCCTCTGCCAGCTGTCACCATGCCTTGACTCCCAGCCACGCCACTCCAGCCACTGCCTCTGTGGCCATGCCGCCTCCCCTTCTCTGTGTCGTCTTCTATTCTATCTCTGATAAGGGTATTTGTCGTCAGATTCAGGGCCCACCCAGATGATTTGGGATAATATCTATCATCTCAAGGTCTTTGACTTAATTATATCTGCAAAAGCCCTTTCTCCAAGTAGGTCCCATTCACAGGGATTAGGATATGGACATACCTTTTTGGGAGCCACCATTCAACCCATTCCAAGTACCTCGTATTGTTAAGAGGAGGCTCATGTCAAACAGGCTCTGTGCATGCAGTGCCTTGTCAGCTTGAGACCCAACAGGCCACAGCTGAGAGTAGCCAAGTGGAAGCTCATTCTCACATGATGGGCTTGAAGTTCTGATATTTTGTTGTTCCTAAAATATACACATAGCCTCTCTCAGATTCAAACTTCACTGAGGTTGAATTTTAAAGAGATGTACATTTAATTACTTCTTTCTTGCTCCCACTCTAAATCTTCATAACAGGATCACCAAACCAACACACATTTCTTGCTTCAAACCACGGTGATGCATCACGGGGCAAGATAAAGACCCCATCACTAGCCTTCTCATCAAATCCACTCTGTATGTGAAGGGCATCACTCAGGCCCTTCTTACAAAGCAGGCTTTATTTTTTTTCCCTAAGCAATCCTTTCCTTCAGTCTCCCAGAGTGAAGCTACACCAGGACCAATTTTTAACCACAGATGGCCAAAGACTAAGATTTCTTGAGATCTAAAGAGATTTCTCATCCTAGTCCTGCAATTGAAGAGAAAAAATCTCCTGTTACCCAGGCCCCTGAGCTGGTCTGAAGCCCACAGTGTTTATGAGCTGTGGGTGCTAACTCACAGGTCAAAACTCAGCTCTTCTCACATAGTCCTTTTAGGATTTTTCAGATTATTCTTCAAATTTGGGCTTCAACCTCCCCAGAGAAAGCTTCGGGTGCATGTCTTAAGGCTTAGGTTGTTTCAGGGAAAGGAAACACTGGCATTTACTAAAACAAAACAAAAATAAACTTTTGCATTGAACAGATCATTCTATTCCCATCCCCAAACATCGACCCACCCAAAGGTGCTATAACCAAAACATGGAGAAGTAGGACTTCAAAAGGTTATTGGAAAGAGCTGTAAGCGTTGCTATGGAGAACCAGTGAAAATGTATTTTATTTCATCTGCTAAAAAGCCTTTTGGAAACCAGAAAAAGTGTTTAGGAAACTTTCTAATTTGGAAACTTGACAGCGTGGCTTTAATTAGTAGCCCAGGGAAAGGATTTCTGAGGAGGTGGAGTGACTTGTCCTAGGTCCGCAGCTACTTTGGGCAGAACTGAGACTGGAGCCAGACTGCCAGACCCCGATGTCACGCTCCTTCCATTACCGCTGCATTTCCATTCTTTTTTTTTGTAATTAAAAGATTCCCTGAGGTGACAGCTCCAGGGATTCCACCCGAGGTGAAAGGATAGTGTTAAAAAGCTCAGACTGTCATCAGACAGATAAGAGGTCAACAACTATTTTTTGTAAAGAGCCATTAGTAAGTATTTCAGCTTTAGAGGCCACATAGGCTCTGTCAAAACCACTCAGTTCTGCCTTTGTAGCCATAAGGCAGCCATAGAAAATATGTAAACAAATGGTGTCAATGTGTTCCAATAAAGCTTTATTTATAAAAACAGGCAGTGGGCTAGCTTTGCCCTGTGGGCTGTACTTTGCAGACCCATAGATGGACCAAGGTTGGAGACTTCAATTTCATCAGCCTTCACTTTCCTGCTGTATGAGTGTAATAATAGTATTATGGTGGTTAATGGAGATAATAATAGTATATCCTTTATAGAGTGGCTGTGAAGATTAAATGACAGAAGGTATGCTATACATGCATGACACAAAACATGTTGGCTGTTATTATTATTACTGCCATTATTTTATTTTTGACCATGCCTTCTGGAAGAAGAGAAACCAAGGAATTGACATTTAATGATCCTTTCTTTTTCCTCTGTCTCTGGACAAGTCAAGATTTAATCACTGCCAGGTGCCCCCACTACTTCACAGACTTCATCAGATAGGTGATTGTCACAGCCATCCAGATGGCAACATCTGACTCCACGCTCCCAGGGCTCTGCATACCCACGACAGACAGTCTGCCTTCTATTTGGAACCCTGACAAGTTCTGAATTCCTATAGCCTCCTAGCTTCTTGACATCAGGTACTCAAATAGGTAGTTTTCTTTTAAAATATTGAACAACTTTCATTTTCATTGTTTATTTCTAGAGATTTTGATGAAGCCAGGTGCATAATTTCAAAGACCAGCCATTCTTGCTGGTACCACCCTGCCCCTTGCCTTTTCTTCTAATTTGAAATACTGTACTCAAAGAACTTCACTTGTCCTGTACTTGTCAAAGCTACAAGAATTGTAGCACATAGACACATAGCATGTGTCTACGTGCTACAATTCTGTGGAAACCTCACTCCTTTCCCATCATGCAAACAGGTTGGGATTCAGGATAAGGTGGACTAGTCTTTCATCTTAGGTAGTGTTATAAAACCTCATCATCATTATATTTCAATGATACAGGCCCAAGAGATTGCATCATGACAAGGTTCTGCTAAATTTTAAAATAATAGAACCCTTTTAAAGCTAAAAGTATGTTAATAACGTGTCTCATTAATTCTTTAGCTTCTTATCTGGGTGACAAATATTCCTGAGTTTATGGTTGACAAATTAAACCCTAGAGATGGCCCTGAAGTAGATTGACTATGGACTAATGAAAGGAGCTGGTTTGATACCCTGTAAAATTGTTCTGCCCAAGCTTAGATTTAGCTTCTACTCTTTCACTTATAAGCTTTCATTGTATCACTATGGAGCTCTGGGGTCAACAGACTCTAATATAAGAAATTTACATTTCATAATTGCTTTAATCAAGTATCACATGGCTACAATGAAAAAAATCACAAATTCAGAGATATATGTGTCCTTTCCTTCACAATTATTAGCAATTATGTGTAGCTATGTTAAGATTTGGTCTTTTCTTTCATATTCTTAAATGTTTCTAAATCGGTATTAATGTACACACTACCGCATCCCCATTTTTTTCTGCAGAGTCTGAAGTCTAGATACAGATTATGAAGGATTTTTGGACAAAAACATTTCCAGTCTAACTTCCAAGAATTTCCCTTCACAAAACTTCCACCAGATGTGAGATTTCTTGTTTTTGTGCTGTTGGTGTCAAGCCACCCTTCTCTCCCACACCTAGTGGGTGACATACTTATCCTTCCAGGCCCAGCTCAAATCCTCCCACCTCCTCGCCTTCCCTCCTCTTCACTGCAGGCGGAAGGAAAGTCTTCCTTCCTCTAGACTCCCAGAACATCTGTGGATTGTGCCACTAAAGTGACCCTCTTGCTTTCTCATCAGGCAGGATTATTAGAATCCTCCTCCCCCAGAGCCTAGCACAGGTGCCCTGCCCAAATGACAAATTCAGTTAACATTTACTGATTGAAAGTACAACACAAAATCTAAAACAGATTCCCTTCAGGCTTTATTAAAGATACTTCATAAATTCAATGAGGATGAATTTGTAGATTTTACTCAAGAAAATTGATTTTACCTTCAAAATAATCTTATTACCTGCACTTAGAAAATCCATTTAGGAAGACAAAATATGTAAATAAATGACTCAAACTGTTTTTCTTGAAAACTCATTTCCATACAGCCAATCTGAAATTATTTCCATCGTTCATGCAGCTGGAAAATCCATCCCGAGAAAGGCAAGGGTTCTGAGTCTTCAGCTCCAGGAGGGAGTTTTGGACCATAACAACAGCCTCTCCCCAAGACTACCCACCCCAACTTCATATCATGTTTTGAAAGCCAACCAGTGAGGGCTCCATTTGGTTTAATAAAGAGTTTCACATACCTAGACCCTAGAGACACATCTTGCTTGCTAGCATTGTCATTTAGATCTGGGACCAGAAAATGAGTCCCAAAAATGAGTCCCAAGGCTAAGCTGTGATTTAAAAAAAAAAAAAAAAAAAAAAATCCTTGGAAAGCAATGTAGAGAATGGGAGCCAAGAACACTAGGCTGCATGTAAAGCTCTTAAAATATGCCTTTTACAATGTCAATTTTAAAAATAAATAAATTTGAAAAAAATGCCCTTTTAAATAGTCCTATTCCAATGTCCCTCTTTTGTCTGTAGATTCAGAAATTATATAGTCCTTCAATGATATCTGCTCAAAAAAGTCTCAAAATATTTAGTTAGTTGACATACTTCAAAGAAGCCAGCTGCTGATGAATCATTGCTCCCCCCCCAGCCTCTTCTTCCTCTTCCTCTCTGCCTCCAGATTTTTGCTGATGTTTGGAAGGTTCATCTTGCCACACGGGAGCCATTCGCAAGGGCACATTTGAGTTAAAACACTCTGAGGGCATTTGCCAAAGTAACTCTGCAGTCTTCAGACATTTCGATAGTACCTTGATTCACTTTGCATTTTTTAAAAACCATTCTTCCCACCTTATATTTGAAGAAAAAGTCTCTTGATGCAATGAAATAAATTAAGTGGTTTTATTTAAACTTTTGAGCAAAATATGCAAGGTGGTGGGGGCAGGAGAGACCGAGTAAGTATCATGACCAATTTAGACCAACAACATTCACCTCCTGAAGCTCCTGGCTAACTGATACTTGCATAAAATCAGGGTTTCATTAGGAAGAAGAAAGTAGCGGGGCAGTGGCTGGTAATCAACCTACAATGTCTTTCATAAACTGTATTCCTCATCCCTTCAAAGGATTAGGAATATAGTTTGAAACATTTATGCACTCCTTTCTGGCCATGGGAACTTCCTGAGAGTTTTGAGCTGGAAAATTAACATGAACAAATAAATATGATTAAGGTGTAAGGGATTTTGCAGCCTTTTATTCTGAAATTATGATTTTTCTCAACATAGATTCTAATTTGGTAGGTCCAGGTGGGGCCTATAAATTTGCATTTTGGGGAGTGATTGCATAGTGTTTATTTCAATAGATTTCGGGGTTACAAGTGTTTTTTGTTACATGGATAAATTGTGCTAAATTCAGGGCTTTTAGTGTGTCCATCACGAGAATAGTGTATCCTGTACCCAACAGGTAGATTTTTCTTTTTTTTTTTTTTATAGTATAAACACCTAAAATATTCTTTATTTCTCTTTGTCTCACTGATTTTTTTTATTTTTATTTTTTATTTCAGTGTTTTATGGGGGTACAAAAGCTTAGGTTATGTATATTGCCCTTACCCACCACCCTGCCCCCGAGTCAGAGCTTCAAGCGTGTCCATCCCCCAGATGGTGCACTCCTCCCTCCTCCTTAGTCTGCATTTGTAACACGTTTCCAGATAATGCCAACATTTCTGCTCTGAGGACCACACTTTTGAGTAGCAGGATTCTAGCAAACTGTGACCTAAACTTGTATTTTTCATTGTACTTTTTACTAATATCTTACACATAACATATGCTCTAGAATAGCGCTGTAATGCAGTAGCCACATGTTGCTATTGAAATTTAATAAATAAAGATGTTCAGTTCCTTAGTTGCACTAACCAGAATTCAAATGTTCAAGAGCCACATGAGCCTACTGGCTACCACATTGAACAGAATATGTATGAAAACATTTTCATGATCAAAGAAAGTTTTATTGGACAGCACTGTTCAGACAGAAGAAACTATTTATATTAATAGTTCTCTACCCTTTGCTGTTACCATGTCCTTCCTCATTCTGGTCTTCAATGGGGGAACATATTGTCCCTACTGGCTACAATCAAATTCATCTTCTTAGAATTACTTCAAGTCTACCTCTTCTATGGGACCTTTCCTACAACTCAAACTAGGTGTGCTTTCAGCCAACTTTAAATCTGCAATCCACATTTGTTTTTCCTCTGCAACGTGTTTTTACTCCAACTCCCATTTCTCTGGTTGTAGAAGTCCATTTTCTTAGGGCTGGGAAAGGGACACTACTTCCCACCAACTTGTCCATGTGAGTCAGTTGAACCTAACTCTACACTCCTACCCACAATCATTAGAACACCAGCCAGGTGAGAGCCAGAGACATCCATCTCAGGACATTTGCTGAGGAAGTTAAGATAAATGTGCTCTTTCCAACCGGGGTCTCTAAGCCGTCTGGATGCAAGTCTGCTGGCAGTCACCTTGCTATCCGATGGGTGGACCTTGCCTGAGAATGAAGGCAACTGGGCGGAAAGCAAAACCGAGAGATAAAGACATGAGTCTGGGTGACATCTCATACTTGGCCACAGCTGTATTTGGAGTGCTGTCTGTGTACCCTTGAACGTTATTGGGGACGATTTCCAATTTTTTCTTAAGCCAGTTTGTACTGAAGGAATCTTGTCCTTTCTAAACCTCTCTTAAGGCATTTGTGTTCTGCTTTGATATGTGGTAGCAACACGCTGCTTGCTAATTCTCTACTTCCTTTTGATCCACCCTTCAAGCATTTGAAATCACAACCGCCTTTACATAGTTTTACATTGCAGGTTTGTACGTGGCCTTGTGAACATATGCCCAAGTAAGTTTTCCTTTACCAGTTTTAATATTCAAATTATTTTAACATGTTGGTAATCAAATAATCACATTTTATGGAGCCAAAACTTAATTTTCATTATCTGCCAATAAAGTCTATTTTTATTAATTTCTCTAAATTTTTATACTTTGGTATAGACATATTATAAATTGATTAATCTCTTTACTGTGTAAGTCACCCCAAACAAGTCCAAATTTCTTAGTTGTTATGTACATTTACCTAACCCACATGTACGTACAGTAGGATCTATATTCTTCACCTGCACCGACCTCTCAGCTTTGAAGGAACTCCCCCAAGCCACTAAAGCTGTGTCTTAGTCTGGGCCTCCAGATCTCACTCTGCTGACCTACCTTACCTTCTGGATCAGCTCACGTGGACCTTCTTAGCTTCATGTCTTGGCCTACTCCCTGCCACAACTTTGTCCAGCTCATATACTGAGGTATATATTTACCTTCTACTTGGTTCAGAAGGCCCCATGGAAGCAGCTGCTGGGAAATTTCCTAGACTCTAACCACAAAGGTGCCCCCAAACCCAGATGTGAAACCACCACCCATGTGCCACCTGCTCTGTAAAACTACCTTTTCTAACTAGAATTGAGCTAAAGAAGAGGCAATTCATTCACGAAGGAACAAAGGACAGGCTCTCACTGCTTCATCCTACCCCTTTGTTGGGTTTTAATGTATCTGCTCACAAAATAGGATTAAGAACTACTCTAGAGGACCATGCACATGATAAGATTATCTTTTATTAGAGATCTTATATTACATATTCCCAAAAAGATATAAAATCTTCCAAGAGAAAATATCAAAACCTGTTGATTCCAAGGTGAGCAAAATGATAAAAATGAAAGCAAACGTTTTATTTCAGACAAAGGAATGTGAAAACATTTCGGCACAAATACAACAAACATATGGGAAAACAATTACAATGTTTTATAACACATTTTACACACTTTGTTTTAATCAGTATTTGTAGAAAACAAGGATTCTGAGTTCTTCAACACTGCAGTCACAACCCTAAATGAAAATTTCAAAGAAAAAAAAAAAGGGAGGCAGGGGCAGGGAGGGGTGGGGAGAAGGGGGGGGAGAGGGAGGGAGGGAGAGAGAGAGAGAGAGAGAGAGAGCGCGCGAAAGTGGAGAGGGCGCGCACGCAATGCACTGTTTGGTCAACTGAACATCTGTGATAATAAATGTAATAAAACCTAATCAAATGAATATACCACCAACATCACAACTGAAGTGTATGGTTTTTAGTGTATGCCAGAGACACTAAATTATTTAATCAGTTCTTGACCACAACCTAAAGCATCTTCTCTTCATTTCCCTGATGATTATCCTAAAAATAACTTCAAAGAGCAGAAACTTGCTGGTTAAAGAGAATTTCTGCTTTACTTGTGAACAGCTGGTGGCAACATACACTGAATAAAACCCCAACTGACATGGGACAGATCTATCTCAAACAACCAGAAGTGGCAAAACCACTGTTATTGCATCAAAATTTTTTATTTCATCTGATCAGAATTTCCAAAATGATTAAGCACACCCACTTAACCACAGAACACAGTGAACTCCCAGAGGAAGGTTTTACATTTAAGATGCAGTGAAAATACTGATCTTATTCCTGGGATTTGCTTCTGGCAACCCTAACATCTGTAGATGTCCACAAAAAGGAAGTGTCTTCTCCTTTTCTAGTTGTTTATTCCCAAAAAATGAGGAAGGAAGCTTACAGTACATGATTATTGCATGAAGTCACCCCCTTGTAATATCTCTATCAACAATGGTATTATTTTCTGAATTATTAAAGGCAAAGGAGTTTATGAATTTAAACACAATAATTTTAGGAGCTGCATCTTGAGTAAAAATCCAGAGGATAATCGATTTATATAGTGAAAGAGAAATTATTCTAATTTCTCTACAAAGATGTTGGAATGACAAGAGGTAAAATGGAAGTTTAAAGTCACATAATACTAAAGCTATTAATTTAACTCAGAATTTTCAAAACTATACCTACTCAGATTCCTTTCCACGTTGAAACTGAATAGCTTAAATGTTGCTGTTATTTTAATGTTAAGGAAACAATGATTCCAAATAAACTTTATTAAAAGTATTGTAATGGCACATGGGCTTAGAACTTCACTTTGAGGCTAGCACATGTAAAAACTTGGAATTAACAAACATATTCTTTAATAAGATAAATCATGATCAGCTACATAAAAGTGGGTTTCAAAATAGGGTCTATTTTTAAAGCATTCTCTTTTAGTAGTTAACTACTGTGAAATGGAAACAGTATCTGGATTTTGCATGTTACAAAATCTTTGCTTCAAGTTGCAGTTTCCTTGGCAGCAGCATATTTTAATTAACAATATTTTTCTTCCTTGTTTTGTTTTCTGACATCTCAGTACATTCAAATAGTCAAAATGTTTAGAGTAACATCACCACAAATTTAATGAAACAGATCAGAATGTGGCCAGCATCGTCAGGCAAAAATTACATAATTTATGTGTCATAGAAAATACCCACCCTGTCCCCAACCCCCCAACATCCCCCTTTCCCCAAACAGTAATATGGACACCAAAAGATTTAACAAGACTTATAAAAAAATAAGGCACATTTATTTTGATATGGTTAATTTTAAAATAGAAAACTCCATCTCGGAACACCTGTATTCAAATGAGCTGTGTAAAAAGATACCTTGTGGTACCTAAAATAGGTTTACGGTACCTATGGAATTGCTTCTTCTATTTTAGTGACAATGGAATAAATTGCACCTATCCCACATTGTCAAGTAATGAAAATATGCCTCTTTTTCTACTGCTGAATGATTTAAAATTAGGTATTTCTGGAAATACTTACAAAGGGTGGGAAGGGGAGGGAAAGGTTAAGACGTTCATTAGAAAAAGGTGTGAAAACCAACTACGTTTACCATAAGGGTCAATGGATTGCACTTTTCCACTTATTTCAACACAACATTTTTCTAACTTTTATCAATGGTTGCAACCATTTTGGCCATTAGCTTTTACCCACCAGTATTTTATTCCATTTCGGTCAAATGGGTATTTCTGTAAAACTAAAGAAGGATCAGCAACATAAATACTTACAAGAATCTCTTCACAACTCCCAACATGGACATAATTAGTTAGCATTTAACCTGAGATACAATCTGTTGAGAGGTTGTTTTTAAATATTTCTTCATTTGTTGCATCAATTCATACTGATGGTGGTAGTTCATGGGAGGAACTTAAAAAATAAAAAGAAAAGAAAAAGAAATCTGGTTGATAGCATGGCTTTTTTTTTTTTCTTACTGTACTGGTTAAAAAAAAAAAAATCACAGAATTTATGTTCTCACAGTAGCCAGAAGCTAAAATAATGTGCTTCTTTATTGCACGTCAAACCAAGAAACGTATAAAAGCCAATGATTCCCGATCCAAATGTAAAAGTCAGGTTCACCTCAACCGGATTCGGAATGTGCTGATTTCCATTGGACTCAAGGTGATCTCGCTAATATTTTGGGCGTCTGGAGGTGAATGCATCAAGGATAACGATGAAGGTGTGAGACTTTCAACAGTAAACTTGTTAAAAAGTTTCTGTACCAACATCTAAAAATTAAATGATAAAAGATATGCATATTTAGTCAACTTTGAAGAAAGATTAGTAGCACATCTGAAAGAATAAAACAGTATGTTGAAGTTTCCTTTTACAAAAAATAAGGAGGGGATTAAATATACACCTATTCGAGCTGAACACACAGAGGATCCCTGGGGAGAAACAGGAAACTGGTAACAGTCAAGGGCAACTTGTTCTGCACCCCTTTCCATACTGCTTGGAAATTTTATCATGCACAGGGGCTACTATTTCAATAAAAGAAAGGACATCTATGGGTCAAGAAGCTTTATTTACTTATTTTTTTTTTTTTGAGACAGAGTCTCACTCTCTTGCCTGGGCTAGAGTGCTGCAGCGTCAGCCTAGCTCGCAGCAACCTCAAACTCCTGGGTTCAAGCGATCCTCCTGCCTCAGCCTCCCTGGTAGCTGGGACTACAGGCACACACCACCATGCCCGGCTAATTTTTTCTATTTTTAGTTGTTTGGCTAATTAATTTTAATTTTAGTAGAAATGGGGTCTCCTCTTGCTCAGGTTGGTCTTGAACTCCTGAGCTCAAACGATCCTCCTGCCTCAGCCTACCAGAGTGCTAGGATTACAGGCGTGAGCCACCGCGCCTGGCCAGGGTCAAGAAGCTTTAAAAACATCCTTATGCTCTTTCAGTCAATATTAATCCATAACAATGGTGGTTCTCAACCATTTCTTCCTGTTCCAACAGAGTAGAGAGATAGGATACAGGCTCATGACAAGGAAGGCTCATTATGTTAAGTTCTAGTCTGTACAGTGGAGAGGTCATTTGGAAAATACTTCCCTCATCTCTGTCATGTTATCTAACATGTCTCCCTGAATTGTGTCACCAACTTAAGACTCGATGCCTCAAAAGAGAGATCAAAAACAGGCAGCCAGCAGGCAATGTTCACACTGAGCATCTGTTTGGCCTGCCCAGTGTTGACTCATAAGCAAGTCTGGATTCATCAGAAGACCTAGACCTGCATTTATTTCCCAAGGGAAAAGAACTGATTGGCGCTAAGTCCAGCTGCCTTTTGGGCTGCAGTCGATTATCCCACCGACGACCATCTCAATGCTTCCTTATTGCCAACCCCATGAGCTTCAGTTATTAAAAACCTGCCTTGCCCTCTGTTGGACTTGGGTTTACCATCGCTGAACTAGATGGCATGTGAGCATGTGCAGTCTGGGGGAGGTGGAAACGGGAGAGTGGGAAGAAGACACTTTGTAGGTTGGAAATGGAAAGCCTAGGAAATGACAAGAGCATTGCCTTCAAATACGCACAGTTTCTGGCTTCACATTTTGATGCTGACAAGGAGAGGAGACTGAGGGTTGAGAAAATGCTTTCTTAAGATGGGGAGATTCTAGCTAACTTGCAGACTGACAGGTATGAATCAGTAAAGAGGCAATGAAATAAGATCTTATTGCCAGGATTGTTTACGAAAAGTGAGGATTTCAAAGCACACTAACTAGATAAGCAAAAATAACCTTTCAACTTACCTTTCCCTGAGTAGTAGGACAAAGTAGTCCTGTGTTTTTGCTAGAGAATCTGCAATCGAAGCCTTTCCTGTGGAGGATCAAGGCTGCCTCATCGGAATACACACTGCCCCCCTGCAAACAAACAGACCACTGATGTACCCTAGAGACGTTAAAGCAAATATTTACAGTATTTCACACACCACTGTCTTGATGTCAACATCCAAAGGCACATTTATTTAGCAACGAAGTCATGCAAATTCATTTCCCCTCAAGTCCATGCTCACCGGGCCATCCACCTGCTACACACCCACCCCCACAGGCACTGAGCCAGGTGAGATTATGTCCTAAGGTTACTTGTTAAGCAACTTCACGCCTTGGTTTCCCCCAGCGTCCCTGAGGACTTAGCTTTCCTTTTGGCCACATATTATGTACTGTTTTATCAAAGTTTCTTCCAATAAAGCATTTCATTTTTATTTTTTGTTTTTTTTAATTTACACATCAATTAAATAAAGTATACCTGATTTTTAGAACTTATCTGGTCACTGAATGATATACCATCTATCTTAAAACCGAAACATGCTTCTTCATTGAATACTAATTTTTGCTAATTGCATAAACATTCTTAATCTTTAATGTATTGGTTCATTATTTTTATACAAGAGACATTTAAATTCAATTAGTTATGCTTTTCACTTGCTAGGCCAGCTCACATTTATTAGCTTGATGTATCATTTAAATTCACATTACAGAAGCTATTGTTTATGGGCAGGCAAAAAGAAAAATACTAAACGTAACAAGTCAGCTATGGGGAATCAGTATACATTTTCTTGCAATAAAAGTTCTCACATCCATTTAAATAACAATGTCAGGAATGGTTCAAGTCTTTGAACATTTTAAATTACAATTCTCTTAATAAATTTTATGTTTCCTAAAGTGGGAAGACATTTATAAAAACAAGCAAAATGAATTAAAAATCCTTAGAAACAGTTGAGAAATGTATAGTTATACAATGTGCTGCTCAGCCCTGACATGGTGATGTAAATGATTCCTTTCTCCCTTGCCTGGCCACCGACATGAATATCCAAGCTCTTGATCATCCTCACTAGGGGATAAGATTTTTTAATGTGCTATAGAGACACCTTTTCTGAATAGCTGCCAGCAACTCCACCACTGATTTGATTTTAATATGCCTGAACAGTTTAAAGCTGTCCTCACCTCAGATTCTTGGCTGGAATAACCTATGTTATGATGTTTCACACTGGTATTTTGCAGTGGTACTGTTAAGATTTTGTTTGAAGGGAGAGAAAAAAGTCATTTAAGGAATTCACAGGTCCACATCATATGCACAGTAGATTTAAAGCACACGATGAAAATTTCAAATGAAATTTCAACAAATTTCATACACCCCCTATTTAGTGCAAAAAAATACCACATAAGAAAATCCTTCACTTACTATATTCATAAGATCTCTGGAAGAACAACAAAGAGAATTCTATCATATGCCAATTGTGAAACCTTAGGCTAGTCATTTACTCTTCCTAAGTTTCCTTCACTGTAAACTGGAGCTGATGCTTATGTACTTCCTTCATGGGGTCCCTGTGTGGATCACTGTGTTGACAACACTATGGACGCTCGCCGCCCACAGCTGTGTGGGGCAGGACCAGCTAGTGCGTGAGATGCAGAGGTGGGTGGTTCAGAGCCTGGGCGAGGAGGCAGCTCGAGGTCTGGATTCCTGCTCTGCAATTTACCAGCTGAAGATTTTAGCAAGACCAGATTTTCCTTTTCCATAAAACAGAGATGAAGTGAAATAACATAACAAGGACTTGGCACAGTGTCTGGCACATAGGAAGCTCCTAGTATGTTGGCTATTACTATTTCTATCAATGTAATCCATCAAGTAAGTATTGGTGATTATTTTCATAAGTTACAAGTTAAACAATACTCTCATTTAACTTCTTATTCATATATATCCTTTACTGACATTAAAACTTTGCAGCTAAAGAATCAGGGAACTCCCAAATTATATGTCTACAGTTGTATGTCAAAATCATAATAAAGTCCCTAATCAGATTCATAGATTAGATTGCCTCTTAATTAGACCTTTTTAAAAGCATGTATCACTATTAACCTGAAGCATTTGGCCATTTTAACTCATTGGACCATCCTTAAAAACCACTCGACAGCAGGCATTGTTAAAATTCTTGCAACACATTTGCTCTTGGAATAATGAATTCATAAGGCTTTTAGCAACTGAAGAAGACAAAAAAACTACGAAGTAAAACACCTTTGGGATTCTATTTTTGAATTCTACAAGAGATTTAAACTAACAATACAAAAGTAGAGATTAAAAAAAAGTCATAAAAAGTAACTTTCGCTGACAGAAAAAGTTATACTTTCTCTCAAAACTAAAACTATATCACTATTGTAAGGACGAAGTGAAACAGCAATCATCTTGTCCAAGTTTTGAAAAATCAAATATTCATGAAAGTATCAGTTTTCAAGCAAAAATACCTGAGGCAAAGCAGCAGTTTTTCAGTTTCAAAGTCTGTCTAGACATTGTATTCCCCAAAACACTGTTTTTCAAAGTAGGGAAACTGAATTTAGCTTGAATATGCAGGAAAACAGATCCCTTCAAGCATTCCCACTGTATGCTCTAGGAGAGTAAACAGCTTTTGGAAGAACTGTTTTTACATTCATTAATGCATTAGTAATATCTGGACCCCATAAATGGGAGGGTGTGGGGAAGAAAATTTACAATTTTTGCAATTGTGCCCAGCTCTGTGTTAGGTGACTGCCTCTGTTAAACAAGCTAGATCACATTTGAGGCTGGATCACTGAAGTAAGGCTGGGATGTTCAAAAGCTAAGACAGAAAATCCATGGCAATGCTTATTTCAGTAGGCAAAACCAACACCCAGCTCATAGATTAAGCTGGGCCTGTGAGGCTTTTCCAGCAACTCAGCAGAGTTTGGGGGAAGGTGACTTGGTTTGCAGAATGAAGCCATGAAAATAAAGCTGGGCTGAGACAAAGCAGGATCAGAGAAAGGTCTGGCTGCACCATGAACCATTCCTGTCACTCTGAGTAAATCATTTAATCTCTGTAGATTCTGTGAACTAGGTTAGACTCATGAAGAGTCCCTTTGAGGACGGAGGGACAACCACAGTGACAGTAACTGTAATTGCTAATACTTGCCGGGCGCTTGCTGCGTGCCAGATCCTGTGCAGAACGCTTTTCACCTATTAACTTGTTTTATCTCACAACCACCTTTGAAATAGTTGAGGTGGTACACAAGTTTCTGTTGCCATATGTAAATGTATGGGTAAATCCCTATCACAAGGCATTCTCTCTCATACTCAAACAGCAATTATTACTAATGACCCTGCATTCGCCCGTAATGATCTTTTCCCTCCAATGGTTGGTGAAGCCTTCTGTGGGTGGCCCATTATTATTCAGTACACAAGGGAAAACAGTGTATTCCCCAACATTTTCAGCACTGCCCCTCCCTTCCTGTCCCCATGCAAGAGGCAGGACAGGGCTCCAAGGAGGGATCTGGAGTCAGTCACACTTACATGTGGCCCCACTTAGGAGCTGTGTGCCCTGGGAGGTTACCCGCCATCGCTAGGGCAGTGAGTTTCCTCTTCTATCAGATGGAACAAAGATATTTTCTACCTTCTTGGTGGTGTTGTGAGCTTTAAATAAGGTTCATGTAAAGCACTTGGCATGATGACTGGCACATAGACAATTTTAGGTATATTTTTTCCCAAAAAAATCTGAGGAATTATGAATAAAGTGTATCTGGAATCTAACCCAGAGTGACAAAGGCTTACTCTGGCAATAAACTTCAACCTTCTCCAATTTATAGAAATAGTGCCACGTTTTTACTTCATTATTATTAACAATCACACTGCTCATGGCTGAACTATCACAGTTGAGAACCTTGACTAGTCATGCACACACAGGGCTCACTACACGCCAGACACTGTTCTACAGTTGAGAACCTTGACTAGTCATGCACGCACAGGGCTCACTACACGCCAGACACTGTTCTAAGTACTTCACAAACATTGTCTCCAATCCTCAGAACATCTCCTAAGGTGGCTACTACCGTCATCTCCATGCTACTAACGAGGAAATGAGGACTGAGGGAGTTAAGTGACTTGCTCCAAGTGGAGAAGGCACGTTCAAACCCAGGTGATCTGACTCCAAAGTCTGGGCTTTTACCGGCTTCCTTCTCCTGCCTTTGTCTGGCTATGAATTGGTGCTCACAGATACCTAGCCAGGAGAGGAATGATAAGGATTATTTTTGGTGTAACATAACAAAATGCTGTAAACTAAAAGAGATAACCCTCCCTGATTTAAAGCTTGGAAAATGAATATTTGGCTGATAGTTCCAGCACAGCTAAAACCATAACTTATCAAAAAAATATATCAATTCGGAGAGCAAGGTTTGGAAATTTTAATTTCTATCCATCTGCCACCTACCCACCCATCCATTTGTACAGTTTCACACAGAATTTAAAGCCACTCTGAAAATTATACATGCACATGACAATCTCTTCTAAGGAAAGGAATAAGTAAATATTCCTCTACTGACCTGGATGAGGACTTAAGATGTGAGAGTTATAGTATTTCTTTCTCATAACAAAAGAAACTTGATTTGGTTATTAATAACGGAAGGGTCACAAATCAGTCAACTTTTGGAACTGCAGTAAATATTATATGTGCTCCTACTCACTGTTTTCCTGGGGAAGAGAGGGTCTGTAACTTTGACCAGATTCTGTGTGAGACCCCACCCTCCTCATAGTGCTCATGGCTTAAGGCACAGCTAAACACTTGGTGGGAAAACGCCAGTCCACTCCGATTCTTTGACAATGCCTACTACTCATCTTAAGTGCATTCTGGCAGCTGAAAAGGTTAGAAAACTGCACACTTCATTATAAGTCCTGAGACAGGAAATAACTAGTAGAAATTCATTTTCCAAGGCACTCATTAAAATGTCCAATAATAGCTATCCTGTTCTGATCAACAAGATGACAGAAAGAAAGGCGAAGTGAATGTTGTTTTTAGATATGTACAACAAAGGAAACTTTTTTCCTACAATTTTCACCTTTCCAGAAGCTCGGGAGATCAATAAAGCACCAATCAATTCTGATAAGAAAGGCAAAATAAAGTAAAACCTTCAACTGCCTTTTATAAGAAAAGAAGGGGCGGCATAAACAAGTGAGGAGAGAAAATCTCATTCCATAAATGGTGCTGATGTTGAAATGAGTGGTTATTTGCAAGAAACCGTTAAACACAAATCAAAATAAACCCCACAGAAAAGAAAGAGTTAAATGTGTTATATATATGCAAATTAAATGAAAATATATGAACATAAAAGCAGTGGAAGTAAGCTGAAAAAAGGAGAAAAATGAATTACTTATCACTTTTTCAAGGCAGAATGGCTCCATGAAGCCTACCTGAAAGGCTTAATTAAGGTTCCTCTTTGTCCCTCTATTCCAGACTGACCCTGCGGCTCCAGCCTCAGAATTCTGACTCAGGACGGGTCCTCCTGTGAGATTCCCCCAGCATCCTCTCTCCCCTTAAATGGTCACAGTCACCTTTCCCGATGACATGGCTTTCCCGCTGAGTGTACTTGAATGGTGTTTCTGTGTCCCAGTTTTCAAATTTTTATAGAAGTTTCTTGGTGCTATCTCAAGCTCTTGATAGCGTAGGGAAAGAGGGTGATCAAGAGAAGAGAGCTGGGGGACAGGCCTACAGCAGGTGAACAGTAAATTCCCAGACAGTGGCCGGGATGGGCAAGGCTGCACAGCACGCTGTGAGGCAGGGCCCCAGGGGATGTCTGTTCCCCTCTTCATCTGGTTACCCTCCCTATAGGGCATATAATCCTTTTCCAAAAACTGACATAATGTAGAAAAGCAAGATATATATAAAAACATACGCTCATCTACTAATATAGAACAATTGCTGAAAAATTAGGCTTTCAGCGACTTCGTAACCTTAAAAAGTCAAATGCTACCCTCTGAGGCCACACACAGGACTCTGACTCAGAAGACCTGGCCCTGGGTCTGATTCTGCCACCTACCTCTGGGTGGTTTTATTTTTATGATTTATTCTCTTACCCTCACCTTTACAATTTAGGAAATGGAGATAATTTTGCAATTTCATGGGAAGAGTTTTAAAAGATTATTAATTCCTAGACACTACTCCCTAGACCTTGAGAATCAAGATCTCAGAAATGGGGAAATTTGTGAAAGTCTTCATTTTTAAAATCTCCCTTGTATGATGTGGACACAGGGAAGACTGGTAGTTGGGACCACCGCTAACCCACCGCTTATCACACCTCTGGCCCACACCTCGCCCCCTCACCACTCCTGGGCCCCAAAGCCCTCCTCCCACGAGGAGCCAGGGAGACCAACTGAGGTTTAGAATCAAGGAACTATCAGACAGCGGCCTAGGGGATGGTCAAGCAGGAGGTCGGGCGGGAAGACACATGTCCCTTTGTCACGCCAAGATGGTCCTCAGATGCATTTCTCATGATAATCCCGTGGCGGTTAGGAATATGCCCACTTAGACACAGGCCAATGCAGACTCTGCTCTTGCTGGAACCCAGTCTCTACGTTGACGTTATTTCAAGGGGAAAAATGAGTTGCAGTCTCTAGACGAACAACCCATTGTGGCACACTGGAAGCTGCCAGTGCATAGAAACAGGAACATAATCCAAAAGGCTTAGGTCTGCCTTCTGCATTTACTCACTGAGCCATGTTTGTCTTTCTTTTAGTATAACCACGGAATTGCACTGGGCACCTTTTAAGTAACAGCTTTCTTTGAATCAATACCCACACATCAATGATTATCTTCTATTATCAGAGGTTAGGGGACAGAGAGCAACTCTTTGAAGAAGTGGTTTTGAACGAACCAATGAATCCCCTTGGACTACTAGTGGGCTTTTACATAAATACGTGCTAAGAGTCAAAGGCTAACACAGGAACTGGCACCAACTGATATGATAACACACGACAGCCCCGAGTGTTTAGTTCTGAGGACGCCCCAGTTATCAACAGGCACGAGCACTACGGTTCAGTTTTATTCCCCTCGGTCAAATCTGTATGTTAAACTGCTCTCTGTTCTCTCTGCCAAACCCCAGCTGGCACCCAAGCTGGCATATACGGCGAGCATCATCAGGATAACAACGGTATGTTTCCCGGAGTTACCACTTTCAAAAGACTTTCACAACATTATCTCACCTGTTTCTCACTAAAGACCCTGATGCAGGTATACGTGACACTAGCCCCATTTCCTAAAGGGTGGCTGAGTCGGCCGTCACTCAGCCTGTCCAAAGGTGAGAGGAGCACCGGCAAGCAGGTGCGTGGGGGCCACACTGTAGAGGGCCTGAATGCTCAGGGTCTGCACCAATTTGGTGGGCAGTGGGATTTTTAATGTGAGAGTGATTATATTTGTATCACAGGAAGATGGCCAATAGCAGGAAAGATGTCAGGAAGTTACCACTAAAAGAGGTGACATGAAAAACAAGTGCCAGCCTTGGATTACAGAAGGTCAATCCCTACACTTGCTGACTCCAGTCAGCTCCAGTAGCTTCCAGAAAACAATCACATTTCAAACACCTATGGGGAAGGAGCCAGCTAGAAGTGGGGCTAAGGAATGGACGATGTCCCGTCCTCCCCAGAAGCCCTTGGGTTTTTCAGGTTGCTAATGTCTTCTACCATCTACACTTATGGCCCAGAGTCTTTGGGGCCCTCCGTTTTATCTTTTCATTCCCCCTGAGCTCATGGATGGACCACAGGATACCTCGGGGAGGCTACCCATTCCCAGTCTGCTCATCCCATGAGCCAGAAAGTAAATCCACAAAAGACACCAGGAGAATCCCAGAAAACACATCTATCTCATTCACTCATTCACCAGTGTTTGAGTTCCTCTCCTGTGCAGGCACTGTTCTAGGCAGGGGACACAGCAATGAATAAAGGGAAAGGCCAGCTTTCTCGGAGCAACATTCTGACCACCTCTCCTGCCTCAGGACCTTGAACTTGCTTTGTGCCTAGAGCACTGTCCAACCACCCTAATCAAACTTGCACCATCTTCTCGGAATCGCTCTTCCCTTTTCTTCTCTTCCTTAACACTTATTACTGTCTAACGTATATTTCTCTTACTCCTTCTTTCTTAATTATTTTTCTCCTCCCACTAGAATCTAAGCTCCAGAAGAGCAGGGGCTTTTATCTGTTTTGTTCATGACTATATTCCTCACGTCTACGGCAGTAATAGACACATAGTAGGTATGAAATCAATCCTGGAAGTTCACTCATGTGATAAAAAACAAACAAAGAAACAAAAACCTTTCAACACATAGAGATATATACACAGGCCTCTAGCCTTTGCCATTTGCTTGTATTCATTATTACAAGCCATATATATTTTCCTGCACAGCTAGGTATAAGTTTCTTACCTTCGAATGAAACCAAAATATTCCTCTCTAAAATACCGAGGATTGTCGAGCTCTGAAGAAGGCTAAAACACAGGGGGGTACTCTGCCCCTCCCTCTGCTTGCTTGATGGCAGGACAGCAATATACAAAGACAAAAGGTCTTCCTCCCCTGCTCTCTGCCTTTTCCTGCCTAAAGATGGGCCCCTTAACAAGGCTTATCAGCTCAGAGACAGCAGAGCCAGAAGATGTAGCAACAGACTTTACGCTTCCCATAAACTGACCTTCCCACATTTTCCTGCCTTTTGGAAGCCTGAAGATGCTCTCTTCTTTGTCTTGTCTCTGTAGGATTCATGGCTCTTTGTTAAAATATTATTTAAGCAAGGCCCCTAAGCCACTGCCTTGAAAGAGAAATACTTTTGAACTGAGGCCTCTCGCATGTGATGGTTACAACATGCATTAATAAACTATTGTTGGTTTTTCTCTTGTTAATCTGACTTTTGTTTTCAGGAATATCTCAACTAAGAACCTATAAGGGAAAGAAATTAAATTATAGTTTTCTCCTCTACATCTTGGATGTAAAGTCTAATGTCCGAATTGTAGGCAACTGTTCTCACTTTACTGGGTTTGCTTTAGTTCTTTGTTCTTAAACATTTCTCTCCTTTTATGATGTCTTTGAACATGAGCATCGTCTTCTTTTCCCATTCAGGCCATTTACCATGCGATATTTCCCACAGAATCCATAGCCACTTACTATTTCAGGCTAAATGTATGTCAAGTCACAATATCAAAACAGTTGTACAATGCATAAGAATGGTGTCGGATGTCTAATCCCTACACTTTTCAAATGCAATCTCTTTGATGTTAAAAATAGGCATATAGGTAAACTAGAGTCTAACTGAATTACATTTCATACCTAATAAAATTTTCCCATGCTTTTTCTCCAATATTTCTTCTTAGTAGTTGGTTTCCTAACAGGAAAGTTTGAATTGTGGTGATTTTCAAGAGGAGGATATGGAAATACAAAGCCTCTGACACAAAAATAATTAAACGCTATGCTTTCTAGTTCTTTCACTCTTGAGAAATGGTGCCTCACAAGGAGAATTAATGTGAAAAGTTAGTAGGGCTGATCTTAAGGCCTGGTTCTACTACCTACTAATTATGTTGATATTGCCTGACCTGCTCACCACACAGAACTTTTCTGAGAATCAAATAAATTAGTGTCAGGATAAGCTCTAAACTGTAGAGCAATAGTCAAATAAAAGGCATAAAGCTTCTGGCTAAAGGTGAAGACGTCTTAATCATTCCTCAAAGCATAATGTAGCATGAAGTCCCCCCTCCCTTACCCCCTTAAACCAAGTATAATGACGAACAGTAATTTTTGACAGATACATTTTGGGATGTACCTTTGACTGTACTGTTCTCAGATTAACCAGATGAATGTCACAAGGCAAAGAAGACAGCAACGGAGAGAATTCACCCAGCAGCTCAAGGGGAGGCGAGAACTTCTTTGTCATTGTAAAGAGTGGATGATTCATGAAAGAAGAAGTCATGTGGCTAAGGAGAGAAGGATAACTGACCGGATGCTTTTCTTCTTCCTATCAAGAAAAAATAAAAATGCTTAAAAATTCTACATTTGCAGTTCTCATCATATTAATTGAATTATCTAAGAGGGTGTAAACATAAAAAATACATGACTACTTTGATTGTTATATTTTATAAACAGTCTTAGAAAATACACAGTAGACTATCAAGCTCAGTTGTAAACAATACAAGGAAATGAATAATGTCCATTTAACTCATATGTTTAAAATATCTCTTCCACTGATTTTAAAAATACTGAAAACATCTCCTACAGACATTTTAGGATGAGGCATAACTTTTTATGGAAACTCTCAACCTACCACAAAACTCTCAAGGTAGAAGGATTGGAATGTTCATATATCTTGTACATCATCAAATGTTATCTCTCTTCTCCCTCAGATTTTATCCATCATATTCTCATGGTTTCATTTATACACTTAACAAGACCATAAAGGGTACTGAATTAAAGCTATATTTCATAAATGTTAATAAATGAAAGGAGCTAAATGTTATCCAATGAGGATTTAAAGGAACAAAACTCTCAAAATACATCCAATTTTTAAATATAAATAACACAGGTGGTATATCCGGATCATCTGATCGTTTTCTTTAAACATCATTGCCAATTGCCAAGGTTGGGGATGTACACACATTAATAATACTTTAAATAACATTAAAAAATCTACCAAAGTTGGAGATATACACATGCAAGATGACCAAAAAAAATTAATTACATCAATGACTAAGTAGAACCTTAACTAATAATGCCTAAGGAGTAAAAACAGACACAAGGAAGAACTGAGAAGAGAAAATAACTTATACAGAACAGTCCTTTGATCACCAGCTACACTGGAAGCAAATTTAATTTTTTATCTTATTTTTTAAAATGACTACTTCATTGATATCTTCTGATTTTGCATCCTTTTTGTAATACAGGGCTCAAATAAAAGGCTTGGCTACTTATCTGTGTGAAAAGACAGGACTTACAGAGATATAAAGCTTAAAATTCAGAATGTCAGATTAGCATTGCACAGAAGGGTGCTAGCAAAAAGTGACTAGCATCGTGCCAGCAGCTAACATTAGATGTCATCACAATTCAGACCATGGAGAGAGAAAAAAAATTTTTTAAAGGCAGAGGGACATTGCAATATTAAGATACTGACAAAAAAAATTAGGTCTGAAAGAGTTGTAAAAAAAGTACGCATTCCACATTCTTTTCTTAAAGAAAAATTAAATAAAGCATATAAAACAATAATTCTCCAATAATAGTAAAATGTAATGCAGCTTATAGAATAACATGAGGGAATATTTTCAATAAGACACTTTAAATGTACTTGAAGATCAAAGGACTTCATAATGTAGGTCAGGAGTGCTGACAAAATCACTTTTGAGTAATAAAAGATAAAAGATTCCAACAGAAAACACCTGCCTTAACAGATTCAGGAAGCATTAAGTCCATTCTAGGTCAAGAAACATTCAGAAAAGCTCTGGCTTTATTCTATGCTCTTGGAGGAATTTCTGGACACTCCAGTGAGTAGGTAGGACACTTCTCATCTACACCTTAGAAGAAATAATGTACATACATACCAACCCTCCACACCCAATCAGTCCTCCTGACCCTTGGCACTTCCTAAATCAACTGTACAACAGAATGACTTAGGAAATCTTTAAGAAACATAGATTCTCGGGTCCTATCCCAGATCTACAGAATCGAAATCTCCAGAGATAAGGCCCTGGGAATGGAAAGCCGAAAAGCCTCCCTGGGCGAATCTCGGGGAGTCAGCCACACACTGTGCTGTGAACCTGTGCTGGGAACCGCCACGCCAGACATCCTCCCAGCCTTCTAGAGGAAACAGAGCTCTCCTCGGAATCAAAAGATAAGCCTCACTCTTTAACTACTTTCGGATTAAAAAAGGAAGATTCAGACTCAAAGACACTGTGATGAACATCGTGTAAAAGGAAACGATGTCATAAATGTAAGTACTTCCAGAATTTGAAAACTGTAGTTTTTTGTCTTTAGCAAGATAAGAAAGAGAAGTTTATAGAAGAATGTGGTTCAGTGGCTCAAAGAGCACCATGGACAAATAACACTGCTGGAGGCTGGCCAGCCCAGGTGGGGCAAAGTGTCACCGGGGTTCCACCATTTGAACTTTCTTGCCATATTTATAGCAACGAGTTACTCAATAAGCTATTTAACTGTTGAACTATCGCTATTTTAATTAACCTCCTAGAAAGGTAACCTTTTAACTGTAAGTCTTAAGATAAATCCAAAGTTTATAAAACACGTTTTCCGTAGGAAACTTTGTGTGTTTGTTTAAGCTATAAATGAATCCCCCAGCCTCATTCTAAATAATATACTACTATAAACATTATTTAGTTTCTTGGTGGTTGAAGGCTTCAAACTATCTAAGTCTAGGTTTCTCTCTGCAGTCTGACATTACAGAGAGTTTCTAGCACATTCTGACCCAAACCACACAAAAGTGAGATCTTCCTCATTGGGTTCCAGCCTTTATTCCATGAGTTGGAACTTCTTGCCAGGTTCCTTGGTGCCTTTATTAACCTCACATGAGGTATCCGATCCTTAAACATCAAAGGCTTCCACCACCTACATCAAAACTTATTAAATTATGCAAGACAGTAAGAGATTGTTTTTAAAGTCACCTTCATTTATTCACAGTTTGACCTGACACATGGTGGGAACTTAATAAATGTTTGTTGAAGTAATCTATTAATTTAACAAGCAAATGCAATATAAATAAATGAGACAAGAATACTACAGAGGGGAAGAGTGGGGTAAAAAGACAAAGACGGAGGAGGAGAGAAAATGAAGAAAAATATATTGAACCATGACATTTAGAGATAAATATCCTCTAGCCCGGAGTAAGATTGGTAGTCTGTGGGCTAAATTTGTGGATGGACATGTTTTGGTAGGTCTGCAGGCTATTAAAAAGTTGCTTTTTTCCTCAGCCAACTCTTTAAAAAAAACAACAAAATAGAAACAAAAAATTAACACTAAAAAAAAAGCACCAACCTCCCCCCCCTCAAAAAAAAAAACAAACGTATTTTTGGTTTTTTACCCAAGAAAGTGGAAATGTGAATCAAACTGGGCAGGCATGCCCACGTGGAAATAATCAGCTGGAGCTGTGTTGTGGCTCGTAATGAGGTCTGTGCCCTCAAGCCCACCAGAGACCCTCTGGCCACCTAACTCAAGCATTTGCCCTTAAACCTGGTCAACCTCCCACATGCCATCACTCACCTAAGATCCTATCAGCATTTAAGTTTTTAACCTGATCTCCCTCAACTTCCTCTCCTTATGTCTGAAGAACTGGTACCCAGAGGTGAAGTGACAAAACTGTGACACTTGAACACTCTGAGGGCTTCTAATTCCGAGCTCAATGACTCCTTTACTCTCCCAGCAGGAGAAAAGCAGGGAGAAAAGGTCAGAGAAACAATTCTAGAGTGGTCAATACCTGTCTCAGTCTATTTTCCTGTTGCTATGACAATACCACAGACGGGGTAATTTATAAAGAAAGAAAGTTTATTCAGCCTATGGTCCTAGAGGCTGGGAAGTCCAAGAGCATGGCACTGGTATCTGGTGAGGACCTTCCTGCTGCATTATCCCATGGCAGAAAAACACGAGAGTGCGTGCAAGAGAGAGCTTGCTTTTATAACAAAACCACTCCCACAATAACCCACCCACTTCCGTGATAAGGGCTCTGTTCTCATGACCCAATTGCCTCCCAAAGGCCCTACCTCTCAACACTGCCACAATGGCAGCCAAGTTTCCAACAGAGGAATTTTGGGGGGACACATTCAAACCACAGCAATGCCAAAGAGGTGATTCCTATTTTCTATTTCCTTTGACCCTTGAGGATCATTAGCACAGATGATGGTCAACCTCACACAGCCACAGTCCTCCACTGGGCATCTGTATGGCTTGTAGTGATTGTCATCCAAGTCCTTGTTTTTACTGACACTCTGCAGAACAAACATTCTGAGGACAGGACTCACTTCCACTGTCGGCCCAGGATTATTTACATGGGGCATTATTTCTGGCAGGCTCAAGGCTTCCCCTTAAAACTCCTTCCTATCCAGGGACCTCCTTCCTATTTCACTTTCCACCATTGTTATGTTAGACATCAGCGTCTGAGTTCAAATTAAAAACTTTCTAGAAAATTTTGGTTACGTTATATTAGGATTTCTTAACCAAATGTCTTTTTAATCAATTTCACTAGAAGTTAAAATGTATTTTCTCTTCTCTAGTTCATTTTTTATTTAAAAGAAGCTATTAATTTAAGCTACAGAATCTATAGTTGAGCAAAAGAAAAATTTAACCAAGATAGGATTATAAAAACATTAGATCAAATTAAAATCAATTGCTATCCAAGGAATTTTGAATGCAAATAAACAAATCATTTCACTTCTAAGTTGGGGCTTTATAGATCTGACGTGAAAATTTTTATTGCCATAGTTAAAAGAAGTTTTGTAGATTAGTGTCAATATAGAGAGAAAATCACAGAAGGCAGAAACATTTTCAGGAGGAGCAAAGACAGTAGCTGCCAACACTCAGGCAATGATTTTCCTATGCAGGTTTAGATCTTAAAACTAAGCTATCTTGTCAGTAATTGATTTAAGCCAGGAGTCTTAAGAACTGGCATAAATCTCCACATCTAAAATGGATACTAATTTTTTTTTTCTAAAAGATTCTAAATACTGGAAGAATTCCTTGCTTTAATTATCTGTTGCCATTTCATTCAATCAACTGGTATTTTATTTATAGAATATTTACTATAGGCAAGGAGGCCCTGTGGGACACATGACAATGAAGGCGACAAGTCCCTGGAATCTAGCAGGGAGAACAGAACGTGTATATGAAAACAAGGCAATAAGCAGAAATTGCAATACACACAGTGGCACAACATGCTGTAACAGTTCGTTCATCTATGCATCTGTGTATTCATTCATAGGACTTATATTAGGTGCTGAGACACAGTTCCCACTCTCCAAAGGTGGAGAAAAGATAATGATCAAATAATCACACATACACACATGAAGGTGAGATGCATAGTTTGGAGAGAGCATAGGAGAAGAGGATTTGACCTAGTGCAGAAGTAGCTGATGAATTAAACAGGGATCGAAAGAGTCTCCAGGAAGAATGGATGACAGGCCACATGCAAAGGTGCCGTGGGGATGAGGGCATGGAAAGTACTTAGGACTTAAAGAAAACCAGTGGGCCTAGAGCAGACATAGAAAGAGGCATCCAGGATGCCCCGGGGACAGACAGGCAGGGCCCTTATCTTGAGAGGCTGTATAGGCCACGGTAAGAATTTCGAGTTTCATACTGACAGCAACGAGAAGACATCAGAGGGCTCAGCAGGGGCAATAAGGTTAGATCTAGTTTTGGGGAAAAAAGAAAAACACAATCTGCCTACCATGTTAAGAATAGGTACAGCAGAAAGAGGAGAGCAGAGTAGATGTGCACAGACCCAGGAAATATACGATGTCAGTTTGCATTAAGGTGGTAGAAGTAAAGAAGTTACAGATTTGAAATATTTAGGAGACAGACAAGAACTGGGATGACTCTTGTGAGCAAAGGCTGGTGGGGAGAAGTGCCTACCAGGGGGGACTCCTGGGTGTCCGGCTCAGCACCGATGGATGGCGGTGCTCGTCAGAGAGGGAGGGAACACTGGAAGAGGGCCAGGTTTGTGGGGAAGGGAGATGGTGACAGTGACTTTGGATATGTCAAGCTTGGGCGCCCTTATAAACACAGAAGGAATATCAGGAAGCAACTGTATAGGCAGGTCTGGAGGTCAGAGGTGAGACTAGGCTGGGGATGTGCATTAGTGGGTTCCGTCTGTGTGGAGGTGATAACCAAAACCACGGGAGTAGAGAAGCTCGCCAAGGGTCAGCATACAAGATGCAAAAACGAGGTGGCTAGAAAACAAGGCTTGAAGGAACCAAATTTAGTGGCTGAGTAAAGAACTCACAGAGAGACAGAGAAAGAAGTGCCAGAGAGGCAGGAGGAAAACCAAGCAAGCATGGCACCATGGAAGCCCTGGCAAGGAAGTATTTTAAGAAGTGACAACGGTCAATGTCAAATGGTGCTGAAAGGTGAAATAAGATGATGACAGAAAATACCCACCAGGTCTAGTGACACTGGCAAGAGCTCTCTCAGAGTACGCTGGCGGCAGAAGCCAGCTAATAAATCGAGTGTGAGAAGGAAGCGGTAAGATGAACTCATCTTATAAACCCTGGTTCAATTGGGTTGGAGAGACAGGACGGTGGCATAAGGGAAATGGGAATGAGAGTCTGAGGGAGGGCTGTTTTCTTTTTTTATTTTAACAGAAAAATACCGTGTTCAAAAGCCAACAGAAAGGATCTCCCGGGGAAGGGCTGGCTATGAGGGCAGGGGAGAGAGGATGAATGGTAAAAGGATCCTGAGGAGCGTAAAGGGGGAAGTTCCAAGGACAAGTGGCAAGACTGGCCTAGATGAAGGAAGGTCGGCATTTCCCACGTAGCAGGAGGAAGAAGGGCAGGGCGGGGGCAGATGTTTGGTAACGGGAACAGAGAGCTCTAATGGCTGCTCTCCCTATAGAGTGGAAGGTGACGTCACTGGCTGAAAAGAGTAGAAAAGACTTGAAATGATCAGTGCAGAAAGAAGGAAAATGGAGCAAAGAGAAAAAGGGCCACATCCAGGGGCATCTGAGGTGGGTGCTCACTACTTCACAGAGAACTCCAAGGATGACTTTGCTGTTGCCTAAATAAGCACAGTGTTGTTCAGGTCCAGGTAGGCTTTTGCCAGACTGTTTAAAACAGACTGCTGGATTTTTGCTTTGAGGAATGAAAATCAAACACGAAAGACAGACAAGTAGATCCATTTTCAATTGATGAATTTAAGACTGGAAGAAGTACACTAAGGTTTCAAAGAAATTCTACCACTAAACTTCATCTCTTAAGTATGTGACTAAGCTCTATTCTTTAAGTTTTAGCTCATATTTAAAATTCTTATTTATTTCAAAATAATTTTAGGAAATTGCACCCAAACTGATTCCTTGACACTATTTTTTTTATCTGCATCATAAGCAAAATAAAAAATAAAATAACCTAAATGGAATCTTACATGATACTTATAATAACTGAAGTTCTCTTTCTGTAAATGTAGGCTAAATCTATTATAAAGAAATCTCAATGTTGGAAATTATAAAAAGAAAATTTAAGAAGTGGAAAGTCATAATTTCAAATTTTGGGTGACAAGGAACAATCAACATCAGAACGTGCTAGTTATTTTTTCCTACCATATTAACGGCACTTCTTTTTTCTAGAAGTATTCGAAATAGATTAGCTGTAATCTTGTTATCATAGACACCTTGCCCAAGGCCACGATTATCATCTTGCATGAGTCTTCGATCCATGATAACTTCAATCTGACCTAACAAACAAACAAACAAGCAAAACTGACCAGGGTTATTTAATACAGATAGTCATTCAGGATCACTTCAGTGGATGGTACCCATGTCTAGTTTTAAATTTCCCCTCTAGTCAAGGAGATGGATCTATACAACCCACTATACCATGAGCTTTCTCTTGATAATAGCTCAAAGCAGCTACTATCAATTCATAAAGCAGGATAGCATTTCTGTTTTCTTCATTAATGTTGAGCAATAGCTGATAAAAATGCTAAAGTAGGACAGGACAGATCTAAATTTAATTGGAACTTTTTTCAAAAAAAATTAACCTGACAAGTAAGTTCTTCAAAATTTTTAGTGGCAGCATTTTGAATTTGGAAATGCTGGTGAGGTTTATTAGGAAGTGTTTATCATACATGGAGTAATAAGATACATACAGATGGGTAGGATCTACAAAAGATTTGCAGATAGAGCTTAGATTACTTGATATGTGGCAATTCTCTGAAGATGCCCTAGAATAATAGAGACATCCTCCACGTACTCCTTCCTTCTCTAATACTGTGATAGTACACCACCACCCTGTCTCCACTGGCTTAAAAGAGGTCATATTTGGCTCCTTCCTTTGCTATGCAATAATTCCACATTTCCTCTAGTTTAAGCTATAAGCTAATGATTAGATTATGAGATTAAAAAATAAAAAAACTAAGGAAAAAAAGAGCTACATCTATACAGTTAAGATTATACTCAAGTAAGACTTAAAAAGCTAAAGTTATATATATTCATTTAAAAAATGCATGCACACTCACTCATGTCCATCACTGTACTAAATGATCATTGGGCACAAAAGGGAAAGAGCTAACATAAAAGATTTTAACAACTATTATTCCTACATAGTCAAACCAACTCTGTTTTGCTTCCTTCTTCTCAGTTTAGGTATCTAGTACATAAAATTACCAGTGATGAGTAGAATTCTCGTTGTTACTACCTTTGTCATTGAGAAGGTTAAGTGTCTAGGACTTGCTCCCCAGGGACAGGGGCTGATGGATCCCATGCCTCAGATCCACAGCTTGTCACTTCACACCCAAATTAGCACATCAACCTCTTTGGCAATTTTTAACTCTTCTCCTGCCTCCAAATGTTAGTCCACATAACATGTGACACTTGGTAATCTGGATTGTACTCAGATTGTTTTTATTTGAATACTAGGGTATTTGGGTGTCTACAGAAGAAGCAAAGGAGCTTTATTTCTCAGCTCATCTTTTTCGGGCAGTGAGACAATACTGCTTGGTTCATCACTGCTTGAGTCCTCATGTCTGTTCCCCTATTTAGAGCACAGTTTTGAGAATTTAAGGTAGGGTTTAAAAATGGGTGGCTCAGGAGTCATGCATGACATAGAGATGTTCTGTTTTGTCTACACAGTGCTTTTAAAAAAATTATGTTGACATTTACATAATGGATAACTTCACATAAAATTCAGACTTTGGGATTCTTCTTCAAAAATTGAAAAATTTAGCCCTGTATATGGGGAACATGTACATGAGGAACATGTTCTCCAGTTTGTTCAAGTCTCTTCTACTTCTAAGGATCTCTGATGTGAAGCCATATTATTTCCATAAGTGAATTAATGTCTTTATGGCATGAGTTCACATGATTTCATTTAATTTAGGCTACAAAGAAAAATGAGGAACAGCAATTTTTTCGTATGTGGAAGTACAGAATGCATGTATATGCCTAACATAAAAAGTAGGTTTGTGCCAAAGGACACACCAGGCATTTGCACTCATTTATCACCTGCCTGGCTCCTTCAGACATTTATCATTAGCAACTCTTACCACGTAAGAAGGAAGAGCAATTGATAACATGTGTGATAACCAATTAAAAATATGTATTACAGAGGATTAGAGTCTCTCAATAGAAAGTTTTGCAAAATTAATCAGCATCTACCGTGTGTTTTCTCTCACTTTAACTGCATCACTTTCTCTCTTTTGGAATCCCTAAAGCCATATCGCTAGCATTTCTGCTCTCTTTCTTCTTTCAGGTGGTAGTGGGGTGGAAAGACCATGATTCAGAGAAGGACTTAAGTTTGAACTCTAACTTCCCACCTTTGCAAACTTAGGCAACTTATCTAAACTTTCGGTGTCTGAGTTTCCATATCCATTAAATCACAATGAGGACAGAGACCTCTGCAAACAACAGGTTACCAAGAGAAACAAATTGTCTTTAAAACATGGCATGAGTTTAGGTCTCTGGTTCTTCATCTTAAGATTGAGGAAACTCATCATTTTATGTTGTTCTCACAAAACCCAAAATCAACTAACAGTCTGGTCCGTGAAAGAAAAAAGCTAGAAAGAAGACAGGGAGGTTTTAACTGGAGATGACAATTAATACATTTGACCAACAGAAACTTATATGCTTGGAACTGAAACCTTTCAGAGCAAAAAAGAATTTAAACAACGCATACCACTTTTCAAACTGGAAACCCCTAAGGACTGAGCAGACAGTAGTGTCAAGCGCCACTCAGCATCCTGGATATACGCCATCGTGGTCATCGGATAGACATTTGCTTGGAGAGGCAATTTTTTCATTGTCATTCTAGGTTGAATCTATAAAACCAAACAATTCTCTTTAAAAAAAAAAAGTGATACTTACATATGTACTTTTAAAAAGCAGTGTTAGTACAGATGACTTTTCTTCCAAAGAGAAAAAGACACAGCTTCCTTTTTGTTCAAGGGAAGAAATAATTTAAAAATTAAAACTCGCTTTAAAACAATATGAAGAAAAACCACCAGGATCTTAGAAGACAATTCTTAAGTGGGAAAGACAGAACATGGCCAGATTTTAAAAATAGGCATTTCTATTTAAACTCAGAATAAAAATGCTTAACAAAAGTCTTCTAGCTCTCCAATATTTGCATAAAACAAATTATAAAGGTATTAAGTATTCATTTCTCATCTAAATCTAACACACTGCTTTTGTAATGAATGCTAAGCATAATAGCTTTCTATCCTCTTTCAAGAAATATCTCTTATTCTTGCATCAGTTTTAATAAATACCACAGATCTCCCCACCAAATCCTCTACCACATCACATTATAATCAAATGCATATTATTCAAAACCATTCAATGCTTACTCTTCTTGATCAGTTTCAACACAGAGAGTTCTAAATTCCAATTTCTTGTGGCTTAGTACCTGAATTAACTGTAACTTTATTATTTGAGAGAAACTGTTGGTAACCCCAAAGCCAGTCTAGTCTGGGTCACAGCTACTGACTCTAACCCCAGGACCATGCTACCAGTGAATCTTAATCACATCACATAAAAATGCCATCTCCTCACTTAAACTCATAAAAGTTTGACACGAAACTAAAGAAAAGTAGAGGTACAAAAACAACATAATAGTTAACATGTATTGAGTGACTGTTAACAAAAGGCGTGATCCTGAGTATTTCCCAAATCTGATTTTTAATCTTCCCAACAACACTGCAGTATGTCTCTCAATTTTACTGGTTGTACTAGGTTGAATAATCTACCTACCTCCCCAAATTCATATCCACCCACAGCCTGTGACTGTGATCTTATTTTGAAATAGTCTCTGCAGACATGGATGAGGTCATACTGGATTAGGGTTGGCCTTAACCAAGTGACCCGTGTCTTTCTAAGAAGAGACAAATTTGGACAGAGAGACACATACAGAGACATAGAGAGAACACTCTGTGACAACAGAGGTAGAGACTGGAATGATGCGTCTTCAAACCAAGGAATGCCAAGGTTTGTCCGCAGCCACTAGAAACTGGGAAGAGGCAAGGAAGGATACTTCCCTAGAGTCTTTGGAGGGAATAAGGCCCTGTGACATTTTGATTTTAGACATCCAGCCTACAGAACTGTGAAAGGATAAATTTTTGTTGTTTTAAGCCATTCAGATGGTGGTAATTTCTATGGCAGCCCTACAAAATTAATAAACTGGTGAAGAAACAACGGTAAAATGTTAAAAAAACAAAATCTACATTGAAAGAATGCTCCATTCCTCCTCTCTAATCCTGATCTTCCCACCTCAATTAATTGGTATACTTAAGCTTATAAAAAAGACGTTTAAAACTGCCACAACTGTGTTGTTGCCACCCCCACTTCCCACCTGTGGAACTAGATTTCTAGTTTTGCCCAAGTACTACCATTTCCAAAGCCTAAAAAATGGCCTATTTTAAAAGAAATATTTAGATTATAGACTTGAAAACAACATTTTCCTATTGATTCAAATGTTTGATCCTCAAAAAGAAAATTCACATTTTTGGTTATTCATTTTTACTAAGTTTTCTCATTCACACGTACACCCACATAGACAAATAATTGCTTCTGTAAGATTTTAAGAAAAGACTTTCTTTTGTATACAAGGAAAATGAATCACCATAAAGTCAAGATTTCACTTGAAAACCAAGTGGCTACAGTAGAATTAACATGTTAATTCAGAATGTACATTGTAATTCTTGTGCTTTAGAAAAGGTTTAAATTTAACTTTTTCAGGATATCAGAAGAGAAAATTATCACAATCTTTTTCACTCATACCCAGTTGAAAATCAGACAAAGTAAAAGCATTTATTGTGAAATTATTTCTATTCATAGCTGGAAATTTCTAAAATGCTCATGTTTCAAAAACACATTCATGTTTTTAATAGTATTATTTCAAAGATATGCTGTCACACACATACAGAAAACAGAGATTTAGTTATCAAATGAGCTCTTTATACTGAAGAATTGACAATCTGAAAAAATATGAATTCATTTTCTTACTACTACTTAAGACTATTTCATGAAAATTTTGATTAAATACATTTCTGTCCACATTTCTATGTGTCTAAAAATATATGTATACATATGTGTATATATATAAATGTATACACATACACACATGTCAATAAAGAAAGAAGAGTTTTCCTGAAGTTTAAAGGAGCCTTTATTAGATCATGCATTTAAAAATATATAAGGGATAAACTAAATATGTACAGACCAATTCCTTATGAGCAAAACAAAAGATATCCATCAATCCTTAATTATGTTTCCTTTCTGGTATATAAAAACTCATATACATACATTTTAGCATCAAGGTACTAAAACATGCACACTGTTCGCCAAATCTCTCTTTAAACAAGTAAATCCTTACAAATAGATGTTCTAAAAAATGGTCTTTCAAATATTTGTTCTAACTTTGTATATTAGATTGAATACACCTGCAATTGTCTGTTAAAATTCAATTTTATTTTAGAAATAACTTGCAACTTTAGATATATTTTTTCAAAGGATTCAAAATTAACTGGCCCATTATCATATGTAAAAATTACATATTAATACAACTGTTACTTAGACATTTTAAAGGAAAGTTACCTGGTATCCATTTAGGTCAGTATAAAATCTATTTTGGTTTTTTATATCAGAAGAAATTCTCATTGCAATCTCATGATTATATTCTTTTCGGATGTCCACAATATTGGAAACTTCCACAGACTGTCCTTCTATTCCTAAATTTAAAAAAATACACATTAATAGAAAGAAATTAATTGCTCCACCTTTCATAAATATGCTATACAGAACTCCTTCCAAAGTTGTATACATTTTCCTGTTTTCTACTTCCTGCCTTACTATCTCTCATACACTAAATGGTATCAGAATTTAACTTTAATTTTCTTATATCATAATTATCACATGGTAGATAGCATATATTCAGGGGCACAAATAATTCAACAAAAGGATGAAGAGTTTGAAATGAGATAAATGTAGACGACATATAACATGTAAATGATTCTCCAGTGAGTTCTAGAGGGGAGAGAGGACATGAAATGAGAAAAGGTCAGTCCCACTACAGGCCAGTCCACCTGTCATCTGAACCACCAATCCCCAACAGAGCCATCCCAGTCCCCTTCTTCACCATTCTCCCCTTACACACTAAAAATTATAAGCCAATGAAATTTACATTCTGTTGGTTCAAGAGACGGTATTTTATTGCCCGCAATCTATTTCCAGGAAAAGAGACAGGAGATCCAATGAGATGATTTATGGGTGAAACTGATATTAACATATTAGTATTTGCGGACATTTGTGGACTATAATCTCGAGAGCTCCCAAGAAGTCAAATCAATTTTAGTCGAACTTGGTATTTCTTAGGACTCCTTGTTATGAAGTGATCCACTTTGTCCTTTCCTACATAAAGCAGAGGACAGCTTGAAGAAGTCTCCAAGGTATCAAACTTTTTTTTGGATAAGCCTAAAGCTGCTGTCCCCAGTGCCTGGGCCATGGACTGGTACCGGTCCATGTCCTGTTAGGAATGGGCTGCACAGCAGGAGGTGAGCTGCAGGTGAGCAAGGTTTCGGCTATATTTACAGTCACTCCCCATTGCTCGCATCACAATGTAAGCTCCGCCTCCTGTCAGATCAGCAGCAGCATTAGATTCTCACAGGAGCGTGGACCCTACTGTAAACTGTGCATGTGAGGGAGCGAGGTTGTGCATTCCTCATGAAAATTTAATGCCTGATGATCTGAGGTGGAGCTCAGGCAGTGATGCTAGCACTGGGGAGCAGCTGCAAATATAGATAGATTATCATTAGCAGAGAGGACTGACTGCACAATAACAGTGATGAGCTTGAATCATCCTGGAACCATCCCTCCCACCCCATGGTCCGTTGAAAAACTGTCTTCAATGAAACCAGTCCCTGGTGCCAAAAAGGTTGGGGACCACTGGCCTGGAGTGTTTACTATTTTCTATCTGTCAATCTACCCTAAATGTATCTGTAGGTCCTCAGTGAGGCCTTGGGTCCATTTCAGAGGTGGAGAGAGGAGTTAGGAAGCAATCCAACACTCAACGCAGATCGAGCATGTGTGTGAGATACTACAGGATCTTCCAAGGAACAGAGCAATTAGGAATGTGGCCACAAGAGGAAAGACTGGCCCTATCCTATTTCATAAAGCTGAAGCTTTCTGAGGTTCCAAGAACCCTGGAAACTTACTTATACTTTTATTTTTATTACCTACCTCCCCCTACTGCTGACACACAATCTGTCACTCTGTGCTGATAATCAGCATACTCTTTAAACAAAGAGGGCTGCGTAAAGAAAAATAAGAAGGGGAAGAAGGGAGTAAGGAAGACTTTTCCCCCCCAGAAATCAAGAAGAATCCCCACAGCTTACAGAAGGTGACAGCAAACCGCTAAAGAAAGGAAGTTTGAAACTGGCAGGTTTGTGGAAAAGAATGTGAATGCAATGAGTTCAGGCATTATAGGTTTATGTGAAAAGAACACTGGAAATTGTAAAACATAAATAACAATACAGTGATGAATAATACTAAATGGGCTGAGGCCTCTAGGAACAGAATTTTCAGAATGCTCAACAAACTTAACTGGAGCCAATTTTAGTTTCTATGTCCATAAAACTATTCTGAGTATAATCTCTGTGGGTGGGGAAAGGAAAGAAGGCCTTTTTGTATGGCCATAATCTGAACCAATAACATCTCCCAGTTAAATATATACATTCCTTTCCTTGTGAGAGTTACCAGACGGACCTGCAAAGATAGATGATCCAAATATCTCCACCACAACTGGGAAGTTGAAAACAAAATCACATAAACTGATGACAAACAATGGTATCTTTTTTGAACTAGGAAATATACCATTCTAAATGCAAACCTTCCTTTCAGTATGCTTACAGTAACCAGAATATTTTTGTAAAGCCAAAATGAAATGTATATGGAATTTTAATTCTAACAAGCATCTACAAATGAACCAAAGACATCCAAAACACAAAATGTAGCACCAAAGATGACAGTGCTCACGTAGCACTAGGGCACACCACAGGTGACAAGAAGTAAATTCTAATTTACTAGAAGCACTTGTAGGGTTTTGAGTACGAGTACTGTTTTATGTTTTCTTCTCTCTAGATTAGAAATTCTCTCAGGGGTCAACAGAATACATGAAATGAAATGAAGTCTTAACAAAAGAAAACATCATTACTTTCAACTCATGTATCTCCAGAAAACATTTACAAAGAACATGCTTCAAGGAAAAATTAATAATTTCACGTTACCTCTAGCGATAATAAATTATAAATGATCTCTCTCAAGCTCAGTATTATACTCAGATCCTGTTGTGGCAACAAATACTTAAAGCTCTCTAAAAGCCTCTGTGTCCATCCATAATTCATCAAGACATTAATTTAAATTGTGTGCCAGGACAGGCTTTTAAAATAAGATCAAACTTAATATGCTTATTATGAACAAACCAAAAAACCCTGTAATGGTCATAAAAGGAAGGAGCTATCCCTGAGTTCTCAAAGATAATTTGTTTTTTTTTTTTTAAAGAACAGTATACCTGTGAGAGAGAGGTTTGCCAGCTGTTCCTATTCTGTGTCAAGAATTCCCTAAGTTGTGCCTTTCCCAAAGAAGCTCACGGATGGAAAGGGGAACTTCTTGGGAAGCAGGACTACAAACCAGTGGTACCCAGCAGTCTGCTGCATCTGTGCAATTTACGGCAGCAAAGTGTTACTTTTTACCAAAGAAGTTCTACCTGGGCATGCATGGCCGGGGCTGTCTAAGACTCTCTGATTCTTTCTTCAATACTTTATACATCTAGTCCACTAGGGAAAGAGAGGGGTCATGCCATTCCCAGGTTTCAACACAGGGAAATAAGTGCCCCTTGCTGCTCACCCTTGCCCCCCTGGAGAAGAGAGAATGGAGGCTGCTTATTCTTTTTAGCACAGGAAGGGCAAGGTAGACTAGACCCAGTCTACAGGTGAAAATTGGCAGTAAAGAGGCCAAAAATAGTGTTTCAGAAGCTCTCACTACACTGAGCTGTTCTGTATATGCTGCAAATTCCAGTCTCACGCCCTGGAGCTGGGGTGTCAGCTTCCCATAGACACAGACTGTCTTACCCACCACCTTTGCGTTCCACTTCTTCCCAACCTTTTCGGCACATGGTAAGTGCTGAATTACTGTTAAACAGAAATAGTTAAGATGTTAAAGCCTGTCCTCCATCAAGCAGAAGTTAGCTGACAAGGGAGGAAAGCAAACTGGGCTATGGATAGATAAAGTTTAAGCAGCCAGAAAGATGATGGAGTAAAGACTTTAACTCTGCGCAAACACATGCATGTTAGAATGGAAGTTCCTCAAGAGCAGGGACCATGTCTCATTTATCTCATGCTCCCAGCACACAGACGCACACCGCCATGCATCTGAGTGAAGGGTGGCAGCTATTTGGCAATGACAGCGGCCAACAGTCACCAATGCGCACTACACACCCTCTGCTTACCACATGCTTTACATATAATAACTCATTTCTTACTGACCCTAAGCCTAGGAGGAAATCACTTGCCCAAGGTCACAAGACTGGAACAACCAGGACTAAACCTCCAACCAGCAAACCAACTTTTGGAGAAAGCTGAAATCACTCTGGGACCAAAGATTGGGTGAAGCCTTGTAGTAACTTTAAGTAGAGAAAAGACCTGCTTTTTTTTGTAAAGAAGAGAGGGCACTGAACTGGGGTCTGAAATGGGGCAAGAACTATTTAACTGAGTGAAATAAGGGACAAGGCTTGCCAGATCCCAAAACTTCTTGAAAACAACTCAAAACTCTCTTTTAAAATGGCACACTCACTTTATAAGCCAAAAAAGTAACAGTAATATGTATTAAATATTAAAGACACATAATCTTATTATACAGCAGTTCCTCCTCACTGTACCTAGCTGAGGGCAGCATAGTTGTGACCACAGGAAGTATGCACCGGAGACTCTGCTGAGAGCAAAAAATGGGAAAATATGCTAGATGTCCATCAACAGGGAAAGAAATAAATAAAATCAGGTACATCATGCCATGGAATGCTGTGTAGCAAATGAAAAGAATGAGGTATAGCCATCTGTCTCGGCAGATAAAGATCTGATCAAAAAACTAAATGTAGCGTTTGTATAGTATGATAAACTTTAGGCTGAAAACCGACACAAACACAGTGCTATACATTTCTACAGGTATAGGGGCTCGTGTGCACATGTGCACATATCTGATTCCTCCCTCCCAAGGAGTGGATGGGGACAGACAGAGATGCCAGAAAGGCTTTATCTTGTATCTGCATTGTATGAAATTTTTGTCAGAGGGTACACATATATATTATTTGTATGTGTATTTATAAAAATAATTATAAGCAACTCTAAAGGAAGAGTATTTGCTAAGAGAACAGGCAAGAAGAAATAAAACCAAGCAGGTCACTGTCAGGAGGCTGGGCCATGTCACAGCTTTGGGAGTCCAGCAGCCTCAGGCTTACAGGGTCTTACAGCCACTCTCAAAATGACAGTTCTTAGAGCCTTCCCCCACTGGGCGGATCAGGAAAGAGGGGACAGAAAAGAAAGGGTATCACCTTCTTGATTCTGTTGCTTAGCACCAGCCTAAGGAAACTATGAAGGGTGCTCCTTAGAGTGGGGAGAGAAAAACTGGAGGCCATCCCTGGCACATGCCCATGTCTCAAAGATGAGATGGCAGAAACATCCAGGAAGGGTGTAAAGACTCTAGGGAATACACATGGAAAGCCTGGGGTTATATCTCTGAGCAGCAACTGATAAAGGCCTTTGGAGAATCCTAAGTGTCATTTCCTCTGCACTATCCACAGCCGGATCTTTGTAAAATCTATCTGGAACCACCCAATCCAACCCTGAACTGCAGAATCTCCAACCTAGCTCAACCTTCTCCACCTTCCCAGATTGTCATTATTCTAGCTATTTTGAAATGCAAAGTATACTTTTCCAAGGGATACACTCTGAATAATCAGACACCACTCTTGCCACACTCAGCCAGTTACAGGAGAGAGAGCCAACAGCTTAAGAAAAAAAACAAAAGAGCCTCACTCAGGCCCCAGCAAAAACCCAGTATCTTATCAGTGGCACTAAATATGTGATTAGGAGAAGTCTTAGATCAAGATGGGATAATAGCAACTGGCCCACATCCCTCTAGGAAAATGAGAAGTGATGGTGTGAACCCTAAGAGAGGTCTCTTAGTCTGCAAACAAAAGTTTAACTGCAATTCAACATATGGTATCATATCATGTAAAATAAATCTTCTCTTAAAAAACCCATCTATGATTCAGAAGCAAGGTCTTTAATAAGTGTTCTGAAAATGCTGGCTTTGGGGCAAAAGGGAACCTTGCTGTCTATCTAATTGTTGCTCTCATCCCTTTCCCTCCAATCTGTGTCTGAGCAGAGAGGGTGACAGAGCCATCAGTTTGTAGAAGTAGGACAATAATAGTCGTCATTAAAAAAAAAATCCGGAGCTTGTGATTTTGAGTATTTCCCTCTCTGACTTGGAGCTTTTTATTCTGTATTTAAATCATCAAACATATAAAAATATCCTTTCTATTATGTATTTATTTTTGTGACTTTGTTTTATTTGTGAACTTTATGCAACTTAATTTGGAGTTCACACTTATGGTTATTAATTAACACACACTGCTTAGTTCAACACATACGCTTAAATGAAAATTCTCACAACAATGATAAGCTAAGTCAACATGGAAATGTTTCTAAAAAGCAAATATTATCATGACTATATTTTTAAAAAACTGTACTTATATCTGAAAATACCAAAATAAAAATGGTAATAATTCCCACAACTGGATGACCTTTTTCTCCATGTTGACTTACTCAACTTATTATCCATTATAAGATCTAATTTATCCTCTGAGGCACTGCTGATTTCTGGCTCTGTAAATGTTCATATTGATTATTTCTCCACAAGTGAAAATTTCAACATCTGCTTTCATGAATACAAATTTTAGTAAATTTCATTCCAAGTCTCAAATTTAAGAAGATGATGATATACCACTTTGTACTATTTGTAAAACACTACTAGATAAACAGCTATTATTATTTATCAATCACTGATGAGTTAGGCACTAGTGTACAGATTTTATGCTCTACATTTCAATAATTCTCACAACAATGTCAAAAAGTAAATGTATAATAGGAAAGATATTTTGATCAGATTGTAAATTTTGGGTAAAGATTATACCAATAAAGTATGATATATTTGAAGGCCTAATAACTGAAACATACCTAACAAAACTAGAAAGATGTCTTTTTAAAAAAATAATCATTGATTTTATGCAAAAACAGGGTTTTGCAGAAGCTCTGTTTTAGAGGAAACATAACAGTTACATCAAGCAGTTTTAACCTCAAGATAGATAAGGATAAGGAACTAAAGCACTCCCCTGGAAGGTGCATAAAACAGCTCACAGCACTGGAGCTTTCTTGGTACCTTCCCCATGATGCAGGGTTGGGCTGGTCTAGGACAGGGGAGAGGAGAACGTTGGAATAGTAACAGTCTGTCCAGTCTGCCTGCACCCCCTCAGCGCTGATAGTTACACTGAACCTGCCCACTTCCTGTTCTCCCAAACATGCTCCTTTCCAAAGCTCCTTTAGCAGGAAGCCCTGGATTCATATTATGCCTCACACTAACCTGGCTCGGTGGCAGGTCTGTTTCTTCCTTTTCCTTTTCTTCTACTCTTTCACTATTTCTTCACCTAACTTAGCAAAAAGAAAATATAAAAGGAAGTATGTCTCTCACGCATCCTAACTCTAGTGGGTGCTGGACAAAAACAATTTGCAATATTGTTGTCTGATTAGACTTTAATGACTAACAAATACTTTTGCAAAACATGTGGTTTCCAATTGCTTGCTTTCAACAAAACTGAAGGCATATCTAATCAGGTTGTCAGGCAGCAGATCATTAAAAATAACTGATTAAAATTAATGTTTGATAATATATCACTCTGTGACTTACAGCATCTCACTTAGAAGAAATTCAAAGGATTGAATGATATTCCTAAAACCAAACTCCTTCCAATACCAGCTACTTATGTGAATGTTCCTTTGCATTAATATTTATAAAAATAAAAATTAAGAATAAAATCAATGCTGAAAAAACTCATTCTAAGCAATAAGTATTAGTCACTAATGGATACATTATCTATTAGGGATAAAAAAGGGTACAATCTACTGAGAGAAATGTTTCCATTAAAATTTATAAAATTATCTCAATATTAACATATTTTTTTGATCAACTGCATTTTTTTTCTTGAGACAAGGTCTTGTTCTGTCACCCAGGCTAGAGTGCAGTGGCATTATCATAGCTCACTGCAACTTCAAACTCCTGGGTTCCAGTGATCCTCCTGCCTCAGCCTCCCAAGTAGCTGGAACTATAGGTGAACACCACCACAGCTGGCTAATTTTTCTTCTTCTTTTTTTTTTTTTTTGGTAGAGATGGGGTTTCACTCTTGCTCAGGCTGGTCTTGAACTCGAACCCCTGGCCTCAAGCAATCCTCTCACCTTGGCCTCTAGAAGTGCTAGGATTACAGGCTTGAGCTACCTCATCCAGCCTGCATACTATTAATAATAATTTTTACAGCTCAATTCAGAAAAAATTTAATAATACTTACAGACTTAAGGTGACATATTTCTCTTTAATTTATACATACATATACACACACATACACAAATGACTTTTTAAAGAAGTAATGAAAGACTGACCAATAACAATACTCTCAACCATAAAAATATTACATTAAGATAAAATTTCTCTGGGGGAAGCAGAATGGAATTATGAGTTCCAGGAGAAAATAATGATGTGAAATTTCTGACTGCTAAAGAAAAGCTAGTGCAGGCTTTTTAAAAATGCATGATTTGGTATCAAATCACTACCCATTGGATATGCTTATTTTTAAATGTCACTATTTACAATACACCAAAAATAACATCCTTGGCAACTATTTAAATGCATAAAGAAAAACCAGATGTCAATTTAAAAATATATGAGACACACAGTTCTTCAAATTCTTACAGGAATCAGGAAGTTTGACCTAACCAACCCCACTTCATGCTTTGTGATATTCTTTTCCTCCTTTCTGCCCATTCAAGTGGCATTTCTCCAAGATCTGGCATCTCAACAACTCCCTTCCTTCATCAAGTCTCCCCCAAACCCCCTAACCCTCAGTGACCATTCTTTGTCTTATAACACTTACTGTCTAGCTTATCTGGCCCACTCAGCCTCTTCAGTAGATACGACACTTACTATGTGCCAGGCTCCATGGATATTAATTAACTCCTCCCAACAGCCCTGTGAGGTTGGCTCTATTACTGTCACCATTTCAGGATGATGAAACCAAGGCCAGATAGTAGTGACCTGCACACGGTCAGACACCTAATAAGCGACAGACCTACTGGGGGCTGGAAAAGATACGCAGGAGGACTGACTCTGGAGTTTCAGCTTTTACGCATCACACTTCCCCTTTGTCTGCCAGTCCTGTGCCCTTCATCTGACTTCAGTGCAACACACATTTGTAGGGGATGATGTTTCCCTGCTAAGGAGCTATACCTTCAACACAGCAGCTGCTCTCAAACAGCCCCCAAGATAACCGCTGAGTTCTGAATTTGTGTAACCAGAATGTGTGTTTATAGTCCCTTAAAATAACTTTCTCTTTCATGCCTGTAGGGAATAATCAGGTTCGACACATCACTACTTACTTCAGTTTTTAAAAGTTCCAATTAACAGTAAAAAAAAATCCTTAGCAGTCAATTGCATATTACGATATTCCAGAAACGTTTTAATTACCTAAGGCTGCCTAGCCATAACTTACTTAATGCTTTTTACTCTTAAATCAAACTAAATATGGAATGTGGCTTTGGAAAAAAATGAGGCTGATTGCAAACCATTTTAATATGTTCATGAATCTTTTTATGGAAATAAACACAACTTCAGTGAAGCTCTGAGACCTTGTTTACAAGTGGGGTGGACACCAGGGATGGAAGTCCTAGACTCAGCGTCCTTAGAAGATGAATTTAACCACTTCTCGAACTTTTGGCTAAGATCAAGTATAGAAAATGAATTTAGAAGCAGGGAAAGCACAAAAGACTTTATATGATACTATGTTTTATGAAGACTTTTTGATAGTTATACCTAATTGACTATTTAATAGTCTTTTTATAGACTAAGTCACTGAGGCCCTAAGAAATTAAAGGACAAACCCAAGGTCACTCTAGTTTGCTTACAGGCCAAATTAACAATTTGTATTTCTAAATCCCAATGTAATTCTCCAATTTCCAATGTGGTCCAGAAGAGGGGTCTTCAAAAAGTTCATGGAAAATGCCTACTATGAAAAAGCTATGCATGGATTTCAAAACATTTTTTGCACCGAAATAAACTCATACTAATTTGTTATAACACATCTGAACACGGTTTAGTTTGAGGCACTAAGAAGAATAAGGCACCAATTTGAAAACGGTACCTATCAGAGCAACATGAATTCTGCTGAAATTGAAGCAAGAATAATCATCAAATTTATGGTGAGGCTTGAGTAGAAGAATGGTGAAATTGCTGATGCTTTACAAAAAATTTACGAAGACAATGCCCCAAAGAAATCAGCAGTTTACTTATGGATGCTTGTTTTAAGAAGGCACAAGATGATGTTGAAGATGAGGCTCACAGTGGCAGACCACTCACATCAGTTTGCAGGGCAAAAATCCATCTCATTCGTGCCCTCATTATAGAGGACTGATGAATAACAGCATAAAGAATAGCCAATACCACAGACATCTCAACTGGTTCAGCTTACACAATTCTGACTGAAAAATTAAAGTTGAGCAAACTTCCCATTCAGGTGCCAAAACTATTGTGCCCAGATCAGCTGCGGACAAGAGCAGAGGTTTCAATGGAAATTTTAAACAAGTGGGATCAAGATCCTGAAGGATTTCTTCAAAGAATTGTAACAGTCGATGGAACATGGCTTTCCCAGTATGACCCTGAAGAAAAAGCAATGGCTACCAAGAGCTGGAAGTGGTCCAGTTAAAGCAAAAGTGAATTAGTGAAGAGCAAAGGTCATGGCAACACTTTTTTGGGATGCTCCCAGCATTTTGCTTGTTGACGTTCTGGAGGGCCAAAGAATGACAACATCTGTTTATTATGAGAGTGTTGCAAGAAAGGTAGCCAAAGTTTCAGCAGAAAAATACCTGGGAAAGCTTCACCAGAGAGTCCATCTCCACCACGACAAAGCTCCTGCTCACTCCTCTCATCAAACAAGGGCAATTTTGCAAGAGTTTCAATGGAAAATCATTAGGCATCCCCCTTACAGTCCTGATTTGGCTCCTTCTGACTTGTTTCCTAATCCTAAAAAATCTTCCAGGGCACTTATTTTTCTTCAGTTACTAATGTAACAAAGACAGCACTGACCCTCAGTTCTTTAGAGATGGACTATTATAAATGGCTGATATTAATATCATTGCTTTAAAAAGTATCTTGAACTTGGAGCTTTTTTCTTAAGAAATATATTTGATATGTTTTATTTTTACTTTTAACTTCCATCTTCCCATGAGCTTTTTGAGGTCCTCTTGTATGTTTAACTAGATGAAGCTCATTTTGGCTCTAAAACTTAAGAGTCATGTTATAAATCCATTTAGGTTTATATTAATATATTCAAAACTGCTCAGAGAAAAACTAAGCAACTCTGATCGCTAAATATGTCTGTGCAAGCAAATTATTCCGTCATTTCACTCAAAGGAAAGTCTTTCGTGTCATACTTTTTGATGGCAGTTCATTACATTGTACCTCCAGGCTACTTGCTTTCTTTTAGCAAGATCCATTACATAGAGTTTTAAAATATGTTAGTAGAAAATAGGGCAAAAGTATTGCATTTAAGATATTTCTCCTAAGGGTTAAAACATGCTTTACACACACATACTCACTCATTCACTCTCTCACAAACATCTGCCTAGGAGAACAGAGTCCTGAGGGGAAACAACACTTGCAGGTACACACTATAGCAGATCTGGGACCTGAACCCTGTGCCAGTGAAAACGTACATGACAATTGGTAACCCACAGCAACCTAATTCTTCAAAGTAGCTGTTGATGTCAGAAAACCAGGGCCCTGAAGTCCAATAATTACAGCTCTGAAGACAAATAAAGCCACATTTGGCAATGTCACTTACTGATCATTATGTTACCACAAGGTATGTACTTTTTGTGAAAGTGCAGTATCAAATACAACACAAGGGAACACAGGAGCTTCTGCTTGTACCATACTCTATCTTTTAATCCAAGATTAACAAAAAAGGCTCAAGCAGCCTATTTGCTAATGTTTAAAGCTTCAACTTAGGGAAAGATGATTATACTGTAAGAAAAATGTTATTTTCTACAAAATTAATAATCTTTTAGAAATCATAAAACACTTCCAAAAAAGCATTTCATTAAATTATGGGTGCTATAAAATGGATTTTTTATTTAACTTGACATAAGGCAATGACTCATATTTCATTAGAAATCTCTGAATTGCTCTGATCTTGGTAGAGCTTTTAAAGCTAGTGAGCACAAGATCTCCTCTTCTAATTTAATATTTCTGGAAATCTTTTGAATGTGATGTCTGAATGATAATGAAAAGAAAAATACAGTGTTCTTTTAATAGCTTAAATGAAAGAGAGAATCTTTCAATGGCACTTCTAATCATTTTCAGAATCTGGAGACAATGCAAATAGAGAAACTAAAGTTAAATACCAAACCAAAAACAAAAGTCGAGTTGAACCAATGCCTCTCAACTTGGTATGTTTCAAAATCAATAATGACCAGTTTATATAATTTGGAAAGTGTTTGATTTTTGTTCTTGATTTTGTTTTCTGAAACTTACTTTGGGCAAAAGTTACCTTGAGGAGAAAAGAGTCAAAGAGCAACTAAAATAGAGATTGAAGAATGTAAGGATTTTTAAAAATGTTTTCATTAGTTTTTTTATAAGACTTTCAATAAACTGAACTTGAAAAGTCTGATAAAGGTACCCAATAAAGAAAATTTGTAATATTAACTCGTTTTCTGTTTTTTTTTTAATCTCTTTTTGCTGAGACATCATAAAATCTTTGGTATAATTAACTGGTTTAGGAACCTAATACAATTATAGCATATAATCATAAAATATTAATAGTTTCCCTCAACCACCATTTCATCCTGGATTGGAAATCTGGTACTAACAACAGGCTCTATTCATTAATACTATTCCAAATAACCGTATCTGGTCAATTTAAAGGGGGGAAATTAGCATATATGCAAAAAATAGCTTAGTAAGTTAAATTCAAGAATAAATATTTTTGTTTTTTTAACAAATACTAATTAAAAGCCAATCTACAAAAGCTTGGAAGGTAGCTGAAGTTTTCTTTACAACTAAGATGACAAGTCACATTTTGTCTATGTGTTTTGATCCATCACCCAGATGTCTGGTTTACAAGAGACCAAAGTTTAGAATGTTAAAGAACTTTCAAGTTATTTCTTAACATGGATCCCTTGGCTCTGCATAACCAACCCCCTACAGATTGATTACCCTTTCAGGTGGTGTGAACATCTATAGAGTCAAACACCCTGAAGACATCACAGCTCTATTACAGGCCTTGATTAGTGATTTCATTAAAAACCCAATGAACCAGGATCCATCCAGACAACCTGAGTCCTCAGGCAACGGTGTGTGAAAGAACAGGATAGATGGCAGCAGGTCGCAAAGACTACTCAGAAAAGACTTGATCACCACAACTGGGCCTATCTTTTCCCAGAGGGAGATTTGTTGAGAGGGGTCAAATACAAACACTGGAGGGTATATATTTAATAGTACAGAAGAAAGCATTTAGGCGATTCTGGTTTCTCCATCTCCCTACCAACTACTTTCATGTTGGGGGAAAAGAAATGTTCTGGGATGAAGCGAGAGGAAAAAAAGATTTATCTGTCACTTTAAGTTTATAAATGAAGGTTTTAGGGTTTATCTAGGCAACTACAGTAAAACTCATCCAGAGAAGCACTCTAAATTAAGTTTATAGTATACTTATTTATCTGTCACTTTTATCTTTTCAACATGTATCAGAACACCCAAGGAAGAGAAGACAATCTAAAATGGATACATATGGGAAAGGAAAATAAAAAAAATAAAGCAGAGAAAAGAGGCAGAGTCCAGGCCAGCAAACAGAAATGGGCCACACTGAGAGCCACCTTGGACGGCCAGGAGCCTGTCACATCTCAGCGGCCCCTGCTCCTGCTAAAGGGCCATTAGGCAGCCACTGGTCACTTCACCGCCCAGAGGCGGATAAAAGGAGAGGGGAAAGGAAAAATGACAGGCATTTAGTTCTGATGAGTGCAGTTGGTTGGAATAAGTAAACAGGCCAGTCAGAGCCTATTAATTTCCAAATCAACCCCTGAGGTATGACGGCAGGCTAAGCCTTAGCCACCAGCAGCAGAAGAGGGCCATCCACTTTACACAAGCCATCCTGCGAGGTGAGAACCAGAGAAAACTCAGAAGATACAGTGACATTGACAGACATGATTAAATAAAAGCAAAAGCAAGTAAACAAATATACTTGATTGAGAGGTTAGAATTTTAGGATGAATTGCTTCAGCATTGACTCCAACACACAGCCTATTCCTAAATATAATCGATGACAAACAACGTGAATCAAACTCGATAACACAGGTCTGTGCCAAAGTATGTGCCATGTTGTACCCAAGGAAGAACTTTTCCACTAAAAAACAATGGTTTTAAGCAAAATTAAAAATAGATAAGCATATCTTCTGTGTGATAATGCTATTTTCTACCCATAAGATGAAACTTTTGGTGACAGCTGAAAATGTAACGTTAGAGCTCTCAGGGGTGCTAAACAATAGCGTATGCAAGAGTACAAACAGACGGTCAAAAAAATAGTTTCTGACTTACCAGAGGTTCTGGGAAACCCAATAAAAGATAATTTCAGAACTACAGGCTTTCCTGTACGTAGCAAATTGATTGCAGATAACTGTAGAAGTCATACTCAGGACACAAATTTAGTGTCTAGTATTATTTTTCCCACCTTTCAGAGACCTTCTTAATTCAGGCTATGAATGATGGGTTTTTCTGAAAACACATATTACCTAAGAAGTTGCATGAGGAAGTCTGACCATATCTGAAATCCTAACAAAAGGCAAACACTAATGAAATTTGAAGTTTAAAAAAAGTTAAATAAATGAAAGATTAAATGTAGACTATGAAATCATAAAATTAAACTTCAGCCATCTAAGAAATTCCCTGAGTGTAGTATCCTGCTTCCCCACAATACCTAAAGAGGAAACAGTGCCTGTCTACACATTTATCATCAGTTTGTGGAATGCTTTATTTACGATCTATATGTAGATTCCAGGAAATATTTTTTCTTTTCTTAATTTTTTTTTTCTTAGTCAACTTGGCTAACGAAAAGATAAATTTAAGTGGCATTTTTACGAGGTCCTTTTCTAAGTGAGTTGGGAAATGGTAAATGGCCTGGTTACTAGGATTAAATTTGTGGTTGGAAAAGTACTGTGTTCTAAAAACATTGAATTCAAAATCACCAACCTAACTTTGCAAGTATGAGAGTGTTTGGAAACCACAGCTCCACCCAGACCCCATGGAAGAATCAGTTCCATTGCCCAGAGTTAAATTCTTAAAAGGATCAAAAGCCTGTTCCCCATCATTTGGATTCATAAAGATTCTGCTCAATATTGTTCTAATAGCAATAAACAATGGCCTGATTTTATACTCTACCAGGTAGAGAGCTGTAAACAAACAGAACTAGTTTAGAACGGTTTTCTTTTAAAGTTACAATCCAGTGATACATGATATTGCAATACATTCTATGTTTAAAGAGGCAGGCTCTGTGTGTGTGTGTGTGTGTGTGTGTGTGTCTCACAGCTAGTCAGTAGTCCATTAACTGAATGCCGTAGATGATATAATTTCCATTTCATAAAATCAAACAAAACACTGTATTGTTTTCAGGTCTTAGAAATAATGTTTCTAGTTAAGGAGATCATGACTAAGATAAATACTCCAATAGGAAAAAGAAAACACACAGAAGAAAAGAATATGTATATGTAGGGAGTAAAATGTCTTAACATTTTTTACTATCAAAGGGTATCATATTTTAAGTCATACTACAAATACAATGTCAAATTTAGAAAAATACCATCTCGAAAAACCAATTGCTAATTTACCAAAGTTGACACAAGAAATGTAAGAATTCAAGAACCAGCACACATTTGTTTCATAATTGCATTTCTCTGTTTTCTTACCCTGTATATGGTACAGTCGGACTCTATGGGTAATATGTTCAAAAAAGCAAGTCACTTCCGAATAAATCCTTCCATGTGTCACTCTGACCAAGGGCAGTAGTTTGTAAACATAAGGCTGTGAGGACGAAACGACATTTTTAAGAAAAATATTTTGGCTTGTAAACTTCAAGTGTTTATTACAGCTTTCAAACCGGCAAATATGTATCACCTGATATATGCAATTTTAAATAAAAAACAAACCTTATAAGGTATCAGAATATGCACGTTATAAAAATTAAATTGTTTTGCTATTCCAAAAATTGCTGAAGATAGAAAATACAAGTGTTTACAACTTGATTGGCCTAGAGGATCTATAGATATTCCTCTCAGCTAAAAATTTCTAATTAAAATCCTTCTATATTGTCCACAGTTATTTATTAGAAATAGCAATTGTTCTACAGCAGTGACATTTTCCCAGGCAAATATTTATTATAACCATGGCCCCGTAACGTTCAGGGTTCTGGGCAGGTGGCAAGATGAGTACAGGGAGTCATCTAGGCAAACAGAAAGCAGGATTCAGAAACACAGTTTAATCACAGTCAGGTTTACTAAGCTATAAAACATTCTGCCCTTTTACTTGAAAGAACTAGCTGAATATAAAGTAAATTTACAAACTTGAAAAAACTACTTAGAAACCACTGGAACCTCAATTCAAGAAAATATGGGAACAAAGCATACAATTTATATGACATGGGAACAAATTTAAAGCATTTATGAGGAATTGTATCTTTTAAGTATTAGGTACCTTAGTTCAGCAATACCATAAAAAGTTAGGCTTGCAATGTGAACTACTTAAGCAGTATAAGATTTTCAGAATTGTGTAATCTTTATCCAAATTCAACGCTTTGGCAAGAGAAAAATACTCTGGAGTTAATAAAAGGCTTACTAGTTTACAAAGATCTGGTACCTAATTATCACACAGCTAGAAAGTGAGGGAGGGGCACAAGAAACTGAGATGGTGAGTTCTGGGCTCTTGCCTTTTTACGATACACCAGACTGCCTCTTTCTCTGACGTGCTTTTATTTTCTCTGTAAATATATGAAAATTCTCTTTATCTTTCTAACTGACATTAGAGCTATTTAAAGATATTTAAATAAATTAGTTATTAGTATCCATATATAATATTCCATAGCACAGCTACTTTTTTTTTAAACTATAAGAACAGTCAATCAAAATAAAATGCCTGTCCCGTGAAAAAGCTGGTGAGAAAACACTGAAATGGCTTATACTTGGGAACCACTGCCCCTCCTGGGATGCCTAGTATGAGCTGCAGTTTGCCTTTAATTCCTTATCAATATAAGCAAAATACAAACAAACAACAACATTAAAAAAAAAAAAAAGAAAAGAAAATCAGAGTCCTTAGTGTGGCCAATACAATCCCTTAAGATCAAAATTTTCTTTAGCAGGTTTCCCTAAATTGTGGAACAAAAGTAACCTTTTTCAGGAGACAGGTCCCAAGGCAACAAAACAATAAGAATAGTTAACTGATCTTAAGGTGGGGGAAATCTATAAAGGTATAAAACAAAGGAAGAAATTCTACAGAAAAAAAATACAGAATTGACTACATGAAAATTTAGAACTAGTATAAAAGAATAATAAAATAATTAATAAAATGACACAATGAGGGAAAATTTTGCAACATATAGGGAAAAAGACTAATTTTACCACATATAAAGAGTACTTAGAGATCAATAAGATACAACAGAAAAATGATCAAAGAATATACAAAGGAAACTCACAAAAGAAGTATAAAGATAAATAAATCTATGAAAAAGTTCAATCTCATGAGTAATCACAAAAGTCTTAACAGGAAAATATTTTTCTATTAAGCTATTATTATTGACAAAGCTTTTACTATGGCTAATTCTCAGGGCTTAAATTGGTATAGTAGAGAGTTACTACCAAAAAATGCTGATGGGAATGAACATTTATGCAATCTTTTTAGAAGGAAGATAAGCAGTACGTACCACAAAGCCTTAAAAGGCTTCAGACACAGACACAAAATGACTCTTCTAGAAAGTTATTCTCAGAAAATAATCAGAATTGCATAAAAAGAATGCTACAAAGAAAGCTTATCACAAGTTACAGTAATGAAGAATCAGGAGGAAAAAGTACATATGCATTAGGGAATTCTTAAACACAACAATGTATATTAAAATTATTTTCAAAAAACATGCCATCAGATTGTAAGCATTGTTACCAATAAAAATAAAATATGTACCTGTAATAAGATAAGACTTAAGACTGAGGGAAAAGGGATAGCTATAAAAGGCAGTAAAAAAATACATCAAAATGTTGACAGTGGTTTTCATGGGGTTGTGTACTAGTTGGCAAATTTTAATGTTTTCTTCATAGTTTTTTGCATTTTCAAAACATGCCAGAGTTTGTATATACTACACCTTTATAGTCAAAGGTGAAAAAAAAATCATTTTTTAAAGTACTGTAAGTTAAGGAGAAAAATCATCCAGTAGATAATCTATTTTTCCCACGTGGCTAGATGTTTTGTGTCTGTGTATCTGTTACGATGAATATGTATAAAACACCACGACACCACTCTGAACAAGCTTCTTTCCATGGAGAGAGCACCTGTTCATTGCATCAGTAACAATCCTAACTGAATTCTAACTCTGAAAAACTATTTATCTAATTTTCAACTACAACTGCTAAGCATCAATAAGGTGATATAATATTGAAACCAAAAGCTCATCTATCTCTAATAGATGAATCAATGATAAAATCATAAGCTACATTATCTTTTTCCTCAATATTCTTTCAATAAGTATTTACTGCACTTGTCATCTCATCAGCACCACTTACCTTGGCATCACCATCAGGTAAGAAGAGGTAGGCACCACTTTTGTCAGGTTTATTTGTGGTTCCATACCATGAAAATTGCACATTTACTTCATGGTGTTTACCATCTTCTTTAGTCATCATTTTCTAAAGATAAAAAAAATTTTTAAAGCAACTCACTACTAAGATGTTAATCATGTTGTATCTGGTTCCATGTATATGATAATTTTTTTAAAAATTACCTCAGCATAGATTGAAAAAAAATATATATGTGTATATATATTTAAGAGACAAGGTCTTGCTCTGTTGCACAGGCTGGAGTGCAATCACAGCACACTGCAACCTTGAACTCATAGGCTAAAGTGATCCTTCCGCCTCAGCCTTCCAGGTAGTTAGGAGTACAGGTGTGCACCACCACATCCAGCTAATTTTTAAAATTTTTTGTGGACACAGGGTCTCACTATGTTGCCCAGGCTGGTCTTGAACTCTTGGCCTCAAACGATCCTCCTGCCTTGGCCTCCCAAAGCTCTAGGATTATAAGCATGAGCCACTGCACCTGCCCTGAAAAATACTAACTTAAGCCTCTAAAATTCACAGTTCTTGGTTAAACACCCAGATTTTATGCTTAGCCCTGGAATTTAAACCTTCATAACAGGAACAAAAGTCAGAACACACTCATCAAGGAACAGAGAAATACATAAACTGGAATTCTAGACCAGTGCTTCTCAAACTTTCTGTAGAAGGAGCAGGCTTATTTTTTATTTCCAATAGGTATGAACCAATATTTTTCTAAAGTATAATAAAAATATTAAAAATTAAATTTAAACATTAAATTGAAAGTGATATACCAGATATTCAAAGTTATTATTATTAGAATCAATAGGCATTTGACTCTGTCAAATACTTTCAAAGTTTCCACAAACATTTCTAAACATTCACAATTTCCACACCTATCTCATGGACCAGTAACCAACAGTCCACGGAACAGCAACACCCACAGAACACAGGCGTGAGCAGCAAGTGGTTAACGAAGGTACAAATAGCTGCTCATGTACCCTTTCACCACAGTACTTTGTACAGCCCTACTTAAGACATTTTCCCCCTTTGCATAAATAATCTACACATGCTGTAGTAAAAATGATAAGTGAATTTCAGAACTCTTCAGAACATACCTCCATAAGCCCAGATTGAGCAAACCAGAGTGCAATAAAGGAGTTCTCTAGAGTTATAGATTCTTCGGCATATAATTTGTTCTTTATGTTGAAAATTCCTGTATCTTCTACTTTACCATTATAGAAGACATAATTAGCTAAATGTGAATTTGAACTTGTTGATTCCAAAATCTTATACACTTTCATTCCCAACGGTGGTACATGTGCTAGAAAAGAGACCTTTAAAAGATAGGGAAGGGGATTTATTAAAGAGATATGTTATCCACTGAAAGGCAAACCCCTGATACTTTTGGTAAAAACCACAAACTACCATATTTTTTAAAAAGAGAATACAATTGGCCTTCCGTATTCCCTGGTTCTGTATCTGCAGATTCAATCAGCCATGGATGAAACATATTTTTAAAAAACCCACTAAAAAGTAACAACAATTTAAAAAATACAAATTAAAAAAATACATTATAACAACCATTTATACAGCATTTGTATTGCATTAGGTATTATAAGTAATCTAGAGATTAAAGTATAAAGGAGGATGTTACATGCAAATACAGATGTTCCTTGACTTATGACAGGGTTACGTTCCATCATTAAGTTGAAAATATCGTAAGTCAAAAATGCATGTAATACACCTAACCTACTGAACATCACAGCTTAGCCTACCCTACCTTAAATGTGCTCAGAACACTTACATTAGCTCATACTTGGGCAAAGTCATCTAACACAAGGCCTATTTCATACTAAAGTGTCGAATAACTCATGTAATTTATTAATCCTGTACTGAAAGTGAGAAACAGAATGGTTGTGTGGGTAGTCGAAGTACGGTTTCTACTGAATGTGTAACCCTTTCACACCATCTAAAAACAAAAAATCGTAAGTTGAGCCATCGTAAGTCAGGGGCCATCTGTACTATGCCATTTTATATAAGGGACTTGAGTACCCACAGATGCTGATACCCACGGAGGAGAGGGGGTAGTCCTGGGACTAGTCCTCCACAGATACTGAAGGATCACTGGATAATACTATTCTATAAAGGTTTTGATTTATGGGTAGAGTATACACATCTTACTTCATCCAGAGAACCTAATAACCTCAAGTTGGCAGGCTTATCAAAGCCTTTAATACTTTCATTCAAAATGTGAAATCATGTGACCATCCTCAATTGTCCTACTATAGTCTTCTTAATGGACACCTAGAGGAGGAAATTCCCCGTGAACACAGGGCTTACTGTAAATGACTCTTCCTATCCGAAACCTTTTTGTAATATTATTTCAGTATATAAGAAAAATAGTAAACATAATATAGATATTAAACACACTAGCTGAGTCAGCACCAGCCATCAAATGCTTGAGGTTTAGCAGACAATAAACAAGGCATGTGAGATCACACAGTGTAAGACATGACTCCTGCCTTGCAGCAGCTACTATTTCACTTTCTAGATGGGATGCTTCCTGTAAAATCTGACCCAAACTTATATTACTGTTTTCCTTTCTATCTAAAAGATTATGCATATATAAAAGCAACCACCAATGGCTTATTTTTTTCTGAAATGGTATCTTGCTATAGTGCCCAGGTTGGCCTTGAATACCTGGGCTCAAGCAGTTCTCCTGCCTCAGCCTCCTAAGTAGCTGGGACTGCAGTACCCAACACCACACCCAGCTAATTAAAATTATTTATTTATTTATTTATTTTAGAGACAGGGTCTCACAAAGTTGGCCAGACTGGTCTTGAACTCCTGGCCTCAAGGGATCCTCCCTGCCTCACCCTCCCAAGCAGCTGAGAGTACAGGCATAAGCCACCATGCCCAGCTTAGCAGTGGCTTTTGAGAAGCAGAAGCAACTCTCTTTTAGAGCTCCAGCTTATGGCTGCAGCTCCAGAAGTACAGTTTAAATTACACTCCAGACTCTAAAAACTTAACCGTTCTAGTGAGGTGGGGCTCAATATAATACTGTTTTAAGAAACTTCCACACACAAAAAAATATTACTTAAGCACAGATTTTCCATAATTGTATCTCAAAAAAGAAGCACCTTAATTATTTTAGGAAGTTTCTCTTTTGTGATGTGTTACGTCACCTTTGCAATGAAAAGTTGAAACTATCCAAAATTACTAAGAAGGGTGGTATTTACCTAAGTTTCATCATGCCTAATTATCATTAAATAGAGTTAGACAAAAAATTCAAAATTTTATGAGTAATAATTACTTAATTACTTCAGAATAAACTTAACAATATGCGTACTAACAGAAATATACAACATACATACTAATAACATGTACTAACATAGAAATATTAACAAAAATATTAACATTTAGGAAACACAGGATTTATTTTCCTTCAGTGTCACTTTACTGGCCAGTTAAACTCTCTGGTATTTACAGCTTTCACCACTTCACATACACCAACACGATAGCTCAGTGGGGCTTTTACACACGCATACACTATACACTGCTATGCTTGTTTTACAACGCCTCTTTAAGTTCTGTGGCCACAACATACCTCATAGGCTGTTCCTGAAATAGCATTTTTTCCATCCCAAACTGCACTGACTTGAACTTCGATAGGTTGTCCTGAAGCAGAGAACACTTGCACCGTGGGGGAGCTCACATAGACTGAGACCACCGAGGTTCGGTCTTGTTCTAAAGGATTATATATCACAAGGTACCTGCAAAAGAAGCTGTTTCACTATTGGAATCTCAAAATATTTTTACTTCTTTACTTCTTTCATATTCTTTGTAATACCTCAGTTCATAGAAGGTCACAGAGCCAACTAATAGAGAAGAATTAAAGGAACATTCTAGAAGAACTTTCAGAGAACAGGCAATTTTATCACAACAAATATCACATAGTACAAAGGGTAATGAAATAATGACTGAAAAAAAACTTTAAAAAATGCTTACAAATCGAAGACATTAATAAACTTGTAATAAAGCTTTTTTCCAGATCCCAGGAAGCTTTATGAATATGGTTTTATTCATCTATCTAAAAGAATCAACTCCATACAACTAATACCTCTAATTCCTGCCAAATCTCACTGAATAAAAGAATTCATAATTTGTCTGTTTGAAATTTAGTCACAATTAACTTCAATTAAAAATCTGACATTCATTTTAGACTACCAAAACACAGCAAAACACAGGGCTATATATGCAAAATTATATTAATTCACACATGTATTTTATAAACAAGGGGCCGTTACTGCTCAAAGAAGTTGATTCTGGGAAAAAAGGTCACTTGAAGTGAGTCTGCTTTTATAATAGGGCCCAAAATTTATAAAAAATCATGATAAAAAAAGATTTGATTATGAATTAGACAGAAAAAGGAAAATAAAAATTATTAAAACAAGTTTAGGTAATATTTGCAACTGTGTACAATTTTTAACTTAAGCCAAAAAAATGAATGAACTGGGATTTTTGGCACAATTTTTCTAATATTTTATACAAGTACATTTTGACATCCTTCATGTAACATTTAATTTTCATAGGCTGATTTTAAACACAATTATATTTGTGAAAAATATTTATACATTTCATCATTTTTCCTAAACTCCTCTCTTAATTTTCTGATATTCAAATAATTCTCAGCTGAAGCACCCAACAACCTTGACTTTCTCACTAGTATAACTCTGCCAGATCCTGTTTCATGGCCTTGCCTGTGAGTGGCAATGTTCTAGGCCGTCATAGCACACACTTCATGAAATCTGCATCCTTTGAAGGATTTATGATTTTATTTATAATCCATATGGATCATATTATCTTCAAATAAATCAAAAGGTATTTCAAAGAAGATATCTGACTACTAATATAACTCATTGATTCACTAGTGAATATTTTCATGATCTGAAATATTTTGTTTTCCTATACAACTTTGTAACTGCAGGCACACAGAACCGAATATTCAGATAACAACTGCCTCTCCCTGACACACAGTATCTATAGATGGTAGAAGCAAGCTAGCATCTGTTTATTGTGATGCATCAGAAAGCCTACTAGTGTTCTCTCATCCTGTATGTGTGTCCTATATATTTCTGCTTTCAATTGAATTATACACCATTCATTAAGAAATAAAATAGATACCTGCAGGGACCAAAAGTAAAATAAAGGACAACAGGAAAGAACAAAGGAAAAGAAAGAGGATATAACACAAAATCTATAAAACATTTGACTTGTAAATTGTTTACCAGGAGAAACAGTTATGGTTTAAACAATATTCTGAGATACCGAAAGTGACAATATGACAATAAGAATGTCTCTAATTCCTACTAGGCTTACAGTACAGATCAGGATAACAAGACCTAACTTGCATGGCTTAAGTTCATTGACATTCCAAGAATATCGCTGATTCCTGTTAGGCTTATAGTATAGATCAGGATAACAAGACCTAACTTGCATGGCTTATGTTGAGATTCCACATGTACACAAGAGAAGAATAGGAGAAGCCATGTAATCACAAACATACTTACGAAGATCACTGAAACCTAGTGCTAGACAAAACCCCATTTTATTAATATCCACAGAAGCAACTCCCAAGGAGAGTGAGGCTGATGCCCCCGTGAGAAGCGTGCTCAAGAGACCTACCTGAAGGATCATCTCAACCTCCTCACACCTTCCCACTGCCCTCTACCACTACTGACATTTTACCTGACTGTTCTCCCATCACAAATGCACCTAGAGAATCTCAACTGTCAGGGTTTATTGTTACCGATGGGACTGTACTCTACATTCCCCTAAAATGCACTGGGGTAGAAAAATAGTGGAAGGTCACTCATTCTCTGCACCAAAGATATTCAAACCAGAACACGAGACATGAGTGATTTCCTCCTGAAACCCATGTCCCCAGAGGCTGATAGAGCTAGTATGTGAAGAACTTGAGAAAACTGTGGTCTGAAGACTGAGGCCAACCTTCTCACTCTGCAGAATCCCCGAAGCACATTCCGGCACCTTTGGCACACTAAGCCTGGCATCCCCACAGTGTGCTCATTTAATGCTCCACCACACAGAGCTGGTCACGAAGGCTGTGATAATAAAGCGTAATGTGCGCCCAAGCAATAAATTAGGTAATGAGCATCCAGAACACTGATTCCTTCCCATGGAAAAAAAAATGACTCACATTTAACACAAATAATAATTTTAACTATACATTTGGTTTTGTACCATATTAAATCACTTTTTATAATAAGCTGTGAACTAGGTTCTGTTTTGTTTCATTTTAGTAGCTAATTAGTATTTGACCATAATGATGTTTCTACTGTACTGAATGATTATATAATTATCATGCCAGGAATCTATTCAAAACTAAATGTGTAGAGTATATAATGAGTATAATGCCGCACTAAGAAAATAATTTTTAACATAATTAGAGATTCACAGCATGTTCTTCAAGTGCATCACAGTACAAATTTATCTGATACACAAACTCCTATCTATGTACATGTTTAGTAGAGTCCAGAGAAAGTATGATCATATATAAATTATAGTTCCCTTGGAAATAACTATACCATCACAAATTAACTAAATTTTCATTGTCATCATCACGTTTGGCAGTCAAACATTGGTTATGCTGCCAGTATCCCCAAACATGAGTCCTTTCATGCCCTTTGGTTGAGAGCTTTCAGTATCTGATCATAACATCATACTCACTTACTGAAAATTAACAATATTTGATCCATACTAACAAAACAGTAGTATTCATATCCTGAAAATGCAGAGGATTAGTTTCTATTTTACCCTGGAAGCTCAGTGTTTTTTTTTTTCCTTCTCCAATTTCCCCATATCAGCATTAGCTTCCTACCTATCATCTGCCACCAAGGCACCTCCAGCCTCCTAGTTCTCATTGACACTGGGTCCCCACAACTTGGGGTTACAGGCAATTATCTCAATTCTGTGCATAGAAGGAACAGCTCTCATCTCACGAAGAAAAAACACCCATATGTTAACTGCCAATCAAATCAGAGGCCAGAAGGTGATCTACTTTGGCCGGGAGAAAAAAGAATAGAGAAAAATGAAAGAACCTCCCATGTGCTCACGCCAAACTGAAAATCACTTCAGGGAAGAACTGGGATACCGCTGTAAACGTGGTTCTGTCCTTCAACATTCTACCAAGAATGAGTATATTCAGAACTCCTTCACTTATTTTATAGAAGTAATTCACATCGTGTTAAGAAAGACTAAATGTGGCAATCCCTGAGTCCTCTCTTTGAGGCTAATCTCATCAGTGCCCACTAAAATGTAATAATATATTAGGATGACACAGGCCTCCTTGTAGGACTCCATGAAGGAGAGTGGAAGGAATATGCCCCCTGCTCAGAGGGACCTTGGAATCCTCACTCAAAGTGCTTCCCATATGCCTGGGCCAGTCCAAGCCCGGATGGGCGACCTCTGAGACACAGCCTCCCATCTCTCCCACTGGGCAGATAAGGAAACTGAGCCTCAGCAAGGTTAGGTAAGTTGCCAAGATCTGTTCAGCTAAAAAGTGACACAATGGTGCTTAGAACTCAGTTTACTCCCAGGGCCATCTTCTTAACCACTTCACTCACAACACAAGCGTATAAGGATCTTTTTGACAGCTGGAGTTTACCATGGAGATTCCCTTATTTCCAAATTCTTATGTGAAGAGCTTCCTCCTCAGCGATGCCAAAGATCCCCACAGAGCTTCTCTCCTTAGGAGGCTCAGGATGAACATAAGCTATTTATATTTCACGTACATTATATTTGTGAAAGGAAATTTTTAAACTGGAACACAAAAAATCTTGCACTATACACTGAGGAGTTCACCTTATGACCTCACTGCATGAAGTAAGCAAAAACAATATTTAAGGAAACTTAAAAAACACTACATGTTTTTATGACAGTGCAAGGAAGATAAAAATGAAAAATATTTTCAAGTCCTCTGTAAGTATAGTTTAAAAACCAGTTAAGCAATCACCAGAAGTTTATATGAAAAATAATTGTAACTTCATGTGCCTACCACAGTACCTGGCACAGAATAATGTTCAATAAATAGGCGATGAATGACTAATGCAGAAAAATCCCATTAGGAGAATTTATCACTTATAAATAATACCTACTAGTGTGGGGCTTTATATTTTATCAGGCCATTTTCATTTTTATTATTTTGATTCTTCAAAAAATGCTTTTCAATTACTCAAAAAATACAAGGTAAGTAATTAACCCCTATGTAAAGACAGAGGAAATCACAGATCCAGGGTCACAAAGAAAGTTAAGAACGAAGCAAAGACTAGAGCTCATTTTGCCTGATTCTTGATACGTGACAATGTATTAAAAAAATTCATTTCAAATAAGAATATATTCATCTTCTCTAAGTAGCCTCATTTGTGAAACACAATCTAGAGGAGAGTATTAACCTTTATACAGTATTCTGAATACTAAAATATATAGATTTATATGTTAACAAAAATTGCAACACCTAGATTTGAAGTCCTTTTGATATATTCCATCTTGTTTTCTAGGTTTAAAATATAATGCTTACCATACTAGTTATCAGAAAAAAAAATCAAGTTATTAAAAACTAGAGTGCCTTTTTAAGATATATATTAGATCTTCAAAAATCACAGTTTGTGATTCCTCGGCTCTGGAGTCAGACATTCAAGCTCAAATCCCCACCATGCCACTTACAGTTTGAGAAGCTTTGGACAAGTTATTTCATTTCCCCAAGACTTAGTAGCCTCAATCTATGAAAATCAGGAGACAAGATTATTGTTGGATGTTAAATGAGTAAATGACAGTGAAAACCACCTAGCTCAGACCAGGCACAAAGTAGAACCTCAGTAACAACTCAGTCCTCTCCTATCTCTTACAAGACCCTCAGGGCATCCTGACCAAGGACCCTGGGACACCATCACACCAGATGGCACAGTGAATGACTTAAGGAACGCAGACTGAGCTGTCACAAATCCTTTTTGTATATGACCAAATTAAAAAGCAAGAAAAAAGGAAAGAAGGATACCAGCTGGTGTGCGTGGTTATAAACTTATGAATGTGAATACATAGTCCCAGTCATGGAAGTACCTACAGTCTAGGAGAGGGAGAGACAGAAACAAACTGGGAAATTTAATGTAATAGGGCAGGCAATAAGACAAAGGTATATAAGGCATGTGACACATACACAAAATGGGGGCAGTTAGTACAACTAAGAATTAATCAGGAGACCAATCAAAAAACAAAATGAATAGAACGTATAGACAGAAAATGATAAAAATTTACTGAGGGACGTAAAAATGAATAAATAAATGGAAAGACATAGATCTTTCTAGGTAAGAAAACAAAAATAATGCCAAAACAAAAACAAAAACCCTCTCACAAGATTAACTCATGAATCTTATACAATGCCAATCTAAATCCTGTGGAAATCCTTTTGTTAAGAGAAAGGTAAGAAAAGGGAAAGGATCATGAACTGGACAAAATAATCCTATAATAAAAAATTAACTATAATAAGACAAATGATAAAATGGAGGCATTAAAATAATATGCCGACATTGATTCCAAATGAACTTAAAACATAAAAAATGATAGAAAATTTGTAGGAAAAAAATATGCAAAATTTGTGGTGAAAAAGGTCTTTCTAATCATAACCAAAAAAAAAAACAGTCAAAAGCTGATAGATTTGATAACAAAAGCTTAAAACTTTTTCTATCTTAAAAATAAGATTTAGAAAGGCAATATACGTAACATAAACATTTGTACCCCCATAGTATGCTGAAATTAAAAAAAAAATAAGATTAAACAATAAAAACTTAAATCTTTAGAATCTCTTAAATGATGTCTTTTTGTATGTGAATAATTGACTGACAGCTTTAGGGTGGGGCTGGTCACTGGAAAAATGAAGGCAGGATTAGAGGGTTGGGACTTTCAGCCCCATCCCCCAACCTCCTTTCAGCCCCACCTCCCAAACTCTGGGAAGGCAGAGGGGCTAAAGGTCAAGTTGATCACCAATGGCCAATGGCTTAATTAATCATGTCTATGTAATAAAGCCTCTATAAATACACAAGAGGACAGGGTTTGGAGAGCTGAACATGTGTATGTTTTTGGAAGGCGGCATGCCCGGGAAGGGCATGGAAGCTCCACGCCCCTTTCCCTATACTTCATCATACATATCTCTTCATCTGTATCCTTTGTAATATCTTTTATAATAAACTGATAAACCTAAGCGTTTTTCTGAGTTCTATAAGATGCTTTAGTAAATTAATCAAACTCAAAGTAGGGGTCGTGGGAAGCCTAACTTGAAGCCAATTCTCAGAAGTTCTAGAGGTGTGGACTTGGAACTGGCATCTGGCGTAGGGGGCAGTTTTGGGGACTAAGCCCTCAACCTGTGGGATCTGACACTATCTTCAAGTAGTGTCAGAGTTGAATTAGAGGACACCTAGCTGGTGTCTGCTGCAGAACTGATTACTTGCGGGGTGGTGGGGAGAATCTTCCTCCACCGCCATTTGGTCACAGAAGTCTTCTGTGTTGATTGTTGTGTTGTCATGTGAGAACAGAGAAAAAATGGTTTGAGTTTTCCTAAACACTTTCACTTCCAGAAGACATCGAGGAGTTGACGACAAACAAGAGATCTCACATCTACTAGCCAACTAGAAAAACTAGATAAAATAGTAATCATTTGCTTGAGAGCAAAGGAACACTGTGAAGAGAAGAGTGAACTTCACAGAAATGACCACCTTCTGTAGTCTGGGGCATGCCAATTCGCAGTAAGGGAGAGGTTGAGAGTTCCATGCAAAGCCTCGTACAAAGTCTAGAACAAATCACTAGGGGTTAAAAGAGCATTTAGTGGGGACTTGGGAAGCTTCAGGTACACAGCTGATTTTCTCATTAGGACAAGTGCCAAATACTGAGGCTATGCAGAAAGGGAAGTTTAAAACCTAAATAGAGAGCTTCTGAAATGCCCCAGAACACATCAGGGAGTAGGGCCTACAAGATACAGCAAACTATTAGTTGAAAACCTAGAAAGCCAGATGAACAAGAGGTTCAGAAAATCAGCCTCAATTTAGCATAGCCATTGATTGGAATAGTACCTTCTAAAAGAAGAAATTTTCTGGATCCACTATAAAGTTTATATGTTAATATAATGTCTAACACTCAATATAAAATTAGGAGACATCTCAAAAGACAGAGCTACATGACTAAACACCAAAATGAAAAAGACAAAAGAACCAGAACCACACATGACCCAGATATTGAAGTTAGCTGATAAGACTTTAAAATAACAATTAATATGTCCAAGGAAAGACAAAAACATGAATAAGGTAGATGAAAGGTAGAGCATTTCACCACATTAATTAATACATTATAAAAAAAATCAAATGAAATTCCAAAAGGATAAATATTCAAAATTAAAAACTCCACAGGTGTGTTTAGCAACAGCAGAACAGATGTGTTTAACTCAGCAGAATAGATGTCAATAAAAAAGTATCCAAACTGAAGTAGAGACAAAAAAAGATAAGGCAATATAGAAAAGAATGCTAGGGACATAGGTAACTCAGTGAAAAGATTTAATATGTTAAATAAAATATGTGTAGATGAAGATAAGAGAGAAAATAGCATAAAAGAAATATCTGAACAGCTGAGAATTTTCCAAAACTAATGAAGAGACCAACTCACAGAAACAGAAACTCCATGAGTCCCAAACAGGGGGAAAATATACCATGATGTATCATGTTAAGTCCCCTCATCTCCTCCAAAAAAGGCAAAATCTTAGAAGCAACAAGTAAAAATATGACAATACTGACAAAGGAACAACAATAAGATAGTCAGCTGACACATCAACAGAATGAAGGAATCCAGGAGAAAATAGAATTACATATTTAAAATGGTGAGAAAACAATAAACAAAAGCCAACCTAGAAATCTATACTCAGCAAAAATTTCTTTAGAAAATAATAAAGATATCTGCAGATAAACAAAAAGTGAGAGTATGAGTTAACAGCAGACTTATACTAAAAGAAATGCTAAGTGTTCAGGCAGGAGGAAAACAATCTCAGAAGGAAACAAGAAATTGCAGGAAAAAAGGAAGAGTACAAAGGGGGGTTAAATACGTGGGAAAATATAAATGAATATCAGCTACATAAAACAATACAAAAATTAATAATTTAAACTAGAGTATAAGGCATTCATGCTTTTCTGTGGTAAACACTGAAAAAATAAAAATCATCTATAACTAATAAGTTAGGATAAAAAATGTAATAATAAAAAAAATCCAACCTAAAGGAAGGCAAGAAAAGAAAAATGAATTTGAAGGTTACTTACCAAAATATTAGCAATAGCCATTTGTTAGGTGATGGCATTTTAATTCATTATTTTTCATAATTTCCAAATTTCTTGTATCTAATATTTATAATTTTATAATCAGAAAAAATATAACTTAAAAATAGTCTGCCATTTAATCCAATGATTCCTACTTCTAGAAATTCATAAGGAGAAAACTAGAAATATACATTAATATTAATAATAAATATTTAAACTATTATGTTTCATACCTAAATAATATAATTATCTAAACAAAACTATTCAAAATATTATATTTATTAGCTAATGAATATAATATTAAATTGAGGGAACAAATTAATAATTAAAAGTATACTTATGGGTTAGAATATTAATAGCCATTAAATACTTCTGAAGATTTTTTAAAAATACAAAATGTTTGTTATATTATTAAATATGAAAGATATTTCTTTCAACGAATGATTATATACAAAGAATGATCAGTGAAGTATAAAGCTATGTAAAATTCTATACGAAAAACAAACAATAGATATTTCATCTAGATTTTGGGATTATGAGTGAATATTCTGCAACTCCTTTTTATACTTCTGGATATAAAACACTATTCCACAAAAATGTATGTGTTTTTAAAATAATCAGAAAAATAACAATAGCAAATAATTTTTTAAAGGGGGAGGTCGTTAGCCAGGCAAAGGAAAGCAGGAAAATATATTCCAGGTAGAGTGATTGTAAGAATAAAGGCACAGATACATGAGTAAGAATGTTATTTTCAGGACATAGAGACCATTCAAAACCACTAGAAGGTAGTAAAGTGAACCTCTAAAAATGAAAATATATGAAGCTAGAAAAAAAGAAATATAAATCCCAAGTCACAGTGAGGATTGGGGTGTCTTTAAATCATTGCAAGGAGCTTGGACCTTATTATGCAGTTGATGGGGAAGGTTTAACATTGCCAAATTTTCATTTTCAATACTTCTTCTGGTTGCCAGGTGAAAGGATTTAAGGGGTGAAGACTCAAAGCAGGAAGACCAAGTAGATAGCTTCACATAGATAGCCTAGGCAGGAAAGGTGAAAATCTTAGAGTGGTAGAAATACAAAAACAGGAACAAATTTGAGAAACACATACGATATCTTATTAGTTGGATTTTATTGGATTCCTTGAAGAAGACTGGGTGCTAAAACAGAAGAAAAGTCTTCTACAACTCCTGGTTTCCAGTTAGGGTGGAATAGATATGGTGGCACCATTAACCATGATTAGACACCTAATAGATGGGTACTGGGAGGAAGTTTCAAGATGAAAGTGATAAATCCAGGTTTAGACTTTTTGAAGTCCAACGTTAATCAACATGTGCCTGAGGAACATCCACAGATTGGTCTTGATGCTCGTAAATTAATTATCTGAAACACAGAATCTACTTTCCCGCTAAAACTATAAAAATTAGGTTTCCAGGTATGGTAGATAGTATAATGGCCCTCAAGATACCCACTTCCTAAATCCCTAGAAGAGACTTTGCAGATGTGATTAAATTACAGATCTTGGGATGGGGAGATTATCTTGGGTTTTCTAGGTAGCCCAATGTATCAACTCACAAGGGTCCTTATAAGAGGGATGCAGGAAGATCCAACCAAGAAGGCGGCCAAGTGACAATAGAAGCAAGAGGTCAGACATGCAAGGAAGCGGCCACAGGCCAAGGAATATGGGTAAAGATGAAAAGAAAAAGAAACAAGTTTCCAGAAAGAACCATCCCTGCTATCATTTTGTTAATCTAGTGAAAATAATTTTGAACTTCTGATCTCAAGAACTATAAGATAATAAATTTGTGGGGATTTTTGAGACTAAGTTTGTTGGTAATTTGTTACAGCAGCAACAGGAAACTCATACATACATTACACTATTCTCCATATTGAAAATGGGGATTAAGTTCCAGTTTCACAGCATAAAGACTAAAGACTTTAGGCCGGGCGCGGTGGCTCACGCCTGTAATCCTAGCTCTGGGAGGCCGAGGCGGGTGGATCGCTCGAGGTCAGGAGTTCGAGACCAGCCTGAGCAAGAGGGAGACCCCGTCTCTACTAAAAATAGAAAGAAATTATCTGGCCAACTAAAAATATATATACAAAAAAATTAGCCGGGCATGGTGGCTCATGCCTGTAGTCCCAGCTACTCGGGAGGCTGAGGCAGTAGGATCGCTTAAGCCCAGGAGTCTGAGGTTGCTGTGAGCTAGGCTGATGCCACGGCACTCACTCTAGCCCGGGCAACAAAGTGAGACTCTGTCTCAAAAAAAAAAAAAAAAAAAAAAAAAAAAAAGACTAAAGACTTTTTATCAGCAAACTTACATAAAAGAAAGTCCTGAGTCCTGCAAAAGGGAATGGGGGTGAGCAAAGAGCAACAAGAGCTTAGTGTCCTTGGACTGTACCCACACTGGCCAACGTGGTTATTTTTACCCATTTAAAATTCTATTTATTTTTTAATCTTTGAATATCTTATGCTGGACCCCATTCACTGGAGATGTGCACATATGCACAGATTTTTGACATGATTCCAAGGCCCCCATGTCTAAAAACCTTTCTGGTCCTATAAAATAGGCCTTCACAAATAGGCAAACATTTAACTATTTTCCCATAAAAATCCCTCTGGAAACTATACAATAACAATTTCAGTTATCTTCAATTACCAGATATCGAAATTTCTATCTGCAAGGGGAAAAAGATGGTTTCTGGAAGCTACCACTTGGTTAAGTAACAAATATGACCTGGTCTAACAAAAAAAAATTTCAACACTAAAGTATAGAACACTCTTTCTCTTAGCAATAAAAATTAGGATTTTACTTGAATAGTGGATAAATGTTATCAATTTATCTTCCTAATACATGAAAGTCTGTTTTACCATTTTTCCTATATTTAGGAGAATAGCTTTCTTAAAATTCATGAACAAAATTATATGCATTTATCATCCCCTGGAGAATCATTTGACCAAGGACAAGATTCAAAAGGAAGGTAAACAAGTGGACTGCCTGTGTGATCAAATGCAAATATAAAGCTGCCCTTCACAAAACAATAATATGACAGCAGCACCTAAAATTGCTACTGTCAACTAAGTAATTTCTGCAAATACCTTACTCTCCTCACATCCAAGAATTCTATAAAATATTACTCATAAAAGTTCTTAGTTTAGAAGTATGACATTATTAAGTAAATATCCTAGAAAGCTATGTTAGAAAATATTACTTCAGTAGAAAATTATTTTTGTTAATAACACTAATAGACAAAGCAGTAAATCAAATAAAAAATTGCATTAAAGGAATATTTTTGCTATATTTATGTCAATTTGACTTAGCTGTTGGTAGAGAATTTTTCAGATATTATGGTATTCACAATAATAAAAATAATACCAACAACTAGCACTTAATGAGCCTTTAGAACAGTGATGAGCATACAGTATGTGCTTTACTTGAATTAACTCCTTTCAGCTTTATAATCAGCCTATGACGTCCTAAAATCATGCCCATTTCATAGATGCACAGAGTGGTTCTATATCCTGATCATAGATAGCCATTGAAGTGGTAGCACCAGGATTCAGATTCAGTCATGCAGGCTCTGAGGCAGCTTGGAGCTAGGGAAGGTGGGACGCTGTCCTGCTGTGGGCAAGGCACTCAAGAGGCATCACCTGCAGCACTAGAATCCCATCACCGCCCCACGCCTCCCTGAACACAGCCTCATCAGACTGCTCTACATTCACCCCCGCAAAGAAGAGCCTGCACTCTAAAGCCTCCCCACCTGCTGGGGTATCAGGGGTTTCTTGGAGGTGATGAAGATTAGGCTACTCCCTCTGGTTGCTGTGATGACAGTACAAAGAGTTCTTTCAGTAAGTTCTTACTTTTTGTAAGAGGTGGTAAGAAGGGAATTTGCCATATAATAATAGGTCTTCATTTTATCATACTGGAGATATTTGGAAAACAGTTTCTTTATTCTATGTCCCAGTTATCAAAAACACTTGGTGATTTCCTAAAGTAGGGTTTTCTACCCCAAAACCTTTCCTGTTGTCTGTTCAAATGGATGCCTTATAAATGATTTATACTTCGATAAGAAAACCAAATGTCAACTGGATGCGACCTTGGGGATCACCTATTTCAATCCCTTCTCCCCTGAAATATATAGCTAATGAAACTGAAGTTCCAAAAATACAAGCTGGTTAGTGACAGAGATGGTACTAGGATCAGTGCCCTGACTCCCCGTGCATGACTCCCTTTCCCAACCCTGTGCTCCTTCCAGGCAGAGCTGACAGTGAGATCTGCCCATAGCTCAATGGTATGGAAATAAAAGAGTTGATATTTCATAAATGTCAACAGAATTTTTAGTTGCAAATGCAACTCAATACTATAAATTAAAGTGTTAACACTCAAAAACACAACTACAAATTTCAAGGATTTCCCACAATGCAGAAAGCATTTCTAAAACCATAAATGCAACCAAAGTAGAAACAACATGTAGTATTTTAATTTTTATAAACAACAGAGGACTGAAAAATCTTACAACTATTCCAGTGTACAATAGAAAACAGTAAGTCAATAAAAAGGATAAATATTTCTGTATAAGTATTCTAAAATGTTTGATACTAAAGCAATAACTAAAGAAACAAACACAAAAATTGTACATAATTTGGCTGACCCCAAGTGTCTTGTCACCAATTAAGCTGCTTTCACTCTGAGAGAGTTTTGCCTAAAACAAAAATACCATCTGTTCTACCTAAAACATTAAGATGTTCTATTTTCTTGTCAATTCAGAAATCACATCTGTAGCTATTTCTGAAAAGACAGCAAAAGACATTATATTTATGGGTGACTGCATAAGGAATGATGTTCAATCAAAATGTAATTTTCATCTACTGGAAAAAAATTTCATTTCTCCAATGAATATAACGCTGTAACTCTGGAAGAACACAGAGTACATAAACAGACTAATTTTCACAAATAAAAAAGACCTTAAAAGTTAACACAGTAAAATAAAATTGTTTTGCTGTTAAGGATAGAAATGGCAAATGTGTTTGTATTCACTTTGGGTATCTGTGTTGACAAATGAAATCTATCTTGTCTGAGGTTTCCAGGTGAATAGAGGAGAAAACAACTTTTTATTGGTGCTATGTCTCTTTCATGTTAGTGAGCCATCATATAAGTGGTAAAAATATGAAAACAACAAAACACAAACCACTCTCTATTTTCAAAGCACTTTTGGAAACAATATCGGTCCTGGGAAAGAATCCCTACTGTATCCAATGAACCGATTAAAGAAGATACAAAACACTAGAGAAAACATCACTCACAGTGAACGCAAACACAATGTCACAAGGGATAAAGAACACGTTTCGAAGAAAAACACACAAGCCAACCAACTACCTATAATAATTTCAGTGTATATTAAGTACCTACAACAAATCTGAAACCCAGGCATGTTTTAGATTGAAAAGTAGCCCAATTTCACATACAATTATCTTGCCTAAAAATAAAATAAATAAAATGAAATAAAATAAAACAAAATATTAAAATAATGCTACTCTCCAAATAAGGATGAAATAAATGACTCCAAAGGCTCTATTTAAAATTTGTCTTTTTACCACAAAGCTGTGAAGTGTTCTGAAGTCCAAGATGGGCTTGAAGCCCTCCCTGACTTTTTCAGGATCAGGATACCTTCACTAAAATCCTTTTCCTTGTTCCTCTCGCAGTGCACGCTTTATTAATCTGCATTTAGAAGGAAAAAAAATCTGGTTCAGAAGAATGGAAGACTTTGAAACACGCCACATCACTTCAGTCTACGCTCTGATCTGCTTTGAGTTAATTAGCTTCATGTTAGCGATTTCAGAAGACATGATGCACACTGGGAGGAAAAGAGGCACAAATTGGATAGAAAACTAAGTTCGCAAGAAACGAAAGAATAAACCACCAAAGGAATCTCTCTCATATAATGGTCAATTACTCCCACCGCACCATAAATCACTCCAGATATTTAATTTAATACTTTCCTAGTGTATTATATTATTTTAATAATATAACTTCAACTAATGTGTGAAAAAGCTTTGGCACTACAGCAATAACAGAACAGAATCACTCAAAATTTACATCATCTAGCAGACACACCAAAACAAATATCAGCTATTTTTTGACACCATCTCATTTCCTTCTCGAAGTTTTTTTTACGTTATACAAAGTTCTGTATTTCTAAATATCTTAACTACAAATTATTACAATCCTTCCCAGATTACAGGCAGTACTGCTCATGCTAATTCTGCCTTCATATTGTAACCTATCCAAGTATCTCATCATAATTGTACATATGTAGGCACATATTTTCCTCCCCATCGTCTACACTTCCCTGATTATGGTCCTTGATGGGGCAAGATGTTATAAGTAACAAGCAAAATCACTTGAATCCATCACACAAACCATACAACTAAAACACACTGCGTGAACTTAATTCATTATGTAATAATATGACAATAATACACTAGAACCACACAGCTAGTTAGGAAAGTTTGATTTAAAATATAGACAATAGAAAGGCAATTAAAACATAGACTAACCAGGCAATTTAGCAGGTATCCCCAAACAATAAACTACCTTGCCTTTGCTTTTCAAGAAATAAAACCATTTTACATGCAATCTTAATCACTTCCACAAATAAAATCTAAGATAATTTTGTACTGAGAAACAAAATCACAGCAGACTAATTATAAAGGCCTGAGAAGAAATATTCTTTATAGTTCATGTGAAATCAATGAAAAAAAAGATTTAAGAAATCAAGCCTGGAAAGCACTAAAGAGGCAAATCCCACACTGTATAGCACTTAAAAATAAATGTATGAGACTGATAATAGCCTGACAAACATTTTCTTCCAACTTTCAAATAACAGTAACAATAATGTATATACAATTAATATATAATTATATCATAAACTTTAAACTGCCTGGTGTGAGAATCATGAAATGTACTATTTCAGGAGGTACAAGAATGGAGTAAGAAATTTTTTAAAAAATGAATTCTGATAATAAGGAGGCTTGAAGTACAGCTGGGAACCTAGAACACTCAACAGAGTCAAGGACAGGACTCTTGCAAAGAAAACAGTCAGCACCTGAATACCCACATGTTTAGAGAATGCGGTGCAAAGGGATGAAGAGGCAGCACTGCTCAGCTAGCAAAGATTTCTTGAGACACATTATTGAACAGACTTTCGAATTGATGGGAATCAGAACAGAGGAGAAAAGTAGAGGCACTCAAGCATGGATGCTACTAACAATTCAATGTCATTCAGAAGAGGAAAAGTGATCTCTGCAGCACAGTGTCTTTTTTAGGAAACTTGCTAATTATTTTAAGCAATTTCGTAATTCTCCCAAACCATTACTCTACAGATCTATAAACCTGTAAACTGTGAAATTCAAAAGGCTCTGGGAAAAAAAATCAAAAGCTTTTTCATAACTCATTTGGGGGTACAACCTAAACTAAACTGATATGAAGCTTTTATAGAATCTTTAATTATCCTATTTGATCTGAATATTCAGAAATGTTAAAGCAGACCCTGCAGTAGTATGCCATACCTGCATATTACTTCCTTAAAATTAAAAGAATTCTGAATTCATACTATATCTACCCCTTAAGATTTCAGGTAAGGCATTGAGGACTTGTTTTAGGGGCAGGCTTGATAGCAGAGTGTAAGTCACAGACCACTTGGAAGAGACCCTGCCTGTGTTGGTTCTGAGCAAGAAAGAATCAAGAAAGGAAAGGGCCAAGAAAACATGAACACGTACCAACACGGTGCTGCCCAAGACAGAAATGCAAAATAAATCTGTCATTAAATGAATGATGTATGAACCAAGGAATAAATAACTATATTTTAACATGGTCCTACACAGGTCACTAAGAAATAGTAAATGCTGAACACCTCAAATCCTACTAGGATATACATGTTCTTACTTTATGAGCTCTTACTTTATCTCTTTACCAATTCTTCATTTTGCAAGATTCAATTGTGTTTTGGTTTTGGAATAAAAAGAAAATTTCTCAGTTTCATTAATAATTATAAGTGTTTGATATGATTTTCCTACCTAATATTTCTTGAGAACAAGTTTCAAAGCAATTTCTAGCACGCAGGACTGCTTTATTTAGTACAGACCCATTTCTGTGTACAGAACACAACTGCAGTCTCTGAGCAGAAGGGGGCAGGGAAAAGTAGCCAATGATTAAAAAATCTGGGAGCTGCTTTTTGCTTTAGTTAATGAACCTAATGAGTAGATGCTACAAGTTGACTACCCAACAACCATTATCACTTCCTCCTTTCCTGATCAAAACGCCATTTTACTCAGGGTGGCAACAGTCCTAGCTTTAAAAAAAAAAATCAAAATGAACAACCCCCACGCCCCAACATTCCACATTCCCCACGTTAGGTGTGGCCATACGGCACAGTTCTAGCTGATGACATGTAATTAGCATTCTACACAGTGAAGATTCTGAAAAAGTTATTGTTTGTGTCTCCGGTTTAATGAAAGACAGAACACTCACAATGCGCATGATTTTCATCCTTTGTTCATCCCGCTTTCTGGATGAAACATTAGATGCAAATGTATGAAGAAGCAGGAACCACTGGGAGTCCACAGAACAAGAGCCACAGGCTGACGGTAGCAGAGCTCCCAGGTAAAAGCAGCCTGGACCTCTGATAACACCATGGAGCACACCAGGAGCCCTGGACTGCCTCCCTTGAAACTTGTTCTTAAGAAAAATAAAAGGCTTTCTTGGGACGCCATTGTAACAGGTTTCTGTTACATGCAGTGGAATGCAATACAAAATGAAACACCTTATATACAAGAAGTAATACTGGGTAACAAAGGGAGGCCAACAAGTACCACAAACTTAAAGAACAGTGAATGCAAAATGTTCCTAAGTCAGAAATTTTCCCATAAAGATTCACCATTATAGAAAAACTGCTTAATCGCCTATCAAATATTACATGTACCTTTTCTTCATAATTTTTACCCTCTCCAATTTTTAGTTATTAGTTTAGCAAACACCTCCTATGTACCAAGAATGTCTTCCACATTTCACTCAACTATTCACAACTTCTATAATTCAAACAAGTCATCTTCACTTTTTCCATGGCAATTGAAAGACAGAGTTCATAAAAATTTAAGCTAAAACCTCAGAATTTACCAATCCCATGTTTTGTTTTGTTTTGTTTTTTCTTTCTGAGATAGTCTTGCTCTGTTGCCCTGGGTAGAGTGCAGTGGCAGGATCATAGCTCACAGCAACCTCAAACTCCTGGGCTCAAGCCATCCTCCTGCCTCAGACCCCAGAGTAGCTGGGGCTACAGGCGCACCCCACTACGTGCTCATTTCTTCTATTTTTTGTAGAGACAGGGTCTGACTATTCTTCAGAGTGCTCTCGAACTCCTAACCTCGAGTGATCCTCCTGCCTCGGTCTCCCAGAGTGTTAGGATTACAGGTGTGAGCCAGTGTGCCTAACCTCATGCTTTCTTTATTATAAAATGAAATGGTAATCTAAGCATGTTATTCTCAAACTTTACATGAAATTTTACAAATATAGAATATTTGACAACTCATTATTATTGTTCTTCATTTAAGTCTTTTAAAATATTTGTTTATATTTGAAAATATTTGAAAAATTAAATGTTTTTCATTTAAGTCTTTTAAAATATTTGTTCACGTGATAAGCAAAGCTGATAGTCTATAGTTCTATCTCTATATCTGATTATTTCTGTAGGATAGGTTCCCTTCAGTGCAATCCCCAGCTCAAATGCTCCTGGCACTAGGTCACTTTCCTCAAAGATTACTAGATGCCATGTTAGAATGATGAACAAGACCCAGCCCAGACCTTCAAGGAGTTTAGAACAGGTCTCTCTGGAGGAAAATTATGCATGTGGTAAGTGGGAGGACAGTGGGTAAACACATAGTCCCATGCAGGCACATCAGAATGACACCTAGCTCTGATCAAGGACTGTAGGGAAAGTTTCCAGAGGATATAACATCTAAGCTGAGTCCCAAAAGACATTCAGAAATTAATCAGGCAAATGGTATATGTGTGCGTGTGTGCGTGCATTTGGGGGTGGGATGGGAGGTTTTGTTTTGTTTTTGTCCAGGCAGCAAAGTTTAGAGGTAACAGAGCATGGCATGCAGAGAATTCATAGTTCTCTGAATATGTTGTTATCTGAATATAGTTGTTGTGAGGTTGGAGCACACAGTGCAGGCTGGGGTGACATGAAAGATGATTCTAGAGAGACCAAAATGCAGACACGTAACTCATGTTAAAGAGTCTGGGGTTTTTCCTTAGTACAATGAAGAAAAAAAGAAGAGTTTTGAGCTTAGAGTTCCAACATCATTGCTAATATTAGCTGAGTGCCTGCCAAGTGCTAGGTCCTATACTATGAAGATCACATACCTTATTTAATCTCTCCAACAAATGTATTAAATATTAATCAGGGACACCTGTCATAGGGATGTCACTCTCAGTAGGGGAGGGACAGTAGCAGCCTGAAGCAGGGTAGCGGCATTGAAGATGAAGAGAAGTGGACAAATTTGAGATACATTTAAGAAGTAGAATGAAAAGGTCTAGCATGTGTTTGGATACAAGTTGAAAGTAAAAGAGTAAAAACAGCAATGATCAGGGTAACCCTTTAATTTACTGTCCAAACTCATACACTTTTGAGAGTGAAAGGGACCACTAATGGAACACTATATTATATGGTCACTCTAAAGTCGAAAGAGCTTGGGACCATGGAACAGGCTCAAGTGGGGAGGAGGAGTTCCGTTTTAAACACGTGGAGATGGAGGTCCTAGTGGGCCAGGCCAAGAGTGCTGCATGCCTTACGTATGAGCAGGCGGGTGGAGAAACCAGGAGACCTGTGTCAGCAGAGATGGACGTCTGAGGAGTTAACAGTACACTGAGAGTGAAGGAAGGCGACAGAGTAGGAAATACCACTCTCCCAGGAAGTTTCTGTTGTTTTAATCTTCCAGTTGCAACACAAATTACTCAGGATCTGCCGTGTGCTCCTGTGCCTCCTCCTCTTTCAGGTATTAACATAATCCGAAGCTACAGACCTTCAGTACTGTTAGTAAACTATTCTTACATTATAAAAGTTCTATCAAAACTAAATGGACATTTCTACCTCCAGTTTGCTAATAAAATTGACAATAATGATTTGGATTTCACTACATCAAATTGTTTCCAATGCCCTTTCAATTCCTCATTTTTTTTGAATTCTTAATTTTGATTCATCTATCTGTCAGCTGAGTTGACTTTATCAAGAAATTTTAAAATTTTATTATTAAAAAGAAGGGAAGTATGCCTGTGGTATGTTTTGTAAGCATTTTTGTATTTGAAAATGTCTTTTTATTGCCTTCACATATGAAAGATAACTTTGAGTATAAAACGATTTCAAAATTTCATAGTCTCCTTGTCAGAGGAGAAGCCCTAGTCTAGCTTTTGTTCCATGTTGTACACCATACTGTATGTCTTTCTGCCTGAGCACTTTTACAATATGTCCTTTTTCCTTTTAACTGGACTGTTACCAAGGTGTACTGGGGGTGACACTTCATTTGTGTTACCCAGCACTTGGCCCTTTCCGTCTATAAAGTGAGGCCTTCTCAGCTCAGAAAACTTGTCAGTTTTATCTTTGATCATTGCCTCTGCTGTACTTTTTTCCCCTAAAGATCTATAATTCTTTTGTTGGAATCTTGTCCCCCATACCTATCACCTTCTTTCTCGTTGTTCCTATTTGTCTGCTTTTTTCCTGCATTTTTAAAAAGCATCTCCTGGGCCTATTTATCATGTCACCAATACCCTCTCTCAGTGCCAGCTTCACTCGTCGTACCACGAGTGAAGATGGTCTGCTACTGCCCCCCAAATAATCTTTCCTTATCTCACTCCTCCCCTCTTCCAAATCATCCTGTCATCCTTTCATTGCAGCTTTTCACTTTCTGTTTCATATTTCTTAGAGGTCACGACTCAAACTTTTTGAAAATTGCAAGTACTTTTTAAAAATTTTCATCTGGTCTCTGTATTAAATCATTTTAATAGGTAAGTGGCTCTTCTGAGTCTTCATGCTACACTTTCTTTTCTTTTTTTTTGGTCATTCTGTAAACCTTTTTCATTGGTTTCCTATGATAACTTTCTACTCACTTATCATAGAATTAGACATCCACGCAGACCCTGCGTTTGGAAAGCTACCCTTGCTACCCTTAGTCTCGTTTATTTTGGTGTTGGTTGAAGTCCCTCTCTTATCTAGAGTTAGTTTATTTGACAAACATTTTTTGAGCACCTATAGTGTGTCGGGTATTTGCCAGGAGATTCAAAAGCAAACAAGTTCCCTGCCCTCATGGAGCTGTCACTGTAGCAAGGGAGATAGACAATGAGGGATAAATGCCATGACCAGCTTGTTAATACCACCATGGAAGATGTAAAGAGGATGCAGTGACGAAGAAAAGAGTGAGTGAATGATGAGCTCACATGCACAGGTCCAACCTGACCACAAGATCCCAAAAGGCTAACATCCAAGGTGGCTGTGCCTGATTGGGATTCAGTCTTCTATAGCAGCTGTAATGCTCCGAACAAAGGGAAGACTCCATTATTCAGCTGATGTATACTCTAAAAGCACTGACTTCACCACTGTGCAATCTTTGCATGTAACAAAATTGCACTTGTACTCCATAAATTTATACAAAACAAAAACACAGAATATCACAGTATTCTGGCCCATGCCACCGCTAGCAGCAACTTCCTTGAATGGATATTTCCCTAGATCAGTGGTCTACCATCAGTTTTCTACTTGTTCCTGCCTACTTTATGTCAGGCAGATTCAGTACCCAAATTAGTTGCAAAATACAGACACAAACACAGAAGCTCTCTCAACAATCTGATCAAGGCTGGTAATAGATCTGTTAACTGAAACAGCTGAAGTTGACTTGAAAATAAAAGTTAAAGCGGCAAACCATTAAGATATATATGTATTATTCTTAATATTTTACTTTACCGTAGAACATACAAACATGTATCATATTCTAATCTATTTATTGATTTAAGGGTAAAGCCTTTATGTTGACTATGGGACCACTAATTGGGAGTTCTTTCTGCATAACCAAACATGTGATAATTACCCATGGTTTCAAGCTTAGGTTTCCCCAAACTAGAAGAAGAACGTAAACTCAAAAATATTAGGCAATCTGAGTGCAGACTGCTTCTCTATTTTTATGATTTCTGCCCAAATCTTTTGCAGTCTTCTCACCAATATTTACCAGTGACTCACCTTTGTTGAATATTTCCAAACCATTCAACTTCATAAAAAGGGTATTTTACAGAACTGATCAGTTTAATAAAATTAATAAAATTATGAGAGAAAAATAACAAGTTGTTTAGGAATAAATAACTGATTCATGACAATCACGCAACCAAAAGAACGGAGCGAGGGAAGTGCACTGGCCTGCCAGCTAGTAGCCTATCAGCTACGAGACCAGGGTGCCATGGGCAGAGAAAAGCAACGGAGAGTATCAGTTGCTCTAGCTGTTCAATTAAGTGGAGATTGGTCAACAAAGACCTTAGGCAGGAAGAAAAGAGGGAGAAAAAAAAGAACAGTTACCTATCTTCTCAACATCCATCAAAAGTAGTACCCTTCCAGTAGAAAAATATTTTTCCACTTTTCTAGTTGATATAGTATCAGAATTTCAAAACCTTGGGGGCAGACGTTATGAAAAAGAAAAGGACTCAATCTCTATACTGGCTTTAAGAGACCTGCATGTTGCTTTTATTTCTAACTGTTTATCATTGGTCAGCATTTTTCAGTCCAGTTCTATCAGCTTTGTAGTTTGTGGCTATCTTAGATGGTGACAACAGGTTGACTGTCAAACCAAGGCTTTGGTGTTTCTGTGATTGTTCATCATCTGCCATGTTTTCATGTGAGCTTTAATGGGAAATTGAGAGAGTCAGTCTCAGGGTCCCTAGTCAGCCATCATGTAAATTGGAAATGTCAACTTTTTTTTAATGTAATAGGTGTTATTTCAATCTAAGTCAATGTGAGGTTAGAACAGTATTTCAGAAATTAATACTTATCATTCCTGATGTCATAAAATAAATAGAATTGCTAAGGCTGGGGAGAATGTTGTGGGAAAGGTAAAGCCTTTCCTCCTCATTTCCTCCCCTAGGGACCTTTGTATTTCTCTGAAAAATTAGGCAAAATGCTAGCCTGTGAATGATTGATTTAGAATGGCAAATACCAGAGAAGATTATTTTATGTTGCTACCCAGACATGATTGCTCCAGAATTATTTCCAACCACTAGTCAATGCAAAGAAGTGTTAATTTTATGTTGAAGGTACCTCCAGTTCCCTAGGAAACTTTTGGTTATTTAAATAATGTACTATTTTCTATTTAGTGTTTTGAGTTATTTCTGAATAATCACAGAACTGGTCAATCTACATCTTGAAAAAAATCAAAGTTAACAAAACATAACAGAGATGGAGGAGACAGAACTTAGGTAAAAATACACAAACACCTTTTACAAGCATTTTATACATAAACAGAAAAATCATTTCAGAGGCGAGTTTATTAACTCATCCCTCAAATCCAATATAAATTCATAAACGTACTGTGCTATTGATGCTCAGATGGACCTAGACTAAACTGGAATAACTCAAGATTTTATGTTTTTAAGAGTCTCCAGTACTATCAGTTAGTAATTCCCCCATAAAAGAAAAGTTTAAAGCAGCTTTAAAAGGTAAAGATATTTCAGCTTTTCTCAGGATAACAGAACCTGTGGAAGGTCTAGGGTGTGTCAAATCCTATAGAATTTAGCCAAATTCTAAATTCTATTATTGCCTTGAATTCATTTGGGATAATTTAAAAATATAGCCCACCATTTTCAAGAAAGAAAGCACTTAATCTTCCTGCCTTAATAAATAAACTTATTTTTCTGCTAAGTAATGTGAAGAGATTTCTATACTAGCTTTCCAGTATGTGACAAGATATGAGCTTAAACCACCAGAATCCATAAGCAACAAGCCCAGTTCTTACACTAATTATCACTAATACTCTTCGGTCTCTCCCACAGTCAAGTGCAGCGCAAGCTCCATCTGGACATTTACAGCTCGACATCAGACTCCTTTCTCAGACTAGAGGCACCTTGGTTCAAGTCACGGAATCTCAGTTCCATCCTTGAGCTATAAATGCTTTTATCAAACCTATATTTATAATAAATAATGCTGCAAGATTCGGAGTGATTAGAATTCTATTTTCCTAGAAATTCCATTTTCAAACGATGAAAAGACCATTGTGAGCTTAGTTTCTTCATTTAAAACTTATGTTTAAGCAACTGATTAGAAATATCAGATACTTTCTCAGATACATTTCTACTTGGCATAAAAATATGTTGATGACATGGTAACAAATTAAAAAAAATCATCTAAAGCTTTGAATCACATTACACTAACAGATAAGCATTGTCAGAAGAACTGTTCACAATAACAATATTAAAAATACAAAATGTAGAATCAGGCAACTCTGTTATGTCAATAACAACAAAAAAGTCCTAGATGTAAAACCAATCAGATAAGGTCAACTTGTTCAATTATTTAGAAATATCTTTCGTAACCACTCATTCCAAAATGCCCCCCAACATGCAATCCCAATAAAGTTAATTGTATAAGAATGCAATGATGCTAAGATGCAATCTAAAATTATTCCAGTCTCATAGTTTAAAACTCTAAAATCTCAAATGAGCAGTTATACAAATCCCAAGCTCTACTGAATTATTATTTATTTTAATTTGTAGTAGTATTTAAAGTTTATTAAGAATCATCCTGCTACCTAATCTCCAAATATTAGATAAAAGATGTGGGGAGAATATATACCAGGATGCCATGTTTTCACACACTATGTGAACCAAATTCTATGCACATCAGGTGTTTGAAGCTTGACATTCTCTTCAGCCAATATTTAAATGTATTTCAACAAATCTTTATATTGAATTCTTACTATGTTGAATATAATACCACAAGCACAATGGTGGAAATAAATGAAAGAAATAAGTCCTACCCTTAAGGAGTTTGCAATGTAGTGGGATTAACTTCAAATAATTATACTGGCAGAAATAAGCCAGCATCAACTGCCAGCCAAGTAAGTGACCCACTTTGAATCTATCTGATCTAGATGAAAATTTGGAGCCAGTGTCCCTAGTGGGATGAGACTTTGGGCACTGTGGGGAGGGTGACTTCATTTTGCACGTGGGAGGCAGGTGAATAGTGGTAGTCAGTAGGTGAACTGTGACAGCCAGTCTCCAAGGATGACTGCTATCAATCCCTTTGCTTCCTGCATATGCTCCTTACAACAAGAAATGGAGTAGAACTCCCCTCCCCCTGAATCTCGACTAGCCTTAGTAACTTGTCTGACTGATACAATGTAGTAGAAATGACCATCTAGAACTTCCAAAGCTAGGTCCTAAGAAGCCTTGCTGCTTCCACCCAGAAAACTCACTCTCATTGTGAGTGAGAATCTTGGGACTCCCACTCTTAACATACTCCCTTCTTGGAACCAGCCACCGTGGTTAGAGAAGCCCAAGTCACATGGAGAGGCCATGTGTACACAATGGCAGTTGACAGGCCCAACTGAACCCTCAGCCAACAGGCAACAGGGACTTTCAGCAGTGTGAGTGAGCCCTCTTGGACATTCAGCCCAGTCGAGTCTTTGAGGAACCCCAGTCCCAAACTCCAACTGACTGCAGTGGTATGAGGGACCCCTAACAGTTCTACCGAACCATGAGAGATATAATAAAGTGTATTTAAGACACTAAGTTTTGGGGTAGAGAGTGGTATGCCACAGGCTATTAAAACATTTGACTATCAGGTCAGGCTTTCCTCAGTGGGCAGTAAGAAGTCCCCGGAGAATGTTGAGATTAGAAGTAACTTTCTCAGAGCTCTGCTTTGGGCAGATTCTTCTGATAACTACACATAAGAAATTAGGGGAATAGAGAAATTGAATGGGCAAGTAGCTACTGCAGTAGTTCAAGCAAAGCATAAAGAATGGCTTAAAACCAGAAAGTAACAGGAACGAGAGGAAGATGAATGTCAAAAGACTCTCCAATTGATGAAACTTAAGGCATAAAAGGCAGATGTCAAAGTGGGTTCTGGGTTTTCAGAACCTAGATAACTAAAAAGAGAACAACGCTCTTCATCAAGACTGGGATCCAAAAGCACACATGGAGAAAAACAAAATTAAATTAGAGGTGCTGAGAGATCACCCAGGGAGAACCATTCAACAAGCAAATGGAAATGGGATATGGAAGGTCTTTTCCGGAATTAAGTACTTTATATCCAATTGATATTCTGAAGTCACCCAAGCCCAGAAAACAATGACTTCCTTTGTGTCTCCACATTATTAACAGTTTCTTTTCAAGTGAATCCTTCTTTTTTTGGCCAGAGTGAGAGAGAGAGAGAGAGAGAGAGAGAGAGAGAGAGAGAAAGAGATGTAGGATTGTTTATCAATAAATATCTTGCTAAAAATTAAAAGCACATAACAGGTAAATCTGTTAAAGGTTTTGCAATAGTAGTTTGAATAAATTATTCTCAAACTAAAAGAGATTCTATTTGAAAAATTAAGTTTTCTAATTGAGACAGGTTATCTCAATATAATTTTGATTATATACTTGATGGCATTTTGAATTATCCACCTTAAATGAAAAGTTCTTTTACAACTTGTCAAGCCATACGGCTTGTGGGCTGTGCTGTGGCAATACTTATTCCTGTCCTGCCGGTACAGATAGAATACGGAAAGAAAACTGAATTCTCTATGCCCGTCACAGGCCCCACCTTGCATCGTCAGTGTCTCAGTGTCCTCTACGTCCCTAATCTTGCAAATCGTTGTATTAAATTTCTTTACAATCAATTTCCCTAGGAAATTATGAATGTAGAGAGAAACAGAAACATCTTTTTACATTTATCAATTACTTAAGGTTAGACAATTTATGACATGTTGAGGGTGACCTAATTTTAACTCTTAACTGTACCTGTTTTCTATATAGAAACTATAAATTCACATACTCTGTGAACTCAAATAACTCTGTGAACTAAGTTAGGCACGTCAAAATGTACTGAGGTCACTTTCAGCAGATTATGGACTACTTTTTAAATATTTATAACTAAATTATGTTAGGGTATAGCTTTAACTAATGTTGCCAAAGGCATGATCAAATTCGTTTACATGCACTACTGAAACACTATGGGTTTAGATGAGTATTTCTCAAACTGTTTTTACATTATCTCCCTAAGGACTCTTTTTAGATATTTATTTCCTGATCATCCTTCATATAATTTTAATATCATACATAAACTGTTTACCTTTTGGGTACTGTATCTATGCTTTATATTTTTAAAAGAATAAGATTTTCTTCAAATCTCCCCAGAACCAATTTCACTGGAGAGGATATCTCTCCCATTGAGAATGCATTGCTTATTTAGATAAATAATTTGTTGCTCAAATAGGAACTATGTTTATAATTAAAATAACACTAAGCCCGGGTGGATTACAGAAGACTCATGAAGAATATGAGAAAGACTCATAGCCACCCTTCTAAAACTTTCAATTTAAGGACTGAGAAAGGCAATTATTAACTCTCAGTTCCTGCTAAATAAAACTATTAGATTCTTCCATTTTAAAGGCCACTACCATTCCTCCATTCTTAGCTGATTTTACTGAGAGATCAGTAACTAAAATGACTTGTGGCTAACAAGTAAAATATAGATTTTAAAACCAAAAATATAAAAATGTCTAAAGTATAAAATGGATAATAAACATAAAAATAAGAATCTGACAATCAGAAGTGTTCCCAATTTACCTAACTATGGAAATAATAGCATTGGCATTTGATAGAAAAGAACTGTAAATAAATAGTAGTAAGATGAAGAACACGATTTAAATGCAAATGGTTTAAAGAGAAATATCAAAAAGCAATCATTTTACTAATACCCTTAAAAATTCCACTTATGTTTATCTATAATTAAAACTCCTCAATATTAAAGCTCAAAAATACCTTTTCTCCTAACTTTCTTCCTCTAGCGTACATGAGGCTAAATTACCAATTACTGCTTGCTAAGGCTGGGACAGTACAGGAAGGAGAGCAAGGAAGGGCACAGCTCTTCCTCTGACCTGTTATGGCTCCAGCCCCTGCTCATCCACCCCACAAAGTGCACCCAAGGGGAGACCAGGGGGATGGGGATGGGGCAGGAATCACTTACAGCAATCATACGCCATTCTCATAACCTGCAAAAACAAAGATCTTCCTCCACCAAAATATTTTTAAAAAGTTAACAGATGAGTGGATTATGCCTAAAGCCCAATAGATTTAGTAAGACCACAGTTTATTAGGGACCTAATATTTAAGGGACAGGCAAATAACCCCAAATGTATCAAAACATTACTTATTTTAAGACAAAGAAAACATTCTGTAATTTTATAATTGATATTTCTTTCAGCGTCACTATCCTTTCATCCTATGACCCGGCAATCTGAAAGCTCTGAAGACTTTAGTAGTGTTGCTGAGAGCTTTAGAATGACTAAAAATCACTCGTGTTTTTGCGCCAAGGAATAAGCTGCACTTGTCTTAAGTCTATACTTACTGAAGAAATTTACACAAATAGGCTTAAGTCTACACTTAACCAAAAATCTCAACTTCATTAGCAAGTGTAAATTTTCTATAATACTTTGATTCCATTTATTTTTAAAAATTTTAATAAAGTACACTTAGTTAAAATCACAAATTACTCTTTAAAAGTATTCTTTTATCTTATAATTTGTAAGAGGTAATTTTAAATTTCTCCATTTAGACAATAAAAGGTTATATTACAAACCTTTTATATATACAAAAAACACTGCATTCCTAAGTCCACTGGGTAATGACTGATAGATATTTGGTCATGAAAAACAGATACCTTGATGGTTAAAGAATTATCAATAGAAACATAAAATACTTCTTTATAAATCAGAGGTAGCCACCAATTAAATGACCTGATTTAAGGTCACTGAACACCCTTCTGATTTACTTAACCATAAATCAATAGTGCTAAAACAAGGCAGTTTGACCAGCAAAATGACAGTTTATCCAGTGAACCACTTACAGTAGGAAACTTGATCTTCTAATACTAATTAAGTTTCTTCTTTCATTTAAAAAATAGGATCAGGGATTAATGAAAACAAGGTAACTAAATGAAAGGTTGAGCAAGAAAGGATATAATCTAAAAATAATCAATATTATAAAGATACAGAATTTTTTTATCATAAGCTATATATATTTACCATCTCATACCTTGTATCAGTGAGAAATGTTGTAATAGTTTATTCAGCAATCAATGTATCAAGCACTGTGTTAACTATTAGCAATGAACACAACAGTCATGGAAGAAAATCCTTTTCTTCAGAAAATGTTTTTAAATTAATAAATTGATTAAATGAAATATTGTCTCAAAATATATGCTAACTAAAGACCAGAACCATAAAAACTAAGAACGTTAAGCCAGAAAAATGGTAAAGATTTATGAGAAATTACAAATTACCTTGGCTCCGCACTCAGGGATATTATATTTTTTTGTGGCAGAGAATCTTGTGATTTTTGCTTGGAATCCTATAAAAATGAACAACAATTTTTTTACTTTACTTTTAAAACTTAAGTTTCAAAATTAACTAAGTAATAGTACCTTGAAAATCTTGAAAAGGGCACAATAGAAAAAAATCCTATTTCCAGCTACAAAAAGCCCATCAAAATTCAAAACAAATAATCTGTGTGTGCATGTATATGTGTATCTGTGTGTGTGTGTGTGTGTGTGTGTGTGTGTGTGTGTGTGTGTGTGTGCATGTGTTTAGACTTAAAATACAACATGTTACGGGGACAGAGTTTATAATTTAGGAATCAAATCAGAGTTCTAGAAACAATTCTTCTTTTTTTTTTTGAGACAGAGTCTCGCTCTGTTGCCCAGGCTAGAGTGAGTGCCGTGGCATCAGGCTAGCTCACAGCAACCTCAAACTCCTGGGCTCAAGCAATCCTTCTGCCTCAGCCTCCCGAGCAGCTGGGACTACAGGCATGCACCACCATGCCTGGCTAATTTTTCTGTATATCTTTAGCTGTCCATATAATTTCTTTCTATTTTTTTAGTAGAGACGGGGTCTCACTCTTGCTTAGGCTGGTCTTGAACTCCCAAGCTCAAACAATCCGCCCGCCTTGGCCTTCCAGAGTGCTAGGATTACAGGCGTGAGCTAACCGCACCTGGCCGATTTCTAGAAATAATTCTGCAAAAAGCTTTTGTACCATACAGTGCATATCCTTAAGAGATGTATGTCCATTTCTTGCATGTTTTACTTTAATATAAAAATGTACAATCATGACTTGACTACAGGCATCAGTATATGAAAATGTCGAAGCTATATCTCTGATTCCAGATGGGTAAATTCAAAGTACATGTAAAATTCCAAAGCCCATCATTCATAATAGACTGTAATAATAAATAAATTACAATTTAAAAATATCTGAGTCGCCAAGTGGAAGCATATAGAGGGTTATAATGAGCCATTTTCTCAACTGTCTTGCTTGCTGCAGAACAGCATGTTCTACCTTTCCTAGCACTTTCTGTTTCATCAGCTCTTCTGATCCTAACAACAGCTCAAGGCAAGGCAGATATTATCTCACGTTCCAGATAAATGAAGGAGGGTTCAGGGATGTTCAGTAACTTTTTCAAGGCCCCAACAGTCAGTGCAGCGGTGAGGCTAATGCCCCTATCACTGCTCCCTTGTTACACACACTTCAGCACCACCCATAGCACTCAGTGGCCTCATCCTGAAACCACGAGACCCTTCAAATTCTAAAGTTCACATATCAAGGGGTTTCTAATTAAAGTCAAGTAAAATGTACAGTTGCCTTGCAATATCATCTTAATAATATTCTAAAAGCCTACATATTTCACATATTTTAAAATACATTTGTTTTATTTGTCATGCTTAGATTTAGTCAGCACAAAATACATATTAAAAGTCAAATACTGACACAGAAAAGAAAATACAGGTAATTTACATGAAGTAATACCAATTCTCTCAAATAATATACAAAGAAATAATTATATTTCAATGTCGCTTTTCATTAACTTCTCATCCCCTTTTCTAACAAAAGAACAAAAGAATCACACATTTTTATGAATATAGAAGAGATCGCCTCACCATGTCTAAGAAGGTATCAGAAGAGTAAGAGTCGTACAAATGTTTGTCCTTCAAAATAAGAAGAAATGCAGAACTTCCAATTATCTTTTCCAAAACAATTAATGAATGAAAGAGTCTGCAAACCAAAAATTTTATTAGTGTGAGAAGTAATTTTAAAATTTGCATACAATATTTTCAATTGCTTGAATAATGGCCAAATCACCATTGCCTTCATCTTGTATTCACAAAGTGAAATCTATCATGAATCTATACCAAACTGGCTCTTTTTTCTCCAGAATTAAATACTTAGAAAAAATGGTTAATCAGAAGATATCACTGATAAAGATTCATGAAAACTGAAAACTTTCTGGACACACTTGAAACATATAAATTTGTTCAAACCACTTTTATGATTAGTGTACCAAATAATAAGAATGCTCAACATGATTACCCCAGTAATTTTAAGGCTGCCTATCAAAAAACAAGGATTTGCTACTTTATTTTAGACAAAACTTTAACAAGGGTTGGAACAACAGCAAAAGAAAACATGGGGTTAACTTAAATTAAAATTAAATTAAAATTCCATCAGTACACAAGCCATTCCCCAAGAATTAAAATAGGTATTGTGTTGAATTTAGTTTCATGTTCTTGTTTAAAAGAATTAGAAAAAAGAGAGCTTTTCACAGCTCTGGATGATGAAATTGTCTATCCTTGTTCCTTTTCTTGATCATTGAAATTATTAACTGTATTCAAATTGTATTTTTATGTCTGAGGAACCAACAGGCTGTTTAAGAATCTATTGATTCAAGATCAATTCTGGAATGTAACCTTGGTACCTCACCAGCTATTACTAAATAACTACGACTCGTGGGAAAAGAACTTGAAGTTTTTTTTCAAATTCAATCATGTTTTCTTAAGGCTTTAGAGACCAGGCATCAGTAGGTAAATTTATATTAGGCAAATCTGCAGAGAATACTTGCTAATCGTGTTTTCAATCAACCATGGGAATGAATCTATTATGTTTATAGAGCAAGTGTATTATTTTCTCCAATACAAAAAGCAACTGTGGATCTATGACCTTAAAGACATTTTCGTTGTCATGTAACAACAACAAAAATCTGTAAAAGAATTAGAAATAACTTCTTTTTTGCAGAGCTGTAAGATTTCCTTCAAAGATGTAAGTGATCATGATCAATATTGTCAATTAGATATATTTACATAGTAAATCTATCATTTTAATACTAAAATCTTACAGATTTGAATTCATGCTGTCATCCAATTTAATTTCTCAATATATTTAAATGTTTTCCTAGATAGTACTAAGTGTTCTCACCAGACTAAAAAATCGTAAGAATAAATACAGTCCAGTTATGGAAATAAGTCACTCATTCTAGGTTTATTTCTATTACCTACATGGCTGTCTTTATTAGGCAGCCTGAACCTGCAGAGTAACAGTGATGTTCTCCGCCAGCTAAAAGCCTATATACATTACAGTGTATTAAGGAGTCCTAATTAAACTGAGTGAAAGCCAGAAATCAATGTTTGCATCCTAAAGGCACACACGCAGCCTTCTGCTGAGATGAGCACTAAAGACTTCAGCACAGCATTCCCCAAACGCTTCCTCACTGTGTATAAAGCTGATTTGCTTAAAACAAAACAATACACAGTAAGTAAGTTTGAGAAACACTGGGTAAAGCAAAAACGTAAATGTTTCAACATTTCATTAATATGTGATTTCTCAGGGCCTCTAATTTCCTATCATGTACTTATCCTATTAATATGGAACACAGTGGAAGAAAAAAATCACTTAAGAATCACAGTTTTCTAGTTTGTTGTCATTGCTGTTGTTCTTAACGAGATTGTCTGTCATTCGACAATTTGATCTATATGTTAGGACCCTCATGCTTGCCCTTTGTTCAGTTTTCTCCTACCTACCATAAATACAAGTTAGGAATAATTGGTCTAATTCTAAACATTTCTGGATTTGACCTCATTACCATTTCTTCTTCCCTTCCACATAAGCCCTATTATTGACTTTTAGTTCGAATGTCCATTACAAACACTATCCCAGTCTAATTTCTTTTTCCATGCCATAATCAGAATTAACCTCCAACTTTGCCATTATATATTCTTGCTTACCAGTTTATAATTATATAAATATTTAATCTATTGTTGAGAGCGTGACTCTCAGAGTTACTCTAGTACGGTAGAGGAGAAAGAAGAACCTGGATCCCTGATAACATTGTGGAGCTTCATACCTAAATCAGTTACTTGCAGATTTCTTTCACAAGACATAAAAATAAGCAGGATAGGATTTATTCTGATTCAGGTTGCTATTACTTGCAGCCAAATGCCATCCCTAACTCATACACTTGTTCATAGGGGCATCTCTGTCAACATGTGAATGAATAATAGTCACAAGTCCAACCACAAGAGAATACCCAATACTAGTTGCCTCTTTGTTGATAATTCTCCAACTTTTGTTTCAAAATTTCCTCCTTAAAATCTGTGCTAACGACGTGATAATTGTGTACAACTTTTCAATGAAGCGTGAAGTGCTTGCATAGCAAATTTGCAAATGCCAAATACAGCTTGAGATTTATTGTTTTTTTCTCTAAAAGAGAATTCTATTCAGTATAGGGAGGGTTTATTTTTTAGCTTTTTATAAGCTAAAAGCAATACAAACATATGGAGCTTTTTATTAATATAAGCTAAAAGCAATATAAAACATATGGAGGAACTAATGACAGGCCTTCAGGAAAGGTCATGAGACACAAAATGTTCTGCAGCAAAAACTCAATGACCTTTACCCAAATCTCTTTCAATATGGCAGCCAGAGAGAGCAAGTAGACAGTATAAGAGAATGACTTCTCCATGTCCTCTTAGGAGCTCTGCTCTGATCGGATCTGATTCTAAGGAGGCTCACTTTTAAACGCTCAACAAACCACGGCAGGAGCAGGTGAAAAGGAAAAATTGAGGATCTGAACTTACTTTCAAAAATGCTTTCTGTGGGAGAAATACTAACATCATTATCACCGAATGAGTGTTTTCTACTTTAACACCAGATCAGCCTCAATCCAAATATATTTGCCACAAGAATACTGATAGTCAAGACACTGCATTGAATATATATTTAAAATATATATATATTTTAAGGACTGAAGTCCAGTAATGAAAGCTCAAAATATTTTTCCCCTAATTTCTAGAAAGCCATTCAAAATATTATAACTAAATATTTAATCAACATTTGCCACGATTAGTAATAAAATTTGTGGGTCAATTTTTTTTTTTTTTTTTTGAGGCAGAGTCTCACTCTGTTGCCCGGGCTAGAGTGCCGTGGCATCAGCCTAGCTCACAGCAACCTCAAACTCCTGGGCTCAAGTGATCCTCCTGCCTCAGCCTCCCAAGTAGCTGTGACTACAGGTACACGCCACCATGCCCGGCCAATTTTTTCTATATATTTTTAGTTGTCCAGCTAATTGCTTTCTATTCTCTTAGTAGAGATGGGGTCTCGCTCTTGCTCTGGCTGGTCTCGAACTCCTGAGCTCAAACTATCCGCCCACCTCAGCCTTCCAGAGTGCTAGGATTACAGGTGTGAGCCACCGCGCCCAGCCGTGGATCAATGTTTTAACATTGATTTTATGTACTGTGTATACTTCTCTCATACAGCACTAGTTATAATAAAGATATTTACTTCTTAAATCTATTAAGAGAATCGCAGTATATTTTAAATGCCTTTAAATTATTAATAATTTAAAATATTATCAAAGCATAACATTGTTGATATAAAAACTATATGGAAGACATAATTGTTTAAATTCAAGTTTTAAAAAAAATAGTCAAATCTCCTTCCCCAATATAGGATCTCCCTCTGCACTGACACCAATGAATGGTCATCTAAACTGTGGTATGATGATAGAGAACTCACCATCACAAAGGGTAATCCATTGTTAGAAATATCTATTGTTAGAAAGCACTGTTTACAAAGTCCTTTGCTATTCTGAGATGACTGTATGCATTGTTTCTAATTCTTTCATACAGAAATAACTGAGCTTCTACTCCCTCACTCATCTGACAGCCCTTCAATGAGTTGAAGACAGTTTTGATATCAACACCTAGATTCCCAATTGCCTATATCATCCATATAGGACAAGGTTTCCAGGGCCGTCTCTTTGCCAGTTATGCTTCTCGGCTTATTCTTTTTTGTCAATGTCCCTCTAACAAAAAAGAAGAAGTATCTATGAACAACTGCATATGAAACAGGATGAGATTAAACTGATTTCCAATGAAGTGAGACTCTATCTCCCTGAATTATAACTATGATTTGTTTGATACCAAATTCCTGGTCAAGATAACTCCAATCACCACACTGTATTTAGGAGAAAAGGATCAGCTTTACACAGCAGTAATAATGTTTTATTACCATATTTGCAGAAATGCACTGCAATAAAATGTTGGGGCAGCTAGGACTACTTTCTGTCAACAGATTGCTTAAAAAATGCTTTGAAAATTGGTGATGTTTTGCTATAGCAATACTTCGAAGGGATATCATTGTTAATGTGGTCTGATATGCACTAACAACTCCATCAAAAGATATACTCTTATGACCCAAAATTTAAAAAGATTTTTTTTAAAGAAGATTTTTCTGTAATTACATTACCTGATACCATAATCCACAACCACCCAATCTTTTGCCGTTCCTGTGATAGCATCATGGTGTTGAAACAGTCCCAGATTTCTTCTGGCTTCTGTTAGTGACTTGTAATGTGATGAGGAAAGAAATTTATTTATCTTGTATTTCTCAGCTCGTCTCAGGGCAACATAGTAAAGAATTTCAGCAGCCCTAATTGCATAAAACAGTCATTGATTTTTATTTCAAAATACATATTTTAGTTTACAATCTAAAACATGTAACCACTGACACTTTAAATGGTTTTCAAAATCCACAATTTCAGTACAATTTATGAAAAAGATAATGATAATAAACATTTATATAAAACCACCATGGTATCCATATAATACACCTAAATCCTCAATCATCAAAGAACACTATGACTACACTGATACCAGGGCCCTTACTTTAGATGGTCCTGGAAAGAAGCCAGCACCTGTTGGCAGCAAGATAGGTTTATCTGTGTATAACACAGTGAAAAAATACCTGAACATGGCAGTAAGCATTGGATAAATGTCTCTGTCTATTCTTTTCTCCCAGAGCAGCATAGACAGATACCATGAACATCATCAGACAGCCCCTTACTCTCACACTGTACATGAATAGGCGAGATGGCAGAGAAAAGCGTGGTCATGTGAGCAGGACACTCGGAGGAAAGGAGAGACAGAACATGATGGCCCAATAATAGCTCAGGGGCAAGGGTTAGCTCCAGTTTTGAATAATAACATACAATATAGAGAACTTAATAATGTAAACTGAAAAATGATAAACAGGACATCATTTCTCATGTATTTTAAAGAAAAAAAATATTTTAACCTTACAATAGCTTTTGAGTAAGAAGAATATGGGGGCTATGATTTCCACCTTTAATTTTTTTCATCAGAGGATGTGGTTCAAGATAAGTTTCTACAAAAGTTCTTTTAAAAGAGACACGGCTTGATAAAGTGAAAAGTATAAGGAGGCTCTATATGCCAAACATGGTAAAGACAATGGAGAGAAAATCAAAGCAGTTGAAAATGCATCAAGATTCAGGAAAAAGGAGATATTAGAAGAGTGTGTTTGTAAAAAAACAACCAAACAACAACAACAACAAAAAAACATGAATTCCTCTCAATTGTGGAAATAATCAAAGGATGGTAAACAATCTCTACTTATAAATTCTAACCCTTCTGAAAATCATGGCATGAGAATAAGTTTGAATTAAGTAAATTGTACATATATGTTCATATATATTCATGGCAAATACTCCTGATTTTGAAGGGAATACATACTCATATACAGATAACCCACTGTGGTAAAAAGTGGATTTTGGAAATACTGTCTTCTTTATACTTTTCCATTTTATCCTGATTTTACAAATGAGCATAAAGCTGAAATATTACTATTTTCTGACAATAAACTTATTTTCAAATAAATACATTTGGAAATTCACAACTATTGTATAGCATTTTGCCTTGTTTTATTTTAAAGTAGTGGAATTTTCAAAATATATTACTAGCAGTAACCACTATGCCTTGAACATGTTCAATAAATTAAGATTAAACCAATATTCATAATTCTAAGCCACTAAAAAAACTTCACACTTAAAATTCACTAATTCAGCAGTCCAAAAGAATCTACTTCATTTTATTATAGAAAGTAGAATAACATAAGAGATAACTGGGTGACATTCTATTGGGCAAGAATGCATAAGCAATATAACATATAAACACTATTTTATTATAAGTGTAATAAGATCTATTCCTCTAGCATATCCTAAATAATAGTCAAAGGTTAGGCTTTTCAAACAATATCAGCAACAGAAAAGTAATAATAATAAAAACACACATTACTATACCAAAGTACAACTCTTGAGGAACTCATGATTTTTATAAAAAGCTCTTCCAAAATGTACTCAATGTCCGCTAGTATATAAAAGAGGGTAGGTATGATCTAACTTTTTGTTAATAGCAAGACTCATCACAAAAATGAATTACTCTCCTGGGCTACTTATAGAGAAAGCCTCAGGAGCCCCTGGGGTATTAATAATTTATCTTTACCAAAAAACAGACACAGTTACTTAGAACCACGCTCTCCAGTATGATAGCCACCACTCACACACGGCTATTAACACTAATAACACTATTTCAATTAATTTAAATTGAAATTAGATGAAAAATCAGTTCATCAGTCACACTGGTCACATTTCAAGTGCTCAAAAGTCACTCCTGTCTACTGCCTACCATACTCAACAGTGCAGAAATAGAACCTATCACTATGGAAAGTTCTGTTGGACAGTGATCGAAAGTTCTACTGGATAGTGCTACTTTAGTGCTTTTATGTTTTCTATTGACTTTTCTGTCTTCTTGTACCCATTTACTTTTTCGACCAATCACTGTCTGCCCCAACAATTCTCTTTTTTAAAAACTTTGTTCTTCTAAGCAGAATATCATAAATATAGAAATGTGTTCCAAGTAAGTAAATAAGAATTGCGATGGAGCCACTGAAGTCCTCCCACATATAAAACACATTAATTTTAGATTGTGTACTTTGAAGCCCACATTTTGGCTACTGAGAGGTCCTACTTGCTTCTTGGATCCTCAACTATGTTTCCAACAATTCAGCCCATCAGATTACTGTCTTGGAGATAACCCATGATGGTGTCACTGAATATTAACATGATATGCAAATAATATCGATAAATTAATTAGAAAAATACAAAATGCAGAATACAACTCCTAGAAAATCTAATTAAACTACTTTTCTTTCCAGAACAAAAACCCATGTAATAATTTGATTATACTTTGGAGACATATTTCTGATTGCATTAAAATTTCACAATTACATTAAGCACATCATTAACACTACATAAATGATGTATATCATGCAAAACTCTACAAAAACGCTACAAGAATATAAATGCAGCGAATAAATAAATGTAGCTATCTAAGGGAAAATGTACCTTAGATGGGATTCCATGATTCTATCCATTCGTTTGTAAAAGGGTCTGGATGTAAAGTAGCCACTCCAGTAATGATCATCTCGGTCAGCGTAAGTGAAAAAGTCTCCACTTAGAATAGGAAACATCGACTGGCTCTTCTCTTTCTGATTTGCAGCTGCTTTATCCAGTGCATCGAAATAATCTGATAAAGTTCCAAACTGTATCTAGTTAAAAAAAAAGTTGTACCTCAATTATTCATTGTTACCTGAAAATTATTTACTTCTCACACTAGAAGGAAAAGTTAATAAATATTTAAGATGTGCTTCCTTCCAAGTTAACATGAACATATAGCTCAGATTTTACAAAAATCAGAAGCAGGGAGGAAAGTATCAGTGACTCTTTCTTTTACTTGCATCAAGTCACAAATTAAACAGGAGAAAGCTTGTACAGCTGAGCAGTTAGGAGAGCTATCTGGATCTGCAAATGTGTGGATATGAAAACTTACATATCTCTAGAATTTCAAAGGGTGTAGGAATCTGGGCGTGGAGTAATCCAGATGAAGGAAGGATGAAGGCAGTGGCAAATATAAAAGACACATATTTTGAATAAAATATACTAGAAGTCTGGAAGAACAGTTTTGTTCGCCATAAAGAATTTCATATATCATACCCACCCCTGCCTGTCATCCCCCTGCCCCAGTTGAGTTATTGTAAGGGAGAAGGGAGAGACTTTAATAACAGCAAGGCATTGGAAAAAACCAAACTTTCTCTACCAGCAGGTAACACCAAGTAGAAGTAAAACACACAAAGAGTAACAACAACGGCAAGGCTGACTGCTCACATGCACAGGTCATTCTAACCAATGATTTAAACTAGCAGTACCAAAATCCATTTTTATGAGTACAAACTATTCTACACATCAGAGGAAAAAAGAAATATCACACCAGACCTTATAAACAGATATTAAAAGGCAGTCTTGTTAAAAATAGATTATCCAACAGGAAATGTGTTCCTTTCAACAGAAAGATGCTGCTTCCTACCAAATACACACACAAAAAGATATTTTAAGTCATTTTGATTCAATGTAGCAATGGCATCGGTATGAATCTGATCTCTACCACTTATCTGATATGTGGTTTTGAGCATACAACATAATGTCTCTGTCCATCCCTGTGTTACAACAAATAGGGTTCTAAGTAAAAAACTTAACACATTGACTGCCATGTGAGTTGTATTTAACTCAGGCTAGCTTTGAGCCCAGGGCCTCATGAAGCAAAACCCTGCAGTTGGTTCATGAAAATCTTACTTGTTGATGTTCTTATGGTTACAATTAATATTGACAATTTAATTCTGAAAAGGTGGATTGTGTTGGATATAACTAACACACAGAAAACAACAAATTAGAAAGGATCGTTTTGTTTTAACAAAAGACCATGGCCCCAGGGAAAAATTTTTTTTCCTAGTGTGGTAGTCAATTTGTTAAAACCATGACTGGCAATGGTATAAGCTTTAGCTATTATTTTTCAATTGCAGAGGCAAAATTTCAACTGGAAATATTGACAGCAATGATATTAATAGGACAAATATAAGTTATTATAATCTAATTGTGCTGTAATAAATGTCTAAATCCTTACATTTATATTAAAGATAAGCAATTTTCAACTATACTATCTACTTTTATCTTGGCTTCAACAAATAAATATGATCTTGCGCAAGTTAATCTATTTGTGCCTCAGTTTCCTCATCTATAATGGGAATTACCATAGTGTCTACCAGAAAATGTTCAGAGAATTAAACTACTTAAATGAAGAAAAGCACTTTAAACAGTTAATGGCAAATAATAAGCACTTAATACATTTTAGCTAACATTATAAGCATTTTTATACTCAGTAACATTATGAGACAGCGGAATGTGTATGTGTATGTGTATGTGTGTAGCCATATAAGAAATGAGGGTCATGAATAAAAGGAAATATGGCATTAACTTTATATCCAGCAGGTACAGATGAGCTTGGGGAAATATACATAGTAACAGTGACAAAATGTTCAAAGATCTAAATATTTCTGAGTCTCACTTTCCTCACCTATATAGCAAGGGACTTTAGATGACAAAAATTTCTTTGAAATCAAAATTTAAGAATCTGTGACATGGTACAGAGTTAATATTAACAACAGAGTATACCCTTTTAAAATATTTCAATTAATTTTTGGTATGAGCCAGGATGAAAATACTTCTTGGCAATTTCCCAGAGCAAAGTTTACATAAATGGCCTAGTAGGCTCTGTCACAAACTTAATTCAATCTATAAGGATTAAAAAATAATCCTCTATCTGTGCTAGAATAGTTTCAAAATTAAGTTTTTAAAGTAAATTTTTCTAGAAAGTCTCTTGTTAGCTCATATAAAGTAAATATTTGGAACCCTTAAAATAAATAAAAATATTTAAATGTTTTTTTATATTAAAAGGCAACAAATTCAATCTTAAACATAAGAAAACTGTAGAAGTACAACACAGACAAATTGCATAAATCGTTAAGTAAATGATAACAAATGGCCAACTGTCTTGGCTAGTCCAATGTCAATTTTCAGCTATCTAAATTCAAGTTTTTACTTTTATTCTCCCTTTCATTAAAATAAAATAAATTTATGCTTCCAATTAAGACAAAAAATATTAAATGTCCCACAGAAAACAAATAACTAGATTAACTAGATCAGCGGTCCCCAACCTTTTTGGCACCAGGGACAGGTTTCATGGAAGACAGTATTTCTGCAGACCAGCAGGGGATGCTTTCAGAATGATTCAAGCGTATTACATTTATTGTGCACTTTATTTTTATTATTATTACACTGTAATATATAATGAAATAATTATACAACTCACCATAATGCAGAATCAGTGAGAGCCCTGAGCTTGTTTTCCTGCAACTAGACAGTCCCATCTGGGGTTGACGGGAGACAGTGATACCCAAAGCATGTTGCTTATGTCCAGTCTACTCTGTAATCTTGCTTTGGTTGCTGTCACTGCAGAAAATCCTGCTTCACAAAGATAGGATGTTGGAAAGGGATGTTTTTAGTGCTTTTGTGGCAATCTCAGGATATTCTGCCATGACTTTAATCCAGAATGTATGGAGATTTGGAGCTGTCTTAAACATACTTTTAAGGCCACTGTCATTTGAGATCTCAAGCAGTTGATCCTCTTCTAGCACAGACAAAGCCAATTCACCTGACTTACTCACTACGGGACGCAGATCCATTCCTTCCCACTTGGGAGTCTTCTGTGGTTGGGAAGTAATGCTCAGACTCTTTCAAAAGCTGAGATAGGTGATCATGCACCAGCTGGGAGAAACAATGCCCTGGCTCAGTCTCTATCAAAATCTCTGCTCATGTTTGAAACATGTCAAAAATCCCAATGTTCACTCATTGCCCCCATAATCCCAGTTTGGCTTTGAATGCAGCCACTTTATCTGCCAACTTGAACACAGTTGTTGTTCTCCCCTGAAGTAACAGATTGAGTTTGTTGAGCACATTGACTCTGTCACACAAGTAAGCAACTCTTGCGACTCATTCTATGTCACCAAAATGTGCTGATAGTGGCGACTGTTTTTCTAAAAGAAATCTCTAGAGCAGCTCTCGGAACTCCAAAACTCTGGCCAGTGATCTACCTTTAGAAGCCATCCCATTTCGGGGTGTAAGAGAGGACATGTGTGCTCTGTGTCTGTCCCCTCACAGAGCTGCGTGAACAGACCTGAGTTAAGGGCATACACTTTAAAGCGGTTGATCATTTTAATCACATCCTGCAAAACGCTGTTTAGTTCAGGTGACTTTCTTGGTTAGTGAGCATTTCTCTATGGATGACATAGTGCAAAGACTCACATTCAGAAGTGACCTCCCTGACCTGTGTAGTGAAACCAGAAAGCCATTTAGTCATGGCAGCTGCTCCACCCGTGCATGTATCAAACAAAATGACCAATTCAGTTTTACTGAGATGTAATCCTTCAAAGACTTGAATAGTTCTGCAGCTGTAGCGTTAGTTGGCAACAAAAGTGCCCATACATATCCTCATGCACATCCTCCTTAAAAATATATCGCACAAAAGCAAGCACTGTTGCCTTGTTGTCAACATCGGCAGACTCTTCAACCTGGATTGCTATCAAGGTGACTCATTAATCCTCTCTAACAATTGTGCCTCAATATCCTCTGCTATTTCATCAATTCGTCTAATTATGGTACTAGCTGAAAGACGAACATGTGCCACCTTTTAAACTGCAGCCTCTCCTAAAAGTTCACGGCAAATGTCCTTAGCAGCAGGCAGGATCAACTCTTCACCAATAGTAAAGGGCTTCTTAGCTTTAGCAGTGCAGTTAGCTACTAAGAATGATGCTCTCAGGGCAGACACATTTGATGAAGTGGTGGCCTTCAATAATTGCTTCTGTTCTTCGTGTTCACATTTTTTTCTTTTTAAAAACTCCAAAGGCTTATCTTTTAATGCAGGGTGCTTGGTCTCCATGTGGAAAAGCAGTTTTGATGGTTTCATGGCTTCAATGGATAGCCAGTGGCCACATATTTACAAAGCAGGCTTGGCAAATGTGAATCACCTGTAATTTAAGTAGGACTCTTGGTATTTTCTTTTAAATGCAGCTTTCACTTCGTTGGCAGTCCTAGAGTCTTCTGCTGTCTCATCATTGGGTCTTTCCCCCTTTTCAAAGAACCTCCCCAGCGACGTTTGTTTTTTACTCATTTTTGCTAGGGTTAGCTTGTGGGGCTTACTTAAACCGTGACTGAGACAATTGAGCAGTTAGGAAAAGAGGCACAGACAGAAGTAGTAAATAAAATAATGGGTGGGTCACATGTGAACTAAAATAAGCGTCGGATTCTGACTTAAAGCCTGCCACCAGATGCAGCTGTACAACTGAAGTGCACGAACTCACTTGCCACTATAAAGCCTGCCACCAGATGCAGCTTTATAATTGAAGTAAGATGCTCATTTGCCACTGTAAAGACTGTCACCAGATGCAGCTTAATTGTCACTTGCTACTCACTGATAGGGTTTTGATATGAGTCTGCAAGCAACTGATTTATTATGGTCTCTGTGCAGTCAAACCTCTCTGCTAATGATAATTTGTATTTGCAGTTGCTCCCCTGTGCTAGCATCACCGTCTCAGCTCCACCTCAGATCAGGTTAGATTCCCATAAGAAGTGCCTAACCTTGATTTCTATGTAAACATGCGTGGTTTACATACGGTTCATGCTCCTGTTTACACAGGGTTCGAGCAGCTGTAAATACAGATGAAGCTTCTTCGCTCGCTTGCCCGCCATTCACCTCCTGCTGTGCAGCCTGGTTCCTAACAGGCCACGGACTGGTACTGGTCTGTGGCCCAGGGGTTGGAGACCACAGAACTAGATAAACTATACAGAGAAAAAAATCTGAAGGTACCAAAGAGCAACCAAAGCAGCCAGTACTCAAGGGACAAAAATTCTGGAGGGAAAGGAAATGCATCAAGGTGAGCCCTCCACTCTGCCAAATTTTTATCTTGGAATACTGGTCCAATCCCTGTACAAGACAAAAAGGCCTCACAGAAAGCAATGCCCTGGAAGAAGCAATTGATGAAATTCAGCATCCAGTCATGAAAAAACATTCTGCAAATGAGGAATATAAGGAAAATTCCCTAATCTTATAAACAGAATCTACAAAATCCTATAGCAATATCATGATTGATAATGAAACACTGAATGTTTTCTCCCTTGGAAAAGTATGTCCACTTTTACAACTTCTATTCAACATTATACTGGAGGATACAGCCATTGCACAAGGCAAGAAAATAGACTGAAAGGTATAAAGCTTTGGAAAGGAAGACATAAATATGCTATTTTTCATACACTAAAAATTCAAAAAGAATCCACAAATAAAGAAAATGAATAAATAAATTTAACAAGGTTATTAGATACCAGGCTAAAATGCAGAAGTCACAACTGAATTATTATACAAAGAATATACCATGTTCATGGGTTAGATGGCCCAGTATTTGTAAAGAAGTTAATTGTATTCAAATTGAACCACAGATTCAATGCAATACCAATCAAAATCCTTCCCCTGCCAATTTTTTTTTTTTGGTAGAAATTAAAAAGATGACCTAAACCTATGTAGAACTACAAAGGACTAGCAATAACCAATACAATCTTGAGAAGGAGAATAAAATTGGAAGATTTACACTACTGGATATTAAAACCTATTATAAAGCTGTAGGAATTGAGATAATGTGAGATCAGTCACATAGACCAAAAAATTTGAATAGAAAGTCTAGACATGGACCCAAACAAATGTAGTCTCACTCATAATTAATGACAAAGATGACACTGCAGAGCAGTAAGAGAAACTATAGTCTTTTCAATCAATGGTGCTGGGTATCTTTATGAGCCAAAATGTTTCTTGTCCCCTACCCTCACAGGATTCGCAGTAATCCATTCCAGATAGATTACACATCTAAATGTTGAAGATAAGACAATACAGCTTCTAGAAGATAGCTTCTCAAAAAATGTGTTTTCATGACCACAGGGTAAACAAAAATTTATTTAACAGAACATAGCAAGCACTAACCATAAAGAAAAATATTGGAGTTAATTAACATTAAGAATTTCTGTTCATCAAAAGACAGCATGACAAAGTGAAAACACAGGCTACATAGTGGGAGACAATAACTGCATAAATTTTATCTGAATAAAGACTCAACCCAAAATATATAAAAGAGCTATAAACAGTAAGAAAAAGAACAGATGAAATTTACTTAAAAATATCATCCAAAGACTTAACTATGCACTTCACAAAAGAGGATACCCAAATGGCAAGAAACTTAGGAAAAGAGGCTAAACCTCATCAACCACCAGAGACACACAAAATAAAATCATTCCATCAAAAGGATAAAAATGGAAAAAAAAAATCCTGACAATACAAAGTGAGTAAGGGTATGGAACAACTAAAACTGTCATACAACAACCGATGCATCTATTTTGGAATATTGTTTAGTAATGTACAGTAACATTGAACATGTGCATACCCAATGACCAAAAAATTCCATCCCATTATATACTCACATAAACTCACATACATGTGACCAAAATAGGTAAAAAAAAATCAAAGCCGCTTTATTGTAATAGACAGAAACTGGGGACAACCCCAAATATCCAACAACAATGGAATGGATAAACTGTGGTATATTCATCAAATGGATACTAAAGATGCTAAACAGTGCTAAAAGGAACGAACCACTGCTGCATGCAACAACGTGGATGAATCTCGCAAACATAACGAGGAACAAAAAACAGCCAGATACAGAAAAGTACACACTTAGGATTCCCTTCACATGAAATTCAAGACCAGGCAACACACTAATCGCGGTAACAGAAGGCAAAGCAGGAGTTGGTGACACTGGGAGGAGGATCGGAAGGCTTTTCCCAGGTGCTATCTCTGTGCTACGCCTTAATCTGGATGGTGATGATGTGGGGGCTTTTAGACATGAAAACTTCTCTGTTCACGTAGTCTGTGCGCTTCTCCTATATGTGATACTTCGATTTTTAAAATTACTATAAAAATATTGTCTTAGTGGGCAAAGGAGGAAATAGGTAAAATACTAAAATCAGGATCTAATTTTTCAGCGTCAGGCAGGAGACCAGGCGCTTCTACGGACTCCAAAACCGCTCCCCAGCTGCTGTGACGGGGAGGAGCCTCCGCAGGGAGGCCAAGGCCAAGGCCAAGGCCGGGCTGCTGCCGCGCTCCACGCCCCAGCGCCCCTGCACAGGCCCCTCACCCCCGCCCGCGCCGCAGCACCCCCGACCCAGACAGGAGGTTGCCTGCCTGGGGCCTGGGCTGATTCCAAGCCTGAGCCAAGGATTTGTGCCGTGATTTGGGCGAATCATTCCGAAAGTCTTCGGGCCTTCGTCTCGCGGTCGCTAGCGGGCATTCGGGCTCCAGGAACCCTGCAGCGCTCTGACCCCCGGCTGCGCCCTGCTCTCTGTGAGGCCGTCCGGCGAGGACAGGCGCGGGCGCCTCTGCTTGGTGCCGCAGGGACTGGGGGCCTCTTTCCTGGCAGGGGAGGCCACCCCTACGGTTCACTCCTGTTCACACCGGCCGGGTCCCTCCCCAGCAGGCCCCGAGCACTGAGCCAGCAGGTGCCAGGGCGCCCCGCCCACACCGTGGGCTCTCCGGTCACCGTCACCGTGGCAGCAAAGCCCCGGCTCTCCTGTCTGACCCCAAGCTCTGGGCAGGCCAGCAGCCCCCTCTGCGGAGAGCAAAAGATGGGGGACACTGGGGACACTGGGTGCAGGGAGTGCATAGGGCCCCATGAGGATGGTTTTGAGCCTTAAGATACCAGTTCACTTTGAAAAAGAAAAAAGCTTCTGGGCTGTCTTCTGTCGCCCAGTGAGACAGGACCCCGGAGCAAGAGCTGTGTCCCGAGAGAGGCTGCGGAGCGAGGCTCGGACCCAGCTCCAGCCTGGCTGAGCGGGGCACGGGGCGCCCCCTTCGGGAAAGGAGGGCTGGGCCCGGGGGCGCGCAGGGCCATCAGAACTGCCCGGCTCTTTTGGAAGCCGGGGCCGGACGACTAACCACGTCTACACGACTCGATGCTGAAGCCCGACTGATGACTGCACCGCCTGTCCTAGCTCCGAGCCCGGCCCAGGGCGCCGGAGAGCTCGGCCGGCCTCGCACTACTTTGTCTCCAAATAAACTACTGAATCAAAAAAAAAAAAAAAATAATAATAGAGGTAAGACACCCCCATGGATACCTTCTGGTTTAATAAAATATCCATGTGTAAGCGTCATCTTTGAAGAAAATACAGAGATAATTTACACCTAGTCCCTATGCTCAGAGTTCTTAAGCTGGCAAAAATTCTATTGTAAATAACTTGAATAAACTTGATATTTTATTTATTAATATCTATTTAATATTATTTAAGTTAATTTAATAAACTTGAATTCTTACTACATAAACTGTGGTCTATCATCAGCTTTCTAATTTCCTACACAGAAATATCATGTAATTTCTGTAGTATTAATATTTTCACAAATCTTCTAATGTCTTACAGGCTAATATGTGAAATAACAAACATGTTGAATAATTAATTTTCTTATATAGGGTTTCTAACATGCATTTTCAAAAGACTTTAAAAGACTTATTGTCTCTGCATTCTGGAACTGAAGAAATAAAAAAAGAAGGCAAAAAAAAAAGAAAAGAAAAGAAAAAGACTTATGGTCTCCACACAAAAAAATGATAAATGCTCAGGGTGATGGATATCCTAAATACCCTGATTTGATCATTACACATTGTCTGCAAGAATCAAGATATCACAGTCACCCCATAAATATATATTTGTGTATCAATAAAAAAATCAATTTTGTAATTAAGTAAAAAGACTGATTGACCAAATGCAATATATGACTCTTGTTTGAATCTTGACCCAAACAAAACATTTGTTTAAAAAAATGAGATCAGGAAAATCTGAATCTATCCAGATATGATATTCTCAAATTATTGTTAATATTTTAGATGTGATAATGGTATTCTGAGTGTATTTTTAAACAGAATCCTTATCCTTTAGAGATAATAGTTACAGACGAAACTACATGACATCTGAGATTTGTGCCAATGTAATCCGGAGGGAGGGGTGAGACGGCAGCAGGGCACAGTTGAAGCAAGAGTGGTCTCGAGTTGATGAATGCCGTAGCTGAGCCATGGATATGGGGAGAAGGGGACTATTTTTGCAGTTCTCAAAACTTTAGGCTACATTTTAAATTTTCCACAAGAAAAAAAAAAGAGTAAGAACCAGAGGGACATGATTAATGTTATAAGTCTTCTCACTTAAGAAAAATGTTAGTGTATTCTCTGGACATAAGATATTTGTTTGCTAAATTCGTGACATGTTCATCACATCTGCCAGTCACACTACTAAATCACAAGGATGCAACTGCCAGAGAGAAACAACAAACTTTCAATGCTTGTTGAAAAACAAAACATCTCTGAAAAATAAATATCACAATTTAGTAGGTGTATGTGTTCAATCACATAAAAGTAATTCCTCTCTAATCCTCAAGGAGTGGTAGGAAAGGAACGCCTTTAGGAACAGAACTACAGTATGCAATAATTTTCCTCTTAATGAATGATACTTTTACATAGGAATTATATATTCTAGGAAATACTGGGAGGAAAGACAAACTAAGAATTTGTGTTATAGCTTCACTTAATAATGAAGGCTCATCTCAAATATAGTATCACAAATCAATGTTTTCTCATTACCATTACGTTGAACTGAGGTTGAGAATTCATATAATCAAAAAGCCGCTGGTAATTCTTGAACTGTAAATCCCATTCTGTGTATTCACAGTAGCGGAAATCATCTCCTAGTGGGGCCAGGAGAACTTTACTACGAAAAAGCTTTGACTTCTTTCGGTACTGATCTAAAAGCATCCAAGCCCTACAAAAGAAAAAGGGAAAATATGAATTTGATTAAGAAAAGGCCAGCAGGGCAACTCATTAAAAAAGAAATAACTAAATTCAAAAGTGTATTATATTCAATGAAATTACTGTATATTTTATCTATACTCTACGTTAGTATGATTTAAAAGCACATTTTTTAACTACCAGACTAATTTTCATTAACCATTTAAAATATTCATAAATTCTTATCAGAGGGAAAAACTTACAGTTTCCAATGGATTATCCTTAGAGAAATATGGTCACATTCCAACTTTGGCATATAATCACTCAGACACCAATGTCTTCCTGAAGCCTAGCCACAGAGATTGGATTCCGGATAGCCCACGTTTCAAAATAATTTAGTCCAAGAAGACAATAAGGGCTTATCACCTACATAAACTTAGAAGTTTGCTATGCCATAATATTCATTTCTCTAATCTAAAATTGCCTGATTAAACATAGAGAAAAGTGTATTTTGAACAAAACCAAAAGAAATGAATAAATCTTAATCTATAACACTGTATAGAACTGTATTTACTCTTGTCAAGGAAAAATATCAACTCATTTAACACTTGCCACCAATAATCTGTATTTGTCACAGTGTCCTTCTCAGTACTGAATCACTAGATAAGGCTTAGGAGTTGAATCAGCTATTTTGGTTTCTACCTCCCTGGGCCCTAACCCATGACTCAAAATACCAGCTAAACACAACGTGCTGATGTGATGGAACAGCTTTTATATTTCATACTCTAGTATTTTGCAGAATACCCTTTGGAAAATGCTGAATTGGGAAGTCATTTAAGGAAGTCTGGGAAAACAAACTAAGAGGGAGGGCTTGTGAAAATGAAATTAAACAAACAGATGAACATAGAGTAGTTCACAGTGTTTATAAAGCCAAAGCTTAAGAAATTACTGAATCAATGACAAGTATTTTTTAAATTTAGTATTGAAACTCAAGAAATTCAATGAATTTTCACTTCAGGAATTATCCAAAAGTAAATTCTAATTCACAATATAAAAACATACAAAAGTAACAAAAAACATCAATGATGGAAAGAAGCATTTTATAAAAAAAAAATTTAACTAAAATTAGAATCTTATATGGTCTTTCTACATTGTTTCTCAAATTGCTTTGCAAATTTAAATTTTATCAATAACATAACAACATGGTAAGTAAAACATGACCAGTGTTCTTATATAACATATAATGTTTAATTTTCTGAGGTTAGCATTTAGCACGTTACTTAATCCGTACTAGTGATATACTAACATTCCACATTTACCAAAAGTACATTTAGATTATAACTTGTAATAAAAAAATGCATGAACAATGAGATTAACCATATAGAAATAGAAATAAGACCCCAAAAATGAGTAAAAAAAAAAAAAATCAAATATACAAACCACAGACACAAAATATACTACGATTGAGCATCCAACAAGATTCCCTAGGCAGCCTGGGGAAAAAGGGGTTCCTACTAGACCTAATACCATATCTTGTGCTTATACATATAAAGCACATACACAGAAAGGAAATCACAAACTTTAATGACATGCTTTTTACATTTGGCATCTATGCTAACCCTCATGCTCCAGTTCAGTAAGCATCAACACTGGAAAGGCCAAGTAACCAGCCTATACCACCTGTAGGTTCACCGTATATTTAGTGAACTCATGACTAATCAATTGACCAACATCTCATTTGAAGACATGCACATACAATTTGCTCTTGATTTATTCTACCAAGTAAGAAATGTCAACTTAACTATAACCAAGAAAAAAAAATCCTTAAAATATCAAATCATCTGACATTCAATGGAAAAAGCCAACTTAAAATATACAGTACTCAACCAAAAATGAACTTGTTGAAGGATGATATTTATTTGCAAAGTAGAGGAACTTGCTGAACTGGATATATCAAAAGATGCCACCTGTATATTATAGTTAAATCTCATTTTCTTTAGGGTATTAGAAAGCTGAAAGGTGCCATTGAGCTGGAATGCCTATGTTTTATCTCCGTTCATCACCAGGTCAAAACGACAGTGATATTTAGATGTGAAGTAACCAGTAGAATTAAGATTTCAAGACTTGTAAGAAGCTTTTTAAAAAAAAACCTATGTAAGGATTACACATATTCATTCACCTGTGTGAATGTGCCCCCAGGTACCTGGAAACCACTTTCAAAATCACTGGAACTCACTGAACACAAGGTATGATCCTGAGGGGCAATCACTGAAAGGCTAGATGAGACAGCAAAGGGATTACAAAAAAATGCCTTTTTCCCCCAATAATGTGTCTCAAACAGGTAGTCTCAGCAGCACCCAAAAGAGAGAAAGAGGGCTCACAATACCTATGGATGCATTGAGATTCCACAACTGAAACATCTGGCTAACCTTAAAGATGTTTCCCATCCCTGACCACGTGGGCTGAGAGGAGTAGCATAAATACCTGTAAATACAAATAGCTTTTTCCCTGAGTAGACAGGCAAGGGTCCTCCCACCCTAGCCCTCTCCTTTTCACTGCACCTTCTTCTACATAATATATTGGCTTATTCTCATACGCCTACCTAGCCTAACCCTAGCTAGAAAGCAAGCTGTTCCTCATTGGTTCTCACTGTTGTAGGAATCAAGAAAACGAAACCTTGGATAGTTTTTCAAAACAACTATGAAAGTCAGATTTTGATAGAAGGTCTCCATGGCAAGACTGCCATGCTAACACATTCATGTCTGCCACAGTGGGAGCCTCACACTGGAATATTTCCTTTATAATTACAAGGACCCATTCAAGGTAAAAAAAATCCAACCTCAGCCAGACATGGTGGCCCACACCTATAATCCCAGCACTTTGAGAGGTCGAGGTTGGAGGATGACTTGAGGCCAGAAGTTCAGACTAGCCTAGGCAAAATAGGGAGACCTTGTCTCTACAAAAAATAAAAAAAATTATCCAGGTGTGGTGGTACATACCTATAGTCCTAGCTATTCCAAGGAGGATCACCTGAGCCCATGAGTTTGTGTTTACAGTGAGCTATGACTGCACCACTGTACTCCACCCTGGGCAACAGAGCGAGACCCTGTCTCTAAAGTAAAAATTTAAAAATAAAAATTTAAAGAAAAAAAATAAAGATCCACTCTCATCTTCTTCCTCACATACATTTTTTAAAAGAAACTTTTTAAAAAGAAAAAAGTAACTTTTTTAATAAGATGTTTTGATAGTGTAAAAATCTTAATTTATTTGAAAGGCTACATTATTTTCCTAGCACAGTTTAGTGTTTTTATATAACAACACAATGTTTTATTTTCATGAATTATACACCACTAATTTTTAAGTGAAGAAATTAAACTTCAAAATCACCAATATTAGAAACCATAGGTAACTTGGTTTAATAAGATGCTTCCATCATTAGCACAATTTTCTTCTGAAGCAATGATTCCTTCCTTTGATTTTTATTTAAATGTATTTAAGTATAAATATTCCTAATTAAAATTTTCTGTAAGTCAAAAACATCGTAACGATGCAAAGATGTGTGTTTATCAGAGCTGGGCGGCACTCACCATTATTGAAATTGTTATTAAGGGAACAGATAATTACACTCTTTATGTGTTCCATTTCAATAAATGTGTTTTTGCAGTTGGGTTGCTTTTCTCACCAATTTGTTCAATAGGGACCAGAAGTTTTATTATCAACAAAAGTATATGAAATCAATCAAACACAGTAGAAGGCTTTTATAATGAGGGCAAGGGAGATGGTAATAATAATGCATTAGAAGTTATCCATTGTATATTGATCTATTGTTCAGTTTCCATTAAACTGTAACACATCAGAGGTACAGTGAAGGCTCTGGTGTTTTTTAGTTGCTTTAGATCTGGTTTGAATGAATACCTCGAATGAGGATAATGTTGGCTACTAAAGCCCATTTGTTTAACCCTTCAGCAACTAGTAGCTAAGTAGCTACTTTATTCAAGATGTTATCTTATGAAACACGTATTTTCATACCTGCTTTGGACATTTTCAGCATGTATTGTTTCTGCGGGGAATCCCCAAGGACAACCCAATCTACCTCCAGGAAGCCGTTTAAAATCAAACTGGCAGCATATTTTAGGATCGGGTCCACAAGTGTGAGGGATGTCATAGCTGTAGAAGGGCATCATGTGGCATAAAATATCTGTGCCAGATCCTAGATCTGAAAATAAAGAGCCAACACACAAACCTGCATTTATAAAATTTGTTTTCCCAAAAATGATTCAAAATGCTGTTATTTTATACATATATAATATAAGCTCTACCCTAAATCAACAGCTTCTTTAACTTCCAGTACATATACCCCAGCAGTATATAACGCAACCAGTCTGAAGGAGGATACACATCTCAGTTTCTATCTACCTCTTTTATCTAGATATGGCAGAGACAGAAAAGCCCCACCAGGAACCAGCATCTGCTAATCTGGAAGCATACAAACTGAGCAGAAGGAAAAGCTACAACCAGCTTATCCAAAATCATGGCCATGTCTCTCCTTGGCTGCCAGGTAACAAGACACACAGAGGCCATTACATTAGCTGCAGAGGCTGGGCGAGGAGAGAGGAAGGGAGTAAAAGAGGGAACTGGAAGAACAAAGGAAGAAGACCTAAATCTTGTATCCTCTCCTCTAACAAAGAGGTACCCAGAAGTATGTCCTTGGAACACCTAGGTACCCACACAACACAGTGTTAAAACAGGTGATACGAGTGAGGGCTGTTTTAGGAAGACAGGAATAGGTTTTAAAAGGCAATTCCTACAAGATGTAGAGACAAGAGAGACAGAAGAAGGAACACTGGCTGAATATAAGATTAAATGACTGGATATGGGTCCTAATATATGTTCAACTTTGTGATAAAACACGCTTTCTAAAATAGAAGTTAAAGCATTATTTGCAAAATACTAACTCCTTATATTTATTAACTTCCTTTAGTCATTAAAAATTTTTTACTATGTTCTCTAGGTAAATACCAGCATTATCGCTTAAAAGAATCTTAACACAAATACATTGGAAAAATAATTTTAAGAGTACCTTCATGCAACCTGATTTTTCAAGACTGACATTGAATGAAATCCACAATGGCATGAGTTCATAACCCTTGTGAAATAACATGGAGGTCAAACGGGATCTTTAACTTTCATCAAACCCTACATACCCCAATTCTGTCTCCAAAAAAACTCCAATGATTTCTGCAAAGCAAAGTGTTTTTTAATTGCATAATGAACTCTCTGGATAAGCATGTGAGAAAATCCAGCACGTTTTAGAAGATAAGCCATTGTTGGTGAATGTCCAAAAGGATCAATAGCCCAGCCAGACCGAGGTTTCACTCCTGTTGATAAATAAGATAAATGTTATTTTTTAAAATTGATAAATGAAATAAAAAGAAGTCACAACACATGAGACCCACCAGAGTTCTAGGGTTTCCCAGGGTAATAAGACAAAGGATCTGCCCAGCATTATCCTATGTGAAATACTCCCAGCAGGACTCTATGCAGGGAGCATTCTGCCACTGCCCTGTCCATCAAGGCAGGAGAATGCTCACTGAAATTAATCAAGTGGAGTTGAAATAAGCACTCTGCCACCTTACAGCTATTATAAAGCCATGGCCATTAACTGGAGACAGAGAAACAAATAGAACCAAGACCCTGCCCTCAGGGATCTCACAGTCCTGTTGTCTGTGGAGTTAGACCAGGAGCTCACTGTTATGTGACAAAAGTAATCTAACTCATTTCAACTTGTATTTCCCAAGCTCAACATTATGGATTTTTTAGTCTATATTTCATACCTTACAAACAGCCCAAAATCATCTTATTATATAGCGTCAGAACTGGCTAAAATAACTGTATCATGTTTCCTTAAATCCTAAAATATTTTGATGCTGGCACTTTCTACCTACCTAGAAAGGAATCAGTGCAATTTTTTACAGCTGCCTCATACCAATGATAAGAGCCATCAATCAACTACAGATATATCTCAATTTCATAGAGGATAAAATGTAAAAAAAATTAAATAAAAATAATATACATACAGTTTAGAATTAATAAAATAAGATTATTCATCTAGTAGTATACAAATCTGATCTTTTAGTTAATCAGTATTCTCAAATAAGGCTTCTACTTACAACCTGTAGATCGACATAAGTAATATTGCTGTGTGCATTTTTTTTCATTCAAATATTGATTTGACACCTTTCCACATACCTAAGAATATGAAAGACCCTAGGGTTACAAAAAATGAGTGAATCCTGATCTTGAGATCATGACCCTAGTTGCAAAGACTTCATTCAAACAGGTGCAACACAAAGTAACACAAAAGTCAGCAGAGAGAACTCTGTAGAGCAATACTGAAGAATACAGCAAAAGAGACTGAAAAGGAAAAGTCAGGACCCACGTAGGAGCAAGAGCGTGGAGTCGAAACACAAAAAGAGTATGTGTCAAAACTCAAAGAACTGACCATATAACTGAGCATTTCACACATGTAATTTACCTCCAAAACTTGTAAAGAAATACTGGACTCTATTTAGTAATTTTGTTTTTTGTGGTGGTATGAGATTTAACAATTCTGAAACTTGCTTTAATGTATTCTAAAAATGAACAAATGAGGACAAAGGAGCCAGGATTCTCACTGTAAGATAAGTAACTACAAACATGGGAATGTGAGACAGGAATATATCCTATAATAATGAGTTGGGATAGAAGATATCAGTACTAACTTAATTTTCAACAAATAGGCATAAAAATATACAGATGTGTATACACACACACACACACACACACTCATTTCCCAACCCAGTGCACTAGGAGGAATTAGATGCAATAACACCTCAGTACCAATGAGCTCACCTTAGCTCCCAGCTCTTGACCTTTAGATACCATTCTTTTTTAAAAATAACTGAAAAAAAAAGGTTTATTCCAGAGCTGAGGCTGGGAAAGTACATGATAAGCCTGGATCATATTCTTGGTTCATAAAGTAAAGAAATGGTACAAGAATTCTAGGGACATACATAGTAAAATACCTCAGGAGACAAGTGAAAGGAGCTTCCACTGGGCAAATCTGGGACAAGTGCGATGTCAAAATAAATAATGACAGTACTAGATTATAACCCAGTGAATGTAACAATCCATGAGCTCACACTGATATAAATAAATAAACAGGAGGTAAAAAGGAAAGTTCTTCCTTTAGTAGAATGCCAACTAACAATTATAGAAGGAATGGTGGAATTAGAAAGTCATCAATGAATGCTAAAACTAAAACATGAAAGTTTGCTGAGGAATGGGATATTTACCTAGTCTCAGTATATATACCACAAATTATTAATTAGAAAAGAAAAAAATTAACAGGACAGTGAAGAAACTTAGCAGACAGCACCTTAACCAATTTATCCAGCCTAGCATTAGCGATATTGGGGCAGAGGGACACCATATGCCTCACGATATCATGCACTGAGGACTAGGGAAACCACTGCAGTGACACTGCAGCAAGATAGGCAGATAGGAAGGATACATAAATAACCCGAATCTAATCATGAGGAAACAAACTCAACTGAGAGACTTTCTACAAAACTGGCCTGTACTCTTTAAAAATACAAGGGTCAAGAAAGCCAAAGAAAGGCTGAGGAACTGTTCCAAATTAAAGGAGACGGAAGAGACATGACAACTAAATGCAATATATGACCCTGGATTGGATCCTGGGCTGGGAAAGAAAAAAAAACAGCTTTTACAAAAGACATTATTGAGACAACTGACAAAATTTAAATATATCCTGTGAACTATATTGTTGTATTGTATCACTATCAATCTTCCTAATTTGATAACTGTATTCTGATTACATATAAAAGTGTCCTTGCTTGTTAGGAAATATGCAATGAAGTATCTAGAGATAAGGAGACAAGTTACCTCCAGCTTACTCTCAAATGGTCCAGAAAAACATGCATATGAACCTGTGTACAGGATCTATGGGAGTCCTTCCCAAGTATTATCACGCAGCTTTTTAAAAATTTGAAACTATATCAAAATTAAGTTATCAAATAAAAAAGGAGTGATGTCCCAAAAACAAGGGCAGAATAAGCTTACAAACAAGATAAAAATCAACATCAAATGCTATGGTGATGTCAGAGAGTTTAGTGTCCATTCAATTTAACAGTTATAGCAACACTGGCAATCTTTTCCACATCAAAATCTCTTGATCCACACCCAGGGGTACCAACCTAGCAAGGCTGCAATGGAATAAAGAATCCCTGAGAGGTAATAATGTAGAAAAGAGAGGATATAAACTATATTTTTTAAAGTTTTGATATGAAAGGAGGTGAGAGCTAGGGAGTGACTTAGAAAGAAACCTAGTATCTTGCTGGGGTTTTCCTTAGCATGAAGCAAATAATATTTTTTAATAAGGAAATAAGGGGTTAATTTAGGGAAAAGTACAATACAGGAAAAATCCAAAATTTGCCAATAAAACATTTGTCAATAAAACTAGGAAAAATCATCAAAAAGATTTTGTGCCTTCATGTAAGAATAAGATTATCAAAATATACAAAAGTAAAAACTTAAAAATATAAGAAAATCAATCATTAAAAAGAATAAATGATACCAGTCAATTCTTGGCAAACCTAGTAGACTTGAAAATTAGGACATGGGTAGCATAAAAATTAATAAAATTGATTATTCTAAGTACATTTACTATAATTATTTTAGAGGAATCAGGAAACATATTGGTAGCATGGATATTTTAGTCAAAAGACAAACTTAAAAACTCAAAAAAGTTATAATGATTAAATATTATAATAAAATCTACAAAAACAGAAACTGATAGTCAAAGATTAAACAATTAAAAAAGCATCCCATAACCAAATGTAAAAATGAAGTCTCTAAAGTAATAGTTGTTCTAAATTTAGAAAACAAAACTGAGATCACTACTCTAATTTACAAGATGCAACCAAAGCTACAATAAGAAGAAACTTCATATACCTAGATGTGTTCATTATCTTTAAAAAAAATAGAAAGTAACTGAGCTAGGGAAAAACCCCCCTGAGAAAAATCCCCCTGAACCTGGCTCCTCTCAGCATTATGGAACATGTAGTCACTCATTAGTAGAAGCCTGTGTTAAATAAAATTTATGGGAGGCCACTGTATTGGAACTGAGCTCTTGCACTTGGGCCCAACAGACCAGACCAAACCAGAATGCAGTCTCTCGTGCTGGGTACCACATAATCAAACTGAACTTTAATATGTTCCAATTTTCCAAAACACAGGACACTCACAGCAACCAACCGGTCAAAGGGGCCCAGTCTACTTGAGCCAGCACTATAAGGAAATCTCCTCTGTTTTAACCCTTTAAGGAAAGTAACTTTAAAACAACTAACCTGGTTTCTGTACCCTGTTTCTTCTTTTTCAGCCCCTTTCTACCTACAAAGCCCACCTCCTCTGCTCTGCTCATTCCTTAGATGTGATGCTGCCCTATTCATGAATCACTAATAAAAGCCAATTAGAGCTTTAAATTAAGTTGTTGAAATTTCACTTTTTGACATCTGTAGGACTCTAACTGAACAGTTTTATGATGCTGTAACTGTCATTATGTATGTTCGCTGTTTGGGATGCAAGAGAGCGTGAAGCAGCAAGGTACCTCTAACGGCTGCTGCTAAGAGCCATGAGTACACCCTGAGCCTCATCAAAGGCCAGCACTGCTCCTCTCCAGGGCAGCTGGAGGTAGCAGTAACACGCACCCTCAGGCTGACCCTGCCACAGTGCCACCGCCCTCTGCAAAAGTGAGGGCCAACTCCATTTCGGCAGTTTGCCTGTGCTGAGTCCACACATGAGCGAGATGGATGGGCGCACTCTCTCTCGAAAGGCTCCCTCCAACTCACCTTTGGTTCCTACAAAGAGAATAAAGGAGCCATAGTGTTTATATGTGAGCACACGTACTCCTTACCAATGCCTTGAGGAGAAAAACACAGACAGAAGGAGATAAGGGGGAAGAAAATAAAGATAAGACAGTATGAAGAAACACAAAATACTTACATTGGCTTAAAAAAAAGAGAGTTGATCTTTAAAAAATAAATAAAGCAGACTAGCAGTCAAATAAAAAGGCCGTAGAGAAAACTGGAGAAAACATAAGATATAAAAGTCGCAGAGAAAAAGACAGTTTTAAACACTGTACTATGCTTCTAATACAACTAATGAAAAAAATTTTTCTAAATACAATCCCATTTTTGTGGAATAAAATTAATTGTGTTTAAAGATACATATGGAAAAATCCAGAATGTTATAATGTTATATATATCACAATGCAGTAATCTCTAAACAGTAGGTATAGGATTTTTCCTTACTTTCTACTAACATGTATTATTTTTTCCTATTTTCCTACATTAAGTGTACATCATTTGTGTAATAAAATACTGTTTAAAACAAAGAATCATATACAATTTTTATTTTATATTTCAAATCATTAAAATGTTGATATGAAGGCAGGGTTTCTGATAAAATAATATAATTTACATTTTACATGTCAATTAAATTATATCAATGACTGTGGAGAAATTTTTAGCATTATCAAAAAAATTTCTCCAATAAAAGACCCTGTAGGCCTAGAATTTTAGAGTAAATTCTTTCATATGTCCATAAACTGTCATGGAATACAAAGGAGGATGTAATGCTACCCAATTCATTTTAGTAAGTAACATAAACCAATAAGAATACATGTAAATATAGTACATGAAAAAAGAAAGCCAATCTTACTTATGAAAATGGATATAAAAATCCTAAACAAAAACACTGAACGAATTGAACTCAATAGCAGCAAAACCAAAAGGGATTTATCCCAGCAAGTCAATGACTTTTTAATTGAGCAAACTGCTGTCACATTCATAGCAAATAAAAAAAAATGTAATATTAATAGATTCTGAAAGAAATCCAGTAATATTCAATACTTATTGCTATTTGGAAAATACTAAAAAGAAAAACAATTTTCTAAACACTATAAAAAACGCCTACCATAAAATCCTAGATAATACTTAGCATAGAACAGCTAAACAATTTCCACTAAAAGTCTGGAACAAGAAGATCATTACTATAGCAGATTTGATCTATGCAATAAAATATCAAACAGATATATGGTCTAAAGAATATTAGGAATTAAAAAGATATGATAATTTTCATTTTTGAAGATGATAGTATATACTTACTATAACCAGTAAGAAATTACATAAAATATTAATAATAATAAAATGAAACAGTAAACTTGCTACTTAGGAGATTTATACACTTACACCACACATACACACATGCACATCAAAATTTTTCTGATATACTAGTATAAAATGATTAAAAGAAATGAGAAAGATACCACTAAAAACAAATGAACCACCACAGAAAAAATATTCATAAAACATATGTAACAAAGAGCTCATATTCAGAACATACAAAGAATTGCAACTCAAAAATAAAAGACAACAACCCAGTTGAAAAGAATGGGCAAAGATTTAGAAACTTCAAAATAGGATATACCACTGGCCAATAAGCAAAAGTACTCAATACCATTAATCATCACAGGAACACAAATAAAAACAATGAAATATCACTAGTATGGTTATAAGAAAAAAGACTGCCAATACCAAATGTTGGTAAGAATGTGGAACAACCAGAATTCAAATTCATTGCTGGTGAGTATAAAATAACACAACCACTTTGGAAAACTCTTTCAAAGTTTACATAAACTTAACATACATTTCGCCTACAGCCCAGTAATTCTACTCCCAGTATTTACCCAAGAGAATGAAAACATGTGGCCACAAAAGGACCTGTGCACAAATGTTTATTGCAGCATGATTCATAATAGCCAAAAACTGGAAGCAACCCAAATATTCACCAACAGGAAACTGAACAATGCAATACTACCCAGTAATAAAAAGGAATGGATTAGTAACATACACAACAAAGACAAATTTCAAAAACTTTATGCTGTGATAGGATGTAAGATCACTATACAAAAATCAAACATATTTCTACATACTAGAAATAATAATTCTAAAATGAGATTAAGAATACAATCCCATTTATAGTGGCAGCAAAACAAATAAAATATCTAGGAAAAAATTTAACTAAAAAGTGCAAGACTTTTATATGAAAAGCTATAAAACACTGTGGAAAGAAATTAAAGAAGATCTACATGAATGGAAAGACATCCCACGTTAACGTATCCAAAGATCTGACATTGTTAAGATGGAAATATTCCCCCAGATTGACTTACAGATTCAACATAATCACTACTCAAATCCTGGATGGTATTTTTGCAGAAGTTGAAAAATTGATTTAAAATTCATGTGGAAAAAAAAAATCAAGAGAACCTGAACAGTCAAAACAACCTTAAAAAAGAAGAAAGATGGACAGATTCAACATAATCACTACTCAAATCCTGGATGGTATTTTTGCAGAAGTTGAAAATTGATTTAAAATTCATGTGGAAAAAAAAAAAATCAAGAGAACCTGAACAGTCAAAACAACCTTAAAAAAGAACAAAGATGGAGAACTCACACTTCCCAATTTCAAAACTTACTACAAAGCTACAGTAATCAAGACAGCATGGTAAACACAATGGAATAAACTTCAGGGTCCAAAAATAAACCACAAAGGAATAAATCTTCATGATCTTGGGTTAGGCAATGGTTTCTTACTATGGCATCAAAAGCACAAGCAACAAAAGAAAAATAGATAAACTGGATTTCATCAAAATTAAAATTTTTGTGCATCAAAAGACACCTTCAAGAAAGCGAAGGACAGACCACAGAATGGAAAAAAAAAATTGCAAATCATTATCTGACAAGGGACTTTTATCCAGAATATATAAAGAACTCTTAAAAGTCAACAATAAAATGACAAAGAAAACAATTAGAAGAGACATATCTCCAAAGAAGATATTTAAGTAACCAATATACACATGAAAATATTCTTAACATCATTAGTAGTCTTTAGGAACATGAAAATCAAAAGATACCATTTCTCACAGTAAAAAAGACTACAGTAAAAAAGACAGACAATAACAAACATTGGTAAAGATATAGAGAAAGTAAAAATCTCATACATTGCTGGTGGAAAGGTAAAATGGTACAGCCATTTTGGAAAATAATTTGACAGTTCTTCAAAATGCCAAAACAAAGTCACCATGTAACCCAGCAAAATTCTACTTGCAGGTAGAATGAGAGATGAAAACATTTGTCCACACAAAAACTCTTACACAAATGTGTATAGTACCATTATTCATAGCAGTCAAAAAGGAGAAACAACCTAAGTGCCTATCAACTAAAGACTGGATAAACAAATATGGTATATCCGTATAAGAGAATATTATTCACCCATGAAAAGGAATAAAGCACTAATACATGCTATAACACTACAACATGGATGAGCCTTGAAAAAAACTATGCCAAGAGAAACTAGTCACAAAAAGTCACATATTGTATGCATCCATTTATGTGAAATGTTCAGAATAATCAAGTCCATGTGTACAGAAAGCAGATGAGTGGTAGCCTGGGCCTGGGGCATGGAAGGAAGAAGCCAGAAAGAGATGTTACTTCTACTGGGTTTAAGGTTTCTTTTAGAGATGTTAAAAAATTTCTAAAAGGAGACTGTGGTGATGATTGCACAACTCTGTGAATATACTAAAAACCACCAGACTGTATACTTCAAATGGGTGAGTTTTATGGTATGTGAATATATCTCAATAAAGCTGTAAAAAAATTATGCTCAGCAAAAGAAAGGAAATCCAAAAGAATGTATCTTATGTGAGTCCATATATTAAGGAGTTCTTAAATAAGCAAAACTCATCCACAATGATAGAAATCAAAGAGCAGGGGCTGCAGCAGAGAGAGATGAGAGGATGAGAGATCTTCCCAGGGTGAAAAAAATGTGGCAAAAATGGGTATATACATTTGCCAAAACTCACGTAACTCTACATTTAAGATTTATATATTGCACTGCATGTAAATTATGCTTCAATAAAAGCTAAACATAAAAAAAATCCACAGCTGAGGTTGATAAAGTAAATATTCTTAGCTTAGAACATAGCTAAGTGCTTAAGAAAAGAGGCACTGTATAGAAGGCCCCTATGACCACGTCCAGGTTTGGTGATTTGTTAAGAAAACTTACAAGTCTCAGCATATTTTTGCACTCACAGCTATAATTTATTACAGTGAAAGATAAAAAGCAAAATCGGCAAAGGGAAAAGGCACACAAAGTGAGTCCAGAGGAAACTAGGAGGAGCTTCTAAGAGTCCTCCTCCTATGGAGTCACACAGGATGCATTTAATGCCTCCAGCACCAAATGGTGACAATACATGTGAAATGTTGTTGACCAGAGAAAACTCATTACAGACTCACTGCCCAAGGTTTCTACTGGGGGCTGGTTATGTAGGAACCATCTGCCTAGACCATACTAAGATTCTAGACTCCCAAAAGGAAACCAAGTATTTAGCATGAACTATGCTGTTTGCACAAAAGTTTTAAAAACAGTGAGCTACTCCTATCATTTAGGAAACCCAAGTTCCAAGATGCCAACCAAGTTCCAGCCTTGCAAGCAAGAACTGTATAAGGGTAACAGTCTCAGATCTGCTACGCTAACTCTTGTCTACACAGGCATGATATCTGCAACTTGCACTCAAATGGTTCCAATAATAATAATCTGTACCACCATCACAATAATATGGAAAGAGAAAAAAATAAAGCAAATGTGTCAAAATGTTAATAATTGGTGAATTGGGATGAAGAGTTTATGAGAATTCTTTGCAGCATTCTTATAACTTTTCTTTGAATTTCAAATTATTTCAAAAGAAAAAGAAAAAAATCATGGGAACAGAGGATTTTATTCTTAATAGGAAAAATATTTTAAATAATAAAATATCTAAAAATAACTTCAATAAAAACATGTATACTTACCATAAAGAAAACAAAATTATACTGAGATATGAAATATTAATATTTGAGAAGAGTTACATATCATGTTGCAAAATGCAAATAGTAGACATCACAAAGATTTCAGTTAGTCCCAAGTTTTTATAAGTTGTAGTGGACATCTGATTTTACCAGTCTAGCATACTTTTTCCTAATTCTGTGGCAACGGAATTCTTCTACTGCATTGAACCCATTCCATGTGTCCATTCACATGGTTTAAGTGCAGCTGACCCTGCCCTCCACAATTCCATCTTCCACAGGACCATGTCTACCAAAATGACTGGGCCTCAGTGATTTCAGCTCCTACACCTCTAGACATAGTAACTGGCTCACAGATAAGTCCTTGACCCTAGCTGGGCCAATCAGATAAATTATTAAGGAAAACTCCTTCTCCTGGTTGCTAGACTGGGAAAATGAGTATCTCGGCTGCCTAGGGCTATCTTACCATGCCAAGAAGAAGACTGAAGCAAAAGCAAGCACAGCCCAAAGAGACAGTGCTCAGACAACATATTTTGAGTCCCCTGGATCCAGCCATACCTGAAGCTACATCTGTATGGAATTCTCGTGACATAACTATATTTTTTTCCTTTTTTTTACTTAAAGCTAATAAATTAGGTTTTTGCCTCTTATCATCAAGAGTTGTAACTAATAAAAAATTAAAATCCCAAATAAAAAATTTTTAAATTAATAAAAATATAGAGAAAATAATATATGAAACAAGGTAGATGACCCTAAGTGACTGTAGTATATCTATGTAACTGAGTTTATGATCTAAGAAACATCATAAATTAACAAAGGATAAATTATTCAACAATAATCAGTATTGAGAAAATTAGTTATTTGAAAAAATAGAGTCTTACTTCACATTCCCCAAAATTAATTGCCCAGAATAGCTCAAATGAAGGGGAAAGACACCAATACATACCTAGATTATTTTCCAGCCACTGATGTCCTTCAATTAGTTGATCAATTAAGGCAAAATAATGGGCAGTAGCTTCATCAGGCATAACCCAGCCACCTGTCACAATTTCAAACTGACCATTTTCTATTAAACTGGGGAGAAAATAATAAGAGTTTACATTAACAAATAGAAGAAAAGTTCCGATAAAAAAAAATCAAACAAGCATAACCACTTAAAAACGGTCTTTAAATATAACCGGTATTTATATTAGTTGTTTTAAACTATTTTTTTAAACCAGTGAATGAATTTCAACTTTGAGGCCCATAATGAAGCACCCTTAGTTAAATACCTTGAAGTAACCCCTCTCCTTCCCTAAGTAAAGCCATGCAGATCATTTTGGAGGTTTCCTTTCATAAGGCTATAATCTCCCACACAGCTTCAAAGATTCCTAATGTCAGGAGCCACAGCTGACTTATTTCTGAATCTTGCAGAGCACCTAGCAAAGCGCTTTACTCAGAGTATATGCTTGATAAGTATTTATTGGAGGGCTGTCATCTTAAGCACAGTATTTGTTTCAATATACCTTCATCGAAAAATCAATATTTACTTTAGTCCTGGTGACACTCATAAGTTAGTCATGCAAACTACTCCAAAATAATAATAATAAAGGTAAAGCTAGTAAATATCACATGACTCTGGGAATATAGAAAACATGATAAAGCACTTTGCCCCAGACTCAGTTAAAATGCAGGCTATATAGTTTATTTTACATTATTGAATGAAAAGCTCTAACATTATCTTTATTTGTCTATTGGGTACTCCTTTGCTGTAATACCATACAAGGTAACAAGATCCTCAGCCCTAATAAAATTGAATTGTTTTAAAACCCTCCTCTTGAGAAGAAAGAAAAAATCATAAACTATTAAAAATTTCAAGAAGTGCCCAAGGAAGTAAACTATTAAAAATTTTAAGAAGTGCCCCAGGAAGTATGGATATAAAAATCAGGAATTTAAGCAAATATCTTTAGTGCCACAGACTTGTCAGTGTATAACAAGATGGTTTGGATAGTGGGGTAAAATTTCAGAAAGAAGCAAAGCAGCTTTAAAAAGAATACACATCACAGGACGTCTACAGCTAACAGCCAACTAGCAAGCCAAATTTAGATGAAGCAGACCAGAGGCACAAACGAAATAAAGATGTCCCTACAAAACATATAACAGAAGCCGTAACATTAACACAACATCAGATTTATTCAAACATATGCATGATTGTATAAGCAGTGACAGAGTGGATAATGAACTCAATGTCTAAAAAATAAAATAAAATAAAAAATCCCTTGCAAAATATGAAAGAAATGAATTAAATTTATGTTGCCATAGGGATCACCAACTAATGTAATTTCACATGGAGAATATGATGACTCATTAGAATATCTAAAGAAACTCAAATGTCCAGTTAAACCTCAGATTTTCAAAGGCCCAAATCAAGAACCTATAATAAAGAAATCTGGAAGTTTTTAAAAATTGCATTTCTTTTAGAAGACAACTAAATTCAAGGCTACTATGCCCCACCCTTATGACAATGGGCCTTCCCTTACAGTTAGTTTCTGTTTCTTATCTTTCTGGTGATTGCCTGTTTTGGACAAACGTTAGAAGCCGTGGACCAGATCTGCCCCTTACACTCTATATTTAATAACCTAAAATATCAGGATGGTTTGGGGCTTAATCTCTGACCATCAAATACGGAAACTTGACCTCATTATCTTAATATCCCAATAAATAGATCCTTTGGAAAATTTCAGATATAAATTCCTTGAAAATAATTTCTTCTTTGCTGATCTTGAATAGAGAATAGGAACAACAGATTAAGAAACCTGAAAAATAAATGGAAAAAAAAATACTCCAATGGTGGAATTTTTCTTTTTCATCCACATCAGTTACATCTTGCTACATAATTCCTGTCCCATAGGCATGACCAGTCTCCAAGGAACAGTCAACCACGCAAAGAGTCACGCACATTATATACAGCAGCTATTTTCCCTGCTCCATTGGTGAATAATTCATCCCTTTCCTACCATGCCTCAGATGACACTTTTTCATATACTGATTTCTTATCTGGACGCAATGCTTAAAGACTAACCTATTAATTTGGCGGAGGCATGGAAAGCTTCCCACTTATTAAAATGTTTTCCAGCACTGTCTTATCTATTTTCTTCACTCCTATCTTTCCCAATCAGGCTGGTCCCAACTACCCTCACGTCTCAGCTCAGAGAAGTCTTCGGGAGCACCCAAGCTAAACCAACATTCCATTGTACCCCACACTCTACCCATCATAGGCTTTATCAAGAACCAAACTTAACTCGTTCATTTCCCTGTCTCCTCTCACTCCCTCCTCACTCCTACCCACCATTAGAATGTAGGCTCCAAGAAAGCAGGACCAGGATGTGCTGTTTGGTTCACATTTGCATGTCTAGCACTTAGAAACTCACTTGGTATATAATGGCCACTCAGATACCTGTTAGATGAGTGAGGAATGAATGAATGAGGCCAACAGACTAATGTGGGTATTGATATAAGATTTTTATATTAGATGAAGCTCACAAAATATATGCAAAATAAATTAGAAAGGGACGGGTCAGAATAAAGTTTCAATGAACTAGGTATGAGGTGATATGATCTAGAATATGGTAGTGGTAGAAAATACAGAGGAGGAGGAAGACAGAAAAGACATTTCATGAAAAAGTATCAGTGGTAATTAGAAGATGATTGGAGGCAGAAGAAAGAATAGATGCAAATATGACTTAGGATTTTAATCCCAGATGTTTAACAGAGTGGTAGTATCAATACACAGACAGTGAAGTTCAATTGAGAAGGGAAGTCACTTTGTAGCAATGAATATAAATATGGACAGGGCTATTTGATGACAGTGGACTATCCAAAAGGAGCCAACTGAAAAATAAGAGTAAGTTTAAAGAAAAAGGGCCAATAATAAAATTAAGTTTTGGGGGACTGAAAGAGGAAATAGGGAAGGATGGGAAGTCTAAAGAAAACACTAGAAAGAGAGTTAAAGATCAAGCAGAAGGATGAGAGGAAATGCGGGTGATAAGAAATGTTACAGACAAAAAGAATAAATCTATGAATTTAGCCTAAAACATTCTAGAAAATTTATGAGAAGCAACCTGCCCTTCCAGTCGGTAAAAGCCATTAAAAAGCTACCACAGCTGTGACTTAGAAATAGACACATCCGTGGGTCAAAATAGGAAGTTGAGAAAAATATTTACGTTATTCAAATAGCCACTGAAGATTTCTCAAAAAACTAAAAATAAAACTACAATATGAGCCAGCAATTCCACTACTGGGTATTTATCCAAAAGAAAAAAAGTCAATATATCAAAGGGATACCTGTACTCCCATGTTTACTTATAGCACTCTTCACAATAGCAAAGATACAGAATCAACCTAAGGGATGAATGAAGAAAATGTGGTATATGTATATACACAATGGAATATTCAGCCATGAAAAAGGAAAGAAATAATGTCATTTGCAGCAACATGGATGGAACTGGAGGTCATTATGTTAAGTGAAATAAGCCAGGCACAGAAAGATACTCACATGCGGGGGCTAAAATAGATGATTGCATGGAGGCAGAGAATAGAATGACAGATACTAGTGGCTAAAAAGGGTGTGTGGGCGGGTGGGGCTGGGGGGATAAAGAGAGGCTGGTTAATGGGTACAATCATCAGTTAGATAGAAGGAATAAGTTCTAATGTTCAATGGCAGAGTAGGATGACTATAATTAACAGCAATGTATTGTATAATTCAAAGCAGCTAGAAAAGAGGACTTGAAATGTTCCCAACACATAGAAATGATAAATACTTGAGGTAAAGGACACCCCAAATACCCTGACTTGATCATTACACAGTCTGTGCTTGTAACATAGTACCACATATACCCCGTAAATATGCAGCACTATTAGTGTCAATTAAAACTAAATAAAATAGCCATCAAATTAGTGGGGAAAGAATAGATTATAGCTTTTTTTCTAAGTTTCAATCAGAATGATTTAAAACAAGTTCATAAAGCCAAGATCTTATGTTATGAAAGCCAGGGGACCCATATTTTAAAATAGCATGCTTATTTAGGTTTTTAAGAAAAATTGCATGAGTATGTCAGAAAACAGGCATAAATGATGTCATAATAGAAGGCCAGAAAGGTTTGGGTTGTGCTTAGCATGGTTTCTGTAATCAGACAAAACGAAACATCCAATGGAAGAAAACAGACAACATGATTTTTAAATATGAAGCAACAGCTAACAGAATAATTAGGTTAGTGAATACTCCTATTTTATTAAACTATTTTTCCTAGAGTATCATCCTTTAAACCATCCGTAAGAATGGAAAAAATACATCATAAACTAGAATATTCTTACAGGCAGGAAAGTTTGGTTTGATATAAAAGATTTACTGTGTTAGGCAAAAACACTTTCCATTCAACCACAACAAAAACCCAGAAACTTCACAAGTCCTGTATTCTAGAACATATGTGATGAGCACTTAAGAATTGTCTGATAAAGCAGAGAAAAACAAGAAACAGTCCAAAAAGACATGAGGAAAATTGTTGACCTAATTATCAAGAAGCATAGTAATGATTATCATCATTTAGTGATAACTATAAAAATTAAGACAGAAATTCTTACAGAATAACACATCAGAAAATACTTACTTAAAAAAAAAGTATACTCAATGAGAGAAAAGCTATGTTAGCCTGCAAAAAAGTACCTAAGTTAAAATTGCAATTGTGATAAGATAAAAATAAAACTAGGACAGATATAACTGTACATTCGAGACTAACAATTTTAAAAAATTAAGTAATGGTTAATATCTGCATCAACAGAAAAACTAACTTACAATGAATACAGGCACTTCCAAGTATTTCTTTCTAGCTAGTGTGCAACGTGCAACAATTGAACTATTTCTCTGATAGGCAGGGGAATACAAAATCCAAAAGATGTACCCACATGATAGGGTCTATTGCTTAGTTTCTACCAAGACAATCTCTGACTTCTGGCAGACTTTTTTATATATACACTTCATGATATTTCCTAATAAACATGAGATCTAGAGGCAAAAGTAAAAAGATGGCAAGTGAGAGAAACAATGGAATTTATTTATCTAGCAAAATCAGAAACTAGGAAATCAGGCACTAACTTTCAAAATTAACAATACTCATGTTTCACTTTTCATAATGATGAGTTGACTTACAACTAATGGTAAAAGACATTAAAGTACTTCTATGTTTTTATTTCAATGACGGGGAATTTGGTATAAAAACCTTAAGAAAATAACTGATCAAAATTAAGCTGAGCATATCTGTCATTGCTCATCTTGCCTAAGATGCAGAATTTACACTTAAGAATTTACTGCAAAGCACAAGAAGCTGCAAATCATTTTCTCTAAGTGTCACTTTTTCCCCTATGTAGAATCATCGACATTTGGAATTTGGTCACACAGAGAGGGATACACTCAAAGAGCTTTTCTCCCTAATGGGGAAATTGTTACAGACAACTTAGTAGCAAACAATGCATCATTTAGCAAGCTTCAAAGAACCACAAATTAATTTCACATGAGAAAATGAGTTGAATTTGTAATCATACATCTGGGGAAATATGAAATAATACAAGATGACGTACACGGTTTCATTCTTGAATAAAAAAAAATAGTTAAATGGACAATTCAAAAAGATAGAGGCTCCCAGTGAATCAATTTATATGGTAAAGACATCTGCTAATCAGATTCTCTGATTCATATTCCTTTCACAGGGAATATGATACTGTAGTATGAGGGTAAAAATAAGATTTGTTTTAAAATCGCTCATATAATAATCAGGGAAACTCACTGCATATTTTTTAATATTATTGATGCCTATCTATAAAGATTTAGTATATGAGGAACAGAGAGCAAATTAGTTATCTCTCATCATTTCTTCCTCATTTCATTGCAGCCATACTCCCTTTCTTCACTTCACTGTACACGTTTTCTATCTGCCTGGAATTTTTCCCCTTGTAATATTTGCCCCATTGGCTCTTAACAGATCCACTAGAAGTCGTTATTGGCCACAACATCCCACCTAAACTGTTAACTTTCAGCAATCCAAAACTTTTCTTTCATATCACTGATAACAAAATCTAACTGCATATTTGTATGTTTGCTGTCTTTCTCCTCCAATAAACTAAGCGCCATGAGAACAGGAATCACCTCTGTTCTGTTCACCATTTAACAATGAGATGCCACTTTTCACCTATCAGATCAGAAAGATCAAAAAGTTGTATAACATACCGTGATGTCGAGGATGTATGGAAATAGGTATTCTCACATATTGCTGGATAACTATCCAATTGCAAGATATATACATACATACTTTTATCCATGCTCACTCAAAATAAGTCAGAAAATATTTAAAAGTATAGAAAACAAAATAAAACTTCGTAGACACTAAAGATAAAAAACATACTCTGTGCATTAGCAAGAAACCAAAAATAAAATTGAGAGTAGTTAAATAAACTAAGTCCCATTCCTAAAATAGACTTTCCTGAAAGATTCTCCAAGATATTTGTTTAAAAAGCACGGTACAAAACTCACTAGGATGGCTATTATTTAAACAGGAAAAAAAAAAAAAAAAACAACCACGACAAGTAAGTGTTGGTAACGATGTGAAGAAATTGGAAACTGCATTGCTGGTTGGAATGTAAAATGATACAGCCAGTGTGGAAAACAGTGAGAATTTTATGAGGATTCCTCAAAAAATTAAACATAGAATTACCATAGGATCCAGCAACCCCACTTCTGGGTACATACAAAAAAAGAATTGAAAGAAACTTGAACAGATATTTGTACACACATGTTTAAAGCAGTATTATTCACAAATTCTGACATTCTGATATCTATTACAATAGATCAGTTTAGTCTACTCTCAGACTTCAAGAAATGGAATCACAATATTTCCTCTTCTGTGTGGCTTCTTTTGCTTAATATATGTATCCACAATGTGTAGGACTGAAATCAGTCCTACATTCCTGTGCATTTCAATAATTCATTATTTTTTCTTGCTGAGTAGTATTCTATTCAAATTGTTGTGTGAATATACTACAATTTTTCAATCCATCATCTCGTTGATGGGCATGTGAACTGTTTCCAGTTTGAAGTTACTATGAAAAGGTCTGTTACAAAAATGTCTGTACAACTCTTTTGTGAATATGTTTTCATTCTTCTTGGGTAAATTCCTAGGTGTGGAGTTCCCAAGTCACATCATGCATGTTTTTTGGAAAATTCTTCAAAGGCTTTTCAAAAGTCACCCACACTTTACATTCCTACCAGCAACATATGGGAGTTCCAGTTGCTATACATTCTTGCCAGCCTTTGGTGTTGCAGGTTTGAGACAGCGTCTCTCGCAGAAGTTCTGATTTGTATCTCCCTGAGGGCCACACATTGCCCCACCCCACCCCGGCTCATGCAGTCTAATAAACTGCTTTCAGGTGTTTGAACATGCCATGCTCTTGCCAATCCCCAGCCCATCATCATAATTCTCTTCTCATAACCTGGAATTCCTTCCCCACTTTCTGGTACCCCCTTCTTGATTGACTGGTTCTAGTTATCCTTCAGGTTTCAGCTTGAACATCACTTACTTCAGGAAGCCTTCCAAGACCCCCTTCTTGCTTCCATAGAAGAAAACCCTTTATTGTAAAACTGTGTTTAAATAATGTGTCTTCTCTGCTCTTCCCTGAGGGCTGGGGCCAGGTCAGTCTTGCTCACCTCCTACATACCCGGAACATAGCACAATAAACATCTGTTGAATGAAGGGTGGAGTAAATAAGAGAAGGCTTCAGAGATGAGGTAATATTTCATCTGAGTCTTGAACATGAATAGGACTGAAATCATCCAGTGCACAAAAGGAAAAAATAAAAATCCAAGCTGAACACATGGGCAAATTCCTAAACAGCACGAAACAGCATGTCTGAGAACACCCACGTGGCTGAGTATGCCCAAGAGTAGATTTGAGGCAGGAGGTGACTGGAGATAAGGGTGGACAAGCTGGGAAGAATCCGAGAGGAAAGGCCAGTACGTGTCAGGCAAAAGAGCTCTGTCTGTCCCTTTTGACACAGATGGAAGTGTCACTGAAGCACTGTAATGCAAACGTGACCAGACTGGCCTGTTAGAAATGTAACCCTGCTGGTGATTTGGAGGACATTTGGAAGTGATACAGCTGGAAACAGGAAGACCATTTGGAGCTTTTCACAACAGTACAACACAAGAGCAATGGGGTGAAAAGGAAGGACAGAATCCAGAGATATTAAAGAAGCAGAACTGACAAGGCCTAAGGACTGACTGGATGTGATGGGAATGGCAGGTGGACAGGCAGAGCACTACAGACATTAAGAGCACTGGTTCTGGGGCTCACTGGCTCTGGTCTTCACTCCACACTTCCTAGCTGGGTGACCCTGGCCATGTTCCTCAAGTCCTCTGCCTCAGATCCCTCAACAATAGAAAGAAGATAAGAAAGGACCTTACTCAAGAAAATGCTAGAGGATTGGCTGAATAAGTACTTGAGGGCTTAGAAGGTGTCTGGCATACAGTAAGCACTTAATAAAAGTGTTAATCTCTTACTATTACCATTAACTAAGGAAAAAGAAAGTAGTACAGGTTGGAGCTTTAGATCTGCAAGTACTCCATATGCCTGGTAATTAAAACTAAAAGTAGAACTACCATTGGATCCAGCAATCTCCCTACTGGGTATTTACCCAAAGGAAAAAAAGATATTCTATAAAAAATATACCTGCACTCGAGTGTTTATAGCAGCACAATTCACAATTGCAAAGATGTAGAAACAACCCAAGTGCCCATCAATACATGAGTGGATTAATAAAATGTGGTATATGGATACCATGGAGTACTACTCAGCCATAAAAAAATGGGGAATGATACCTCTAGTATTAACCTGGATGGAACTGGAGACCATTCTTTTAAGTGAAGTATCACAAGAACAGAAAAACAAATACCACATGTACTCACCATGAAATTGGGACTAATCAATCAATACTTATGTGCACATATGGAAATAACATTCATCAGAAATCAAGCAGGTGTCGGTGGAGGGGGAGGAGAGGATGGGTAAATTCACACCTAACAGGTACAATGCACACTATCTGGGGGATGGACACACTTTGACATAGATGGTACAAAAGCAATTTATGTAACCAAAACATGTGTACCCCCATGATATTCTGAAATTAAAAAAAAAACCTACAGTGTGGACAAGCATGCAAAATGGAGAGAGGAGAACCAAGAGTGTTACCCAACAGGGAAGATCAGGAACATTTAGGAATGGAGCAGAAGAAGACATCAGAGAAGTGATGAAAAAGGAACGCTCAGCAATGCTCAGGGTCACAGAAGCCAAAAAAGGAAAGCATTTAAAGAGCATGGAGTGGTCAATGTCAATGCTGTGAAGAAATCCTCCCTAAGGAAGGAGAAAGTATCCAAGGAAGGAGAATCTGAGAAGTTCCTGGGGGTTTTCTGGGTATCCATGATGTGAACAGAAGCCAGGGCTGAGTGAATGAGAAATGGGAAGTAGAAGTAGTGGAGCAGCCTCACTGCAGATGAATCAGGACTGGAGGGGGTGGGGATAGAATGTACGCTTCCCAAAATAAATGTATACTGTGCTTCAACTATTAGAACTAATGTTAGTTTAGAGCCTGGTACATTGCTTTGATCCCTTTGATGAAATGCTAAATATCTTTAGGCTCTAAACTCAATCCTAATCTGCAAATGACTCGGAACATCACAAGGCACACTGTAACTTCTCACTGCTCTGTAAATTTTACACCAAGCTTTGGTTAAATAACGTAAAATGTAATCTGTATAAAATCTATAATAAATTAGTCTGTATAATAGTCTGTTTTTCTAGGAAAACCCAAAATGCTTATCAGTTAAATTTGGATTCTTATTATTTAAGAAAGTAACATCAAGTATTTCTCTGATTTTAATAAGCAAGCAGAGATAGTTAAGAGAATAGGGTAGACAGTTCATTAAATATAAACCTAGGAAGAAAGTCCTAAGACGGGTGGTAGAAAGATCAGATGAATAAAGGACCTGTATTCTTGGCAAAGCAATGAAACCCAGCCACATGGCACAGACATGAAATTTATACTAACTGATGGTACTTTCCTCCCAGCACACATTTGGAGCCTTATTTCACACCAAAACATCCACAAAGAGAAGGTGGTCAAGACTTTGGTGAACACACAAACTGTTCTTGGATTCCAATAATTCAGTGGGTTTCTCCACTGAACACTGGTCTCAATAGCAGATGCAATGAAAAAACTGTCCCAACGTCTCAGAGCCCAGAAAGGAACAATGAATACATCACATGCTGAGTGCTAGTCAAACAAAATGCTAAGGTTAATGTTTCATCTGCTAGACTCTGAATAAGAGTTCATATTTTTATGTATTATAAAGATTATACAGTATTTAACTGCATTTAGTCTAAAATATCCAAATATGAAGCCTGAAAAGTAAAAAGAATGCTAACATACAAGTCATTTTCAAAATAAAACAAGTATAGAAGACAATGTGCTGATTATTTAATGGAAGGTAGCTTCTTTTGAATCCACTAGATATGCATTACAAGTAGGTACCATGTCTATAATTGATTAGATTATTTTGAATTGTGAAAGAATGGAAAAGCTAGATGTTGTCTGCATGGGTCTCGCTTTAGTTAACTAGATTTTCATTTTCATTTTTAAAAGCTCTCAGAGCTAAATACTGCTGTGTGGGGGGCGAGGAGGAGGAAATCAAACAAGTCATTGCCAGACTAGGTTATGGAGATCATTTGAGTTACGTTTCTGTTAAGTTCCCACAATCAACTGGTATTCTTTAGAGACAATGAAAGCTTACATGGAACTCTGCTGGAATTGACAGGTTCTGCTCTGCAACAGCTAGCTTGCAAATTTAGGTACAGATATTTAATCCATAGCTCATCTTCAAAAAGGGGAAAACAATCCATTGCGTAAGTATTACACTAGTAGTCAAAAAAAAATATTAGTAATTCCACTTAGTACAAACTTGGAATTTTAAATTATGGGAGCAAACCCAAATATCTATTAAGTTTTCTCCAAAAAACATATATTTAGGCAACTAATACTAAGAATGCTTTGTTCAAGTACATAGGGAAAGAAATCACCCTAGTTTTACAGATAAATGTAAAAATGAATAAAAATGAATGATTCTAGCTAGAAGGAAAAGAACTTTAGCAAATCTTAATCAGAAATAAAACAGACCTCATTTGCACTAATGTGGCTCTAAAACAATTTTTTCTTTAAGCAAAATGATATCATTAAGGATCAGGCCTATATTCCAGGATATTTTAATTGCCATTCTTGTACATCAAATGTGATCAACTATTGGCAATTTTATGTGGTTCAACCTAAATCAAATGGCCAACAGAAAAGAGAGAGAGAGAGAAAACCTGCATCCAGGTAGAATCAGGAAAAGGGGGCTATTCACAGGCCATAAAATTGGCAGCATTTCTGACAGATATAGTACAGAGGAAACTGACCCATAACTGCCCTGCATGAAAAATCACCGTGGAGTCCCAAGTCATAAACAGAGAAGATTCTGACAGATTTTGGCAACAGCCCCTAATTCAGAAGGCAAGGGCTGAAGCAAAGCTGAATCCTGCAACAGGGAGTAATCACACTCACCATTTGTCACCGTCACGCTGGGAGGCAGCCAAGCATGGTCTCACCTTACCACAAGTGGCAGGCACCAGACCCACTTCCCTTCCAGGGTGGCTGAACTCCGTGAAGAGCAGCACCTTCAGACAGGCCATACCTCCCACCTAGCATACAGGCCACACAAAGAAAGCCAGGTGCAGAAGGCCAGCACCAGGCTCAGTGGCTTACAACAGAAAAAGGACACTTCACACACGGGGGTGTTCTTTCTCCAGACCTTCTCACAGCCCCAGTCCCTCTCTTCCCCTCGCACCGCCTGATTTATAACCTGGGCACCTTCCCCAGCTGCTGGATTTCTGATGCTCATGGAATCTTCCATGATCTAGTCGTCTAACAAAAAAGCTAAGGAGAAACGGCTCAGCTAGCTTCCTTGTTTGCAAGGAACACAAACTCACTCTGGATAGAAAACGTGTTGGGAGCCTGTTCTGGGCAAGCAGGATTAAAGACAGGCTTAAAGTCCAGGCTTGACAAGGGGCTGGAGGAAAACGAGAGGTCACACTGCAGGGACCATGGGACCATATCCCAGGAAGAGTCTGGCAAATGCAAGGTGCTGTGAGGAATGACCTGCAAACTTCCGTCTGTGTCTGCTTCCCTCCCTTCCATCTGCCACTCTCACTTCACTCTCTAAAGATTCAAAGCCCTGGGAAATCCTATGCTGACTGACTGAGCTCAGCCCATAGCTGACCTGTCCGGGCTAGGGCAGGAAGAGGCAGGATCTGCTTCCTCTGTGGGAGAGACCATTTCCCAAAAGGAAACCAGGTGAAGTAGATGCTGGCCAGCCAGCAATAACTAATACCTACAGCTAGAAAAGTGAAGTATTTGGTTAGAAAAGGAAGGGATTCTAGGCAAGTTACACTCTGGGACAAATTCCAGGTGTGGATACTGCTGTTCTTGCTCCAGGATGAATGAAAAGGGGGAAACACTTGGACTATGGACAATAATAAAAAGAACACAGAACCAAAGTTAAAACAAGCATTCAAAGCCAAAAAATAACAAGACTCAATTTATCAGAGAGTACTGAATGGGGGGTGGGGGATGGGCAGGAAACCCATGAGAAAAATCTCCCAAAATGCAGTAAATACAAGAAATAGAAATAAAAATGCATATGAAAAAGACACTAGAGACTCAATAACCACATAAATGAATTCTAAAACAAATGAAGCAAAAAGAGTCGTCAATTAGTAAGAACAGAACATATAAGCTAAAGAAATACTTGAACTAATAGATAGAAAACTTAATGAATAACTAGATACATAATTTTGTGAAATTTTAGAATTTCGTGGATACAGTAAAAAAAATCCTAAAAGCATCTGCACACAGGAAAAAAGTTATCTTCAATGAAGCATTATGTAATGAAGCTTTTAAGATAGAAAACATACATTTTATAGTTAAAATCTCCCATTAAATGGTGTAGACTCTCAAGATGACTTTAGAACTAAAAGTTACATACAATGCCCAAGAGAAATATTCAAAGTGACAAATTAAAGTTAAAATAATAAGAGCCACTAATATTTATTGGGAATTTAAAATGTGCCAGGCATTGTGCCAGGCATGTTACATGTATTAAAATTTAATCCTCACAAAAACCAAATAAAAGAGATTCCAATATTATTCCCATTTGACAACTGAAGAAACTGAGGCACAGAGAAGTAACTTGACAAAAGTCACACAGTAGTTGGGACTTGTCAGGATTTGAACACAGCAGCCTGGCCCTAGTGCCCAGCCTTTCGAACTACAACTCCAAACTGACTGTCTTTCAAGTAAAAAAGTCAGCACAGATCAGGTAAACTCAAACAAACAAAAAACAAAAGACTGATAGTGATAGCAATGCTAGTCATTAAAAGGAGAAAAGATGGTATTCTGTCAATGATGAAAGATACAATTTATGATGAAGAAAAAGAAATGTTAGCCTGGGAGTGCCCAGAACCTTGCAGTCCCCGCCCCATAGCAGATAATCAGCAAGTGTCTATTGAATGAATGAATGAATGAGCTAGAAGCAAACAAAGATTAGACAAGGAAGGAAAAAAAAACATAAAACACCCCAAGATAAAAAAAAATGCTGATAGAGGAAGAGTAGCAAACAAATAAGTACAGTCAGTTCTGCTATAAACACTTGTTTTAAAAATGCTAATTTGTTCCAAAGTGATTGATTATATTAGGGAACAAATTTTGCATTGTTTATGCACAGCTTAGTCCTGAGAAACACTAGGCAAAGGCAGAAAACTACCCAGCTGAACTGAGCAGTACAGGAATACACAAGACACACCTCAAGTATCTCCTAGCGCCAGGAGGGTTATGAGCCACACCCCTCCCCATCTGCTGTTCAACTTAACTTTCCATCAGATTTCAGATAACCTACTTGCCACCACAAAAACTCACAATCTATACTCCTCCCAACACCCACTTACACAAACATACTTCAGGTCTTTTTAAAGGTAAATGACATATTTATTTGTGCATTTCTTAACCAATTAAACACATGTAAAACTGGACTAGCATCTTTATTAGGTTTCCATCTTTTGTGTGTGTGTGTCACTAATGAAGTTTTTGAGCGCTATACACCCTAACCCCATTTTTTTTCCATAAGCCCTGTGGTTTTTCTTGCACAATTTTGTATAACAGTGATTTCAGGAATGTATATGTTGCATGACAGCAGAACTGACTATACAAAGATGAAGACAGTAATTGTAAAATGTTCAATTAGCAGATATTCATCAAACTCTATAGTCTACAAACACCTTTTCAAGTACAACTAGCAGGAGGTTCATCAACACTGACCACACATTAAGTCCCAAAGAAAAACTCAAGAAATTGTAAAGAATACAAAGTGTACAATCCATACTCCCTGACCATAAGACATTAAAGCTCATTTTTAATAAAATATAGCTAGGAAAAAATAGCACTTGCAAATTGAAAATTATTTTCCTAACATACTCAAGTCAGAGAGAAAACAGTAAGTACAATTATAGAATATTTAGGGAAAAAATAGCATACATAGAAATGTAAAAGCTAGTTAGAACAGCGCTAAAAGGCAAACACACAGATGGAGACATGCTGTTTATTAAATGGACTGGCCCATTTAGCATTAGTGAAAGCAGGTAGAAGAAATCAGGAAAGATTAAAGCAAAAAGGTCAAGAGTAAAAACCAGTAAAATATACATAGGTTAGGGGCAGGGGCGTTAGGCGGGCAAAAAACCAACAAAAATAAGTAAAGCAAGATGAGGAAGAAAAAAATTAGAATCCCAAAAGTAGTAACAAAAAAGCAAAAATAACTACAGATGGGACAAATTCCTAAAACCTGAACAATCTGAGTCAAATCTCTATAAAATTATCATTTTCCTAGAAAATATGAAGTATTATTTGTACTCATGGAATAACATAAGACCTAAAACAAAATCATTTTTTAATATTAAAATTTAAGTCAAAGAATTACCTATAAAAAAGAAAACAGTTCTACATGACTTTACAAGACAGCTATTAATTTTTAAAAGGTTGCAAATTAGTAGGTAGCTAGATATAAACTAAGGATTCAGAAATGCTACTGTGTTCTGTTTGGCTCTGTGTATGTGTATATGCACGCCCATATGTATGTGCCTATGTACATTAACCTAAATTAGCTGCTAACATTTCAGTTTTAAAAGTCAAGGAATTTTATATAACATTTTGGAATTCCAGCTTGTCTTGAGTAATTGGAGGGATAGCCTGACAACCTGGTTCCCAAGCAACACAGGGCTACAGAAGTGGCTTGCTCCTTTGGCTGTGGTAGTTACTCAGGTCGTCCCAATACTTCCAGAGCCTATAGCCTTCACTTAAGATACCTTCCTAGCCAGCCCTGCAAGCACTTTAAGCCTGCAATCAGAGAGAAAAAAATAAACAAAAACTCCAGTGAAAATGATGGAAAATCAATTCTGCCCAAATTACCTTTAAAGGTTTACATCAGTTTTCACCAAAATCCAAAGTAATTTTTGCTTTTGATGGGGTAGAAGGAATTTAACTAATTCATTCTAAAGCTTTGGGAAAATTAAATGATCACTCATTAAAAGAATTTTTTAATAGTTAAGAATAATGTATTATATATTTCAAAATAACTAAAAAAGTGGAATGGGAATGTTCCTAACACAAAGAAACAATAAATGCTTGAGGTGATGAACACCCCAATCACCCTAATTTGATCATTACACATGATATGCTTATATTAAAATATCACGTGCACCCCATAAATACGTATCCATATGTATTATCATATAATACATAATAACTAAATATGCTACTAAACAGAATATATATTATGTTAATAACTAAATGTTAATAATAAACATAATATGTATCCATAATCACTAAAAACATTTTTAAAAAGAAAATAAAGATGAAGGGAAATTGAAACTATCAGTTAATGAAACATATCATAAAGCCACAACAATTACAGTCAAACAGAAAAGTCCATGAAACACGATAAAAAAAACAAGAAATCAATGCATATTTAAATATACAAAGATGGCACTTCAAATCAATAGAAAAGGATGGACTATTAAAATCTTAGGAAGGCAGCACAGCGTGATGTAGAAAGGACACAGCCTCTGGAGCTGGACAGCTGGACTGGATGGGTACCAGCAGCGCCACGACCTGGGTGGTGACCCTGGAGGAGACAGTGTCCTAATCTGTAAAATGAGGATAATAATTGCACCCACTTCACAGAATTGTTGAAAGGATGATCAGTTACAACTTGGAAAGGGTTTGGAATAAGGCCTAACAGAGTAGGTGCTGGTAAGTAATGTTAAATAAATGAATGGGGAAAAAATCATAAGGGGATTCTTAACTCCCAAGAACAGGGGTACATGGTGATCAGAGAACTTCTCATCACACCATATTAAAAAAACATAAATTTCAGTATTTTAAATAGCGAATGGAAAAAAATGAAACTAAGAAAAAAAGGATATAACTGACCTCTAGATTGGGGAAGACCTTTTTAAATATGCCAGTGAAAGCAACATCTAAAGAAAATAGATTAATAGATTTGACTACATAAAAATTTTAAAAGTCTCTATATTAAGCACTAAGAATTAAGAAGAAAATAAAAACTTGAGGAAAAATAAGGGAGAGATACATATAAAATAAATATTCCTGCAAATCAGCATGAAAATGTACAATAAGCAAGTTAGAAAAACCTTAGCTTGTATGTATGAAGAAATATGCAACATTGTTATCAATCAAAATAAAATTTTTCAACTATCAAATTGGCCAAGGTTTTCAAAAATTATATTGTTGGCCAACAGGAATAGAAATTGGTACTTTCTACATGGAAGATTGAAAATACACTGAAACAAACTTTCCAGGGGTCACTTTGATTATATGCTTAAAAAAACCTTAAGATAATAAGTTCCTTTGACCTAGTAATTCCATTTCTAGGACAAAGCTGGAACATAAGGATTTAAACAGAAAGTTTCAAATCGCTTTTCAGACATGAACCAAAATCAGTGAAAAAAGGATGTGAAGAAATATTTTTTCAGATATAAAGCTAACAATTTTCACCTTTTAAAAATTCAATACTTGTTTTATTGTACAATTAATCCTTAATATTACCAAATTTCAAAAAATTTTTCAAACAAACCTTTTAACAGCATCCTTCTTCTGATTATCTATAATATCCCACCACTTTGAAAGGTAAGAGATCTCAGACCACATAAACTTCCTCCTTGAGTCTTCTCCCAGCTTTAGGACCATGTTATTAAAAATATACTGAGTCTTGTCTCTAAAGTAGTCATTGAAAGTCTTCAACCAACCTAAATCAAGACACAAATATACCACAAAGATCTGATTCATACGGCTGATTTCAACTCAGTCACATTCCATTGCATTACCTTTGGACATCCTTAGATGTTTCATTCATATAAAGACATATTTAAAAATTTAACAAGTGTTTTCAATTAACGAAATTCCATTCTAGTTGGTACAGGACTTAGAAACTCACTAACATTGAAATGATGAAAATACCTGAAAACTGTACAAAAATGCAGATAGAAATGAGAAAAATAATAAAGACAACCTAAGGCTAAAGCAGTTAGATACACCTAACAATTATAGTATCGAATTCAATTCTTTATCTCTAGTTTAAGAAATTTTTTTAAATTTTAAAAATCTAAACAGTGTCAACAGGCTGGCAGTACTATTCTCAAGATAAGGGATCCAAATTTTATCCTCCCAAGCCACATCTAAAATTCCCCACCCATTAAATAAGTTAAACCAAGAAAAAGGAAATCACAAGTATAAGCTACACCTAAAAGCCAGCAGCAGAAAATAAGGCAATTACAATGTTAATGTGAATATTAAATAGAATTCTGCCAAAAATAGGCATTTGTTCCCAAAAGCTGTTCATTATTCAATTTTTTACAAGCACAAAGTGACGCTAATCAAATAACAAATACGTACATGTCTATGTAAAGTTTTTTCCAGAGAGAATTGTAGATGTTGGCAGTTTAGTTCTCTGATTTTTCCTATACTTCTCAAAATATCCTGTAAATTTTATGTGACGACATTGGCAATTTGGCTATAAGAAACATTTTTAACAAGACCCACAAGTCCAAACATAGCCCCATGAGGCAGACTACTAAAATGGACAAGGCAAAAACATAAATAGCTACCAATTCCACCCACTGGTGGTAGGCAACGTGCACCCCTGGAAAATAACCTGTTCTTATCTATGAATTCTTACAGACAGGAGAGTTTCTGTACACCCAGGCTGAACTACTTACTGTCCTGTTGTTGCCAAACCTCAACATGTGAGAAGACTAAAGTATTAGGGGTCCGGGTGGCTGCTGCTTTTGTCTGTCTATGATTAAGTTACTATTCAAGGTACATTATATTTGCTAGCAAAAAATACAAAATAAAAGCCTGCTAGGACAGAAAAAACAATACAACTAGTTTGACAAGGCCAATACAAGCTTTTGAAAAATACACTACAGCTGTGACTGTATTTATCCCTCTTGCTTTCACTGAATCTACTCATTCATGTCCCAATTATTTACTGAGCACCTACAACATGGCAAGTATGAGGTTACAAGCTAAATACGAATAAGATATAAAACAGTCTTTATAGGACTTTCTTGATCTGGAGTACTTTTAAAATGATTTGTTACCTAAGAATGCTCTCTGGATACCTCAATTTTTCTGTATTTAACTAAAAAGCTTGTACCTACAGAAAAACTGAAACATATCTCATGAAATAGTGGTTTGCAGAGAATCTCACCTAGCTTCACAAAGCTACTAACCCAGAGCACTGCCTCAGAGCACTGAGGCAGTACCTACATCTGGATTCCCAGGGAGGAGCCAAGAAAACCCAACCTACCTTTAAATAAAGGGGATGCCCTCACTCCCTGCTAACCCTATCAACACTCCAAAGTTATTAAAAAGTCAAGTGCTCAGAACCAAGCGTGGGATATAATGTAGCACTTGATAAATATTAGCTGCTATTATTATCATCAGTCTTTAATTGCCCTTTCCCCATCTCTACAATTAAACCAGGTAAAGAGGAAACAAAAAAGGTATTCCCAACTCCTGATTTTTAAAGGTATACAATTAAAACATTTAAATAAACTGCTACACATCTTAAACATATTGGCTACCCAAAATTTTTAGTTTCCATAGAATTCACTCTATGTCCTTATTATGGGTTGAATTGTGTCATATGTCAAAGTCCTAACCCCTACTGCCTCAGAATATGACTGTATTTGGAGATAGGGTCTCTAAAAAGGTAATTAAGGTAAAATGAGGTCACAAAGGTAGGCTCTAATCCTGTATGACTCATGTCCTTATAAAAATATATTACGACACAGACACACACACAGAGGGAAGATCAGTCATCTACAAGCCAAGGAGAGAGGCCCTCAAAATAAACCAACCCTGCCAACACCTTTATCTTAGACTTCTAGCCTTCAGAACTATGAGAAAATAAATTTCTGTTGTTTAAGCCACCCAGTCGGTGGTACTTTGTTATGGCAGCCCTAGCAAATATACAGAGTCCTAAAACAAATTAGTGTTATTACCATCCAAAAACTAAAGATTGCAATGTGAGGAGAATTTATTTTATCAAGTACCATCATAATATTTAATTTAATATACTATATCTACTTACATATTGCAAGATTGAGCTGAAATCAAATGTAAATAAGTAAATGTATTTCTGTACCATGCTTTTATTATACATGTGCAACACAGACCAAGTAAATTACTAATGGCTCTATTAGAATTATCATCTGTAAGATACTATGTATGTTTTAATACCGTTTGCCTAAACTTTAACAAAGGTCAAAACTATTACCTAACTATCTATTAACTAAAGAATACTGTGAATAGTGGAATGCCTCTAAGATTAATTTAATAAAACTCCAGTAATCTAGCATAAAAGGCAAATTCAGAATGGTCAGTCTTTATGAAGACCGATAAGTAAAAAGTTTCTTTAAAGGACAATTTATTTTCAACAGTTACAATTTGTGATGAACTAAATAAAGACAGATAAGTAAAAAGTTCTTTTAAAATACAATTTATTTTCAACAGTTATAATTTCTGATGAACTACGACCATTTCAAACACTAGTTTATCACAAGAGTTTTTATAGAGGAATCACAGTGACTGATTAATCCATTTTGCCTTCACTACTTCATTCGCCCTTCAAAAATCATGCAGAAAATATGTCAAAGATATTTACATGAGCCAAAATACAAGCTCATAGATGTCAACTTAAAAGCCTTCCATAAAACTCATCTATAATAGATACTAATATCACTACAATATAGCACAATTAATGAAGAATGAACTGAAAGATAGCCTCTTGCAGCTTTCAATATTGAGTAATATAACAGTAAATTAACTTTTATTGCTCTTATACAATAGAGTAATCAAGTATTCCCTTTTACACTGAATTGGTTCTTTCTTTTCCTAAATTACTGTAAAAACTACAATTGTATATTAACATGAGACCAATCAGAAAGATAGTATAGTATTTCATGAAAAGTTGTGTGAGATGAATTTTTGTGGCATAAAATTGTATTCCTACCTCTAGGTTTAATAATCTTAGGACATTGAGTTGCAAACTGATTTACTTAAGTGGTCAATTCACAGCTTTTTTCCTTCCCTTGAATACACTTGGAAATTGAACCAGGGCTGGAAGAGCATTAAGAATACCTTTCAATTTATTCTTTTTCACACTAACACCACTACCACACATAAAAAAAGCTAATAGCTATTTTTTAAAAAGTGGGAAAATATTTCAAACAAAGAGTGCATAATTAGAAGTTCTACAAAGCAGGCATAAATTCAAATTTAATACTACTATTTTATTATTTCAAAAATTTAAGTTCTAAAATAAAAAACTAATAAACTCAGAAAATCTATTGCCTCTTTTCAATGTGCATGAACAATGAAGCACCTAGTAACTGTTCACTGAGAAATCAAATTTTGGGCTCTCAATCATAGCTTAGGTATCTAAAGACTATGTGGAGTTCTAATTCTCTTAAAAAACATGTAGGTTTATTTGGTTCAAGGGCATACACAGTACCACTGAGGACTGTGAAAGGGGTGCGTGGCCTTGAGCCCTGGACTCTAGAAGGACCCCCCCCATTCTTCCTCTGACCACACCCCTTTCAGTAGGATAAACCCACAAGACAAAGAACTTGCTCATCCAGAGCCTGCCCTGCGCTTCTGAGCACCAGGGCCCAAAAACCTGTGTCCGAACAGCCCCAAAAGCTGGCTTTTACAGTATAAATGCAAATTTATTACTTCAACTAGAATGAACCCAAGCGTAAAAAATACTACACTAATAGCTTTAATAAGTTCACTGTCTGTCCTGATGATAACCTGATAATCTTTGTCCAACATCTTTAAGTTTCTACAATATTTATATTTAAAAAGAATTTGTCAGCCCCAAGATGATTTTTTTTTTTTGAGACAGAGTCTCGCTCTGTTGCCTGGGCTAAAGTGAGTGCCATGGGGTCACCCTGGCTCACAGCAACCTCAAACTCCTGGGCTCAAGTAATCCTCCTGCCTCAGCCTCCCGAGTAGCTGGGACTACAGGCATGCGCCACCATGCCTGGCTAATTTTTTCTATATATTTTTAGTTGTCCAGCTAATTTCTCTCTATTTTTAGCAGAGACAGGGTCTTACTCTTGCTCAGGCTGGTCTCGAACTCCTGACCTTGAACAATTCTCCCGCCTCGGCCTCCCAGAGTGCTAGGATTACAGGCGTGAGCCACCGCTCCCAGCCAGCCCTAAGATGATTTAAAACACCCATTTCTAAGAAGGCAACCCACCCACCCCCACCACGCACACACACACAAAGTATTATTACACTGTTATGGTTTGAACAGCCACAATAAAGATTTTTTAAATGAGTACATTAATTCCACTCAAAAGTTAAATAAGCACCAACCTTTTGGGAAACTTGAAAAAAATTTTGTGTCAAAAATAATTATATTCAGATAAATAACATATTGATAGTAAACATTTAAAACATGCAACTTAAGCATTACGTTTTTTCCATTTCAATGTGATAATATTCTCAAATTTTAAAAGAGTTAATACGTTTCCTTTATTTTAGTAATTATGTTATTTTTTATCAACAAACGATCAACAGGTTTCTTCCGCCACTTGTTAATCCTTCAATATTCAGCTGCAACATCTAGTCTAATACTTAAGGGATGACATACAATCTTAATTGGTATGACTATCACTCAAATATGCTGCTGATTAATTTTAATTCCAACATTTCTATTATAAGTTAAGCTTGTTTTTCCCCCAATACACTGTGAAAGAGTTTTAATTAATGTCTGGTTTATTCATTTAAACATGTACTGAGTATCTAATAAGGGCAAAGCAATAAAGCAAAGGTAAATGGAAACAGATTCCACAGTGAAAATATGAACAAAATGCAATGGGAATAAAGAAATGGTAAAGTCCTACCAGAAGAACAGAAGAGAGATTCTTAGATTAGTCATCATCTGGGTAGAGGGAAAGGGTGGTAGTTCCAAACAGAGGAAAGGACCTACAGAAAAGGCAGGCAGCTGGGTATGGCCGCAATGCCGGGTTTGTGATGGGAACATGTTGAGAAATAAAAACAGAAATAGAAGTGGGGAATAGATCATTGAAAACCTTCTAAACCATTCCTGGTTCTTATGGAAAACTTTAGAAGAAGGACATTAAGGTTTTCTGACCTGTGCTTTCAAAAATATTAATAACTGTAGTAAGAGTGAAAAGGATAGACTACAAAGGTAAAGCAGAAGCAGAGAAACAGGACATGAGACCACTGCAATAATTCTGTTAAAAAATAGTTACGGATTGTGGTGGAAATGGACAGAGGGAAATAACAGGCCAAGGAGGCAAAATGTAGAGAACTTAGTAACCAAACAAAATTTCCAAGAGAGGGTAGGAGAAGAGTTTGAAAATGAAGTTGAAGCTTCCAAAGACCTATGAGTATTTGGAAACCTATAAACCTGCTGATTCCTCTAAATGCTTCTGAACTCAGGTTTCCAAAATAATCTAACCTTTTTTTTCAGTGTCATCTAATAGTTTTCTAAGCATATCAGCTTCACTTTCATTAAGTCGTCTGAGAGAGCACTTTTTGAATCCCTGTAAGATGCTGTCACTGGAAATTTTACCCCACACCATAAGAGCTTATCTGCATTACCATTAAGACACAGGGGTTTTGTCTGTCCTGCAGCTGTATATGTATAATGTCCAACTGTGACCCCTTACTATATTGCCTTTCTCGGTGCCCTTTAAAAGACCTGCATACCTTGATATCTGATACCTGCAGTTGTGAGATCAACCTCCAAAATAATTTCTGAATCTGTACTAAAGTTTTTCCCCTCTCGTGTTAAGAATCCCATCTATGAGCATCTACTAACACTGACTGAGGATACTTCAGGCCTAATAAGTCTCCCCCAAAGACAGCTTGGTTGCTTGAAATAATAAAAAAGTTGTCTATAATAGCAGAGTCACTGCTAGAAGTAAAAGAAAAAGTGACTTCCTTTGATGGGTTACTCTTAGGATACATGAGGGGACTACTTACTCTTATAGTCAGACAAAAACTGGGCAAATTACCAAAGTTTCTAGAAGAAGCCACTTTAAAAGCTGGAAAATACTGCTTCTAAATCACTTTCTAATTGTAAAAAATGTAGCAATGAAGAAAACCACTCACCATCTCATGTACTAATGTAGTATTTAAGGACAGAGACATCCATTTCAATAAGGATAGACCAGAAAAACCAGAAGGAAAAAAGGGATAGGAAATGGTGCAGTGAGGTATCCACTTTTGCAAGACAGTTAAAACCTTTTTTATGATGAATAATACTAAATTAGATGACATTTGGCTTGGAAACACGTAAGAGACTTTCCTCCTAAAATGCTCTGCCTGTGGTTTCAGAAGAGTTACCCATAAAAGGTAATATCATATTAAAAACGGTTCCAAGTCCTAGTTCTGGAACCAGATTGCTTGGGTTCAAACCCAACCCTGCCATGGACAGATTACTTATCCTCTCTTCTGCCTCTTTTTTAACCTATGAAATAAGAGTAATAAAAGGATTCTGTCATAAAGTTGATGAGAAGAGTAATGGATTCAATACACGTAAAATGCCTAGACCAGTGCATGGAACATAGTAAACTCCTAAGTTTACTAATAATTTGTATTTACCAGGGCATTGGTGAGCTCTGAAGCACTCAGGCTTGGAAGATAGACAAAGGTAACTGAAAGGAGGGGAATATCAGATGATGTTTAATGATCACTCACCTTTCTCAGCAGCTACTGAACTTGTGTTCCTCAAGGAATAAAGTTCAATGAAAGCTCAAATCATCCATATTTGCTTCCTCTAAAAAGGGACCTCAATAGATAAATTCTAGAGATCTCTTAAAAACAGAATTCTAAAGAGCCGTATAAATATTTAATTCTTAAGTGCTATCATTTTCTTAACAATTAAGGTTGTCAGATAAAAATACAAGAGGCCAAGTTATATATGAATTTCATTTAAACAAATAAATGCTAAGTATGTCCCATGTGATATTTGGGGCATATATACACACACACACATTAAAAAACTACTCATTGTTCATCAAAAATTCAAATTTAACTGAGTATCCTATATTTTTATTTGCTATCTGACAACCCCATCAACAATCCAAAGTCAAGATAAATGTGTTGAATTGGCTAACGCCCATAAAACAGGAAGAAAAGAAATATAATCATTTGCATAAAGTATCTTAAGAGGCAGTGTGGTAAATGGAAAGAACAGAGATTTTAGAATCAGGCAAATGTGAGCTTCAATTTACCAGTCTCTGAGAATTTATAATTGGCTGACTTTGAACAAATTACCACACCCTACCTTAGCCTCACTGCCCTCACCTGTTAAATGGGACTAGTTTATCACCTCTCAGGGTTACAGGAAGGATTATACAGAGTAAAAAGTAACACTAACACAGATCTGGCACTCCCATGATGCGAGACAGGCAACAAACTCAGTTCTTCTCATACTATTTTACCTCCAGAAACTCAAATTTCCCGTCACAGTAGTCAAAAACAAAGAATCCACTCTATCCTTCAGTATTTAAACCAAAGAAAGTACTCTCCAAACTGTGTCCACATACAAACCTCTCCCCCTACCGACCCTCTCATTCTAATCAGTAGGTTCCTTTAGCAACCAGACTTCTAAGTCGCTACCACCTTTCATCTACAGACATTAGCCAACTATGGCTAACCTAAACTGTTTTCAAATTTTAACTACACTTGCCAATATTTGAACAGAAATATTTTAAGGTAACATTACACTGTGATTTCTTCACATGCTTTTTACAAACTTTTTTAGAATAAGGATACATAATCGTCATCTAATACTAAATGCAAAAATGTTTTCTTAGTTTTACCAAAAGAAAAAGAAAAAAGCCAAAAGTCATAATCGCTCATTGAATCAATACAAAATTCTGCAAAATATCTGCAAACGCACAAAAGAAAATTATTTTCCAGTGTAACTCTTGGGCCTCGGTCTTTCTGCTATTTTAGAGTCATACCACATGGGGGATTATTTTCTAATGTTCATTTCACAAATTGCTTAACTAACAATATGCTGTCCAACCTTTCATTTAGTATACCTTATCTTCTCTCTACACACTGTGATTTCTTTGAAGAAAAATTAACTAAATATTTCTGCAGTTTAACTAGTGGAAAGTGAAGAATTAAGATTATAGATACAAAGGTGCTGTAATTGTGTTTTAATCAGCTTATTAAATACAACATGAACATGTATCAATCAACTAACATTTAATTTCATGGTCTATGATTCAAAACTTTTCAAAAGCATAACAGTACAAAGTTATCTGCATTTACTTAACAATTCCTTTCCAATTCTGTTTTAACCCATGTAAACCACTTAAAAATTTTATGACAATTGTTACATGTCCTTATAGACTAGAAGAAGATATAATAAGGAATTTTATTAAGATACAAACATTTTTGAAATTTACCTTTTCTTATGGGATATTACCAACTCAGTCCAAAAAGAAAAATATCTACATATAAAAAAAACACAGCCACATAAATTCTGGAAGTTAGGAAACTAAATATGGGAATCTTTTAAAAATCTATTTCAAATATTTCTATTTCCAACAGACAAAAATCCACTGATGAAACAAACTACTGAGCTAACGCTTGTTTTAAATTGTTGCTGCAGAAAATGCAAACAAATCTTTATAAATCTCATTTAGAAAGTAAATTGCCTAATTGCACATTCATTTAGGAGTATTCTACAAAGATTTCCCATTACAGAGTCACATTTTGACTTAGAATGTATGCGCACATACTTTTCACTTTTTCCCCTATTGAAAGAGTGGCTTTTCATGATTCTGAATGATTCAGTTTTTCACAGAACAATTTAGTTTACCAATATTCTTTTTCTAAGGAACAGTGAAAATTATTAAGAAAAGTCAGTGGATTCTTCTCTATAGTGTTTTGCTTGATAGCAAAAATTGCAGCAGTTTTAAAATGTCTGTTTCTGACCATTATTTTTTCCTCTAGTGGAAAAGGGCCTGAGAGTGAAAGTCATCAACATCTTTTACTAAGACAAAAAGATTCAACTCTGCTTGCTAGCACACCAGCAGACAAACTCATAGTCTGCAGTCAGGCAGTCATTAGGGATGTCTACTCACAAAACAACACACCAACTACTGCAGGAACCCTAATACAAACAAACAAACAAAAAGATCTAAAAGGCAGGGGCAATCCCTGCCCTCAAAGAGCTTATTACTGTCTGCTGTTAGCATATAAAGTTACAAAGTTATTTTTAAGGAACAGAAATAAGTAGCCATCAGGGATGAGGGAAGTTAAAGAAAAGAGTACGCCAAAGAATAATAAGTCAAATGTCTCATCCTAGCCTGGACAGTCATATTCACTAGTTCACTAACTTATTTAACAGAACCGTAATGACACACTATTATGTGGCAGTTACTGATCTAGGCAACACCGATGTGGCGGTTAATGAAACAAAGTTCCAGTCCTTGGGCTAACTTTCCAGTGAGGAGCCCTGGTAAAAGTGCTGCAAATACCTACCTCTGTGCACATGTGCCAGCATGGGGTGTGTGTGCACAGCATGTGCATGTGGTAGAGGGGCGTGGAGACAGGTCACAGACAGCCTTACATATTTAGCAATTATTATATGACAAGTGTTGGGCTGAGCAACAAGGAGAGAGTTTAATAAGAAACATATGTTCTCTGCCACTCTAAGTTATCCCAATGGGAAATCCAGGCAAACTTCCAGGGAAATATTCAGGTGCCCTTACTACCTGTGTAACCTTGGCAAGTTGGTAACACCTTCATTGTGAAGAGCGGCATTAACCCCAAGGGTTACTGTAAGCAATAGATGTTTATAAAACATTTGGTACCCTGCCTGGCAAACCACAGATTTTATTATTGTAATTCAGTGCCCATGTTATAGAATAACAAGAAATGAGATTGGTGGGAATTAAAAATGGCAGAAAAGGAAAAAGGAGAATAAAGATCTTAAAAACAACATCAAAAGGGGAGAAGAAGTTGGCTTTATATGAGGAGAACTCGCAAGATATTTGAAATATATTTATAAATATACTTGAAGAACCTGAAGTATATTTATAAACCTACGAGGAAGATTATATAATGGAATCACATCACATCCCTAATTAAGTGGCAAGAATTAAATGATGCATGATTGGCAGAGAAAGAGGACAGGACAATTTAAATACTACCATTTCACTCAATAATTGAATGTTCCAGACTGAATATGAGATTTACAGGGAAAAAAAACCTGCAGTCCCACAGGCAGTCTCAGATCCCACATGTGAAGTGACAGCACCTCAACTCAACTAGTGTGAGTCTAGCAATCAAAGATATGTTTTCCATACACATTCCCTAAATGCAAATGTACTAATTAATCTGGTACTCAAGTGAATAAATAGAAAAAGAAATCTGGATTAGAGGTAATTTTCATCACCTTTTAAATTTACTTTATAACCAACCCCTGCTTAAGATGCCACTCCACTTGTATGATCTGCATTTTACAGACACACATGTAAACGTGTCCAAGGACACATAGGCAGCACACAGCAGAGCCAAGATACTGGCCTCTTTCTGCCCCACTCCAAATCCAGGAAGTCTTTTCATGATGCCCAGCCATCCCTGAGTTTGGATTTGAAAGGTACAGGATAAAATAAGGAAGACGTGATCTATAATATAGATGAGGAAAACTTAGATTATCGGGTATTTGTAGGAAAAGATAGAGACATTAAGACCAAAGACAGGGAAACCAAGTCAAAATTGATGTATGGCAAATGCTCATCAGAAATTTCCAGAACAATACTGATTTCATATATATCTCTGTGCATACTAAATATTAGTTATTCTGGAAATCCAAACATTTCAATATCCAATCACTATCTTCCAGACTACTTCTCACACCCAAAAGCAGCACACACATGCAAAAGCACTTGGCTAAATCATGTGGCCATACCTAAAGTAACATGTTCTATTGTCTTAGAAATACAAAGAAAGAAATATCTACCAATAAACTAGTGGGAAAGAATAATAAGTAAAAGATAAATGAATGTGGGAAGCAAAAGAAAAAACCATCAAAGTATTAGGCGAATAATGCCTCTGATGGTAATAGTGAAATTGAGATATTGAGAAAAGTAACTAACAGGAGGATAATCAAGTCCTTCGAAATAAGTCTTTGGAAATACATCCCCCCTTAAAAATGCTGCAACTACATTCACTGGGCATCCACTCTGTGCCTGTATACTCACACTAACAAATAAGCACACCAAATCATATGTCCCATTATAATTATTGCAATTTCCCCTTACCTTGGAGGGGGGAAAAAAACCCTCTGGCCACAATAAATAAATACCATCATATGAAAAAACAATAATATTAATAGTAATGATAAATAGTAATAGCTACTTTTGTGCCATGTATGACTCCTTTACATTTCAGCCTGTCAAATAGATACTATTATCCTGATTCTACCAGGGAAAAAACTTAGTCTTAGAAGCATTAAGTAACTTGCCTAAAGTTATCTAACTAACAAGTATAAACAGAGCTGGGACTCACATCCGTGTCTGCCCGACACCCTGAACACCACTTTACATGACTACCCATTTTAGAGATTCAAACTTTTCTATTAGCATTCTGCCTTTTGTAAAGTAGAGTTTATAGACACAAAATGATTCTCCCATGAAATATTTTACAAGTAACTAAAATGAACAATCAGTATCTGAAAAGTATACAAGCTAAGCCCTTCTTGTGTTTATTATTATTTCATACTGCACAAGTACTACGCCTGAATGACACATAAATTGATAAAATGAGAACAATAAAATATAATGACACAAAAAAGGAATATGTTACTGTTAAAAGTCAGAGAACAATGCCTTAAAAATTTGAGAAGTGGGCTCTACCAGATTCTCATTAAAAGACTCTGGGCTTAAAGGAGCTTCAAAACCTCTAGTTTTCTGGAAATGCAAATGTTACCTGGGTCATTATGGGAATGAGGCACCACAAAGATCTGAAGGGGTTCAGTGTCCCATTCCTTACTTCCATACTCAATGTCAAATCCTTGCTTCCAAACTCCACCATCTGGATTGTCAAAAGAAAGTAGACTGTAAACATCCAACATCTAAAAATATAAAGGAAAAAAAATTAAAGTTTAACCATTAATTTAAGTTTAATGTTGGTAAATATTTGCTCAAAATTATTCACTGCTATACTCTGCATAGATACTTTATAAAATTATTCTGTAGACATTAATTAAAGCATTTAAGGCAGAAAATATTGAATCACCATCCAAAGGCTTGAAATGCTACTTGTGCTATATAACTATCCTTACTAATAATCTCCTCCCCCATCTGCTTCTAATAAAAGATAATTTCATTCAACTCCTTCTTCCCCTACTTTATTCCCAACACAATTTATTTAACAGAAACAGAATCAACAAAAAAAATTCTGATAAAATTTAATGATGACTAAATGTTTCAGCATTTTCAAATATAGTACTGAAAATGACTTTTTACTTTATTGGGGTTGTCTCTATTTTATAATCAATCTTACATATTTTTTAAAACTATACCTGAATGAAAATGCTTCTGTAGCTATTCTTCTGTGTAACATGTTATATTTATCTTTTCTAGTCTAAAAATAAAACAAGGGTTAACTATTGGCATAATCATTTAAAAATGGAGGAAATTTTATAAATTGGGATCTAGCTTTCAAGTATCTACATGAATTCTAGCTTTCCAATGCAGTATGCCTTCTAGCTAATAATATATTTGAAGGCAAAGAAAAAAAAAAACTAAAACTTTACTTTTATTCTTCATAGTCTCTATAACACTAAAAGTGACAAAGAATCTCTATTTTGTAAAATTTAAATTATATTAAAATTTATTAGGCTGCAAAAATTACATTCTAATTAATATATAAATGGGTTACAAAAAAATGTTTAAATACCAAACGAATTACATGAAAGTCAATACAAAGTATTTTAAGACAGTAACATAAATATCTCATTATGGAATTTACGACTTTAATAAATAAAATAAAACCCTCCCAAGGATGAGCCAACAAATCTTTGGGAACCAGCTGGGCAGGAGGATGTGTTAGCAGCCTCTGCTATTCCTTCTGGTTCTTTCTTTGGCTCAGCAGCTCTCCCAGGACCCTCCTGCCTCACTCTGCCTGTCTTCCCTGGCTGCTCTGAACTCCCTTCTGTTCAGCCCAGACTTAGACCACAAAATAAACATAAAAATGTTTTTTGCTGTTCCGTTAGAATAGATATCAAGGCGAGGTACTTAAGAAGTACTCAATAAAATCCTAAATAAAGCCAAGCCTCATAGAAACAGCTCTCCCTGCAAAGTGCAGGACTCTCATCCTGTCGGAATCTGGCCACGCACTAGCTGATGCGGTTGCAGGTGCAAGACCTGGCCTCCGCCACTATTCCCAGCTGCCAGCCTGGCCTGTGAGCCATGGCCTCAAAATCATATCACGTTCTCTGCCCTCAGGAGTCAGTGGGAAATGCCTACTCTAAAGCAAGGCCAGAAGCCAACTAATTTCATCCAACTTCAAAATATTCACCCCTTAGGATCTTCCCACCAAGATCCAGTTTCTGGTCTAAGGCACAGAGTTAAACACAGCCCTCCCCTAATTTGCAGAGCCAGTATGAGTGGTTTTGCTCTGAGTTTGAGAAACGCAAAAGTCTTTTCTGATCCTGGTTTTCAACTCCATTACCCTCTAGAACAGTAAACTGTCCAAGAGAGATACGACACAAGCCAAGGATGCAATTTTAATTTTCCAGGAAAACAAAGCAGGGGAAATTAATTTTAACGATGTTTTATCTAACCCAATGTATCCGAAATATTATCTCAACATACAATCAATGTAAAAATGAATTAACAAATTTTGCATACTAGGTCTGAAATACTGTGTGTATATTACACTGAGGGCACATCTCAAGCCAAATTAGTCACATTTCAAGTACTCGGTAGCCACATGTGGGTAGTAGCTACAATATTTCCCTTATCCCTTGTAAAAGGATAATTACCCAAAATAAAAAAAAAAAAAAAAAAAAACCCAAAACTACAGGAAAAAAAAATAAACTAACTCTACATTGTATGAAACCTTTAATGTATAACAGGTACAAATAGCAGGGTTTTTCCTGTATTCTCAAAAGGAGGGTAAGAAAATCTCTTCAGCAAAATTTAAACCTATAAAAGGTTTTCAACTATTATAGAAAAGAAGACCTGAAATGTATATAAAAAGGCTGTATTGGCCGGGTGCAGTGGCTCACATCTGTAATCCTAGAACTCTAGGAGGCTGAGGCAGGAGGACTGCTTGAGGTCAGGAGTTCAAGACCAGCCTGAGCAAGAGCAACACCCATCTCCACCAAAAAATAGAAAAAATTAGCTGGGCGTAGTCCCAGCTCCTTGGGAAGCTGAGGCAGGAGGATCACTCGAGCCCAGGAGTTTGAGGCTGCGGTAAGCTATGATGACGCCACTGTACTCTAGCTGGGGTGACAGAGCAAGACTCCGTCTCAAAAAAAAAGGCTGTATTCACTTAAGTATAAAATAGTAAGAAAAAGTGAGAGAAACATAAAATTACAAAATTCTATCATTAAAAAGAACATTAATGCTCAATGTGAGTAATCAAAACACTTTTAAGAGAAACTAGAATCTAGAGAGTTTAAGCAACTTACCAATTTAGGACAGATAACAGATCAAATCCAAAAAAAGCCCAGTGATTATTAATAAATACATATATATTACCTGTACATCTGAATTATGACTTCCACTTTGTGAAGCAAACATGCAGTCTGCAGGGTGAACTGAGAGGGACAGTTGTGATGGCAGGTGTGAGCCGGCACCTTGGCTGAAATTGCCTTGTGAACTTTTCGGACCGTCCTCCACAGACTCACTTAAATTGATCACCGAGTCTCTAATATTTGAGATGATCTCATTATTCTCAGCTAGCAAACGCTCCAAATGGTCTATTTTTTCTTGCAACATTGAGAGCTGGCCCTACAATAAAAAAGAAACAGGCAGCTATATGAAACACTAATATAGTTCTGCTGAGGCATACACATCTTTTTTTTTTTTTAAATTATGTGGCTGCCTATGAGGGCAACCACTCACCCTTCACTTTCCACTTTTATAAGTGGGATCACAGAAAGCAGGGACAGCTGGCAGGGTTGAAACACCAATTTACAGCAGAGAATCTTCTCCATGGCTGCAATCTTTGTTTAATCATATTTTAAAATGTGAAATAGAAGGACCAAAAATATTTTGAGATATATTTCTTATTTTCCCCAAACTCAGTTCTAAAAGATCCTTGAGTCTCTGAAATCACTAGGTATAACAGCATATTATATTCAGGTATGAAAATTTAAATTTAAGAGTAACTGATTAGACTTACAAGAGTCAGAAAGTACGAACCTGGAAAAGATCCTTCTATCTCAATCCATTAACATTAGTGGGCAATCCTAAATAAGAAATACCATCTATAGAAAAATCGATTAGTCAATTCTTAATTAGCCATAAGCATGAACATCCCCCAAGTAACCACACCGTCAGTCTGCTTTTACTATACTGTGTGTCTTGGTTTTCTCCACTGATCCTGACATTAAGAGGCTTCACCTTGCTATATAGAATAATAGCCCAGCTTATAAGAGCAAGGACAATCATTGTCTTGTTCATCCCTATATCCTGGGTTCCAAGTACAGAGCAGATACTCATACATTTGTCAAATGGCCCTCATATTTCTGAAGCTCAACAATTCTGTAGTAAACACTCACTGTGTCCAGTATAATGCTACATGCTGGAAGGACAGCTATGCATAAGATACGGGTCCCTGTCTTAGAACATACTAGGTGATAGCATAACTATCAACAGCCTACCCCTCATACTCCAAACAATCTACATTAAGGTTTAAAAAAATAACTATACACACAGTGAACAAACAACTCTGGACACCCATTACCCAGAAATAACAAGAAGGCAGGAAGGAAAGAAGGGAAAAGAGAAAACACCTACTTTATGTCTAAAAGTAAGAAACCGGTCAAATGATAGATTTATATCATGACATGGTCTTCAGCCACGGAAAATTTAGAAATATAAATTTTTTAAAAATAGAAATATAAGGTATTTTCAGGAAATAAAGTAGAGAAAAGGCAGCTTAGTACATATAATATACTTTTGGGGGGGAAAAAAAACATGAAAAGCCATGTAACGAGATGGTTAAAAGCTAGCATGGATATTTACATTCTCTTTCAGCCTGTTATGAATATTTGTTGGTTTTGTAATGGGGGGCAGAAGATACGAGGATTATACTCATGGGTTACTGGTCAGTTCAACAAGGGGAAGGAGAGAAGTCAAGAGACTGCAATCTACCAAAAGAAGACTGATAATTTGAGCAAACTGTGCCAGAACGGACAGAAGTTGAAGAGATAAGGCAAGAAATTTTGGGATAAGAAAAAAAGCAATCAAAATTAGCAGCAAATTATCTTTGGTGGGGGAGGCACGACACTAGGGACGAACACCCAAAGCCCTGATGGTGGAGAGGAGAGGGCAGGCGCACAAGGCAGCCACGCACCAACACAGTCCTGAAAGGTGCTCTCGCAGCCTGTGACAGAAATGGCCCCCTGCACATCAAAACTGTAGTCCTTTAAGGTAACTGTCACCTCTAGGGTAGGGTGGAGTGGGATGTAACCACAAGGCAGAACTCTGTAGCCTGTTCATCAGCATATGCAGAGACAGGAAGTATGAGGTTTTAGCACAGATCTCCTCCTGCAAGACCAGCCCCATTTCCCTGAGAGAAGAGCAAAGGAAAGAACAGGCATCACTTTACAACTGGAAACGGCCAAGCAAAGGCAACCTGGAATATCAATGCAACACTCATTCAGGACTTGGACTGAGAAGCTAGTTGAACCACCATGTAGATTCCAGATCAGCAAGGCTGTTGAGCAGCATCATACTGTACACATCGACATTGGTTATGAGTGATTCTCCATGGAAAGACCAAAACGGATCCTTGGCATAACCCTTTCAACCCAAGTTCAACCCAAAGAACCTAAAACTCTTTGATAGTCAGATACATGACTGATTAATCTGCATATATTTTCCTAAACAGACTTGCTATCAAAGGCTTTCTGAAATAAGGGGAAAACTTTTCTTCGCTCATCATACCATAGACTGTGGGCTTTTGAAATCACTTCTGACAGATTCTGTTGAAAACGTCCAATATTGAAGATACAAATCCACTTCAGTGACGCTGCATGCAATTTCTACCACAGCAGGTGACAGCAAATCAAGGTCTTATTCCAAGCACAATTAGAACATGTTGACTCACCTTGCCAGTAGTAAAAGCTGCACACCTCCATAAAATAAAACCTGAGCTTAGTGTAAAACGCCATTACCTCAGAGCTTTTAAAAATGCTTCATGTTCTATCTTATACTTACACTATTATAATATTACAAGCTTAATACAAGGGTGCCCATATTTTTCTGTACTTTGAGGAAAAGATCATTTTGGGAGCCACATACACAGCAAAGCTGCCTAGAGCTCAACAAGTAAGAGTAAGAAGAGGACTCCTCCTGGGAATATTTTTACTAGGGCCTTGGTGCCATAACCCATGGATGAGAATATTATTCAAAATAAACATTACAGGAGACATTTCATGAAAAAGGATCCTAAGGGCATTAAAGATGACTTTCACTCTCATTGCAGCTTTAAAGATAAACTTAACGATCAGTATCTGGAATTCTGTACTGAATTACATGCATAGGGAAAATTGTGGCCTAGGGACACGTCCACACAATGGCCTAATGAAAATCATTTTTAGGACTATATTATGCAGTGGAATAAAGTGTCCCTTCAAACAGCTGATTCTTGGAATACACACACCTCATAAGCAAATTCTGTACACATGACAGAGAAGAGTGCACTCATAGTTTGCATTAAAGTAACAGAAATCATAGATAAGACTTCAGTTATGATGACAAGTCAAGGAATATTGATAGCAGTATTGAAAAAGATGATTTTCTGTAGGGCAAGGAAATCACTTGTGAGAAAACCACTTTATTCTTTGATTTGCTAATCCGTTCTTTAAGGAGGCCACAGTGTTGCACTGTTGAGGAGTAGGGAAGGAGGTCAAGATATTTTATTTATTCCAATTTTAGTGAAAGAAAAACTGAGCAAAAAATCACAGATATCAAAGACTTTGGGGAAAACAAATTTAGAGTTCTACTACAAAGTAGAACAGGATCAGTACCCACTCAGTCTTATGAACAAAATCAATCAATGTTTATCTACAGCTAAATCTGTAAACTTATTACACAATTGTTTGCCCCAGGTAGGACACTGGGTGCTGGGGACTGGACTTAGGATGAGCATGGCTGAATCTGCACATCTTTGCCTTCCTTCCTGTTACAAATATATGCCTTCCCTTCCCCCTGCCTCAAAGGCCAACCCTCTGCTTAGCAACAATCCCATCTCCCTCAACTGCTCAAAAGTCTGGTCTTTGTTCTTTCGGTTAAACCCTCTCAATATTGCCCATCAAGCATCCCTTCTCAAAGCAACTCATTCTCAGTAGTACAATGTGTTTTATTTGCTCAAACTAGATGAAATTGCCATTCTTATAGGTAAAAAATAGTCAAATATCACCAATTTCACGTTATTCAACTTAATATCGTATCCTATCTAAATCTAAAAAAGTCAAGCAAACTCCTGTGCTTCCTTTAACCCCATGTGATGGTTGATTTGAGGTGTCAACTTGACTGGATTAAAGGATACCCAGATAACTGGTAAAGCACTGATTACTCTCAATTCTTCAGTGGGCACTGAGCCCATCCCTTGTCTGCTGCAAGGGAAATCCAGGGGGTTTGGCATTTGATTCGAATGATTGAGCTGCCCCAGGTGTGTCTGGGAAGAAGGTTCCAGAGGAAACTGGAGTGAGAGTCAGTAGGCTGAGTGGGGAAGATCTGCCCTCAATGTGCGCTGGCACCATCCAATCAACTAAGGGACCAGATGGAACAAAAAGGTGGAAGAAGGGCAAATTCTTATCTGCTCTCTCCTAGAGCCTGACTGCTCTTCTACTCCTGCCCCTGCATGTCAGAACTCCAGGATCTCTGGCCTTTGGACTCCGGGACTCACATCAATGCTTCCCAGGCTGCCCGGAATTCAGCCTTGAACTGAGAGTTACACCATCAGCTGCCCTGGTTCTGAAGCCTTTGGACTTGGAATGAGCCATGCTACCAGCTTCTCTGGTCCTCTAGCTCCCAGACATCTTATCTTGGGACTTCTCAGCATCCATAATCAAGAAAGCCAAGTCCCCTAATAAATCCCTTCTCCTCTGTGTGTGTGTATCCTATCAGTTCTGTTTCTTTCTGGAGAACCCTGACTAAAACACCTTAAATTCCCTTCCAGGGCTCTACCCTCTTCATGGAAATGCAGGCATTATCAAGTCTCCACTCACTATCCTCCCTTCCTTACAAACTCCCATCCATTCATCTGCCCGTTCCAGTCAGCATCTGCCCACCACTCCACCAAAGCTGCCTTTGTGAAGTCCCCAAAGACTCCCACATTCCAAGCCTGAGGGAGAACAGTGCCCTTACATGACTTCTCATCTCCAGGAGCATTTGGCACAGTGGAGCACTCCTTCCCCCTAGAATCATTTTCTCTACTCACCCCCAGTACAACACGCCCTTGTTTTCCTCCTGCCGACTGTTTATCAATTTCCTTTGCTGTTCCTTCTCTCCCAACCTCTAAATGTTAGAGAGCCTCAAGGTTAACTCTTGAGCCTATTACCTCTCTAGACTGTCTTACGTGATCTCATCCACTCCGTGATTTAAATTCGTATTTGCACTGATGTTTCCCATATTTGTATCTCCCACTGAAACCTCTTCTCTGAAAAACAGACCCATATATTCAAACGCCTACCTGACATCTCAACTTGGGTTTCAAATGCAAGTCCAGAAAACACCTTCCCCAAAAAGCTGCCTACAGGTCTCCAGTAAGGGGCTTTAATCTCCCCCTAGGTAGGTACCTAAAATCAAAACACCTTACACCGCAGCCAGTGAGGACCTGCATCTCTCTCTCTCTTTCCCAACTTGGCTTCACCCTGATATCATATCTCAGTTCCAAGCCAGCCTCTCCCCACCTCATCTCAGGACCTTTGTGCGTGTTCTCTCTTGATACAATGCTTCAACTCTCACCCCTAATGTCACCTCTGCATAGCCTTTCCCAGCCACCCTATCTAAAATGGGCCTCCTAACATTATTCTCTAGCTCAACCTATTTTTGTTTCCCCGATAGCCTTATTACAATTATCTATTTTATTCATGTGTTGCTTCTCCTTTTTCATCACTATATGGATCTCTATACTGAGAACAGGCATCATACCTGTTTAACTCATAATTGTATCCCTACACCTACCTACATAGCACAATGCCTGGCACACAGTAGGATCTCCAATATACACTGAGAGAAAATGGGAAGAAAACAGTGTGTAACATTTCCTCCTAAGACAAGGAAGTATTAAATTTTTTGACATATAAGTTCACACTAAAAATAATACAAATAGAAACAAAACAGTCTAACAATTTTTTTAAGAAATAAAATCCTCCTCCCCCCCAAAAAAAGAAAGAAAAACTTCACTGTATTTCAAACAGTAGGTAAGAAAAGAATGGGAAGAAAAACCCTAATTAATAGGGTGGTCTTCATAGACTTTTGTGGAAATGATATAGAACAGGGAGTTTGGAAAGAGAACCCCAAGATGATCCTGGACTATTTCCTACCATGGTAGTAATATAAGATCTGTACTCAACCAAATCAAGTTTCTAGTTATGAGAACTTTAGAAATTATTACGTTTACAATATGACCACCAATGGTAGCATTCAAAAGAAACAAAATTTTACCCCAGAGTAGGCATGTGTCTGAAACTTGTAATCTACACCACCTTTAATTTATGGTTTGTTTCCCTTCAGAACTAACTGTGAGATTCAGCATATCACTCCATTGCATCAAGATCTTTCTGAACTCTGATTCTGTCACTGAATGTGCCCAACATGTAACAGCAAACAATGATTACCTTTATTTTTAATGACTTCCTTCACCAGATAAAGATAAAGGCAATTTAGCCCAAAGGTTAGGTACATGGGCTCTATCTAGTTCAGGCTATCTGGCTTCCAATACTAGCTTTAGCACTTACTAGCTATGTGATCTTGGGGAATTAACATATCTGGGCCTCAGTTTCCTTATGGGCAAAATGCAATGTTGGCACCCACTGCTTGGAATAGCTGTAAAGGAATTTAGCACAGGACCTGCCAACAAGTAAGCACCGAAGATGGTATTGTTACTACAGCTACTGCTACATAATAAAAGTATGGCTTTCTAAAATCACTTTGAAGGGTACCATATGCACCTGCAGAAAAATTAATAGCATACATCATGATTAAGGACAGACCCTAACACCAGCCCAAATTTGACTTCTGGCTCCATTACCTAATGGCGATATAACCTTACACAATTTCAAGTTACGTAACTGCTCTGTGCCTCAGTGTTATCATCTTTTAAATGTGGATAATTAAGAATACCTAACTCATAGGTTTGTTATGAGGATTAGTTAATACATCCAAATCAATTTAAATGGTGCCTGTAAAGTAAGGAGAATGTTTATCCAAAGATGTCCCTGTCCTGGCTGGGCACGGTGGCTCACGCCTGTAATCCTAGCACTCCGGGAGGCCGAGGTGGGAGGATCGCTCCAGGTCAGGAGTTCGAGACCAGCCTGAGCAAGAGCGAGACCCTGTCTCTACTAAAAATAGAAAGAAATGACCTGGACAGCTAAAAATATATATAGAAAAAAATTAGCCAGGCATGGTGGCACATGCCTGTAGTCCCGGTTACCCGGGAAGCTGAGGCAGAAGGATCACTTGAGCCCAGGAGTTTGAGGTTGCTGTGAGCTAAGCTGATGTCACGGCACTCTAGCCCGGGCAACAGAGCAAGACACTGTCTCAAGAAAAAAAAAAAAAAAAAGACGTCCCTGTCCTAATCCCTGAAATCTGTAAATATGTTACCTTACATGGCAAAAGGAGCTTTGCTGGTATGATCGGGGATTTGGGGATGGGAAGATTACCCTACAATATCTGCGAAGACCCAGTGTAATCACAAAGGTCCTTATAAGGGAAAAGAGGAGGATAGAAGAGCCAGGCCAAAGCAGACGTGAGGACAGAAGAAGAGGTCAGAGGAATGCTTTTGCTGGAAGGGGGCCTTGAGCCAAGGAATGCAGGCAGCCTCTAGATGCTGGAAAAGACAAGGAACAGATTCTCCCTTAGAGCCTCCTGAAGGAACGCATCTCTGCAAACACCTTGATTTTAGTCCAATAGGGCCTGTTTCAGACTTCTGACCTCCAGAATTGTAAGATAACACATTTTTCTTGTTTTAAGCCACTAAGTTTGTGGTGATTTGTTACAGCAGCAATAGGAAACTAATACACCTGGCAAAGAGTTGGCCCCATATAAAGAAAGCTTAGAAAATATCCTTACACTTAACAGTCCTTGTTAGAGAAAGTCTGCCCAAATCCCCATCACTAGAGCTGGAGAGCTGTGAGCCCGCCTAACTTCGTAAGCTGTCTCCCAGGGGCATAATTTGGTCTAACAAGGCTCTATACCTATCTTGCACCCGTAAAGGAGCAAGGCAAAGACAGTCAGCCTTTATGGTTAAAGGTAACTTTCAGGGAAAGAAACATCAACATCTTCAACTTCGACAGAGTTTTAGAGTTTTAAAGCCATTCTGGAGCTATGCTGGGGTCAGAGGAGTAAGAGGCTGCAGTTTGCCAGGTAAAGGCCATGGTGGCTTGGACTAGGGAGTGGAGGTGGAGGAATGTGAAAGAATTTGACAGGACAGAGAAACCAGGAATCAGAGGGGCAAGAAAGGAAGAAAAATGGCCTCTGAGGTTTTTGCTGGGGCAACCAGGAAGATGATGGGTGGGTGGCATTTTAGAGAAACAGGGAGTGCTGGGGCTGGAGCAGAAGAAGGGGCAAATGCTGTGTTCTGAAACTATTAGATATCTGAATGGCGGTGTCAGTGGACGCACAAGTCTGGAACTCAGGAGAGAAGTCAGGCTGAATACATAAACTTGGTCGGAATGAATATGAATTTCAAGCAATGGGAACAAATGGGATTACCTAGAGAAAGCGCACGGATCCGCCTTTTATAATTTTAAATGGCTCACCAGGCGACTCTCACACATCCCCCGTTAAGAACCGCTGCATTAAAGCTAAATAGAGGAACTGTGATTTGGTAAAAGAGAGTCTATATTTCCAGCAGGGGTGTCATCGTTATTGCAGCAGTCCCTGGTCAGCCAGACACTGTTTGACCTACACAGAAAAATCCTGCTATTTAGTCAGACCTCAGGCACTTAACAGGAAGGCTTTTGGTTTGATAAAAGGGCAAGTAACCCCTCAAGTGCCCACTCCACCCCTTAAGATGTATAGTGCTAAGGCCGAAAAGAGTGTGAAATGGAGCTGTGGTCACAGATCTGTATGTACCTCTGCCACTCCATCAACAAGCCACAAGCCACAGTTACAAATGACCTTCTAATGGTATTTTCCAGACCCGGAGCTTAACATGCCTGAATTTCTTCCAAGGTATTGTCTTTACGCAGTCCATTCAAAGAAATAAATATCCTCACTATGTGAGCAAAAAGAATACTTAGTTACGTAATGCCTTACCAAATCTCAGGAGCCATACTCTCTTTGCACTGGTGAATCGCTCTTCATAAATCTCACACTTGCCTAGGTACGATGGCAGCAGAGTTGCTCAGATGCAGGTATACGACAAGAGTGCCAAATGACTGTGAGGGGAAGAGCTGGGGCTCTAAGCACACCATCTCTCACCCTGGCAGGGTATTCAAGGCAGTTCTGACTGCACCTGGGCAACCACTCAGCAGCTTCCAGAATCTCTACAGAGGACCCCAGCCCTGACCTGGAACAATAGCACCCAATCCTCTCACTACCCTCCTCCAAAAACATGGTCAGGACTCCAGTTGCTGGCGCTTTCTACAGGTTCCAGGAGACAGCACCATTTCCACCCTGTGAGTTTCCAGATGTACGTTTAGATTAAAACCATATGGCCCCACCTGCACCAGCCCAATATAGCTGCACAGAAACTACCTCCTGTTGAGGAAACATTTTAGGCACCAAGCTATTGTACAAAGTGAGATTATGCAAAACAGATACTCGTTTTAAAAATGATTAGAAGAAGGGTATAAATGTAGGGCAAAACATTTGGATTATAAAATTTTAATAAAATGCAGTTTTATTACTTACAAATCCATTTAATAACTACAAGTAAGTGGCACTAAACAAATTAACTGTTAACTAATAGAACTCTTTCTTCAGTTCAGTACTTCCCAACCTGTTCTATGGAACACTACTCTATTTTTTGCAGAATTTTTTTTTTTAAACCACACAGATTTTCCTTCTAAAATTTATTTTTAATATATCTATATTTTTATGCTTAGCACTCTGAGATAATCTGTCAACAGTGTATCCCGTCCAGGGGCTTGCATGAAAGTTCATTTGTAATACATTTTCGGGCTGCAACAATCCCAGGTAACTAAGATCATGTTGTTATATGCCATCTAGGTAATGAGTGTTGGACTATGTTGGCAAAGTAATCTGTCTGATATTTTTTGACATATGCCTGCCTTTGTACACAGGGTTATTATACACTATCCATTTATACTAAACTTATTTCCCATGGCTTAAGGGCATATATTGTATTTTAGGATCTACTGACAAAAGTTCTATCAACATAATGTTATACAACTAATTTTGAAAAACACAATTTTAACGTAAAAAGAGAACAATTGTCAGTAATGGAAAAAGCCAATCAACCTAAACAATGTTAGCTTATTAAAATAAATGCAATTGACATGTCTGAGATCATTTTTCATACAAAAATAGTTTTGGAAAGCCTCTGAAGGCAGGATTGTATTAAGTAGATAATCAGCCCCCCTTCAATCTTATTTATACAAATCACTTCCTGAATAAGTCCCTTATATTCCTTACTGACAGGAGACAAGTATTTAGGCAAGCTCCATCTGGATTATTATAAATTCTGAATTTCCTAACTACTTTTTACAAGCATCACAGGTTCTAAAGTTTTACAAATTCTTTCCTACTCCCTTTCTTTATAAAAATCCATCAGAACCAGTTGGTCCGTAGGGCAAGGTGGGACACAGCAAACACCACAGAAGCAACAAATGCACTAGCAAGACACAACATAATAATGATAGCAAACTTCTAAATATCATACCATCAGCTATCAAAGATGAGTTAAGGATACAAATTTCTTGGGCTCTTCTCAAATCTGGTTTATTAAAAAAAAAAGAAAAATTAGTGTTACATCTGCTCCCTAAAAGTCACAAGAAATATCTTGTATCTCAAGGGTTGTCATCATCTGGTTCTACACACTTTCAAGAGGTAGCCCTGGGTCAAAGATAATTGTACTTCTTTAGTTTATGGGGTCAGCCACCAACCAAACAAGAGGGGCTCTTGTTTATGACAAACAAGAGACAATTTGGGGGCTATTCTCAGAATCTGTCTGATCTTCTGAACAATCTTCAGCTATAAGTCCCCTATTTGAGGTGTTGCCTTTTGATCCTTAGTAAATATTTCTCCCTCTCCACCACCTGACCTCCCACACCCCATATACGCACACATACACAAATAGCGATTTATTTTCTTACAACCTAGCAAACATAATTTAGTTCCATAATTTGTGCCAAAGATGATAAGGGTCTTTTTAAGTCTCCTACTGAAATGCTTTTTTGAAGTCCTTCCTTCTGATAACCTTATTTCTTCTTAGGTAAACTGATCCATGAGCCAGTTTCTGACAATTCGAATACAAGCTGCTTTATTTCATTAACATCTGCTACACAATAATCTTAATATAAGAAGTGCAGCTTTTGGCTATAAGAAATGTACTTGGCTCTGTTCTCTTCTCCTAAGCACAGTCCCCAAGTGAGCTCATGCATCCTCAGCTATGCTGATGACTACCAGATCAGCACCTCCTGCCCCTGATCCCTCACTCTGGTGCTCCAGCCCACTTGGCTATTTCCACTGGCGGCCACCTCATCATAAACAAAACTGAACTTGGCTTCCCAAACCAGCTCGTCTTTCAAACTATCCCTTTCTGCAAATAGTACAACCGTCTCCAACACCCCAAAGGAAAAAGATGGAGGAAAATGTTTGACTCAAGTCACCCATCATTATCCTTTATCAAATCTGTCAGAAAGCCCTGGTGCTTGTCTTTACAAAATGTCTCCACATTTTTCTTCCTCTCGATTCTAGCCAATTCAATACTGGTACAGGAATTTGCTGCCTTATGTCTGTATTACCTCAAACAGATTCTCAGCTGCCTTCCTGCTTCTGAGTCTTCCTACACACTGCTACCAGAATAATCTAGATTGAATATTCTCTTAGCTCCCTTCCAGGTCTAAAATTTTCTACAAAATTAATTATCTAGCACTGCTTTTCTCAGGCAGCTTCCTGTACACTCAATAACTTGGAGTGGTTCACTACCCTCTAACCCCTAACTTTTCAGACTGACTCTGAGGCAATTCACAATCTGATCCTGAACTACTCAGGGTGTTTTCCCAATTTCTCTTTACAAGAGATAAAGAGTGATTCTAAATCAAGCCAATCTCCTCCAGGACTTCAAGCCTTTGAAACCATTGTCCTTTATACTAGCAATGTTCCTTCTACCTTCTAAGAAGTCCTACGCAATTGGAAAAACTTAGTTTCCTTCCCCTCTCCTTTGGCCAACTTGAGTGAGGCCACCACTAGATCTTAGTTCTGTTTCTGCATTGCCTTTAAGGTCTTTGTCTTTATAACAAGAATGTAAGATAAGATAATGGACTCTTATTACATTCTTAGCTCCTGTAACACCAGAACCTAGAAGAGGGGCCTGGTACACCATACTCTATAAATGCTGTCCATTGGTAATAACTAGCATTTACTGAATACTTACTATGTGCCAGGTATCATTCTAGAACCTGTTTAAATTAACTCTTTTAATGAATAATTAAATAGTACTTAACTGTCTCTAATTGTTTCACAAATGGCAGTTGTGTTTCTCCAAATAACTAAGAATCTCTTTCAAAGCATGTCATATGTCAATCACAATTTCCACAGTACCCAACACATAGTAAATTCTCAAACAGCCGCTGGGCATAGTCCAGCAGAAAGGCCACTGAATCATAAGTCAGGATGCATGTCCCAGGTATGCTGCGGCTGGGCAAACTGCTGAGGTCCAGTTTATGTGGCTCAGTGCCCTTAGCTGAAAAAATCAAAGACTAAAAATTACCTGACCCGGAAGGACCCTTCCTACTTTAAAATTCTATGTCAGACTTTTTCATATGTATGACTTTTCTGGGATGCTGGTAACTGTAAGAATGACTACTTCACTGGATTCTAAAAATGCCAGTTCAGGACTTTTTTTTAATGTGGAAAATGATTCTGAGAATGATTCACGTTCTCAGGCTTCTCTCCTCTAATGCTCCACAGGTAAAACATTACCACCAAGGCCAGGACCCACAAATTCCACATTCCTCCACAGAAGGGAACTGCTACAGAGCACAGCTTCAGCCCCGAGGTCCTCACCCTGAAGGGAAAGGGCTTCCTATCACACAGGAAACAAAACACTATCAGCCTGCAAGAAGCATGGCAATTTGAGTAAACACTAATTTGTGAACAACAACAAAAAAATGGCATGACTTCAGACTTTCAATCCTGAGAAGGCACAAGGGACCAAATATTGAGACATGCTGAGTTGTAAAACGATTTTTTAAATAATGAGATTCAATAGACAGGATTCAATAACTTCCATTTCCTCTGTCAGTAAGAAAAAGGGAAAGGAATTAGAAATAGGAAAAACAAAGAGCTATACAAGGAAGTCATGGTCCAGATGTGAAGGAAACTGAAATACAGCATGATTCTTACCAGCTGGAATATAAGATAAGAGAATCCACTTGCTCTGATGCTTAGAATATTTCCTGCAAGTGGCACTGTTTTAACGATACAAGATTATCCCTCCTTCTTTATGAGGCCAAACAACCTGATACACACTGAACAGCGTCTATATTATCATAAAATCAAAAATGCTATGTACTGGTTCTCTTTAACATTTTTTACTTTTTAATTGACATAAAAATTGTATATATTTATCATGTACAACATGTTGTTTTGAAAAATGTATACATTGCCAAATGGCTTGGTAATTAGCATATGTATTGCATCACATAATTTGTTTTCTGGTGAGAACACTGAAAATCTACTCTCTTAGCAATTTTCAAAAATGCAATGCATCATTATTAACTATAGTCACCACGTTGTACAATAGATCTCTTGAACTTGTTCCTCCTAACTAAAATTCTATACCCTTATTTATTGGTTTTCCATTTTTGTAACCAATGAATAGTCAGAACATGTAAGACATTAGGTCACAGAATGAATGCAGATAATACAAGACTCACCCATGTAAAAGATAGCTGAAGGAGGGTGCGGACATGAGGAGAGGGAAAGAGAGTGAGTAGAAGAAGATGGAGAAATGTCACCTTGATAGAGTGGGGGGTCAAGACATTAGGTCTAAAGCCGATGGATCAAGAAAATAAATGCAATTACATCATCAAGAGTTGTTAAGGTTTATTAAACAGAAGTATTAAATACAAAATTAAGTTTTTAAAAACTAGAAGAGGTATGAATTAAATTCCTTGTCTTTTATAAAGGAAACAATAGTTCAAAATTAGAAAAAATCAAAAAAGAGATATAAGCATATATTTAGGGCTAGAGAATGAACCATTCGTGGCAACAAAACATGGCCAGAAGTGAGACTCTGAGAAGAGGAGTGGGGAAGGAAGGGAGAGGGACTCAACTGTCAACGTATATCTTTCTATACCATTTGAATTTATATTTGTATGGACATTTACACTTTTATAAATGCTAAAGTGTTTAAAAGAAAAAAGTCATTGGCAAAATCCCCATCTCTCCAGTCTCTTCATTCAGGACAATGAGGTCCACCGGCAAGAACACAGGATAGGATCGGATATGGAGTCTGTTTTGCTCTTGGAAAAAACGTTAAATTTCTCTAGATTCCCTGCAAAGGAAGCCAGTGGGAAATCCATCTACATGTGCAAAATGCACAAGTACATACATTTTAAAATGGAAAACAAAATACTTAAAAAACTCTACTTAACACTAACCTTAATACTACTCCATGAAATGAATGACCCCCATTTCCTTCACACTAAGTGTACTGCAATTTAAAGACAATACTAAACTCTGAGGACATGAATGGAACAGTGGCCTGTGCCACAGGGAAGAATGTGAGGAAAATGATGAAAATTAGCAAGAATTAATTAGTCTTTGATAAGTAGAAGAGCAGTCCAGTACCCCTGCCAACAACCTGGCGGTTCCCTGCCTCCAACCTGAGCAACCTTCAGGATCCCAGAGAGTTCCCTCCTATATTTATGGTTTATGAAGAAGATACCCACACCTGGGCTGTCCTCAGTACTAACTAACCCACACAGTCAGATCAGGCCTATCTGTGAATTACACCAGATCCAAAAAATTATAAAGTCAAAGTTTTGAATCTCGAAGTTCTGGATCAATTTTGCACAGTTCATGGCCCAGAACGCTCACTCTCGGAGTGGTCCTATACTAAGAAACCTTCCAGGTGATGAAAGGAAATCAATTAAACTCATCAGGCAAGTCCATGTTCTGGCATGAAAGTTCCCCAAAGATACCAGGAAATCTATAAAACATGTAGATAACATGAGTTCTAAACCACACTTTACAAACACAAAGTTTAACCAATGCTTATCTAATAACCAGTTTACAAAAAATGTGTTGGTTTTTAATTAACCCACCTCTGCTTCGACAGATCTAACCATACTATTTAATATTTGCCTCCAATGTTAAAAACAGAGAAATACAGTTTAAACCAGGGACTGGCAAACTTTTTCTGAAAAAGCCCAGAGAGAAAATATTTTAGGTTTTGTGGACCAGGAGATTTCTGTCCCAACTATTCAATTCTGCCACTGTTGCAATAAAGTGGCCAGATATGATCATAGATGAATGACCGTGACTGTGGCTATGTCACTAAACACTATTAAACCATTTAAAAATGTAAAAACCATTCTTAGTTTGTGGCCATAGAAAGTCAGGTGGCAGGCAGATTTGGCTCATAGTTAGCTGACTTAGGCAGAGTTCAGGACCAGAGGCCTTGGAGACAAAAGAAAAGGAGAAAAGATATTTGCCAAGAACTTCATTTTTTTCCAGCTCCCACCTCCAAGCCCCTTGCCTAAAAAATGCTATTTAGAGGACAAAATGAAATGAACAGGTGGAAGGAAGTCTCTATTCACTTTATTTTCCAGTTTCTTTCTCTTTTTCTCATTTCAAGAAGATATACAAAATGTAGTAACCAGAATCATCAGAATTAACAGAAATAAAATAAGCAGAAAAAAAGTAAATAACTAAGAAAATGTCAACCATCTCAAATTATTTTTGTGTACAATTTTCATACTACTTTATTACTAATCAATATATCTTATCTTCCTATGCAAGGGGAATACATCTGGACAACTGCCAACCTCTAATTCAGCTTACAGAAAGTAAAAAGATCATCTATTTACAGCGATCTGACCATAATACTTTTCTCAGAATAAGTATGTCCAATTCGTAAAGATTTAAAAAAATTAAATTCCTTTATAACAATCTTCCATTTTTTTTCTTTAACTTACATATGAACGTAATCTACCCTGTATTTTCTGTAACATATTACAATCTAGAATCCTAAATAGGTAAATGAATTTTAGGCATCCAAAAATAGAATAGTGTTCAACCCTCAAAAAATGCTAGTTGTCCTTCTGAGCATGAGAATTCAGCCTTTTGATCACTCCTTCCTAAAATGCAAAATGCTAACTAAGTGTCCTTGCCTAGACTGTAGCCAAAGCGGTTTGTCTGAAGATATTTTTGGTGTCTACAACTGAGAAGAGAGAGAAAGGTGCTGCTGGCATATACTGAGTAGAGAGCAGGATGCTGCTAGATATCCTGGAATACATAGGAGAGCCCTAAACACCAAAGAATTCCCTGGCCCAAAATGTCAATAGCAAAGGGAAACCCTAGGACAGAGGCAGTAAAAGGTAGAGTATGCATAGTTGTAAACTAAAGTGCTTTAAGGTTGATATTTTCTTTAGAAAACAGTATGTCAGATTTAGAAATTTAACATTAAAATATTTACTAGATACCTACTATGCATTTGTCTTCGTAAAAGTACAAATAACCTTAAATATACTCTCTCTTAGAAAAGTTACGCTATAACCTCAAGAGACAGAGTTCATCAAATCAAATAATTTGCCTCCTCCCTAACACAAGGCAAACTTAGCAATACTCTCTACAGCACTAGGTGTGAGATCCATTTCAGTACAGTTAATCTTCAAACTTGTTTGAACTTAAACATGGTTTCAACCTTAAAATTAACAGCTTGGCTTGAAAACTGAAACAGAAACCCATTTCAGCAAAACTGTTCTACTTCCTCTCATGATCAACCCACTAATAACTATGAAAAGAAGCCAAATTTGCTCTTTTAGAGTTCCTCCTCCTCTCTTTAGTCTACATGAACTTTTTAAAAGTCCACTATCAGGAACTTGACCACCATAACAGAAGGGGCCAAAAATGCAATAATCCGGCAACCACAGATTATCAGAGTTGTTGAATATCCCCCCAGTTTCTTAAAGATTACGCTATAAAAGTTGGGGAACAAGGGAAAACTAAAACTGCTGAATATGAGCCCATGAGTTCAAGGTTACAGTCAGCTGTGATCACGCCACTGCACTCCAGCTTGGGTGACAGAGCAAGACTCTGTCTCTTAAAAAAATAAAAAATAAAAATTTTTAAATATTAAAAAATAAAAAAATTTACAAAAAAGACTGCTGAATGCAAAAAACTGAGAATAAAGCAGGTGATCAGCAACAGCTACTGAACTACCTCAAGGAAAGTCTCAATACTTCAGTCTTTCAAAAAATGGTCAAAGTTTTAACTACTAGCACAAAAAGCAATAGCTGACTCAAAAACAACAAATAAGAGTGGTCAACTTAGTCAATATTTTGCCAGATATCCCTTAATGCAAGTTAATGCATAACAGAGAGAATTCCCTCCCAATAAATACAATTGTGACATCTCCCTGATGAAAATATTTATTTAGGCCCTGATAACAATGTTCACCTGGGAACACCACATTAGAAGTAAGCGAAAACCTTCAGACCACGTGCAATCATGAGCATCTGGCCCAGCTAGTTTATCAGAAGTAAAACTGGGTCAAAAAAAAAAAAAAAAAATTGGGAGATCAGGTCCTACTTAACTTATTACCATGGGTCAACTTTTATTAACACCTTCTGTGCGGGACTCTTAAAAAGTACTGATATAAAACATCTAAGCACATTTCTGTATGTGCATTACAGTTTCACAATAAAAGTTAAAAAAAAAAAGACATAAAAGTCCCAACCTTCCAATGGCTTTCAATCAAACTTATTTAAAGACATTCTCACTTTCTCACGTGATAAATGTTATCTAGGTACAAAGATAAAATCTGAACTTTGCTTTCACATTTTCCATCAGTCTCAATTTCTGTATTTCAAGTGTTAGTATTAATCCCTGTGGTCCTATGCTATACTAGTTATTTAAAGATTGATAATTTGTTATTCAAAACCTGACTCATTAATTCTCCAGATCCAAACATAAGACATTAATAAGACACCCTATTATACACACCATAGATAGTAAGCAACTTGCAAAATCTGCTTGTAAGAAGTGATGATGAATTTCAAGGGAAACCTTAACAACGTTTCTCCTTCCCATCTGCTCAAATTCACACAAGTTATCATGAAGTATTTTCAGGGCATTAGGCCCTGGCCAGCCTCTCATTCAGTGTGGAATTTTTATTAATTTTTTTAGCTAAGATTTATTAACCCTGAAATATACACGCAAGCTAAAACAGACTAGGCCACCTGTTGCCTCCAGCCCTCAAAGTAATTCCTCCTGGAAGCACAGGGAGAAAGCCCTCCACCAAAGATTATCTCAGAGGCAGGCAGCTGCTCCAGACGGAGGAACTGTAGCATCCAGAGCAGGCCCACTCTTGCCCCAGAGTCTAGCCAAGTGGTGGAAATCACAGAGCTGTGGGAGGAAAGAAAAAGAACAAAGGCCCCCCAAACAACAAATAGGTTGCTCTCAATCTACAATGGTTTTAATATCGTGCTTACAAGATAGACCTTACTACACCTTAGTGAAGGTTCCATATCAACAAACTAAAATGGACAATTTAAAAGAACTCAATACCTTTCTAGATAAATCATTCTACTAGACACCAAAAATGACATATAGTGAGGAACTAGCTTGGCTCTATTAAAACTCAAGAATTCAGTACCCAAACTTGCCAAAGAAATATAATAAAGCCTCCTTTTGCTATGTTTGGTATTGTCATCAAATTAAGGTTAACATGGGGTTAGAAGTAGTGAAAAAAATAAAAGAATCAACTCAGCAGGGCACAGTGACTCACATCTATAATCCCAGCACTTAGGGAGGCAGAGGCAGGAGGATCACTAAAGGTCAGAGGTTTGAGACCAGCCTGGGCAATACAGGGAGACCCTGTCTCTATAAAAAAATTCAAAAGTTAGCCAGGCATGGTGGCAGACAACTGTGGCCTTAGCTACTCGGGAGGATGAGGTGGGAGGATCACTTGAGCCCAAGAGTTAGATGTTGCGGTAAGCTATAATCACATCACTGTACTCCAGCCTAGACAAGAGAGTAAGACGCTGTCTCAAAAAAATAAAAAGGAATCAAGTGCTGGATGCTATGCTGCATAATAGTTTTCATTATAATATTTAGCTTTGAAGAAAGGTAGAAGACATTCTGCAAAGGTATAAACTCAAACAGTAAATGTTTCAGAAAAGGGACCACCTGCATTCATTATGGCTTCATAACAAAAGTTCCTTTAAAAAAAAAAAAATCACAAGCTCAGGTGCCACAGAGCAACATGCTTTACATTCTACATCAGGTCTTTGCACAAGCAGGCCCCAGTCTCAACAGTAAGCAACAGATTCCCAAGAGGGAAGACAGCATAGACTTCAAAGGCTGCCTGTTCAAATCTCAGCTTTTAGCTGTGTGACCGTGGGCAAATTAATCTCTCATGCCTTAGTTTCCTCACCTACTGGGTGGTAGTTGTGGGAATCAAGCTCGTCATGTAAAACACATAGGCCAATATCACACATGAGTTAAGCTTATAGAGCACTTATAATGTCTACTTGCTTCAAGGAGTCAGTGGCCCCCCCAAGCACTAAAACAGCAAAGAATATCTTCTTCCTGCAGTGAAAATCCAGTACAGAAAATCTGACGAAGACAACATTAAGTACAATAAAGCTCCATTTCCACACCCTCTCCCCCTGCTCACAGAACACTACATACACACAGGGTCTTGTCCAGCAGCCACTGTCACCTTCCACCAGATGCTTTACACCTTAACTACTACTACTACTTAAGCAGAACTTCAGCCTTTCACTAAGGACTAGGGATGTATCTTAAAACATCAGAATTACAACTTTGTCTAGGATTTCCCAGTAACTGAATGAGTCACTCACTTCTTTATAGAGTAAAATGTCAAGGTTGCCAGAAAATTCCAGCCCAGATGTTTGCATAAATCATTTTCAAGTGATCATCAAGCAAAAGGATATTATTTAAGATAACACTTTAAGTAATATATATCAGTTTTTATGATTTTTCCTGTAAGAGAGGAAATTCTGAAAATGGGGTTATTGGAGGGAAAGAAATCACAGTAATTTTAAGCCCAAAATTATACAGTATATCAAACTAAGCTTAGAACTCCTTTTGCTCTGGCTTCAGAGAGTTTACCTTTTTTCCCAACTTCATCAACAAGCACTGGACAAACTCTAAGATTTAAAGATGCCCATAATGCCGATTTCATGTTTTCTCTCTCACACTACCAGGGAAAGCAGAAGCTTTTAAAAATTTGATACATCTGTCTGCAGCAAGATTTTTAATACCTCTCACCTGCAAAACATTTTGAATGCTCTGTATTCACCCCTTCGATAAAGGGTCTTTTTTCACTTTCATAATAAGTAAAGTTTGTTCTTTAATTTCAATTAAATCCAAGCCATTGGCCCCCGCATATCAGAAGAAATAGCAAGGATATTCTTTGTTCAGTTAAATTGTCACCAAAACAAAAAAAACTAAAATATCAATTTGTTCACGTCCTAGGTTTCCCTATCCCTAAGTAGTAGCTGTTAGATTAGCTTGGCAGAGTTTGAGTTCCTCAGGCTCATTCGTTACAGAGGACACTACACAATACCAGGCCAGTTTTACTAAAATTTCCGGTAAGTACAGGTCACTGGCAAGTAACTTGAAACCGACTCGCGCACGCCGCGCGGTACCCTCGCAAACAGTACAGATTGTGGCCGTTTTGCTCTTTTTTAGTAACTTTAAATAAAAGACTTTAGACGGGTCGTTTCGCCACTGACTTGCCAATTTAACCGCCGGGCGCAGGACCGAGCGCCCCGCAGCTTCCGGCCGCAGCATAACACGCGCTTCCACTCGGCTCCCCGCGTCTGCCAACTAACCAAATGTAACAGCTGAGCATGACGCCAAAATCCACCTACAGATCTACGGGCAAAGGGGCCACAATAAACTTTTCCCTCCTAAGAGACAGTGGAGGTGGGGGGAAGTCTAGGTGGGGTATGTTTGAGCCATTTCCGCGACTCGCTGAGCGCAGGGGGTCTGGGCTGGCGGCTTCCCTGTGCGAGCCGGGCGACTCCGCACGGCGACACTCCGGTGCCGCGCTGGCCAGGGGGCGCCCCACGCCGCGCGGGTTCCCGGCCAGCAGGTGCCCGGGGCCACCCCAACAGGCCCGGGTGAGAGTTCGGGAACACGGCCACTTCCCCCGAGCGCGATTCCGCTACCGCACGCCGGCCAGCACTTTGTTAACTCGGCTCGCCCGGGGAAGGTGGCTCCCAGGTCGCGGCCACCGCCGTCCGAACGCTACAGAGCCCCGGCTGAAGGGCTCTCGGACCCTCCTCCGGTTCGGCCTCGCCCTGCCCCGGCGCGGAGCAGCAGGTACCTACAGGCCTCCACGCCTGGCCCCTCGGAGCCCCGCGCCCCGGCTCCCAGGTGCTTACCTGGGGGAAGGAGCCCTCGCGGCGCGGGCTACTGGGGTAGTCTAAGTGACCCCGGTCCAGCATCAGGTAGAGCGAGAAAATCACCACACAGAAGATTGCACTGCCGAACACGGTGAACTGGCGGCTTAACTTCATTTTCCTCGATAGACTCGGGGCCTGGACACTGTCCTCACCCGGAGGAGGCAGCGGACTGTGGACTCTAGAAAGCGGCCGCCGGAGGCTCCCTTCTGGGCTGCGCGCCCTCCGCGCGCTCGGGTGCGGGTCCGGGCCGCGCTGCTCACCTCGCCTCCGGCGCCACCACGCGCCCTTGGCCTTCGCCCTGGCCCGCCGCCCTCCCCGGGGCCAGGCGTTGCCCTCGAGGAGAGACTCGCCAGCAGCCGGGAAGGGGCCCCCGCAAACTTGATCGCAAGCTCAGCGCCAACGCCCGGCAGGGCGCGCGGGGCAGGCGGAGGACAGGTCGCTGCCCGGACTTCCTGCCACCACCGCCCCGACTGAGTCGGCAGGAAAAGTTTTCTCGACGAGGGCAGGCGTGTCCTCACCCAGAGGCGGCGCGGGTTCGGCGGCTCCCGGGCCCGAGCCGCGCAGCTAGGTCCGAGGAGCCAAGGGGGAAGGAACAGAGTCGGGAGGAGCCTGGACCCACAACTTAGAACCGGGACGCTCGGGCCCGCCCCCGCGGCACCGCCCCCACCTCCCCGGACCTAGCCCCTTCCTGCTGCCGCCGGCGCCGCTGCCGCGGCCGGGCCGGGGTGCGCCCTGGGCTCCGGGGCGCACGGAACGGGCAGGAGTTTCCCCAGACCGCGCGTCCGCCCGCCGGCCTCTCCTGCCCCCCGCCGCCCCTACCTTCCTCCTCCCGGACCCGGGCTGCGCGGGGAGGGCGCAGGGGGCGGGTGGCAGCAGCGCCGGGAGGAGGAAAAGGAGAGCAAGGAGGAGAGGACCGTCCCCGGAGAGAAGCCCGCTCCAGCTGCAGCCGGGAGCCCTCTCCCTCTTTCCCGCCCCGCAAACACGGAGATGGCGGCGGCAGCCGCGAGAGGAAGCGCCGGTTCCCCAGCGCCACTTGGCTCTCCAGCACCGCCCGCCACGAGCAGGAGACGAGGGCGGCTCGGCGGCCGCTGGGTCAATAGGCGCCCGCAGCCCCCGAGCCGAGCGAGCGGTTGGCCCCGCCCCCTCCCGACGCGCCGGGCTAAGGGGGCGGGCCCCCCGGCGCCCAATCAGAGCGCGTCGCCCGCTGGGCCCGCCCCGCGTCTGTCTCCCGGTGCCCCAGCGATGGGAAGACCTCGGAAGGCTTTTGTGACCTGCGAGGCAGCTTCGCGTGAGTTGAGGCCTTCAGGGGCGTTCAGGCGCCGGCAGCCCATGTTCCACAGGCTCTGAGCTTGCTCCCCACTTCCCTTTTGTTGCCCGGGTTTCCTATCCTAGAACGCCCGGCGCGGCGTGTTTTGGAAGGGTTCTCGGTGAAGGGCTGTAGGAAAAGGGAGAGGGCTGCGCGTTCTGTTCGGGCACATCCTTTCCTCCGTTGCTTTTGGTGACATCCTGTTGAAAGCCGGGGGAAAGGAGCCTGCCCCCCTCCCCCAGGCAGACGTAGATATCTGACTACAAAATCTATGAGGGGAATCTTAGAAGTAATGCGTGTGCGGGTCATTGAATGATTATTGATTTGGAGCATCTCAGCTCCAAATTCACCCTTTTTGACTGCACTGTGAAAGTGGATCTGGGCCTTTTAAACAGGCTTTCCTTTGGCTTCTGGGACTGAAGCTTTGTCAGTAGAGGGCACTGGAGAGACATTACAGGAAGAAGAGTGTTTTGTGTCCTGGTTTTGGTACATTGGTAGGCAGGTCTTTGCAGCAGCGTACCTGGCTCTCTCCAGTGCCCAGCTCCTTACAGTGCTCCATAGCCAGCAGTTTCAGAATCTCAGCTCCACCATTTCTGGGAAACAACTCAAAAGTTCAAGTGGTGAGTTAAGGGAGATGATTATAAAATACATATAGAAGTCATTGAAATTTGTTCAGGGAGCCAGTTATAATGCTAGTAATGCATAGCTTGCAGGGCATCTCAGTTAATCAAGCAATCACCTGTGGTTGATCTTGATGAAGTGTCAATTGAAGCACATGCCTTGGGGGCCTAAGAGGCAGCTACACTTGACTGCTGTGCCTGTAAAGGTAACGAAAAGGACTATGCTGTGGAATGGATTATTTTGAGTGCCTTTGAGTGCTTATAAAGAGAAATGACAACCACTGGTCCATTAACTCTCAGAGTTATGGTATGAGAACCACAGAGGTTCTATATAATTCTATAAGAAACTTATTTATTGTAGCAACAAGAATGATATTGCTGAAAATCAAACACAAAATTTTAGTTTTCCAATTACTCAGTTATAACTACTATTAAATTCACATACATGCCAAGTTTCTTGTGTAAAAGTTAAGTTGCCAATTGATAGATAATAGAATCTCAAAACTTGCAATAAGTTGGACCCAGGTGAAACTGACAATCTTAAACCCTCCAAGTTACTCTGACTTTCTCTTATCAGTGGAAGTAGGTTGTCCTTCAGTGTCTGAGGAGACTAGCCTTCCTCTACTTGTATAAAACCTTGCGACTGCAGAGGGCTATCTATCTAGATAAATTCCCTGATTTTAATGGGATTAATAGGATCCCAAAATAGCAGAGGCCAGGTAGCACATAACCACCAAAGACAAGGTGGACACATCTACCTTAAAAGGCAGCAGTGAATAAGAGTGCCTTGGCTTACCAAGATGCCTTAGAAACAAAATAGATAGGCAGCCTAAAGACATTATTGCTGATATTTATAATAGGTAAAGCTCTAAATCAGGTAGCCAAAATCTGACTTGAGTTGCCCAGTGGACAGTCATAACTTCTCAGTTTTCAGACCTAAATCAATTCACAGATGCAGAGTACCTTGGCTGAATGAGAATGAATCTGTGTCCCCTTTAGGAAGGACCTTGCACCATTGCCACGGTACACAAGGCAAATTCCTTCAAGCTTTCCCCAAAGAGATGTGTGGCCATTTACTTGAGTGACTCTGCATTGGTGAAAAAGAAATATTCAGATCTTTTGAGGTTTACTACATGCTGGCTCTGAATTGGTGCTAATTCCTAGGGAACCTCACCAATGTTAGTCCACACACCAACTGTGTGATAACTTTCCCAGTGCTTGAATGTGTAACTGGAATAGACATACTTAGCAACTGATGGAATCCCTACCTTGGTTTGCTTACCCATGGAATGAGGGAAGAGGAAGCTAAGTGGAAGCTCCTGGAACTTGCACTCCCTTCCAAGATAATAAACTGAAAACAACACCGCATGGCTGGGAGGAAGTGCAGGGATTAATGCCACCATAAAAGGCTTTTAATTAGGTGATGATATTTATCATATTCCCGTTTAACTAACCAGTTTGGCCAGTGCAGAATGGATCTAGGAGAATGACTGTGGGCTGTTATAAACTTAATAAGGAGATGATTCCAATCCAATTGCACCTGCTATCTCAAATGTAGTATTTTTACTGGAACAAATCAACACAGCACCTGGCACTTGGTATACATCTATTGACGCTGCTAATGCCATTTTCCGTATACCTATTTGTAAAACCACCAGAAGCAGTTGGCTTTTACCTGTCAGAGCCAACATATACTTTCACAGTGTTGCCTTAGGGGTACATCAATTCTCCTTAATATAGTCCTCAGAGATGCTGTTTTGACATTCCATAAAACATCACACTGGTTCACTATATTGACAACATTATGCTGATTGGATATGATAAGCAGGAAGTAGAAAGTATTTTAGATGATTTAATATGTATTTGAACTAGACAGAAGGGGATAATAATCATGAGCATGAGGTGACAACTCTAAAGTTGTCACCCCTGACATGGGACATGTTGAAGGATGGGACAAGCTGTACAAGGAAGAAACCACTGAGAGATAAACCCAAATAGATGGTTTGGGTTAGAAATGATGAGGATTGGGGGAAAAAAGGTGACGTGATTGCTGCAGGAACAAGTCATACCAATCATGTGGCCATGGAAGAAAAGTGAGATAGGCTGGATGTATCTCCTTAAAATTCCTATGTTGAAGTCTCAAACCCCAGTGCCTCAAAACGTAATAACATTTAGAGATAAGGTCTTTAAAGAGGCAATTAAGTTAAAATGAAGCTGTTAGAGTGGGGCCCTAATCCCATCTGACTCGTGTCCTTATAAGAAGAAACACCAGGGATACATGCACACAGAGAAAAGAGCATGTGAGGACATAGTGAGAAGGTAGCCATCTGCATGCCAAGGAGAGTGGCCTCAGGAGAAACCAAACTTTTTGACACTTTGGTCTTGGACCTCTAGCCTCCAGACTATGAGAAAATCAATTTCTGTTGTTTATTAAGCCACCCAGTCTGTGGTATTTTGTTATGCCAGCCCTAGCAAACTAATGTAGAAGGCAATCACCAGCTGGTAGAAAATATTTATAAACCACATATTTGATAAAGGACTAATATCCAAAATATGTGAGGAACCCGTACAATTCAATAGCAAATAAATAAATAAATAACCCAATTTAAAAAATGGGCAAAGGACCTGAATAGACATTTTCCAAAAACATACAAATGGCCAATAGATATATGAAAAGGTACTCAACATCACTAATCATCACCAAAATATTCGCAATGAGATACCACCTCACGCCTGTTAGGATGGCTATTAGAGTTAAATGATAAGAGTTGGCCAGGAGGTGGAGAAAAGGGAATGCTTGTACACTGTCAGTGGGGTTATAAATTGGTACAGGCATTATGGAAAACAGTAAAGGAAACAGTATGAGGTTCCTGTAAAAATTAAAAATAGAGCTACCATATCATCCAGCAATCCCATTATGGAGTATGCATCTAAAGTAACATCTCATTTTTAGAAAATTAATTTGGATTCTCTCGATTGCTACTTACTCCATTTTAAAAAGATTTTATTGCTTACTAATAAAAAAGCTTCATTTTTTTCCTAGTGTTACTATTAATAGTATATGAGTCTCTATGTCTCCTAGAGCTGATAATAACCATTCTAACAAATGTGAGGGGATGTCTCAGATATCTGCACTTCCATACTCATTGCAGCCTTATTCACAATAGCCAAGATAGGGAATCAGCCTAAGTGTCCATCAACAGATGAATAAAGAAAATGTGGTATATACATACATAATGGAATACTATTCAGCCATAAAGAAGGAAAGAGATCCTATCACATGTGACATCATAGATGGACATGGAGGACATTATGCTAGGTGAACTAAGCCAGACTCCAGAAGACAAATACTAAATGATCTCAGTTATACATGGAATCTAAAGAAGTCAAACTCGTAGAAACAGAGAGTAGAGTAGAGTAGGGGCTGGGGAGTGGAGGAAATGGGGGAATTTAGGTCAAAGGTCTTATAAACTTTCAGTTATAAGATGTAAAAGTTCTGGAGATCTCACATACAGCATGGTGACTGTAGTTAATAATAACTCCATTTTGTACTGGAAGTTTTCTAAGAGGGTAGATCTTAAGTGTTCTCACCACACATAAAGTATGGTAATTAGGTGAAGTGATGGATATGTTCATAAACTTAATTTTGTCAATCATTTCATAATATATACCTGTATCAAAACCTCATGCTTCACCCCCTAAATACATACAATTTTTATTTGTCAATGATACCTCAATAAAGCTGGAGAAAAAATAGATAGATAGTCCAGTCTCCTCAGAACCTTCGAAACTAACCTAGGGGCCTATTCTGGGATACAATCTTTTGATTTGGGAAAGATAAGAGAAATTTTATTCTCCATTCGTATCAGAGCAATTAGCTCTGTCATTAAGGAAACAAACAGCTAGGATCTAAGCCTTATGCTATGAGAAAATGTACCTAGGAAAAGTGAAAGCAAACATTCTTTATAGTGTATATATTTCTGTGACTCAGGAGGCTAGAGCTTTTTTACACAAACACTGAAAAATACAGGGAAGTTTTACGTCTCCACATCTAGAAGCTACACAAGGGCAGAACCCCTATCACAAAGATTCAAAAATCTGATTCTTTCTCCAGGAAAGACAGCTTTTGTGACTGGGGGTAAGTTTCATGATATCTCTAAGCCTCCATTTTCTAACATACTATATTAGGGTAGTAAAAGCAATTTTTCAGCGTTGCTGTAGGATTAGAAGAGATAATAACTGGCACGTTAGGAGAGCATTCCCCAGAGACCTTGCATTTTCCCTGGGAAAGAGAAATGTGGGTGCTCTTGAGGGCTGAATAGAACAAAGTATATCTGAAATAGCTGCTATGGCACATGAAAAATGAAGTCCACATAGATAATTGGAAAGCACTGATTAGTCATGGAGCAAGTTTACAATTTTGTTCCTTGTCATTGATCTGTGACTTGGGAGCCCAACAGTGTACAGTGAGGGTGATCCAGGAAGGGCCCTTTCTACCAGGATACAAGAGTAGTGGCCACCCAAAGAGTGCTCAGAGCTGGCAGCATATCATATGTATCTGTCCTTTTCCCTACCCATGAAAATAAATTTTTGCAGTGCAGTGGAGATTATGTTAAAATGAGCACTCAATGTAATCTTGAGTAGGAAAGCTTTCCAAGGCATGCCTGGGGTGAGATTTCTGGAAGGCATAAGGTCTAGCTCCATGCTTCTGGTGATAAGAAAATCTATATCTATACAAGAGCCTCAGGTTATATTTGGTAACAGTAGGAAAATCTCTCTTCCCCTGTCAACTGCTACTCTGAGTCTATCTGAGCTCCTCAAATGTCTAAATATATCATATTAAAGGTGGAAAATTAGAAGGTGGTAGAGACAAAGTTCTAGGTTCTAAGAACTTGAGAAAAGTTTGTAATTGTGATTGCATAAAGCTATAAATGAGGGAAGGTTCAATCCTTTACTCAACTCTACCTGTTGGGAAAACATATCTGCCAAGAACCCTGAACATCCCTACACATTCTTTCTGGGTAAACTAAGAATGCAAAGCCTTGGCCACTATCTACTTGGGTCATGTCTCAGGGTTGTGTTTGCAACAGACAACCTGAACAACAAAAAAAAGTCTTTTCTCAAACAAAGAGCAGACTTAACCACACACCATGAAGCAGTAAATTCCCCCAAATTCAATATTCCTTGACTGTGACACAAATTCACTCTGTATGTAGCATCCATCTGGACACTTCCCCTTAGACCCTCTAGGATTTGGGGGACATGAGAAACTAGCACCAAAATCATGCTTATGCTGCTTTGACATCTTCCTTTGTCTCGAATGCATGTCTTGTGTTTTCTGCTGCCATCCATGGAACAGTAACAGGCTGCAGGTCCTTTAAAATCCCGACCCCCTACCTAAGACAGTCTGAACATTGTTGGTATAATCTTCACCTCCCTATGCCTTTCCTCCCTGAAAGATAGCCAGGAGAGGGGATGAGTCAAGTAGCATAATAAACTGCTGAGAGGGACATGAGAAGGTGAGGGAAAGAGAGTTGGAGGAGGAATGTCTTTACTTCATAATCCTTCTCACTATTTGAAATTAATTTATTGGCTTATTTTGTGTCTGTCTCTCCCAATAGAATGCAAGCTTCTGGAAGTCAGGGACCTTGTGATTCACCACTGTATCTTAATGAGTAAAATAGTGTCTAGCAATGTTGAGGCTTAATAAATATTTGTTGAATGAACTGATGATAATCTGGGCCCTGAGCCACCAGTTGGGGTGGATTGGTATGCTTATAATGCATTGCCGTGGCTCATAATAGAACTGTTTGCTCTCAAGCTACATTTAAAGCTAGTCCTCTTGTCTTTGTGAATCAGCACTAAATCATCGTATTCCTGTAAGGTTTTTTTTTTTAAGCCCTTTAAAGGGAATTTTCCTCCCAAATTATTTTACTAATCATCTCAATCACTAAAGAAAGTCTAATACAGAGGTAGAAAGAAATGAACACTATATAGTGAGTATATGCTAGGTGCTTTACTTATGTTGCCTCATTTAATTGCCACAAGTCTGCAAGATGAGTATATTAACATCAATTTTACATATAAAGAAACTTAGATACAGAGAAGTTAAATAACTTGCTTTAGAATATATAGCAACTAAGTGATACAGCTTGGTTTTTCTGCTTTCAAAATTCCTTCTCTTTTGATACAGCATTCTATAGAGTTATAATACTTTATACCTTGTGTTATAATGAATAGATTTTCCAAAATAACATTTAGGATATGTATCAGTCTGTTTCAGTGTTAAAAAAAAAAATGGACACCATCCTAGGTATTTTAAGCAAGAAGTTATTTTGTAGAGGATGCTCACAAAAATCCATGTCAGGATTAAAGAAGTGGACTCCAGACTAAGCCTCCAAGAATGACTCCCAGTACAATACAAAGCTGATCTATCAGTGACTCTAATACCTCTGAGGACTACTAGAATACTGAGTTCAAGAACATAACCTGGCCAGGCATGGTGGCTCATGCCTATAATCCTAGCACTCTGGGAGGCCAAGACAGGAGGATTGCTTGAGCTCAGAAGTTCAAGACCAGCCTGAGCAAAAGCAAGACCCTGTCTCTACAAAAAACAGAAAAATTAGTTGGGCATGGAGGTGCATGCCCATAGTCCCAACTACTTGGGAGGCTGAGACAGGAGGATCACTTGGGCCCAGGAATTTGAGGCTGCAGTGAACTATTGCACTCTAGCTGGGGTGACAAAGCAAGATTCTGTCTCAAAGAAAACAAAGCAAAGCATAACCCTATGAGAGAAGGTGGACTCAAAAAGCTACTGCTGTCACAACTGCCTCTGCTGCCTATTGTCTTCTAGGAGGCTGAAGGCTGAATAATGACTGTAGAATACTGCTAGAGAAAAATACAGAAAAATATTTCTGTGGCCTCAATTATAAGAGAAATTCAGCCAAAAGTAGTCAAGAGGACTCCTCCACTTTTTTTCTGTTTTCTAAATTTTGCATGAGTATATCTAATTGACAGACCTAATTCATGTCCACAGCTCTAGGTGCAAAGAAGTCTAGGAAATGGTTTAAGCTTCCCATCTCTGCAGTATAAAAGCTACCACAAGAGAAGAGTCAAATGAACGTTGAATGAACCAACCTGCAGTACTTACTACAGGCAATAGTTGTAAAAATACAAATACTTCTATAGGGAAAAGGGGAGAAAAATGTTTAAAACTGTCTCTGTCCAGGAAGACTTATAATATATGATTACTTATTTGAACTCCAAACTCCTGACATTATAATCTTTATGGCTATGATTTACCCTAGGGAAAATATCCTCTATGCACATGATAATTAAGGCCAATAATATATCTACATGTGCACATATCAGAGATGAGAAAATTATTTGTGATGTAGGATCATCACTTTCATTTTTCTGCAGCCCTCTGTTTGCTATCACTGTAATTGGCATAATTTGGGGAAGAGGAGGCTTATTTCCAGCAGGCCCCAGGCCTTTCTCTGGATACTCTTTGGCTCTGATTTCTCATATGCCACACAACACTCAAATAGGAAATGCTTAACCATTTAGTACTCTAAAGCTTCAAAGACACTTAATACATCTAAACATTCCACATGGAGCATCCAGGGAGGCAAAAAGATTTGTCTGAGGTCTCAAGGAGAGTGGACTAGAAGCCCAGTTCTTTGGTTCCTTGTGCAAAGCTTTTTCATCACAACAAAACCACGCCTTAGACTGCATGCTACCTAAATATAGAATGATATTATGCACACAGTGTGTGTGTGTTTGTGTGTGTGAGATTTCATTTCTATCAAGTTCAATAACAGACAAAAACTAAGCTATGTCTTTACAGAAGCATATTTATATGTAAAGTATGAGGGAAATCGAAGAAGCACTAACCATCAAAGTCTGGTTAGTGCTGGAGGAAGGGAGTTTTAACTGGGAATAGGCACACTGTGACTTTAAGGGTGATGGCAGTGTTCCAGGAAACTCAGGTGTTTGCAGGATATAAGGTTTTTCTTTTTTTCCTCATTTTTGAAACCTAATGTAATGTATTTGACTTTTTTTTCTCTAACAATAGTTTTAAGTGCATACTATGTGACAAAGCCAGTCTAAGTGCTAGATTATTTCCTTTAACAAGAACATTCTAATAAAAGTACTATTATCATCCCTAGATGAGAAAACTGAGTCACAGCCTTTACTAACTTGCCCAAATCCACACAGTTCAATAACAGAGCTGATATTTTATCTGTCTGATTCCACCATTCTGCTCTGCTAGCCACAATAATAAATTATAGACCCCTTTTTATTATTATTTTACAGTTATAAAAGTTATAGTTATGAAAGCCATGTTAATAATAGAAAAAAAAAGGTTGCAAATTACATACACATACACATACATATAATTATGATTGCGTCTGTATTAAAGATATATGTGCATAAATATAAAAGACCATACTATAAGACACTGATAATTTAGTATGATGAAAATGTGGGTGCTTTTTCCTCTTTTCTCCTTTTTCCAGATTTGTTATAAAGTGGCCATATTAAATTTACAATGGAGAAATATGTTCTAAAATAAACTTCCCATTTACTTGAAACATAAAATTTCATTTTTGTTCTTTTCTTTTCCTACAGCTTTGTATGATCTTTAGAAAACTCTTTTGCTCAATGAGTGACTTCGTTACTAAACTGATGGCACCAGATCATTCTAGCTATGCAAATCACAAACCCACAGCCAGCTGAGGAAAAGGCAGATAAAAGATTACATTAAAAATTAAAGCACCGAGTGGAGATGTGGAGATAATGTGCTTACAATTATTTCTACATATTTAATATTTATGCAATTACAAAGCTAGTAATGATAAATACAGTATTAAATCTTCAGTCATATTCCTTTTGCCCTCTGATATTTTTGACCTTGAACTGAGACTGCCAAATAATATATAAAAAATGGCTGTAGGAGAAGCATTTCCTTTGGTCTATAAATGATAAATGCTTTTTTTCTTAGAAAGTGATCTCATGTCTTCCATAGCTTTTGTTTATTTTCAGTGCCTTGTATTTTTTCACTCTGGCATATTCTGATCACCCTTGAAAGTACTGGGCTTTCAGTCTTCCACAGTTTGGTTGTGTTGTTTTCTGGTGCTGCTGCTGTGATGTGTTTTCTGTCAGACGAAATTTACAGGCACATTAGCCTACTTGACAGGCACAATGAGCCACAAGGCTCTCCTAAGGAGAAACTTCCACGTGCTGTGGTGAGATTTTTCCATCTTTCCATCTCGTCCTCTCTCTTAAACCTTCATGCACCACTATGATTCAGATGCAAACCCTATCCGCTTCCACTTACAGGTATTGCTTTCGGTCCTAGTTTTAATTTTCTGGTTCCCAGGAACAGCATTACGCTGGTTCTGCAGTAATTAATTCATATTTCTGCAACAATCTGACTACCGCAGTTTATAAAGCTAATGTCTTCACAAACAACCACACGGATACCAAGTAAAGAAATGGGTGGGGAACCTTTTCATGTGATGAGTCATTGACACAAAGCGGGGAAAATAGCATCCAACAACTATACAAATAAAAAGCAATGTAACTAACATTTATGGAGGATGTTTAGAAAGAAAATTCTAAAACACTTAATTGACTTTCGTCAGTGTGTCATAGAAAAATGGTCAGCAAGAGGCAATGAAATTTATTAAAAATTCAGAAACATAAAATGCAAAATAACTGAAAAGGTAAACTGTTTTCTTGGCAGATTCCAAATAAATTACAATATTTCCCAAGGCCACTAGAGAGCCAAAGGCCTGTGCATTTTCACTTTCATATATATTATTCTGCTCCTTGGGGAGTAAACTTGCTAAGACAAAGCAGTTCTGGTACATTCGTACCCTGACTGGATGCTTCAGTTTAAAACCTTCCAGGCCTTTTAAATGATTTTTGAGGGGTGATTTTTGTGTTTGAGAGCATTCCCTTTGTCCTCCTTATGTTTGAGCCAGGAGACTGTAACTATGTAACCTAGAGAAGTTATTTAAGACAGTCCAAAATCTTGCTTGATTCTCTGCCAAGAATCAGGGATATTTACTAGGCCAATCCATAATATTGGTCTGAGCTACTCTATTTGTTGAATGAATAAACAAATAAGTGAACCTTGCATTATCTGGAAACCAGGAATGGTGATTTTCCTGTGGACTCAACTCTTTGGAGAATTAAGTAGGAACATTCTTAGTTTGGTCCCCACGACCTTTTTCTAGGGCGGTTCTCTCCAAGCAGTTTCACAGAAGCCAACCGCAGCTGGGTTCTCACCTATGCCCTGTGTCCTTCCAGCCTTCAGAGTTCAAATAAGACTCTTTAGGTCTGGCAGCCTGATGGGTCTGGGAGAGACTGACTCATTCCTCAGGGTCCCCTGAGGTCTCTGAGTAAGAGAGCAGGCCACAGATTTGTATCTTTAGAGTGATTCTTCCTTAGCCTTATTTTCTGTAACAGAGAATGATCTCCTCTCTGCCTTTTGCTGCTCTGTAAAGACAGAGAATAAAGATAAGGTTTGAGTTTTCCAGGCTGTGAGGAGGACTAGAGGTCCCTCCAGCTAGTCCAAAACAATGGCGACAAGACCCGTGCATCCTGCCCACCACTGGGAAAATACAGAAAAACTGAAGAACAGGAATTGTTTACTTCCTACAAAGAAAACCAAGACACCAATCACTGGACTTTTATGTACAGCTAGCTATTGTCCATCTAAAGGCCTTTAGAAATAGGATCCATTTTTCTAGAGCAATCTGAGTAAGATTCTGAAACAGGAGGGCAATTTAAATGACACCTCCAGGTGTCTTTAAATTCATTTTTTACTTGTTTTTTTTAACTCACAGGGTCATAAAACAATGGCTAAAATTTTCATAAACAATATATATTTATGCTCATACCTAAGCCAATGGAAGAATTTCTCTAATTTTAACACTGAATTATTGTAACAAATAATTATCAAATGCCTAATTATGTGCCAGGCAGGTCCTGTTGTAGATGCTGGAAATACGGCACAGCACATATATTAATATTAAAACTTCAGCGTGCAGATTGCATCTAGGTGCTGAGAATTCTTGGGACCCTCTGATGAATGCATTCCCATTTTCTGTCCCCACTCATACATCAAACTGTGCGAAGGAGAGCTCTCCAAATCATGGGTTTCACTTTCCTGCTGGCTCCTCCAACACTAATCCAAAGGCAACCCCGGCCCAATGAACTCCTTTTCCTTGGGATAAGTGTCTCCAGAAGTGGGATCTTATTATCCCCTCAAAATCCTGAGGACCTTTTCTTTTAGTATTAAGAACTCTTTGCTGAAATTCAGTGTTCAGGTAGATAAACTGCCACAAAGGAACCTAAAACATGGAAACATTTGCCAGTCTGAGTGTCTGCACTCCTAGCCATCTGGGGAGCTGCTTCGAGATGGATGGAGAGGGAGAATTACTCACCTAGAAGCCCGGCTGTCAAGAGAAAAATCCAAACCCAGGAGCTTTTCTCCTAAGAACCCCTATGACATTTTATTCTTTAAATAAATCTTTTCTTCCTCTCTTTAGGTGAGAGATTGACATTTTAAGATCAATCATACCTCCGCTTTTCAGGGTTGGTAGACTAAGAAGAGGATAAATGGAAATTAAGCAAAATTTCCATTTTTTGAATAAAAATGCTCAAAATAGCTATATTTTAACTCAGTATAAAAGAAGGGATGCTCTTCCCCCAGTGGTCATTCTCATTGCTATGGTTCTCTCAAGATCTTTTGATGTCAAAATTTCACCCTGTTTTCTCTAAAAGCGCCGCTCTGAACATCTGCTGTTTGAATAGCAGCAGAAAGCAAAGGAATCTCATGCCATGTTTTTCTCCATCATAGCCAAGGATGTTTTAGGCCCTCTGCTACAGTCACAGGTTATCAGCTGTTTCAGCTCCTTTCTATCCTGAGATGTATCCGTGTTTTTACTGCAGGCTGCAGTAGAATTCTTTCCTCATGTTTAGGTTATTCAGTAGCCCCTCTTCTTATTCCCAATGGCCCTGTCAGCAATTGGCTGGCCTTTCCACAAACCAGATTTGTTTAGTGCTTTTAGCTAATTGAAAATCATTTTTAAAAATATTAGGGCTCTCAGGCCATTCCTTCCATCACTAGATATTTATCGTGTGCCTACTATGTGCTAGGCATGGATTCCAGGGTCATGCTATGGGGAGGAGCACAGCATGAGGGTCAGGAGGGACCGTGTCAGCCTTACCTGGGACTAGTGTGGGGCCTGGGCAAGGCTGTCAACTCCTGGAACTCCAGTTTCCTGACATGCAAAATAAGGGATGGGGAGAGCTGCTCTTCCTTCAGTCTTTAACATTATGTGATTGCTGCTGGTTTAGTGAAGTCATTACAGTGGAAGCCCGGTGGCCTCACGAAGGTGAATACTTAGGTGAATTAGGACATCTTGAAGGGTCCTAATCCTAACCCAAAGGGCAGTTTTAGTGCTAAGACTTATGCTTTTCAAAGACCTAAGAAGACATTTAAAGAAGGAGTGTGTGTGTGTTTGTGTGTGTGTGTGTGTGTGTGTGTGTGTATGTTTTCCACCTACTGAGCTTATTCTTTTGACCATATTCTCCCCCCAAAATGCTTGTCCTACTTCCCAGATGCTAGGTGGTACAGGGAGTAACCTCCAAGCTTGGAGGGTCAATTAGAATTCCAAGCACTGTGTTCTAATCTCCCCGGGATAATAATAAATCATAGTTACAAAAACAAGCAATTAGCCCAGATAATACTGGATCTACAATAGTGACAGTTCATCAGGGTGCATTAAAACTCCCTAATCCTGTGCCATTTCAATATTTCCAAGTTTTCAAAGCATCTCCTACTCAATATCATTGCTATTTATTTATTTGTAAGTATTAACAATAAAATGAATGCTTTCTGTTTATACAATATTGCACTGTTCCTTACTTGCAAGCCACTATATATTCTAATATCATGTTAGATATTGTTTTGTTTCTTCTGTCTTCTCACTATATAAAAGGTATTTTATAAAATGCTCCTTAAAAATGTATCTAAACTTACAAAATATGCAACAGTTTGGTATTGGGACCAGGCAGTATGATTCCGCAATTTTTGGCATTAAAAAAAAGCGAAAAAGGAAAGAGAGAGAACCTCATGTTGCTTTTTAGATCTCACTGCCTGCATTTCTGTTTATTCATTTCAATTTCTTGTATCAAAAGAATGTAGTAACTTACCATTTACCATTGATCAGAGAAGGGACAGTTTCTTGTTTCTATTTCTAAGAACAGATCCCACATATACACCATACATTTTATAAAAATGAAGAACAGGTAGTAAGGTATGAGTTATATTGAGTAGCTCTCTCTATTTCCCTGACTTCCTAATAACATTTCATGGCTTTCTCTTCTTTCTTTCCTCCCTCTTACTATAAATATCAGCGCTGATGACTGACTTTTATTGCCGCCTTTCATGCAAACTCCTCAGGCTTGCAAATCAGCTACTGATTCTGGGAACCATCTCCCAGTCTCCCGCCCTGGCTCACAGTTTCCTGATGGGGTTTCAGGGCAACAAAGAACACACACATTGTATAGTACGTTGATTTGAATAGTAAAACTTGAAGGTTGAATTTTAAACTCCTTGGCCTCTCCCATTTCAACTCCCAGGGTGTTTAGCACAAGGCATCTGCCCCCTAAACATCTTGCCTATTGAGAGGATAGCAAAAGAGCAGCCTGGAAAGGTGATACAAACAAATGGAAAAGAATAGAAATGTTTGCCACAAACCTTCCTGCAAGCAGGAATTCTACTTTGTACTTCAAACACTGTTGCTCTTTAAAAATACCAATTCAAGGTACTTTATCTTCAAAAAATAAGTTACCTTCCCCAATAATGGTCCAGTTTAACATTCTGTTACACCTATCTTCTGACCTCATCATAGCACTTTACACTCAGCATTCACCCTTCATTCTGCCTAACCAAGACTTATGAAGTACATTTAATGGGTGTTGGTATGTATGTATGTTTGCATATCCAAATACTGTGCTAGTGAAGAAACATGGAAGAATGGAATAATTAGTTGTGGTGATCAGCAGTTTTGAAAGCATGCTATGTGCCAGGCACTGTACTAAGTTCTTTATTACACACACACATACATACACACACACACACACACACATTCTCATTTAACACAATTCTTTGAGGTACGGCTATTATCAGCTCCATTTTATAGAGGAGAAATCTGAGATGCAAAGATGTTAAGTGAATTGCCCAAGGTCACACGCTAGAAGGTGTCAGAGCAGGCATGTCAACCCCAGGCACTGCGCTCCATTGCTTAAAACTGAGATGTTCTGTATCACCCAACAAGTGGCACGATGTATGTGTCATTTGGAAACTCAGTTCCAAACGTTAAGTAATCTTGGGTGTTACTGACAAACTTCTGGGTCTTGCGGTAATTCTATTCTCTCAAAAATGTGAAAGTTCCTAGAATTACAGCTCCAGAAAACAAATTTTTAAACCTCAGACTCAGGCTGTGCTGGCTGACGTGACAACCACTAGCCACATGTGGCTATTGAAATTTAAATTAAATTAAATGACTTTAACTTCTCAGTTGTGGTAGCCACATTCCAAGTACTCAGTAACAGCATGTGGCTAGTGGCCACTGTACTGGCCAGCACAGCTATGGGACATTCCCACCATAATGTTGCTGCTCTAGGAGATAATAACTGAGTAGATGGAACACAGCAGATGATCCTTGAGCTCCTCAGAAAGGGATCTGATATGTATTTCCAAGGAAGGACATTTATTGTGTGCACGCTCTGGACACAGTCTAAGGTGCTAAGTGATGATCCACATTGATCAATAAGAATCAATGAGGAAAACATGATCTCCTCTCCTTTTGGAGGTCATAATCTGTCCGAGCCCATCTCTAGTGAGAACACTCTAAGGCAGGTTCAACAAGCAGGAGGCATAGAAGACCTAGAACATGGGACATCTAACCCCAACATTGGGACAGGAGTCAGGCAAGGCTTTCTGGAGAGGAGAATTGTAAACTAAGGCCTTGATCGTGAGAATCCTCATTAACAAATACAAGAAGAAAAGTGTTTTCAAATGAAGGAACAGCCTGTCTGAAGACTCAGAAGGGTGAGAGAGCATGCCATGCTTTGGAGGAATGTAAAGAAGTCAATAAAATTTATTTCTCCATCCATCCTGTGTCTTAGGATTAGAACTTTGATATATTTTTTTTAACATTCCATCCACGTTGTTCAGTATAGAAGAAAAGGCAGTAGGAAAGGGAAAAGCAGAGGGTCATTTGGATTGGGTATCTTGGGAGCCAGATGTGACTAATAACTAACCCCCCACCATCCCACATGCACCAACATGAAGAATATGCCTGGATAGTAGCCTTGGGTTGACAATAACAACACAGCAGCCACCTTTTACAAAGGGCACGTGCCGGACATTATGCTGCATAGGTTACTATTAATAGCATTATTTGACTCAAGCCTCACCACAAGCCTAGCTATTTCCCTCCATTGGCATTTGCATAATTGGGAATTTGCTAGAGCAACCCCTGAGATAGAGCAACCTGAACCTATGAGCTGTTTGTCTATTTGCTTAAACACCAGGTTATACAGGCTACTCTCCTACCCCTGGCAAGTGCTAGTACCACCTAAGGTGACCAGCTAGAGGGATGGGTTAACTGACACGAAGACACAGAAGGTAGGGCAAAGAGAGGAAAGGAACTAAGAAAATTTGTCCTACTGAGAAATTAGTTTGCACTAGTTTAGCGTGACCACAAAAGAAACAAGTGACTAGGGTAAATGCTCTTTCTTTCAGAAGCCACCTAAATAGTAGTCAACCATTTACCAATAGTGATATACCCTAATAGAAAGATTTTGTTTTTAGCCCTAGAATTTTCCAGAAAATTAGGAAAGTAGGAACAATTGTGCTTGTTGGCTTATCTAGTAATGATCAGACTCAAAACATTTATGACCTTCAGTGAGCTAGTTCAAGCCAACTTTCTTCACAAACTTCTCTCTAAGATTGCCTCAATCTGTTGAAAACTGTTTTATGACTCAACCCAGCTAAAATTTCAGCGGCGCATATCTTCGGATAAAACGCTTCATTCACATCAAGCAGTAATTAAATGTGCAGGGCATGAAATAAGCAGCAAGTTTGGCTTCAGAGCCATCTTGCAATCTGTAAGCGATCCAAGACAGACCATATGCCTTTAAATCTAGATGACTGCATACGTATCCAAGAGAAACCTAACTGCCACTTCTGTACCACAAGAGTCATTGAAAGATGAAAAAAGACAGATTTATGTAGCTTGTCTGACAAATGTATGTTCATATATATGTCCACTGAGACTTGATAAACTTCCTTTAGCTTTCTGGATTCTTGATCCAGTTCTACCAGGGAAAATATTCAAACTGACAACTCAAATCAACATTATTCCTAAGTAGTTCATTGCGATGGACGGTGGTAGAATTTTTGTCTGTCTGTTGGCTACTGGAGGGAACTCCTCTCCTTCTCCACACTGGGGCCTCATACCCACCAGTGTGCCTCATACCCTGACTCCTGAACAACCTAGCTGGGGCCTGGCAGAGTGGTTGGTTCAATTGGGAACGTGTGCCTTAGCAAGGCTAATCTGAATCTTCCTTGGGATTGCTATACAGACACGGGAAGGAGTTGCCTTCCATCCATGGGCTTACTAAGCTAGGAGAATGTGAGAAGGGTGTTGCTGGCCATCATCTTGGCGGCATATGGAAAGACCCCTTGTGAGAACAAAGTCAAGCGGGGAAAACCAGAGCTGAGAGAGAGAGAAAATCAGAGTCCTGAGGGCACTGTTTGGGCCCCTGAATTCTGTCATGACTGATGTAACCAGATGAGCATTGAATGAGTTAAACTATCTGGCAACACAGGAGGTGCTCAATAAATGTTACTTTCCATTTCTTTTCCTCCTCCTTTGACTTTGGCAGCTGCCAGACAAGGATTAAACCCCTCTTTGGCAGCCGACACTTCTGTTCCTGGCTTTTAGAGGAAAGCCAGTAAGATAGGATGGAAAATGATGAGCAGCACAGAGTCACGCCCCAAAGCAGTGTAAGCCCCCTCTGCATCTTACAGATATCCCTTTGGAAACAGCCATTCTTTGCTCAGTGCTCCCTCACGCTCAGACAGCAGCCCAGCCATAATCAAGCTGGTACAATAAGTGACACTTTATTTCCTGGGGGAGGAAGAAGATGAATTGATTAAACCCTAAAGTAGAACCTACTGCAGGAAGCAGGCTCCATAAGCACCCCAACAGGCATGCAATTTTCTAAGGGCCAATTGTATGAAGGCACCAAATCTGTGTTTGTTTGGCTGTTTGCCAGTAGCACCATCCTAGAGAGCAGGCAATTCAGAATGTTAAAAATATAGAATTTATCAACTTGACACAGTGTTTAACCTCATGAAAACAAGACAGCGTGGTGGTAATTAGTGCAGAATATTAATAATGATTTAAAATTCAGATACAATGGGGCAAGTAAAACCACTACTACCAAATGATGTTTGCAAAGTACGCATCCTCTCACCCCTGCACAGTCATGCAGATAAACCATTTGCTTGCACAATAAGTGCTAGCAGTTGATGATCAAATTGGGTTGTTTATGTGGTACAATCTGTGTAGCACGAAAATCTTAAAGGTAATTTCTGAGACCTTATGTTTGTGATATTTTCAGACTCAATAAGCAATGGCATAAAATCATAGAATTCAGAACGGAAATGGATCTTACAGATGAAAGAAACCAAGGCTTGGAGAAGTTTAATGACTTGGTAAATGGCAATTCAGGGACCTCAAGTCATGTGTTCTTGATCTCAGTTGGACATCTCACTGTCATACCCTATCTCATAAACAGTAGCACAGAACATTAGATTTGGAAAAGATCCTCTAAATCAGCTAGTCTAACCTGTTCATTCATAGGTAAGGAAATGGGGCCCAGAAAGGTGAGGTTATTGCCGAAGGTTAGAATGGAATTAGGCTAAAATGTTTTGACCCCAGATCAGTGCTCCCTCCTTATTGCTATCTACAAACATGCTTTATCAAATTTAGCTGTAACCACATGTCATCCCACCCTTTAATTTCTGTCTAAGGGTGAACAAAGTAACAAATGCCCAGTCATCATCAGGAAAACCCTGGCAATGTTTACGTAAAGTCTGGCAATAAAATTTGTGAGAGTAACAGTGTTGATAAGTAAGTGCATGGTCAGATATAAGTAAACAGCTGAGCTGAAAGACTATAAAATCTGCCAGGTGTGTTGTGGTATTTTATCCTTTTCTATAGTCATTGAGATCTACAGGCTGCAGCTATTTCTGACACTGAAATAGTGTCAGAATTGCATCATCGAAAAGGCCCTTAAATGGCTTGAAGTATCAAGTCCCTTCTCAGGTCTTGGTCCCTAATTTATTCTGATATGGGAAACAGGGGTAAGCACAGTTTTGGTGTTGTTGTTGTCATTTAAAGTTCACTGCTTGCTGAATTCATGTAGGGTATCTGTTATACCAGGTAGAGTCTCCAAAACTATAAATAAGTCTCAGTCCCTCTCTCTCTCTTTCCTCCTACCCCAACCTCTCCCTGTCCCTATCCCTGTCCCTCTCCCTGTCCCTGTCCCTCTCCCTCTCCCTCTCCCTCTCCCTCTCCCTCTCTGAAAACTAGAAGAGTTAAGTCATTCTAAGGAAGAGGGGGAAGGTGAGAAGCAAGCCTCAGAGTTGCCTGTCCGCCCACAGAAGAACATTAACATTGTTAATCAGCATTACAGGCTTGGCTTTGCTTCCCAGGAAAGTGGTTAGTAGAGATATAAAATGTTTCGATCCTTTCCAAGCAATGTTGTCCTTGGTGATAGCCAGGAAGGAGGGATTTTTTTTTTTTCATTTACACCTTCTTGCAACTTTATAGTTTTGAGTTACTAACAACAAGAACCAAACTAACATCAAATCAGGTTAAAGAGGAGTTACCACCTGCTTGCTCTATGTGCTAAGCATTGTACTAAGCCCTGCTAGTATGCAAAAATTAATATGGGCCTCACCCTTGAAGAGTTCACCATCCTCTTGGAACAATACTATTTAATAACAAAAACAATAAAATGGGGCCGGGCACGGTGGCTCACGCCTGTAATCCTAACACTCTGGGAGGCTGAGGCGGGAGGATTGCTCAAGGTTAGGGGTTCAAGACCAGCCTGAGCAAGAGCAAGACCCCGTCTCTACTAAAAATAGAAAGAAATGATTTGGACAACTAAAAACACATATAGAAAAAAATTAGCCAGGCATGGTGGCACATGCCTGTAGTCCCAGCTACTCGGGAGACTGAGGCAGAAGGATCGCTTAAGCCCAGGAGTTTGAGGTTGCTGTGAGCTTGACGCCACGGCACTCTAGCCTGGACAACAGAGTGAGACTCTGTCTCAAAATAAATAAATAAATAAATAAATAAAATGTTGCTGTCCCTTGGGCATAGTGAATTCTGGCAGAGTTGCCCCTAGCCTGTGTGGCATGACTGAGGGAAGCAGTCAGAAGACCGGGGAGGGAAAAAAAGGTAGTTCTGAGTAGTGGGAGCCACCCAAGGGTGAAGACCAGCCCTGTCTCACGTGAACTCATGAACAAAGTCATCTCAGTCACCCTTTGACTTTTTTTTTTTTTTTATTGCTTGCTGTGCCTTCCTGCGACCAAGATTCTTGAGGCTGCAGCGTGAAGGATTCCTTTCCCCACACTCTATTCCTTGGTCCGCATGTGGCTCAGAAAGCAGTGTTCCCAATGTCTCAGAGAAATGGTGCACAAGAGCCCTTCATTCCTTGCCCATAACACCACTGGCCTTGGACTCCAGGACTGTTGGGAATCTGAACAGACCTTTCTCGGATCCTGAGTGATTAGCCTTCTATCATACCTGTAGTCTTCACTTTCTCATTCCTGAAAATGAGATGTAGTTTTTGTTATTTTGTTGTTGTTGTTGTTCTTATTTTTTATTTCCCCAGCCAGTACCTTGTTCTTTTTCATAAGTAATTTCTCTGTTAGGTCCACCCTATTTGCTCTTCAGCTATATTCTGATTTGTCTGAGTCTTGGGTATACAAAGCACAGGCTACAGTCACCACCCTTAAACAAAAAATCATAGTCAATCAACCCATTAGTCTCTGGTGGAGCAAGTATATGTGTCTACCAGCTCTCGGTCCTAAACTCTCGTCTCAGGCTCTGTTTCAGTTACTAGCAGGGACTTTGGAGACAGACCCAAGGCACTGTGTGTTCCCAAATAGGTTATGTAACCTCTTACAGTCTGTCCTTCCTCACCTCTGAAATAGAGAAAATAATAATCCTACCTCCTAATGATGTCAGGAGGATTAAATGAAATAATATAAGCAAGGTGCTAACTACTGTACTTGGCCCATGGGTGAATATGTTATGTTGGCTTTTATTTTCATTATTGTCCTTAACCTTGATCTGAATGTTCATTCATTCATTCAATTTTACTGTATCAAAAAAAAAAATATGTTGGGAGTGAGTCAGAAGAAGGCCACAATGTGATCTGCCACTAGTAAGAGAGAATGCTGAATTTAGTCATTGCTAGCCACAGACCTGTAACAGATACGCTCTAACAGAAATTTTTATTTTTCAACCAGCAGTACAACAATACCAAAAGACAAAAATAGCAGCAAAGGATACTACTCCCACAGCTAACAAATCAACTATTATTTTTCTTTATTCTTTTTTGATATTGTCCATATTCAACCATAATTTTGCAGTTACACTTATAGCAGTTTGGATTCATCCAAAAAGCAAATAGTCCCCTGATAAGCAAGTGTTGACTGCCTACCAAATACCAGGCACTGTTCTAGGGAAATGGGGACACAAGGAAGAAAACACCTTGAAAAATTTATAATCAGTCTAAATAAAATATTAATTTTTGTTTTGTTAGCATATTTTTTCACAGTGCAAGGATTTTTACATACTGCTATAGAATTAGAGGAATCGTTAAGAAATAGAAGGTAATGTAAATTTCAGAGCTGGTAGTAAAATAGAGAAGTGACTGAAGAATGCCTGACCAATCCATGTAAAATAGCTGGGCCCATTCTAAGAAGCATAGGAATATCCTGCATTACGAATTATTTATATTACAGAAAGAGTAAAGATAAGAATAATGATTGTTAAAAAGAATGAAGGTGGTTCATGTAACATTTTAAGATCCAGTGTATCGTGGGATATCTGCAATAGTAATGTCATAAAAATAAATAGAAATAAAGAGACAATAAAAATATGAAGAAGGGGAAACAATCGATAGAGCGAATAGACAACCTACAGAGCGAGAGAAAATATTTGCATGCTGTACATTTGATAAAGGGCTAATAACCAGAATCTACAAAGAACTCAAGGAAACCAGCAAGAAAACATCAAACAACCCCATTAAAAAGTGGGCAAAAGACATGAACAGAAGCTTTTCAAAAGAACATAGACTAATGGCCAATAAAAATATGAAAAAATGCTCAACATCTCTAATCATCATGGAAATGCAAGTCAAAACCACAGTGAGATATCACCTAACTCCCTTGAGAATGGCTATTATCAAAAAGTCCCAAAACAACAGATGCTGGCATGGATGCCGAGAGATAGGAACACTTATACACTGTTGGTGGGGACTGCAAACTAGTACAACCTGTATGGAAAGTAGTATGGAGATACCTCAAAGAACTAAAAGTAGAACTACCATTTGATCCACCAATCCTAATACTGGATATTTACCCAAAGGAAAAAGAAAAGACATTTTATAAAAAAGACACCTGCACTGGAGTGTTTATAGCAGCACAATTCAGAATCCCAAAGATGTGGAAACAACCCAAGTGACCATCAATACATGAGTAGATTAATAAAATGTGGTATATGTATACCATGGAGTATTACTCAGCCATAAAAAGGTGAACTAATACTTTTTGTAACAACCTGGATGGAACTGGAGACTGTCCTTCTAAATGAAGTATCACAAGAATGGAAAAACAACCACCACATGTACTCACTACTAAATTGGAATGAATACATCAACACTCAGGTGCACATATGGAAGTAAAACTCAAGGGAAATCAAGTAGGTAGTGGGGAGGGGATGGGTAAATTCACACCTAACAGGTACAGTGCACACTATCTGGGTGATGGACACACTTATAACTTTGACTCAAACTGTACAAAAGCAATTTATGTAAACAAAATGTTTGTACCCCTATAATATTCTGACATTTAAAAAAATGAAAAGGGGACTATTTATAGAATTAAGTCCATTAAGTAAATGAAAGAAAAGGGAAAAAAGCTCAGAAATTTAAATTAATTGCATTCATTCTTAGCTTAATGTTGCTAGGTACCACAAAATGGCTGTGTCACCCAAAAAACAGAAATCTTTTTGTTTTTTCTCATTAATAGGTAAGAATACAATTACAATTTTCTCAAAAATTTATTAAATGCCAAAAAAACAACAACAAAAACTCCATAAAAATAAATGGGATAAGTGGGAAGTACTTTACACATTTTGTAGGAGAATTTTTGAATCCTTTTTTTTCACTTTGAATTATCTTGCTGCTATTGCATTTCATAGTGAAATCACACAAACAATTAGGCAATGTACATGGGCTACATTGATATCTTACTGGTACATGGTCTTTCTGATAAACATTCCTTGTCATCAAAAAGAAAACTGTACAATTGATTATCAAGATAATCAGCTTTTCTTAATCTTAGCAAATTCTCACCCAGAAATGATAAAGTAAGTGTATTCTACTTGCCTTAGTTAACTGGTTCCAAAACACTGCTAGAGAAGCAGAGTATGAATCATTGTTGGTACAGGAGGTGGCATGGGTTGGTTATTAGTGAATTTCAAGTCTCTCCACTGGTCAGTTGATGTCCATTATTCAATAATAGGATAGACAATTTAATTGGTGTGAAGCATTTTTATTAAAAGTAATCTTGCAAAAAATACCCCTCAAAGTATCTTAAATGCTCATAAATCAAGCACTAAAAATTATAATTCCAATGCAATGGAATACAAATCAGCTGTTAAAATAACACACATATAAACACAAATGTATTTAAAAATTTTCTGGGAATCACATGAATAATTAGGATATATATATAACTCACAGATAGGGGAAGATATTCAAGATAAGTATTAAATGAAAAATTCTAGTTATATAATGGCATTATATGCATAGTTTGATACTCTTATATAAAAGGCAAATGCCTATATATAATTATTTCTGGAAGGATACACAAGAGATTATGAACAGTGTTGACCTTTAGGAGTGAGACTGTGGTGAGAGATTTTTATACTTTTCAGTTTATACACTTCCATATTCTTTGAGTTTTTTAACCATGAGCATGAATTGCCATTATATAAATTAGTTTAAAACTGAAAAAATATTTAATAAAGTACTGTAAGTGCAGTTAATGGCAAATATCAAATATACAAAAGAAAAAATTGAAAGTTTAAGAAAGGGAAATCATTGTTTAATCCAAAAAATTGACATAATTTTCAATCAAAATAAATTATATCTCATGACTCTAAAATAAAACCACCAGAAAATAAATGCTAAACAATACGTTAAACACATTAGTTGCCATGTGTTAACAGCATTAAACTACAAACAAAACTATGAAGCTAATGACTCCCTTTCAGGCAATTTGGTTTAATTATCAAGAATCAAATATATAAATGAAACTTTTCTCAAATAACTTTATGAGTTTCCCCATGAATATGCATTTAAAAGACAGAAGGCCTCTTTCCCTTCTTCCCAGCCACACTCACGCACGCACGCACAGCTCTGCCATGCACTATCAACATATGCTCACTCCTGAAGAAAAATTTAATTTCATGACCCACCTAAAATATCGACATCTAAATGTAGTCTTTTTTTCCATTGGAATGGCTGCTGCAGCAATACCCTTACGAGGCGAAAGAAAAAAATCAAAGGAGTGTACACATTTCTGTGGTATGTCAAGCGGTCATTTAACATGGGACCCTTGCACAGGGCGGGCTGTAGGGTAAGGGAAGCTGTTCCCTTGCTTTACCCAGTCTGGGCCAAAGTGTGCCTGTGATTATCAGATGTGTCTACTGGTTCATGCCTTTCAGTATTCATGTTAAAAATCTTAGAGGATCGTTTTAATGCCAAACTTTTGTAGTGACAATGGAAAGAGTCCGAATCCACACTGGGGAATGAATATGCCGGATCCGATAAATAGATCATTAGACATATAAATAGTGTATAGTGTGGTCTGACCATAACTCCCAAATCCTTCACTAAAGGATTGGTGAAGCCTTGAGCTGGTCCCATTTGGCTCCTCTTACATGTCCTTTTCTGTCCAGGTTCCACACTTGACATAAGAAAAAGGCCTCTTCCTTATATAAAAGATTTTGTGCTATTATTGGTAACTACTATTATTGTTACAATGATCCTTTTCACCATTTGTTGATATCCTAGTATATGCCAAGGACTGTACCAAACAAACTGCACATATTTTCCAAATTCTCAATACTCTACAAGGAAATAAGGGCCCAGAGAGGCCACATAGTTTAGTGGTTCTCAAGGCTATGAAGGCAATGAGGTTGATCACCTGCAATGGCATCAGGGAATTGGGTGGAAGGGAACAGAAGGAGTTTCACTTTTTTTCATACCTTTTTGCTTAGTTTGACTTTTGGAAGCATATTAATGTTCTACAAATTAAAAATTCAGTTAAATCAACCAGGACAAGAAGGGGAAACCTACAACAAAAACAAACTGCAACAAGCAAACACAATTGTATTTTAAATGTATACCATAACTACACAAAGCAGGGGGGAAAGAACTTATCCAAGTAATTTATAAATACAGTGTTTGATTATATACCCTCAGTCTTGGTTGGGAGATGCAATGGGGTGAATACTGAAAACAAACCCTATACCATTCAAATCCCCTATTCACCAATGAATGCTAAATATAGGGGAAATGTTGATGGGGAGCAGGAGATTCTTCCACCAATCCCCACGTTGCTTATTAGTCACAAGGGAAAGCATACTAACTATATCGTGAACAAATAGTACAATACTTTCACCGTGTCATCAAAATTACCACCACCAATGATGGGAAGATAGACACCGTTTGCTTCTAGATAGGATACATTGAAAAAGATACATCATTATTTACGTGGTATTCCAGCCAGTAGTGTATAACTTGAATTAAATCATGAGGAAATAGTGAACAATTCCAAATGAGGAATGTTGTATATTTTTGTATACTTCAAAAATATCAATATCAAGGAAGACAAAGAAAGCTTGTGGAGGTATTCTAACAAAAGATTGATAACTAAATGCAATATTTGATCCTAGAATGAACCCCACACTGGAAGAAAAAATGCTATAAAGATGTTATTGTGTTAATGGACAAAACTGACATATGGATAATGCACTAGGTAAAAGTACTTTTTCATTGTTTATTTACTGAAGTCTAACATTATTGTTATGTATATAAAAATATCTTTAATTTTATGAGATATACAATAAAGTATTTAAAAGTGAAGAGCATGATGTATATATACAACTCTCAAATTGTTCAGGAGAAAATATTTTATATATACCCACACAGACACACACTGTATAGAGATAGCTGATAGATATTTTCTTACACTGAGGAACTGTTAGCTCAAGAATGAACAAAGTTTTAACAGAAAGAATATAAGATTGTGAGTTATCATACACGTATATGTAGCTTTAACATTTTATGTTAAATAATATGACACGTGAGAGTAAACAAACCACTTCACTTCCCACAGTACAGATATATCTGGAGAATACAAAAAGCAAAAATTACAATACTTCTTTAGAAACAATTGCTGTCCTCTTGCATTTTCCCCTGTTAATTATCTAAGGAATTAACTCAATACCCTATTTTGACTGTGCAGTCTGCTTTGCTCATGTCTCCTTTGTCTCCATCCACATTTTTGGGTTAACAGTAATGCAGAGATTCTCTGAATGCCAGAAACTGCAAACACACCCACATGCTCATCTACCTAGATTTGTTTTAGTTAGTTTTAGAGCTATTTGATTGTAATAGTATTAAGCCATTAATATGTAATTGAACTAGTTCCAAATGAAGGACCAATCTCCAAGACTGTTCTGTTAGAATTTTTACAATTAGTCATATACAGGCATATAAAATTGATTGGAATGCCACAAACCCCATGTAGACTATAGTATCCTAAGGCAATTTTTTAAAAAACAGTATACTTTAGAATTTATTTTACTTTAGAAACTTTACTATAGATGTGTTCAAATGTATACAAAAGTAGAGAGCTTCATATAATGAACTCCTATGTATCACACAGCCTCAACAATTACCAACATATGTGCACTGTGGTTTCAACTATAACCCCAATTATTTTTTCTTTTGTTTTTTAATTTTGTAAACTTTGACCAACATTTCTCCAATGCCCCCCACCCCAGACCCTGGTAGTCATCACTCTCCCCTCTACTTCTGAGTTCAACTTTTTAAGATTCCACATATAAATGAAATCATGTGATATTTATCTTTCTGTGCTTAGATTATTTCACTTAACATGATGTCAGCCAAGTCTATCCATGTTGCAAAAATCCATGTTTCTTCTTTTTTAAGGCTGAATAGTATTCCCTTGTATATATACCCTCACTGGATTATTTTGAAACAAATCTCGGACATGATGCTATTTCATTTATAAATACTTCAGCATGTATGTATTTGGAAAAAATATCATATTACATCATATATTTTAATAGTAACTTAAAGACAATTTTAAAGTAAAATTTTGCTTTCAAATAGTTTTTTCCTTCCTTTTATGGCATTTCTTCTTGATCTTTCTCTTTGATCTCTAACCCTCTCTGTGCAATATGGAGACATGCAAAGGCAGAGGCATTGCTTAAGAAACCTCCTCCAGATTATAAATAGCCTACAGAGTTATGCTCAGAATCTGAAGCTGCATAGCCTTACCATTTCTCAAAACACTTTATGCAAATCGAGGAGGCTAGATGAATGCATAGCTTAACGATTCATTATAAGACAAACACCCTTTTAACCACCTCCCGGGTCACCTCAAAAGCCTCTCCATATGAACTGTCTCAACCACAGCCATTCCCACCCCAAAAAAGCAACCACTCAGCTGATCTCTATAATGACCTCCTACCTGCTTTGCTTTATAGTTTTATCACCCAAGGATGCAAACCTAGATCCTATAGTTTAGCCTTGCACATTTTTAAAAAATCTTGGTATGTGTTTTTGAAGCTGCATATCCTTTAAGCCAGACTGCATGCTTATCCCATTGAAGGTTCACTACCTTCCCCATCCATGAAAAGTAATTAGGCTTTATTGCTTTCTTTCAATGTACCATTACTATAACTAAAGTATATTCAACTAAACCCACACAAAGATTAAAAGCAAACACTTTTTTCCTGATGTAAGCAGACAAATTAGTCCAAAATACTTTGATCTAGATTGAAGTGGGAGGCACAAAGCACATTTTTATAATCTCAGCCAACACTAGAAAGCCCAACAGTAAGTATTTCATTGTATTTTGAATAACTTCTGGTGGCAAAGTTTCCTCTTAGTTGTCATGACAATATTCACATTCTTTACAATATGGAAGCAATTAGAGAGTACCTGGGAGATTAAAAAGGAAAAAAATAAAGAAATGAAAACTTCCAGACAAAAGTGTTGATTTAGGATAATTAGGGCGAGACAAAGACTAATACATTTTGATCAGTTCTGAGTATAACATTTTTTGAAAATCCTTCCACCTATGCTATTATTAATTAGGAAAACAATATGGCTGAAAATGACAGATATATGATTGAAGAAAAATATGAAAAAGAACACATTAAAATATGAATACCCATTTTTGCATTCTCTGTGTTTTCACTAAGTCTGCTCTGCTTGCAAATCATGAGGCAACAAGAAGTTTAGAAGCATGGCTTATGCTTGCCAAAGGTATCCATTTCAGATACAATGTCAGCAAAAGCTGTCTTCCAGTAAGACAGTCAAATAACTAATTGTAAGATATTTTTCTTCATTTGCGTTTCATAGTCAGACTTAGGGTAGAAAGAAACTGGAAAAGATCTGTAGCATTAATATTCATATTTAGTGAGGAAGATAATAATAACATTAATGTGTAAAACTTGATTCTTGTTAAGTGTTTTGTGTCTTGGTGTGAGTGATAGGTCCTGGAATTTTATTCTTTTGTTTTTCTTCAAATTTCCTTCTTGCTATAAATCTAACCTATTAGAAAAAAATAGTATATAATTGATTATCCACTAGCTATAATATCGTACTATTAATATGAAAAGTGATTTTTCCTCTTTTGAAATGGCTTTATGAGACCTGGAAGAATAATCCAGTCCTGAAGGTGCTAATAAAATGCAGCATTGTTTAATTTTGGTTGTACTTATTACCCCAAAGAGTACTAGCTGGGAAAATAACTATGATACTATTATCATGCATTTATATCAACTATTAATAGTTTTTATGTTAACCTATGTTTTTCCATCAGTATTAGATATGGCAATGAAGGTCCAAACTGAATAAATATATTTTTTTTGTGAAAATTTTGGGACATTTGTTAAACCATGCTCTAAATTTAATTCTCACTAAATCATATCAGGTATTGTTCCTTAAAAACTGAATGATTAGAAGTCATTGTTTATCTGTAGGATCTTGATATTACCTTAAGCTCTTGAAGAGCCTAGCAAAGATGTGACCTCTGTCCTAAGTCTTATATTTCAAATTCCTCTAAGAGGAAAAAAAAATGACTTTAAGAACTGGTCACTATTTCTCAGCTGTCAAAAATGTCTTTTTCTCTGGTGGTAGAGAAATATCATATTGCACTGTTTTGTTTCAAGGTCATCTGTCAAGAGTCTCAATTTACCTGCACGTCTTGATGGATCTTAAACATCAATAAGTGGTTCATTCCTACCTTGCAATATAAAACTCAATCTGTTCTTGTGTCATCTAATAAGACTACGAGCACTTTTTTTAGCAGCGTTGGCAGTAAACACTCAAAAGAATCACATCTAGTTCTCTTTTCTTCCTCTCTTGAGAGAGGACAAAGATTTCTCCTCCTAAGGAATAGAAACTCCCTGGCATCATCTCTTTGTCAAACAGTTCACCTCATAATGAAGCAATAACCTTTCTATATACAGAATTTTTAAAAGGAATTTTTTTTGTTCCTATTGTGAAAGAGGCACTATCTCTGCCGGGATTGTCCATAAAGCATCCCTTTTGTGTGCTTCCTCCCTATTTTTGTGGAATTTAAAGCATTCTTTTACATTGATATACCAAACAGCCATCTGGACTACACAGTAGTGGGCAGTTTATTAAAGGGAAGTTTTAAAAAAGGAAACTACAAGAGCCTGTTTTATTCTTTACATTGCAAGTGTAAGGACATCAAATGTCAATGAATTTATTTTTGTATGATCCTCAGTACCTCTTTTGCTGTTGTATGGAACACTCAGCAATTTTTTGTGAAGTTAAAATCCTCATGTCTATGCCCAGGAAGCCTAAATGGGCTAGGATATGACTGGATAAGTTACTTAATGCATTTTCCATAATTATCATTAACGTTAATTGTTATAACATTCTGTCAAGGCCATATATTTTAAGTAAACTGGCTCTCCCCTTCAGATCCCATTCATGCCATTATCTTTTATCCAATAGAGTCCAAAAACTTATTTATTTATTTTTCAGCCTTTAAAAATATTTATAGAGTACTTTCTACGTGCAGGGCTCCCTTCTTAGTGTTAGAGAATATTCAAATAAGTTTAAGAAAAAGTTCTTGATTTCAGGGACCCTGTAGAGACAGTAAGATGTGCTCTCAAAAACCCACACTAGAAAGCAATGCTATTTGAGTAGTAAAGGGAAGGGAAATATGTATTGATCATCTAAGTGCATTCACATGCGATCTCATATAATTCTTACAGCAATCCTCCCCCAGGAGTATTATTATCATTCTATTTTTTTTAGACTAAAAAAAAAACGAAGGAACTTGCTGAAGGTCATGGGATTTTAAAGTGGGTCTGTGTGAGTCCGAAGCCCATGCTCTGTTTAGTAGGAACACAGTCTTAATCTTTCAGGAAAGGAAAAGGCCATGTCATGCCGAGGTGGTCAGGGACAGCACGGCCAGAAAGAGAAGTGAGGTTTGGAGACGGGGTGTTCCGGGGATGAGGCACAGGGAAGGAAGTGGGGTGGGAACAGCAAGCAGTAGTGCAGATAAATAATGGGAAATGAAGCTAGAACGAGCAACTGTGGGCCCAAGGAGTGAGGCCATTTAGGGGTGGACTGTGGAGGCTGCACTTTATCTGCAACTAACAGTTCCACTGGAACATTCTGATCAAGGGCATGGGATAAGCAACGTCATTAAAAAAAAATATTCAGCTTATAGGGCATAAAATGCATGACAGAGGAAAGAGATACAAGCTATTCCACCATTCCCAGTGCAAGCCACACTTCTGGTTTCCCGGTTTGGTCCAGGAAGCAGCCAACCATGCTTTTTGTGGTCTGTGGTGGACGTGTTTGCTCCTTCCTGTGTGAGACCTGCAGGTCCTTCTTAGTTCTAAGTGTGCCACCGAGAAGTGTTTCTGTGGCTGACAAGGGCAGGGGAACAAGGCAAGAAAAAGGGGAGATTTAGACCCATTATACTGTAATTCAAATAATAATTTTACTCCTCTCTGAGTAAGCTCAACATTTTTGTGCATTTTTTAATATCTTGCAATAAAGCAAATGTCCATTTCCAGGGCGGGGAAGGGTGTAGTGAGAGGAGAAGAGTCTGTTGTCATTGGCACTTCATAAATACCCTTCACAAACTCCTACTTAATAAAAGGTCTACAAGGTCTAGGTGTGGAAGGGTGGGGGGAATGGCAGTACTGAGAACTTCCATCACATGCTAGTAGAGGTTGAGGGAAGGATTTCAGTGCTAGGAGACACAGATACGCCCAGACATTGCAGAAGTGCCCAAACCCTGTGCCCAAACTATCCTCAATTTTCCTCTATCATAAGGCAGTAGTTCTTCCCACTGGTTGCACATTAGAATCACCTGGAAAGTTTTGGAAAAAAATATCCATATCCAGCCCCACCACCAAGAGATTCTGAATGAATTGATCTGGGGTATCCCCCACCACTTTAAAAATGAGGTATAATTTACATAGGATAACACATACAGATTTTTTGCCTAAAGTTTGATGAATGGGTTCAGTTTTTAAAACTTAGATGCCATGAAATTCAGAGATGGACATTCTTTGACCTTCAAGCAGCCAGTTGAGTGTCTGTAAGGTTAGAAGAAATTCAGAGACCTAGCAGAAATGGAAATGATCATTAAAATCACCTTTAAAATATATTTTGAGCTACATTTATTTAGAGGGTACAGTTTGGCAAGGGTCGTAATATATAATTAATTTTGTTTTCTTTTTAGGTTATGTATGCTGAAACATGGAATTCACACTGCACATCAATGAATTCTGGGAAGATTATGGTTTTGGGTGGCCAGAAGATTCCTTCCCTTTCTGAATCATCCCCCCAATGTGACCTGAAGGCCTGTTATAGAGGAACCAGATTTTGTAAAAAAAAAAAAAAAGTGAGTTCATAGGACTGCTCTTGGTGGTATGATTTTGGCCCCAAAGCTTTAAGGAAGACCTTAGATGGTCCTGTCATGATGTTTGGAGAAAATGGGAGAGGGAGCACACAGGAAATTCTGCCAGCTCCTGCATGGCTAAAGGCAAAAGCCCTGCCTTGTGTTGTGCTTCCAAACATTAAGATCGTCTGCATGGGAAAGTACCAGAGAATACAAAGGAATCAAATCCAGAAGAGCATTAAGATTGGGAAAATAGACCCAGGGATTTAAGACATTGTTTGATTTCCCTGTCACAATTAAAACTGCTTCGGAAACATTGATAAAAGAGAGGATCAGGGATTTTATCGCTATAAAAAGAGTAATTTTGGTAAACATGTAAACAATTAAACATGCAAGATATAACTTTATTGTTTGATGTTCATTTCTGGCATTCTTTCTGAGAGAACTGGTGACACACTAAAACCTAATTTCTGGAACCAGTTTTTGAAAGCCCAGATTTTAAATTCTTATTGGTTATTGACAATAAGCAAACAAACTCTTAACAAAGCATTGAAACCACACAGGACCTCCATTTTAACATTAGGCCTAGAAAAATATTGTCATAATTTCAACATTCTGATTTCAGACGAATGTTAAACACAAGTGGATAAATTTTATATGTAAGTTTAGTTGTCTAAAAAGATTTCAGTATTTGGAAATGTAGGCATGCTAACAAAACATTATAGAGTCATCATTTCTCCTCAGCTCCTATATAGATATCATATGATAGATATATAATAACTACTGAAAGTTTACCATGCACCAGGCCAGGCTCTGAGAAAGTTCATTATGTGGATCATCTCATTTAATACAACGATTTCATGGCATTGGTCCTACTATTATTGTCCCTGTTTCACAGATGAAGGAACCGAGAAGTTAAATAACCAAGGTCACCTACCTATAGTAGAGGCAGGTGTGGGAATGGACCCAAGACAGTGTGATTTCAGACCCAGGGAAAAGCACAGAATTAATATGTCGAGGCTCCACAATAACCTTCAGTGTACAGCATCAGAAATGCACTCCAGGGCCCCCCGTGGAGCCTGTTCAGAGGCAGGATAGGGAAGGCAGAGAGTTGAATCCCAACCCTGGCTTCACGTCCCCTCCCATCTAGGGCTTGGTCAGTCCTCGTAAGAAGTATCAGACAATCAGGAAGGCGTTTTCTTTTCTTCTCTAACCTCTCTCTTCTCTTCAAGAAGCAGGTTCAAATGAGCAGAAGGACAGTCACAGTTGCAGACGGGGACAATAGGTGAAGTGACTCCCCTCTGCCTACGACCCCATGAAGCCGAGGATGATTCGGAATGTTGTCAGCAGCAGGCCCTGGGTAGGCAGCTATGCCTGTGCTTGGTAAGTGCTTCTGAGGAGGCCGCTCTGTCTCTGCCACGGGTTGTATCTGTCCCTTTACACCCATGCTTCCATCTTTGGACTAAAGGAACGTTTTTGGAGGAATAATAGTGATGATTAAGACCTACGTGATACTTACTAACTGCACATGGTGTCCCGTGCACTGCACATACGTAACTCCTTTCATCCTCCTTACAGTCCTGTGAGGTAGGCACAGGGCCCGGGGATTTCCTGACTTTAGCACCAGAAGTCTTACGGCCCAGGCAAACTGGGATGGTTGGTCACCTCAGGTAGGTGCTATTGTGGATGAAAAATATCAGAAGTCAAGAGAAGTTAAGTGACTTTCTCAGGATCACAGAGTTAGCAAGTGGCAGAGCCAGGATTCGAAGCCGGGTGATCTGGCCTGTGATCTTCACCAACAAGATGTAAAGGGTTCTTTCTTGAGAACAGGGGAAACTTAATGAGGGACTAAGAACATTGATGATATTATCATCCCAAACACATTTGCCCTGGGAAATGAGAAAACAGAAGAGGTTACTGGGAAACTGTGCTGGTCAGGCCCTTTGTTTACATAGTCACATTGAACTCTCACAATAACACCTGAGTGTTAGGTGTTATTATTCCCATTTTATGGATGAAGAAACAGAGGCTCAGGAAAATTTAAAAGTTTTAGTTAAGGTCATAGAAGTGGATTTTAAATATAACACTTGCTATCTCTGAAGTCAACGGTTATTTCATTGTATCTGGCTACAAATGTAATAAGAACTTACATTTATAGAGCACTCTGCAGTTTACAAAGCCGTGGGCATCTACTCCTTGGATCCTCATGAGCCCACTGAGGTGAGCAAAGCAGTAATATCATTCTCACGTGCACACGAAGACACTGAACATCTGAGAAGCTGCGTGTTCTCTGAGGTCACACGGTGGCTGAACTGAGACTAGATGCCAGGTTTTCTGAAAAGTTGATATTCTTTCATTCTTTCTTCCTAACTTTATTAGAAATATATTCTGTAGGATGCCCACGAACCTGCATGACAGAAAGAAATGGGTGAGGTAGGCAGTAAAGCAAATGGTGAACTCCAGTTCCAGGAATAAAAAGAGAGATAGAATTAGTAGACGAGAAGGAAATTAACCATGGGGACTTGGAAACAGGTAGTCAAATAGGGGCCAGGAGGGAATAGGCCTAGACTTCTTGATATTTCAGCAAAGACCAGAACCAGTTGTACATACTATGTAAAAAAACCTCTTTCATCTCAAACTCATGCATTTGTTCATTCATTGAACAAATACGTAATGAATGCCCAACATGTGCCAAGTAAGGGGATGCAAGAGTGAGCAACACAGATGCAGGGCAGCTGGACACGCTGAGCTGAAGGCGTGGAGGGGAAGCATCACCACTGCTTATTCATGCCATTCTGGCTCTTCCCACACAGGCGGGGGTTGAAGGACAGTTAATTTGTGTAGCATTTGCCAGTTCGTGGTGGAAATGCTTCTACCTGTGGCTGATTGCAGGCTACTAAGGTGATGTCAATTAGCTCACAAAATTCCTGAAAGTTTAACGATCAGTTCTCAGGCTCAGCAAACCACTGAAACCATCCCCCACCCCACCCACCCTGCCCTTCTCACATCGTGAACAGTAGAATTGATTATTTCTCACGAGTTTTAAAGGGTTTCAGGAGCTGATTCCAGCACTGGGAGGGGAGCATTGAAGCTGGGAAACCACCCAGCAGTTTGAGTTTTGGCCCAGAGTGACAGAAGTGAGGGCAGGGGAGTCCAGTAATACTCCAAAGCATATTTGTTGAGTCCTGCAGGGAAACAGGCGGGAGCAGATTTGGAGTCTGCCAAAGATCTCCAAGACTGCTTCCCCACTCCAGGAGATGCTCCCCTTTAGTAAGTCTGACTCCCCAAACAGCTGAGCTTTACTCTTTCAGGCCCATTTTATCACATGAGTCTTATCTGGGAGACAAAACATGGTGATCCTTGAACTTGGGCCAGTGGACTACACTGATCTACATTTGGCTAAGAATACGACCTTAAGGTTTCGGCAGATAGGAACTGAGTTCAGGAGGTCAGAAACTTGCTATAAGGAAATGAAGGCGAGTGCCCAGAAGGCAGAGTAGGAAAAACAGGAAAGTCTCATGAATCCTACTTCATAATTTTGCCCGAGGCTGGCGAAATATGCACATGTTGAGCTATCAACAGATATAAAGCGGTGATGATAATAAAAGCCGGTCAACAAATAAAGAAAGGTAACATGGAAGGATTACTAGCCTCCTATCATTCCTAGTAACCTTGCAAAAGACATTTGACAGCAAGTAAGAGTTTACAGCTGTTATGGTTTCCCATAGAGATTAAAGGCTAGTCTTGGCAATACTCTGCAGTACTTAGCAGCATGTGTGAAATTACTCATGGAAATGCTTCTTATATTGTGCATTTTATTTATTTTTTTAACCACGGTATGAGACTAAATTCTTTCTATATACATTAAAGTGAAACACCAGGTTACTTTCAGAGGTAGTATAAAAATTTCTACATACTTAAAGAAAAAATCATTACAAGTAATGTTTGGTACTACATAAAAGTTCCTGAAGATCTACTCAATGGGAAATTATTCATGTAATGTTTCAAGGCATTTGATAATCAGGAAATGTTGCAAATTCATAATGAGAAACTGATCAAATGAGTTGGTGGTGACACTGTATGTAATTTTTCATTAATACTCAATATATAAACAAGACTCAATGTGTTGAGACTTTTACTCAATAATTAAATCAGGGGTCCCTAACATGTGGTGAATTGTATAATTATTTCATTATACATTACAATGTAATAATAACAGAAATAAAGTGCACAATGCATGTAACGTACTTCAATCATCCCCAAACCATCCCCCACTTCCGCCATCCATGGAAAAATTGTCTTCCATGAAAATGGTCCCTGGTGTCAAAAAGATTGGGGACTGCTGAATTAAATGACAAAAAACAAAACAAAAGAAAACACCAACAACCTGAATGTGATGGTATTTAGCCTGGTCAGCTCAAGCATGACACCGTGTCTGCTTCTATTCACACAGGTGAAAAGACAGTGGTGGCCGGGCGCGGTGGCTCACGCCTGTAATCCTAGCACTCTGGGAGGCCGAGGCGGGTGGATCGCTCAAGGTCAGGAGTTCGAGACCAGCCTGAGCAAGAGCAAGACCCCGTCTCTACTAAAAAAATAGAAAGAAATTATCTGGCCAACTAAAATGTATATAGCAAAAATTAGCCGGGCATGGTGGCGCATGCCTGTAGTCCCAGCTACTCGGGAGGCTGAGGCAGGAGGATCGCTGAAGCCCAGGAGTTTGAGGTTGCTGTGAGCTAGGCTGATGCCACGGCACTCACTCTAGCCTGGGCAACAAAGTGAGACTCTGTCTCAAAAAAAAAAAAAAGACAGTGGTGAAGGAGAGAAAGTACAAAATTTCAGTGTAATAATTTATTGTCATCTATTTGCCAATAATTTTCACATAATGTTTGACTGGTCAAACAGTAAAACCAACATATGCATAAAGGCTTTTACGAAACAATATGTTGTAGTAAATTTTGGGCAACATGTGATGGCTTCTAAAACAATGTCTCAAATAATAAATTCATTTGGATAACAGTATATGAGAATATACTCCAATGGGTAGCCCTATTTTGTAATTCTTGGTTATAGTGCCTACTTTTTTTCCTGTCCCCACATCATTGGAAACTACAATTTGACAATATAATGAATGAACATCAAGAATGAATAGATGCTTCTTTTAGAAGCTAGATTTTTCAAATCTTTATAGATTTATTACCACAACCATGCCCAACTCTTATCCCAAATGACACTGAGTTTCAATACCCAAAAAAACTAAGTTTTTAATTAAAATTAGAAAAAAACTCCACCCCAACTACATCAAAGAATCAGAGACCCACAAAAAATACAACTCAAACAAGATACCTCTAAAGACTAATTTAACTACTTTCCTTTTTTTTTTTGCTTTCTTTAAATTATAAAATCAATATAAAATGAATATTAGAGAAAATTTTGAAAAAATGAACGAAGTTAACTGTCATACTGGATACCAATATAATTCTTTTCAATTGTGCACTTGCTATTGCATTCTTCAGCTTGGTGCATACATATTTTACATAGTTGCAATTATAGTACATAGTTGAATTTGCATTACTTTGATTATTTTCATGAATATCTTTTAGTGGTTATACACTGTTTTTATTTCATCACTGAATATCTAGTAAGTACCTAAAACAGTACTGGGTACATAGTAGTAGATGTCATAAATAAATAATAAAGCATGGTCAGAATGTTAAAGTACCCAGAAGCTCCTAAAAGACGGGATGTTCTGTTTTATGCTAAACTGGATCCCCTTAGGTTCCAGGTAGAGCAGAACCACAGTTGTTACTAAGAGACAAAGTGTGAGTTGATGAATCCCACCATCTTTTGCACTTTCTTCTGAGCTGTTTCAAGTCTCTCTTCCAGCAAGATATAGCAGCTTCAGGCTTGATAAGAGCTTAGGGTTCTGCCAGTATGGCCTTAGGCTTGTTATTGAAGACTGTGCCTGACATTGATTTCCATGGCTCTAAGGGGCAAGGAGAACACATTCTTTCTTTGCAACTAATGTTTGCTTTCCTCTGATAAGGAGATCAAGCAGCCCACACTCTGGGCAGTTGATGGGAATGGCAGGTGATGGTGAGAACCAGTGGGGCAGAAATAAATCCATTACATTTCATTCTGGTATAGCATAGAAAATAAAGCTCGGCTTTACCTGAATGGGCCACATTTTCCCAATGCCAACGTAACTCTCTACTTTGGGGTGGAAGCTGCCTAAATTCCAGCCTACTACAATGCAAGCTGTCTGACTATACTAGAATCATAGGCACAAGAACAGTCATGTTCTCTTTCTCCCCTTGCCTGGTCCTTAATTAGAGTTGTGCATAATGAGAAAGTCAGTAAACTCTTCTGATCACTTTCTATTGAACAGAATAGCTCAATAGCATCTCGAATACCATGTTAATGGACTGACCAAATTAATGTAATATTTCTTTGTTATTTAGTGAGAAGAGTCTGGACTTAGGATTTATACATATCTGGGTTCAAATTCTGGCTCTGATACATGATACATTGTTTGTATGACTTACATCACGGGACCAAATTTCTTAGTACCTCAGTGTCCCATCTTGGGAAATGGGGAGAAGAATTCCGACATTGCAGAGGTTTGTGACTATTAAATGAGATAATGTGATAATTTGAAGTAGTATTAATAGCATATAGTAGGCACTCAATCTGAGTTCCCCCCTCTTTTCCGGAGATCAGCTAAGGCCCTGGGAATGATCTGCTCTGCTAGTTTTAAGGGAGTCATAGAAAACAAAAGCCCACATCCATTTTAGAATTATTAAAATTTGTTAAAAAGTCTCTAATACCCACCATCACTTTGTAGTTGTATGAGATAAATTTGGAGACTTGACTGTCCTTACCACTGTGTGTGCAGCTGATCTAAGGGAAACATTGGACTGGACCGAAAGACGTATCCTAGGCCTTAACATGGTAGCATAGACAAAGAGCAGCCCGACAGCAAATCCTGCAGAGCTCAGATTTCCTCTGATAGAATTCAACCTTAGACATAAATTACATGGTGCTTACAAGGCAAATGAAACACAATCTATCAAGATGGAATCACCAAGCTTGCACCTCACAGCCAAAATGGATGTGATTGAAACAAGTTTCTTTGCAGATTCTTATTTCGGATTCTGACATATTCTTAGAGTTTGTTTAAAAGTTTTCTGAAGTAACTGAAAAGTAATTGTATTTTTTGGCAACATAGAATCCCTAAGAAAGCACTTAAAATGCAGCAGCTGTTGGCATAGGAAGGAGACTTTGCTTGATTATAGATATTCTGCCAGAGATCTAAAAGTACACTGAAAAATTGCAACTGAATTATCTGACTTTATGCAAATAATACCTTCTTTGCCTTCCACACAAGATGCACATAATTTTCCAGTCTACGAAAAATTCTTGGCCAGCCTATTCTTCTCAGAATAAATAATATATCCTAGCACTTTGGGAGGCTGAGCCGGGAGGATAGCCTGAGGTCAGGAGTTCGAGACCCCATGAGTGAGAGCAAGACGCTGTCTCTACTAAAAATAGAAAAAATTAGCCAGGTGTGCTGGTGTGCACCTGTAGTTCCAGCTACCTGGGAGGCTGAGGCAGCAGGATCACTTGAACCCAGGAATTTGAAGTTGCAGTGAACTATGATGACGCCACTGCACTCTAGCCCAGGCAACAGAGCCAGACTCTGTCTCTAATAATAATAATAACAATAACAATAATAATATAAGGTTTTAAGAAAATGAGTGATAGTAATAAAAACATTAGGTTTTAAGAGAATGAGTGAAAAGATGAAACTTGAAGGATCTCGTTTATGTGTATATCAGGCAGATCCAAAAATCAGAGCAATGGAAACCTGAGCTCAAGTGCTCTGGGTTTTGTTTTTTTTGTTTTTGTTTTTTTTGGTTTGCTTTTTGCTTTGTTTAATTTTCCTGAAATCATTTGATTTTTTTTTTTTACTTTTTATGGGTTTTTAATTATACAAGTAATACGTGAATATATTCTTCTTAAAAATGAACAGAACATTGATTTTAAAGCTAATATCTCCATTGACTACCACTCTCAGATTTGGTGTTCTCCCCTGTCCCTCTGACAAGATATATCTCTTTTCACACACAGACAATATATATCACTTTTTTAGGTTGGGCTTTATATAAATGGAACCACATTATATGTATCATTCTTCAACTTGCTTTGTTCGTCCAACAATATTTCTGAGATTATTTCCTGTTTATAAATGTTATATATATTTCATCCCTTTGAATTTTTTTACAGTAGTCCATTATATGAATATGGCAACTTTTAGTTAGCCCGGCCATTATAGGTAAGCATTTGGGTTATTTCCAATTTGCTATCATAAATAATGCCACAATTAACATCCTTACATGCTTCCTTATTCACATTTGCTGATGTTCCCCTAAGCTAGATATCTGGAAGTGGTATGAACATTTAAAAATTTAAAATTTGTAGAAAGCCCTCCAAAGAGATTGTGCCATAACTTACTAGCCATGTGACCTTGAGAAAGTTATTTTCCTTTTCTGTGCCTCAGTTTCTGTATCTTTAAAATGGGGGTGATAATAGTACCTACCTCGCTGGGTTATTCTGAGAATTCAGACTGCAAATATACATAAAGTGCTTAAAACATTCTCCCTGGCACAAACTATCCAACTGATCTTTTGGGTGAAAATTGTATCTTCTTGTATCAACTACCCTGCCAGGTGTGAACAGGCCCTCACAGCTGTCCTTACCAGCAGCCCTGTAAGTCTCCATGGGAGGCAGGTGCTAGGCTTGGTGACTGGCATCCCAGCAGCTGATGTGGGATTTCCCATTCTGCCTGAAGCCACTCGGTGGGCCACTCATTATCCACATCGCCTGTAAGCAGTGGTCCAGACGGTTTTCACACTACCTGTGGGTTAGGGAAGGGCCAAGCCAGGCCTGCAGTGGTTGGGTGTGTGACATAGGCCCTATGGTATGTCAGGGGCATAAAACGGAGTCCCAGGTGCAGACATGTCCTTCCTTCATGCTGTTCCCTCTCCTCCCACTGGCATCTGTTCATTAGGGATGAATAGGGCAGTCGGGACTCAGAACCTGCTTCCCCTTTCTCCTGTGCTGCAAGTGGAGCAAGAGAAGACAAACAGGAGATACTCTGCCTGGGGCAGGGCAGGCCTTTACATCATTTCTGTCACCAATGCATAGGCAGTATGATGAAAATAGTCTATAGAACTCATTTGCAAAGCATCACTTATAGCATTTCTTATAATAAAATAATTTCTCTGTTTTACTAGATATGTGGTTCACTATGTTCTTATTTCCTGCCTCCTATCAAGTTCCTTTTTCTTGTTTGAATTCTCCTATATTTCACTATAAGATTGTGTATGCTCCTCATCAGTTAACATGTCTTAACATCCACTGCTTTGGCCTGACCAGAAGCTATTTTCTCCCCTATGCTACCTAAGCATTTATCAGTAGATGTGAGGACTCACTTTAGCATCCATTAATTCATTCAACAAAAATTATTAAATACTTATTTCATGCCAGCCATTGTGCTAGTGTCTAGTAGTAATAAAGAAAAATAAAATGTCCTTGTTCTCAAGTTGCTTGTAGTCAGTCTGGGGCTGCATTTCCCAAAGTGTACTGCAGAGAAAACAAGCTCCTGCAATTGCCACACACCCACACACACACACACACACACACACACACACACACACACTCCATGAGCACACTTATTTAAGAAATGTTATTCTATACAGGGCACATGTGCATATTAAAAACTCTGAGTGTCTGGAGATAAGGAATCATACACAGTATTTAATTTTATTTCACCCAGATAAGTTTAGACATACCTTTTGTTTAACACCTGTTGACAGTCCAAGAAACTAGCATTTCGTAAACAGCTAATGGAAAATGCTTTTCTGGACAGCTTTGTCATTCTAGTGGAGGCAGAATTTGAGGAAAACTCTAGGATCTTAAATTTCCCAAATAGGTTATTGAATTCATAGTGTTTTAAGAGAGAATATGTGATATATATGTGAAAAGGTTGTATATATGTTCCAGTTATTCATTATTACCCCTTCTTACATAATTGCATTTAAAAATTCTGAACTCCTACAGGGAAGGTTTAAAGGACTGTCATAACAGACCACCCTTCCCTGGAACTCTGTGACTGTGCTCCAGTGGTTTCCTCTTAATTCTGTAGGTTTCCAAGCACTGTAAACTATCTGGGCCTTTATCTTTCATTATTTTCACTGTTGTAATTAACAAGATCTCGGGAAGATCATATGGTTAGTTGCCCAGCCTGGGCTGGAAGCAGGAGTCCCCATCCTTTTGGGGCGTGAGGCTTACTGTTTTCTGATGCCCTGAACTCATTGAGGGATTCCTGATAGCATCTGGCTCTGTCACTTTCCTGCTTGAAATACTCTTGAGCAGCTGCCCCTCACAGCAGGGCGACTGCAAGCGACTGGCTGGGGATTCCTGCTGTAAATGACAGCTGCAGGGTGATTTTGGTCATGGCTGCCAAGAGGCAGAAGTTGAGTGAAAACATTATAGAATTTTTATTATTCACTGTGGCAGTGTGTGCGTGGCCAAACAAAGAAAGCACCAGTTGAATTAAAAAAAAAAAAAATTGGGTCTGTTTCTTTCTCAAAAGCCTCACTGATGTCCTTTCCATTGCTAGAAAGTGGAACAAACAAAGGGAAACAGAATAGACATTGAATATTTCAGCCTCAGTCTATCCTGCTTCATTGATACATCCTTCGCCTGAGAAACGGAGTACTGCTACTGCTAATCACACCTACCGTTTATTGGGCACTTAGCAGGCACCAGGCACCACTGTTTATGACCATTATCTGAATTTCTCCTCTCAACATGCTTGTGAAGTAGCTGCCGTTTTACAGCGGAGGTTTAGGGAAGTGTCTAAGTTGGCCAAGGTTGCATAGCCAGCAGCTTGTGAGACCAGACTCACACTGAGACCACCTCTAACAGGGACTTAAGAGTCCCTGCCCTGGACCCACAACTGTGTGAGTTTCTAACGTCCTGTGATAGTGACTGTCATTTAAATAGAGATGGCTTTTCCCAGTATCCTGGTCACATCACAGCACTAAAACAAGGTGGTGTTTCCAAGCAAAGGTGAGCACCAGAAAATGAATTCAATGATTGAATTCCATCTTTGGCTGCTAAATTTCAGTGTAAATTCAGTGCCTGCTTTCTCCGTCAGTAAATAAAGCTCAAGATATTAAGCAATGGTTTTGGACATGAAAATGACTATCACGCATATCCCAAACTTCACAGCTTCCTTTACGATGAAAGTGGCTTGATTATTGTCTGTTTCTGTACCTTGAGCACCATGTTGTCCCTGACTATGCTGACTAGAAATGATCTTCGATCAATCCGTCGTCTCCCACTGAGTGGACAGGGTTGGAGAGTGGAATAAATATGTGTAAATTGGGCCTGAAGTTTGTTTGTGGAATACAGTCGTTATGGAGAGCAAAGCTTGTAAACATCATGACGCCTGTGGAAATGAAAGACGCTGTGAGAGAAATGCACCTCAGGTTTCCATCCACGGTAAAGGTGTCATCTCAGTGCTAAGCAATGGCAAGTGGGGTGTGATTTCTAGGAGTCCTTTTCTCTCTCTCAACACTTCTTAGAATTTTCTTTACATCTGTTCAAAGATTTTCTTTTCCTGTCTTTTAGAGATTACAAAGGTATTTCATTTTTAAAGAGCTCGGTGCCTGTATGAGAAGTCTAGTGATGTCCTGTTCTCTTTCACACACCTGCCAGAGAAAAGAGAAATTGGAGGCCATTCCATTCATCTGCCGGCCACGATAGATGGTCTGACAGAGGTATCGGAAGGGCCTCAGAAGAACTTTTGACTGAGAGATCAGATATTACTTCTCTGAAATTGTGAAGTGAGGGGCTTGATCCAGATGTAATTGTGTTTTTCTCGTCCTCACGGTTCTCACAGTTCATCCTGATTTCTTCATAGCTAAGTTTTGACACTGAAGCTTCTTTTTCGATAAGGCTGAGTGCTCGGGGCTGTTGCTCACCATTCTCGCTGCAGCCGGTGCTAAAGTGTTGGTCAGTGTTTGAGATAAACTTTTATTAGAGTGTTTCCATTAAGATGCTCCAAGGCCATTACGTCAAGGAATGAGACACATTTGTCTTGCTCTGGTTTAATTGCAGAGAGGAAGGTTGGTTTTATATGCTATAAAGCTACTTTCCAGGGAACATAGAGCTTCATATCTATAGTTACAGGGTTTCTTTTCGTTGAAACCTTCAATTTCTCTTAACACAGCTGAAATTATAATGCAGTTTCATTTTATGAGGCTCCGGAAATAGTGGCTACAGTCACTGCCTGGTTTACCAAATTGACAGTGACATGTACAATATGAAGTGTTAGCAGCCAGCTCAGCCGGCTTCACGGCAGCAGTTCACAGGATTTGCATGCCCTGCCTTGGAGCAGTTCTCTCCCCATCCTCGACTATGTTGCTTTTCTCCTCGATGGTAGCTCCCTGGTGCCCACCCTCACCCCCTTCCCACATCAGTCTTAAGTTCTTGACCGAGGTGCCCTGGTTAACTAATCACCTCTGTTTGCTCTCCTTTAGCTTTTCCTCACTCTTCTTTGTCCAGATCAGCTTAGTGTTGGCCCCTTAGTGAAGGATAAGCCCAGAAGAGAAGTCGATGTCCTCACCTCCCATTCCATTCATCTGGTATTTTTGCCTCTAGTTCTACCCCAGCCTCCATGGACTCCTGGAGAGAGTGAACGGACGCAGCTTCAGCTACTGCTGTTGTGCTGACATGAACCTTGAGCACCATCTTGCTCCTTGACTGCACTGACTGAAATGAGGAGCACTCAATCCTTAAGCCATTGGTTCACTGAAACAGAATTACTACTTTTTTTTGTTTTTCCAAAAGGGATTTTTCTCTTGAAAACCAAGCAAAGAGCAAACAAGTACCAAAGCATAGAAACTGACAGGTTTAAGACCTGGCTTGGCCCTTTCCATTTCAAAATCAGTGTTTCCTCTTGGACTGGTCACAGAGTTCTTTGAATCATGAATTTCTTCAGATTGTGAGAAGAGATGGTTGACATACCTCAGGGTAATTGGTTCTACCCAATTCCCAAGTTTCTTTTAGACAGTGCATTCCTAAAATGTACCGGGAGAAGCTCTTTCCAAATTGATCATTATTCATAAAATGGCAAAATTTTATATACTGCAAATATATCAGATGTCATTTCAATCTAGGTTTAAAAAAGTGGTCCTTCTCTACCATCCCCCCCAAACATGAATTTATTAATTTTATTTCATCAGAGCTAACTTAAAAGGCCAGAGTACTCCAGTTAATAGCACTTTGAAATTAGTTCTATTCCACCGTTTGCATTAACCAAACCCTTAAATCTTTGAGATTTTCCTTGGTATCAAGACTGGCTCTACCTCCCTTTGATTATACTCCAGTTAATTAGTCCCAGTTATGGAAGAGCCTCCAAAGATGTCTATGTCAGTTCTTACTTCATTTCTATATATATAATCAGGGGCTCCATCCTTCCACGCATATGTGTGTTCCTATATGTCTGGTGTCCTACTGAGATTTCCCACTCCTTAAAGGCAAAGGCTGTGTCTGTTTAACAATCCAATGTAGAGCTTTCACATATATATATTTGGCCACTGAGAAAACATTATTTAATGACAATTATGTAGAATTCAAGAATTGGGAGTTGTCTTGGTCAAAACCTGCAGTTAATACTTCAGAATAATGAGTTATTCCCTTTTATGCATAATAGATTGACTACAGGAAGTTAACACATTTAGGAATAATCAAAAGTGCTACTAAATGAGAAATCAGTGTAAGTGAGAATCTGTTCCTCTTAGAGAATCTATTTCCTTTGGAATTGTATCACCTTCCTGTTTCCTTTTTACCAAATTTTATTCCAGGAGGCATTTTTCCTTAATGCAGCCCAGAGCTGCCAGGGACTGATTTGTTAATATGTTGGCCTGGCTATTCTGTTGCCAATTACTGAGACAATGAAGATTGTCAAGGAAGAAAGGGGATTTATTGTGGAGGTAGAAGGAATGGACTGCCTCAAATCCACCTTTCCAACCAATGGAGTCAAGGGTTTTTCTGGAGGCGAAAGGAATATGAAAATGTATGAGGTCGGTGAGCACCATTACATGTTGGGGCTGGAGTGCAAGGAATGCACGTGCAGTGAGAAATCGTGCCAGTACGTACATTGCCTGATCAAAAAATGGCAGATAAGTCCCTCGCAGGGCAGGGATTTTAGTAGTATAAATGAGCGAGGGGTTAATATGGGTCATTCTTTCAGCCTTGTGCACAGGCAGGTGTGGGGAGTAGGCTGCTCAGTGAGTCCTTGGGCACAATCTGTGGTGAGGTGTCTCTTATCTTGTCTCTGAACAAACAGGTGGTATGTAAGGCTTTGTAGTTACCTCGAGGCTACAACTAGGTTCCGCCATTTCTGGGGAAAAATACTCAAAAGGGAATGCGTTAGGGCAACAGAAAGTTACAAAGTTCTTCTCAGCAAATCTTACTGGCCTGGAAACTTGAAACATAAGAAAATTATTAAAAAAGAATTTTTGCTTATGGAGCCAGTTACATTTTTATGCAAAATATTAATTTCTGTTTTAAATTATAGATGAAGGTATAGAAATAAGATCCCTGAGGGCAGGATCCCTATTGCAGTCATCCTGGTATCTTCCTTATAGTCACACAAGGAAGTCACCATGACCTTAAGTCACCATGTCTTACACATAAGTTCTCAGTGAACTTTTACTGGGCTAATGTGGATGGAGTGGGCTGGAGCCATAAAAATGGTGCTAGTGGAACTGGCTTTAATGATATGCCATCTATGTAGCTGGTGGCACTCTTTCTACAGGTCAAGCCTCCCTTTACTACACTCTCTTGTTCACATCCTCCCTAATCTCTATGTGAAGGGTTGATTCCTATAGAAAAACCTCATGAATATTATTTTCAACTTTTTAACTAATAAAGGCATATGGTAGAACTAATCGTTGCTTTGAACTTTTGTTCCTTTCTGTTTCTCTCCTTTTGCTCTTTCTCCCCCATCCCATCTCTCCTTCCATCCCCATTTCTTTCTCTTTCTGAAATCATTCCTCTCACATTGATTCCATTTCATTCTATAGAGGTGAACATCAAAGAGACCAGAAAGAGATAAAATAGGCAGACGCATGTATGAGGAGGGATGGAATATGCAACACAGTTACTGGTCCCATTGTGTATACTTTAATGCCCATTTCATGGGATACTTACTTAGGTGATTTTAAAAAAATAGCTCATTTTCATAATAGGTTTTTCAGTTGTGTAATTAAATGCAATACAATATGACAAAATAGTTATGGGATGGTTAATATATTCCTGGGAATTGAAACAATCTTAAACTTAATTTCTTCTTTTCTTTCACATACACTTATTAAATACCAACTATATGCCCAGCAACATGTAGGACACCAAGCATAGAAAACTATGAAGATACAATCCTTATCCTTAACAAGCTCCATCAAGTGGGAGAGTGAAGAAATTACAAAATCCCACCTCAAAAAAGCCCAGGAAGGACAATATTAACTATTCAGTCAAGTTTTCTAGAAACCAATATTGTTTTGTAGGAAAGGAATGCATAAATCTTCCTTTCCAGCACTCCAGGCAAGGTGGAGGGGGGAACTCAATGTCATTTCAAAGTTATTAATACAACATCTATTTGTTATTATTATCAACCACACAGAAAGTGGAAATAATGATGTCATTGGGCAGTTTCTACTCTGCTGCTACAATCTGACCTAATTGTTTGGTTAGTTCACTGGTCCTTAATCTTCACAGAATATCAGCTGTTAAATATTCCATCTAATGAGAAATGCTGATTGAATTCCTTGGTTATTAATTAGCTAGATCACCCCCTCCCAAAAGTCAATGTATCAAAAGTAGCAATAACAATAAAAAAGGAATTTAATTAGAATGGGTGTGCAGTGATAGAATTCACACTTTCATTCCCTAAAAGGAGGAAACAAATTAGTGCTTTAGGAAATAGAGTTTTTCCCATACACAAATCTGAGAGAACTTCTCATGTTTCATGATAAAAGGCAATCCCTTAAGGGATTGAAGGACTGTGATTTTAGTTTGTGGTCCTGAGGTTGTCAAACGACACCTAGACAGAACTTAGAATATGATTCTAGAGGAACAGACAGGTAGTATTGTCCCTACATTTCATGTAAAGAGCCTTTAAACAGCTCTTTACAAATGCCGGTATTAGATGCACAGAGATTCTGCTGTCCAAAGAGAGCATGGAAGTGAAATGATGCTGTTATTCCTAATTCACTGGCCTTGGAAATCATGTAGATGAGTAAAGGGTAAGAATATTTAATGATGAAAATAAGGCATATCCTCTTCTATATGGAAAGGCAGGGGTATTTGAAATCCAAGCAAGATATTTGATAGGAAGCAGTTCTTCATTCTTTATAACTTAAACCAGTACTTACGACTTCATTTCCATACTAGAGAGGAACCTAAAATAAGTTTAGGTCTCAAAAATATTTAGGCCCACACTAAGCAAAGTGTAAGAAAACTATTTGCCATATATATCATATCTCTCTCTATAAAGAGCTGTTTCAAACTAATTTTAAAAAGTCAAAACAATAGAAATTGAATCAAAGTTTCTGTATGGACAGTTCACATTAAAGGGCATACAAATAAATAGCTCTTTAAAAAGTGGAAAGTGCTCAACTTCATTCCTAATAGGGGAAATATAAATTAAAATTAATCTGACTTATCATTTTTTATCTATTGGATTGGTAAAGATCCAGAAGTTATATAGACTGTGGGTAAACATGCACTCTTGTACATTATTGATGAGAGTATAAATTGACATAACCTCTATGGAAGACAATTTGTCAACATCTAACAAAATTACAATGCACAAAACATTTGATCCAGAAATTCACCTTCTAGAAATTTAACCTACAGAAATGTACAAGGTTACTGCTTCGGGACTGTTGGTAACATCAAAAAGTGTCTCTATAATAGTACTGTTATATGCTACATCCATAAAATAGAACAATATGAAGCATTAAAAAAATAGGGGACTGTTTAACCTGCTTGGGATAATTTCAAGATTTGGGATAATCTTCAAGATATATTGTTAAGGAAGTAAGGTAAGATATGTATAATGTGTTGTCCTTTGCCTATTTTTAAATTTTCGAACACATGAATGTATATCATTTATTTAAAAATAAATTAAAAATTAATGTTCCAGTTTATTGTTGCCAGTTCTCAGAAACAGGCACAGAAATATTTCTGCATGAAATCTCATCCTAAGGCAAAATGACCCCCTGGCGTTCCTGCCTGTATAGGTGCAAATGCAGTACCAGGTCATTTTGCACATCCACTTGTTCTGTATGAATAACAATTATTGACCATTCCTCTTGCATCCAAGAACGCATGCAAAGATAATGATTGGAGCTTAGCCATTCTAGTTCATGGAAACCCACTCCTTCTCCATTGCTAATAACAGAAGGACTGAACACATTGACTTCCTGAAATGCTCTCCCACACTCCCCAACTTCCCACTCCTTTCCCTAACTCCTGATCTTTCCCATCTTTCCGGTCTTAGCTTACACATGTATTCCTCCAGAGAGTATTCCCTTTTTTTTTTTTGAGACAGAGTCTCTCTCTGTTGCCCAAGCTAGAGTGCAGTGGCATCATCACTGCAACCTCGAACTCCTGGGCTCAAGTGATCCTCTTGCCTCAGCCTCCCAAGTAGCTGGGACTACAGGTGCACACCATCACACCTGGCTAATTTTTCTGGGTCTTGTAGAGACTTGCTCTTGCTCAGGCTGATCCTGAACTCTTGGCCTCAAGCAATCCTCCCGCCTCAGCCTCCAAAAGTGCTAGGATTACAGGCATGAGCCACGGCACCTGGCCAGAGAGTATTCTCCAACGCCTTCCCCACACAAGACTGGGTTGGATTTTCCTCCCCTGTGCTCCCAAGTACCCCTTATTAACTGCAAGAGTAGTCCTTATCCTTCTCTATTGCAGTCACCTATTGAATTGTCTCTCTCTCCCCCAGGACTCTAGGTTCCCTAAGATGCAAGGACTGGGCCTTACTCACTGCTGTGTGCTTAGCATCTGTTACAGAACCTGGTTGGTAACATGTATTTAATAAATATTTGTTAAATAAAAGAATGAGGAATAGTTTTGTCATCAAGAACTACTCCTGAATCAGGATAAGAAAGCCAGGCTCTCAAACATCTTACTTTTATTTAAAAAATTTTTTTTAATAGCTTTTACTTTTTTAGAGCAGTGTTAGGTTCATAGCAAAATTGAGCAGAAGGCTGAGAGATTTCCTGTATACTCCCTGTTCCCACATGTATGTACACAGCCTCCCCTACTATTAACATTCACCACCAGAGTGGTACATTTGTTATAACTGATGAACCTACATTGATGCATCATAATTATCCAAAGTCCGTAATTTACATTAGGGTTCACTCTTGGTGTTGTATATTCTATGGGTTTGGAAAAACGCATAATGACATGTATGTACCATTATAGAATCATACACAGTTTCCTTGCCCTAAAAATCCTCTGTGCTACCAACTTACCCTCGCTCACTGCCAACCCCTGGCAACCACTGATTGTTTTATGTTTTAAAAGGTGTTGTGATTTGCCTTGATTCATACCCTTGTATTTCTCTGTTTCTGGGAGGAGGAACATTGACGGTGACTTCTGCTTATGCCCTTCCTCCTTCCCAGGATAACCTAGACAGGTGACCCAGAGTCCCCCATCTCCGAGCAGAGAGTTGGAGTATCGTGCTCACCATTTTCGCATCCCTTTTATTCAAACAAATGGACTATTAATTCGAAGCATAATATTTTCAGAAGTTAAATAAATCTATGGGAGAGCACTTAAAATTAACGTTCAGAATTATTGTCAGAGGACCTGTTTTCCTCCAACAAAAGTTTATGCATCAACAAACCAATTGCAAGTCATGACAGGGCATGGAGCCAGTTTCTCATCCTTTCAAACTTTAGTGCTGACAATAATACTTAAATTTTATGTTTATATACACATGCACACTGCCCAATTTGGCTGCTGTTCCCTGAAAAGCTGGTGAATATATGCCTGATCAATGTCTCTAGGCATGTCCAGAAAAGATGAGAGACCCGGGCAGATAGAAGCCATAGTACCCAGAGCAAAAGTTAACATTCATAAACGCTTTCTGAAATGTACTTTTATGATTAAACCAACATGTAAAGGAGAGGAAGAAGATTTTGTGGATGAATCTTTTGCTATACCAAGAACACCTTGCCTTTCTAAGAACAGGAGTTAGAAAAAGCCTTAAGTTTTGTGCTTCAGTTTAAGCACGAGATTTATTTAATTCTCACTGTCTTTGGAAGTTCTTTCCTTAGAAGAAAACTTTTCAAACTAACTTAACTGTTCTTTCTTGGTTGAATCTTTTCTTTGCAATGGAAAGGCAGTAGAAAAGATTTGGGAAGACTTGAACCAAATAATCAAAACTACCTCCCTTCCCTTTTGACCAACATTTGGTATTGACTTGAGCTACTTCCAGAGGGTAGACAAGGGACAAGTGAAGGAAATGCCCAACTCTTTCCTCTCTGCTCTCATTCATCCCTTGGGAGAGATTGGCTCATGCTCTCTAGAATTCAGCAGACAGGATTGTGCCTTCTTTCACCACAACTCCCTGCAGGAATTTGTATATTCCCTGGGAGTTGAATAAGTGCTTTTAAACAGGCAGCATGATGGTTGAAGCTTGGAGTAGAGCACAGTATGAGTTGAAAAGATTTCCCAACTGCATTTCACTAGTCCCTGATCCCAGCTGCAGCAAAGTGCAGGGGACTCTGTTTCTTAAGACCTGTATGTATATGTACATATTCACAGCAATGCATGTGAATGCATGACTTTGAAGCAGTTGGGAAGCCCTGAGCCTTAGAGACGAATTAATTTACTTTGTGAGACAGACCTGAGTATCTATTGGTACAGGGTAAATACATTATACTTCTCTGTTTATTAAATTATAAAGATTCTCAGCATGATATCAAACATTTGCATATTAAAAGAAATCACAAGCATGGGTCTCCAGGCCAAAGCAGATAGGGGCATGGAAATAAAAAATAATAATTAGTAGTAGATCAAGAGTATCTGCACACCTTGAGAAAAAAAAGCCATGAGGTGTAAAGTAGATTCAAGATTATGTATAAAGGGACTCCTCTCTGGTCTGGGATAACATAGAGTAAGTCTGAATTTCCTCCTTTCTGGGGGAACTCATTCTTATAAATATACGCTGAATTTCCCCCTAAGATTATACTTGAGCAAGGAGAGCTACCTATACTGAAATGAAAAGGAACATTTGGAAGTAAGGTGTAAAAAGAAGGCAATATTTTTCTAAATAAATGAGAAAATTAAAACTTTGGTGATCCATCATTTTTCACTGGATTAACAGCCAATAAAGCTCAGGGCCTAATCCAAATACAATGTCACAGTTAAAGGAACATGATCTCCAACTGTCTTAGTACTTCTCTGGTAACCAATAAAGCCCATCCTTTACCATTTTGGTCACAAAGTATAATCAGTCAAAATGAAAGCATCTTGTCCTATATCCCCTGTCATCATTCAAACATGGTGCATTTGTATCCTGACCTATATCCCCTTCATCATTTGGCACTAACTGTAACCATGTGGGAGTTTTGAGTGCCTGATCTAATGACCTCCCTCTTCTGTACCAAGCTTTGAATGCCAATTTTCCCTAGACCCTAGGCGTCATTTTTGCCCTCTTTGTTTACTGATTTACCTGAAGTCATTACCTGTCAGTTTAGGAGCTTTTGAAACATTGTCCTCCATGAGATCATTCATATCCTCATTGAAAATCCCAATACATAAAAAAAGTCAATACTAAAAGAGTAAACAACAAACTCCTCAACAAATAACAGGTAAAAAACATAAAAACTAAAATGACCAAATGTCTAAATGTCCTCAGAAAACCTCAACAGGATGAAGAAGAAAGCAGTCTGGGAAAGGCATTGCTATGCCTTGAAAGACAGGGACGATATTTCAGCCTTAATTGCCCGCAATTTTCTCTGCATTCATTATGCTCATTCACAAGTCTAGTATTATTTTGATGTCATTATTCTGCAGATAGCCTTGTTTTTATATTTTTTTAAATATAAAGAAAGGGACCAAAAAATAAAAATAAAAAATCATCCTAAGCCTGTCAGGCGAACCGTTCTCTTCTCAGAGGAAGAAAGTGGTTGACTCCTGTCAGCAGAACTATTCATTGCACACAATTTCCCTAGAGCTAGAAAACCAGTGTCCAGAGTGTGACTTGCAGTCCTTTTGTTCTCAATATTGACAGAGGGGTCAGATTTGTGGTTTTATTCCTGAGTTTGTTTTGGGCCACAACTCCTCAGCAGCAGCATTCTTATGAGCAAAGGCAAACACACAGCTGCCTAGGATTTAGAGCTTTGCTCAAGGTCGAAAGGGGCACCTCCTCACAACAAGCTTCCGTGAAAAGCCCAGGGCACCAGCAAAATCAAAGCTATTTGTTAAGTCATATCAGGCAGCCAAGAGCACCCATTACGCTCTGTTTGTAGAGAATTTAGAGAATTAAAATGGAATAGAAGATATGGCCCCTTCCTTTTAGGAAAGTGAAATCTAATGGAGGGAATAAAATACACAGGCAAGAAAATGCGACAGTGACAAATGAAAATAGATAGAAACATTTACAGGATAGAAGCAGAAACATGCAAAGACATTCACATGCTAATTGGACATGTACAGAGATATACACTCTTGGGCTAAAGCAGCCTGGGAGTGGCTGAAGAAAAGTCTGGGAAGGTATATCTTTCATGGTGTGAAAAATAGGATTTTTGCAAAGATATTCCAGGCTTAGGTCAGATCACCTGATGTCTCAGTCCTCCCCTGGCTCCATATCCTGTGTATCCCCCTCTTCTATCTGGTGCAGAGAATGACTGCAGAGAACGTAATAGGAGAGGGGCAGACACTTGGGACAGGGGTGGGGAAGGAGTTAAAAGAACGTGAAGGGGAGGATCCTTGGGGAATCTGTCTGCAGTTGGTAGGGTGGACATGTGCAGCTCCCAAAAGGCTACAAATGTGTCTCCATGCCTGTAGATGAGATAGGGGAACAAGCTCGCCAGTCTAGAGACACCCACCACACTTTGAATTCTGCCTAGTAGATTATATTATTTGAATGTAAGATACAGAACTGATGGAGTAATCTTAGAAATTCTTTGTAACATTTGCCTGGCTGAGGGAGGGGGTAAACCACTCTGTTATACGCCCTCCCCACACCCTGCCTCTGGTCTACAGACACGCTCAGAGTGGAAGATGGACACATCGAAGTAAGCCGTGGAGGATCAACCAACCCACTGTCCAATAAAGACCATCCGACTATCCCACCTGCTCCCCTCCTTGGTATGAGGCATAAGGCCCAGATTACAGAGAGGTGGACATATGTAAATGTGAGGTATGTGGCAGAGAGAGAAGTTGACCTGGGTATGGAATGTTCCCAGAGCACACAGAGCATGACTTAACAAATTTACCTTTGATTACCTTTTTGGATGTATTATCCAAAGACCTTTCTGTGCAGTTTGTACAATAAGCTGGCTTTCAGTGAACAAACATTGTAGATTATGATAAAAGCACACAACTTTTTATTTGCATTGGAATTGTATCCCAAACATGATGCCTCCCCCAGTGCATAATCCCCCAGGGATAACCTGCAAAGTAGAAGAGAGGGCCCACGATTCCTCGGGTAATGAGTCTGAAACTTCCTGAGGCTTCACTGGGAAGTGACATTCTTTGTCCTAAATTCTAGGTAAGAGAATGGAGTAAAGTATCCCATGAACCCACTCCAACAAGTTTCCACAGAAATTCTGCCTGATAAAACTTAACTGGTTTATGCTAGACTAGTTAAAAATTCTGAGTATGGCAAAAAAATATATACATTAAATGTTTGCTAAAGTGTAATTTATGTCCAGATAAATGCCCCAGAGAGACTTCGGGGACAGAGTTATTCCTCTCCCATTGCCTTTTTATACAAAATGAATTCTTTTAAACTATATACATAGACAAAATTAATATCAAATACAATCAGAAAAAGGTGTGCTAAAAGGAGAATTAATTGTGCATCCTTGAAAACATGCATCTTTCAATATTCCTTTGTAAAAATTATTATTTTAAAGATTATTTCTATGTTTTCTTTCATGATGTTTGCATTTCAGAAAGCAACTAGGGATATCATGAGGAGAAGAATTTGTACTAACAATGAATAAGTGCTCTGTGACTTGTGCTTTTACAAAAAGGAACATTACACGTGACATCAGGAATAATGAACTGCACGACAGCAGTGGAAGAAATCCTGGAGGTCTTTCCTGTAAGGGTTAGAATTACCACAGGCTTCCGCCCCCATCACTGGGAGCCTTCAGCGCACTGTGTGGCTGTCGGCCTGGAGGTGAAGTCAGGGCCTGCACCATTATGTGCAGAGCCTCATCTGCAGGGCAGGGACCAGGAAACAGCCCAGAATCCATATAATTTCCTTAACAATTAAAATTTCTCACTAACAATTTATAAGTGAGTACATAAGAGGTTAATTCTACAGGGAGCAGGAGAGAAATAGCTATTAAAAACAGGACAATCATAATTCACCACAGGAACAGTTGCCAACATAAAATTTTGGCCCAAGGTACTAATATTGAGCTATGGATTGCAGCCTTTAGTGTGACTATGACCATCTACAATTAATTTAAAGGAAATGATTTCCTAATTAGGACTGCCACCCTTCTAGAGCCTGTGGGTAGAAAGTAGGAAAGGGAAAAAGAAAAGAAAAAAAAAAAAAAGACACCTCTACACACTAATTTCATGATCTTTTCTATTCTTAATGTTTAGCTGGCTTAAAGTAGCTCTAAGAAAATGAGATCGACAGCCCTAAAATTTAAGTATGGCATTAATTCTCTTTTTAAAATTAGATTATTGATTCTCTAAACATCGGGTTGCTAATCAGCACTTGTCCCTGGAATAGAGTTTTATTATATTGACGCAACATCGAAACCAGGAAGGACTGAATTTCACTCCAAGTTTTTTAAGTACCTGAATATGGAGCACTTACCCTTTGGGGTCCTATCTGTTCCTCTTCCCGTGACGGGAGGTAAAGGGTATGGTGGAAAGAACTCAGGCTGGGGCGTCAGAGGGCCGAGGGTTCAAATCCATCCCTGACTAGCCCTAAAGCCTCACACAAATCACTTAAGCCCTCAAGGCTTCAGCTTCTGCATTCATACGAAGGGGATAATTACGATCATTGACATCTATCTTAAAAAGTCACAATGAGAATAAAATGATACAGCATATGCAAAACTGACTCACGGTGGAAGGAAACAGGTGACTTGGTGGCAGATATTTGTGCTGGCATGCGATAGGTACTCAAAAAGTTGTTTGTTCCCTTGCCACCAAAGAATAGTGAGGAAGTTCGGAAGCTTTTCACTCCAGATAATAGCAAACACAGCTCAAAGTGGCTTGCACAGAAAGGAAGTCATGCGCTCACATCTCTGAAAGTCTGGGGATAGCGTTGGCTTCAGCCATGGCTTAATCCAGAGATTCAAATCGCATCTGTAGGCTTAGTTCTCTCTGTCTCAGGCTCTGTTTCCGGTGTGCCGGGCTTACCCTCAGGCCGGATTCCCTTGAGGCAGCGAGATTGCTACAGCAGTTCAAAGCTGCACGTCTATACACTGCTGTATCCTGAGGAATAATGACAACAATGGCAACAGCAGCAACTGATATGTATTGATCTCTATGTCAGGTGCCTTTCTAAGCATTTTATATATATATACTCCTCACTACAGTCTCATTATGTCTGTTTTACAGATGAAGAAACTGAGACACAGGGAGGTTAAGTAACATCCCCAGAGTCCTCCGGCTAGATGGCAAGCAACCAGGACTGGAGCCCAGTCTGGTGCTAAATTTCGTGCACATAACTTCTTTGCTGAGTTCCTCCTCTCAGAGCACCAGCTAGGAGCTGCTGACAGCTCGTTGGGTTTGATTGGGTTGTGTCCCTTCCTGAACTAGTCACTGTGGGCCACTGGTGACAAAATACACTGATTGCCTTAAAACAATCAGGAGCCACCCCTGGAGCTGGGAGTGTGGTCAGCCCATCCACAACTTATCACTGAGAAGAGTGGAGGAGTACTTGCCAAAAGTTCTAGGCAGCAAGCATCAAACGTGCCCTAAAAGAATATAGATATAAACTGTAGTTGGAGTCTCCAATACGCTTGCAGTTTAGAAGAAAAGCACAACAGGTATGCAAAGGCCACAATTATAAGTCACTCAACCACATTCCTTATAGCGCTGGAGCAAATTACTCACTGTCTACATGCCATCAGGATGCCTGCAGGTGAGCTCTGGCAGGTAAGGCTCCATTCCTTGCTTTCTCCTGCCCTCGTCTATTTTCATACATCTATTCAATCACCTGTTCATCCATCCATTCATTCAACAGATGACGGAACACCTGCCTTGTGCCACGTATGGCTGGCACTGGGAGTTCCAGGGTGAACAATATGGACACAATCTCTGCTCACGTGCAGCTCACAGGATGGTGGAGGAGCTACTGCTACAGTCACAGTGTAACAAGCAGTTACAATAGGGAACTCTGGCTGGGAATGTGCGGTGCGATGTATAAACCCATAACAGAGGACTCTAACCCAGGCTTAGGGTTCTCACTGATTCCCAGGAAGAAACGACATCTAATTTGAGACTCAAAGGAAAGTAGGGGGTTTGGCTAAACAAAAGGTGGTTCCAAAGAGGAACTCAGAAGCTCCATCTTCCAAATCTTCCAAATCTGTGAACCCTGCAGCAACACCATCCCATGTCTTCACTATCTTTAAAGCCTCCATTAGAGCTCTTCTAAAGAAATTAAAAATTTGTGATTACTTTAATTGATCTGTATATGCTTTGTGTTGGGTAGGGTTGTGTTTATTGAATCATGTCCCTGAAGCCCTAGAGTTCTCAGGGACGAAGGGGTGAAAGTGAAGGGTGGAGATGGGAGAGCTGTTCTTGGGGAAGGGCAAAGAGGCTGAGTGGGGAGACTCTGGGTCTCCTTTCCCTGATCCGACCAGACCAGCTTTGCTTTTATGCTTTATATAGTGGAAAATGTAGTTATATATTATGGGTGGGCAAGGTCCTACAGCTCAAAAATAAAGTCTGAATAGCTCTGAAGTAGAATATGGATTTATTAGACAGAGCTCCTTAAATTTATTGTTTCTGACCATTTGTCTGCATGCATTGGTGATGAGGTTCCTGGCTGGGAGTATAACCATCATGGTGACACAGTCTCCATGAGAAAGTTCTGATTTGGCTTACATATGTCAGAATTTAAGGTGTTTCCAGGGAATGCAGCCCTCTACAAAACTGTCTAGATGTGGCAAGTAAGACATGAGAAGTTCCACTGTGTGCTTTTAGACTTCAATGACGAAAGGGTGGACTTTTTGCTGGGAGTGATCAGTGATGTTTTCACACAAGGGGTGGCCTCTGAACTGCATTTTGCTGGATTTCAATAGTCATAGGTGGGGGAAAGGAGGGCTTTCCAGATCAAAGGGAAAAAACTGAGAACAACGTGGAGGCAGAAGTGCAAAGCCATGTGTGAGAACAGCAAGCGGAATAATTTGGCTGGAACTTCAATATTCTGTGGAGGAGTTGTAGGAGATTAAACTGAAGAGCTTGGCAAATATGGTCAAGGAGCAAGAATGACAAATGATTTACTTTCCCTCCTCAGGGCATTTGCACTTGCTCTTCTCTCTGCTTGGAATGTTCTTCCCCAGATCTCTGCATGGCCTTCTCATCATTCCGGTCTTTGATCAAAGTTATTTCTTCTAAGAGGTTGACCTGGACCAACCTGTTAAAGCAATGCCACCTCTCCTCAGCAACTTACTCTCTAGCCCATAACTACTTTTCATTTCCTTTAAAGCACTAAATTACCTTGTTCATTTGTTTACTTGTTTAGTATCTTCTCACTAGAAGGCAAATGTCATGAAAATGGAATGTTTTCTGTCTGGTTCACTGCTGAATCCCCAGCACTGAGTGAAAGCATGGCACATAGTAGGTGTTCAGTAAATATTTGTTCAATGACTGAACACATATGTTGTTCTTTAGTCAATGGATAATGAGGAGATATAAGAGTTTTGAGTAAGGGTATGAAGCAGTCCCTGCAGTATTCAAGAAAATGTCACTTTCATTTGAAAATTTCAGTGGATTTTAGGATGAAAGGATTAAAGGTGGGGAGATCAATTAAAAGGCTATTTTCACAGTCCAAATAAAGGGTAATAAGAGCCCGAACTGAGGCAATGACAATGGGCAAGGAAATACGGGATGGATGAGAGAATTGTGAAGAGCAAAGGCATATTGCCTGCAGACTGATTAGATATGAAGGGCAAGGACACGAGATTTGAGGGAATTGTGGTGTCTTACTTAGAAAGAGAGACTTTTGGAAAAAGAACTGAGTTCAACTTGAAACATCTTGAATTCTAAGTGGCACAACATGTGTAGGAAGTAGAAAATCAAGTAGGCCATGTATGCCCTTATCTGAAAAGAGAGATTAGGGGAGGAAATAAAGATTTGAGAGTTAACAGCTCAGAGTGGTAGTTGACCTCTTGATAGGGAATAGGGTCTCTGAGGGACGGTGTAGAGTGACATGAGCAGCAGGCTGAGAATCGAAGCGTGGGGAGCAGCTGTATTTCAAGGATGGGAGAAAGGAAAGGAGCCAGCAAGCCATGGGATGAGCGGGAGGTGCAATTCAGGAAGGAAAAAGTGAATTGGGAAGACAGAACATTTCGAGGCAGTCAGAGGATGCCCAGAGATGAATGATGCAGGTCGAAGACAAGAGCCTCTCATTTCTGTCCCTGCAATGGAAAGGGCAGCATTTAATGCACTCTACAGTTTATTATCACTAAGACCTTCTTCCATATTTCCACTTTTCCTGGAATCCCGCACACACTTACAGGTAAATTCTGTGTAGCTCCTCAGCAAGCACACCTGTTCAAAGGCCCTCAACAGTTTTAAAACTCAGTTGCTCCTTAATGCTTTCCTGTATGTGATTTTTTCTTAATACCCAATACCTTATGTTTGAGATCTAGTTTGAATCGCTTAATTGCTAGACATTACTTAACACATCAAGAATAGAACCAGGTAAATCACAATAACCATAATGATCTATAATCATTATCATTTACTCATGATCTCATTAACTCTGCTAAAGCTGCTATAGGATATAAAAAGGAAAAAAGACATAATGACTTCTCTTTCCTTTTACAAAGTCGGGGACTATGTTTCTAGTCTTCTCTGCAATGTGTCTCTATATCTCTTGGTTTGGTTTTGTTTGGTTTTGTTACTTAGGTCTCACTGAATTTAAATGAAAGTGGAATTTTTGGTTCAGAAGAAAACATGATAGCACAAAAATTATGCAGAGGCATCACTAAGGGATGGTAGAGCTTTCAACCTCTCTTCAAGAACCCCCTACCTGGAGTTATGTTATATAAAACAACTGTTGCCCTGCAGGGCTTTTACAATTAGACTGATCAGACTTCTCCTTCATCAGCCACATCTATTGAGCATATAGGGAGTGGGAAGGGTTGAGAGGGAAGCAGCAGCCTTAGGCTGCCCATCCTGGGGTTCAAGGTTGTATCTCTCACTCCTGCTCCAACAGGATTGGCTTAAGATGGAACTGAGGTGGAAGTAAACCTGCAAAGGGAGGCCATCAGTGGGCCCATGGGTGGGAGGCTGGCAAGGATGGACAGGCAGGACAGATTGAGAAGACTCTCTGAATGCTGGGAGGAAAGTAGAGGGTAGAAGTCCCATCCGGATGAGAGTCAAAGTCATGAAATGTGCCCCCGAAGCGGTAGATGCCCCAGGTAGCCGGGCTGGCAGAATTCTAACATCTGTGGTGCAAGGAGTAAGTGACTGGCTGCATAGTGAATGGCTCGCTGGGGGCTGGGAGGCTCAGAATGTCCAGCTTGTAAGGGCTCTGGAAGGTCATCCAGCCCAGTGATCCCTAAACCTGCCTCTGACCTAGCACTTAATAAATAAGAAGCCCCCGGGTTGAGCCAGGCCAAATACTTAAATGCTCCTCAGGTGATTCTTGTGGCCTGGAGTGAGAGCCAGAGATTTCATATTTCTAACAAGCTCCAGTTCATGGACCAATTTTGAGTAGCAGGGTCCTAGACTGACTCCCCAGCAGACACTTGCATCTTCTCTACTATACCCCCTTCAAGAGGTCATTCGACCTATGCTTGATTATCTCCTGTTAAGGGAACCTCATCCGCTCTTATGGGACCCATTCAAACTTTATCCCTCCTAGTAGAATAGCTTGTGTGTATGCGTGTATTTCCTAAGTCCTGTTATTAAATTTCATAGCCTATTCAATCCTTTGGCATCTGTGGCAGAAAATTATTACTTATGTTTTTCTACCATTTATCACTTTAAAGGTTATACCATTAACTATAGGTTTTTGGTAGAAAGTATAGATGAATGAAGGGACAAATACATCATATCCATAATACCACTGACTAGAGATACCTGCTATTGAAATGTTGGAGTGTGGCCTTCTAGCTCTTCCTTGTTTTGATCTGAAATCTGACTCCTGTGTCTTTCCCTCTCAAAGTCACAGAACAAGACTCAGCTGGGGCCCTTTTGCCTGACGGCTTAGGGCGGTGGCAGCAATTGTCCACTGGCTGACGCTGGGCTGCCCGGGGTCTTTCCCACTGACTCTGTGACCCCCACTCCTCACAGGAGCAAATTTGGGGTAGAGATGCGAGGACGGCAAACTCAGACCTTCTGGGTGAAGATGACACTGCTGACATCTGTGGGCTGTTTTTTCTAGTCATCAGCATGGTTTTACAATGAGCCATTGTAGTTCTTTCACTTGATACTGCCTGTCACCAATGAGCAAACATTTTCAGGAATCTGACCACAAAACAGAGTGCTTTTCACTGGGCGAAGCAGATTGGCTCATGGCCAATCACGTCTTCATCCTTACTCAGTTTCACGGGTATTAGGATCAACTGAATGAGGACTCTTGAGCTGGGATGCCTGCAATCACAGTGCAGCCCCATCGTTTATTACTAACTCCAACAAGTTGGACTCGTTATTTAACCTCTGGTACGCCTTAGTTCCTTCTCCGTCTTTAAATGAGGATAATACTACTACCTACACCACAGGGTTCCTATGTGGATTAAATGTGTTAATACGCATAAGTTTCTTAGAACAGTGTCTGACTCATGGGAAGAACCAAGCAGATGATATCTAAAATGCACACATAACACAAACCCACAAAGTCAAGCTTAATGGGCAAGATATATTGAGATAAGGATATGAGCTTGGTGCTTCTTTGCACATTTTAACCTTGAGAAATATTATAATTGGGTAAGAAAAGGCTACCAGAGTGCCCAGAGCCAGCTGTGATAACGAGTACATTCTGCCTCAGAAGTCAGAACCGAGACTGTTATCCGAGGCCCTGAGCCCGCGTGGAAGGGGCTGTCCTCTGAGCTGTGAGCACAGCAGCTGGAACAGCGCAGGCGCTCAGTAAATGCTCATCAGCGAGTACCGCTGTTGCCACCTGCCTCCCCATGGCTGGTTCTGCCCAGTAGGCCAGCTTAGAGATGCCCTGGGATTCAGAGTGGGAAACCTGAAAGACTAGTAACATTTTGAGTTAGGTCTAGTTCTCTAGGACAGGCCACTGGGGACTCCATGTCACTCCCTTTGCACACTGCTGAGACCTCTCGCCGGGCATCGGATGCTCTGAGTCTTGAGAGCTGTACTGAGTCCCCAGGGAGTCACTGGCTCCTCTCTGGGCAATTAGTGCATTACCACAATTACAGCTAGTTTTCTAGAAAGCTGCTAAATGGCACCCTGATGACAAGAGAAAGATAATGTTCAACCCTATACACCTAACTTCCTATTAGAAAATTACTTAGACACTGGAGACAATCTGGCTCATTAATAAGTTCATTTCTGTGTTTTCTCATCCAGACTATAAGTAGTTTACCCCATACGCTGATCCCTGGATTTATAACCCTTTCTCTTTTTTCCCCTCTTTGCCCATCTCTTTATTTATTTTTTAACAGCTTGATTGAGGTATAATTGACATATAATAAACTACATATATTAGAAGCATATAATCTGTTAATTTTGACATATAGATGTCCCTCGGTATCCTTGGGAGATTGGCTCCAGGACCCTCCATAGATACCAAAATCTGTGCCTACTCACATCCCACAGCCAGCCCTGTGGGACCTGCATATAGGAAAATTACACCCCCCGCCATGTATATGAGGCTTTCACATTCTGCAAATACTGTATTTATCCACATTTAGTTGAAAACAATCCACATACAAGTGGACCCTAGCAGTTCAAATTCATATTGTTCAAGGGTCAGCTATATTTTAAATCATCTCTTCATTACTTGTAACATCTAATACAATGTAAGTGCTATGTAAATGGTTGTTATGCTGTATTATTTTTTAATGTTGCATTATTTTTAATTTTTTTAATGAATACTTTCCATCCCCAGTTGGTTGAATCCACAGATGTGGAACCTGTGCATACAACTGGCCAACTGTACAGCAACATCTGTGAAACCAACACCAGACTCAAGCTAATGAGCCTGCCTTGTCCATCACCCTCCAAAATTTCCTCCTACCTCTTTGTAGTCCTTCCTTCCTGCATCTCACAGTACCACGCAGAATCCTGGGCAATCACCGATCTGCTTTTGTCACTATTGATTAGCATGCATTTTCCAGAGCTTTATATAAATGGAAATGTATCGTAAACACGCTTTTCTTTTCCTTAGTGCACTAGCTAGGACCTCCAATAGGATGTTGACTGGGAGTGGTGAGAGCAGAAATCCTTGTCTGGTTTCTGATCTTGGGAGGAGAGCATTCAGTCTTTCATACTTAGTTGTGCATTTTTCATAGATGTTCTTTGAAGAAATTTCTTTTTACTGCTTGTTTGCTGAGAGTTTTTATCAAGAATAGATGTTTGATTTTGTCAAATATTTTTTCTGCATCTATTGATATGACAGAGAATATGTTCATTAAAAAGGTGCGTTACATTGACTTTTGAATGCTTTACCAAGCTTGCATTCCTGGGATAAACTTCTCTTGATCATGATATATTATTCTTTTTATCTATTGCTGGATTTGATTTGCTAATCTTATGCTTAGAATTTTTGCATCTATATACTACTGAGGCAAGACTTTTTGTGTACTTGGCTCAGTTCGCTATGAACCCTGAGATTTTCTGTTCTGACTGGTGGGAGCAGACACTATTCCCAGCCCTGCGTGAGCCAGGCGCTATTACCTCTAATCCTCTGAAGGTTTCTTTCCCTCATATCAGGTAGTTTCCTCACATGTGTGCTCTGCTCAGTAGTCAAAGAAGCTGACTTTGTAGATCTCTGGGGTTTTCACTCTGTGTGGCTGTCTCCACTTTGGTCATCTGTCCTGTGATCCCTAGCTACCTTGATGTCCCTAGACACCGACACTGAGCTCCATCTCTTCAACTCCAGCATACACTAGGGTCTAACTGGGTTCCCTCTCCCTGTGCCTCAGCCTAGAAACATCCTCAAGGCAGTAAGCTGGGGCAGTTGAAATGTTCACTGTGTTTCCCACCTCTCAAAGGATTGCTGTCTTTTGTTGCCTTACATCCAGTGCCTTGAAAACCATCATCTCATATATTTTGCTTTATTTTGGTGGGGGGTTCTTTCATGTGAGAGAATAAATCTGCTTCCTGCTATTCCATATTGGATAAAAATGGAAGCCCCCACCATTTCTCTTTAAACATACGCTAATTATTTCCACTTAGTTGACAAATTATCTAGCCTCTCACCACGGAGTACAGTCTGTCAAATGCTTGAGATGGTGTTTTGAATCTAGCTTTTGTATGCATCTCTGGGAGTTACTTTTGAAATTAATAATATGATCTAGAATGTGTTTTATTTCCCTGTGGTCTTTGTTTCCTTCCTTTACCACTTAGCTAATTCCTGTCTCCTAATGGATTCCTCCCTTACATTTGTTACATATGTGTCAACTAGACTAATTGTGCATGGCACCAGGGCTTTTAAGTTGTTATTGATTCTTTCATCATTTAAATAAGAAATATATGTATGAAACCATTTATTCAATTGTTTAATAGCTGATGTCCTTGTCTAGTGGACAAGGGCATCTGGTGGATTAGGAGACAAAACTTTTTCAATCATATACAGTATAACAAAAACTTGGTAAACACAACCAAACTGATACTTATTGAAGACCTGTTATTGGCCAACTGCTGAGCTGAGGGTTGCCCCCTACATTATCTTAATTAATCTTTACCTTATAAGGTAGACATTTCTCCCCCTCCCATTTTTGTAGATAAAGAAATTGAGTTTCATAAATGTTAAGTAATTGCTGGAAGTCATTCAGCTGCTAAGCGGAGGAGCCAGGATTTGAACGCAGGTTGTCTGATTCCAAAGCTCAAATTCTTTCTCCTCCAACATATTGACTAAAGAAGAAATCAACCTGTTTTTGGTCATTGGACTTTTCAACATGGACTCACTAGTGTGCCCAAATGGAGAAAGACATAGTAAAATCCTCTCAAAGGCAACTGAGATGTCAAAATCATTTGAAGTAGACTTTTAATCAATGCTTTTCTTTCTACATCTCTTAACCTGAAACACTTTAAGCAGCAAATAACAACTACAAGTAATAAAGGCAGTGAATGGGATAGACTGGTTTCTACTTAGAAAAAGGTTTATCTGGCATATCTGAAATTTAGAGTCAACTCCCAAATAAACGCCATATGAATTCAATATCTAAGCATTAAAAGTCAAAGTCATAAAGTATTAACGTGAAATATTCAGTAATTTGTCATAATCTGGACTTTCAGGATGCCCTTCTGAGTAGGAAACAAAAATCCAAAAACCACATAGGAAAATATTTGACAGATATGACAACAAAATTTTTTTTTTTTTTTGAGACAGAGTCTCACTCTGTTGCCCAGGCCAGAGTGCCGTGGCGTCAGCCTAGTTCACTGCAACCTCAAACTCCTGGGCTCAAGCGATCCTCCTGCCTCAGCCTCCCGTGTAGCTGGGACTACGGGCATGCGCCACCATGCCCGGCTAATTTTTTTCTATATATTTTTAGTTGTTCAGATAGTTTCTTTCTATTTTTAGTAGAGACAGGGTCTCACTCTTGCTCAGGCTGGTCTCGAACTCCTGAGCTCAAATTATCCACCCACCTTGGCCTCCCAGAGTGCTAGGATTACAGGCGTGAGCCACCACGCTCGGCCAACAAAATTTTTAAATTTACATCTGTACCAAGCACACTACAAAAACTCCAAAGGAAAAAAAAAAAACTCAAGAAACAGAACTAGAAGGAAATATTTGTGACACATGTAATAAACAAAGAGTTAAATGTCTTTAATTGGACTATTCGCTGGGTCTCAGAATTAACTGCAAACTGAGGCACTTGCCACAGGGAACTTTGTCTCCTGGGCCAGCATCCCTCTGGGTAAGTTCTGGAGTCTCTCCTCACCCACAGTTCCTCAGATCATGAGTTAAACAAGTCTGGGATGAAGTTCTATTATGCCATTTCCAGGCTTTGTGATATTGGGCAAGTTTCCAAATCTCAGTTTAACGACCCAAGGGGGATAGCAAGAGTACTCAGCTCATAGCATGTTTTGTTTGTTTGTTTGTTTTGTTCGGGGGAATCATTTAGCATTGTCTCTGGTTTATCGTAAGTATTCAATAAATGAAAGCCACTGATCACTGTTACATTCCCAGTGTGAGGACAACATCTGGCACATACATTCCATAAGTATTTGTTGAATAAATCAACAAGAAATCTTACAAATCAATAAGAAAAAGACAATCCATAGAATAATAAGCAAAGGATATGGTAGGTAATATACAGGAAAATGCAAATGTTTGCAAACATATGGAAAGAGGCTCACGTGCAATAGTAATAGAAATGCCAATTAAAACAATAACAAATTGTCTTCTTTTTAACTTTTCAGGTTAGAAAAATAATTTAGCAAGTCCCCTTAGGCCTGCCCTGTGAAGAAATGGCAAATTTGAGGTGTGAATATGTGTAGGATAGGGTAGAAATACAGGAAAGTAAGTAATGAACTCAAGATTTTGACTACGTACTCACATTTCAGGAAAAAAATTGTTATTATCTTTTGTGGAAACGTAGCAAAAAAGTTACTCTTAGAACTGCCCTAATTTTGATTTCTTTTCTTTTTTTTTTAGCGGCAGAGGTATATTCTGTCACTGGATTAGTATCTGACAAAAACAATGTGTTTATCAGCAGGTACAAATTCAAAGCACTATTTAAATAGGCTCTGATTTTTGCCTATTTCATGAAAGCTCTTTGTCAAATAAAAACATTTATTGAGTCATCATATCCTAGGTACTGCTTTTCCAGTTGTGCAACCTACTGGAATTTTTTTGGGTGCCTTAGTAGCACTGGCATGAAAAATGGCCACCACAGAGACTGGAAGATTTGGAATCACCTATCCCAAATAAAGGATGAAAGCCCACTTTCAGCATGTCAAGGGACTGGAGTGTCCATTTGGAAACTGATGACAGCCCCCAACACCAGCAGAGAGAAGCACACACTACATGTGCTACAGCCAACCCATCAAAAAGTGGTGCTAGATAATTAAAAGTTAAAAAGATGGTGATCTAGCACCTCTTATATTTTCCTGGATAGAGCTTGAGCCCATCCTTTGAAGTGAGGTATCACAAGAATGGAAGAATAGGCTGGGCGCGGTGGCTCACGCCTGTAATCCTAGCCCTCTGGGAGGCCGAGGCGGGTGGATCGCTTGAGGTCAGGAGTTCGAGACCAGCCTGAGCAAGAGCAAGACCCTGTCTCTACTAAAAATAGAAAGAAATTATCTGGCCAACTAAAATATATATATATAGAAAAAAATTAGCTGGGCATGGTGGCGCATGCCTATAATCCCAGCTACTCAGGAGGCTGAGGCAGAAGGATCGCTTAAACCCAGGAGTTTGAGGTTGCTGTGAGCTAGGCTGACGCCACGACACTCACTCTATCTAGCCCGGGCAACAAAGTGAGACTCTGTCTCAAAAAAAAAAAAAGAATGGAAGAATAGGCACCACATGTATTCGCCATCAAACTGGCACCGACTGATCAACACTAAAGTGCTCAGGCCGGGCTTGGTGGCTCACGTTTGTAATCCTAGCACTCGGGGAGGCCGAGGCAGGTGGATCGTTTGAGCTCAGGAGTTCAAGACCAGCCTGAGCAAGAGCAAGACCCCGTCTCCAGTCCCAGCTACTCTGGAGGCTGAGGCAGGAGGATCGCTTGAGCCCAGGAGTTTGAGGTTGCTGTGAACTACGCTGATGCCACAGCACTCTAGCCCGGGCAACAGAGTGAGACTCTGTCTCAAAAAAAAAAAAAAAAAACAACACTAAGGTGCTCACACAGTAGTAATATTCTTTGGGGGTAGAGGGGTTGGGGGTGGGTAAACTCACAACTAATGGACACAGTGAGCATTGTTGGGGGGAAAGGGCAAGTCTCAAATCAGGGCTGGGATGTGGCAAAGTCATAACATGTAAGCAAAATGTCTGTACCCCCATAATTTCCTGAAATAAAAAAAGAATACACATTATGGATTAAAACCAATTAATATAAATTGGCATTTTTGTAATGTTATAATTTTTTTTGATTGTACATATCAGCATAATTTTTATGGTTGCAAATCCTGTAAACATTAGCTTGAAAGTAAGAAGTAAAACAAGGACCTATCACTGCTATTTAAAAAAAAAAAGGAAAAAAAAAAAAAAAAAAAAAAAAAAGGAAAGAGAACACCATAGTATTTTCTAAGATCTGATGTAGAAATTATAAATGTATTCTACTCAAGAGGGAAAAAGCTACATATAATCAATTATTGAAAAATTGAGTTTGAAAAATTTCTATTCCTGTCGTTTGCCCACTTTTTGATAGGGTTGTTTGATTTTTTCTTGCTGATTTTCCTGAGTTCTAAATAGATTCTTGTTATCAGTCCTTTATCTGATGATGTGTAGTATGCGAAAATTTTTTCCCATTGTGTAGGTTGTCTGTTTATTTTCGTGACTGTTTCTTTGGCTGTGCAGAAGCTTTTCAATTTAATCAGGTCCCATTTGTTTATTTTTGTTGTTGCTGTGATTGCCTTAGGGGTATTCATAAATTCTTTGCCACTGGTTTCCCTGATCATCACCTAAATGCACATCGGGGAAGGATACCAATTGGATATCAGACTGGGATGGGGGGTGGGGGGAGGGGATGGGTGTATGCCTACATGATGAGTGCGTTGCACACCCTCTGGGGAATGGTCATGCTTGAAGGTGCTGACTCGGGGAGGTGGGGGGTGAGGGGAGGGGATGGAGGTATGACTACATGATGAGTGCCAGGCGCACTGTCTGGAGAATGGACGCGCTTGAGGCTCTGACTCGGGGGATGGGCGGGACATGGGCAATGTATATAACCTGAGCTTTTGTACCCCAATGATGAGCTGAAATTAAAAAAAAAAAAAAAAAAAAAACAAGAGATGAAAGGAAAAAAAAATTGAGTTTTAAGATATATTGGCCACGTTCAATATTTTGTATTAAACAATTAGTAAATTTTTTTTAAAAAGTTAAAAAGAAGAGGAGGCAGGAGGAAAGAACACAATTCTGTTTTACTGTACCAAAAAACTTTAACTGCTTCATATACAGATGATTTCTACCAACCCTGACTCTCACAGTAGTATTAACATGCATATATTGTATGATTATCAATAATCAAGTTTTTACATTATGCCTAAAGCTGATTGCTGTCTTTTGAGCCAAAGGTTGAATAAATCCAATAAAATCACAAATAAACTAACACTCTTCCTGGTAGGTTTATGTTCAAAGGTAATAGAGTATAACATAAATCTATAATGGACTAGCCATGCCTAAAGCTCACTAGTCTCATGCAAGATGTTGGCTTTGAGAACTGCACAGAGCAGATTAAATAATCATCTAATTTACTATATTTCTGCTGTCAAGAAGCTAACAATCAGGTAAGAGATGTAACCATGTAGCTCTAACATGAGATAGAGGTTCTATGGGCCTCCTCTACATCTGACACTGGCCCTATGGACCTTTGGCCATTGCAAAGACATAGTTTGTTGCTAATTTGAATTTATGATCAATCCTCCATTTCATTCATCCCGATACCGGCTTCCCTGCATTGGATAAAACATCTCACGCCACATTCGTGTGCCCCTTTGTTATGTGGGCCAGAGGCTGGGCTACTTTGTGCTCTCTGGGGCTTCTCTTCCTTGAGTTTAGGAACAAATCCCGAGAAAAGAAAGGTGAGGGTACAAGGGTTGGAAAGGGCAAAGGACAAGCTGGGCAGCGCACACACTATTGTACGCAAAATCTGTCTTTAGAGGTGATGCGTCTGCCTCAGGCTGCATTCCTTCCCATGAAGCTTCTTCTCTATCCTTTGTCTATTCCCAGTGAAGACAGCCCCCTGAAGCTTCTCTATTCCTTCTGGAAACCTCACTGACCTCTTGGACATGTCTGAACCCCGCCCCCAAGTAAACCTGGCCTAGCATTTTGCACTGGGATATCAGACAAATAGTAAGAACCAGCTCCTATGCTTGAGTTATAACAGGAGAATAATTGGGGGAAATACTGACTACTCATATCTTTTTAGCAAAAACTTGAAAAATTAGTGTCCCTGTTAGCCACCTTGCCTAAATATCCTGGGTCTGCTGAACAACTATTTACACCTGCTCTTATTTCTCTAGGTAGAACGATTCATTTCTCTTCTATTTTCCTAGCTCCATTTCAAACAAAGCCCATCTTCCAAGGGACCTCAGGAAGACCGACCGTTGAAATTTCCCAATGTTATCAATAGTGGCTCCATTTTAGAGGGGAAGAGGAAGACATGGTCATCCTTTTGTCAGAAGGAGACTTAGAAAAGGGAAAAACAATGCTGTTTTCTCAACTTAATCTTTTATTTATTACTGTTGCATCACCAAATAATTTAAATTTGGGGTGACATTTTAATACAGAAAAAAATTTAAAACACCAGCATGTTTGGCATTTGAAATTATGCTGATTGGTCGGCATATTTTAAAACATATCAAATAAGACAGGCATCAGGTGTTTGACAAATTTTTACACAAAAATATTGTAAAAAAAAAGTGAAAGGGAAAATGTCAACAAATTTTTTAATAAAATTTAAAAGACAAATGCACAGAATTGCAGTAGGTGCAGTAGGTGTGTTAACTCCATGTAGAATTTAAAATGACTTTTGTGGTTTATAATCCTTTTAAGATTCAATCCAGAAAATTGCTTTGGAACAATGAAAACCTGAAATCAAATCATAAAACAGACTAACGGATAAAAACTGTAATATAAATGGACATATTTTATCCTTCTTGTTCAAAGTGAGAGCACATTTCTATTCTTTTTATAAGCACAAAGAAGGGTCTACATTAATTTGCCTTATAATAGTCATTATTTCCTCTTCAAAATTTTAAGTTATTTTTAAAACTAATCTGATTATAATATTTTTCTTTTTACTCTTACTTACTAAATCTATTTTTGTATGTATACCATAAAAAGAGTCAAAATCACATAGATGTTGATAGACATAAAGCCATGGGTGTTACAAAACAGCTTTTGCAAGGACTGGATTGTGTGTAGGGTTTTTAGGGCACAGATTTTTTTTTTTTTTTTTTTTTTTTGAGACAGAGTCTCACTCTGTCACCCAACCTGAAGTGCAGTATCACAATCATAGCTCACTGCAACCTCAAACTCCTGGACTCAAGTGATCCTTCTGCCTTAGCCTCCCAAGTAGCTAGGATTATGGCCAGGCACCACTATGCCTGGCTAATTTTTTTTTCTAGTTTTTGTAGAGATGGGGTCTCACTATGTTGCCCAGGTTGGTCTCAAACTCCTGGCCTCAAGTGATCCTCCTGCCTTGACCTACAAAGTGCTAGCATTACAGGTGTGAGACACTGAACCAGACCCTAGATTTTACTTTGAAATTATCCCCTTTGGATTTGAATTCTGCTTATAATCAGTGTCTGCCAGGCAGAAACTAGATAGAACAAGATCAAAACCCACATTTTCTTGGTAGGCTTTATTCCTTCTATTGCTGTACAACTTTTCAGAGGACATTGAAATTCTCCACCATAGTCTCTATGTGACTGGCTTTTAATGTATGGCAGCATGTCCCAAGGGCAGAGCAAATTATGCTACCTGAACCCTTTATCTGTAAGCAGCAATACAACAGGGCAATGTAAAATAGAAGACAGATTTATTTAGACATAAACAATGTAAAAAATATTATTCGATACAAGAAACATAAAATCCAATATCCCAATAAATCTAGCTGGCAAGCCTTACCTTATTGCTAAATGATTGCACAAAAGAACAAACTTTCTTTAATGTTTCCAGGTTGACAAATGCAATCTGTTCTGTCTACAGCCTTCTAACTTTGTCAGGAGCTATAAAGCCTTTTTCTCTGGGGCACCAATGTTTCGAGGAGGTTTACAGGATTTCAGTCTATCCTGTTGCAGCTTACTGGGGCCCTGCCCTTGCTTTTTGTCCCCCGATATTTATAAAAACAGCAGGCACTACTGGAGTGTAGTATCATAGAGTTGCTCATATTTTGTCTTAAAATTATTAATCAGTTATAAAAATGATGTAGGCCAGTGTATCTCAAACGTTAATGTGCATACAGATCACCTGAGGATCTCGTAAAAGCCAGACTCATATTATTTTGGGTGAGGCCTAGGATTCTTCCGTTTGAAAAAGTTCCCAGGTGTAGCCAATGTTGTGTATTCTGTGGTCCACATTTTGTGTTGCAAGGATTTATATGACTTCATTTTCAAAAGAAAAATACGACCCAAATGGTTTTAGAAACAAATTTCCAAGGATATCTAGGACTGTTATATTGGAATAGTTATTAAACTCTTTCTATGTGCCAGGACTGGGTTGGGCAATGGGGACGTGCAGATGAGGGTTCTGCAATCCTGTTGTCATGGAGCTTACAGGGTAGTAGGGAGCCAGGGCGATGGGGGAGACAGGGTGGAGAAGTGGACCACTTATATATTGCTCACAGTTGGAGCCAGAATTTGTGTTTTCCTGAATTCCAGACCATGGTCCTGCATAGCTTTCAGCCTTTTGCCCTCTATACAGCTGTCTCATATCCTACCTTCTCCCACCCTGCCAGGCCTCCTATTTTCAGCACCTTCTCGAAACTACATGGTAAATTCCTCTATTGCAAAGGCCCAGTCAAGAATGACTAATTATTCCCTGTTAAGGGGTGTGACTATTATCCTGTAACAGGAAATCCTGGCAGGGTTTTAGCAGGAAAATGGCACTAGAGGAGCTAGAGTTTGATCTGTGCTGTTGACTAATTACATCAGCAGCACCTAGGGCAGTGTCTGGCAGTAAGAATTCAGTAAGCATTTATTGAATGAATGAATGCATTTTGGATAGGCTAACTCCTTGAAGTGAGGAATGGATTGGGTGAGAACAATTCTTCTATGAGAGGATTAGGGAGAATGAGTGGACCATCTTTTCTATGCCTTTACACCAAGCTCTGAGGCTGCCACTGTTGCTTTAATCTCACGAAATCCCTCCAATAATCAGAGGGAAAAGTAGCTATAAACTGGTCCTGTCTGGGTGTGAACACAGGTTCCCTAACCCCAGCCCCGCCCTTTCTGTAGCTCACTACTACTTCAAAAGCATGTTACATGTATGATACTTATCACAGTACTATGTACAACAAATGCATGTTGCATGCAAATATACAATGATAGTAGAAAGTGTGACCAAATGATTAAGCATTCATGCTAGGGAGTCAAATAGACCTGGTTTCAAATTCTGCTTCTGCCATTTAATAGTGAACTTGGGCAAGTTAATTAATCTCTCTGAGTCAGGTTCCTCTTCTGTAAGTCGCAGTAATAACACCTACTTCATGGAACTGTTGTGAGAGAAAAAGCAATGTAATGTATGGAAGGAGTTTAGCAGAGTACTTAGCATGTATCCAGTGTTCAATCAATAGAAATCTTATTATTTGTTGTTATTGTTGGTAATAAATGTTCTTAAATTATATTTGGATGGATATAGACTGATAATAAAGGAAAATTCCCCCTTTTTCATTGGAAGGTTGCAAATAAACTGAAGATTTTTCAGAATAAAATGCAGAACGGTTTTTTCCTGATGGCTTAATTATAATCTTGCTTAAGGACCATGCCCTGAAAATGCTTTCTAGGCCTACAATCCTTTGTTTTCTCAGCTAAATAAAAAGGGCAATCAGAATACTGACCTACTTTATAAATTTTGTGAAGAATGCCAAACTTGAATGTTGAAAATAGTTTGAAAAATGCAAAGTAACTTAAGCATTCTAATAATTATCTTTTCCTCTGAGGTCCAATCCAAAACTACTCTAGTAAGCCACCAACTGAACAGTCTTTCTCTCCCAGCTGCTTGTCAATTGGTGCAGTGGAAATGCCCCCAAACAGTGTAGGAATACATTTTGGGAGTTGCCATGGCAACCTATAGACCACTTTAGAATGCCTTAAGTCTGCAAGACTCAGTTCTGTTACAGTCAAGATAATCAATCACAATATTAGACCAACTTGAAGTATAATGCAGACCAATTTCCATTTTTATTGAGTACATCATACTTTATATAATAATTTTTCCTCATAGCATGCATTTCACCTTATGTAAAAATACTAATAACCTACTATATCTGACAACTACTACAGCACTGTTTGTATCTAACCACATCTCATGGATAAATATTTATCTCTTAAATATCTTTTTTCCTTGAAAATATTTACTTGAGGATACCTGCCAGATTGAAATTTTGGAAAACTGTTAAATTTCTCTGTGTATTTTTATGCAAGGCCAAATGAAAATCTGGCTTACTGCTACAATTTTTTCAAGAAACATTGGTTGATCATTTAATGAGAGGTGCATATTTTCTTCAAACTCAATTTGCAGTTAACCTAATTGATAATTTCTATTCACAATCTAGTTGTATGTAGAGAAAACCAAGACAATAAAATATTTGACATATTAACAGTGCAATTTCTAGCTAAGAAGAAGATACAATTAAGTTGTTCTGATTAATCACATGATCGAAAGGAAGAGTACGAGTGCCATCAATCTCGGTCCCTTGTAAACAAAGAGGAACAATTAGTTTAAGACCACTATTTAACTTCCAGGAATATGTTTCCATCAGCAGTCAGTAGATTATGCCTTTAGAAGACATATCAGTTGCACATCTCAGCCCACCTTGGACAAATACTAAAGCCTTTGTGGGCAGCTTTGAGCATATTTACCTATAGTGTGTTTACCCGTGAACTTTAGACCCCTTCCTCTCTCCCCTGGAAAGCCCATTAATGATAGTTCAAGGATTTTTTTTCTCTTCCTCTTACTCTTGAAAAAAGATTTACTAGATTCAAGAACTGTGGGGATTTTCCTAGTATTTATATAACAAGATGGAAAATTTTCATTTGCCAGAATTCCAGAAAAAAGCTTTTTCCCAGGTAGTTGAAGCAAGAAAATAGGCAATGTTTTGGTATCACTTGGGGTCCTTTAGTTGCAGCTATGACTTTAATAGAAAAGAAATGAATGGTGTAGCTTTGAAAATTGAAGGAAAGGCTTTAGAAAGAAAAGGAATATGTGCATCTAATAGGCAGTTTCTTGTGGGGGGGGGGGTGCAACTGTCTGGATGAATCAGCTACAACTGACTCAAATGCTGGAAAAGAAGGGCTAGTTGGTGTAGCTGGGGTCATGAGACCTTCTATGAGGGACTCCAGGGCACCTCGACTGACAGTTTGCCCAAAATGGCATGCAGGGGGTGTGAGAAGGAAAACTGAGGCATTATTAACAAAGAAAGGGGTATGGACAAGAGGACAAAACAGGCTTGTAGGACTCTACAACTAACCCAGGGGCTTCGGGCAGGATAGAGGGTGTCACATTAGCAGGGAGGCCAGTAGGATGGCACCAAAGTGCTGTGTGTGTACACGGTTATCTTTTCCTCAGACCCCACAAATCTTCAGGGAAACTCCAAATATCAGGACATAATTGGTGGGTTTGGATTTCTTGGGGAAGTCAGAAAGATGCAGCTCTGTGACTGAGGCGGGTGTAGAGAGCAGAGTGTAAAAATCCAGTGAGGACTCAGGAGGGAAAGCCGAAGAATACCTAGAGAAATACAGTCGGGATGTGCCAAGACTGTGAGCAAGATGATAGGGGGTAAGATGGATTTCAATGCCTTCCAGTGACGAGGAGCAGCCTGTAACTGGGGAGAGGTTGGATGACTCTTTGCTCTTATCTCTGAAATTGTTTCCAGGTGAGAAGAGGTCTGGTGGCATCCAAGCAGTTCAAGATCCAGAACAAATCACCCAGGTACTCAGAGCCTGAAAACAATAATAGCACAGGAACAGACGTGGTTATATTAACATAAAAGACAGCTTTGAACGAAAAATGTACACAGTATTTGATTTTAGAGATAAGAAAAGGAAGGGGCATCTCTTGAGTTTTGCTTTGGTGGTAGTGTATAAGTTTTGAGTGGTTGTCATGGTTACAAAACTCCAATCTTTCTGAGTATAAGTTGGTGGGGACACTTGTACCTGCCTCCTGTCCCACCTCACCATCACGTCCCCCTCATCCCCAAATATATGAATGTGGCAATTGCCCTGAGTCACTCTACGCTAAGCAGAATTCTGCTTATCTGCATTCTATTCATGTGGACTATGCTAATTTTTCCCTCATGCAGCGTGTGGGACACTAGACAAAGTATCTATCATGTGTGTTACCTGCTTATCAAACATGCATGAAAAAAAATAATGTAAAGACTGGCTGAGGCAACCTCTTGATCCTCAATTCCTGCAAACTCTCCTGCAGACAACTTTCCACTTTGATGGGTTTCAGACCCTAAGACTCAACCTTTTGGACTTTAGAGATCTTCACTTTTGTTTCATTTTATTACATTCCAACCATCCTGCTAAGAATATGTTAAGACATATCACTTTAAAGTTAATTAATTTGGAGTATTGTAAAATTCCTCTTGTGATTCTCGGAATTGTATGTGGGATGCCACAAAAATAAATGAAAATTTCTGATCTAGGAGCATGCACTTGGATGGGTCAAACAAATGATTCAAAGTTCTTTTGAGTTCTATTGTTACATGAAATCTGAGCTCCAACATTCAGCTTCTGTTTGATCAGAGAGGTATTCATCTCTGCATTTAGAAAATAACCAAAATATGTTGATATATGGAATGAAGAGTAAAACATGCTGATTGGCTGTTAGTATGATGACAAGATCTCTGAAACCCTTAAGCACTACTTTTAGTGGCCTAATGCTCTGCTTCTCCTCCAGCTATGAATCATCACCCAGTGTTTACCTAAAAACAAGTTTTTCCAGAGCTAAGAACCATTGAATGGGGCCTGATTATAGCAAATTATTCTCTCTGTTTAAAAAAGAATTATCTTTTGAAAGCATGCTAACTGTATCTTCGTATGAAACCTGCGGATATACGTAAAAGTTGTTTCATTTCTTAAAAACACTGAAACTTGCTAGACATTATTCGCCCTAATTATAAAACATAAACCACCTCCATGTTGGAACTGTGGCCTGCTTGGGAAGACAGTTATATTTTCTGGTGAATTTATAAAAGCCAAAATAAATTGTTCATAAAGCTGTCCAGGTTTGGAAAAGTGCTCCACCTCTTATTTCAAACCTATTCAACTTAGAATTACCTTCAACTTGATTCTTAATTTAGCTAGGAAAAAAAATCTTGGACCAGGGCTGGACCAAATTATGTGCTGCAGCAAACAGACTAATAATTTGGCACTCCTTCAAACCTATATTTCTTAAATATTTTTTCAATATTTATTTGAAGGTAGGGAAGGGAGGAAGGTGAAAAAAGAGGAGCCAGGGGTCGGGGAGAAGACTCTGTCCTTCCTCGGTTTCTCTAGGCAATTCAACTCCGGCTCAAACTTGCATACCCCACTCAGCAAAAGGAAACAGCTTCTGCAAAGTCAGTTTCTCGCTACCTACTGCTCCTTAGGCTTATTCCTTGATGTAGCCTTGATGTTGCAAAAGTGGAACCCAATAGGAAAGAAGGAGAAAACAATGTTATTCTTTTCCATACTGTCCTTGAAACCCTTTCTGTGACCTCGTTCTTTCCCCGCCAATGAATGAAATCTTGGCTTTTCTGTTCACTTGTAGATAATGTTTTAAAAGTTCTCCAGACACTTACAGGTAAACCTCAATATCAGTAGTTAAAATGTTCATTCCAATGTAATCGTCGAAAGTGCAAACTTCAGTCTAATGTAAGTCTTCTCTTCTTCCATATTGTGCAACTTCCAGCTGAAAGCTTATAATGGTGAAAAGCAGGCATGATCAGCCTGTTATTTTTTTCTCTGATTTTTATTCGTTTAGAACACCCCATTCTCATTAGACAGATTCTGACCTCTGCTCTGGGGTGATGGGTAGACACAAAAGCTAGGCAGCAGGAGAGGCCGCACCTGGCGGTACTGTTGCCATAAAGCATTGGCACTCTCTGGGCCTGGTGCATGTTCAAGGCTGATTGCTCCCCTGTTGGGTGTTGCTGAGGGTTTTTCTGAGATTTCCCAACTGGGAACCTGCAACTGTACTCATATAATCAGGGGCTGTATCTCCTTCCACTTGGCAGCTCCTCATTCCTGGTCCAGCCTCTGGTCGTATGCAAGCAGTCGATCTCCATGGCTGGGGGACCTATCAACCCTCCAGGCTGTCTGTTCAGGCAAAACCCACTTCCCAATCCCAATGTCATGCCAAGGCAGACGTTGGGAGACAGCTTCACCACGGCACCCTGACAACCTGGACTGTTTCCACACAGGCCACGTAGGCAAGTCTTCACTGAAAGTCCTGAGATTCCTCCTAGAACAAGGGGGGACAAGGAGCCTTGTGAGAAGCTGCTACAGGCGGTTTCTCATCTGCCTTTCCGTCTGGTGGGAGGCAGCCACAAGACTGTTCTCATCCATCTCCCTAATTTCAGTTGAGCACAGGGCTCTCCACCCACTTCTCCCCTCCGCCCCCTTAGGGTTTGGCTGTGCAAGTCTGTCAAACTGCTTGGCTGTTTAGAGTGGGCTCCTCAGCAGCAGAATGGACACTGCCACACCACCCCTCTTATTCAGCGTCACCACCCCCAGCCCTGTCCTCTGGCATCAGAGAAGAGGGAAACTGACCTATGGTGAACTTGCTTTTGCTGTGTGGTAAGACTCTGCCTGAAACCACTTTGTCACCTTACCATTGTCAGGTGCTCATTGTCAACTTACCGGCGGAATCTCAAAGTGTGGCCAGGCAATAAGCTGTTTCCATAGTGGCCTTTGTCACCCCCTTACCCACCAGGCTGCTGTGTAGAGATTGTTTCATCGCTTGACAGCAGCAAGCCAGCCATAGTCTTTCTTCTTTATGCTTGTCCAGTCACTGTTCCCTACAAACTTTAGAGACATAGGTCAAACGGTGTAAGTAGTTTTCCTTAAGCTCTTCTTTGAGGTAGAAGTAAACACACTCTATCACTCTAACACTGCCAAGGATGGGGTAGCCATAGTACTCCAGTAACTTTCTCCAAAAATCACTACTCCCACTTGACGTCTTCAGCCCAATCCTGTTTATATCTGCAAATGGATGTTTGCCTAAACCTGCAACATTAGTAGACCTTATTTGCATGGTGGTTTAGCACTTTATTTTAGAAATATAAGCATAACCTGACACCAAAACCTATTGTGTTATTCTCAGCTTTTGAAGTCTGAGCTTAAATGAAGATAGAAAGAGTTCTAAGTAAACTCTTTGGCTGGTTTACCATAACCCTACCTCGCATATTGAAATTATTCCTTCCAGTCAAAGAGCAATCTTCCTGAAGGCAATTCTCTGGTTAAAGACCAGGTTTACCTGTAACGTGTTACCTTGCTAGTGATGCTTTTTCATCCTTTACAGATTGCAACTCTAGGTTCATGTCCTAACTGGCCACCACTTAATCTAGCTCTGCTGCCAACCATGAAGAGGTTATATTCCAGGAGCCATGTTTTGTTTTAGGCCACCAAGCAGGCAGATTTAATTTAGAGAATCTTTAAAGTCTAATGTTCTCTTCTCAGTTGCCTGTGAAGGCAAGAGTTAACTTCTGAGCACATTAATCTCAATCACAAAGTTCTTGAATTTATAACCCTCTTGCTTGCCTTGGTTAAATAACTGCAAAGGCTGGAAAATTGCACTGAGCTTTTTAAAAGCTTGAAGCCCTGGGAGCTTTCATACTCCTTATTTGTCTCTAGCTAAATGTGGGTGCAGCAAAGCCTCTGAAGTGTGACTGGCCCTGGGGAAAAAAAATTGTGAAACAGCTGGTTTGATAGCAGCACCTCTGGTGCCCCCTTTTGTTGCCTTCTCTCCCATCAGGAGCACCTAATGCTCACATGCTTTCACCAAGACCTACTCATCTCAAGGATGAGCCCTGGTTCTGAGCCACACTCCCTCCCTTCCTGCTAAAACTCACCTGTTATTCTTCTCATAGTTCAGATAAGTACCTGTTCTGGGCTCATGAAGAGCGTTCTGGGTTTCCTTGCTTAGTTTTCTCTCTTCTCCCACCCAACTAAGAAATGCTTGGTTCTCCATATAGATTCTTTTGGGTTTTTACAATAAGAATACAGGGAAAGAGGAAGAAGAATGGAATAAATTAATAAATTTTTCCTAAAATGGTAATTGTCCATAATAGCAATGCATAATATGATTTACTCCCAACATATTAAAAGAAATTAAACTCTAATGGTATCAAAAAGTGGCACGTTTGTTACAATTGATGAACCTACATGAGCACATAATTATCACCCGAAGTCCATAGTTTACCTTAGGATTCACTGCTGGTGTTGTACATTGTGTGGGTTTGGGCAAGTGAATAATGACATGTAGCCACCATTGTAGTATCATACAAAGTATTTTCACTGCTCCAAAAATCCTCTGTGCTCCACCTACTCATCTTTCCACTCCCATCCCCAACCCCTGGCAACCAGTCCTCTTTCTACTGTCTCCATAATTTTGTCTTTTCCAGAATGTCATATAGTTGGAATCATACAATATGTACCCTTTTCAGATGGGCTTCTTCTACTTTGTAACATACATTTAAGTTTCCTCCGTGTCTTTTCATTGGTTGATAGCTCATTTCTTTTCAGCACTGAATAATGTTCCATCATTGGGATGTCCCACATTTTATCCATTCACCTCTGAAGGACATCTTAGATGCTTCCGCAAATTCCATAGTTTTGGCAATTATGAATAAAGCTACAATAAACATGCATATGCAGGTTTTTGTATGGACATAAGTTTTCGACTCTTTTGAGAAGATACCAAAGAGCATGATTGCTGGTTCATATGGTAAATGCTTAGTTTTGTAAGAAACTGCCAAATATGTTGATAATAGGGGAGGCTAGGTACATGTGGGGAAAGGGAGAATATTAGAAATCTTTATATCTTCTGCTTAATTTTTCTGGGAACCTAAAACCACTCTAAAAGAAATAAAGTCTGTAAAATTTTACTTCTACCCTCTTTGAGTTTTTCACCTGGGCCTGAGAATGAAATTGACATAAGACAGATCAACAGGAGAAAAGAAAAAAAATTTATTTAATACAAGTTGTATGTGACACAGGAGCCCTCATAAGGAAATGAAGACCCAAAGAAGTGGCAAAACCTAAATGCTTTCATATTAGGTTGAACAAAGAGAGGCAGTGGAGAAAAGTAACTAAACTATGAGGGGAGGCTAAAGGAAGATAAGAATTATTTTAACAAAGTCTGCACAGAATTTTCTCAGCCTCAACTTCCCATCCTTGATGATAAGAATATTACTTTCCTTCTAGTATAAGAGGGACATCTTCCAAATGGGAGTTTTATCTCCTGCTCTCAGGAAGAGAAAGGTCAGCATGCCCTTCTTGCACCTACTGTAGTTGTTGTTGTTTTTAGGTGCCTTTAGCTCAAAATAATCCTACATAAAGTGGCATATTTTGGGGTAGCATATATATATATATATATATATATATATATATATATATATATATATATATATATATATATATAATCTAGCCTCACACAGATATATGGTTGAAAAAGAAAGAAATATTTTAATAACATTTTCAGATAATTGTGGAAATTCTTTGATACCACAGCAAAACTCAACAAGCAGTAGGTACTTAAAGGTGAGTTGCAATGTGGCATCTGAAAGTATTAAATACAATATATCAATGAACTCTTGGTACTCTGTTACATTATAATCAATTAGTCTGACTTGCACTTTGATGAGATCTTTAACCCATGTATGATGTTTTAACATCATGCCTTGATCATTTGGAAAATACTGGTTCACTGAGTTGTGCAGATCTTCCAAATGTTGACGTATTTCATTACCCAGTACAAAAACATCACATTTTTAATATCACCACCGATCTCATCAGAGAGGTCTTTAAGTATCGGGAAGCTGTCAAACTCATGGTTTAGATACAAATTTCCCAAAATGTTAATTTTGACTTGAAAGCTTAGCTTTTATCATTGGCAACATACAGTATAAGTTATTTTCCTTCAAGTGATAGGCTCATTTTGTTCATTTTGGAGAACACATCTGCCAAATGCTCAAGTCCAGATAATGATAGTTTGTCTGTCAATTGTTCTCTCGAGTAAAGATGGTGTTCTGTGAAAACCCTGGCTAGTTCAGCTCACAATTCAGTCACGGGAGTGGTTTTCCTCCAGTCATCATAGATTGGCATGTAGCAGGAGCGCTTTACCTACATACTTCTCATTTTGTCAGGCAGAATATAAAAATGATGTATACTCAAGGATTAAGAGTCAGTAAACTAATCTGGACTACTTCATCAAGGACATTATTAAGTGAAACATAAATTATTTTATTTTTATATGCAAGTACATGGTGGTGAAGAACATACTGACTTAGACTAGTACAACTTGGGGTCATGGCTTTGATTCTTGCTAAATTGCCAGCAGTTTTACCCACCACTGTTTTTGCACATCAGTAGAAATTTCATCATGGTGAAAAAGGCAAACAATGTCTTCATGTTATTACAAAAATAATTTTGACCCCACAGAGCCCCTGAAAGTTTCTTAAGGACCTCTAGGGATCTGTGAACCATATTTAGAGAATCTCTGCTGTAAACAAATATATGAACAAAATGCAGCAACCACAAGATATTTCAAAACAACCAAAATCCTTTGTGTTTCTTAAATGCCTTGAAAGAAACAAATGATTCACAACAATGTTTCTAAAAGTCATTTTCCCCTTTCCTCCAAAGCTCTCATAGCACTCTTGTGCCTTTCTCTCCATCCCTCCCTAATCAGTACCCAAGATCATTAAATCCTTCTCTGTCTACCTCTCACCTACTTAGTCTCTCGTCTTAAAGGCTCAAAATAACTGGTTCAGAGATGAGAAGAGAAAAGCAATAGGAAAAAATTGAATGCTAATAGCATTACTTTTTGTTTCCACATTTTAAATATTTTTGAGAAGCTAATAGTTATATACTATGTCAAATATTGACTGTCCAAATGTTTGACATTCAAATGTATATGAGTTTGAATATCCATAAATCTTCCCTATACTATGGGGTCTGGCAGCCTGGAAAACACATTGTTTGAATTCCCTCACTGCCTTATTTAGATTCTGCCAATGCAAAGCATCTTGTATATATTTGGAAGGCAGAAGAAAAGACAGCCATTATTCTCCCCCAGCAGTGGCTGGTAGATGCCTGCGTTGATAGCAAACATGAAGTTTACAGCTCCTTCTGGGTGCGCTCTGTGAATTATCTACTTAGGTTCTTCAAGCAGCTGTAATCACCACTTATTGCAGTTCCTGGATTTCCAATGTCCTCAAAGCCAGCAATATGTTTCCATGAACCTTAATTGCCCCAGTCCTCCCAATAGTTTTGTAACTTTGTAATTCCCTTTGTATTTAATCATCCCTTCCTGCTATAACCTAGAGGGGCAAGTGCTTTCTTGGGAAAATCCTGACTGATAATAAAATTTGGTTCCAGAAGTGGTTCCAGGATGCAGAATCTCAAAGATAGGAATTTGGGATTTAGTTATCCAACCTTGTTAGATCAGAAAAAATTACCACCTCATCACCAGTGAAAAATGGAACACTGGTAGTCCACAGAAAGCAGTGGCAAAACAATTATCTATAGCTTTCTGGAATAACATGTATATTATAGAAAAGCCTTTGAAAGACTACTAACTATTACAATTGGGTTTTAAGAGGAAATAAAGATAATACAGACTATGGAATGGGCTGGCTACATCTAAATAAAAGGTTAGGATTTCAAATTCTCAGCTCAAGACACAGTCAGAGAACCAGAGAGCTTCTAGGACTGCCCTAAAAATATCTGTTATAGCCATATGGCTAATGTATAAAAATTGTTTTTTCATTCTGTAGGTTGGATAATTATAACTGAAATGAAATTCACAGACTTGCCAGGTCTCTTATGTAAAAGTTAGGGCATTGATTGGGAAAGAGCAAAAATTGAAATGAGGACATTTGGGTAGATTCCAATGACTCTGAGAATCATGAACTCCAAATCTTACTGAGCTTTCTCTTTTCCATATTTGAGATTAGCCGCCCCCTCCTTGCTTGAAGGCCCTGAAACAATTACCTTGCATAGGGATACAGCTGTGATCCACCTTCCCCACTTCTTATTGCCCCAGACTCATAACTAGAGTCACAGACCAACAGACCCTGGGGGGATAAGTATAGAGTCTGGCCTAGAAGGATGTAACAGACACACTGAAGAACGGCAAGATTTATAGTATCAGAAACCTGGAAAACAATTGTGGGAATGCAATCTAGTGGTTTTAGACAAGAGAGGAAGAAATATAATTTTGGATATGGCCAAATTTGTTAATGTGGGTGCAGTTACCATAGATTCTATATTCAATATTTAGCTTGAGTGGCTGGGAATAACTCTATAAAGAGTTTTCTCATGGGTTGACTAAAACTAGGAACCAACAGTGGCTTTCCTTAAATGAAACCGATATAATAAGAAGAAATTCAAAGGAGGATTAGGAAGGTAAACTTGTTGGCATGGATTAGTCATAGGTGACCTGCTTATCCACCCCTCAATATGGCCCCAGTGAGAGCTCAGATGAGAGCTCCTATCATTAAGGCATTGAGAAATATTTTAGTGAAAGGAGTACCAGTATCTTTGAAAATCTCAATGTTGTCTGTCCTTTTGCAGCTTAGGGATGACAGCATAATATAACTCTATTCAGATAGGCTACCAGGAGTTGCAGAGGACAATTGAAATCACTTAACCACCAGGGAAAAGGTGGTCAAGATTCTATTTATATTACTGGATAACCGGCCTGAGTCCTGAGCCAAATGGTTTTATCCACAGAGATTTTGGGCAGTGACTTTTTTTTTTTTTTTATCATAGTGTTCCTGGGACTGAAATGGATTGTCAACCTAATAAAATCTTAGTTCATTTGTAAATTAAAAAAAAAATTAAGTCTAGTGGACAGATTTCTGACTTAAATAGTCATCACGGAGAGTCATGGACTCTCACCAGTTTATAGGGGTCCTTTAAAAGGAAGGGAGGTTTGAACTTCTTGAAGAAGGACCCAATGAGGTTGCAACAAGAATATACTGTAAAATTTCTTCTTAGATTTCCCCAAAATGTAGTGCACCTATTTATCAGGGTGATTACACTCTGGGGAAAGGAAAATACCCAGACATTTTCAGGTTTCTGGGCACTGGCTCTGAAATGACTAATCTTTAGAGAATCTCAAAATTTTAGGATCCACCATTTAGAGTGGAGACCATGGAGTCAGATCATAAATGGAGTTTTGGCTTGACTCCATCTCTCAGTGGGCTAAGTGGATCTGTAAATCTAGCCTCATAGTTATTTTTCCTAGTTTCCAAAAACATATTTGGCAACTGGCAGAACTCATACTTCCTGACTCTTGAAGTGAGGATTATTGTGATAGGAAGGGCTAAGAGGAAGCCCCTAGAACTGCCCTCTTTCTGTGTAAATTAATAATAATTGTATACCCCTAGGAGGCTTTCAGAGATTGCTATCATCACCAAAGATTCGAAAGTTACAGCAGTGACGAGTTCTATCACATTCGCACAAATCTCCCCCATTTGTCTTATACAGAAGAAAGATGAATTTTGGAGAATAACAGTAAATTATCATAAACTTAATCAAATTGTGACACCAATTACAACTACTCCCTCAAATGTAATATCTTTTTGGAGCAAATTAATGCACCCTCTGGCATCAGGTATGCCACTATCCATCTGGCAAATTCTTCTCTATACCAATTCATAAGGACCACTTGTTGCAAACAGAAATGCTGTATTAAACCTCTGACAAATCCAGATGAGAGAAATATAGTCCAGACCCTTGGGCTTCTTGAGAAAAATCATGTTCTTTTTCACAGATGATTCTTCTGCTTTTGAGGAATAACTTCTGGAGTATTGCTGGACCCACGTAGAGACTGAAGGACTGAATTGGTCCATCAAGCAACCATACAGCCTGAGCTGCCCATCGTGAACTGGAAGTTAAGTAACGCCACAGATTTGAGCATGGGCATCAACACTCCATAATCACAGGCAAGTACAGTTGACTCTTGAACTGTGTCGTTTGAACTGTGTGGGTCCACTTACGTGCAGGTTTTTTTTTCCCTGCTAAATTTCTCTTGCCTTCACTTCCACCTCCTCCACCTCTTCTGCCTCTGCCTGGGCCTGAGACAGACCAACCCCTCCTCTTCTTCCTCCTCCTCAGGCTACTCAACATGAAGACAATGAGGATGAATACCTTTATGATGATTCATTTCCACTTAATGAATAGTAAATATATTTTTCTTCTTATGGTTTTATTAATAACATTTTCTTTTTTTAATATTTCAACACTGTATTTATTAAAATCAGAGGAGTTCCATGGCAAATTTATGCTATTTAACATTTTTAATTAAAAAAAAAAACAGCAATATCTCCTTCTGACCTCTGAGTCTTAAAAATACATTTTATGGTTGCAGAAAATTTACAGCAGAAAAGAAAAACACTGGTATGGGAATCTGAAGAGCAGAATTCAAGTTCCATCTCTGCTGGTATCACATTTAAGACATTGGGCTTTTCCAACAATTAAATTCTTCAACTCTATGGAAAAGTAAAATCCATTTACTGGAAACTTTTCATTCTATAGGCGAAAGTGCTGTGACCAGGAAAATGAAGGTCCTAAGGCTACTTAGCAACACAACAGGGAATAAGAGTCAACTCTTCTGATGCCCAACCTATTGAGCTTTTCTTTGGAATTGTTTGTCAACAGATTCAACTCCTATGAACTAAGCTATAGTAGGTATTTTCACATATGTTATCTTTAATGCGTTCCTTTTAAAAATCAAGCTGTTTTTATAGTTGTATTAGTTTGCTGGGGCTACCATAATAAATATCCCAACAGAAATTTGTGCTTAACCAACAAGAAATTTATTTCTTCACAGTTCTGGAGGCTGAACGTCCCAGATCAAGGTGGTGTCAGCAGGGTTGGTTTCATTCTGAGGTCTCTCTTCTTGGCTTGCAGATGGCCTCCTTTTTGCTGTGTCCTTACATGGTCATCCTTCTTTCTACGTTGTCTGTATCTTAATCTCTTCTTACAAGGAGAGCAGTCAGATTGGATTGGGGCTCACCCTAACATATCCCATTTTAACTTTTTTTTTTTAATTCAGGATATTCTGGGGGTACAAACATTTTGGTAACATGAAATGCATTTGCCTCGCTCAAGCCAGGGCCACAAGTTTCCATTAGCTGTAGGTTTACCCACCCCACCCTCTCTACTCCCCCAACCCCCTTACCCAACCAGCACCCAGTGAGTATTACTATCATGTGAGCACCTTAGTGTTGATCAATTAGTACCAGTTTGATGGTGAGTACACGTGGTACATGTTTTTCCATCCTTTTGATACCTCACTTCGAAGGATGGGCTCAATCTCTATGCAGGATAATACAAGAGGTGCTAGATCACCATTGTTTTTTGTAGTTGAATAGTATTCCATGGTATACATATACCACATTTTATTAATCCACTCATGTATTGGTGGGCACTTGGGTTGTTTCCACATCTTTGCATTTGTGAATTGTGCTGCTATAAACATTTGAGTACAAATGTCTTTATTATAGAATGTCTTTTTTTCCTTTGGATAGATGCCTAGTAGTGGGATTACTGGATCAAATGGTATTTCTATTTTTAGCTCTTTGAGGTATCTCCAAATTACTTTCCACAGGGGTTGTACTAATTTGTAGTCCCACAAGCAATGTAAAAATGTTCCAATCTCTCCACATCCACACCAGCATTTGTTATTTTGGAACTTTTTGATAGAAGCCATTATCACTGGAATTAGGTGATCTCATTGTAGTTTTGATTTGCATTTCCCTAATAATTAGGGATGTTGAACACTTTTTAATATGTTTGCTGGCCATTATTCTGTCGTCTTTTGAAAAGTTTCTGTTCATGTCTTTTGCCCATTTATTGATGGGGTTGTTTGATTTTTTCTTGTTGATTTTCTTTTCTTTAGCTTGCTTTATTGTAAGAATATAGTATGTAATACATATAGCATACAAAATATGTGTTAATTGATGGCTTATGTTATTGCTCAGGCTTTCAGTCAACAATAGGCTATCAGTAGTTAAGTTTGGGGGGAGTCAAAAGTTATATATGGATTTTTGACTATGCAGGGGAATGGTGCCCCTAACACCCTTGTCATTCAAGGGCCAACTGTAGTATAAACCAGATTACACCCAAGCAGGCCTTGAAGACACAGGTAAGCTACATAAGCAGTTGGCTCAGATTCCTGTGACACCGATTCCTGCTGCTTTGTCACCTCTCCTTGACCCATACCTACAGCCCTGTGATCACTTGGCTGAGAAAGAAACAACGTGGGCCTGATTTTGAGATGATTCTGCATGGTATACTAGCACTACTCCAGAACAGAGGCGTACTGCATTGCAGCCTTGTTCATGGCTGGTCCTCAAGGGCATAATGACAATGGTCTATGATGGCTATAGGAAGAAGCCACCGAAAGGATGGGAAGAGATACTTATATTAGTCTCCCCGAAGCCCATATACAACATTATATTTTAGGTATTGGAGCTTAAGACTTCAGCATCATCATGTCACCCACCCACCACCATTCCCCTCCATGGCACCTCACTGTGGCTACTATTTATTCATTAATATTCACTACATGCTCACCCACCTTCAAGACTTGTGTCGAGATAGTGCTTCTTTCTGAGTGACTTTCCCTCCCGACCCACAAAGCTATCACCTGATTAAAGCCTTTCTGGATTTCCCACTAACTATCACTCTCTCTTTTTCATATGTGTACAATTTCTTCTGTCTCTTCCCCCATCTTGTACTTTACACTTATATGGCCTCAACAAGGGCCCTGAAATTCAAATGCTTAAAGAGGTGAAGCAGGTGACCTGAATGTGTGACAAAGGCCTAGTAGTTGCACATTGCATACATTGGATTATTTTTACTTCTTTAAAGGAATATGCTGTCCTCCATTTTTCTTAAAACATATGGTCCCTTGGACTGTTCATTTCCCACTTCTGATATAGACATGGGTACAAAAATATTTCTCTAGTATGTTTTCAAACTGTTGCTAAATGGCCACCAAGGCTCAAGCTCAGCATTAGAAAGAAAGAGGGACTGGTGAGGAAGGTGTCAACTGAAGAATCACCCTGCACTCAGTTCCACGTCAGTGTGCTGGGAACGTGGAATTCATGGGGCTAGATCTGGTGTTTTTTTCTGTCGAAACTGGAAAGTCAGATTTTTATGTAAAATTTTACCAGTTTAGTCTCAAATGTGCTAAAGCACTGTGCCAGTCAGAAACTAAAGCAATCTACAGGCAGAAGGGGGCCTCCAGGCAACAATTTGCAACTTCTGCCTGTGGCCCCCTGGGCTCCCTGAGGGCAAGGAATGGGTCTTATTCACTTCCGTATAAGCACTTGAAACGATGACGGGCACATAATGCCTTCTCGTTAAGTCTTTGTTACATTTAGTTAAGTTTTAAAAAATTTAATAAAATTGGTGTTGTCTACAGCTAGAAATCCTTAAAGAAAGGATTTTTTTACTCTCCTTTTGTACTTCCTCTTCTTATTCCTTTTACATACCTGCCAGAACCTAGCATATCACTCGCACACAGTAGATCCTCCGACACGTTTTGAGTTGTTGAAGGAAACACATCAAGGGTTCATTGACAGCTTCCTTTGATTTTGCTTATAAGATGAGAAGCCAGGTGTGTCCTAAGTCTTAAGGTTTAGGGAACATAAGATGGATGATTTTGATAAGGAGAATTGAGTCAAGAGAGATATTAAATGCTGCCCTCAGGAGGTATAATGGAGCATGTCAGTGATTTCTGCAGTAAGAATTGGGAATATGGGAGAACCCTGGGGCTTTGAGTGACTTGGTAACACAATCAACCCTCTGTACTTGACCTCTGTGGCCAGGGGTCACAGGGAGGTTGAAGGTTCTGCTTCTGCAGTACCAAGCAGTGCTACAGCTACCACTGCTGGATGTGACTTATGGGGAAGGCTCCTGATTTATCATGGTCACCTTAAACATAACTTTAAATGTCCACTCAAAGCAGAACCACAACATATGAAGAAAATTTCACAAAAAAAGGCTAAAGAAAAGGATTTGCTTTTTGAATTTTGCAAGTTTAAAAAATTGCCCAGAGTTATAAATGTTTGCAAAGATTAATAACTCAAAAAGAATGAGATTTTAAAAACAAAATTAGCAAGAAGTGCATTTACAAGGAAAATCAAATCAATAATAGTTAAGTATCTACTCATGTACACTACTGCTATATAATGTGACTTTAAAAGAGAAGACAAGAACTACTTTATATAAATTACAAAAAAAGACTGACAATTTGCTGAGTCAATATTGAGTTGCACCCAATTTATTAAAAACAGATCAATTGCAAATATTTCTTGTTAAATTATCATGCCAGATATCAAGTGATATATTTTCCTTGTCTAATATATAATGAAAACACTTTTGGCAAATTTTTGCCATATGTTAAATGATGCATTTCAAAGTCATAATAATGACAATATTTTATTATGCATATGAGAAGCTCATGTGAATTTTAATAGCATTTAGAATATGAAAAATTTAGCAAGCAAAACTTTAGTTCCAAAATGTCATTTTATAGGACTTTAGCTCTTATTTCCTTGTGATAACCAGCACCCCACACTGCTCAACACACACTTCTAGTTTTATACTGGATAAACAAGAAAATATTAAGTTATATACAGAATTATGTAATAGTTCTTAGCATATGAACTTAGAGATCAAAACACCTAACATCCCACATTAGTGATGCTAATTTATAAGTCATCCTACAAATTCCATAAAAACTTATTCATGTAATGAATAAATATTTACTGAGTGCCTACTATGTGCTGGACACTATAAGCACTGGGACTCTGTCAGGGAACAGACAGAAAAGTCAGCCTACCTGGAGTTTCATTCTAAACCATTGTGATTCTAATGTCCTCATTTTGCATTTTTTGCCTGTTAGGTATTCTAAAATAATAACAATAATTATGTTGTAATTATTTATAGCTTATATATTTATAATTACAATTATAAAATAAAGCATTTACATTTTCAAAGTACTTTCAAATACTTACAAATGGTATAAATCATTTTATTGTGCTTCACTTTATTGTGCTTTGCAGATACTATATTTTTTACAAATTGAAGGTTTGTGGCACCCCTGTGTTGAGCAAGTCTACCTGTACCATTCTTCCAACAGCATGTGCTTGCTTTGTGTCCCTGTGTTACATTTTGGTAATTCTCACAAGATTTCACAATTGTGAAGATGTGGAAACAACCCAAGGGCCCATCAATCCATGAGAGGATTAAGAAAATGTGGTATATGTGTACCATGGAGTACTACTCAGCTATAAGAAACAATGGTGATATAGCAGCTCTTGTATTTTCCTGGAAAGAGCTAGAACCCATTCTACTAAGTGAAGTATGCCAAGAATGGAAAAATAAGCATCACATGTACTCACCATCGAATTGGTTTCACTGATCATCACCTAAGAGCACATTTAGGAATAACATTGATCGGGTGTCAGGCAGATGTGGGTGGGGGAGGGGAGGGGTGTATACATACACAATGAGTGCGATGTGCACTGTCTAGGGGATGGACACGTTTGAAGCTCTGACTGGGGGGGGGCAAGGGCAATATACGTAACCTAAACTTTTGTACCCCCACAATATGCTGAAATAAGAATTAAAAAAAAAGTAGGAATTTTAGACTTTAGGGATTTTGATCTTTTTGGATTTCAACATTCATGATTAATGGCATTAGGGACTGTGTCTTTTGGGATTATGACTCAAACCCATCTGGTTCTTCTCATTCCTGGTACATGCTAGGATGGCACTTCTCTAGCCCTTTGAACTTAGGTAAGGTGACCTGAATGTCTTTGGCCAATGAAAGATGAACAGAAGCCTTTCCCCTTGCTATAGCAGCTATGGATAGTGAGCTGAGACAGAGCCTCCATCATCCTGAGTCCCTGAATAGTCAAGGTGAACAGAGCACCTAACAGCCCACTCTAGATTTGCAGAGCAAGCAAGAAATAAACTTGTTAAGTCAGGCTCTTAATATTTGAGATTTGTTATCTTGTTTATGTTTTATTTTGTTTCATCTTGTTTTATTTTGTTTGTCACTGCAGCATAAACTTGTCTACCCTGATTGATAGAAATGATGGATTTACACTGATTTGTCTGTTTGTGTGATTTCTTTCCCTACAGCTGTGTTCACCAGCCCAAGTATAGGCACAGAAAGCAGACAGTGAATTCACCTGGGGCTGGGAGTTTGTCAGGTGATTGCAAGCAAAGGATTTTAGGATTTTGGCGACAGAGTGATTGAAACTACAGACCATGAAATCTAAGCCTGATTGGGAGGAAGGTAAAGCAAGGGGAAAACCAGTGAGTAAAGAGAAAGTAGATGGGTCGAGGAACTGTATATTTTGATAAAGTGGATGATTATTTATGAAGTAAATAAATAGTTAAGCTGAGAAGACAAGAAATTGTGATTGAACCATAGGGTGGTTTAATTAGAGATTTCTGAAGGTTCTGAGTTTCTGGCAAAGCCTCAGGTCGTGGTAAGGTACAAAATGTGAAAATGAAAGTGAGACTCAGCTGGAGAGAAGATGTTTGAACAAACCGAGGTCAGAAAACCGAGAAGCTGCGTGCTGAGCAGACCAGCCACGTGCACATTCGAGTTCCCCAGACTGGTGGCAGGAATTAGGGTAGAGAGGAGGACAGTGAGCTAGTTGCCAAGGTGATCAGTTAATGAGTCAGGAAGAGCCATAGATGGGGACTGTATCTGGCTGTTAGGGGCATCACAGAGCTAGGAGTTGTCCTTTACAAGAGACTGTGGGCAGAAGTAAGTGGGCTGCAGACTCTACCTTCCCATCCTGAGCTTCATTCACAGTGTGTGGGAGAGAAAAAGCCACCTCCACTCAACAAGGCTGTGGGACAAGTGATTTTACAAGGTGACAAGCAAATTTCTGTGGAGGTGAAAAGACTGAGATTGAAGGAATGTTGCCTGAAGAAGTTGAGGATGGAGGGTATGATTTGGGGCCATGGAAGAGGAGTTTAAAGGGCTCAAGGAAAGAGTTTGGTGGATGTGGGAAAATGGGACATTGGACCAGGAAGAAGAAGGGCAAAGCATTATTAGGATGAAAGTTAAGGGGGTGAAGTGTGAACAGAAAATTGTCCTTGGACAGTGGCCAAGAAAGTGGGGCATTTGAGGCAGGGAGGCTCTCAGGGGTGGAGGTTGGAGATGGAACAACGTGTTTCAGTGTCTCTCGCTCTCAGTTCTGGGCTGGCAGGGAGGACTAGTAGCTATGCTCTGCAAATGCCCATTTCTTTTTTGCAAACATGGATCTCACATGGGTTTGAAGTCTGTACCTGTCAAGGGATACTCCCAGGAAACTGATCTTTGTTTCATTCATTCTCATGGAAAATACTCAGAAAACTGTTGCTAAGAAGCCAGGGTCTCCAGAACAGTCAGGTAAGAGATGACTCATCTAAACCCCTCACTTATTAGATGAGAAAACTGAGGCCCTAACAACAGCCCAGATTGCGTGTATAGTTTGTCACAGAGCTGAGTCTACAGCTCAGGTCTCATGTCCCTTGCACTCTCTCCAGTTTAAATATCCAGTCTCCTAGAAGGCCAATGGCAGACCGTTGTCATATAGTATTAATAATAGCTAATAGTCACAGCTAATGCTTATTGAGAATCTACCACTGGCCAAGCCCTGAACACCACATCTAATTCTCCTAACAACCCCATGTGACGTAGGCACTGTCTTCATCCTCATTCTATATATGTGGACACCCAGGATTAGAGAAGCTAAGTAACCAAGATCACATAGCTACAAAGTAGCAGATCTGAGATCTGAACTTGGATCCTTAATGGAGTTAGAGAGAAAAATAGCAAGCTTTCCCCCTTGCTAAATATGTAATTCCATTTGCCAGTACATGTCTGCTTAGACACCTATCTACCTTGGATGTTCAAACACCTGTTTTGAGACTGGCTCTTCCAGATCATCCCTTGACTATCAGTTTCTGGAGCTACCCACCTCTAGGGAATGAAGCAAGAAAGGAGAAGGGTAAGAATACCAGTATGAAGCAGTAAGTTTCTAAAATTGATTTTGATTTCTGAAATTACCAGTATTATCTGATTATGGCACCTGCTTCCTCTTTCATTGTAAGAAAATAGCAGAATGACTTTAAAGCTGCTTGCATTTATGGAATTCTTAGGTAAGCATCCCAATTTGCCATAGTTTGGGAGAGTAAAGTCAGCTTTAGTATAACACTTAGGGATGGTGGAGCAGGTGGGCACACATCCAAGATGTCAGCTGTTTCCTAAAGTGTCTTCAGAGCTAGAGAACCTTGAATAGCAGCAGAGAAGGGCTGTCAGTTGAAGATTTGGCCTGCTCCTTGGCACAGGTGGCATTTGTTCAGCAAACATTTAGTGAATTCCTTCTGTGTTCCAGGCATGTGCTAGGTGCCCTTCAGGAAATCACCTTCTCATTGGATAGACTGAATGGGTGAACAGAAACTTGCATTACCACATGGTAATTTCTACATGGGGAGCACACTCAAGGCGCTAGGGAAACCCAGAGGAGGGGCTTGGGCAACCTCAAGGCCTCCTTCCAAGAGATATGGAACCATATTGACATTAAAGCAACCATTTTCCTTCAGAGAAGCAGGATAGGCATACCACTGGGCAATTTATTAGTTTTTATTCTTTGGGATAGGCAAAGTCACATTTTGATCATAATTTGATGTTTGTATGCCTATCTGGGAACCTAGAGAACACACTAGAGGAACATTGGTCAAGGCAAGGTACTAAATCCATTCCCTGGGCCTTGTCACAATTAATAAAGTTACCCTCTTTTGTCTCCCTGCCACTCTGAAGCAGTGCAGGATTGCCTCTGAATTGTTTGCATGATGTGCTGTTTTGTTCCTTTGAGTACTCCATACTTTAGATGCCAGTTCACCTTTTCCTCTCATAAAGAAGAGTCAGGAAAAAGAACAAGAGGAATGGCTGAACAATTGAAAAACCAGCATATTGAAAAGGTCATGGTACCACTGCATACTATTTTAATTTCTAAATGTTTTAGGCATTGTAAGTCCTTTTTGACACTCCATTGTACTGACAAATACTAAAAAAGGGAGTAGGAAAGAGCACACATTATTTCATCCACTTGTAAAACATGATGATAAGAGTAGGAAATGGTGCCCAATCAATCTGTTCTTTATGTAGCATTTTCATTTGGAGGCCTGTTTTGGAATTGTCTTTCTGTGAGAACAGGTAACAGTTAGGACCTAGTGGTGTTTACCACCATGATACTGAAGAAACTAGGCATCCCTCTAAGTAAGTCAACATTTTAACCTTCTTTTTTTCTTCTTCTCATATATATTACTAGTTCTAATCCAGCATGTGCCTAGTGAGTGATTTACTCCCAGGAAACTTTCAACTAGCACACTAGTAATTCACATTTGTCCAGAGTTGTCACTATACAAAATGTTCATGGCAGACACTCTTGCTTAGCTTACCCAGTTCCTTCTCTCCCTTATAGAAGTTCTCTGCCACTTATAGAGGCTGAAAAGCCACATCCTTTGCAACCTCCCCTGCTTGGGGGTTCAGGGGTGGTCATGTCATCCAGTTCTGTACTATAACACATATGTGAAAGTCTGCTGAGAGAGTTCTAAGAAGAGGGAAATAGAAAAACCCAATGCATCCTTGTCCTTTCTTCCTTCAGAGGACTTGGGAATGACATCTAGAGATTCAGCAGCTATGTTGTGACCACGAAGCAATTAGCCAACTTGCTGAGGAAGCTGGAATAGAAAGATAAAAGGATCTTAAGTCATTGATGATGTCATGGAGCTCTGTACCTGCCTACCTACCTGTGAGAAAGGGATGAACTTTTGTTTGTTTAAGGTACTGGAATTTTGATTTTCTGCTACTTGTAGCTGAAGTATTCCTAACTGATAAAATGTTTTATAAATAATATCTTCTTTGATCCTCATGCTGAACCTATGTAGTAGATTTTTATTATTTCTATTGTACCAATGGAGAAAGGAAAATGAAGGGAGTTCCAGTTAAGAGCACACACCTAGGAAAAGATGGGCCAGGGCTTAGGTCCTAGGAATCTCAAATTCTCTGTGCTTTTTCCACCATTCCTTTGTCCCTATCTGGAATAGAATCTTGAACTTACATTGGAAAGGAAGACAAATGATCCATTAGTAAATCATTTTATCTATTTATTGAGCGACTTTGGGCTCCTCTGTCCTTCTTCAATTACTAAAGTATTAGTTGGTGCATTATGCCTCTGTTTCCTCTATTTACATAATATTTTCCTGCAAAGTTAAACAACTTGGGTTAAATTAGAACTAGGAATATCAAATATGTCCCTGAATACAGGAAACACCAATGAACCTTTCTCATAACCAGAAATATGGTCAGTATCATGAATGTATCTCATTGAAGGCAGTCAAAATGAGTACTTTATCCTTCTATAGTGGATACTGTCAGTGACCCACCCAAGATCCTTTTCCCTTTCCCTTGCTGGCAGAGCAAGGTGTCTGTCTATCCTCCTTCCATGTGACTGAGGAGAGGGATCCATTCCCTAGTAGCAGGGCTTTTGTCAAAGCCAAGCACAAGCTCCACACACTTTGCCAATGACTGGCCTTAAGGATAGACGTGTGACCTAGTTCTGCCTAATACGGCATGAGGAAAGGTCTTCCAGGGTTAACTTACTATGGATGGAAGAGTGAAAAAATGGGAAGAACCTGGATCCTTGATGACAGTGTTGAGCCACTGAATCTAACCCTGAAGTATCCTTCACTTTGGACTTCTTGATGTGGCAAATACTACATTTTTTTATTGTGTAAGCAAAATTGAATTAGTTGAAGGTGTATCTGACTATACAGTGTCCTGGTCTCAGTGGAGATTTGGCCCAGTTAGAAAGCACAGCAGGTTGGCTGCTTCCTGGAACCACCCAGTTCCAGATGACATGGGGAAGCTCCTTTCAGGCAAGACCTGAAGATTTCTCTGAATACTGGTTCTTCCAGGTGGTCTGAACAGTCATTACTGCTCCACACAATAGCCACGGCATGACCCCTGGCTGGAGAAATCCAGCAAAGACAAATTGAAAAACTGAACCTAATTAATGTGAAGTAGAATTTCTTAAAATAGAATAGTTACTGCTGTTAACTGAACTGAGTATGTTACAGAGCATGGCTCATGTTGTGCGCCAAAATCTTAACGACTTATCTTTTCAAGAATTAACACGCTGCTTTGGTATTTTACTTTCTAGAAAAGAGGATCATATAGAATATGAGTCTGGTTGTGTGTGCAAGCGGCAGGACTCAAATCTCACCTCTATCATTAAGCAGATGTATGATATTGAGCAATTTATAGTATGTCTCGGTGCCTTGTTTACTCTATCTGTAAAATGGGCATAATAATAGCAATTCATAGGTAATCATAGGCATGAAAACAACATCTTCAGAGGGTTGCTGTGAGGATCTAATAATTTTTATTATGTAGTAGTTGCAGTGTAATTGTTAGCTATTATCATCATGCACAGGCTGGACTGCAAGCACGCTCTCTTTCTTCAGTATCCTCCTGGGTGACAAGTAGTCTTGCATTCATTAAGCCCTAAATTAATGCTACTTGAATTTGGGTTTCCTATGCCCCTATCTGGAAAATTTTGTCTATAATATGATTACATTATTAATAATTATCTACTTCATGACGGGAGAAAATAATACCTTGAAAACAAATTATGCTATGTTCTTTTTTATAATTAATACTTAGTGATGTTATCAGTAGTAATAATAGTTATTATTTTTAGTTATTACTACTAATAATGTCACTAAAAAATTCTTTCAATCATTTCGATCAGTTTTGTAACCCGGTAAATAAATCCTGAGTTACCTTAATCTGAATTTTAAGGTTGTGTAAGTGATAATTGATTTTGGTAAATGACTATAGTAAATTCCTTCACCCGAGCTCATATTTCTCAGCGACTCACTATTGTTATGGTAGCTATCATTCACCTGTACACTGTAATTTAAAATTTTCCCCTCAAAGTGTAGCCGTGACTCTGACAAATCCTTTCTCAAGGGGATGTCTTTCCTCAACAGTCTAACATTTTATTTTTCTTTGCATATAATTTACTTTTCCTCTTTTGAGAAAATTGTCTCTAAATATCCTGTAAGCAAAAGATCTGGAAGGAAAATTATGGTACCTGGGTTTTCTTTCTTAGCATTTGAACTACAGAATTCTATAGCAGAATAAAGACTCTTGTTTGTTACAGACATCTTATCTGTAGAAAACAGTACTCACACTTTCAGATAAGGCCAATGGATGTTTTGGTGTTTAAGCCATAATTACGTTGTAAAGATTAATCTCTAACTGTCTTGCATAAATTTTTTCTTTGATATAGCTGCACGTTATTTTTTACATAAATTCTTAACCATAAACAAACTTACAAGTTGTGACATTTTTGTCCCTCATAAAAATCCTTTATTTATTCATTCAAAATTTTACTGCTTAGTCTATTATACCAGGGGCTATACTAAACACTAGGGACATAAAAATGAAGTGAACATAGACTCAGTTATTTTCCATAATTTCTGTAATTAATAAGAACATTAGGAGTGTTAATATGCATAATCACCTCTTAACTATTAGAGTATAAGAGGATGGCATAGATAAATACTACTAAAATAACATGCAAACATTTATTAAGCACTAGCTTCTACAAGAAACATCTTTTCTAAGTGTTAAAAGGAAAAACACAAGTGTACTCTTTGTATTTAAATGTTCCTAAGGAAAAAGCTGGTTCACCTTTAAGAATGATCCCAAAAGAATTTGGGAAGATCTAGGCTGGTTCCAACATTTTGCAAAAGGTAAAAATTCCATTCACAATAAAATGGCAGACTTAAAAGGTGAAATAGTGCTAAAATCACAGAAAAGACATGATAACTTGTTCATGACAGAGGAAACAGGGTCATAAATGTTGCAAAAATAATAGTTTGATTTTTGGTTTTAATTGAAGGGAGAGAAAGAAAATGGCAACATCTTCCATATGACAAGGGAAAAGGCTGAGAGGGCCTGAGAGACTCCGTAAATAACAAATAACATGAGCTTATCTCTGAGAGATTTAGAGCATTAATTAAAAGTCATCATCCTGGCAGCAAGAATAACTAGCTACAAGCACAGCCTTAACACCAGAGAAGGAGGGCAGCCCCAGGGCATCTGATTCTAGAGGAAGGAAGAGAGAATTAGTTGACAATGACAATGATGACTAGCTTATCTCATAGGGCATCTGCTAGTGGCAGGCACTGTGCTCAGTGCTTACCTATCACTTCATTTACATACTCCTCTTACGGTTCCTGGGAGATCATTATTACTCATGCTTTACTATTGAGAAAACCAGGGAGCCGGGAGGGCCATGAGACTTGTGCAAGGTAGGTCACTGTTGGATCTTCACCTGCAGTTTGGAAACTCCTAGAGCCTCTTTCACTTGAGACATGCCTTCATTGTCTCCCTCAGAGCTTTTCCATCCCTTCTTCCTACCTCACTTATGTATCTGCATCCTGTAGATGTCCTTCCAGGTCTAGCCAGAGCCACTAAAGGGGCCTTCAGGGCATACAACAACCCTTCCTGGCAATAGGAGTTTATCTCTGCAGATAGATCTTGACTTCTGTTGAAGCAATATCCATGCAAAATAATTGCATCTCTCAAAGACAACCAATATCATTCAGGGGCCAGTCATCCAGTCTGTGGTTTGAGAACTGATGATGAAACCTTGTCAATAATGTTACTTTGAATTCACAGAGAACCTTTCATCTGAAAGGGCTTTGTAGTTAAGAAATGAGTGATTGCCCAGATTTTTAGCAAGTTTTATGTTGAAGTTGAGAAAATAAATTAAAGTTATGGATTTTTCATATCATATTTTATGTGCAATCTATTTACAATAATTTCTACTTTCCATCCTGTGCCTTTGTAACTATTCAAGTAAGGTTTAAGGTCTTACAGTCATTCTTTTAGTTGAGAGTTTAGCAACACAGTTTTACACATTTTAAGTTTCTATAAATTAGTAAAAATGATAATAACTAATATTTGTCTAGCACTTTTCAATTTATAGTTCTCTTTCCCAGACAGATAAGAATATTGTTTCATTTTTCAGATGGAAAATTGAAGGTGGAAGAGTTGAACCAGCTACTAAGAGTCAAGCCCGCCCTTCCAACTGAGCATCATCGGATCTCCCCTGCCTCCTTCTGCCCTCAGATCCCAGGGTGAGGTACACCTCTTAGATTGTGAGTTGGCTCCTCAAGTCAGGGATTGACTGAACACCTGTCTGTTGATTGCCTGGCAATTAAAGTGTTTGTTGAATAACTACGTAAATGAATAGAAAAGCATTTTTACTTAAATTATTTCCATTTAGCTCATTTCCATATTTCATATTACAAGCACTTTCCTGTTGTAAGTAGAGGCCAACCTGCATAGAAAGAAAATGAGCTCCAGAGAGGTTAAGTGCCTAGAGCCCTGTAAGTCATTTAGTAGCAGAACCAGAAATACTGAGCTCCAATTCTGTCTCGTCTGAGTCGACCTCTGCCTTTCTTGGTGTAAAATGCCAGTCCCATTCCAGCCTGCTCTGTTCTAGCGCATGCACTCTCCTGGCCATAGAGAACCAGGAAATATTTTCTTCCTAGTATGCTTAGCCAAAACACAGTTAATGGAAGAGCACGACGTACACTGTATTAAAAAGATAGTATTTGTTGTTGAACATCTCCCATCTGGATCTCAACATCTCAGTCGAACTGGATGTCGTCTCAATAAGGATTGTTAATGATGAAGTGTCAGGCAAACAACTCCATGTTAAACATTACTCACACTCAAAAAAATTGACTTGGAGAAAAGAACTAGGTATAGATTTTAAAAATGTGAACAATTTCACGTGATTGCATGTAGATAGTGGCAACATACATTTACGTGTAAAACATTATTTGGCTTTGTATTAAAAAAAAGGAAAAATAGGGTAATAAATATTCCTAGTTTTTCAAAAATCTCGAGATCTAAGAGATATGAAGACTCACATGTTAGTAACAATAGGAAAGAATGAATCTTTCTCATAAGAAGGTAGTAAATTCTTATTTTAGTGGAATATGTAGAAATCAAGATAACTCAAATTAATTTTCTGAAAAAGAGAAGTTGCTTTGGATATATACCCCAGTAGTGGGATTTCTGGATAATATGGTGGTCCTATTTTTCATTTTTTGAGGCCCCTCCATACTGTTTTCCATAATGGCTATACTAATCTATATTCCTACCAATAGTGTACAAGGGATCTGTTTTCTTGCAATACTCTTTATTTTTCATATTTTTAATAATAGCTACTCTAACAGTGTGATGTGATATCTCATTAGCTATCTGCACTCCCATGTTCATTGCAGGATTATTCACAATGGCCAAAATATGAAATCAACCTAAGTGTCCATCAACAGATGAATGGATAAAGAAAATGTGGTATATATACACAGTGGAATACTATTAAGCCTTAAAAAAGAAAGAAATCCTGTCATTGCAACAATGTGGATGAACCTGGAGGACATTATGTTCAGTGAAATAAGCTAGCCATAGAAAAACCAATACTGCATGATCTCACTTATATGTGGAATCTAGAAACGTTGAACTCATAGAAGCAGAGAGTAGAACAGTGGTTACCTGAGGTTAGAAAGTGGTGGCAATGGTGGGAATTAGGGAGAAGTTGGTCAAAGGATACAAAATTTCAGGTAAACAGGAGGAATAAGTTAGTTAAAAACAATGTGTTGTATGTTTGCAAATTGCTAGAAGAGTAGATTTGAATGTTCTTACCACAAAAAAATGATAAGTCTGTGAGGCAATGCTGATGTTACTAAGCCTGATTTAGTCATTCCATGGGCATACATATTTCAAAACATCATGTTATACACCATAAACATAAACAATTTAATGTCATAATAAAATGATGAAAAAAAGAAGTTGGACACTTATTCTAAAATTGTATTTGAAACAACGCTTTACTTAAATAATGATGAAATATAATAAATTTTATGTTCTTTTTATGTTCTTTTTTCCTTTTATTGGTGAATTGGAATTTATAAATAGAATTAAAATGATATAAATCTCCCATGCTCATTAATTGCTTTTGTGCCAGTCACTTTCATTTTCATCTTCTTGACATTTCTGTTACAAACAGTGTCCTGTAAAAATGGGATTTTACTTTTTTATCAAAAGAAGGCAATTTTATTTTCTACCTCGGAGAGAATCCAATGCAAAATAGAGCCAGCATAATTATATACGTACTATTATAACTTCAATATCATAATATTTTGATTTTGCTTTACATCACATACTTTCCCAGCTGGTGGGCAGCTTCTGTTTTAGCTTCGTGGATTATATTAGTAACGGGGAAAGAGATATCGTACACATTGTGAAACTAATGAGACCAACATTCTGGTGTCATTTGAGGATACAATAATACATCTGTTTGATAGTCTTTGACTTGCTTTGTTATTATAACTCCTGTACTCCAGACGCAGTGGCACTTATAATTATTTATAGCATGCTGGGGTTTAGGCAGCAGCAGCAGAATGTAAGTGCAAGATGGGTAGCCAGGAAAGAAGACAGACTTAGCAAGGACTACGAGGGAGGCTGATACCAAGAGATGAGTCAAACCAGATGATGCAAAGAGGGGGCCACAGAGGACAAGTCAGGGGAACAGATGACATGGAACTGGGAAGGTGGCAACAGAGAGCACCTGGGGAGCAGGTCCCCGTCCTCAGGGGCAAATACGCTTTAAGAAGAGAGGCAATTTCCTACCTCAGCTTTAGGAGCACACTGGTCTCACGGCAGCTAATTCCTCGTTCCAGTGCTTCTAAGACTTAATGTGAGATATCATCTCACCCCAGTTAGAATGGCTATCATCAAAAAGACAAAAAATAACAAATGTTGACAAGGATGCAGAGAAAAGGGAATTCTTATACACTGCTGGTGGGAATGTAAATTTGTACAGCCATTATGGAAAACAGTGTGTAGGTTTCTCAGAAAACTAGAAATAGAACTACCAGACAATCCAGCAATTTCACTACTGGGTATTTATCCAAAGGAAAGGAAATCAGTGTATCAAAGGGATACCTGCACCCCCATGTTTATTACAGCACTATTCACAATAGCTAAGGTATGGAATCAACCCAAGAGGCCATCAGCATGAATGGGTAAAGAAAGTGCGGTACATAGACACAATGGAATACTATTCAGCTACAAAAAAGAATAAATCCTGTCAGTCTCAGCAACATGGATAATCCTGGAGGACATTATGTTATGAAAAAGAAGCCAGGCACAGAAAGATAAATACCACATGTTCTCACTCTTATGTGGGAACTAAAAAAAAAATTTTCAGCTCATGGAAGTAGAGAATAGAATTATGGGTGTTAAAGGATGGGAAGGGTATGTGGGAGGGGAGATCGGGAAAGGGTGGTTAAAGGATACAAAATCACAACTAGATAGGAAGAATGAGTTCTGCGTTCTGCAGCTCTTTAGTTTGAATGTGGTTAACTATAATTTATGGCATATTTTCAAAAAGCTAAAAAGGATTTTCAATGTTTACAATACAAGGAAATGATAAATATTTGAGGTGATAGATATGCTAATTACCCTGATTTGATCATTATACATCGTATACATGTATCAAAATATCACTCTGTAGCCTATGAATATGTGTCATTATTACATGTTAATTAAAAATAAAAGGAAAAAGCTTAATGTGCATATGAATCTTGGAGATCTTTTAAAATGCAGATTCTGATTCAAAAGATCTGAGGTGGGGCCTGTGATTCTCCATTTCTAACAAACTTCTAGTGACAGTGACGCTGCTGTGGAGACAGGGACTGTATATGGCACAGCAAAGGCTGGGCCAGCCCCAGGCAGGCAAAGCAGAGACGCACAGAGCTGGCTAGAGCGAGGAGCGTGGGGTGGGGGAGGAAGTGCAGTTCCTAACAAAAGTAGAGTTTGCAAATTTAATGTATTTCACATGACAAAGCAAACTTTGCTGATGCCTGCTTGTTAGGGGTTGAATTGTGTTCCCCCAAAAAGATATGTCAAAGTCCTAACCCCCAGTACTTCAGAATGTGACTTTATTTGGAAACAGGGTTTTACAGAGGTCATCCAGTTAAAATGAGGTCGTTAGGATGGGCTCTGATCCAGGATGACTGGTGTCCTTATAAAACAGGGACATTTGGACACAGAGACAGATGTGCACAGAGGGAGAGACGTAAACACACACAGGGCGAGGACGGCCACGGGACTGGAGCAGCGCAGCTACAAGCCAGCGAATGCCAAGGAAAGCTGGCAAACACCAAACGCCATGAGAGACAGGGAAGGATTCTCCCCGGGAGCCATCCAGGAGTGCACGGCCCTGCTGACGCCTGATTTTGGACTTCTAGCCACCAGAACTGTGAGACGAGAAATTTCTATTTTAAGCCGCCTAGTCTTTGCTATTTTGTTATAGCCATCCTAGGAAATTAATGTGCCGCTGAATAAGAATATTGATTTGCCACTGTTTGAATAAATATTCAGCAAAGAAAAAGCCTCAGACCTAGAAAGATTTATGTAATTTCCCAAGGTATGTAACTACTTAATAGAAAGAAGGCCTGGGAACCAGGTCTGCTAGTTGCTGTCAAAACTTTTTCCAAGTTAGGACCTTGCTTCCCAAGAACAGGCACACACACAGGGAAGTCAAATATTTAAGCCCTATGTATGTGGCTACAGTCTTTCTTCAGAAAAACCCCACTGAGCATAAAGATTTTTGACATTTACTGTACTTTGTATCCCTGGTGAGAAAAACCACTGCAAAAGTGCGTGATGGATGACACATTTGCAGTGTTATATTCTGCACCTGGTGCATGTTGCACAGAGAACCACTGTGGACATTTGGGCAGATGCAATGATACCACTCGGGGGGCGGGGAGAGTGCCATTCACACTGTGGACATTATAGATTTGTGTAATGACTAGGACAATTTTGGCAGGAAAATTGTAGCAAAAATCTGTAGTATATTACAACAATTTGCAAACAGATAGAAGTAAAGTGTCTTGGGGAAAGAGGGCCTTTTTCTAAGCCACCAATGGCGTCACATGAGCTAGCAGCAGCTTTGGGATCCTGTCTCACTACCTGTGAAGTTCAGAACCCCGTGTGAACTAGGCAGATTGTCTGATACCACCATCTGACACTTGGCTGACAAAAGAAAGCAATGAGAAAAAGAATGTTGCTCCATCCAGCCAACTTTCCCTTTGTGCAGCGCCCCCTCCTTACTCTGAGCAGCTAAGAATCTGACCAGACATGAAGAATACGTTTCCCATTCTGGAACATTCATGAATTCTTCAAAAATATTTATTCTAGGTCTATTAATAAGAGATGCTGTGCTAGGAAATAGAAGCAGTTCCTACACAGACTTGAGTTTTAAATGCCATCCCACATACTGAAATGTTAAGAATTTTAAACACATTAACCATATTACTTATTCATAAGAGAAACACTAAAATCAATCAGTGTATGCCAGACATTATTTTACTTGTGAAATAAGGTACAAAATAGGCACAGCCTTGCCTCCGTGGAGCTTATAATCTAGTGGGGAAGGCAGACATTAAACTAATTTTCACAAATAACGATAGAAATGCAATTATAAAAATCTTAAGAAGTAAAATTACATGGTGCTGTAAGAGCTTATGAGAGAAGGTGCAATGAAGCCCGGGGGTTAGGGAAGGCTCTCTTGGAGAATGCATCTTTAAGCTCAGGTGTGACGAGTGAGTGGACAGTAGGTGGCAGGTGTGGAGAATGAGGGTCACAGGCTCTGGAGCAAGGGGAGTAGGGGGTGAGACAGGAAAGGGCCTGGTGTTCAAGAAACAGAAGCAGCCTCAGTGGCCACAGCATTTTCACTTCAGTGAAAGAAAACGTGTTAGAGGAGCAAGGTGAGTGCAATTATGCAGCTCCTTCTATGTTAGGTTAAAGATTTTAAATTCTTTCATGAGACCAAAAGGAAGCTTTGGAGGCTTTTCAAGCAGGAAAGAAACATCGGATTATGAAATGCCTGCCCTGGCTGCTAAGTGGGGAAAGATTGAAAGAGGCCAAGAATAGAGCAGAGAGACCAGTCAGAAAGCTATTATGGTTGTCCAGGTGGGAGGTGGTAGTTTAGCCTTGAATGGTGTCGGTGGATATGGAGAGAAGTAGACATATGTAAGGAAGAATCTATAGGAATATAATTAGATATAAAATGAGTCATTTGTGCTAATAAAGGGGCATGAGCAAAAACAAGGGAAAATTTTAAAATGTGTATTTCCCCAGTGTTATAATTACAGTGATATTTCATGTCTCTGTGGTAAATAGAAGTTTACTAAGCATTTTTGCAAAGATGAAAAATACTGAGCACCTACTATGAGCCAGAAACTGTTCTAGGTACTGAAAATACAGGTGTACTTGACCTAGACAAAGTTCCCACCCTCGTAAAGCTGACTTCTGATGGTGGAGGCAATCCGTGGAGAAATAAGCCAACAAAGACGTGCGAGAAGGATTATCAGGCAAAGCATGGTAAGGAGTTGGGAGAGACTGGTCAGGGTTCTTCTGGCGTCTGCACGTGTCAGGGAAGGCCTCCCTGAGGAGGTAACATTTAGACAAAGATCCGACTGAAGAAGGACGATGCGGCCTGCAGAGACGTGGGAGAGAATAGGAGGTGAGGTTGGAAAGCGAAACCCTGTGGAACCCTGTTGTCGGGGAGTTTATTCTCTGGCGTCCTCTATGAAGTCGCCATAGACAGAGTGCCTTCGCCAAAGGTAACTGATCTCTCGGGTGGTCTAGCCCATGCAGCCAATGCTCTCTCCTTCCAGGCCTGGAGATGGAGGCAGCTCCACCCATGCCAGCCCTGGGGTCCTGTGCTGTCCCTTACAGCAGCAGCGGTCCCCAACCTTTTTGGCACCAGGGACCGATTTCATGGAAGACAGTTTTTCCATGGGGGCGGTGGTGTGGGGGGCGGCCGAGCTGTGTGGCCTGGTCCCTAACAGGCCGGGACTGGGGCTGGTTACTGGTCCCTGGCCCAGGGTTGGGGACGGCAGCCTTACAGTTCCCTTCCACCCTCCCCACAGCTTTGTAATGAATCCTCGTAAATACACCCTAATATGATGTACCGTTTCCTGTTTTCTAGCTGATAGCAGTGTCCAATAAATGTTTCATAGGAAGTTGTACGAAATGATAGTCCAGATATATATTTGGATTTTAATTATTTTATGGGTAATCCACAAAGTGTATTTGCAGATGTTGATTCAAAGTGAAATATAGTGGGAACATATTAAAGCTATCCATTGTTCTTTGAGTGCTTTAGCTTTTTTCTATTTAATTTAAAACAAAGATATTTAAGGTAACTCCAGATTTCACAATAAAAACTCGTCACATTTTGCCTCAGTTCTTGATGGGGAATATTGAATACCAAGTCATTTTCATTTCTACTTTAAAATTTTAGGCTTTTCCTGAATTCTTATTCTGTACGAAAACAATTTCTCTGAGAGAAACAGGCAATTCACTGATGAAAGATTGTTCAACCTAACTGGTAATCAAAGAAATGCATACATCAAAATAATAAAATTGGCCAAGATTGGTTTTACAATGATAATATTTGGTGATGGTGTAAGAAAATAGAGAGTCACATTGTATGCTTGTGCTAGAATACTCTATGACCAAACATTTTTAGAAGATAATTTGACAATCAAAAGGCTTCAGTTAAACTGAACGAGCAATTTTACTCCTAAGAATTTAATCTTAAGAAACAATCAAAAATGTATCCACAAATGAATACTCACTACAGAGTACTTATATTATAATGTCATCCCCTCCAAAAAAAAGGGAAAAAACATAATATTGGGAACAAATTAAATATATTATAGTACATACATATGATAGAATCCTATGCGTGCATTAATGGTGTTATTGTGGAGAAGCAGTTTCAACCCTGACGGTGCATTGAGATCAGCTGTGAAACAAAAGAAATACTGATGCCTGGATCTAATGAGAGTCTAATCAGCAGGCCTGCAGTAATCTCCAGGTGTCTGTATTTCAAAAAATCCACATAGGTGACTCTAGGGAGAATTGAAAACCATTAGCTACAGGACAGTACATAGCAACATGGGGAAAATGTTCCGGAATAATGGTAAGAGAGGAATGCTTGTTATAATAAAGTCTTCTTAAATACATGCCCCCAAAATAAACTATAAATATAGGCTTACACTAGAAAGTTTTTATCTCTGGATAGTAGAATCATGGATGATTTGTTTTTTCCTTTTTTAATCCCTCCCTGTACTTTTAAAATTTTCTATAATAAAATGTATTCTTTTTAATTAAAAAAATATTTAATAGAAAGAAATGGCCTTTCTTAGTTCATTTTATATTTTATGCTTCCTAAAGACCTTTTTTCACTAGCCTCATTTCTATCTCTGTATCCAATTCTAGTTATATATTTTTAACTAGTTAGAGAATACTCCTGAAATTTTAGGGACATTTAAAGCCTAATTCTAAAATCTGACAATGCATCTTTTTCTTTTGAAACGAAGCAAACACTTTTATCTACGTGGGATGCTGTTCTTCTGCAGGTCCCTCTTCAGTAGCAGCACAAATGTGATTGAACAAGAAACACTTTAGCTTTCTTTCATTTTTCTAAAACATGGTGTTCACAAGGAAATAGTCACTTCCTTAAATACACATTTCAGAGACATGATAAAGAACAAGGGAAATGCTCATATTCAAGGTTAGAAAGTATTTTATTATCATGTGATATTAACTTTCAACCTGCCTTTCCTATGAGAAAGAAAAACTACTACAGTGTAAGACTGTCTATTTGTATGAATTAATTCTGTCTGCATGATGCTACCTCTCATTTTGGATAAAGGATATTTTCCATTTTTAGTGGAAAATATTGCCTTGTTGCTTTGCTACCCCTTTAATTGGGAATTCTTGCTACTTAAGTCTCCCTGTTAGTTTTATTAACAAATTTTTATTGAAGTAATACACATATATGTACACACATAAAAATCATAAATGTACAGCTTCATGAGGAGTCTATGATATCAACACATCTTTGTAATTGCCACACAAATAAAGAAGCAGAACCTTCACAGCACAACCCAAAACAACCTTTGTTCTCTGTTTCTCCAGCCTTTTCACATGCCAAAGGTAACCACTATTCAGACTTCTGATACCACAGATTAATCTTAACTGTATTTAAACTTTATATAAGTGGAATTATACAGTATTTACTCCTTTGTATCTGTTTTTTTCCCTTAACATTATGCTTATAAGATTAATGTATTTTGTTATGCATAGCAGTCACTTGTCCTTTTCATTGCTGCATAGTATTTCATTATATAAATTTACCACAATGCATTTATAAGTTCTACTGTTGGTAGACATTTGGGTTATCTCAAACATTTGGGACATTTGGGATGTTATGAATATTAATGTTTATACATATTTCTAGAATTCATATTTATGCATCTCTGTTAGATGTATACCTAGAAGTTGATTTCTGAGTCAGAGGATATAAAATTGTTCAAGTTTAGTGTATGCTGCAAACAGTTTTCCACAGTGGTTGTGCAAGAAAAATATGAAAGTTTCAATTGCTCCGTATCCTTGCTGATTCACCATATTGTCAGTCTTTTAAAAATTAGTGAATCAAGTGGGTATATAGTGGTACATCATGCTTGTTTCAATTTGCATTTCCCTGGTCATTAATGATGTTGTATACTTTCTCATAAGTTTATTTTCCATTCAGATATCCTCTTCTGTGAATTTCCAGTTCTAGATTTTGCCCATTTTTTTCTATTGATTTGTTGGTCTTTTTATTTTGATTTGTGGGACTTTTTAAAATACATCTTACAAATCCTTCTTTGTTTTTATGTATTAAAAATATATTCTCCCCCTCTGTAAGTTCATTCCTTCTCTTTATGGTCTCTTTTGATGAACAAAAGCTCATAATTTTAATGTGGTCTCATTTATCAATCTTTTCCTTTTTGGATAGTACTCCTTCTGTCCTACTTAAGAAAGATCATAAAGACATGCTCATATATTATCATCTTGAAACTTTATTATCTTACCTTTCTGATTTAAACCAAGAATGCATATTGAGTTTATTATCTGTAAGATGTGAGGTAGGGGTAAAGATTCATCCATTGAATCACCACCATTTATTAAAAAGAATATTTCCCCCCTGTTCTACATTGGCAAAATTGTAATAAATCAAGTGCCTGTACATGCGGGCTTGTTTCTGAACTTTATTTGGTTCCATATACCTACTTGTCTATCCTAGCACCAATATCATGCTGTCCTAATCACTGTCCTGCCATCTCTTCATGTGAGTCCTGCAATTTCTGCCTTCTTCAAGATTGTCTTGGCCACCTCCGGCCTTCTTTTATATTTCCACCTAGATTTTAGAATGTGCTTGTCAATTTTCACTTAAAAATATCATTAAAATAGATTTTGGTTGGGACCACATTGAATCTGTAGATAAGATGGAGAATATTTATATCTTTATGACATTGTGTTTTCTAATGCTTATATGCGATATATCGCTTTACACCACATTTATTTTCACTAAATAATGTTTTATAGTGTGTATGCGTGTGTGTGTGTGTGTGTGTGTGTGTGTGTGTTTGTGTGTGTGTAGAGGTCTTGTATATTTTTCATTAGATTTATTTTTAGGAATTTTAATTTTATGCTACTATAAATGGTATTATTGAAATTTTTATTTTTATAATTTCTTGCTGTTTATATATAGAAACAAATCATTTGCATACAAATTGTCTAGTATCAAGTAACTGCTATATATTCACTAATTAATTCTGTTTGATATGTTAATCTGCTTAATTTATTCATGCTAATAATCTGTAGATTCTGCTGGATTTTTCATTGCATGCAAGCTACAATCTCTATGACAATGTTGAATAAAAGTATTCGTAGCAGATGTCCTTGTCTCATTCCCAAACTTGGGAAATGTTTTTACTCTTTTACTATTTTGCATGGTGCTAACTATAAACTTTTGGTAAATCGGCTTTGTCTGATTAAGGAAGTTCCCTTCTATTCCTATTTTGCTAAGAGTTTTTAGCATAAATGGGTACTAAATTTCATTGAATGCTTTTAGTCCATTTATTGAAATATATCATTTTTCTCCTTTGTTCTATTAATGTGGTAAGTTATAGTAATTGATTCTTGTATAACTAAATCAAACTTGTTTAGCTTTATTGTATGGCTTCTTTTATATATCACTAGCTTTGGTTTGTTAGTATTTTGTTCAGGCTTTTTTTGTTTTTCATCTATGTTCATGAATGAAATTGATTGTAATTTTTCCTTTCTATAATACCCATATAAGATTTTGCTCTCAAAATTATGCTGGCCTCAAAAAACAAGCTGACTGTCATTTCTGCTCTCTGGAAGTTTTTGTGTAGAATTGATATTGTTTTGTCCTTAAATGTTTAGAAGAATTTCTTAGTGGAGCCATCTGGGCCTACAGTTTTCTAGGAAGATTCATTTTAAGTAAAAATTTGATTTCTTAAATTAACTTGATTGGGCCACAGGGTGCCCAGATACTTGGTCAAACATTTTCCTGGGTGTTTCTGTAAAGATGTTTTCGGATAAGATTAACATTGAAATCTGTAGACTGAGAAGAGCAGATTCCCCTCCCTAATGTGAGTGGTCCTCATGCTATTAATTGAAGGCCTTAATAGGACAAAAAGGCTGACCCACCCAGAGTAAGAGAGAATTCTTCTGCCTGACTGCTTTCAGACTAGGACATCAGCTTTTTCCTGCCTTCAGACTTGAACTGAAACATTGGCTCTTTCTGGGTCTCAAGCCTGCCTGCCTTCATACTGGAACCATATCATTAGCTATATTATTGGCTTTCCTGGGTCCCCAGCTTGCCAACTCACAGTGCAAGTCTTGGGGCTTGTTAGCCTTCATAATATGTAGATATATGTATGTCCTATTAGTTCTGTTTTTCTGGAGAACCTGGACTAATACAATTAGAGACAGGAATATTCCAATGTTTTATTTCTTCTTGCATCATTTTTTGACAAGTTCTGTTCTTCTGTCAATTTGCCCATTTTATTTGATTTTTAAACTCATTAGCGAAAAGTTAATAATGCTCTCTTACGTGTTTGTAACAAATGCAGAATCTATAGTGATTTCCGCATTTTAAAAATGGTATTAGAAATCCTCTCTCTCTCTGTTTCTGTCTCTCTCTCCCCCTGTCTCTATATCATCAGTCTTGCCAGGTATTTATCCCACTTGTTAACCTTTTTAAAGAATCAATTTTCACATTTGTTTATTTCAATTATTGTACATTTGTTGCCATTTCGTTATTTTCTTTTTGTACTTTTACATATTATTTACTTCCTTCTACTTTTTTGGCTTCTATTTGATGCTTTTTCTTTACATTTTGAGGTAAATACTTAGATCATTGATTTTTCAGCCTTTCTTTGAATATGCACTAAAAACTATAAACGTAGCTATTAATAAAGCTATATTTCCCTTTAAACATATTAATAATTTTAGCTGTATCCAAGTTTTTACATTTTATTTTTATTATACTTTAGTTGAAAATATTTCCTAATTTTTATTATGATATCCTCTTTGTCCAATGGATTATATAAAAATATACTTTTAAATTTCTGGGCATTGGTGATTTTCTATTTTTTTAGATAGATTCTCAGCTTAATTTCACTATGGCCAGAGAATATGCTATTATTTCAGTACTTTGAAATTCATAGAGACAAGTTTTATAGCCCAGTGCAGTTCAATTTGTAAATAATTCAAAAGCACTTGAAAATAATGTATATTCTGCAGTTCTGGTAGTTTCCTAGATATATCAATAAATGTTGGAGTAATTCTTTTATTATTATATAATGTCTCTCTGTCTTTGTTAATATTCTTTTTTTCTGAAGACTGCTTTATCTGATTATTAATAATATAGCTATTCTTACTTTCATTTGTTTCTTGTTAGATCATTTCCTTTTTTAAAATTTTATTTTTTAATTGACAAATAATAATTGTACATATTCGTGGAGTACCTAGTGATGTTTCAATACATATAATGTATAATGATCAGATCAGGATAATTAGCATATCTATCATCTCAAACATTTATCATTTCTTTGTGTTGGAAACATTCAGTATTCTCCTTAGCTATTTGAATCTATCTATTACTGGTAACTGTAGTCATCCTGCAGCAGTATAGTACACTAGGACTTATTCCTTCTATCTAGCTGTAATTTTTTGTCCTTTTAACACATCTCTCCCTACTCCTCGCTTCTCCTTATCCTCCCCAGTCTCTAGTATCCTCTTTTCTGCTTTTTACTTCTATGAGATCATCTTTTTCTAGCTTCCACTTGAGTGAGAACATGCAGTGTTGAACTTTCCTAGCTTATTTCACATAACATAATGTCCTCCCTTTCCATTCGTGTTGCTACAAATGACAAGATTTCATTCTTTTGAATGGCTGAATGGTATTCCTTTGTGTATATATGCCACATTTTCTTTATCCATTCATCTGTTGTTAGACACATAGAGTGACTCTATATCTTTTTTAATCTACTCTGTCAATCTCTGCCTTTTAATGAGTATATCTAGATCATTTATATTTAGTGTAATTATTGAGCTGTTAGGGCCTAAATTTGCCATTTTTTGATATCTGTTTATTTATTCTTTGTTTCTCTGTTTTTCTTTTTCTGTCTCCTTATGGGTTATTCATACATTTTTAAGAATTTCATTTTTATTTATCTAAAATGTTTTAAAGTGTATTTCCATAGGTTTTTCAGTTATATTATTTATTATATCATTACATTATTTATTCATAAATGATCACAGTCTATTGGTGTTTTTCCTTGGGAGCTAAAGTCCCTAGTTGGTCTGCTTTCTTCTCTTTACCTCTCAGAGTCTTCTTATGTTTGTTTATGCATAAAGTCCAGGGTTTTTAATGGCACTTAGTGAAAACTGTATCTATTTCACATTCACAGAAGCAGAAATTCAGTTCTGAGAGTTTTGACAAATACATACAGTCATGTAATAATCACCACATCCAAATTTAGCATAGTTTCATCATCCCTCCAAATTTCCCCATTCCCTTTTTGGTCAACTCCTTCGTTTACCCCCACTAATCTGTTTTCTGTCCCTATATATTTGCCTTTTGTAGAATGTCATACAAGTAGAATCACATAGCATGTATGTAGCCTTGTGACTCTGGCTTCTTTAACTTAGCATAATGCATTTGAGAGTCTTCCATATTGTGTGCATCAGTATATTGTTCTTTTCTATTGCTGAATAGTATTCAATTGAAAGGATGTACTGCAGTTTGTTTATACATTCTCTAGTTGAAGGATATTTGGGTTTTCCACTTTGGGGTGATTATATATAAAGCCACTATATTTATATAGAGGTTTTGGTATGAACATAAATTTTCATTTAACTTGGGAAAATAAGAAAGGAGTAGGATTGCTCGGTCATATTTTAAGTGTATGCACAATTTTATAAGAAACTGCAAATGGTTTTTGTCCAAAGTGGCTGTACCATTTTTCATTTCCACCAGCCATATATGAGAGTGCCAGCAACTTCACATCCTTGCAAGTATTTGGTTTTGTATTTTTTTTTTTTGCCATTATAACTGGTGTATGGTGAAATCTTGTGATTTTAATTTAAATTTCCCTAATGACTAATGATGTTGAGTGTGTTAGTCCATTTTGCACTGCTATAAAGGAATACCTGAGGCTGGGTAATTTATAAACAAAAGAGGGGTTTTTATTTGGCTCATGGTTCTGTGGGCCGTACAAGAAGCATGGTGGCAGCATCTGCTTCTGCTGAGGGCTTTCAAGATGGAAGGTGAAGGGGGACCTGGTGTGTCACATGGCAATAGAGGGAGCCAGGGGGTGGCAGGAGGGCAGGTGCCACACTGTAAACAATCAGCTACTATGTGAACTAATAGAATGAGAACTCATTCATTACCACAGGGAGGGCACCAAGACATTTATGAGTGATCCAGTTCCCACCTCCCACCAGGCCCCACCTCCAACATAGGGGATCAGATTTCAACATGAGATTTGGAGGGGCCAAATATCCAAACCACATACTTGAGCATTTTTTGTGTGCTAAATTCTCATCTGTATCTTGTCTATATATTGTCTTTGATGAAATGTCCTTTTGAAACTTTTGCCCATTTTAAAAATTGAATTGTTCAATTTATTATTGAATTTTGAGAGTTCTTTACATATTCTGGATACAAGTCCTTTATGAGAAATGTGAATTGCAGATATTTCCTCTCATTATGTAGCTGTCTTTTCATTCTCTTAGCAATGCCTTTTGAAGAACAAAAGGTCTCATTTTTAAGGAAGGCCAATATATCAATTTGTTCTTTGATGAATTATACTTTTGGTATCATATTTAAGAAACTTTTGCCTAATCCAAGCTGATAAAGATTTTTTTCTGTTATTTTCCTGCCTTTTTTTTTTTTTTTTTTTTTTTTTCTGAGACAGAGTCTTGCTTTATTGCCCGGGCTAGAGTGAGCGCCGTGGCGTCAGCCTAGCTCACAGCAACCTCAAACTCCTGGGCTTAAGCAATCCTACTGCCTCAGCCTCCCGAGTAGCTGGGATTACAGGCATGCGCCACCATGGCCAGCTAATTTTTTTCTCTCTATATATATTTTAGTTGGCCAGATAATTTCTTTCTATTTTTAGTAGAGACGGGGTCTGCTCTTGCTCAGGCTGCTCTTGAACTCCTGACCTCAAGCAATCCACCCGCCTCGGCCTCCCAGAATGCTAGGATTATAGGCGTGAGCCACCGTGCCTGGCCTCCTTCTATTTTTTTACTTTAATTTTGTTTCTTACTAATTTAAATGCCAGACATTGTTTTTGAAAGATTATAGAGTAAATTTGAGCCTCTGGATGATGTCACCTTCCTTCTAGAGAGAACAGACTTCAGCTGCTGTCAGGTAATTAGGTTAAAAGCAGATCATTTTAATCTAATTGGGGATCGAGATGACTCAAATCTTGGTTTTGGTCTTTGGAGGGCTGGTCTATTTCTTATTTTCCCTGAGGGTTAAGTCATCATGGGGGAGGGGTTGCATCGAAAGCCTAGAATTTTGAACCAGCTCTTTTCTTATTTGTTGGGTGTTATACTTTAATTTTTGCCTCAGCAGGCCCATGAGACTGCCAAAAGCTCTGCTCAGCTTCTCTTTATTTCAGCCACTGCTTATAAACAAGCACATGGCTCAGGAGAAATGTTGAGCCAAATGTCAGGCTCTTTCTGTGCTTCCCTTTTCAGCATCATAGTCCCTCCAGCACAGAGAGGAAGCTCTCGGTGCCTTCAAACATCTTTTTAATCTCACTTCTATAATTTTATTCAATGGGAGGGTTGGTCTGGTACAGCTAGTGTGATGTAACCAGAAGCAGAACTCTTCCCCACCAATTTTACATATTGGATATTTGAGAGTCCCAGAGATTAATGTTCCTTTGGAGCAATTAGCCTTTCTAGGGAGCTAAGACATTATAAACCTATAGGTTCACATAGTTGTGGGAAATGACTTTATTTCCATACAGAAGCCGAGGTGAAGAAGAGTGTGTTTCTCTCTCCTCTACATTTCTGGGAGAATGTGTTTTACCAGTTTAGAATGAGAGAATCTGATTACTTAACCACCTGCACCAGTTTCATGTAACAACTTTCTTCACCTAAGTAGCATCAAAAATATAATTACTTTCTTCCTTCAGTTATTTTATGTTTATTCTCCCACCCCCATGCTCTCTAAAAAAAAAAAAAAAAAAAAACCCTCAGTGAAAGGTTACTGCTAGCAAACAAATCTGCCAGGTAATATCCAGTACTTAATAGTGTGGTTCCCCAGGATGATCCAGGATGAAGGAATTTGTCTTCAAAGTGTCAGACGAGAGAGAGATAAAGTTTCCACAGTCAACATTAAATCTTTGATAGCAGCTCAAAAATAATTGAAATAAGAAATACCAGATGTGAATGCACATGCACCAGCTTTCAAAATCGAAAGTAAAATCCTTCTAAGAATCCTGAATAAAGATGCTATAGTGCTCGTCGGGGCTGCTCTGTCTGTTGGACCAAGTCCAGAGAGTTTAAAAGTAAAATGAGTGAAAATAAGTTTTACACAAGACGCAGAAATACAAAGAAAGAAAGTAGAAAAGGGGAAACTGTTAGAGGTAAAGAGAGTGATTAGCTATAAGAAGAGATGAAAGATTTAGCTTAAGAATGAGCAGCTTGGCTAAGAGAAATGGCTTAAACAAGGATTCATAAGGTATGACCCTTCTGAGCTTTCTAAACTGAATATCTTCATAAGACAAGTAGCAGATGTGATCAGTGTCCATTCGCTTCACATACAGAGTACAAAATCTCTGAGATTAATTGATCAAAGAAGAGAGTAACAATTCTAGCTTTGCTGTTAATTCATGGAGTGACCTTGAGAATGTCATACTTTAAGTGACGTCACTTATTTTCTCTAGGCTTCTACACAATGGTGGATTTTTAATGAATCATCTTTTAGGTTTCTTACAGGTTTGTGTGAGTATAACTCAACTTTAAATATTGATGTAAAGAAGTATTGGGGACCTGTAATATACATTTCTTGACATTTTTGCATTTGACAAAATTTACTGTGGTGGGATTTAGGTTGGTTTTTCTTTTTTATCATAGAAACATGGATTGTGCAATATATACTTTTGCTCACCAGTCATTTAATATATACAAATAAACCATAAACACCAATATGTACAATTTGCAGAGAACTTGGATCCATAAGCCTAATTGTCCATGGAAGTCATTACCTCCAACCCATGCTGAGCTAAGTTTTGTGAATAATTTTATCCCCTATGGAGTCATTTTTGGATGAGTGGCATATTTTTTAGGAAGAAAAGAGACTTTGTCACCAAATATTTATGAAGAAGATAAAATTTCATATCAGCAGCTTTAAAAGACCCAGTGTTAACTACATGCTGTACCTGATATTGGCTTAATTCATTTTCTATTATTATATTCTAGTTTTGGAACAAAAAGCTAGACACTGAAGTTATGATAATTCAAAAGCAATCTATAAAACTGATCCTAGAAACTTTCATGTTTCTTTCAGAAGTGCCATGGCGGCCTATCTTATGGTTGAAGTGCTACCCCCTCACTTAAAAGACAGATGACACTAGCGTACCTGCCTACAATTATCTTCAAATTTTATAACTGCTATTTAGAGGCATTTAGAGCCTGCAGGGATCCTTTGAAGACAACATAGGTTAAGCCTATCATCACACAGGTAAGGAATCAGAAACCCAACACAGGTAAGTCACCTGACCAGGGGGACACAGTCTTGTTACCATCAGAGTCCTGTTCTGGCTCCCTGTTAACTGATTGAACAAGTTTATCAAAATCCATTTGCATGTAAACCATTTACCTGGTGTTTAGAGAAAGTTACAAAACTCAGAAAAAAGTTGGCCTGAAAGCTCCAGGACAACTGTGTCCATGCTTGTCTTGTCCAGTGCCTGGCACATGACAAGGGCCCCATCAGGGCTTAGTCTGAGCTAAGACTTTGATTCCTATATTCATCATCCCTTCATTTGAATAATCAGTTTTTGAGCTCAGATTGTGTGTAAGATACATGAGCTTGTCCACGGGAACCACTTTGTTTCGTGGATGCTGCATTGGTACTGCAAACTGCCCTCCTCCCTGACTGGCACTGGGCAAGGGGCCTGGGGCTGTCCACGAAGGGTCTGAGGACGCTTGGGTGACGAGTGTGGTAAATGAGTATCTAGGAGCCAAGCTAGTAAATTGTTCAGGTGCACAAGGATGGAGATCGGCTTATTAGAGTGAGGACTGGGAAGGGAAGAAGATGCTAACTAATGTGTATTGAGCATATTTATGTGCTGAGCATTTTACCTACATAGCTCATTTAAATCCTCATGATAATCAGATGAAGTTAAAAACTATTATCCCCTTCACAGTGGAGGGCTTGGAGGCTGAGAGGGTTGACTGTTTTGCCCAAGGTTGCCCAGCTTCTGAAACAGCAAAGGTCAGGTCAAACCTTGTCCTCCCACCTCACTGTACCAAACACTGCATCAGGATGACTGAGGGAGCAGAGTTATGGGCGGGCATGCTCTGGACTATAGTAGGATGGGTACAGAACACGTCACATGCTCTTTCCGGGTGGTGGGCAGGACCAGAAAACGAAGCAAGCAGCAGGATGAATAGACCACAGTGTGGCTCATGAGCCATGGCTGAGTGCAGAGAAGTCAAGAAGCCTGTGAACAGGCACATGGCCAGAGCCAGAGGCTGCAGCTAGGATTCCTGCCAGAGAGAACAACTGGACTGACTGGGCTTCTTGGAGACAGCAGGCTGTTTCTTGAAAGTGCAGTTGAGTTCCTCTTAGGCATGCACGACATGGAGGGAAGCCCAGTAAACAGAAGAGAACTTGAAGGGCCCAGTGAAATCATACTTGGAAGCACTGCCCAGACCTGCAGCAGCTTTTACCATTTGGACTGTCTGTAAACAGCAGAGGTGAAGTAGGGATTTAGTGATCCTGTGCTTTGGGGTTTTTGACTAACACTGTTTGTTTTTACGTTGCTTCTATACTCCAAGTAATTGCCATATAACCTAGAGGGTTGGGATTGGGTCTTGTTCCTGCTCTCATACCCTTACTTCAGTGCTTTTCTTATGATAAGAGTTTAATATACATGGGATGAATGAATAAATATTCCTATTATATATTGCATATGTTAGGCTTTTTAATTATACAACCAATAATAAATCAAACTGGGACTCTATAACTTCATTCAGGCTGGTTCCTGCATTTCCTGCCACCTTTAACAGAGACCTGAAGCTCAGAGTTTGCATTTAATATTTGTTCAGTGGATGAAAGGAGCGCCCAATTTAGTTGCACTTACGGTGTTTGCTATTCATGGTGAGAGTGACTTTCAGGTCCTTGTCCTGTCTGTAGCTCTGTGCATAGGCACGACTTTCCAATAAAACGGAGCCCTTCTCTGGACTTCACAAATCCAAACTGAATTTGAGATGTTTCAGGGCTTACAAAAGCATTTATTTTTGTTATCTATTTAATAAGCCAGAGGACTTTTTTAAAGAAAAATTCTCAAATATGTACATATCATAAATTAAATCTAATATATATTACATATATATTGCCCCGAGGCCAATTTAATGATAAACTACTACTTATAAAATGTTTTCTCTCAAACTACAAGCTCCTTTAAAGGCAAAAATGCATCAGGGACAACAGCAAGCACAAGTCCTGTATTTCTCACAGCCCTTCTCTAACTTACCAAGAGAATTCATCATCCAGGTGCATCACTTTCCATCTGAATAAAAGTGGATTTTGCTTTACTTCTAAAATTGTTCTTGAAATTAAGCAAGGCTAACAAATATGTGCTATTAAAACTGAATGCTAAAAAAATTGAATGCACGTCTGAATGCTCTGGTATCCACCATCTTTTCTAATCCCATTCTTAAAACATCTAGTTCTTAGATTCACATACTAGAGATGGAACACAATATATATCACAGAACAGGGGATTTTGTTCTAAGAGTTTGCAGCAACTATTTCCTTAATAAATTAACTAAATCTTTTTGTTTTCACCGAAGTCTTAACTAACAAATTATTCAAGATCTTCCTTCTAGCAAGTTATTGGGAATCTAAATGTTACAAATGGTTGTAGGATTTTCTAAATCTAATGTAAATTCATGATATAGTGATTAATGAAGCCTCCACCTACCTTTATGAATATAACCTATGGTCAGCGTTACCAAAGTTCATTCCAAATTTACCAACAAAAACAGAGACATGTGACACATAAAGGCAATTTATTTTCCTCAATGTGACTGCATGAGAAAATAATTATTATAAAAGCATTTATAAGATGCCCCCCAAAAAACATTTCATAGTTTGTTACTGAACCCTATGTAAGCAATTTCAGTTATTTTCTCCCTTTGTAAAAACTGAACTTCTATAAAAAGAAACAAATTAAAAGCATATGCCTGTATGCAGTGCTAATCCATGATGTAAAAGAGCCTGCCAGATTAAAATTAAAAAGAAAGCAGTATTCCAGACACATAAAATGTAGCTTTCACTTGGGACAATTTAGTAATATGGATTAGCAATATAAGAGACCCACCAACTGCTATGGCCTAATATTTTTCCTAATGAAGAGATGTTTATCGAGGGTAATCCCTGTGAGTGATTAGCCTTGAGGCAATTAGGCAGTTGTCATCCCTAGAATTGAAGCAGCTCTTACCTTTAAGCCATGTATGCAACAAACATATATTTCAGCATGTGGCACAGCAGGGGGACACAGTGGTGATTAGGCAGGTGTGGCCCTCACCTCAGGTAGCTCCCAGTACCGTTGGGGACCCACTGACTCAGATCCACTTTTGCAGCCCCATTCCAGGAGGACTGCCTGAAAGGGTTTGGAAGTGACTCATACAACAGCCCTGTGTAGGCACAAGATAAATAATTATACTCACTTTATAGACAAGAGAACACAGGGACATTCTCAAAGTCGAGGAACTATTCGTGGTGAGATGGGTCTAAGTCTCTGTCTCCTGGTTTCTGGCCTTGGCTAAAATCTGGTGAAGTCACCCCTTTTTGATCCCAAGGTTTTGAGTTTAGACTCACTAATGTAGGCACCAATGTCAGAAACATGGTCGCTGACAACTTTCAGATCAGGCGAGATGGGGGTAGGTCTAAGAACTGTGAGTGATCATGACATTTGTGGCTCACACAGCTAGTAAGTGACCATGGGGAACTAGGCAGTTTGACCCCAGAATCTATGCCTTTAACCATTGTGCCACACTACCTCTCCTAAGAAAGAGACAAAAGCTCTAGAAGGATATTTGTCTGCCGCTTAATGTTCTTTTCCTCCTTCAGTGATTATGATGCACAAAATGACAGCAGCCATTGCTTTCTCTCCCTTTCACAGTGCTATTGTGGGCTTTTGTGGGTGAATATGCTTTCTTTCTTCTCTTCTTTCTCCTAGGAAAAGCCTGCTCCCCTTACCTGGCATGGGGAGATTGTTCCTATATTCCATTCACTCACTACTAGCTCTTCCCTACCTGCATATTTCTTGGCATTCCTTTTCAAACATTAGCCTTTGTGACCTTCAGAATCAATAGTGTCTTATCCTGAGGGGATATCAGAAAATCAAAGCAGTAGGCAAGTATGAGACTGTCATTGTCTAAGAAAAATGCATGACCCTAGTGGCACTGTGGCCACACAAAATGGAATTGGCCTGTGTCAAAGGCAAAGGATGTTGCTCTAAAATAACAGAGCTAGAATTCATTGGTTATTAAGAATGGAATTTATAAAAATCACATTACCAATAAGTCCAGGGGTAGACTAGCTCCACGTACAAAGAGATAAGAACTATTCTGTTTGAATTTGCTGATTAGTCGGGAGTGCCAGTCACCTAAATCTCATGGGCCAAGAGTTGGGGAGGAGTGATCCCAAAAGGAAATCCAAGGTACTATTTTAAAAATAAAATAAAATAGGAATTGATAGGGCAGATATAAAAACAACAGCAGGCAAATATGGAAACCCAGTCTCCACCTCTCCAGCTTAAGAAATGGAGATAAACTTCCCTCGCATGATAGCATTTTGGAGAGTTGTAGCTTTACCCAATGATTTTCCCCACATAAATGAGACAATACAGAGGTGTGAAAAGAAATAACATTTTTGAGCATTCAAATGCCAAACATGGTGCTAGATGGGGGATTGCTCACTTATACAGAACTACTTCTGGCTTTACCACAATTTTCTCTGAAAGTTATCCCATGAGACTCTTTTGTCATTCAGCCTGAATTACTGTACTGACACTTAGAATTCCTTAATTGTGTTCAGGAAAAATCAACAATCATTTGGGTTTTTAAAAATGAATATTTAATCAATTCCACAATGAATATGGAAATGGAAAAGTAATTGTATTTTTATTTTCATATTGTTCCTGCTATCAAGTTACCAGAGATTGTACCTGGATGGAAATTAAGTCAATGCCATTGGATTTGGTAACCAAGAAGTCCATTTTTTTTAATGTCTTCACAAGACTCCATGTGAATACCTGTGTCCACATGTTTTAGCTGTTCCAGTTGTTGTGAGTGACTTGATTAGACACAAAATCTAAATATTAACTTTGGAAAGAGACTTAGAAAATTTACAGATGAGACACCAGAGCTCTTAAAAGATAGGGATAAAATTCAGGTCAATTCATATCAGGGGAAAAATTCATTGTAAATGAACAAGTTTGAGTATTTAGCCCTGGTCTAGGAGTAAGTCTACCATGGTGGTAAAGAGTGAGAACATTTTTCTCTTATATAGTTTTTGAGCCCCTTTTCTTTGGAAAAAGTGGGTTTCTCATCACACTCTAGGCTTTTATTAATTCAAAACCTTACACTCAATTAAAGGGGGAATGAAGCACGTGCAACACCCCACCTGGTGGGGCCACACACCCAGAGAGCACAAGTACAGACTCTGTGGAGAGAGGTCAATAAGAATACATCCCCATGGTCTGTTGTTCATGTTCACGGCTTCTGTGGGGTGTGGGTGCACCAGCCCACAGTAGAGAGTCTTCTCTGCAGGGGGATGGGGCTTGGTGCATGTCCTTCCTATTTGAATCCATTGAACTACCCACTCTGGCTAATCCTACACAGAGGGACCATTCTTGCAAGGCTTTCGTAAAATTTGAATACAGTAACAATTTCTTGTGGCATCTGGGCAGTTAGTGCTGTGCATGCCCAAAGTTACTCTTGAGCTATGCCCAGTTCTTATGGAATTATGTAACAGAACAATCATGCAAATCTGCTTTTTCACCTCTGGTAGATTTCATTTGCTACCATTATCCTTTATCCTGCCATTGGTCTTGAAATCAGGGATTCTTAAAGAGAAAGTAGCCTTCACGGCCTCATTCCTACATTCTTACTGTTTTGACTGATGACATTGCTGCTAATAAGATTAGTGCCTTCCCTTCTGCTCATTTTCTAGCAGAATTAGTTGCTGCTTTTATACCCTCTGCTGCTAATTTTGCTGGCAAATCTCTTGAGGATTCTAGCCTAATTTTCTGCTACTAGGAGCAGAACTGCTGTTCTAGTAGGTCGCCTAACATTATTTAATTCCTTTAGGGGATCTTGGAGAATAAAACCTATAGAAGTAATTCAGACACAAACATCAAATACAAATTAGGGACCAATTTTTCAGACAGGGAAATTGATAGCTTCGAACCAGATAATCACTATTTCTCTTAATCCTTATGCCATTGTGGTATTGTAAGTATAAGACAAATAAATACAAATGTCACATTATTAATACTATTCCATATATTATGTTACAGTGTATCACATTGTACTATATTATACATTCAAATATAACTTAGCACTGTGCTTGACACATTGAAAATAAATTTTAAAGTTTTCAAAGCAAACAGGAACAATTCAAGGTTTGTAATTATGCATCTCTGTCATTCTGTGCTCATTTGGAGCTTAAAATACGTGGTCTAAGGATTATACAAACAACTTTCAGTTTCTTGACTCCTGTTGATTCCCTTTTTTTACATTTCTTATATTTTGGAAATGCTGTCAAAAGAACATAAGAAAACATTGAGGTGATGCATTTCAAATTCCTCCAGACCAGCACTATGGATGGAATGAGAGATGTCTTGGCAAGTATTTGTCTTGCCGTGTGTAATAAAAACTGGGAATGGGCAGAGTTAAGGATGTCCTAAATCAGTAGTGGGGTTCTCCACTGGATGTTTATTTTATCCACACCCCAAGGCAGTATTGTGTGTGAGAAAGGGCACTGGGAATGGGGCTCAGGATGAGGCACCAACAACCATTCCAGCCAGGCCGGGGAAATTTAAACTGCCCAGGGAATATCAGTCAAAAATGGAAGGAAACTGGCCCAGATTGGAGAAGGGTGGGAGCGGTACTCCTCAAGCTTTATGCTAAATTTAGACTAATGTCTTTATCTTTCTAGAGGAGAGGGCCAATGACAAACACAGTGGATTTTACCCCAGGGTATTAAAGGCACCAATCAGTCTCTGGCTATACTCTGGACTAGATCATTAAGAAACATTTGAAATATTAACAAAACAGCAGTTTTTTGGAAGACACACACACTCACACACACACACACACACACACACACACCTCCACTGGTAAAACATGGAGCCACAGCCAATTTATATCGACTGATGTGAGGATTGTGGCAGCAGGGTCATTAACAGGATAAAAGCTCAATAAGGTGATAGCATAACTCACAAATCAGCACTACCAGATGTCACAGAATGATTTGTAATTGACATAATGGGCTAGAATTGAATGCACTATACATTAACTAGCCTATGGACTTAATCATTTGGGAGGCATTGTTAATTGTGGAAAGCAGCAATTAATGTTGGCTAGTTACAATGTTGTATTTAAATTTGTAGTTATTTAGAATTGATTGCAGATTATGTAGAAAGATACTGGAAGCTTAAGTGGACACCACAACAAAGTAATATTGGTGATAACATAGCCTGTTGTACTCAGTAAAAAATAAAGAAAGGAAGGAGGATGCAGCAAAACACACTGCGGTCTTGTTGAGTTTTAGTGTTGTTCATAGAGCAACTTCCACTCGGCACATTTTGAGAAAACTTTTTCTGATACTGTTTGGCCTAAATCCACATGTTTCAGTCATAGTTTCAAAATCAACTATAGCCTAATATATTTGCAATAACAATCAATACCTACCAAACATGAGTAATGATTTATCTTTCCCCCTTAGAGAGGCTGTAAGATCATCCTTAGCCTAATGCCATTACTTTTCACTAAAATTCCATAGTTCTTTGAGTGAGAAGACAGTTGCCTGAAGAATAGAAGGTTTAAGCAACATGAAGGTAGGGAAAGGGGTGGGGTAGGGGGAAGAAAGAAGGGGAAAGAGCATTTCCTCAAATGTGATGGTTAATTTTAAGTATCAGTTTTACTAGGCCAAGGGATGCCCAGATATCTGGATAAACATTATTTTTGGATGTGTCTGTGAGGGTCTTTCTGGAGGAGATTAGCATTTGACTTGTTGGACTGAGTAAAGCAGATGGCCCTTCCCAGTGTGGGGGACACCATCCAATTGGTTGAGGGCATGAACAGAATAAAAAGGCTGCGGAAAGTTGAATTGGCTTTCTGCCTGACCGCTCGAACTGGGACATTGATCTTCTCTTGCCCTCTGCACTCCTGATTGTCAGGCTTTCTGATTCCGACTGGAGTCCACACCATTGGCTCTCCCATTCTCAGGCCTTCGTACTGTACCACTGGCTTTCCTGGTCTTCAGCTTGCAGATGGCAGATTGGGAGACTGCTCAGCCTCCATAATAGCATGAGCCAATTCCATATAGTAAATCTCATTTTGTGATGTATATGTCTCTGTGTGTGTGTGTGTATCCTATTGTTCTGTTAGTTTCTCTGGAGAACCCTGACTAATACAACTCAATTTATTTGATAGTGGAACATAACCCCATTTTCTCACATGGTGCTTACTACATCTAAAATTCTGCAGTGGGCATTTGTCATTTTTTGACTGATGAGTACGTGAACCCTTTTCCTATTTGGGGGGACCCTCATCTTCAATGCCCCCTAAATACATTGAAAAAAATCTGAGCAACAAAAGACATGGGCTTGGCTAATCTGATGAGCCTGCCCCAGACTTTGATTAAGAAGCTGGTGACATGAAGACTCAGAGACTGCCAAGGACTCAGTTCTGGCAAGGTCATGTGTAGAGACCACAGACTCGGTGGCTGTCGTCCTGTCTCCCAGATCAGAGGAGCTGGGTGTACCCACTGCTGCTGTGCCCACCACAGAGGCAGGGGTCCGGCTCTAGACAGTTCTAAGACCTAGTTCAGAGCATTTTCTCCTGATTTTGTGGTCTCCAAATCTGGTTCTCAAGCTTTAATGTAGATTTGGTGATCTACCAAATATCCTTTAATTAAATATTTTTCTGCTTGAATCATCAAGCCTGAGTTGGTTTCTTTTGCATGATCACAAACTTTGACAGAGACAAATGACCTCAGGAAACACAGTTCTGTGTTATTTTTAGAAATAGTGACAGAAGATAAGTTCTTACTGACCACAGAGGAAGATTAAATAAAAAGAAATTGGGGAAAACTGATTTACTGGATGTCACTAGTAATTGGCACTGTGGCTTAGGTCTTATTATATACGGTTATTATTATTCCAACTTTATGGAGGGAAAAAGAAGACTCAGACAGGTTTTGCCTGAGGTCAGTAAACAAGAATCAGAATTCAAATTCAGCTCTAATTCTTTGGCCTATACCAAGGAAACGGAGCTACGTAACATTGGCAACTTAAAAGGTTTAAATTTAAATAGAGTTACATGGTGATAACATGTCCCGTAGTGAATATGGCAAAATGCAAGCCATGTCATGTGAAAGAGAAGGTTCCGGAACTGGTTTAGCAATTGCACATGAAAGATGAAACACCAAGTGTAGGAGTTCCCAATCTTCCCCTTGTACTTCTCCCATGATTGCCTAACAAACTGAAGGTAATTTCTTTTTTAAATTTTATTTTTAATCGATAAATAATAATTGTATGTATGTATTATATATTTATGGGGCACAATGTGATGGCGATGATAATAAATAATAAAGCATTGTGTATATTTCAAAATTGCTAAGAGGGTATATTTTAAGCTGTTCTCACCACAAAAACAAAAACTGAAGGTAATTAACAGCAGTTAGTGCTCAGAGAGACAGAGGCATGTGTTAAGGAGGTAATTAACCCCTGCACAAAGTCAACCAGCTGGGAATTAGCTAGTTTGATTCCAGAGCTGTGAAAAGTGCCTGGAGCACTTTGTGAGTGTCAAAGGGATTGGTTATAAACTCATAATTGACAGATCAGAAATAAATATTCATTTGGTACTTAAAAATTGATTTTGCTCTTAACCGTTGCTCCAAATAAAGTACTGGTTAGTATGAGTTTAAAAAGTCTAGACAAAGAACTACATACTGTTTTATAAATGAAGAAATCTAATTTGTGTAAAAAGTGCAAAAGGAAGGAATGAGTATTGTATCTCTGCTGGCCTCCCATGTCCAAACCTGGAGAAAACCGGGCTGTTGGCCTCATGGTATGTGAATCAACTGGCAGGCCATGGGCTCTAAGAGTCAGAGTTCTACATCAAGTACATTCCAGAAGTTCTCACTTTCTTCTCATCCTTACTACTCCATTTTCATTTCTCTGTTCTCTCTATCCTTTTTCCATACCATCCCCTACAGGTAACCAGTTTCTTTAGGTCAGGATTATCTTTTCCTTGTTTCATTTGCACGAATTAGCAGATACAAGTATATTTTCTTATGCAGTCATTCCTTGGAAATATTGTGGGTTTGGTTTCAGACCACTGCAATAGAGCAAATATCACAATAAAGCAAGTCACACAAATTTTTTGGTTTCCAATGCATGTAAAAGTTATGTTTACACTCTAGTGTATTAAGTGTGCAATCACATTATGCCTAAAAAACAATGTACATATCATGATTTAAAATTACTATATTGCTAAAAACTGCTAATGACCATCTGAGCCCTCCGTGAGTCATAATATTTTTGCTGGTGGAGGGTCTTGCCTCAATGTTGGTAGCTGCCGGCTGGTCAGGGTAGTGGTTGCTGAAGGCTGAGGTGGCTGTGGTAGTTTCTTAAAACGAGAGAACAATGAGGTTTGCCAAAACCTCTTCATTCCACACAGGATTGCTCTGTGGCACGTGATGCTGTATGACAGCATTTAACCTGCAATAAAACTTCTTTCAAAATTGGGGTCAATCCTCCCAAACGCTGCTGCTGATCAACTAAGTTTATGTAATATTTTGAGTCTTTTGTTGTCATTGAACAGCATCTTTACCAGGAGTAGCTTCTGTCTCAATATACCACTTTCTTTGCTCATGCATAAGAAGCAACTGCTCATTTGTTCAAGTTTCATCATGAGATTGCAGCAATTCAGTCACATCTTCAGGCTCCACTTCTAACTCTAGCTGTCTTGCTATTTCCACCACATCTGCAGTTTCCTTCTTCCACTGAAGTTTTATCCATGAGGGTAAAAATCAACTTCTTCCAAACTCTTGTAAATGTTGATATTTTGACCTCCTCTCATGAATCACAAGTGTTCTTAATGGCTTCTGGAAAGGAGAATCCTTTCCAGAAAGTTTTCGATGTACTGTGCCCAGATCCATCAGAAGAATAACTGTGGCAGATATAGCCTTACACAATTTATTTCTTAAATAATAAGACTTGAAATTTGAAATTAGTCTTTGATCCATGGGCAGGAGAATGGATGGTTAGCATGCATGAAAGCATCATTAGTTTCTTTGCATATCTCCATCAGAGCTCTTGGGTGAACAGGTGAATTGTCAACGAGCAGTAATATTTTGAAAGGAATTTTCTTCTGAGAAATAGATCTCAACACTGGGCTAAAATATTTACTAAACCATGCTGTAAACAGATGTACTGTCATCCAGGCTTTGTTGTTCCATTTATGGAGTATGCCTTAAGGGCCCTAGGATTTTCTGAATGGGAAATGAGCATTGTCTTCCACTGAAAGTCACCAGTGCATTAGCCCCTAACAAAAGAGCCAGCCTGTCCTTTGAAGCTTTGAAGCCAGATATTGACTTTTCCTCTCTAGCTATGAAAGTCCTAGGTGACATCTTCTTCCAGCAGAAGGCTGTTTCATCTCCAATGAAAATCTGATGTTTCGAGTAGCCACCTTCACCACTGATTTTAGCTAGATCTTCTGAATAATTTGCTGCACCTTCTATATCAGCACTTGCTGCTTGAGACGGCTTTTTTCCTTAGACCTCATGAGCCAACCTCTGCGAGCTTCAAACTTCTCTTCTGCTCCTTCCTCACCTGTCTCAGCATTCACAGAATTGAAGATTAGGGCCTTGCCCTGGATTAGGCTTTGGCTTAAGAGAATGTTGTGGCTCATTTGATCCATCCAGACCAGAAAAACTTTCTCTGTATCGGCAATAAAGCTGTTTCATGTTCTTAGCACTCATATGATCACTGAAGTAGACTTTTAATTTTCTTCAAGAACTTTTCCTGTACATTCACATCTTGGCTAAATGTTTGGTGTAGGAGGCCTAGCTTTTGGCCTGTCTCGGCTTTTGGCATGCCTTTCTCACTAAGCTTAATCATTTCTGGCTTTTGATTTAAAGTGAGAGACCTACAACTCTTCCTTTCACTTGCACACTTACAGTTCATTGCAGGGTTATTTATTGGCCTAATGTCAATATTGCTGTGTCTCAGGGAATAGGGAGGCCTGAGGAGAGGGAGCGATGGCTGGTCAGTGGGACAATCAAAGCACACACATTCACAGGTGCGCTCACAGCACACCACACCCTCCAACTCCTGGGCTCAAGTGATTCTTTTGCCTCGGCCTCCTGAGTAGCTGGGACTACAGGTAGCACCACCATGCCTGGTTCATCAATGTGTTCTTTTATTGCCTCTGGATTTTGAATCATAGATAGAAAGGCTTTCTCTACTGCAGCAAAGTTAGAGAAGACTTTGCCCATGTTTTCTTTAGTATTTCTGTGGTTTCATGTTTTACATTTAGACTTAAATCCGTGATCCATTTAGAGTTTACTCTTGTGTATGGTATGGATATGTATTTAATTTTCTCTTCTTCCAAACAGCTACCCAGTTGTCTCAGTTCAATTTATTAAAGTGTTTATCTTTGCCCCAGTTACTGGAGATGGTAACTCTATTGTATATTAAATTTCCATATATCTTTCTGGGCTTTCTATTCTATTCCACTGGTCTAACTCTCTACCCATAGACCAATAGCACAGTATTTTAATTACAGAAGCTTTAGAGTGTGTATTAATGTTTGGTAGGGCTATTTTCCCCTCATAATGGCATTTTTTTCCATTGTTTCACTGGCTATTCTTACGTGTTTGCTTTCCCCTGTGAATTTGTTATAAGTACCAACTTGTGGAACTCCATTTAAAAAGCTTGTTTGTATTTTTATTGGAATTATATTAAATTTATAAATAATCTTAGAAGTAACATTTTTGTAATGTTGAGTTATCCTATCCAAGAAGAAAGGATGCCTTCCTATTTGTTCAAGTCTTTTTGTGCCTTTCAGGATCATTAAAATTTGTTCCTCATATGGGACTTGCACATTTTTTGTTAAGTTTATTCCTAAGAAGTTAATCTTCTTTGCTGCTACTGTGAAAGTGGTTTATCTCTACCATTATATCCTTTAACTGGTTTTTGTGAGTGTATATGAAGACTATTGACTTTTCTATGTTAATTGATAACCTGCTATGTCTCTCGGGTTAATTTGACCCCCTACAATGTTCTAAGGTTTTCCATATATACCATTTTATTATCTGCATATATAGTTTTTATTTGTTTACCTATTTTTGTGCCTGTACTTGATTTCTCTGGCATAATTGCATTGGCTAATAACTGTACTATAGTGTTAAATAGGAACAGAGATAGTGAGCATTCTTTCCTTATTCCTGATATCCGTAGAATCATTGCTAATGTTTCCCCATTGCATAATATGCTAGATTGAAGGCTAAGAGGTGCCTGCATGTGTGTGTATGTGTGTGTGTGCATGTACATATACATATAAAGTCTATTGTATTGAGAAAATATTCCTCAATTCCTTTTTTAAGTATTTTTATTTTGAATGGGTTTTAAATTTTGTCATAAGCTTTTTCAACATCTATGGAGATAATCGTGATTTTTTTTCTCTAGAGCTAATGATATAGTATATGATATAAATGGATTTCCTATTATTGAACACATTTTGCATTTCTAGAATAAATCCCACTTGGTCATGGTGCATTTCTTAATTTGGTATTGGATTCTGCTTGCTAATATTTATGTAGTATTTTGCATCATACCAAAGAGGATATTAGCCTCTAGTTTCCTTTTTATGTACTGTCCTTCTTTTCCTTTCTTCCATTACTTTCTCTCTACTTTTACTTTCTTTTTACTTCATTCTCTCATTTATTTTTCTGCCTTTATTTTATGCCTATTAAATTTCCATGTGTATCTACTCTCCTTGGGCACTTTACAAATTATTCTTTATTTCTCAGATTTTTTTTGTCTTTTTCTTCCACTTCTTTTCTGAGTTCAGAACCAACCAACTCTGTTTTTCTTTCTTCCCTCGTAAAAGCCTCTTGAAGTTTTTGTCTATTTCTGTTCTTAGTTTTTAAATTTCTAATTCAAGAGTTTTGTCACATTTTCAAATGCTTGAATGAGTGCATACAATTCTGTTTGTAGTGTTAATTTACAGAACTTTTCTGCTTCAGGGGTTTTCTCATGGAGTGTCGGGGTTGTTAGTTCATACGTGTAAATTTTTCTTACCTAATTTTTGGCAATGGCTCTGTATGAGTTTGTTGATATTTCTTTTCATTTTTATGGTATTGTGGTGACTCTAGGATTTCTCAATTTATGGCTTCATCTAGGCTGCATGCAGTGTCTCACACCCCTCACACCTGTAATCCCAGCACTTTGGGAGGCCAAGGTGGGAGGATCGCTTAAGACCAGGAATTCGAGACCAGCCTGAGCAAGAGCAAGACCCCATCTCTACAAAAAATAGAAAAATTATCCAAGCATGTGGCATGCACCTGTAGTCCCAGATACTCAGGAGGCTGAGGCAAGAGGATTGCTTGAGCTCAGGAGTTTGAGGCTGCAGTGAGCTATGATGAGGTCACTGCACCCTAGCTGGGGTGATGGAGCAAGACCCTGTCTCAAAAAAAAAAAAATGTGAAAAAAAATGGCTTCATCTTCTAGCAATATAGCAAGGTTCATATGCTTTAGGGGCCATTTATTTATTTACTTTAGTGGTGAGAGGAAGAGCTGTAAGTCCTCCACTGTTGTGTTTCTCTCGTGGGGCCCTAAAATTTACACGTTTTGCTTATTTTTCCCTCACCACCTAATTGTAAAGGGTGCTTCTTTTTCCCTTCTTCCTCCCCTTTAACAATGTGTTTTGAACAAAGTTCTTTAAATAACTCCTGACCCTTTTAATCACACATATGCTGAAGTCCTTTCCCTGCAGTCCCCACTGTGCTCTGCTAGGATACTGTTATACTAGTTTCGTACGTAGGGTGAACTTAGTCTTTTTGATGATAGTTTTTGATCAGCCTAAGCCCCCTTTTTGGCTTTCCTGGAGATTTTCTCAGTTTGCCTTTACTCACTAAGGACCCTTGTGCAGTACAGGGGTGAACCAGAGTGTGAGAGATCGTACACTGGAATGTGACAATTTTCTCTGTTTAGTCCCAGTCGTTTTAATGTTTGGCATTCTCTGTCTTCAGGTTACACTGAAGGCATGTTTTATGTAGGCTTACATATCATTTCTTGTTGGTTTTAATCATTCAAGGAGGAAATAGAGGGAGGCATTTAGCTAGACAACCCAGCTGTTACTGTCTTCAGCTACCCAGAAGTTCCCAGTTATACTTGTTTTAAAGTTTGTAAAACAAGAACAAAAAATTGAGTTCTGTTAACCTCAATTATGTGGATGATCTGTCTATTTTCATTTTTTACTTTTTTTCTCTTGATTATTGGTCACGTGACTGTGCCTCTCCCCATGTCTAGTAACTCTTGTTTGCAGGTAGGATGTTGTATTAAGGACCCAGAGAGGTTCCAGATGTTATTACATTTCTCAAGAATAAATTTCTCCTCTTGCTGTGGACTGAATTGCATCCTCCCAAATTCATATCGTGAAGCCTTAACCTCCAGTGTGACTGTATTTGGGAATGAGTCTTCGAAGAAAGTAATCAAGGTTAAATGTGGTCATAAGGGTAGGACCTTAATCTCATAAGATTAGTGGCCTAATAAGAAGCAGAGAGAAAAATCTCTCTCTTTCTCTCACTTTCTCTCTTTCTCTCTCAGTGGTTCTTTGCCTCTTCAGTACTGAAAGGCTGTAGGAGATACATTTCTGCCTTTCAGAAGTTTTCAGCTTACTTTTTGGCCTGATGCCTATGCAACTTCAAGATTTGATAAATGTCTTCAGGGGGCAATTACAGGTGTGTTTGAGGCAGGCCTCTCCCCTAATGAGTCTTTGTTTTCTAAGCTCTGTGAGACTATGGGAGATTTCAGTGTCATGGGGACAACCAGGCATGCATTTGAGGCTCCCCAAGTTATCACTGCTCCCCAGGATTACTGAAAGCTTCACTGGTTTCTCTCCTTCCAGAGTCCCTCTACCTGGGTCAGGCCCAAGCTATCAGTACATTCCCAGAACTAACAAGTGCTCTGAGAGAAAAATAGCCATCATCATCACATCTCTTTGGAATTGTTGTTTCTCTCTGGAATTTTAGTTCATTTAGTCTTTATTGCTTTCACAGTTCTTGGATGCTCATGAAAATGGCTTTTGTGATGGTTTCCATTTGTTCAAGTAAGAGTATTGACCTATCACATCCTATTCAGAAGCAGAAGTCTTTCTCTATATAATTTTCAATCTTTGCAACTCTAGTCTTCCAAAAGTATCTAACACAACTAATATGTGTTTATTGAACTGAATAAATAAATGATTAATGCCAATTTTGCCTGCTTTGCAATCTTAACTGGGCCAAGTTTACCACTATGTTGTGGAAGACAAAGTAGACAATATTATTTTGGTGATACAGCAAAGTTCTATGGCCAAAATTCAGGTATTTGTGGCAAAGGGCAATTTTTGAAGTATGAACCAATTAGACCCAGACACTCCAAAGTCCTGGACTCTCAACCTTTATTTTCATCAGTTTTTTCTTTTCAACTTCTCCTCTACCATCCCAAGAAGGGAAATAGTGGGTGAGATATTTGCTTATTAGCTTACCGTTTCTCTTCCCACTAGACTCCATGAGGGCAAGGACTTTGTTTTGCATGCTATTTTATCCTCAGTATCTATTAATAGTACAGTGCCTCACCCATAATGGGTGCCCAAATCATTTGAATGAATAAATGAATATCACCAAATCCTTTCACAGTTCGTGTTGTTAAAAGATTAACATGATTAAATGCATAAAATAGAAGTAAAACAAGAGTTTAGTAGAAGTTATTGACAATAACACTGATATTGACAATAACTAACACTGATAACTAACTTTTATAAACCTGAGAAGAAGCACTTCAGCAATAACTTTGATCAAAGAGAAACAGAATTTCAGGCATGTATTCTATTTTAGAATAAAATGATTATCATTAATGAGATGAGATTGTCCTAAAATCCCTTAAGTAAAATAAAGTCCTGTCCATCAAAGTACGAAGAACTTCACAGAGAATAAACTGCAAGCAAAACTTCAAAATATGATAACCTTGGAAATAATATTTTCAACTCCCAGTGCTAACTATAATTATTGGCCACTTGGAACCTAGCATAGGAACTTTATCAATATTTATATATATCAATGGCAAAAAATCACACAAACTAAACTAAGGGCAGAAGTTATTTTGAGGAAACCTGAGTTAACCTTATATATTATTTATCACTTGATTTTTCTCCCCTGGAGAATATTCTTTGACAAGATCTTTATGTAAAATCAGCATAATTTTCTAGAAAATTGCAAGGCTATGTGAAATGATTGATTCTTTTTAAAATTCTTGGGAGAAAACAAATCAATTTTAGGTGAAATAATAATAATGCAAAATATTATAATGTGTAAGCATATACATCTTATTTATATGTTGTTAAAAATGTTCAACACCAGGATTCCTAATTGCCCATAGTGGATGATTAATGTTAAATAATCAAAAAAGTCTATTCCCTCACAATTTAATTTTCTAAGTCAATCATAAATGAAGGAGTCATGAGGGGACCACAGAGTTGAAGTAAAGCATATGAGCTTTGGAATAAAACAGTTCTGAATTTGAATCCTTTCCCTACTGTTATTAGTAATGTAACTAACTTTTCTGAACCTCGTTGTCTTCATTTATAACATAGGAATTATTGAGAGAACTCAGAAGAGTCATCCATAGTAAAGGATGATCATTAGCGTTAATAGTAAAACTAGCAGGAGTTGATCTAATAAAAGAGAGGAATCATGTCGAGCAGCCAGAGCCTGGGGAGAGACAAAGACAAAGCAAGGAGAGAATGTGGCAGAATGACGGCATCATTTTCTTTTCTTTTCTTTTCTTTTTTTAACCACAAGAAAGAGAAATCTCAAGAGCGAAGTGAGACTCCAGCCAGGTAGAAATGAAGGTTGTGGTCAAAAGGCTCCACACCAGGTTGCCCTGACATTAGGATCCTGGCTTTAACATAATTCTGTTAAAAGAAAACAATTCCTTATAATTGAATTAGCTTTGCCTTATGAATTATCTGGGAGGGAGTTTGAAAGGGGATTGATTCCCAGACAAAAATTTGTGTCCAAAGGGAGAATATGGTCTCTGCAGGGAAGGGTTACTGAGCACCGGGAGAGCATCTGGTACTGACAGCCTGTGCTTCTTGGGGCTGACTCTGGAGGGAGTCAGAGGAAAGTCACAAATCAGGTAGCTGCACATCTGCATTTTGCCGCTTAGTCTGATCAGACTACTGCTTAGAAGGAAACCCCAGGACTCAGGAGCCCTGGACTAGGAAGTGGCAAGTGCTCACTCACCTGGCAGCTGGTTGTGGAGATTTGGAACATCCAGGCTTGTGTAGAGGGCTCCCCCGACCCTTACAACTGCTTTGTAGGACAGGCCTTGGGGGGGCCAGGGAGGGCAGAATGGGTCCCCAGGGGTTATGGTGCCAACCTCCTTGGGTGTTGCAAGAACTGATTGAGAACACTTATTACAAAAATGCCTGGCACACTAGTGCATAATAAGTGTTGGCTTCCTTGTCACCTCTCTTTTAGCATTTACCATGGTTACACATTTACTCCCACTTAAAGTGTAACTGGTGTTTTCATGTTTTATTTTAAATCTTGGCCTACCCATCAAGGCAATATTAGATATATATGTTTATAGGTTCCCAAGACTGGATAAACCAACATATTTGCCTTACCAACTAGTTTTAAGTTTAAACTGAATTTTGCTTACCCAAAATTCAACCTATAACTTGGGGGGCAGCGGGGAAGGTGCAAATTTCCAAATGAAAGCTTTAAAATTATCACTGGGATTTTTAGAGTAAGAAAAACATAAAGCACTCTAATAATTGATATTGTCACCATTCTCTGCCACTAGATGCTAACAGTGAGAATATGTCTTGCTAAGCTATGTGTACCAAGTCTGTAGTTGCTCAGAAATTCTGTTGTCATGGTTGAATGAAGGAAATAATTAATGAATAAAAAGAAAAAGTACAGCTAATTTAGAAACTATTTCTACCTTGGGGATTTCAGATATAGGTCTCTGGAAACCTTTATTTTTAGAAATCATCCCCCCTTTTTCAGTTCTAAATGTTAAGCAAACCATATAAAACTAGGTACTCATGGCATGTGAAAACTAAAGCATTTTTCAAAAGAAACTAGCAGTATCAAAGAGAGTATGAGGAAGAAAGCAGAGTATTGTGATGAAATCAGTGTACCATATTTGTAGGATAATTTTCAAGGCTGTGATCTTTAAAATAAAAGATCGAATTTTATTATAGCAACTGAAATGCCATTAACTTTGCAAGCATTTAACTGTTTCTGGTCTCAGGATTTTATGATAGATTTTACTTTTCATTAACAAATAAAATTTTAAATCACTCTAGGCTATGCCAAAAATATATTTCAGTTGCTCTCTACATATCAAGAAAAGGGGCAAGGTTGAATCTTGTGGAGTGCACGGCTAAGGATTTATGGAGCTAAATGGTCACTGTTCCAAATTATCTGTAATTTTTTAGACAGAGAGATACACCAGCTGTCCTATCTATAATTTTTCAAACAAAGAGATACAAAATCACTGGGAAGAAAGGTTGATTGCTGTTTTCTTGAATTAGAACTCTTAGTGGCAGCTGATAGAAACACATTGAACTGGTTTAAAGAGAGGGAGAGGGGGAAGAGAGAGAGAGAAAGAGAGAAAGTGAACAAGAAAGGGAATTTATTATCTGAATAATACAGAAGTAGCTCTTACTTTAGGCATGTTCAGGTCCAGGGTTTCAAATTATATTAGGACTCAGTTTTCTCCCATTTCTTAACTCAGATTTTCTCTATATTGGCTTAACTCTCAGACAGGTTCTTTCTATTTTGTGGCCCTTATAACCTGTAGAATTACATTCTCCCAGCTTCGAATCAAGCCAAAACAAAAGGAAGGAAGGAAGGGAAGGAAGGGTAGGAAGGGAAGGAGAGAGGAGGGGAGGGGAGGGAGGAAAGGAAAGAAGAAAGGAAGGAAGAAAGAGGAGCTCCTTTTTTCCTTGTGATCCCAATAAAAATGCCCAAATTCAGTCTCATTGGTCTAGCTGGGCTAATGTGTCCAATGACATTAAGGATGTGGAAGCCTTTTCTTGGCCAGTTCTATTTTATAACATGCATCACCCTAGAGGTCAGAAGGTACAGGAGAGGCGTGAAGTCCTACCCAAACCTGATGTATTTGTTTACCGTTACAGTTAACTATGTGTGTGCTTCTTCCAGTCCAGGCCTGGCCTCTCGATCATTCTTGTTTAAATTCTACTTTTGGGTAAATCACTCCTAAGCAGTCAGTCAGCTTGTATTGTTATGCCAGTGATACATACCTAGCTTTATCTCTTTTGCAAGCTTATCACAAACTTGGTTTGCTGTATATTAAAATTTGGTTCTGCAGGGAATGCCATGATGATTTCGGTTGTTGCAGGAAAGGAAAATGTGTGGTGGAGATAGCATCATTGGGAAGATGTATGTTACTTTGCTTTGAGGGATGAGTCTGATTGCTCCATGCATGCGGCTTAATTGGATTTTAGAGTTTGCTCTTGCAAAAAAGCACAGCTATAGAAAACTTTGGGACATAGTATATGCTTGTCTTTCTGTTATTAACAGGTAAAGGGAATAAAGTGATATTAGCATATTTAGTGAATTTGTCTATTAACATACTTCATGGTACATGACACAGATGTCAAGGATCAGTAAAGTGGTCACATCACTAATGCTGCTTCCAGGAGCTTCTCAAGAAAGGACATAAGCAACACGTAGTATGGCGATGAGAAGAATGTGGATTTGGAACTGTAAGATTAGACTTGTGTCTTGGTCCTACACTTGCTATTTGCAAGGCCCTCGACAATTACTTAACCATCATGGGAACCTCCATCTCTTCACCTATAAAGTGAGAATAACAACATCTGTCCTACCTAACTTACAGGGCCAGTGTGGGGTTTAAATTAAATAAACCTTATTCGTCCCCATGTCTCTCCTGTAAATGAAAGGCCTCATAGGCTGTGTCTTAGTCACCTTTGTGAGTTTCAGTGTCTAACCCTGTGCCTGGCAGTCAAAGTATGCTCAACAAATGTTTGTTGGATGAACAGATAAATAAATAAACAAACAGATGAATGAATGAATGACAGCCATGGCATAGAGAGAATTAACAAATATTTTAGCACTGGGCCAGGGAAGTTCTGAGATTGAACAATATTTTAACAATATTTCAGATCCCTGTATTTGAATGCACATTTTTTTCCTGGGCTTCCCTTATAGAAAAGAAGCTGAAGTTCAAGATTAGGAAAGAATAGTGACTCCATTAACACGGAAATAGCTAAGAAAATTATTGCTCTCCAAACTCAAAAAGCAACATTAATTAGGTAAGACATGGGCAAGAAGTAAAATGGAAAACTTAGAAGAGTAAATTGTATTATAATTAACACTTAGTAATTCCTCTAAATTTTAAAGCAATACTATCTTGTTGCAGAGGGTTTTGAATTATTTAAAGTATTTCTGAAGGAATCCTTTGAAATCCCTGGAGATGACTTTTTATCTTTTTATAAAGGTTCTTTCAACTCCCATCTAGATTCTCTGCACGAGTTCGTATATAGAATATATACAATCTATAGTCTTGGAAAATGGGAATAGATTTAGGTAAACCTGAGACTACCCTGCATATTTACATTGACATCATTTGGGCAGTTTCCACCACGGAAAAATATTTTATATGTGTAATTGTGGTTTTCAGAATTATATACCCCAAACTGTTAATTTCATCATTGTTAAATCTTTGTTTAATCACTCCCAGTGATAGAAATAGCTTTCTGATCACTATTTTTTATCATGGTAAACATAGATTCCAATATCTATACAAAATTGTGTATGTGTGTTTGAATGGGGGAGTAAGTACTGTGGAGGAGAGGAGTGAGGCAGTAGGATTTTGAAGCAGGTACTATACTCTTATTCTTAGTCCTGAGAATCAGTTCTGATTACACACATTTGTATTCTATTACTCCTGGCTATAACTATATAGAATGCATAATAGAAACATCCTCACATGTTTTTCCAGCCACAGGTATAAGGGTGAAACAAATTTCCAGCAAGAACCTCTGCAATTTGTGTCAGGAAAAGGAACACGTGGAACTAGGAAGAGATCTCCAAGTATGATCACATATGGATTTTCTCAGAATAAACTTTAAAAGGGGATGTTTCTCAGCTCTGCACCAGTGATTTAGGATCTGGAGATGGAGAGGAGAATCTTGAGTTCTCTCCTCCTGGAAATATTCTGTTTCACCTTCTCATTCAAGAGCATAGGGAAGAAACAAAAGAAACCTGACAATTTCTAGGCTGGTAGCAAAGCCAGTGTCTACTGCAGGATCAGGGAGGATGCGGATCCTCACCCCTTCCTATTCATGGGCACAATTACTGGTCCTATGGGTTTGCTGGGGGAGTCAACCGGTAATGAACTCATTGTAGAAATAAACTTAGCAATCCAATAAAAATGGGCAAAGAACATGAACTGAGAGTTCACTCACTTACACACACACACACACACACACACACACAAATGGCTTTTAAACACATGAAAATAAACTAGATCTCTGTAGTAAAGACAAAATAAAACTACAGTAAGATACCATTGTCATGTAGCAAAGTGACTAAGACCCAAACATTTAATGGTTCATTGGATGGAGGAGGGTGAACAGAATTAAGTATTACTGTTTGTGGGGGTGGAAATTTACAAATCCTTTGGAAGTATATTCAGAAATATCTATCAAAATGTGAAGTGAACGTACCAAAATATATTAGGTACACATCTCTAGGGCTTGTCTCACAGACATAATCACCCTAATTTGCAAAGCCATACAAACAATGATATTTATTACAGCACTGAATACTGCTTGTAAGAACAAATAAACTAAAAGCTTATACAATAGAGGGAGTGTGTTAGTCAGGTTGGCTAAACAACAGACCTTTATTTCTCACAGTTCTGGAGGCTGGGACATCCAACAGCAGGACGTCAGCATGGTTGGTTCTGGTGAGGGCTCTCTTTTTGGCTTGTAGCTGGCTGCCTTCTTACTGTATTTTCACATGGTGGAGAGAGGAACCTCTGGTGTCTCTTCCTCTTTTTATAAGGGCACTAATCTCATCATGGAGGCTCCACCCTCATGACCTTATCTAAATCTAATTACCTCCCCAAGATCCCCCTTCTAATACCATCATGTTGGGGGCTAGGGTTTCAACATATGAATTGGGGGGGAGACATAAACATTCAGTCCATACTAGGGAGGTTCTGATATGAACTGATTTCCAAGATCCTTTGTTAAATGAAATAAATTATATGTAGGACAATGTTCAGGTATTCTGTCACCTTCCCTTCATTCGCTGTCCTCCAGCCAAGCTGGCCTTTCTCTGTCTTAGATCAGCCAAGTTCACTTCAACCTCAGGAACTTTGTACTTGCTATTTCTTTTGTCTGGTGTCTTCCCGATTTTCACATACCTGGCTTCTCATATTTCAGGTCTCGGTGCATATTCCCTCTCTTTAGAGAGGCCTTCTAGCCACTAGCAGCTTTATCTCACTGAGGGAATCAGCCTGTTTTGCTAAAACTGTGTGCTATTACTAACACGCTTGTGAAGCAGAATCCGTAATAGTCCGTAATAGCCCATAATAGCCAGAGTGCTCCACTCCCAGGGTATTGAGTCACCCTGTTTGATTTTCTTCACAGGACTTAGCACTACTTGAAAATATCTCATTGTAAAAATTGCTTTACATATTTATTACTAACCCCTCCAGCACACCCTCCAACTTCCTAGGATTTAAGGTCTATTAGGACAGAAATTTTGTCGTGATCATCCCTACCCCTTCACATCTAGATCTAAGGCTGAATACAGAGTAGGATCTCAATTAATGTTGAATAAATGAATGAATATGTGAATAAAAAGATATATACCTACACCTATATATACAAGAACATTTCCAGAAAGTTATCAAGAAAATGTTAGTCTGGTACTTTCAGGGAAGGAACAAGAAGGAAACTCATGTTGTAGTTTCAGCATGAGAGAGAAACTACACCAGACACCACACCTAACCTCGGTCTGCTCCTTAGGTAAGGAGGTGTGATTTTGCTCTTGCAGGGCCACCAGTATAATGCCTCCTCAGTAGCCTGCATTTTACATTCATGCAAGGATTGCGTAGCTACCATGAAAGCAGAATTGCTCCCTCACATTGCAAATCCAAGCCGATCGGAAGTTGTTCCTTGGCTCCAAGCCCACCATCTATACACTGCTCCATCACGCAGAGCTAGAACTACTCAAACTGGAGCTCTCAGGCTCCCTTGCCAGGTGGGTTCCTGTCAAGGTCTACCAGTGGGAATCACCAGAGGAATACTAGAAGCTGGAAAGAAGGATGGGAGTGCTCACTTCCTATTGACTGTTTCCTGTTGGGGATCCCCAGTAGCAGCCCCCAGTTTGGCTGCAACTTCCACCTTTTCCAGTACTCCCAGTCCATTCTCACCAACACACCTAGGAGAGGCCAACGTGAGACCCTTGGCAGCTCAGTATGAGCCACCTGCATTCCTTTACCAATTGAGCTACCCCTCCTGAGCCCGGGGAGAACCTTTAGCCCAGTTCCTTCTCAGATGTTCAAGTACCAGCTTCCTGGGTTTTCTCCCAGAGGCTCAAGCATGAGTTCTGTAGGGACCCTCCTCCTAGCTCATAAATTATGGTTATAGGTCCCCTCCCTAAGTTCTCTAGGCTTAAAGGTGATAGTTGCTTCCTCGTTTCATTAATCTCAGAGTTCCGTCAGCATCCTCCTTTTGCTCCTTCAGCCTTTCAGCATCTGTATAACCAATTCCTTATAATTACAACTAATATGGTTTCTGTTTTTCTTCCTGGAACATCACCAATGTAACAATTGTTTTGGGCCTTTTCTTCGTCTACATGCTTTCCCTGGGTAATCTTTACTTAGTCTCATTTTTATGCTCAATATGCATATTTAACTGCTTCTTTGCAATTTACATCTTAAAGTCTAACAGACATCTCAAATTCATCTTGTCAGAAAATGAGCTCCTGAGGCACCCGTCTATTCCTCCACCAGAATTCCCCATCTCAGTAAATGGTGCCTCTGTTCATTCATTTCTTCAATCCAAAATCCTAGAAGTCATCCTGGCTTCCTGTCCTTCCCTGATCATTCACATTCCAGTGCATCAGTATGTCACGTCAGTTCCTTCTCCAAAGCTACACACCTACCCATTTCTCTCCATCTCTTCTGCCGTTGTCCTAGGCCAGATCACCTTATCTATCACATTGACCACTGTGATTGTTTTATTAGTAGTCTCCATCTTTCAACTCTTGCTTTCCTAGAGTTGTTTTCTGCATCACAGCCATGTAATATTTTAAAAGTGTAAATCACAATGAAAATTAAAGCCAAACTTCTTACAATGACTCTATAGGATCTGGTCCCTGCCAATACCTCCAACTTCATCTCCCACTACAGTCTTCTCCCATTAACTGTGCTCAGACACAGAGGCCTCCTGTCTTATTTGTCTTTTTGTTTGTTGTCCACCTCTATGGGGTAGAGGCCTTGCTATTTACTATTGTATCCTCAGTATTTCCAGCACCTCATATAGTCTCTATTCCCTACAAGGTGCTCAGTAAATATTTGTTGACTAAATTGATGAATGAATGGTTTTAATGTACTCTTCTTTAGGTTTAAAGTACTTCAGCATCCAAGCCCTGAAAGTATATAAATTTTTTTACCACTTTGGAATGGAAATCTACAGAATTAGATTTGTCTCCTATTTGTTTTCCTTTCCTTTCACACTTCCTAGGAAATTTCATGAAGAAAAGGAGCTTGTAGAATCAAGACTTGATGACATGGCTGATATTTCCTTTGGATAAATAATACATGAATCAAAGAGGTCAGAGAATCTTCAAGATTTTTACAATGGTGAGATTCATGGCCTTTAAAAGTATGTAGAACAAGATGAAACAAATGTTTTCAGTAGATGTTCAGGTGCTCTTTTCTAAAAATAACATACGTAACCACAAATCAATGTTTAAAGCCAGATGGTTAATGAAGGCCAGCCAGGAAACTCCTATAATTCACAGTAATGAGTATGGTAATGAGCTCTCATTATAAACCAAACGGCAGCGTGACATACTGTATCTATTTCAAATAACAGCAATTTGATTATTTCATATTTTTCAAAGCTCCAAAGCTTAATTTACAAGGAAAAATATTAGAAAGCCTGAGTGTTGGAGTTAATCATGCCCAGTGAATTGTATGGAAGGTGGCCTAAATTTGATTAACAAGAGCTGTTTAAATGTCAGATGTCATCAGAAAGAAAATAATACTCAAACCCAAATAAAGGTTAAAATCTTTCAAAACATGAAAGAAGTCCCATTACTATGGTTGAAAAGAAATGTTTTTCCTTCAACTCTTTGATGTCTTTACTTTTCAAATAGGACTCTAGGAAAGGTTATGTTCTGTTGAACAGAATGTGTTAGGGACTCTGCCACTATAGAAAAATGCCAGGAATTGAATTTTATTTTTAGTATCAAAGGCAAATATTTATTTTTACACTTAAAGTTCACCTGATCTCAGAAAGGTAGTCTGAAAAAGCACTCCCAGATACCCAAAATGATAAGGGCAGGAGCACAGCACATGTGCAGACCCCTGAGTATGGTTTCATGGAGCCACTCTGCTCTTGGGACACAGGTCACACTGGGCTGCCTTCTCATAAGGGCATAGGATGCTTGGAGCTGAGTGTGACCAATCAAGGGCTCCGGTTCTCATCATAACTTCCATCTGATGTGAATTAGGCTGCTCACATATCCTGTGTTTGGAATATAAGCCATTACAATGGATGTGCATGTTTGATGCTCCATATTTTTTTATTAAACTATTATTTTTAGTAAACTATATTTGCTTCTAGGAATTCTGGAGCATGCTTTTCCCCAAAATGTGACAGGACTATAAGACAAGTTTGCACAAATTCTGATCTTCTATAACATTTCTGAATAGACCTCAGTTATATTTACTGAAGATTGGAGGTTTCTTTTCCACGAGACAGAGGATCTCTGGTCTGGAAGCAAAAAGATAAAATTGAAGGCATGGGTACTATATTGAAAACTGGAGGATTCAGTGAATTTACCCATCTCCCCCTCAACTCCATCCCCCAGAGCCCCCACCACAGCTCCCTATAGACTGGTAACCAGGCTTTTTCACCATCCAGGGAAGAGATTGAAAGTTTCTGGAAAATAATACTAACCCAAGAGGAAAGTTCTAAAGATGGTAACATTGGAAGTTTCTCAAGTAAATAGCCCACGATGAAATTCACAACCTATAAGGTCTATTCATGCACTCAAAGTGGCCAGTGAGTATATTTGCAAAATAACTAAAGGATTTGGAATGTTCTAACACAAAGAAATGATAAACATTTGAGGTGATAGATTTCCCAATTACCTTGATTTGATCAGGACACATTGTATGCTTGTATCAAAATACCACACGGACCCTGTGAGTATGCACAACTATTACGTATCCATAACAATAAAAAAGATTTCTTAGAAAATGAAAATGATCAGTGAGCTATAAAATACTATGAAATATGAATGGACAATATATGTCAAATATGAGAAGACAATAATATACATACATGTATAATTATATATAAAATACTATCAAATATGAAAAGATAACAATACTATAAAATATAAGAAGACAATCAAGTGTTATTAGACATTGGAAGCTAGCTATAATTTGAAAGACAGAAACCAAAACAAGCAGATTTAAAGCAACACAGGAAACAGAGACTATGCAGGAAAAAGAAACCTAAAAATAAAAACAAAAGCAGCATCAATATCTACAAAGAGATAAGAAAAGATCATGCAGCAAAAAACGAGGACAGGATAGTATAATAAAGAAGCATTCAGATAACAAAGAGCTTTTACAAATTAAAAATATTATAGTTAAAAATGAAAACTCAGTAGAAGAGTCTTCAGGAGACTTATGAGAGAAGATTTAGAAAATTGTTGAAGGGAGGTGGAATAGTGATTAAACACATGAAAAAAAAATGAAGCAAGTGAAAGCAATTTTAACTCCAGGGAAAACAAAATGTTGTGCAGGAAAGGAATAGCACTCACAGTTTGCTACGTGTTTCCACTATACATAGAATTTACGTAGCCATACTAATGTACTGATATATAATATTAATTTAACCAAAGTGACAATGTAGCTCTACTGGGAAGAAAAGGGAATAAGACTACGCGTACGTGGAGAGCTTGAGGGGAGGGGAGAAAAGGGAGCCATTTATAATCACATCTTCCATAGTCGGAAGTCAGTTAACAATGCCAGAAACTGAAAAATTAGCAAGTAGCAATGAAGAATGCTACTTGGAGTCATGAAGCTACATGACAACATAAGCAGTAAAAGAGATGATCGCTTCTGGGAAGGACAAAAAGCTGGGCAAGGGTGAGACAATGCTGTGTGTCATAGCAAACCTTGTGAACACCTGGAGTTTTTAGCTGTTGTGTATGATTAACCTTAATAAAAATCCAAATTAAAAAAAAAAGGATGAGACAAGGATGGAGACAGTGACAGGCCCTCAGTGAACAGTGTCCACAAAGAAGAAGAGATCTGGGTTGGTGATGGCTGGCACAACTCTGTGTGTCTCCAGGACCAGCGAGATGCGTGGGAAGAGAGCAGGTTGATGCCCACGTGGTGAGCTGAGGTAGCTGAGGTACCTGAGGTAGCACAAGTCAGCGATGGGATTTAAGAATCCTTGGCTTCCAGAGGTGTCTCATATGTTAATTCCTGGCTCTGCCTCTGAATAGATGAGTGACCTTAGACAAGTCACCTAACCTCTGCGCACCCCGACAGCATGGCTGTTTCTCATTCATCTTGCATTCTCCAAAGCCAATAGCAAAGAGTTTAGCAGACAGTAAGCGCTCAGATGCTTCTTTATAGATTATTTGGATTGCTATTTTCTTTGGGAAAATGTCCCCTAGATTTAAACAAATGTGTAACACACATTTTCGTAGAATAACCTGTTTGGAGACTGACAAGACAGAAACAGAGTCTCAAGTAATCATCATATGAAGCTATTTACATAAGACAAACATGGCCAAAGCATTTTTGAAATTTCTCTGTTGTAATCACCTTCAAAAGCCAAATCACTTAAAAAAATGTGACTATTTTTTTAATTAAAAAAGTATATACCTTTATTACTGCAAACTTTGGAAAATATAAAAACATATACAGAATTAATGTTGACCCTACCATGCAGAAATTATCATAAAAGAGTTTGGATATATACTCTAGTTATTTTTCTATCTAAAAAGCATACATGCACATACACTTTTTACAAATTTGGAAATATACTGCACATTTTTTATAACCTGATTTTTTTCAATTAATATATTATGAATATTTCCCATATTGTTCTCACTACCATTTTAATGGTTTCACAATGTTCAGCAGATATATAACAATTTATTGCTGGTTATATCTAATATTCTCCATGGTTTGCCTTTATAAATAGCACTGTGATGAGTAACCTTGTACACAAATTTTTGCACACATGTTTATTTTGATGGACAGAATTCCTAGATGTAGAATTTCTGGAAAAAAGAGGATGTATATTTTTTAAAACTCTTGATACTTAACTAACAAAATACCTCTCCAATGACATGCTCACCAACAGCCCACATTTCATCTTTTTTCGATCGACAAATAATAATTTTATGTATTTATGAAGTATAGTGTGATGTTCTGTATATGTATACATTGCCAAACGATTAAATCAAGCTCATTAACATATCCATCACCTCACCTACTCATTTTTTTTGTGATGAGAATGTTTAAAATTTACTCTTAACAATTTTGAAGTATGTATCATTATTAACTACAGTCATGGAATTTAAAAAGGTTAAATTCATACTTTTGAACTCCCTCAAAATTGGCAAAGCTTGATGTTTGGAAACAGTTCAGTTCCTCACTAGATAACTATTTCTACCTCTAGATTATAAACTCCTTGAGCTCAGAGACCATATCCTAAAAATTCATCTTTTATATTCCCCAAAACATCAAGAAAAAGTAATTTTATATTAGTACCTGGTGAATAAGGTCAATAATCAAATTGGGTGTTGCAGTTTGAGCCAAAATAATATGACTCCTGATTGATCGTGCACACTGCCAAGCAGCTTTGAAGCATCGATATATCCTTACTCATAAGCGTAGAGAACAACTGTCATAGAAGACAAATGGAAGATACACAGGGTTTACCTGCTTCCTCAGATGGTGTCTTCAGATTGGTGGGTTTTGTTCAGATTATTAGGATGTGATACTCATTAGAAGAAACCCCAAAAGAATAGAACAGGCAGCTGATGACAGAAGTGCATTCTGGTTAGTGTCGTTTTATATGATGAGACAAAACCAAAGTACATATGTAAACATAGGTGAACAAAGTAAACCTCAATGGAAAATCTGAGGGAACAAAAAGCATTGCTTTTGTTTTTATGTTTTTAATTGTCCTTTAACTTAGAAAAAGAGCACAGTTGGATTCCAAAAGTGGCCTGCAGGAGAATCTTCCTTCAACTGCTAAGAGTGCCAGTCAGAGCTTCTTTTCAACACTGGGTAGGTGTTCACGGTGTGTGCACCATGGCAGACAAACAGCAGCCGGAGCTATACTTTTCCAGGCCAGGGAAGAAGCGGTTAGAAGTCAGACACAGCAGTTGCAGATGAGCTATTTCCCTAAGACCTTGGCAACAGGGCTTTGCTCCTCTTAAATCTGTTCAGCCTCTGGAAAGCCCTGGAGTTTCACCTTGCTGGCCTCTGCAACTGAGTCACCAATTAGAGCTTCACCTGAGGCACCTCCCTCAGACCTAGGCGGCACAGCGACTTTCTTCTGTCACTGTCACCTTCTTCCCCCTTCCTCCAACTTGACTTCCTCCTAGATCAAGCCAGCTGAGGACGCTGCTGGGAGAAACTGAACCCACGCCTTGGTGAAAAGGAGAGAGCAGCTGTTTTTCTTGCCTTCGGCACAGGGAGAGAGCCAAGGCAGGCTGCGCGTCTGCAGCTCAGTCTGCAAGGTGCAAATGTGCGAAGAGATGGGGTTGAAAGATGTAGCCTGGGCTTTATTTAAACATCTGTGGGTAGTGTTGACGTCTCTGAGTTAGTAAAATTTGGTCCTATAGTCAAAATTGTAGAGGGAACAAAGTTTGTTTTCAGCTTAAAAAAAAATAGGGAGCCTTCAGTACCTATTCCAGTTCACATGCCATCCTAGGAGTTTTCATCTTTCTCAGCTCATTTAAAATCTGACAACATTCCAGGGAGGTGAGCTAAGTATTCCCACTTGAACAGATGAAGAAACTGAGCTACAAAAGAGGAAGTAATGTATCCAAAGTTAACCAGCTAAGAAATGGAAAAGACAAAATGGAAACTTGGGTCTTGTGAATTTATAAGCCCTTTTAATAGACCCACCCCATGTTCTATTTGCTTCTTGCTGCCCCCTCTTTTCTGAGCTTTTCCTATTCAAATTGACTTTCAGGCAGCTGCCATGTTAGAAAGGATTTCATAATACAATTCACAGTGTATTAACTTTTTAAAGTTTTGGTTGCATTTGAATAGGAAGCAAACTTGGAATGAAATTCCAGTGGTAAAATTTTAAATATCAGTTTAATATGAGAGATATTGCAAGTTTATAGTCTCAGAAGAGTAGGCCAAGGTTTCTAGTGGGACACCTGATAGTCTCAATTTTAGAAGATCCTGAAGACAGAGGCCACACGTCTTTGTCCATCTCTGTTAATAGTGATACGAACAGAACTTGCTTAAAAAACACCTTTGATGAGAATGATGAAAAACTGTGTCAGGGTTTCTGAAGGGATAAAAGACTGAAGAAAAGATGGTAGCAGAATAAGAATTCCTTTGTATTAACATCAATATAATTTGCATCCTTTTTTCTAGCCTCTCAAAAAAAAAATCACTATGAGCATAAAATCTCACCTATTCCTTTCAATCTTTAATTCATTAACATGAACACTCAGCATAATTGAGTGGGGAGAAATGAAACATTTTTCTTGTCACTAGATGAAGAAAATGTGTTATGCAATCCTCTTAAGTGCATTTTGGTAATGCTGAAAAAGTGTGATTAGAAGTAAAAGAAAAATGATATTTTCCCTGAGTTTACATAGAAAAATGTCATCTCAGATATTGTATTAAATATGCAACTTAAAAGTCTCTAGAACAGATATTGAGCGCGCAGGAGAGAGTGTGAGAGATCTGCACCCAGCAGCGAGAACTTGGTTATCATCCTCAACAACCAAAACAAACATTTATTGAACATCTAGGATGTATAAAACTCTGAGCTAGATAATGGAAAAATTAAAAGCAAAGGGTCTTAAAATCTATTTTGAGAGGCAAATTGTGCCTATTCATTCACCTACACACTGAAAGAGAACAAAGCAAAGCGGATGTTACTGTGTTGAATGTCTCCCATAAGTGACCTCGTTTCATCCTCTGTCTCTATATTACATAATTATTCTTGCTTGTGAAGAGTAATCTCTTGTATTCTTTCACTGTATTTTTAGCACCAAAAAAACCCAAAGTTTTACAATGATTAATAAATAGCTTATTTTTTATTTTTTAAGAAGTATTTTTATTTTAAGATGTTAGGTTTATAGAAGAGTTTAAAAAAATAGTACAGAGCGTTCCCATATACCCTTCATTTAGCTTCCCCTAATGTTAACATTTTACATAACCAAAGCACTTATCTCTAAACTACAAAATTACCATTGGTACAATGCTATTAAACTACAGACTTTGTTTGGACTTAGAATTAGTTTTTCTACTAATGTTCTTTTTTATTTTAAAAATATTCTACGATCTCATTCAAGATTCTGCATTGCATGTGGCTTATCATTTACCCTTAGTGTGATACAGTCTTTAACGGTTCCTCGGTCATTTGTTGCCTTTCATTACTTTGACATTTTCAAAGAGTACTGGGCAATTATCAATTTGGGTTCATTTGGTATTTTCTCATGCTTAGAATGAGATATGCATTATTAGAAGAAGACCACACAAGTGATATGTCTGTCATCACTGTATCATATCAGACAGTGCGTAATGTAGATATGTCTTAATGGTGATGTTAATCTTGGCAAAGGCTGTGTCTGCCAGATTTCACCACTGTAAATTTACCATTTTTCCATTTGTAATTAATAAGTATTTACCTATGATAAGATATACTTTGAGATAATGCAAATGTCCTATTTCTCTTTTAACTTTATCCACTAAATATCTCACTTTTGAAGAAAAGGCAAATCTAATCCATAGCTAGAAGTCTAGCAATGACAACAGAAAGCAGGAGTGATTCGTGGCTGTTACGATAACCTGAAAGTAGAGAATTTTAGAATTGCTAAACTTAGAGCAGGTAAAACCAGATGCATCCTCAAAAGGGAATGAAGTCAAACAATTTGCCACTAGTACCAAAAAATCCCTCTTCTTTTCAATAATGTGAGGAAAGAGCTAAAATAAATGGATAAGATGCAAAGCAAAACAGAAGGAATTCCAGATGACTCCACAACTATCAGAGCTACATTATCATTTGTATTTCTTAACTCATTTTTATATCAATAAATGATATGGTTCACAGATGGTTTAAAAATTACACTTCCAGTGTTCCTCAGATCAAGTACATAAGGAACTATAGGCTTTGGGGTTTTTGAGTCATTACATTTTGGCAAACTATTGAATGCCACTTGTTTTTATTAATTTTCCCTCAACACTGAATGACAATATCACAAAATCTATATTCAAGTTACACTGTAAAATACAACTTCAGAATTATTTCCATGTCACCTGCCTTAGTTGTAAGAGGCAAAATATTCATAAATCCTAACTTTACAGAGTTTATTTGACCCTCCAAGAATTCCAACCTAACTGGAGCATACACAAAGGAATGTCACTATTAGCTAATTTATCACTTGGGAAAAAAGCAATTTGAAGTTAATCCATGTAAAATACCCAAATATCTATATTATTAATGAACCAATTATGTGTAGTTTTTATCTGGGACAATAATAGCATCAATAGCCAGTATATGTTTAGTACTTTCTATGTGCCAGTCACTAAGTTCTTTACACAGATTATCTCACTTACCCATATTACGTGTATGATGCATCAAGAATTGGCAAGGGTCTGAGATTTTACCCTACTTGTAAGCTAACAAGTTAGCCTGCTACAGTTTTATGGATGCTTGGAGAAGACTTGAGACTTTTGGGTCAGAAACAAAGGAATTAATTATCCACAGAAGTAGCAGCAACCAGAGTATCAGTATTTCCTTGCACCAGTTCCTCAAGCCCCAATTCCCACAGGCAACCTGAAGAGGGTTGGTGACACCTACACAAACAGTGGGATGCATTATAGTCTAGGAACTCTGAATTTAGGGAACTCAAATCTTTTTCAATGGACAGTCAGCATGCTATTATTTGCTCCAGAGGGAGACACTGTCACTGTCTTCCAGAGCTGTTTACTATACAGACATCCTTGGATACATAGTCCAGAAGCAAGGCAGCTAGTATGTGTGCTCGTGAGACTTAACAGAAATTTGAGAGACACTATGGAGAATTACCTCCCAATGTGATTAGGTACTATCATTATTCCTCTCACAAATGAAGAACTTTAAGCTTAGAGAGAACTACATGCATTGAAGGCATAAGGGTACTTGCTTTTTTATGGCAGTGTTTCAGGGTTTACAAGTTCATTTGATTTATTACATGAAACATGCTCCCCATAAAGTGTCGTGAATTGCACCTGTGTGAGCATGCAAACTAGAAATGAGTGGGGCTGGGCATAAAGATGTACCCAAGATAAACTTTTCATTAGGTGTTTTGAAAAATATATTGTGCTTTCTTCTCTGAGATCATTTTTAAAGTTTAAATATTAGCTTCCAGATATAATTTCACAACTACTATGCTCAAGGAGGAAGTATGCCTCAGTGGAAAAAACATGAGCCTTGAATCAAACAGTGTCAAGTTGGGATTCCAGTTTATGCTCACTAACCTCTCTGAAACTCAGTTTTCCCATCTGTGAAATGAGAATTCCTTGCAGGGTCATTGCAGGAATTAAATGAGATAATGTGAGGCTCTCGGCACAGTATTCTGGCACATAGGTGCTCAACAATAGAGAACAATAATGATGAATCGTAGGATGATTGTTAGAGAAGGACTTTTAACATCTGTTGCTTTCGAAATTTGGAAATTTAAGAATAAAACCGGAAGGAAATTTCTGAGACCTGTTTTTCCTTGTAAAAATTGTTTCAGGCCGTGAGGATGCGTCATATTCTATTTAACTTTTTCATTCAAACACTAGTTTTAAATGTGGGGTAAAAACCCTTCGAGCTATCAAAGCATTAGCTTTCAGCAATGGAATGGATGTTGTTCTTTTCAAAGGTCTCCTAATATTTCTTTCAACGAGTTGGAACGGGAAAGTTTGTCACCTTTTCTAACACAATGTGACTAAAATACATATATGCAATGGGAACCAGAGTCAAGAAGAGGAACTCAGTCATCTACATTTGCCATGACATGTGTCCTACTGATCAATTCAAAGGGTCTTGTGACTTTACATGGGAGATTGTGCTGTGTTAGAGACAGCTCTGTTGATCTTTTATCCATTCACATGGAGAGGTGTTGGAAGATGAAATTATTTTTTATATTCGCTTAAAAGTTACACTACAGCCGTTAGATAAAAGCGGGAATAACTGCCTGCACAGTGGGCCGCCTGCTACAAAGGAGGAAACATGCTCATCAAACAGTTGTGTTTTTCAGCTTTGGCAGATGGGACATCACATTCTTTGGTGTGTTCTTCCACCCTGTAAAATTTAATGATTTGCCCTCCCCGCAGACTGCTGAACAAATTAATGTCCACGATAGCTTGATGCCGATTTGCTTTGGAAAGCCTCTCAACTTTAACTAATAGTTGCAATCCAAATTAACAATAACCAAGGAAGTATGGAAATTATGGGTGCATTCTGGTAATTCACTACAAACTAAGCTTGTTATCTGCATGAAATACAACTGTGGCTCCATGAATAATTCTCAAAAATGTTGAATTTAAAATGAGCACTGGGTAGGATAAACAGTAGTTGAATAATACTTAAATTCCACCATCTGGTATTCTAGTATTTTAATGTGAGCTGAATTTCTTTTATTAGGTGTTTATTTGAGATTCTCTCTGTATGCATTCTTTCCTTATGCAGAAGGAGCTCTATAAATTGGGAAGCAGCAAGAGTTATGACTCAGGACAGTTTTCTTTTATAGAAATTCTCTTAAAGGGAAACACAAGTGTTAAAATAGCGGCCATTTTTGCCAAAGGGGCAACGAAAGAATTCCTGAGAGAGTTTGTCTTAATTCAGAGCACTTATTTCTAAGACTCTATAAGGTTGGTGAGTGTAGAGGGACAAAAGATTTGCTCAGGTAGTAGGGGGAAATGAATGAATTGTAAAGAGTAATGACAGGAAACAAACAAAATGATTAACAGTAGGAGAAAGGGTAGGACACAAAAAATAATATGCACTAATGGTCGTTGAGAGAAAAATAAGACACTAAGATAAAGAAATTTTGAAAAAATGAAACAGGCATCATGAAAGGAAGATTTAATGGGCTCATCATGCTTGAAAAAATATCCATCAATGTTATTTTCCCAAAAGTTTTATATGAAGCTATTCCAGTGGCTTAATGTGAAATTTGCATGAGAATTATCTTTTTTCTTCCTGATCTGAGAAATTCAATATAAAGTTACCTGGAAGAAGCAGGAGACAATAAAAATGACATTTACATAGCTCCTTACTATTTACCAAAATACTTTCACATGCATTTTCTCTTTTGATAGACACAGCAATGTCTGCATAGGGGAAGTAGAGCTTATCTTATCATCCCCATTCAACATACCGTGAACAAGTTCGGCTGCCTAGTGGCAGTAACTTGAGGTCAGTTTTATTTTTCAAGATGCTCAACTTTGTTATATTTCAAATTCGCACTAGCCAAAGTGGTAAGAATATTCTGGGTACATTCCAAACAAAACTATGATTTGCTTAAATTGTACCTTCCTTCTCACTGCAAATTGAATTCTTATTTAATTATGCTATACCTCCTGGAAAAATCTGGCTCTGCCACAGTGTGGAAAATATATGGAGTCAGCCCTTAGCTCCCCTAGGCCTCAGTTTCCTCGATTGACATTGCTAGAGCAGTTAAAATTTTACAGAGCACTATTGCATCCATCATCTCATTTAATTATCATGGAAACTGTATAAATATTCATTTTTTTAATGGAGTAAATTTAAATTCAGAGTTGGTAAATGGCTTTCCCAAGATCGTGCCAAAATTAGATGTTAGATCCAGATCTCTAGCCCACAGCCTTACTGTGAAATCTGGGATTGGATTAGGTGTTCTCTAAAATCTCTTCCAGTTCTATCTCCCCTGACTTCAAAGACTCACTGGAAGAATCTAATGTTTTTGACTCATCAATAGTATTTTACTAGTAAATTGCATAATACTTGGAACAAAACACAAAATCTTTTACTGACTAAAGTACTTGCTTCCTGACACCTGCTTTCTATGAGAAATTGTGCCAAGTATATTGGGAAGAACAAAAGATGAACCAAAACTTATCTCTACCCTTGAAGAGTGCATGCCCTAGTTTGAGGCATAATATATAAATATCCACTGCCAGAAAAGCACCACAGACAAATTGCTCTGGGAGTCAGAGAAGGGAGGTGATCTTAAGCCTTAAACCACAGAATGGGGTTAAACATTCAGAGATTGGAGGAAGGGAGCAGAAGAATGATAACCCAGAAAAACTTCATGTGCTGTCTACCTTATTAGCGTATCTCTTCTATACCAAAAAGACATTAGATGTTTTGTTGTAAATGATATAATAATGACATTATTTCTTCTTTACTATTATTAACTTTCTTTTTTTCGTTTTCTTTTTTTTAATTTCAGAATATTATGGGGGTAAAAATGTTTTGGTTACATAAATTGCTTTTGTACCATTTGAGTCAGAGTTGTAAGTGTGGACATCCCCAAATAGTGTGCACCATACCCGTTAGGTGTGAATTTACCCATCCCCTCCTCCCCCCCCCACCTGCTTGATTTCCAATGAATGTTATTTCAATATGTGCACATAAGTATTGATCGATTGGTTTCAATTTAATGGGGGGTAACTGTGGTGTTTGTTTTTCCATTCTTGTGATACTTCACTTTGAATAATGGTCTCCAGTTCCATCCAGGTTAATAAAAGGTATATTAGTTCACCATTTTTTATGGCTGAGTATACATATACCACATGTTATTAATCTACTCATGTGTTGATGGGCACTTAGGTTGTTTCTGCATCTTTGCAATTCTGAATTGTGCTACTATAAACATCCAAGTGCAGGTATCTTTTTTTATAGAATGTCTTTTTTTTTCCTTTGGGTACATACCCAATAGTGGGATTGCTAGATCAAATGGTAGTTCTACTTTTAGTTCTTTGAGATATCTCCATACTACTTTCCATGGAGGTTGTACTAGTTTGCAGTCCCACCAACAGTGTATGAGTGTTCCTATCTCTCTGCATCCATGCCAGCATTTGTTGTTTGGGGACTTTTTGATAAAAGCCATTCTCAGTGGAGTTAATTATATCTCATTGTGATTTTGATTTGCATTTCCCTGATGATTAGAGATATTGAATATTTTTTCCTATATTTGCTGGCCATTGTCTATCTTCTTTTGAAAAGTTTCTATTCATGTCTTTTGCCCACTTTTCAATGGGGTTGTTTGATTTTTTTCTTGCTGATTTGCTTGAGTTCTTTAGAAATTCTAGTTATCAGCCCTTTATTGGATGTACAGCATGCAAATATTTTCTTCTATTCTGTAGGCTGTCTATTCACTGTAATGATTATTTTCTTGGCTGTACATAAGCTTTTTAATTTGTTCAGGTCCCATTTGTTAATTTTTGTTGTTGCTATGATTGCCTTTGGGGTCTTCTTCATAAATTCTTTGCCTAGGCTGATATCTAGAAGAGTTTTTCCAACATTTTATTCTAGAATTCTTATAGTTTCATGCCTTGGGTTTAAGTCTGTTATCCATAGTGAGTTGATTTTTGTGAGAAGGGGAGATTTTCCCAGCACCATTTATTGAATAGGAATTCTTTTCCCCAGTATATGTTTTTGTCTGCTTTGTCAAAGATCAGATGGCAATATGATGGTTTTATAACTTGGTTCTCTGTTCTGATGCATTAGTCTAGGTCTCTGTTCTTGTGCCAGTACCATGCTGTTTTGGTTACCATAGACTTGTAGCATAGCTTGAAGTCTGGTAAACTGATGCCTCCCAATTTGTTCTTTTTGCTTAAGATTGCTTTTGCTATATGGGGTCTTCTCTTTTTTCACACAAAGTAGGATTATTTTTTCTAGATCTGTGAAAAATGATATTGGTATTTTAGTAGGGATTACATTGAATCTGTAGGTCACTCTGGGTAGTACAGACATTTTGACAATGTCGATTCTGCTGATCAATGAGCATGATTTGTTTTTTCAACTGTTTACATTCTCTGGTATTTCCTTCCTCAGTGTTTCATAGTTTTCCCTGTAGAGGTCTTTCACCTCCTTAGTTAAATATATTCCTAGGTATTGTATTTTCTTTGTTGATATTGTGAAAGGTATTCAGTCTTTGATTTGATTCTCAACTGTTGTTTGCGTATATGAATGCTACTGATTTGTGTACATTGATTTTGTAACCTAAAACTTTGCTGAATTTACTTATCAATTCCAGGAGTCTCTTAGGAGAATCTTTGGGGTTTTCTAGATATAAGATCATATGGTTAGCAAAGAGCAATAGTTTGCCCTCTTCTGTCCCCATTTGGATAACCTTGATTTCCTTCTCTTGTCTGATTGCTCAGGCTAGGACTTCCAACACCATGTTGAATAGAAGCGGTGATAGTGGACAACCTTGTGTGGTTCCAGTTCTAAGCAGGAATGCTTTCAATTTTTCCCCATTCAGTATGATGTTGACTGTGGGTTTGTGTTATATGGCTTTTATAATTTTGAAGTAAGTCCTGTCTATGCCTATTTTATTAAGCATTCATATCGCAAAAGAGTGCTGACTTTTATCAAATGCTTTTTCTGTGTCTATTGAGAAGATCATATGTTCTTTGTTTTTACTTCTATGTTGTGAATTACATTTATAGATTTGCATATGTTCAACCATTCCTGCATCTCTGAGATTATTATTAACTATCAATGTAGCCCTCCTAGCAAAATAAAAAGTTAGGCAACTTTCATTCAATACCTGAATATGATTAACATGTATTCTCAAATCCATTGAGAATCATAGAAATCCATAGAGCATGCAGATTTTAGGCACCAGCTTCACCCTTCTCTTCAAAATAATATTTACTTCTATGTTGTTGTGTTATGAAGATCTGCCAAAGTCATTCAAATGACCAGTTCAATTTTTTTTCTCGTTGTCTACCTTCCAAAAGTACTCAAGACCATTGGAACAAATAAAAGACAAAAAGATAGAGTAGAAAAACAACAGAAACAAAGGACCAAGGCAATTAGTTGCTGAACAATTGAGAACTGACAAACTTTTCCACCACCCATAATAATCGTGTGGCCTGATTAAGTTGTACCCTGTGATGTTATCCTCGAGCCAAAACAAATTGCACTTATACTTGTAACAATGTACATAGTGCAGATTTTCCCCATGAAACAAGTTAGATGGATGTCAGAGCAGGCCTTGGACTATATTGAAAACTTAGAACTGGATGATAGATTACTCTGACAGCAGATTAAATAAGGAATACATGGACATCAATTCTAAACACTCTTTCCCTTTAAATTTCAGCACTGTATCAAACATCAGGCAACTGTATAAGATGAAGTAGGCCCAAAGTAAAAAGGAAATTATAATAATGTAGCTTGCCATACAACTTCATTTCAAATAACATCTTTCATATACACTGGTATCCAAAGTGCTTTACCAAATAAAATAGTACAAGAAAGTGGACAGCGTGTGGTATAAATTACAGAAAACAGTGGTGCAAGAACATTAAATGTGGAGCAAATTAAAGCATTCCATCATAAAGCCAAGATCAGTAAAAGAAAACATGAAGGGATTCAGCAAAGTGTACAATTTTAGATGAGGTGTAAGAGAGTTGGATGTTGATGAGAAAGCCATATATCTCCCCACTTATGTTTTTAAAAATGAAATACTTACCATTCTTTTTTAGTGGAATGCTTTAAGCCATGTATTCAATAAAACTGAATTCTAGAGTGCTTTAACTTAAATATTGCAATCAACCAGAGAGGATGAGGGATTCTGTGTGAATAATCAAACACCCCCCAAAATGAGCTTCAGGTGGCAAAAATCCACCTACAGGCATTTATAGCATAGTAGTTTAGAGCATTGGCATTATAATCAAACCAATCTGATCCACACCTTAACTTTGTTTTTTGAGTTTTTTTTTTAATAATTTGCCTTAAAAATAGTAGGGGTTTTTTTTTTTGAGTTTTTAAAGAAACTTTTTATTGTGGAAAATTTCAATCACATACAAGGTAGACAGAAAAGTATATGAACCCCAATCTTGTTTAATCCATAATCCCACCCAGTCCTTACCTCCCACCTATTGGATTACTTTGAAGCAAATCTCAAATGTGACTTTTTTTTAAGAGTTTGTTTTATTTATATTTTATCTTTACTTTTTAAATTTTATTTCAGAATATTATGAGGGTATAAATGTTTTAGTTACATAAATTGCTTTTGTACCATTTGAGTCAAAGTCATAAATGTACCCGTCCCCTAGATAGTATATATTGTACCCGTTAGGTGTGAATTTACCCAACACCACCTCTCCCCTCCCTTGTGCTTGATTCCTGATGAATGTTATTTTCATATGTGTACATAAATGTTGATCAATTAGTTCCAATTTAATGGTGAGTACACGTGGTGTTTGTTTTTCCATTCTTGTGATACTTCAGTTAGAAGAATGGTCTCCAGTTCCATCCAGGTTAATACAAGAGGTATTAGTTTACCATCTTTTATAGCTGAGTAGTACGCCATGGTATATATATACCACATTTTATTAATACCCTCATGTGTTGATGGGCACTTGGGTTGTTTCCACATCTTTGCCATTGTGAATTGTGCTGTTATAAACGTACAAGTACAGGTGTCTTTTTTATAGAATGTCTTTTTTTTCCTTTGGGTAAATACCCAGTAGTGGGATTGCTGGTGCCTTAACTTTGTAACTTAAGAACTGTATGTCCCCGGACACTGTATCATCTCTCTGTGCCTCAGTTTCCTCATCTCTAATGTGAGAATTACAATAATATCTATGTAATTGGATTGTCATAGATTATATAACAACATTCATACAAAATATTGAGCACAGGGTCAGTAGCACAGCCATTTAAAATGTTAGCTACTCTAAATATTAGGATGAAGATGAGTTCTGAATCCCCATGGGAACTCCAGAACCACAGTGAGGACCTCCAGGTTAGTCAAAGCTTATGGTGTTCAGATACAGTAGTCAGGATTTATTTCAGAGTGTTTGCCCACAAGGGTGAGCCATGCACACACCTACTTTTAGGGGTACCAGAGCAAAGTCCAGGCATTCAAGGGTCTGAATCTCTGCTGTCACATGAGACAAGAATCTGAAATAACAGAAAATGGACACTCTTTAAATTCCGGTAGAAGATCCAGAGTAGATCTTTTGTTAAAAGAAGTTCATGGAGAGGGGTCAGGGCACACGAGGTCGGACTCTCTAGATAGTTACTCTGCTGTGTGTCCTTACTTGTTCCTCTCTGTCTTAGATGACGTCAATGAATGTAGCCCCTGTCGGGATCCACAGTGTCCACCATTCCCTGGTATTAGTTACACACTGCTGGGTAACAAACTTGCCCCCAACTCAGCACCATAAGACAACAAACATTCACTATCACAACATTTCTAAGGGCCAAGAATCCAAGAGTGGCTTGGCCTTGTAGTTTTTCAGGGTTTTTCATGAGGTCTCTGCAAAGTCAAGTGGCTGGCCAGGACTGCAAGATCTGTTTCCAAGTTCACTCATGTGGCCATTGGCAGGAGTCTTCACTTCCTCACCATGTGAGCCTCTTCGTAGGACAGCTCATGATAGGTGAGCTAAATTTCCCAAAGACAGGTGATCCAAGAAAGTGAGAAATATTGAGGCAGAAGCCACAGTGTCTTTCCTGAAGTGACATACCATTATTTCTGCCAGATTCTATTCAGACTGTACTCACACAGACCACTGGTGGTACAATTTGGAAAGTTACTGTGCAAGGGTGTGCACACCAGAGGCAGGGCACTTTGGAAGCCACCTTGGAGGCTGGCTACCACACCCCCTGGTGGCTAACCATTCTTGCGTCCCAGCCACTCCCAGACTTTTTTAGTCTATTGATGACTATGCTTCCGTTTTTCTCTATTTTTCTGTTTCTTCTCCACTAAACTGTTGTTAAACTACTGTATAATGCTGAAGTTTTCCTTTCTCAAAGCACAAACCAAAACATTTACCCTATTACATATAATGCATGCTTTAAGGCTTTTTATCTGTTATTCCTCCAAATAAACTGCAATATGTTTATTGAAGAGCATTAGCTGCTAGAACTCAAGGATCGCATGTCTGTAACTAACCATACAGCCTCTAGAATGTCATCCTGGTTTTTGGTAAGGCAAAAATAATTATGATTATCATCAATAGATGAAGCCAAAGAAATACTTGCCTCGAAATTGTCTTTCCTCTGGGTCTTTGCTCCAATGTCTCTATTCATTCAGAATAGCTTTCCCCATGTATGCATCTCCTTTTTCATGGCCTAACTTCAGTGGTACCTCCTTGAGGGAGCCACCCCTGATCTGTCAACCCTCCCGTCTCTGAGCTGCATTTACACTTCATCTATACTTCTCTCTTCCTGTTGTTTACCCTTTAGATGGTAAGAAGGCTCCAGCCCCTGCTCATATGACAGACCTGTGTCAAGACTTGTTTCACTGAGGTAAAGAAGTAGTACTGGAAGCCAGTCTGTTGGATGGTGAAGCCTGGTGAAAAACCCTACCAGTGAAAAGATTCCCAAATCATTCATTTAAAAAAAAACACACAAATTTTGCAACAATCAAAGAAGAGTTCAACCCTAGGATCCTATGATAATGTGTTTCCTTTCCTGGAACCAGTAAATGTTTACCTTCCTGCCCTTGCTGACTGTCAATGAGACAGCATGATCTTTCAAAGCTGTTAGCTCAGTGACCTTACGGACCCAACCCGAACTTGGCCTTGCGTCAGGCAGACTCAGCAGGTGCCCGGGAAGCAATGGGGACACTACTGACCCCAGCTTCCTCAGCCTGTACTTGCTCAGTACTATTCAGGGGCTACAATCCTGAACCTGATTCTCCGTATGGTTTATTCTTTTTTTTTTTTTTTTTTTTTTTGAGACAGAGTCTCACTCTGTTGCCCAGGCTAGACTGCTGTGGCATCAGCCTAGCTCACAGCAACCTCAAACTCCTGGGCTCAAGCGATCCTCCTGCCTCAGCCTCCCGAGGTAGCTGGGACTACAGGCATGTGCCATCATCCTCGGATAATTTTTTTTTAACATATTTTTAGTTGTCCAGCTAATTTCTTTCTATTTTTTTTTTCATTAGAGACGGGGTCTCGCTCTTGCTCAGGCTGGTCTCGAACTCCTGAGCTCAAACAATCCACCCGCCTTGGCCTCCCGAGTGCTAGGATTACAGGTGTGAGCCACCACACCCAGCCCGTATGGTTTATTCTTATCTCTCTTTTTATTGAAAAAACAATGCAGTAGTTTTCAACAATAGTTTTTTTAAATACTGGGGAAAAAACTCCAACTATCCTATTACCCAACTGCACAGTGAACAGTCTAAGTTCTGATCGTAGGTGTTCTGTGTGTTTAGTAAATGAATTCAAGTTCCCTAACCTCTTTTGCTTGCCCCATTAAAACTGTTGCACACACCCCTGCACAACCACACACTCCCAAACCCACATCCACACTCAATCTGTTTTTTTTTTTTTTTTTTGCATTTATGGAGTGTTTCCTCCTTCTGTTTCTAGCACACAAAAGCAAAAGCAAGTGGCCTTTGCCATGTGCATCCTTCCTTATATGTATGAAGTCCTCACATAGCTACATACAATTTTCTCCTCTTCTTTTGGCACTTATAAAATCATGAGCAACATTTCAATGTTGTTGCAGAGGCTTCGTAATTCAGGGTAAAGATTTTTGATTTTTAACAGACCTAGGGTTAGGTCTCACTTCTGTCGTTTAGTACCTGTATTACTCTAGACAATTACCCTCTCTGGGAATCACTTTATCTGTAAAATAGTGTTGACAATATCTGCCTAATGCTGTTGGGAGTAATAAATGAGGTAAGGATGCAAAAAGTCTTAATGATGGCATACACTAAATGTCCAATAAATGCTAGCTAAAAATAATAACCTTTACAAAATATAAATGTTTATAGTGGCATGGTATTCTGTCAAGTGGAAAATAAAAATTATTTTTGTGATATAACCACTCTGATATATGATGAAATGCTTATTATGCACCCACAGACTCTTCAAATTCCAATTCTAGCCACTTGAGGCTGATGCTCTTCTATTGTCCCCAAGTGCAGTGACCTTGCTGTCTAATTACAGTCCTTTCATGTGGGAATGTATTTCAGTTTATTCCCACTGTGTCCTTTCCTTCCTTCATCCTGGGTACCACTTCTCTCCAGTACAGCTAATAAAAATATTCGCCTGCTGGTGTTAATATTTACACTGAGGATATTCATGGGATGATCTCTAGGTTTTTGGTATGATAGTCAATATTGCATGCAATATGAAGTAGAATTTCAGGATGTTTACATACCGGGGAAATTAGTGGTTAAGGACCTAGTAAATGAATGGAGGCTTTACAAAGATCAAACATGTGTTAATGAGGAAATTGTCAACTTCACAAGTTCTGTTTGAATCCTCAGGTATTTGTGAAACCAAGGAAACAGGAAGAATGAATGCTGCCGGATCGCTGCAGAGGGAGGGGAGGAGTTTGGGCTGGAAAATTCTTCTTTTTTTAAATACTAAAGCTCTGTAAATAAATAGCACTGCTTTATATTAAATTTTCTTGTCAGTATCTATAAATACGGTTAGTCCTGGTGATAATGAAACAATAAGCAGTGAAATTTTACTAGGATTGGGTTTGGTTTTGTTTGTTTTGTTTTGAGGAGGAAGGGAGTGTTATCATTGGGATGATATATTGGGGAGAGTTCTTAATTGGAATCTACAGAATCCACTTTTGCAAATTTGAGCAGAAATGGAATTGATGAAAATATATGAAATAGCTCCCAGAATATCTGGTAGAGCCAGATGATGACATGGCAAATCTGAGCATCCATGGGCGATGGGTAACCATTCCTTCTCTAGCAGAAACACCACGGAGGCTGGCACTTGGCACTTAGGATGCCAAAACTCAATTCCAGAAGCACTGTGACCCCAAGCCCCAGAAACAGAATCCCTCCACATCTGGCTTGCTGGAAGACTGATTTTCCTAGGTGTGCCTGCCTCTTCACATGGTCCCTTCAAATCTGTCTCCCAAAGACAGGCTGATTAAAGGAAGCAAGTCAAATGCCTATACCCTAATGCAAGAGGTCTGGGAATGCAAATTCTCTGGCTTCCACTTTAGGAAGGCGAGACACTAATATGGGAAATTATCACGGTGTAGGGAGTGTTCAAAGATGTAAAGTAGCTCAAGTGGATGAATGGACATTATAGGGTCAGTTATCTTGAATGTTCTGTATACACTGATTGTGGATTTCTGGCTCTGAGGAGAAATTTCTTGCCATCGAGTACTTCCCAACTTGCTGCGGATGGGGGCCCCACACTCCCCAGATCGCAGGATTATTCAAACCTTTGCTGCCACGAAGAAAACTTGCTATTCGTGAAACACCTAGCCCTGTTTCTTCCGCTCCTCCCCTCTCCACACACCCAGCATGAGCATGGGGGTATTTAGATGATGAAAATAAAACTGATAAAAGAGAGAGCATGTGTGTGTGTGTAAATGTACTACTAAGCATCACATATTGTCATGGGAAGGACCAATGACCTCACCTCTGGTATATGGTTAGATATAATCGAAACAATAGAAAACGGAATAAATTGTTTCTTAGAAAATCTGATGGTATAAGAGGGAATTAGGATGCACAGGTAAGATAATTATAAAATGTCTTGTAATGCAAGAAAATAATATATAATTCCACCATTATTAGGCATGCAATCCTAAAGCAGAATGCTAATTACTCACTGTAATTGAAAATATAATGATTAATATAGTCAGTGTTTGCAAATAATAACTACAGAGTAGTTGGATGGGAGGAAAATAAACCTATTCTTCAGTGATATATTTAGAAACCTTATTAATTATTGATATTCATAGCTAAAAAGGATTCGATCTGTTTTGATAAATTTAATTGTAAACCAAATAATTCATGTACGGAGAGAATTAATAAAGATATGTCAAGGTAATCACAAACCAGGTTTGAATAATTGATTTAACTAATGAGTTTCTCACTGAATCGTCTGTGTACACGGGAGAGTTTCTCTAATATTATTTAATAGATTTTAAAATATCTTTTAAAATTAAAATGTAGTATGTTTATTATAGAAAATTTAGAAATACAGATAAGCAAAAAAACAAAATCAGTCATTACCTCACGTGATTAGTAATAAAACACCATAGAGTGAATGGCTTAAATAGCAGACATTTGTTTTCTCACAGTCTGGAGGCTAGGAGTCCCAGAGCAAGGTGCCAGTCACTTCTGTCCTGGTGAGGGTTCTTTTCCTGGCTTGTAGAGGGCCACCTTCTTGCTGTATTCTCACATGGTGGCTGGAGAAGAAAGGGTAAGGGTTTGGGGGAGGGGTAAGAGCATGTGCTCAGAAGCTCCTCTGATGTCTCTTATAAGCACGAATTCCATCACAAAGGCCCCGCCCTTTGACTCTTTTAATTTTAATCAAAGGTCCCCTCCCATTGGTGGCTAGGGCTTCAACATATGAATTTAAGAAAGGCACAATATTCAGCCTATAACATCATGTTCAGACTATAACCCCTGTTGAATGCTTCCATTCTGTATTTTGCAAAAGAACAAAAACAAGTTTTATAAAAAGGGAAAGTATACTGAATTGTGACTTACTTTCTGCTTTTCATTTAACACTATTCTGACAGTATCTTTCCACTTAATTGAGTAATTATCTAACTAAATATGTAAGAAGTATTTTAAATGTCTTCAAAAACTATTCTGTAATAGGATTAATAACAGCATAGGATTATGCTGTAAGTATATGCTGTTATTGGTTTCCCAGTTAAACTTTTGATGGACATTTACATTTTTCTAATTTTTTAATATTTTAAATAGTGCTATGAGGAACATTCTTGTAACCATTTCTTTATCAACTCCCTATAATTATTCTCAGTGGTAGATTTCTGGGGTGGGAGCTATGCATATTTTAATACTTTCCATAACATTGCCACATTTCCCTTGAGAAAGTTTTTCCCAAATATATTCCCAAGTAGCAGTGTAAGTATGCTCACCCTTAACTTATGTTAACATAGGGCATTGTCATTTTAAAATTTTCACCAGAGATATTATGCTGTTGTTTTAATTTAATTTTTAAAAGTTCTATAGAATTTTTTTATCAGCCTTTACTCTTAGAGGTTCTATCTATCATTAAAGAGGTCCCCCACCCAAAAATTAAATAATTTTTATATGTATTTTACTTTTACCCTTTTAAAGTGTAAGGATACTTTACATTTCCATTTTTAATTCATCTTGGGTATATTTTAAACTTAATAATTTTTTCAAGTGATTAGCAAGTTGTCCTAATGTTTTTTAAAATTGAGTTGAATTATGCATAATATTTTCTTATTTCCAACACAAAAAAAGAACTCTAATTAGCAAGGCATAAAAATAGGCCTCATTTTAAAGGGTCCTTAACTATAAAGTAGTCCTCATGGTGTAAACTGTTAGGATCATGGTATTATAAAGGTCATGTGGATTGACTCTGACCAGCTGTTAGTAATTTTATTTTTTAAAAATACCATGTAAACATGACCTATTATAACTCTCTGAATAACAATCTTGAAAATTATGTCTCCACATACACAATTTGGCTCTAGTATGGGAGTTTGTAGATAATTTTCTCCGTAAATATAACCTCATTTTAATCTTGAAATCAGCAACATTAACAACTATAGGCATAATTAATTTTTTGATGTGTCAAATTAATTCTTGCTGTTTCTTGCTATTTCCAACAAGGACATTGATTGCTCTCATGATTTTTTAAACACAAATAGTTATGCGATAAAACCTGAAAATTCATTTTACAATTCACTTAGAACTTCAAACTGCCACTAGATGGGGTCATTAAATCTTTACCAAACTGGGTCCAATATAACATAATGACCTTAAAGTAAAAGACCTGTAACTTTTTAATCAGCACTTCTATGTAGTTAATTATTAACTCATTTCTAGACAGCCGTGACTTTCACTGAATTGGAGTGAATGTCAAATTTATTTAATAAATATATGTGCTAGTAAATATTGTAAGTTATATTACAGGCCTTAATATCTTTCTTTTCAAAATGAGCATACAAAAAATAATAATATTACTTTATATACTCACAATAACCAATTGGCAAACATAATCTATGATATTATCCCATTTTAATAGATACAAAATGTATAATGTACCCAGGAATAATTCTAATAAAAGATGTGCAAGGCCTTTATACAGAAAATGGTCAAGCATTATTAAACAGCATTAAAAAGCATTGAAAAAAATGAAGATATATACAATGTTCATGGATGGAAAGACTAGTCTCTCTAATCTATAAAAATAACTATTAATTGTAATTGTATCTAATATAATTGTGTAAATTAACAAGCCAATATTAAATCCATATGTAATAACACAGGACTTAAAATAGTCTGTTCAATTTGAAGAATAAAAATATGGGAGTAACTTGCTTTACTTGACTAATGAAACAGAATATAAATCCCAGGACAAAATCCATAGTGGAATGCCCAAAATAAGAGAAAAGACAGAGAATTAGTTAACCATGGGGAAAAAAATTAAATCTAAATAAAATTAAATCTCGATCTCACATAAACCAAAAATAAATGCCAGGATAACTAAGAACATAGAAATTTTAAACTACAGCTTTAAAACTATAAGAAGAAAATGTAGAAGTTTATTGTGTCTATCTCAGGACAGGAAAGAATTTATCAAATAAGACACCAAAAGCACAAAACCTAGAAATGTGATCAGTTTTTTCATATTAAAATTTAAAATTTCTATGTATCTAGAGATATCACAAATAAGGGAAAAGACAAACCCTGGACTACAGAAAAAATTCTTGGAAACTATAAGTATCAAGTTCATGATAGTGGTTATTTCTGGACAGGGTCGAAATGAAGACAGAAAATTTTGTTTCATTTCTTCTACAAAAAAATTTAAACAAATAGGCAAAATGTGTGATATGTTGAGATTTGACAAAGTTGAGTAGCAAGTACATGCATATTCGTTATATATTTAAAATGTCTTAAAGAAAACTTTTTTCTCCAACATTCAAGTTTTATTAAAGAAATAAGAAAAGTATTCTGAAATGGCAGTTCAGCCATCCTGATAGGCTTGTAGTTGGGTGCTTTCATAGCCACTTTTACAATGCTATCTTATTTTTATATTTAAGGAGAAATACTTGTAGAAAATAGCAAAGTGGGCCCTTTTTGTGGGGGGAGCTTTTTAAAATGCCTACTTCTAGCACTTTCTCATAGGAACTAGAATTTTCATTTTGGTTTTTCCACTTGAGAAACAGTGATACCTCTAGAGACATGCAGACTATTAAAAATCATGTACCCAAAGTCCTATAAAATCATTGGAAGTTTTAAAAAGTATATTTTCTGTTATTTGCTTGGTTATCAGAACCACTCATCTTTCAGCTACCCAGGACTATCTTAGCCATACCTGTCTAGGAACTTGGACCAAGTGGCAAGAACTACTTTTCTCAAGCTGTTATTAGTCTTCAACAAGCAAAATTAACTTGCAAGAGATTGTCTTTTGCTTTTAGCTTCCCAAAAATTATACCCCAATTACCTGAAGTAACGGGAGGAAACTTTAGGGATTAATTTTTAATTCATGAGAAATAAGACTGACATTTTTATCCCTTCTTACTTTCCTCCCTACGTCCAGCTATCCTCTGTGTCGTTCTTCCTCACATCATGGAATTCGCATATCTTTTGATCTGATCAAGGGAAAATTTTTAAAGCATAAATGCTAACTTTGTCCCCCATCTAGAAATTTGTAAGGAAAGGAGGCAAATATGAAAATCACTAAGGGAGAAGGTGCTTATGTGAAAGAGACATATATTCCCTTCCTTTTAAGATTTACTTTTAGGAAATATTCACTCGCTAGAGAAGTATGTTGATGTCAGCTATTCAACTGTGGCTGAGGTTTAGGAGAGTATGAGAAAGATCCTCTCTCAGCTTCTGGTTTACATGGTATGCTAAGTTATCATTAATGGTGAGCCAAATCTGCCATTTAGATGTACTCTGAGAGTTGCCTGTGGAATTATTTATATATGATCTTTTTCTGATTATTACAGAAAATTTGGAAAATATTGTTTAATGTTTTCACTTAGCATTGCATTGTAAGCATAACATATTAAATAAAAGAAATGTTTAAAAGTTTTCAGATTTGAAAATTGAACAAACTGTAAATAAAAAATTTTTTTTTCTTCCTGGGAAGAGATGACGCTGAAAAGATATGATCTCTTTCTGTCACCCAGGCTAGAGTGCAGTGGCATCATCATAGTGCCAGGCAGCCTCAAACTCCTGGGCTCAAGGGATTCTGCTGCCTCAACCTCCTGAGCAGCTGGGACTACAGGCGTGTGCCAACACACCCAGCTAGTTTTTTTTTTATTATTATTTTTCATAGAGACGGGGTCTTGCTATTGCCCAGGCTGGTCTCAAGCTCCTGGGCTCAAGCAGTCCTCCCGCTTCAGCCTCCCAAAGTGCTAGAGGATTACAGGCGTGAGCCACCGCACCTGGCCTATAAAATTTTAAGTGAAGTCAGTAAGTGTGCTCCAATCATCTTTGACTACAATGGCTGGATATAAGGCAAATCAGTCTAAGAAATTATTCAATTCAGGCTTGAAAGTACTTCTCAAAAATCACTTGTTTAAATAAAATTATTTTAAGTTTAAAAATATTTAATTGGTCATGATGCAATACAGCACTTACTGAGAATTCACTGGAAGCCAAATTGTTCTTGCTTCTCCTGTCCCCCCAATTCTGTTGTCACAGGATTGAGGAAAGCAATTAGCCACCCATAGAATCATAAACAAAGATATGCCAGGGAATAATATACTAAATTCCATTTAATACTCTTCCCCCAAGTTACATTAGAGCAATTATTTGTCTTGTGCCCTGATCCAGTGGTTGGTTTCAGAGTGCATTTCAGTGTTCACTCAAATGCTGGTTCGTACCGTTCCCCCTTCCTGGAACAGGACCGGCAGTCCTTGTTTGTGTCTACGATGCGTTCCTGGAAACCATTCCATATGAGGATCTGTGGTAACATAGACCACTCCCCACCCCCACCCGCCAGGACCAGTGTCACCACTGAGGGTCAAGGTCCTAAATAAAGATTACAAAAAAAAAAAAAACTGTAGCTATTTCCAGCTAACTAGCCATAAAAACAAAGATTCAACAATCAGATACATCGTAATAATTATAAACAGTAAAAATCATAATCCATATCTTATAAAATGGGCAGGAGGCTTCCATCTACATTGATTATACAATGGGAAAATATACTTTATACCATATAAAAGAAATCAAATTCAGCTTTAATGCATGGACTGTAAATGAGTTTAATAAATTCAATCAGCTTAATTTTCTCTTCCTTTTTAAAGACTTTCAAAGGGTAGGGTAATTTATTTTTGTTGCCCTAGATCTTTTTAAAAAAAAAACAAGAAATCCCCAATTATGTCTCATGTTCCATTTTCCTTTATAAATTTCCATATACAGTAAATCAAAATCACTCCACAGAGGAGAAGGGAGAGTTCAGAGAATGATTTTATGGATGATAATAAGAAAAGAAAAAAAGATGACAATGACAATGGTGGGGATCTCCTATGAAAGCCTCTTATTCTTTTAACCTGTCCCAGTACTTAAGTTGATTCAAAGCTGCTTTTGTGGTTCCTCTGAAGCAGTTCAATGTATTACTACATGGGTCTTAAATTATCTCCTTCCCAGATTCATTGGCTCTGCCAATGAAGTTTTCTTTGCTCTACATAGGAAGATTTGGGTGGATGAAAAAATGAGGAATGGATTTAGGAGATGTTGTGCTGAGATTCAGTAGGTCTTGGATAAAGACAGAACATCGTAGGTTAAAAATGTCCTCAAATTCTTTGCTACTCCTTCCATTGAGAGACTCCTTCCTCTTGAATCTAAGCTGTCTTAGTGACTGGCTTGATCAATGTGGCAAAAGTGACATTCTGGGACTTGAGGCTAGGTCATAAAAAGCCTTGCAGCTTCCTCCTGGGCTTCTTGAAATATTCCTTGCCACTCAGCTCCCATGCTGTGAAGAAGCCCAAGAAACCCTGTGGGGAGGTAGGTTCACGTGGAGAGGAGCAAAAGTCCCCGGTGACAGCCCAACTAAGTCCCCAGCGGACAGCCAGCACTGCCTTGCCAGATGCAGCTGAACCACCTTGAGCCATACCAGCTGACACCACACAGACAAGAGAAAAGCTGTCCCTACTGGGACCTACCCAGACTGTAGATTTGTGAGCAATCAATAAAAATTAATAAATGGTGGTTGTTTTAAGCTAATAAGTTTGGGGCTGGTTTGTTATGCAGCAATAGATTACTGTAAAAGAACAAGGGCAAAGAAGAAAAACAAATTTCATGTTCAAGTCTGAACAAACAAGTGGATAATACTTCTGTTAGGAAAGAAAAGGAGGGAGAAGACAGAACATTTTATTGGAATAGTGGGGAAAACCTGGGTGTATGGAGATTATTGCTGGAGACCAGTGAATATTATAATTTGGGTTTTGTCTTGTTTACTTTTCTAGCCAGGATATCATATCAACCTCTATAAAAACCTGAAATACAATTAAATTTAGAGTAAGCTGCAAGTTTATTTGAGAATATACATGGCAGAGAGTGGAAGCTTTTAAGGCAATAAAATATTAGATCCATTATTAAATAATTTGACTAGATAGGTACATAATAATGACCTTCAATGGGATATGAATTGTGCAAATAATGAACAAGATTAACTTGGTCTCCAATTCTTCCCACAAAGTAAATTATCTTAATGTGCATGAAACAACATTCAAAACTACCTTGACTTTCTCTTTTTTCCTGGCACCTTTAAGGAGGTTTCCAGATTTTGTACATTCATTCAATGTCCTGCAGAGGTTATTCTTATGAGAATGTATGATCTCAAAAATTAGTCTAAAGAAAGAATTCTTTTAGTTCAGAAAAATAAATATATATAGTTATAATCAAGTGATTTACCTATTAAATTGGTATTGGCTGGGATTATGCCTGTATGTACATATCATTTAAATGCTCTACTCGGTCATACAAATGTAGGGAAAATTGTAGGCCTTTTTCTCCCTCCAAAAATAGGCAAAATTCCCAAGTAATTTGACACTTTAATCCATAAGTTTAGAGAAAAACTATTACTGAATAACATGAGGATAAATAGCTTTTTTCTTTTTGCCCTCTTTTGCTACAACAATGGATCTGGTCATCATGTGGCATATGTATCTCACTCTGTAAATCCGTATCCTGCTCTTGCTCTATAATCGTATTTTTTTCTCCTCAATAAATCTCATTTTTGTGCTTGCCTTAAAAAAAAAAAAAACAGGATAAATAGTTGGGAAGAACTACAATTTTCACCCTTACTTATAGATCATACTGCCAAATAGTTTCCAATAAATGACTTGTATAAACCCCCATTCAGTATGGAAGGTTTGCATTCTGTACTACATCCACTCTGTTAAGGCAACTATATTTTTAAAGGGCTCCAGTAAATGGACTCTAAAGTTGAAATTGAAATTATTTTACTTTTTTTCATGTGTCAAAAAGTTTTAAGCATGTAACTCACAGCATCTCTCCCGTGAACCAAATGTTAATGTATCTTTATAGTACTTTTCATGAAATGGCTTTCACCTTTTTCACAATAGGTCAAAACAGAAAACATATTGGAATCTTTTTCATCTGCTATACCATCAACCGTAAATACTGTTTGTATGTCCAGTGCCTAGCACACCTTACAGAAGAAAGGAGAAATAAAGGGAGGTTAGTATGGAAAGAAGGAGGGTCAGGGAGGTTCCTTTAGAAATCTACTGTTGGCATCACACTAAGATTAACCTGAGACTTTTCTGCTCAGTCTTGATGATTTACAGTTTCTTTAGAAAATGCTATGCATGTACTTATAGGGTATTATGTTGTAGATTGGGAAAATGTAATTCCAACCAGGGAAACCTAAGTTGAAATATTAAGCGTGTCTCTTCTCTCACTACTGCTAATGCTATCTGGGACTGCCTTACAGGCTTCATGGCATCACTTTTATTAGGTCCACCTCTAATAGTCATGCCAAAAATCTAGATCTTGTTAAGTTCTGCTGCTGAAAATATGACAGAAAAAGGAACACGGCTTACCATTCTGCTATAGTGACTAACACAGCACTGGTACAGTTTATCTTTAACTTATAAAGCTTTAAAAGGTTTGGGTTATATGTAACTGAGTCTGCTCTCTGTACTATATATTAGGTCATTAAATATGAAATGTCCTATTTTGAATCAAAAGTGTAGTTTAATATATCTCCAACAAGAAACAGTACAATTAATCAAGGTATGCTCCTAAACTGTTGACATAGTTTTGCCATCTTAATGGTAGCTTGTTTACAACACCAGTGAAGAAGCCTGGAGGGCTAGTGGCAGTGAAATCATGAAAGGCATTTTCCACAGCCTGTTGAGAATTGAATATTTTTCCTTGTAAGAAGTGGTCCAAAGCCTGGAAGAAGTGGTAGTCAGCTGGTGCAAGGTCTGGTGAATATGGTGGGTGACAGAGAGTTTCCAAGTCCAGCTGCTGTAGTTTGAGCAGCGGTGTTTGTGTGACATTGGGTCGAGCGTTGTCTTGAAAGAGGATTGGTCTGTCTTTATTGACCATTCTCAGCTGCTTCATCACAAGCATCCTCACCATTTCATCCAACTGGTTGCAGGAGACAGGCACTGTAATCGATTGACCAGGTTTCATGAAGCTGTGGTGCATAATGCCAGCACTGGACCACCAAACAGACACCATTAGCTTTTTTGGATGAATATTCGGTTTTGGACTGTGTCTCAGCACATCCTTATTCAACCATTGTGCTGAACCCTTGCAATTGTCAAAAAGAATCCATTTTTCATTATGTGTAACAATATGGTGTAGAAATGGTTTGGCTTTAAGTCGTGACAGCAAAGAAAGGCAAGCTTCCAGACGATTTATCTGCTGACACTTGTTTAATTCATGTGGGTACCCATCTATCCAGCTTCTTTACCTTGCCCATTTGTTTCAACTGGTCCAATATTGTTGGAATAGTAACTTCAACCTTGCTGCTAATTCACATGAAGGTTGAGATGGATTCACTTCCACTACAGCTTTCAGCTCATCAGTATCCACTTTGGTCTCAGGTCACCCATGTGGCTCATTTTCAAGCTTAAAATCACTAGAACAGAACTTCTCAAACCATCTACATACTGTGCATTCAATAGCCACATCCTTCCCACACACTTTGTTGATATTCCGAGCTGTCTGCACTGCATTGGTTCCACAATGGAACTCATATTCAAAAATAACACAAATTTTTGCCTTATCCATGGTTTCACAAAGATTGCTCTAAAAAAATTTTTGAAAGATAACCACAAGCCAGATGTGGGTGGAGGATGGGTGTATACATACCTAATGAGTGCAGTGCTCACTGTCTAAGGGATGGACACGTTTGAAACTCTGACTCAGGGGGCAGTGGGGGCAAGGGCAATAAACGTAATGTAAACTTTTGTACCCCCACAATATGCTGAAATTAGAAAAAAAAAGATAACCACAAGCCAAAATGTGCACTTGAAAGACAAGGCTATACCTTCACAAGAAAAATAAAATAAGAAGTATCAAAGTGAAATGTTAGAGACATCAACTGTCAAACTTAGTGCTTAAGGAAATCGGACATTTCATAGCTGATATCAGGAGTGGTTATAATAAGGATCATAATAACTACAATTTAGTGATTGATTCCAAGTTCCAGACACTTTGCTAAGCTTTCTGTATGCAGTGTTATTGCACTGAATTTATTACAACAGCCCTACACGGTAGTATTGTTATGCCTATTTTGCAGATAAGAAAGTAGAAGTTAAATAATTTTATAAGGAATGGATCCAGGATATCTAGAATTTCAAGTCCAGACCATCAGTCTCCAGATTTTCTTCTCTTTCCACAACCCCTACACTTATGTTCAGAACCACTGTCTTCACTGAAAAGTTGTTGATTGGCCATCACCATAAGTGGTATTTGGTCTATAGTACTGAGTTCCCAAATTTATTTAGAGAGACCTACCATCAAAGTTTTCCTGTGGAAGTCCAAGTCCTAGAACTCATTTTTATTTTCTTTACCAAAGTCATTTTGATGATTTATATGATTTATGTAAGACTATTCAAGATACCCCAATCTGAGGACTTTAATAGTAAACTGTTGGACCTCAGAATCTTGGGATAGGATTGATTGATTCAGGAGGATGATGGCAACTATTGTTTTTTAAGGGCTGCATGTCAAGCACTGGGTTTGACATTGAGAATGTAATGATAATGACCTGCAGATCACCTTGATTTTTAACAAGCCCACTGTGATATCTGTACTTTAAAGCCCAATGAAACAAAATGCAATAATATTATTGGGATGGGAGAATGTATTAAAAGGCATAAATGACACCAATCATTTGGAGGCTCCAAATTGCCAGGTTTGAAAATTATTGAATTGCTAAATGTTTATTAAGCACTAGATTATTTTAGAGCAGGCAAAAATACCGATTTCTCCTGGGATAAATAGTTAGGCTCCCTCTTTCAAAAATAAATGTTGAAATATCATTCTGTTGTGAATTCCCAGAAAGAAATTGAAGCTCGCTGATGTACTTTAAATTGCATCAAAGGATTAAAAAGGGGAAGAAATGTACGAGAAGCTTTGGACATGGTCGGATACTTTTAGATATGGTTAATACATTTTAATTCTGCTTTCAAATACTCTTGATAGCAAATAACAAAGAGGAATTAAGATGTGGTATAGTGAAGCATGCTTTGCCAGGAGAAGCAGTTTCATCCATGACCTATGACATTGACTTTCTTATCTAATATTTCTTTTTGAAAGCTTTCTCTGTGGTGCTGCCACATAATTGTAAAGATACCATTCTGTTTATTCCTCTAGCTCTGTGCTTCCATTCGTATGTCTCCTTCAAGTTAGGGAAATAGGCTACCTCAGAGTAAAAATATTACTGACAACTCCAAAGTGAAGAGAGTTCTAATGGGAACTACCTTGGCACTATCAGAGGAGCTGCCAGTATGGCTGTTTCCGATTATCAGTTAGGAACCAGCAGATGTTAAATTGACATATGTTAGGAAATAGCTTTCAGAAGCTTGTGTTTCAAAACATATAAAAGAAAAGCAGATGACACCGCCTTTTTTTTTTTTTTTTGGCTTAAACTGTATAACTAGAAAATCACACCAGATGTGTTAAGATGTTTCTCTTTGAAAATATATTCCGTTTCCTGAGAAAGACTGCTCAAAAGCAGAAGTGAGAGATGGCCCCCTCAAAGTGTACTTTGGTCTTCTTTTCATAAATTTAAAATTTTTATTGTGATGAAAATATTTGGAGAAAATCAGTGGGGCAAATAACAGTGAATTCAATATTTTTATAATTGTTATGGATTTTATAAACTGATGAATTGCTTGGTTCTCCTTTAGAATTGGTGAGGGGGAGAGCTAAACAGAATTCTGAAGTAAAATATATCATGGAAAATCCTAGAAAATGTAGAGCAATTGAATAAGGTAACTTAAGAATTGAAACATTAGTCTTGCTTGCCTGACAATTTTATCATAAATGATTCGTTCTCACGCAGTGTCTTAGCCCATTTTGTATTGCTATAAAAGAATACCTGAGACTGGGTAATTTACAAAGAAAAGAGGTTTATTTAGCTCACAATTCTGCAGGCTGTACAAGAAGCATGGCACCAGCATCTGCTTCTGGTGAAGGGCTCAGGCTATTCGTGGCAGAAGGTGCAGGGGAGCCAGTGTGTGCAGAGAGCACATGGCTAGGGAGGAAACAGGCGAAAGAGAAGGGATAAGTGGCGGGCAATTTTTAACAACCCACTCTGGAGGGAAGTAATCCAGTGAGAACTCACTCCCAAGGGAGGGCACTAATCTCTCCATGAGGGATCTGCCCCATGACCCAAACATCTCCCACTAGGCCTCACCTCCCAACATCACCACATTGGGGATGAAATTTCAACATGAGATTTGGTGGGGACAAACATCCAAACCATAGCCCCTGGGAAGGTATGAACACAAGAAAATGTATTTTTTGCCTGCTCAGTATTCATTCCCCTCCTTCAGGTGACAGCACCTTGAACACTTGAGGAACCAACCCGATTCCACACTCCACGTACCTGTTCTCTATGGCTAGATTGGGCTCCAGGGGAGAGCATGTGATCTGGGATTGGCCAGTCAGTGGATTCTGATCCCACAGGCTATAATGTATTGACTCAGTGTTGAGCAAATGACCCGAGTGAGGCCAATGAGACACATTGTTGGAACTTTGGGTAGAAACATTGAGAAAAATGAGGCTTATCTTCCTCTTGGAATTGAATTAAATCTTTTTGAACATAATCAAGCTCCCAGAAGACATTTTGTGACCATGAAGGGGGTATATATTCAAGAATTAAGTCAATACAGAGGAAAATAAAGGAGGGAGGAAGGGAGGGGTAAAGAGGGAGGGAGAGAGAGGGAGAGGGAGAGAGAAATGTAAGGGAAGGGAAGAGAAAAGACTGAATCCTGATATCTTTTAGCCTGTGAATCCAACATATTCATGAACTTCTAAATTAGTTAAACAACAATTCTCCTCTTTGTTTAAGCCCAGTTTGAGCTGAGATTCATTCAGTTGCAATCAAGAGAGTATGATGAGAAATGACTATAGGCTGAGGGAATTAGGGAAGATCCCATGGAAGATGTAGCCCTGGGCAGGATCCTGAAGACAGTAGATTGGAGTATGCAGAGATGGAGAGAGGGGCATTGCTGATGGTGTGGCTCATAATCCAAAACCTTGGGGTCAATATGAAAAGGAAAATAGCTACAGGGTCTCAGAGGCTCAGATGCATGAAGAACTCCAGGCTGAGTCTCTGGTCTTAGCCACCATATACAGACTCCAGTCAGCCAGTTGACTACACAGTATTCCAGGCATGGGATGTGCTCCTGAGGATAATGGGTGTGCTTTCGTGTGTGGACACGTATGACCTGGAGTCTGCATGAACAGAGGCTCTGTGTCTACGGTGGTGATGGAGACATAAGCAGAGGGACCAACCTTCAAAGGTGGGAAGCCCACATTCACACTCACAGTTTTAAAATCCTGGCTCAAACAGCATGGGAACCTCAAGTCTTCCCCATTAATCTCTTGGGTGCTCAAGGAGACCTGTGGAAGACTAGATTGGCTGAGAGAGGTCACCACTGAGGTGGCTTTCTAACATTTCTGAGCACAGTAAGAAAGACATGTTATATCAGAACACATAGCATATTTTAAAAACCAAAACAAAAGTTTATGCAACAGCACTAACCCTTATTTCCCTTGACTGCTTGTTATGTACTATGATATTTTATATTCTATCTCATTCCATTTCTTTCTTTCTTTTTTTGCATACTGATTGGACCAGCGTTCAAAAATTGATTCATGCTCCACTTTCAAACCAGCCGTTTGAAAAACCTGTCTTAACTGTGCTGCTGGGAAGCACCAGCAGATGTCACTGTAGGTGACCACACCAGTGGAACAGCTGCAGCCAGTGACCATGGCAACGGTGGCTCCCTGCCAAGAGCCACAGCATCGCTTTACTGTCTTTATTTTTATTTATTTTTTTGTATAGGCCAAGTTCATAAGGTTCTACGTTTCAAAAATATAGAAGGGCACACAGTGAAAACTCTTCCCATTCCTACCTCTCAGTGCCCCGGTTACCTTCCTCTCGAGCAAATCAATGTTGCTAGTTTCTTCTGTTATCTTCCAAAGATACAGTGTACACACACACTCTCTCTCTCTTCTCTTCTTTTACAAGAGGACAGCAAAATTATAACACTGTTCTGTATCTTTCTTGTCTTTCCTTAGCATATTTTAGGGATTATTCCACCAACACAAAGAAGAAAACGTCTCCATTCTGTTTAAAGCTGCATAATAGTCCACCATATATTATTTATTCAGCCAAACACCTGCTGACTTCACATTTGGATTGTTTCCAGTATTTTACTGTTACAAACAATGCCGCACCCAGTTACTTTGCTGACTCATCGTTTTACACATTCGAGCATATCGATCCTAGCATCCTTAGAAATGAAATTCCTGAAACAAAGGGTATGTACATTTTGTAATTTTTGATGGTATTGCCAAATTTCTTTCTAGAAACTATTATTCTAGTTTGTACTAGTTTTACATTTCCATATTCTTGAAAAAAGTTTTATTAAGTTTCCCAATCTTTGCCATTTAATAGGTAAAAATATCTCAGTATGGTTTTCATTTAATTTAACTTAATTTATTTTGTTATGAATAAGATTATTTGTTCCATATACCTAAAAGCCAATGGTATATCTCCTGTCTACTCTTTTTTCACATCTTTTATATCCTCTTTAAAGAACTACCATCAGCTGTTCAGTAAAGCAAGCACTAGCACTTGGCTTAGCTTGTCCAAATATCAAGTAATAGTGTATGTATCAAACAAAAACTATATCCTTGCAGAGCACTGTGTAAAGTACTATAGCATAGACAAAGAATGTATTCTAGAAATCATTAATCTGTGTGGAGCCAACTTAATTATTCCAGACACTTTCACACCTGACACACTCTCAAAGCCTAGGTAACCACCAGTATAATGTCAATTACTAGGGCAGACAGCATAATCTGTCACCTAAATCTCCATTAGAAACAGATACTACACTAGATGCTGGGGATACAAAGATGAATAAGACCGAGTTTTGAGTGAAAAAGATAAACAAACTAAAGCAACAGAATTAAAGATATTTGTACTGAAGGCTGTTCATGGTCAATAGGGAATACAGTTGGGAGTGGTCGGTTCTGCTGAGGTGGCAAAGTTCACTAAAGGAGTCATGGTAGATGAGCCCTGTAGGCCCTTCCCCAGAAGAGCTCTTCGGTTACACAATCCTTTTCACTCCACCATCCCCGCTTGCTTGAATTCCCAAAATATAGCTGATTTTCCCAACAACTGAATCCTTTAACTTTGTTCATTCCTTCAAATTACTTGCCACATTTGCTTTACATTGATCATTTATCTTCCTTCTAAGCTTTACCCATCTGAAAGGCAAGGATTAGGTCTTACTCATGCAAATGTCTGTACAATGTAGGCACTCAATAAATATTCCTGAATGGGTAAAATGATGGGTGAAAAAGTCCTTCTCTGATGGCAGTTACTCTACTTACCCGCATCACTGGTCAGTCAACGCCATTCTTTGCAGGTATAACATTATACTGATGTCAAAGATTGGCCTAACCTCTGTTCAGAAGCCATTGAGAGACCTACATCTCTAAGGCTGTTAATTATGGAAAAATTCCTGACTATGGAACATTATCAGGACCATAGATTATCTGGGTAAGGTGGGTGGCTTAGTTTTTATAGTATCTCAAAGGGTTGATTCATAATTTTGGAAACTAGGCAGGAAAATAATAAACACCTTTAGTAACTGCCAACTTAGTTATATGGAGATGTGTGTGTGTGTGTGTATCTCCCGAATATTCCCTAGGATGTTTATGAACATTTTTTTTTTTGAGGTACAGTCTCACTCTGTTGCCAGGGCTAGAGTGCCGTGGTGTCAGCCTAACTCACAGCAACCTCAAACTCTTGGGCTCAAGCAATCCTCTTGCCTCAGCCTCCTGAGTAGCTGGGACTACAGACATGTGCCACCATGCCTGGCTAATGTTTCCTATATATTTTTAGTTGCCCAGCTAATTTCTTTCTACTTTTTCTTTTAGTAGAGTTGGGGTCTTGCTCTTGCTCAGGCTGGTCTTGAACTCCTGAGTTCAAACGATCCTCCCACCTCTGCCTCCCAGAGTGCTAGGATTACAGGCATGAGCCACCGCACCCGGCCAACATTCTCAAGGTGTTTGTGAAAACAGCTAACATGTCTGCTATTAGTACCACCTTCTTAACTATTAATTGCACCTTACCTGGGAGTTAAAACTCTCTAGCCATGAGTGATTAGGTTCAGGACCTCAATTATGCTGTATTATATGTTCTTATCATTTACCTTACCCGCTTCCTAAATCCTACACTAGTCCTTGCTAATTGGGTCAATGCTTTTGAGCCTTTCTCTCCACATTTGCTCAGTACCTGTTTATTTAATTAGGAGATTTGCTAACTTTGGGTGTAGGACTGCTGTTTGTCACTGCTGTATCTGGAGTCTCCTAGTGTCTGCAGTTTCTCTGGACATCTATATGTCATAGTACTATGTGCTGGACTTGTCTTCTCATATTGATTGTCCTTTCCTGCTCAGCATTTCTGATTTTCAAGACAATACTCAGGTCACTCCTCCTGAAGTATTTTCTTTTTGTGATAATTGAGATGGTTTTTTGATTTAAAACTTTTTAAAACAGTATTTGACTAACAAGAAATAAGGTCAAAAATATGGGTGAATGTATTTATTTTTATTAAATCTTTAGCTCTGGCATGTATATACCCAAGATTCTCAAGACACACACACACACACACACACACACACACAAATTTTTTTAATAAACAACTCGTATATCTTCTACAGGTACCTGATTTTTTAAGGGACCATAACCTTGGGCTACCAGAAAGAAGGTCCATGACTTATTCTTTAAGCCTTAAGATTAAGGACACTTTCAGACTTCTCCTGGATCTCTCTTATAACATTGCCCATCTTGACTCCAGTGGCTTTGCTGGCCACGGGCAGCCTTGACTCAATTTGGTCCCACGGTTGGTATTGGCCACACAGTGTTTCATGGTTGGTGTTCTCTTGGCCATGTGGTTTATGTCTCAAGATACTGCAAAAAGCTATGTCTACTATCCCATGTTTTGAGAATAGCTTTCAGAAAAGAGCTACATTCTCTGAGTTCTTTTCCTCTTTCATTAAAAATTATACCTTAAGTCCCTGGTTTACAATCATGGCTTTGCAACAAAAGGCTGCAAGCAAAAATTAAACAAAATCTTTGTTTTCAGCTCACTGTTTCTGAATCAATGGGAGCTAAGAGCTCAAAATGTGCTTTTTCCCCTTTTTTCTCCTTCATTCTTAGCTGTTGTTAATAGCAATATGAGATAAATACCTTCTGTGGAATTTTTTTTTAAAAAGCTTTATTTGCTTTCTTGTTTGGTTGTTTATTATTTTGGCTAAAGTAAGATTTTGCATCATTTGTAACAGTAGAGTTACCTTTCAGGATTTCACCTGTTACTTGTTTGAGACTATACTCAAGGAGCAAAGCTGGAATTCATAAATATTGTAGCAAAGCTCAGACCTGCCAGGCCAGCCACCATATATAACCCTTATGTCGTAGCCAGTAGGTCAACCCACAGACCGCAAATGACAGCTATATGGCCCCTTCCAAATACCATGCGTGCCAAGGAAAAGTCTTGGTATGTTAGATATATAGCCATTGATTCTCTTTTGTACTCAGGATGTCTTCACATTAATAAAGCAAACCAACAGCAAATAGTTCAACCTTCTCTGACTATACTTTAAAGTTTGGAAGGGAAACTTGTTTAAAAAAATCATTCCGGTGGAGTTCAAAATAGCCTGAAACGATATAATTTGGGGGAAGTTTTGGTTCTTATTTAAAATGCTTGCAGAAGAGACACAATTTTAAGTTATGAAAATACCTCATTTATCTTTGTGACATTTATAGAGTATTTTTATTAGATATAATTTTATTTTTGTTAATATAAGTCCTCAACTCCATCAAATGCTAATGCAGTAAAATTTGTAAGACCATATATATTTTCAGAGACATACAAACCATTTTTCATGGTAATATTTTCAAAAAGCTAAACTGAAGTCACAATGGGAGATTTTCATTCTGCTTGGCAATACTGAGAACTGATATGTTCTTACATCTCCAGTCCATCCTCATTTGCAATATGCAATTAAAATAAAACAAGTCATGACATTACATCTTCAAGGCAATAATAAGCTAGTGATGTTCACAAATTTCATGATTGGATGCCCAGTTGTATAAGAATACGTGCTTTGTTGAAACATTTTCCATTATGAACAGAAGGAATCAGAGATAAGTAACAGCTCTAATTTAGTCCCCCTTTTCCATGGATAATTGGTACTAGAAAAAGTATTTTCAAAAGGTCTACACTTCAACCTATGGCAAAGGCAATGCTTTGTGTTCACCTAGTCCTGTTTCATTTTGTTTTTCCTGAATACAAAAGAAAATAGCATTTCATGATTTTCCTTGTAGTTATGTTGGAGGCCATAGCAATCAAGTTCACAGCAATTGAGTCCATGTGCTGAGATAGCAACACCTCAGATGGAAGCTGCCTGGATCCCTGAGTCACCGTATGGCAGACAGATCCTTCTTGCATTGGAACTTTTATGAACAGGAAGGAAATGAATCTTTGTTGTGTTAAATCATAGAGAATTCAGGATTAGTTTGTTAGTGCAGGATATCCTAGCCTGTCCTAACACAATCCAGAAACAAATTTTCAATATACATGATGGAAAAAAATTTTTTGATTAGAACTTTATCTAAAACAGAAAACCAAAATTGTGAAAATGTTTATTTTCTCTTTTATTTAATAAAATGTAGGTTATGATGGTACAATAATTGTATTTATGATTTCAATGACACAGAAAAAATTATATTTATGCTTAAAATAGATGAATCAAAGGTTGGGCTTCTGGCATTTTTTGAAAGGACTCTCATGTGTCTACTAGGCTTTGCAAGGCTACTCTAAAGATGGAGCACATCTCTCTCTCAATCTTTGGAATTATTAAGTTGAAATATAATACACATCCATTTAGGATTTCTCTTAGGTAAAAGTATAAAACTTAGCCATAGATATTCAGAGAAAGTTTTACATTTAAAAAGGTTAAGACAGTTCAAGTTTTTCAAAAATCTTTTTGGAAGTTTTAGAAAAGTTTATATATAAGAAAATAATATTTTACATGCTTCTTGAAAAAAATAGGTACAGTACTATTATTTTTACTGAACTTCAGGGAGTTTGCCAAAAAATCCTAACTCTGGATTTTTATTAAAAAATAAAAATAAATTGGAATTTATTTCTGGCTTTTCAGGTAAAATCTGTGAAAAACAATCTCTTATTTAGCTATAAATAAGTCCAAAAAGGAGACTCTGACAGGTTGGATGTCATTCCAAGATAGCTATAGAATAAATTTTTCCCACAAGGGGGCTTTGATACAGAAAGAGACAGAGACTTCAACAAATGGGATAGAAACATTTTGAAAGTTTCAAGACACAAAAATTACTTGTATGTGACAAATACATTTTAAAAAGTATTTCAATAGGCAGTACTAAGTCTCCATAATGATAGAATTTATCACATATAAATCAAGAAAAAAAAAAATCCTTGATCTACCTGATGGGATCTTTTGGAAACTAAAACCTCAACAAATATTCCTTGGAAACCAGAATAATTCTATCATTTTCATTACTTCATTTCCCAAAATGGAAAATTATCTTTTTAACATTCTTACTTTGTTAAATAAATTCCATGCTGAACATAAAGATTTGATCCCTTCTTAGGTATAATTAAATCTTGTATTTCTGGGGTGCTTCACCTACTTAAAAAAAAAAAAAAGAAAAAGAAAAAGAAAGGATTCCAGAAGCTTTGTAGCACCAAGCATATGCTTTATAGGGTTTCAGAATATGTTGATTGCTTGACTGAGAGCCAGAGACGGTTAACTACTAAAATACAAATAAAATGTTTCCCAATTTAAATGGATTGAAAAACTTCCTCTGCTTTCCAATAGAGTACAATTAACAAATGCAATAATGATTTTTACTGATAGCCAGTCATCCAGACAGCCGTGCATATTGACAGTTTGTGAACCTGTCTCAAGGTGCTGTAAAACATTTTGCAGCAGAACATCAAAGTCCGCTCTGCCACATGCATGGAAGACCTTCATTTCCATTTTTACTGCTTTTTAGGTCTATCAGCCATAATAAGGGCATGTCAAAACCCAGTTGCTTTCTAAAGTAACACCCAAGGACACATTAAGTAGTACGAAAGGCGTTAACTTTCTTTTTGGATACAATTTAAAGAATAAATATTTTTATTTTCTTAGACTTCTTATTCAGCTGAGAGAAGAGAATAGTCTCCCAGAGTTAAAATTCATGTCCAAAAGCCAAATTGAAAAGAAGCTACTCTCAACATATTTTAGCTAAAGAATATTCCCGCCTCTGTGAGGACTATGTTTTGACTATCTAGGTCCCAGGATTTTTGCGTTCAGCAGAATACTTTCTGTGGTTAAACCTTTATGTTCTTCTAGGTTGATTGTTTCCATGTCTGTGAGGTTCCTCAAGCTTTGCCTACAATGGACTAGGAAGGAACCTGAGGACCTGGTTTGTCATACAGAACCGGAACTGTGGTCACAGTCCTGTCACTTCATTTCTCTGGACCCCATTGTCTCATCTGTGCTACCGTCACAGAACTTAGGATCCTATAAAATAAAATTGCTTTTAAAATTATAGCATGCTATCATACAGTTGTAGGGATATTCTAAACTTAGACTTACCTCTTGTTTGGGGTGGTCCCATACTTAAATTCCTTCTTGTTGCAATGAGATGGAAATAGCAGATTACCAACAGATAGAGCACTTCACATTCCCTCCTTCCCTATGCAATGATAAATAGCTACATTGCTTCAGGTTCTTTGCCTAAAGGTGGGAATCTCCATCCAACCATCCTGAGCCCCAAGGACTGAGGTCTCTTAGCTGGCAATTAGGAAGTAGATGACAAAAGTTTTTTCTGAAGTTTTAAATCCATGTCTCTGTGGGGAACCCCCACATAAGGAAGGATTGACCCTTTTTATTCTTTCCCCAAGCCAAAACTTTTACATCAAGGAGAAATGCAATTATAGCTTCATGGCAGAAGATTTACAGATATTACTCACATACCCTCACTATAGACATGTAGCCTCCCTCTCTCTCAGAAAAGGGCACAGTGACCCCAGCCCACTTTTCTAAAGAATAATGGTCATGACCCATGTTCCAATGGAAAAAAAAAATCATTATATAGAAATGTCAGAGGCCTCAAACCCATTTGGAGATTTTCAGGAAGGTCTTTTCATAACAAGAAGTAGTGTGGTATGATTGAAAAAGAACTGCCCCAAAGAAGGGGAGCTGAATTCTAGTCTGATTATCCCACTTGGTGCTGTGTAACCTTGACAAGTTACAATACTTGCAGTGTCTGTTTCCTTACCAACAGTGCAAGCCTATCTCTGAGATCCTTATAAGGCCAACGCACTATGCTTTTTCTAATTCTAGCTGTCTTTAATATATGAACCCTAATGTAACTTACTGGAGGGGAGAACAAAATGGAGTTTGAATCTCTCGATCTTTTTCAGTGACTTTTAAAAAACTAAACTTTTTAGTCAGAGAGGCAAAATCTTTAGTGTTGCTAATAAAGGCCTGATAATGACTTTCTCTTTTTCATGCAAATGCAGAAGGATGCTATCTGCATATAGGCTAATTTTGTCCACCACTGAACCAGAACAGATCTGATGAACTATGCCTGAACACGTATCTCAGTGAGGCTGCAAGAAACATTGATGAGAGCTAAGATGAGAGGAGAGAGGTCTCTATATTGAATAAATGACCTAGGTTTGCATCTAAAAGCCACTGTGTCTATTCAAATGCCATGTTTTTGAAAGAAGCAAATATTCTTTGGCTAGTTTAAAAGCTATGAAGCAATTTTGAGGTTTCTATTCAATAGAACAAAAGGCAAGAACCAAGAGTTCTGAGTTTGCTTCAGGATTGAAATACTCCAGTATCAACGTGTTAATATAGACCAAATGTATAACTTCCCAGATATCACTGATTATGTCTCATAACTTAAAAAGAGTTTACTCATAACTGAAAAAAATAATTTGATGCAACATCAATCAAAGGTTTGTCAACACATTTTTTAAAGTATTGGGATAAGGGTTTAAGTGCAGGGGAAGTCATCTCACAGAAAGGTTGAATTTAATACGAAAAAGTCTTGATTTTCTTTATACAAGGTAACGTTAGTAAATTCAGATAAACAAAAAATTGAAATAATACAAATAACCTGCAAGCCCAGCAATCTGTTAATATTTCCATGGGTTTCCTTATATTCTTTTTTTCATGCATATATGGGACCACGATGCACATACTAGTTTTTAACCTGCTTTTCCCACCAATATTATATTTTTTAACCTCTTCACATATCCTCGAATATTCATGTACAAACAACAATCAGCTTCAAACGCCACTTTGAGGAAACCCAGTGTTTCCTCTGAGGTACCTGGGGAGTTTTCAGGATTTGGAATTTGGCTGAGTGGACAGAGTTCCATCCTTCTACCTCCACCCCAAAGTCTACCTTCATCAATAGAAATGTTTAAGTTTGCTTAAGTACGCTTTATGTATATTTTTCACTTATTTGTCTGAAGGATCTGTTGCTACAGTGAAAAATTGACAATACTGCTCTATATCGCCTTTAACATCCAGAATTTTTGGCACATATGTATGTATTATGTTCTTATTAACAAGTCTTCTTCAGCATAGGAGATAAGATTCAGACTTCCTGGGTTCAAATCCTGACTCTGTCACTGACCAGCTGTGTGTTTAAGATGGTTTTAAAATAGATCTACAAACTCTTTGACACTCCTCCCACCAAACAGTGGAGTCTAATTCTCTTCCCCTGGAATGCTGGCTGGGCTTACTGACTCCGTTCTAATGAAGAGACTGCATCAGAAGTGACTTGGCATGACTTCCAAGGCTAGGTCATGACGAGCTTCGGAACTGCAGCAGGGATCTTGGCAAGGCATTCCCCTGTCTTTGCCTCACTTTCTTTATCTGTAAGATGAGAAAAATATTAATATCAGTTTCACAGGATTTTTAAAAATAATTTCAGAGTTAATATACATAAAAACCTTATCATAGGCGGCTTGTAAGCACTACAGAATTATAAATCTATTATTATTAAGTTGCTTTTCATTTTTTAGAAATTTCTGCATATATAGTAAATATTCACATATAGTCAAATCTCTGCAGGCAATTATGATTATTTTCTTAGAAAGTTGTAAACATGGAGCTGCTGGATCAAGGTGTATCCATTTATTTAGAAATAGTTATTGTGGAACTCAATTCTCACTTGGGTGTGAGAAAATCCTGTTCTATTCAATTATATTATTAAAAGCACATGGCATCAATGAATCCTGATTATGCGGGTGGATATTCCTGTCACCTCTACATCAGCTTTCATATTTTTATTAAGAAATTAAGAATAAAGGAAAAAGCAAAACATACTTGCGTTAGCAAGAAATATTATAAACCTCTGTCTTTTGCTATAGGACTAACAAGACACGGTTATCAGTCAGTCTGCATAAAGTATCTAATTATGGGCCTGGGAATGGATATATGTACAATGTGGAAAGATGTTACAACAATACTAGTAATAACATAACATATTATTTGTGTATTAATTAAGAGCCTATATTAATCAGAATGCCTTCAATTGCAATGACAGATAACTCTACCCAAAATGACTTAAGAAAAAACATTATTGACTTATAATATTAGCTTCAGGCAAGGCTGGATCCAGTATTCTTCAAATCTCAACCTGCCTCTAACTCTTAACCTCCCAACCATGCTTTCTTCTATGCTAGCTTCCTTTTCAAACAATCTTCGTCTCAGGGCCCCTGAAATTTCCAGGTGTATGTCTACCAGTTTTACAACATTATAGCCAGAGTTCTTACTTATTGCACACTGTGACTCTGAGGATTAAACTGAAAAGTTCACTAAAAGACTACTCTGCAGGCTACAGAATTGTCGTAAAGGCTGGAGAACCCTGTTTGCAGCCAAGCTTCCAAAATGAATGGTCTAAAGAAACTATAATCAGTGCTGCTGTTGCTCCCAATCCCCCCCAACCCCCACTGAGGTCGTTGTTTACACTGAGGCCAAGAGCTCAAATGCTGCTGGTTCTGAGGCCACTCCAGGGCCAGGAACTCAACCATGGAACCACTGCCACCCACAAAAGCCATACATCTGAGTTGCTATCCTCTCTAAGTAGCGCCCCAAGCTTCCTTCCTTAAGTTGTTGACTTCCCAATCAAAGTTTCACATGACTGGGTGACTGGTAAGGCATCTAGTTTACATACTGTTTCCTGCTGCTGAAGAGACTGGGATAGCAAGTTTTCTGTGTTTTACCTTGGTGAAGCAGGACTTAGGGAGAGGAAATTCTCTGCAACTTAAGAGTTGTGTTTAAAGGCACTGGGCCAGAAAACATGATAGATGCCAGGAAGAGCAGCTCTAGGGGGGAAGAGAGAGAGAGAGTCTTTAACTATGTTCTGTCAAAAATCTCAGATCTAACTTTCATGGTCCTGGCTAAGGTCATATATTGTGGTTTAACAATCCTTCTTGACCTGGGAACCAGATTTGCCACATGCCCACTTCTAGAGCTTGAAGTTGGAGCTAGTCCCATTTCAATCATGTGAATTGATAACAGATCTAACGATCAAGAAGAAATGAACACTGACAGCAAAATCACCCACAGAGCCCCACCCTGGTCTTTATAGAGCTCCACCAAATCCCTGAACCTGTCATCTCTACCCGTTCCTGGTGTTCGCCGAACTGCAAGGCATGACTGCAAACCCCTGGCCATCTTGTACTCAAATCCACCCCAGGATCCTGCTGAGCCAGGAATGGCAGCATTATGTAAAATCATACCTCATCTGCCATCTGGTTTTGGGAACAAAATGTACAGAGGCAGGAAGAGAGAACAGAATTCCTTTGGAGGAACTACTTTGGGGCAAATGAGAACTGAAGGAAAAAAAGTTTATTTCTTAAAGGTTGAGCAACTTTTGCTTTCCTTTCCTAAGTAGCAAAAGTTTAGGCTATTTACTTTCTTTCCTGTTTTACTCTAGATTTACCCATATATTTATAGCTTTTAGCAAAAGAGTAAGAAACAAAGCAGACAGAGGTGAAAGAACAGAATTTTCATGGCTCCACTCAGAGCCATTTCTAAGAAGGATGTGAAACCATTTCACACTGCTTTTCATGTATATATACACATATATGTGATGTTCAATTTTATTTCTTCTTGCACTCTGAAATGTAAGATAGTAAACTGTTTTTAAGGTTAAAGTTTAAAATATTACACATTGAACAACCCAGCTAAAAATATGAGGAAGAAAAATACATTCAGCATTATTTGCATACTAGAACACTTCTAACATATACTAAAATTTAAAACTGAAGAATAGGTTTCTCCTACTTAATTTCAAGAAGTGTTTACATATGTTATTATTGTGCTTAATTTATTTTTCCTTTGAAAAATCTGCAATTTTAATTTTTCCTTTGACCTAAGAGTTATTTAATAAAGTGTAATTATTAAAAATTTGGATATTTAAAAATTATTAATTTCTAATTTTATTGCCTTATGTTTAGAAAATGCTATTTATATTATTCCTATTCTTTGGACTTTATTGAGGGGGGGTGTGTGTGCATCTATGTGGCCTAAGATATGGTCAATTTTCATGAATGTTCCCTGTGCACCTGAAAATAAGATATAGTCCCTACTATGCACAGTTCAATATTATCTATAAGTACTGTCTTATTGGTTGTAATTTTATATTCTTACTATATTTTTATCCATTTCATCTGCATTAGATTGAGAAATATGTATTAAAAGTTTCTAGTTTTAGTATGTTTCTACTTATTTCTTCTTGCATTTCCTATAATTTTTATGTTTTAAATAAAACCAGGTCAAGGCAAACATTGAGGGATAAACCTGAAGAAACATCCACCACAAAAAGGTTTTAGAAGATACAAGTAGGGAAATGGGGAGACTCACCCCTTCTTTGCCTAGAAATGGAGAGCGGGGAGAGAAAGCTAGGGCTGGGATTAATTTCTACATGAAAGTTTTAGACCTTTGGTTAGATCAATTAACCTTCTTCTCCACCCAGGGCCCTATAGTGACTGCTCAGGAAACACTGGCTTAAATACAAAGCCAATTGCCCTATTATCCACACCCGGAGAATGACTTTTACCCCAGTTTTGGTTCCTTTCTAGAGTCAGAATATTGGTCAATATGAGCTGATAACAAGATAGAAGATTGTCTTCCTTTAAAGCATCTTTCCAACGGACAAGCTATTTCATCGAACTAACATTGTGAACTTTTAAAAAATGCTCTAAAATAATGGCTACATGAAAAAAGAAGTTAACTTGGCAAATAATCAAAATGTAAAATTGCAATGAGTTGATATTTCATTATTTTAAATTTTGCTTAATTGAAAAATAATTCAGATTTTTCACTACCTCTTACGTGAAAAGTTCAAGAAAAGAAAAATAATGTGCAGACACCAGCATTTGAACAGTTCTTAGTTGATAATATAATTCCTTTGATATTGTTAACATTATGTTTGAGTTTTACTAGAATAGGGGCCATGGTCTTCACAAAAGAGTTTTGGAACATTAGTCACTCATCCTAAAAACAAATTTATCTTCATCTGGTGTGGATTATTGCTACATAGTTATTAAGATTAACAAGCATCAAGTATTAAAATTAACTAAGTCACAGAAAACACAAGGAATAGTGCAAAAGTATTACATGCCATCTAGGCTAAGAACAAATTTCTGCTTTGATTATTTTATTTTTACAGTTAATTTATTTTAACTTGACAACTCAACACTTTTGCACCTGTCTACTGCATTTCATAATATAAAGAGAAATGTCTAAGGTTATCATCCATAAGTTTCTCACAAGTTTTTCTCCATATGGCAACAAATTGAAGATGCTGTGCTTGTCAGAAGCTAGATGTGGTGTGTATTGAGAACTATATATACAGGTGGCCCTCAAGAACCTAAAAATGAAGGAAATAGATTGCTTTATTAGACTTCAACTGCAAAATGAGCACAATTACCAGATAGTTGATTGGCAAATTCTCCTACAAAAGAGACAACTTCCTAGGCTTTCAGAAGCATAATGTAAAGATGATGTTTCCATATACCTGTCAGATCAGCCATGAAAACCCAGAAAAAGAAAGTCATGGAGGATAATTTGGTATCCTTCCCAGCACACATAAAGGGGAGATGTACAGGATAATGTTGGCAGTATCCATCTTGGCAGATCCTTGACGAGAGGGAATCTTGGGTATCATATTTTTAGTCCCTTGGTCCCCAAGGCAGGACTATGTCAATAGTGATATGGACACATCAGCCTGGATAGTAGGACACATTTGATTTATCTAATGCGTGTTGGTAAGATTTCTGTATTCATCACATAACCTTCTAATCACATGAACCTTGATTACAAGGCGAGAATAAGCTCTTCACTCTGATTATGAGCCTTCTACTTCCCATTATAGTTATTTTTCATTATAAGTTAATAAATTCACATTCTGATATCTCTTGCAGTCTCCTGGGTAGTTTAGGTTTAATCAGAGTCACTCACAGGATTCCAAAAAATTGACAATTATTAGTAGCCTCTCCCTAAGCCCACTTGCAAATGCTGGTCTATTGCAAATTTCTATACTGGGATTGGAAACTAAGCCACCGTAGCTACAATATTAGAAACCAGAAAAGGTCTGTAAACAAAGTGAGAATCCACAGTTTACTAAGAATAAAAGAACCAGCGAATGGCTGATATCACCAGGTGGATTTCACCAGCCACCACTGTCTAGAGGACCCAATCATCTAAAACCTGCAAATGAGCATCTTCTCAGAGCCTGGGACAGAGATGAATTTGTTTCAAATGGCCTCTGATGTGAGATATTCTTCCCCATCCATTTTTAATTTTACAATTAACAAATAGTGTGTGTGAGAGAGAGAAACTTTTAATGGGTTTTCTTGATGGTTGGCTTAGAAATCAAACTAATAACAGCCAAATATGTCACTACAGTGGCTGATATGATAGGTATTGATTATGTAAGCAGGAAAGAAGGAACAGAGTCAAGGGACCTCCCTAACTAGCTGCATAGCATATATGCTGGGCCTGACCCAGTAGAGCGCCCACATGTCCTGGTACACATTTAAAATCTCCTGCCAGCATGGCTGCCTCCACAATGCCCACTGTAGTGACTATTACCTGCTTTTCAACCTCCCAGACCGACCAGGGGACCATGTTTCAAGGTCAGGTCATCCATGAATAGAAATTTTCTCAAGTGTGGGGTTTTGCCACAAGCCAAACAAATTACCAACTAATAATAACTGAGTGCTTAATATATCAAGTGGTTATGACTAGCAGTTTTAACTAGAACCACAGGGATAGAGTGAGTTGAAAGAGCACTTTTTCAACAAAAGGGGGCGCTGTCTCCAATATAGAAAAGGTTCTGGAAAGACAAAATAAATGTTTTAATTTGCATTTCTCTAGGTATTAATGAAACTGAATATCTTTCTCTGTTCTAGGATCATATACAGGATACAACATAACATTTAGTTGTGTATCTCCTTAGGCTCCTCTTGGCTGGGTAGTTCCTCAGACTTTGTTTTTGATGAGCTTGACAGTTCTAAGGAGCACTGGTCAAGTATTTTATAGGATGCTCCACTATTGGAATTTGTCTGATGTTTTTCTCATGATAAGACTGGGGTTATTGGTTTTAGGGTTTTAGGGAGGAAGACCTCATAGGGGAAGTGCCAGTTTTTCACATCATATCAAGAGTACCTTCTACCAACAAATGATTTATGAATATTGGTGTTCCTGGCTGAGATATATTTGTCAGGTTTCTCTACTATAAAATTACTCTTTTTCCCTCTCTTTTTGTGCTTTACTCTTTGGGAGGAAGTTACTATGCATGGCCCATGCTTTGAGGATAGGGAATTATGCTCCATAAGGATGGAGTAGCTATTAATACATATTATTTGGAATTTTTCAATACTGGAGATTTGTCTCTTCCCCACAATTTATTTTTTTATTCACTCATTTATTTATATTAGTAAAGATTCATGGATATTTATTTTATACTTTGGGCTATAATCCAATACTACTTTACTCATCTTGTTGCTCAAATTGTTCTATTAATAGCTTTGGCCAGTAGGAGCTCTTTCAGCCGGCTTCTGTGCTCCTGTGACACACCCTCATCGATGTGGGTTTTAGGTTTTTTGCTTGTTTTGTGTATGTGTGTGTTCTCGGCATTTTGGTACTTTCTAGAATTACAAGATATTCCAGGCTCATCTTGTATATTGCCTGCCTAAGTCATAAAATCAGCCACTTCCCCAAGGAGCCTTGGCTTCTTTTATTGGAGAATGGTATTAGAAACCATGATCTGGATGCTAAGTGTGCTCTTTGATACTGGAGTATCTTCGCTTCTATTTAACATATAGAGTGCTTTATGTATTTGGGATATAAGCCCCCTTTATCTCTGATATATGTTCTCTCACAGTTTGTGAGTTGTCTTTTGAGGTTATTTATGATGCTTTTGATATGGAAACAATTTTATATTAATGTAATAAAATATATCAATCTTTTACTGCATTTTGACTCACAGAAAGCTTTTTTCAACACTTATGCTAAAGAGTAATTTACCCATGTTTTCTTCCATTATTTGTATAATTTTATTTCTTACATTTAGGCTCATATACATTTTTTAAATCAATTTTTCATTTTCTTCAGAAATGAAGAGCCAGTTAGAATTATGATTAAGATGACAGTGAGGATATAGATCAACTGGGGAAGATTGCCATCTTAACAATGTTTAGTCTTCCAATTCGTAAAAATAGTTTAAACTCTCCATTTATTTAGGTCTTTTTAAGTTCCCATTGCAATATGCTTTAGGTTTCAATGTACAAGTCTTGCACAGTTTTCATTAACTTTGTTCCATAATATTTTTAATTCTGTTATGAATGGGAGGTTTAAATTTTTTCATTTTCTGATTACTTGTTAATATATAGAAATCTGATTTACAAATATTGACTTTGTATCCTGCAAACCTTAAATTCCTATAATAGTTCGAGTACCTTTTTTGTAAATTCCTTGGAGTTTTTTAATATATACAATCATGTCATCTGCAAATGAGGACAACTTGACTTCTTTCATCTCAATTTCAATAGTTTTTACCCTGTTTTTGTTTACATAGTATATCAGCCATGCCCTCCACTACAATGTTAAAGCAGTAAGAAAGGACAAAACTTAGTTTGTTCCTAATCATAGATACAAAGAATGGCGCTATTTGCCATTTATAACAATTTTAGCTGTAGATTTTTTCGTAAATACCCTTAGTCAGTTTGGGAAAGGTCCCTCCTATTCTCAGTTTGCTGCAAGTTTTAAGTCATAAAATGGCCTTGACTTTAAAATAAGTTTTTAATATTTTTGGCCTTTGTCTTTTATTTTATTAATACAGAGAATTTACATTGATTGATTTCCAGGTGTTTAATCAACCTTGCATTTCTAGGATTAACCAATTTGGTCATTGTGTGTTATTCTTTTTATATATTGTCTGATTTGATTTAATAATATTTTGTTCAAGATATTTATCTCTATATTCATAAGGTATTTTTCTGCATAGTTCTATTCGTTGGTTTTGGCGTAAAAGTAATTCTGGTGTCATAAAATAAGTTAAGAAGTGTTTCTTCCTCTTCTACTTTCAAAAAGAATTTGTGTGGAATTGGTCTGAGTTACTTCCTTAAATGTTGGATAGAATTCAGTGAAGAATCTAGACATGGAGTTTTCTTTGCGATAAGGTTTTAAATTATGAATTCAATTTTTTTCATTGATACGGAGCTGTTCGAGTATTCTATTTCTTCTTAGGACAGTTTTGTGTTTTAAGTAATTTAAATTTAATGACAATGTGTCTGTTAAGAGATTTGTCTCTTATCTATGTTGACAAATTTATTAAATATCATTCTTCATAACATCTTCTTAGTATATACTAAATGTCCACGGGATCTATAATCTACAGCAATAACTCTCTTATTCCTATCAGTAATTTGTGTGTTTCTTTTTACCTTGATAATTCTGGCAAGAGCATTATCAATTTTATTGATTTTTAAAGTACCAATTTTTGGTTTCATTGATTTGCTCATTTTTCTGTTTTCTATTTTTTTATTTCTGCTCCTTTATTATTTCCTTTGTTCTACTTGCTTTTTGTGTAACTTCCTCTTCCATTTTTTTTTATCTTCTGAAGGTGGAAATTTTTTCCTGATAATTGACTTGAGACATGTCTTCTTTTCTAATATAAGCATTTAATGTTATACAGTTCCCTCTCAGTATAGCTTTGCCTGACTCCCACACTTTTTAAATATATTCTATTTGCCTTAATTTTAAGTGTAGAATACATCTCCAATTTTTTTGTACTTTAGAAGTATGGTGTTTAATTTCCAAAAGTTGGAGTTTTCCTTATCAACATATTTTTATTCAATTTAATTTAATTCCACTTTAGTCTGAAAATATATTCTGTATGTGTATAATCTCTTTATATTCACTGAAGCTACTTTTATGGCCCAGAATATGATCCATCCTGGGAAAGTTATCATGTGCACTTGAAAAGGATGTATATTATACTTTTAGTGGGTATAGTGTTCTGGAAATATTAATTAAGTTAGGGTGGTTGATAGTACTCAGGTCTTCTATATCTTTGTCGATTTTTGTCTGGTTGTTCCATAAATTTAAGAGAGGAGTATTATAATCACCAATTATCATTGTAGAATTGTCTATTTCCCCTTTTAATTCTTGCGACTTTTGCTTCATATATTTGAAGTTCTGTTATATAGCCCATAACACTTATGCTTTTTATGTCTTCCTGATGAATTGACATTTTTCATTTTATGAAATGTCCCTTCTTTTCTCCAGTAATATATTCTGTTTTCAAATCTATTAATGTGACATCAATATATCCACTTTATTCTTATGCTTACTTTTTACATGGTATATCTTTTCCATTCATTTACTTCCAACTTATCTGTACCTTTCTGTTTAAAGTGCATCTCTTGTAGACAGTTTATAGTTGGATCTTGTTGCTTTATCCATATGATAATCTCTGCTTTTTAAATAATGGGTTAGTTCATTAATTATTAATGTAATTATTAACATACATGGGTTTAAATCTCACATTTTTTTCTACTTATCTCCTCTGTTTTTTGTTCTTCTATTTTTCCTTTATTGACTTTAATATGTTAACATTAGTTATAATGCCACTTTAATTTTCCAGTTGGCTTTTAAGATATAGTTCTTTGAATTATTTTGTTATTAGCATCTTGTGGATTACAATATATACCCTTAACTTCTAGTAGTCCAATCACAGTTAAAATGTACAGTTTCATGAAAAATCTGTAAGTCTTAAAACTTTGTAGGTCCATATCCATTCCCCCTCCAGTAAGCTAAAGTTGTTATACATATTAGATCTACATGTATTTAAAACCTTGAAATCCTTTCTTTAAACAGTTTTAGAGATTTAAGGGGAAAAAAAGGCAAATGTAGTCTTTTGGCTTTATCCAGGCATTTACCAGTGCTGATTCTATTCATTCTTTTTTGAGAATGTGAGTTTTCTGCATCTATTGAAAGGATCATGTGATTATTGTGCTTTATTCTATTGATATGATGTATTATATTGTTTTTCAGATGCATATCAAGGATAAATCCCATTTGGCCATGGTGTACAGTCTTTTTTATATGTTGCTGGATGTGGTTTGCTAGTATTTTGTTGAGGATTTTTTTGTGTCTATGTTCATAAATGACGTTGACATGCAGCCTTCTTTTTTTGGTTCTGGTATTTTAAAGTATAATAAGGTATAATTCTAAGGCCCCTCGGAATAAGTTGGGAAGTGTGCCCTACTCTTCTATTTTTCTGGAATAGATTGTGTAGAATTAGTGTTATTTCTCCTTTAAAGTTTTGGTAGATTTTGCCAGTGAAAACATCTGGGTATGGAGATTTGTTTGGGAAGGTTTTAACTTCAAATTCAATTTCTTTAGTAGTTATAGGACTATTCAGATTATATGCTTCATCTTGTGGTTTGCAAAGAATTGTTCCATTCTATCCAAGTTCCATTTATGTATCCAGAGTTTTTTGTAGTGAAACTTCATTATCCTTTTAATTACTGCAGGGTCTGTAGTGATATCCCCTCTTGAATTCCTGATGTTGGTAAATGGTGTCTTCTCTGTTTTTCTTTGTCAGTCTTGCTAGAAGTTTATCAATTTTATTAATCTTTTTAAAACAAATAGTTTTATTGATTTTATTTATTATTTTTATCATTTCAGTCCCATTAATTACTGGTCTTAAATTCATTATTTATTTCCTGAGGCTTGCCTTGGCTTATTTTGTTCTTTTGTTTCTTGAAGTGGAATCTTGGATTATTTACTTGAAACTTCTTTTCTTATGTAAGTATTTATTACTATAAATTTTCTCTAAACATTGCTTTAGCTACATTCCCATAGATTTTGCTTAGTTATGTTTTCATTTTTATTTAGTTCAATATTTTTTATTCCCCTTGAGATTTATTCTTTGATGGATTGTTTAGAAGTGTATTTTAAATTCCAAGTGTTTGAAGATTTTCCTTTATTTTTCTTTTATTGGTTTCTAGTTCAATTCCATTATGGTCAGAGAATATAATTTGCATGATTTCAATTCTTTTACTTTGTTAAAGTTATTTTATCACCCAGAATATGGTCCATCTTGGTAAATGTTTGTGCACCTCAATAAAATGTGTATTCTGCTATTGTTGGGTGGCATGCTTTATAAATCTCAGCCAGAGTCAGTTGGTTCATAATATTCAGGTTTTCTCTGTGCTTGATGATTTTCTGACTATTAGGTCTGTTTTATAAGAGAGGAGTGTTGAAATTTCCTCTCCTTTCTTTAGTAACGGAACTTCCAAATTATAACTGAGTATTTTGCTGACTTGCTAGATAGAGGTCACCTTCCCAAGCTTCTTTGCAGCTGGACATGATTTTGTGATTAAGTTCTAGCAATGGAATGTGAGCTAAAGGGATGTATGTCACTTTCTAGTTGTGCCAAAAAAGAATGAGAGTATCTTACTCTTATACTTTTCCCCTTCATGCTAGGAAATGGAAAGAGCTAGAGCAGAAGCATCTTCATCCCTCAGATGTAAACCCTGTGTTGAGGATGGCAGAACAGCCTAGCTCTGTCCACTGCTAGACTATCACATAAGAAAGAAAATTTGTATCTCATTTTAAGACACTCTATTTTGAGGGATTTTGTTATTGATACTTAGCTATATACTATTAGATACCAAAATTAGATGAAATAAACTAGATTTACATATTTCATAATGGATAAAATTTAAAAACAATTTTTGGTGAAAATAAGTAAGTTGCTAGATAATATATATGGAATTATATCCTTTGTGTCAGTGTGAAAATGTGAAAATAATTATTATATTGTTTACATATAAATAATAAAATTATTAAAAATGTTCACAGGAATGACAAATCAGGTTAGCAGTTAAATCTAGGGAAATTGAGAGGGAAATAAGATCAAGAAAACTGTCCTCAAGGGACTTTATATCTATGCTTTATTTACTTTTAAAAATTTTGAAGCAAATATTGCAAATCTTGACAAAACTGGGTGGTAAACACGTATACTAGTGATAAATTTCTCTAAATTTTCATAAATCTTTGAAAAATATTTCACAGTTAAAAACAGTTGAAAATAAAAGTCCCCGTGGAGAAGGTGGTCTTTGCCTTTAAGGAAATGTAGGATTTGTGCAGTTTTATCTTGTGGATCTGTATTAGTTTCCTATATCTGCTCTAACAGACTACCACAAACCTAATGGCTTAAAACAACACAAATTTATTATCTTACAGTTTTCATGGTCAGAAATCTGAAACAGAGCTCACTGGGCTGAAGTCAAGGTGTCAGCATGGCTGTGTTCTTTTCTGGAAACCCTAGGGGAGAATACATTTTCTTACCTTTTCCAGTTTCTAGAGGCTGCCCACATTCCTTAGTTCATGGTCCCTTTCCAACTTCAAAGCCAGCAGTGGCTGAGCATGTCTTTATCATGATGTCGTATCAGTAGTTTTGACTCTTCTGCTTCTCTCTTCCCCATTTAAGTGCTGTGGGTTTACATTGGGCCTGGATAATCCAGGATAATCTCCACATCTTAAAGTCAGTTGATGAGCAATTTTATCTACAACCTTAATTATCCCTTGCCATGTAGCATAACATATTCACAGGTCCTGGAGAGTAGAGTGTGGACATCTTTAGGAAGACATTATTCTGCCTACCACAGGGTCCCTCCTTATTATTTGTTTATAAGCAATAGAAATTGTCTCTAACTTAAGCAGATAGGGAATTTATTAGATGAATAAAGGCTTAGCTCATAGAATTAAAGAAAAGCTGAATAATTTTGTGTTGTAAGGGATGTGAAATCTGGATATCTAGAAAGCAGGAGATAATTTATAATCTCTTTCAATAAATATTACTATCCTGATGAATCAGCTCCTACCATTTGGAGCTGATTCTTACACTGCTCGAGATTCAAGATGAAGGAAAGAGAGAATCTGACTGCTTTACTCGAGTAATGTATCCACTTTTGTACACCAGGCAGAGGTGAGATGAGCACATTGATTGAGGGACCCACCAAGATTGCAATGGGAGGAGGTTTTTCCTCAATGAAAAATCTAGACATTAATATTACCAGAAGAAGAGGAAATGCATGTTAGGCAGGCAAAAACAGAGATTCTTACCATACTAGAGAAGGGCATTTTGAGTAATAAGAGCAGTGTAAGCTGGTTTGTAGTGGAATCCTAATAAATTATATATTTTATGACCAAGTTTAGTTCAGCTAACATAGAACATATTAATAACCCTCACAGGATATCAGGAAAGTGGGCTCTGTTGTGTAGAACTGTCCCTGGATGTCCGAGGAACAGATTTCACCCAATGTCAAAAAGTGAATAGGCAGCTATGAAATGTTTTAGGACAGAGGAATAATATGGTTGTGTGACAGCAAGTGTTACAGCGGGTGGTCCCTAGAACAAACCGAACAGCACACGGAGAGTAGGAGAATCAAGATTTATTTGCCGGCAGGCTCAGAGGGTCTCGCCACCAAATTCTGAGCCCCATCTACCTGATTTTTCCCACTTTTATTAAGTTGGGGTGGTCTGAGGGGTGGGGTCTCAGGTGGCTAATGCCTGCCAGGCAATAGGTTAGTTGATATGTCAGGTAATAGGTTAATACTATGTTGACACACCAGGTAATAGGGTACTTGTTGCACCAGGTAATAGGTTTAGTGTTAGGCTGATGCACCAGGTAATAGATTAGTTGATGGGCCAGGTGATAGGTTGGTATTATGCTGATGCGGGTCTTCCATGAGGGGTGGGGGGTCTCAGGTGGCTGATGCGGCCAAGTAATAGATGGGGATTTTCCTTATCAGTTGGAACTGTCATTTGGGAAGCTCAAGTGAATGGCTTTATTAGCAAATGGAACAGGGAGTTAGGTTTGGAGGTACAGTTAGGCCACTAATAGCTAAAAACAAATCTTACCTAGTTATTTCCACTTTCTTGTTTTAGAAACTGAATTTCTGGTTAGTGAAAGACTAGTCTGCTTTCCTAAAAATCAATAATTTCTTAAGATCTTTGGGAAGGAGGAAAGATTCAAAGTTTTCTGTGACTACGAATCTAAAAACTCCTATACATAGACTCAGCAGAACCTCATATAATGACAATCACAGAAACAAGCACATAAAAACTTTCCTTATTCTATCCTTCATTTTTGTCCTGTAGACCCCATAATTTTCTCTCATTGTTCTTCCTATCCAGCATGGATTTCCCCCAGTTATTCAGCAAAGTAATTATATATTCATCTTAGCCACATCCTTAACTAGAATATACACCACATAAAATTCCTAGGTGATTTTCAAGGAAAGTAACAAAAAAGTCACACATGTGAAGAGCAATCTTTTAGTCTTCACAAAAAGACATTACCAAAGTCAGTTATTTGAAGGTCAAAAATATTTACAATGTATGTATATGACAAAGATAAAAAGAATTCCTGGTCAGACCTACTCCTCAGGAATCCTGGAAGCAATGTGAAACTCAAGCTGTGAATCTGAAAAGGAATGTAAAGTATTACCAAGTACTATCAATGTACTATCATCATTGCCTAGAAATATTTTTCCCTTGCTTCTGAAACATCATACATTTTTATCTGGATTATAGCAGCTCCTCTTCTGTCTCCTTTGTTTTGCTGGCCATTGGAATAGATGAGTCATTTCACCATCTGGGCTAAAGGAAAGGGAGATGTATGACTGAATAAAGCTGAATATTATCTGCATAATGATGGCCATACAGTCCAAAATATCTCTTATTCTCAGTGTCCTGATCCACACTTAGTCTCTCTCCAAAACAAAATTAGGGGGTATTCTACAAAAGCAATTGCTGGCTACTTATTCCGTTCTCTAAGTCAACATTTCCAAACTTTTGGCAATAGAAACTCCAGGCAACATTAACTTTTCAAACGTTTGGTGATGGCTGAGAAGGTTGGATTAAATTAATCTATCAAAATATAAGCACCATATTTTTTTGAAGTACCATTCAAAATTATAAATAAAACCGCTTCCCAAAAGTATTGTCAATCCTCAAAAAGGTAAAGCCAGTTTTTGATTGCAGGCAGAATTAGGGTTGCTCAAATGCTGCATGTTTTCAATTCAGAGTGTGTGTGTGTGTGTGTGTGTGTGTACACGTGTGCACGTAAACTCTGCTACACACCAGGATAAAATGGTGAAGAAAATAGACATACATCTTACCCTTATAGAGTTCACAGGCAATTGAGATAAAATATATAGACTATATGTAGAATAAATACCTATTTCTAGTGTGAACTAAAATAAAATTTTAAGGCTCAACTCCACCCCCCCTGCCCACCGGCTGATTAAATGGACCCCCTTGTGGCCAAAGGAATATCCTAAAACTAAATTGCCTGCCAGGAGGGAGGAGGTAAGACATTCCTTATCTTACCCGGCTCCCTTCTTGGGGACATCCTTTGCAACCCATTAACAGGCCTAAGGGTATGCAAGACAAACCTACAGGTCCTCAATTTACACAACAGATCTATGTCCAGTGGCTTATCTCTGATAAACAGCAACTATGTTAAACATTCCAAGCCTTTAGACAAAGCTTCATGTCTTTAACCAATTACAAGCCAAAGAATCTTTAAACCCACCTATAACCTGTAAGGTTTCCCCCCCCCCCAGCTTTGAGGTGGCCCACCTTTTCGGGCCAAATGAATGTATGATTCCTACATATTGATTTATGACTTTACCTGTAACCCCTGTCTCCCTGAAATGTAAAAAACCAAACTGTAACCCAGCCACAGCTAGTCCACTTGCTCAAGGCCTCTTGGGCATGGTTCCAGGTCATGGTCCTCAAATTTGGCTCAGAATAAATCTTCTTAAAATTATTTTACAGAGTTTGGCTTTTTTTCTGTTGACAGTAGGAATGAAACCTGTATTTACAATGTCATAATATAGATAATCAACTCCTGCTTGCCTAAGATTAGAGTACTTTCTTTCATAAAAAATTAATGTAAGCTATATTGTTCATTACTTTATAGTGTTGTATTTTGTGTTAGCTCTATTTTTAATTTTTGAAATATTGATAAGAAGTCCAGTTATTTGAAGAAACAAGCCTACTGATACAATGATAGCATGAATAATACATCCCCAGGTCAGAGTGATATTGACAAGCATTGCTGAGGAAAGGTGATGAAGGTTATGATGAATCCGGTAATCAAGTTACGTAATTAATATATGTGCTATAATAAGAAATATATATGTAGTGTTTATCCTCGGTTCTTGTCACGCAGGTCTTAAAACTCTTCTAATTTCCCAAGCCATAGGGAAATGCTAGGAGCATTTTTTGTTATAATATTTGGTCTTTGACCCTGGTTCCTGACACAGAGCTCTTGTGTCCCTTAGAATTTCGTGGGTGATAGGCATGTCTTTTGTTCCAATAAGCAAGTCTTGATGGGCTCCTGAAGAGCTTCAGGATAGGGGCTGGTCACCAGAAGGAGCAAGCCACGATTAGAAGCATGTAACTTTCAGCCCCCTGCCTCCACCCCATTCTCTGGGAAGGGGCAAGGGACACAATATTGAGTTAAGAATTGATTATACCTATGTGTTGAATCTTCCGTACAAATCTCTAAAGTACAGGGTTTGAAAGCTTCCAGGTTGGTGAACACATTCATGTGGTAGGGGGAGGGGTGCAGCCCAATCCCACGGGATGGAAGCTCCTGAACTCAGGACCCTTCCACACATTGCCCTATGTGCCTCTTCATCTGACTGCCCATCTGTATTCTTTATCATATCCTTTATAATAAACCATAAATATGTGTCCCTGAGTTCTGTGAGCCATCATAACAAATTACCAAACATGTGGAGAGGGTTGTGAAAACCCTGGTTTGCAGCCAACTAGGACATAAGTATAGGTGATCTGGGGACCCACTACTTGTAACTGGCACCTGAAGTTGGGGGCAGTCTTATGGAACTGAGCTCTTCATCTGTGGGATCTGACATTAACTTTAGGTAGATAGTGTCAGAATTGAATTGCAGTGTATGATATACTCTGGTGCTGGAAAATTGGTCAGTGTGGGGAAAACCCTGACATGTTTGGTCACAGAAGTGTTGGAAGTGTTGAGTGTGGCAGAAGAAACAGTTTGTTTTCCTTTGTAGTTTCCTATGCATGTTATATATAGTATACAGTAGTCCTCCCTTATCTGCAGTTTTACTTTCTATGGTTTCAGTTACCTGCAGTCAACTGTGGTCTGAAAATATTAAATGGAAAATTCCAGAAATAAACATTCATAAGTTTTAAATTGCACACTATTCTGAGTAGTGTGATAAAATCTTGTGCCATCCCATTCCATGTGGCCTGGGACATGAATCATCCCTTGGTCCAGCATATCCACATTGTATATGCTACCCATTCTTTAGTATATATGGGCATACCTCCAAGGTATTGCAAATTCGATTCCAGACCACTGCAATACAGTGAATATCGCAATAAAGCAAGTCATACCAGTTTTTTGCTTTCTCCGTGCATGTAAAGGTTATGTTTACACTGTACTGTAGCCTATTAAGTGTGCCATAGTATTATGTCTAAAAAAAATCAATGTACATACCTTAATTTAAAATACTTTATTGCTAAAAAAATGCTGATAATCATCTGAGCCTTTAGCAAGTCATAATCTTTTTGCTGGGGAAGGGTCTTGCCTCAATGTTGATGGCTGCTGACTGATGGGGGTGGTGGCTGCTGAAGGGTGAGATGGCTGTGGCAAATTCATAACACAGCAATGAAGTTTGCCACATCCATTGACTCTTCCTTTCACAAAAGATTTCTCTCTAGCATGCAATGCTGTTCGATAGCATTTGACGCAAGTATAACTTTTTCCAAAATTGGAGTAAAATCTCACAAATCCTGCCATTGCTTTGTCAACTAAGATTTTGTAATATTCTCAATCTTTTGTCATTTCAACACTGTTCATAACATCTTTACAAGGAGTGTATTCCATCTCAAGAAACAATTCCTCATCCACTCAAGTTTCATCATGAGATTGCAGCAATTCAGTCACATTTTCAGGCTTCACTTCTAATTCTAGTTCTCTTGCTATTTCTACCACATCTACAGTTACTTCTTTTACCAATGTCTCGAACCCCTTTAAGTCATCCAGAGGGCTGGAATCAACTTCTTCTAAACTCCTGTGATTATTGCTATTTTGACCTCCTCCCATGAATCATAAATGCTCATAATGGCATCTGGAATGGTGAATCCTAGCCAAGCATGTGGCATGTACCTGTAGTCCCAGCTACTCAGGAGGCTGAAATGGGAGGATCACTTGAGGCCAGGTGTTCAAGGCTGCAGTGTACTATGATTGCACCTGTGAATAGCCACTGCACTCCTGCCTAGGCAACATAGGGAGACCTCATCTCTAAAAATAAATAAATAAATAAAATACTGCATTGTTTCCATAAGGTTTTCCATTTACTTTGCCCAGATCCATCAGAGGATCCATAGATCTATGGCAGCTATAGCATAATGAAATGTATTTCTTACATAGTGAGACTTGAAAATCAAAATTACTCTTTTATCCATAGGCTGCAGAAGGGATGTTGTTAGCAGGCCTGAAAACAACATTAATCTCCTTGTACATCTCCATTGGAGTTCTTAAGTGACTAGGTGAATTGTCAATGAGCAGTAATATTTTAAAAGGAATCTTTTTTTTCTGAGCAGTTGATCTCAACAGTGGACTTAAAATATTCAATAAACCACAGTGTAAACAGATGTGCTGTCATCCAGACTTTGTTGTTCCATTTCTAGAGCACAGGCAGAGTAGATTTAGCATCATTCTTAAGGGCCCTAGGATTTTCAGAATGGAAAAATGATCACTGGTTTCAACTTTGAGTCACCAGCTCCTTTAGCCCCTGACAAGAATGTCAGCCTATTTGGGGAAGCTTTGAAGCCAGGCATTGACTTCTGCTCTCCAGCTATCAAAGTCCTAGATGGCATCTTCTTCCAATAGAAGGCTGTTTTGCCTTCAGTGAAAAAATCTGTTGTTTAGTGTAGCCACCTTCATTAATGATCTTAGCTAGATGTTCTGGATAACTTGCTGTAGCTTCTCCATCAGCACTTGCTGCTTCACCGTGCACTTTTCTGTTATGGAGATGGCTTCTTCCTTAAACCTCATGAGCCAACCTCCGCTAGCTTCAAACTTTGCTTCTGAAGCTCCTCATCTCTCTCAGCCTTCATAGAATTGAAGAGAGTTAGGTGCTTGCTCTGGATTAGGTTCTGGCTTAAGGGAATGTTATAGATGTTTTGATCTATCCAGACCACAAAACTTTCTCCATATCACCAATAAGACTGTTTTGCTTTTCTATCACTCATTGTGTTCATAGAGTAGCACTTTAATTTTCTTTAGGGACTTTTTCTTTGCATTCACTACTTGGCTAACTGATTGGCACAGGAGGCCTAGCTTTTGGCCTGCCTCAGCTTTCAACATGCCTTCCTCACTAAGCTTGATCATTTCTAGCTTTTGATTTAAATTGGGAGACCTGTGATTCGTCCTTTCACTTGAACACATAGAGGCCATTGTAGGGTCATTAATTGGACTAATTTTAATATTTTCATGCCTTAAAAAGGCCTGAGGAAAGGGAGATGAACAGGAAATAGCCAGTGGATGAAGCAGTCAGAACACACACATTTATCAGTTGAGTTCACCGTCTTATGTGGATGTGGTCTGTGCTGCCCCCAAACAAGTACAAGAGTAACATCAAGAATCATGGATCACAGATCACCATAACAGATGTAATGATAATGAAAAGTTTGAAATCCTACAAGAATTACCAAATTTGTGACACAGAGACTTGATGTGAGCACATGCAGTTGGAAAAACGGCACTGATGGGTTTGCTTAAAGCAGGGTTGCCACAAACTTTCAATTTATAAAAAACACTGTATCTGCGAATTGCAATAAAGTGAAGCACAATAAAATGAGTTATGCTTGTATAAGGTTTGGTACTATCTGTGGTTTTAGGAATCCACTGAGATTCATGGAATGTATCTCTTGCTGATAAGGGGGGACTACTATAGTTGAGGGAACCGGTAATGTTCAGTATGAAAAATAGATGACCTAAGTGTATATAGAGTCTCAGAATTTTAGAGCTGAAAGGGATCTTATAAAAATAATGTAGTCCAAATATTTCATCATACAAAAAATATAGTAAATTCTTCTAGAGTATGGAGGAAGATAGTGGTAGAATGAGATTACAGCTCAAATCTCAATTCAGTGTTCTTTTCCCAATATTATTTTGCATTTCCATAGCAGCTGACTTTTTATTTTGGAAATTCTATCATCACCATCATCATAATCATCCAATCAGTGATCATTAGCACTAATTATTAAATACTCACTAGGCTTTGGTTACTGATCTAACCACTAATTATCTCATTATTCCTCATAATAACTCTTTGGAGTAGGTGCTGTTATAGTCCTCATTTTCCAGGTGTAGAAAACAAGAATTAGTTCACCCAGTTAGTGAGAAACAAATATGGACTCCAGACAAAACTTTTAACTACTATGCTCTATTCCGTATACTTAGAGCCATTAGACCTTAGGACTCACAGGTGGATGCTATAAAGAAGGAAGATTTCCTCTTATCTAAGGAGGAAATTTCTAACATTCTACTTTTAAGAAGTCAGAGTTGGAATGAAACTTTAGCTCAGTGAGCTCCCCAAATACTGTTAAGTGTTGAATGGATCTGGAGAAAGGAATTTTGCTTTGAGTAAGAAGCTGGACCAATCAATATCGACTCTTCTAACTCTTCAGAATTTTTTATCTTTTCGCTAATTAGATGATATAGTGTTATGGATCTCATAGCCTATTTGTCTCAGCATTTTGCAACTACTATAATTAGAAAATATATTTTAAAGGTAGCAAACATTCACATTTTTAGAAGTTATGATGAATGTTTGTTCTGATATTGGCTAGGTGTCCTGCCATGAACTTCTGTCATTTCTTTTGGCTTCTTGGTTCTGAACTTCTTTCCTGTTTGAGGAATTCCCTGCCATACAAATCCTAAGGGGAAGTAGAGCTTCCCATTATTGTACAGTAGCAGCACATGTCAGCTCTTCTCCCTCCACTGGCCCCTGACTTAGACTCTGGCAGTCAGATAGATACCACCCCCCAGGGACTTTAACTCAGGAGCTAGTGATGTAAAGAAGCGTGGTCAGGGAAGAACTTGTTTGGGCGGCAGCAGCAGCCAATCTGGAGTAACAGGATTGGCAGAGGCCCCGCCCTGCACCAGTGCAGGATGTGTGGTCAGAATGAGTGGAGCAGCAGCAGTATCCTCACCAGCCTGGCTAGGTAGCTTGCCTCAGGCCACGATGCCACATACCCAGCCTCTCTTTGTTCTTGCCAGTTACCCAAGTCTGCTTTTTCAATCTTCTGGAGGCTACCCAATGTTTTTTCTCTGCTTTTGTTTGTTTGTTTGTTTGTTTTATAGCCCAGAAAGCTAAGAATATCCCATATTTTTTCAATAATTTCCTTTTCATCGTTAATCAGCTAGTTTTGGTTAATTACAACCCTAACTGATACTGTTCCTATTATAAGGAAATAGAATTTATCACTGTCAGTTTGGCTACCCAATCTCTTTCTCATACAAGTATGAGATTCATTAGAAGTTAAATGAATCTCTACTGTTTACAGGGTGCTCTGTGAGACAGTGCTGAAGACATCTCTGGGCATATAACCCAGAGAATGTCCTCTAGGCTTAAATAATCTATTTATTTGTCAAAGAGTATATTCAAGACGACATGTTCTCTCCTCTTCCTCCTGAATCTATAATACATTAAAATAATGTTAAAGAAATTTAAAAGTATAAACCCTAAATGGCAAAGAGAGTGGGAGGGAGGACATCGCCACATGAGAGATTTCAACAAATTTTTAGAAAACAATTCAAATGGAGGAGTGCAACTGATGGAGCCAGGCAGAAAGACTAAAAACTCAAGGATACTAAGAAGGAGTTATAGCTGAGATGGGAAGCTAGCAAACTTAAAGAACCCTAGAGATCTTCAGGATTTCTGCATGCTAGATATTAGTGTGACAAAAGGCAGAAGATACTGAACTGTAAACAGAGATTATTGAAAGGTCTACTAGAATTGAGCAATAGATACTGTGAGTCACATATATAATTTTAAATTTTCTAGTAGGCCAGTTTTAAAAATAGGATGAAACAGGTGAATTAATTTTAATTTATTTTATTTAACCTAACATATGACATTAATATTTCAATATATAATCAATGTAAAACTTGTTAATGAGATATTGTATATACTTTATGGTACTAAACCTTCAAAATCTAGTGTGTATTTTACACTTCTATGCATCTTAATTAAGACCAGCCACATTTCAAGTGCTCAGTATCCACATGTGGCCAGTGGCTACTCTGTTGGAAAACATGCCTCTATATGAAATTCCATGTAGAAAAATAAAACCGCCAAGTGTCTATTTCCCACACAGAAAAATTAAAGGCATTTTCCTCCTCTAAAGAAGTGTAATGGCCCTGCAGCAAAACTTCCAATTAATTTATTATTCAAATCAGAACACAAATCAAGGATTATCATATATTTGAAGAAAGCTTGCAAAAAGAAAGAAGAATATTAAAATTTAAAATTAATATAAATGACATTGAAGGAAACTGACATAGTTCAAGGAACAGAAGAAAACTTTAAAAAGAAAAAAACCTCCTCTAATTAGAATATTTGGAGATATTCAAGAAAAGATTATATCCACAAAATAAGAGCAATATGGCATGAAAAGGAAAAAATCTTAGAAATTAAAAATATGATGGTTGAACAAAAATTCAACAGAAGGAATAAAATGTAAAGTTTAAGAACTCTCCAAGGAAGTTGAATAAAAAGAAGATGAAAGAGTGAGAGAAAAGAATTGGAAGATATCTAGAGAGCAAAGAGAAGAGAATGGAAGAAATTATCAATGTAACAATATAAGAAAATTTCCCTGGGTTCAAAGATTTAAGTCTCTGTGCAGAAAGGATTTACCCAAAGCCTAGCACATGAGCAAACTATTTAGAACAAATTATTACAAAATTTTAGAATATAAAGATAGAGGAAATGTTCTAAAACCTTGCAGAGAGGGAAAAAAAGTTATCTACTGTATCATTTAGAATCAGTTCTAGAGAACTTAATCCATTCTAGCAAGTTTAACAGTAAAAAAGATTTATTATTTGTCATAAAATGCCTCACAACACTGTTGGTATGACTGATGAAATAAGCTCTAATTTGAGCTTACAAGAACCACCCCCACAGTCACACTGCAAAACTGGGCCACCAAGAGAACTTCTGCCCTTGCCACCAGCAGGAAAATCAAACAGCAAACAAGAGCTGCTTGGCCATTCCAGGAAAACACCACTGTAGTTCCCAGCTCCAGTGCCATGCCATCTCCAGCACAATCCACACCAACAAAATGGATGCCCAACCTCTAATTCTAGACCACCACAGAACTCAAGATCAGACACAAGGATCTCTGCCATACCTGCTAGAAATAATTACAATTCCTCCAAATTAGGGCGGCAACAGAAAGAGCCAAAACACTGGAATGGCAGCTTTGACTTATGCCATTCACTGTCACCTTCCAAATCTCATGTAGGTGCATCTAATTGGCAGAACCTAAATTATAGCTGGAAGCCTAGCAGCAAAGGAATCTAAGAAGTGGAGTTCTTAGTTTTCTGGTGTCTCCATTATAGAAAGACATGTTAAAAGTGGGGGCCAATCCATGTTGTGTACCACGGTGGTAATTTGGGAGTCAGTACAGTGCCTGTAGAGTCTGTAAGTCCAGAGAAAAAGGCTTGAAAATAGAATATTAGAGGCTACTGACTGTTTGGCAAAGTACAAGATGAAAGAGATGAGCTTGGGCAAGAAAAGGCTGTTTGCAAATAGAAATGAAACAGAGAAATTCCAGAAGTTTGGGGCTTAGATGGCTATAAAAGCACATTTTCACTATGAGGCCCTAAACTGTGAGATAAAACACCAAGAAAGTTATTGATCAACAAAGACCAGTTAAGACTAATCTTTGTAGAAAAAAAAATGCAGTTTAAGAGCATGGCTTTCCCACCCAAGCCTGATGGCCTCAAGGTAGTGACTGTTAAACTGAAAGAGGAAGGATGGAGGTGAAGAAGCAAAGAATTAAACCAGACTTGAGAATTAAATCTGCGACAGAATTTTGAATATAGCTAATGACTCATAAAGCTGCCTGGAAGGAAAAATATCAGAAATTTACTAAGGTTTGGAAAGAATTCTATTGCTAAAGAAGCATGAGTCTAGACTAAAAAATGCGTTTCCATATTAAAGCTTTAAAACAACTGTCTGGTGGACTTCTGGTTGCAACCACTACTGATTAGCTTCTATCAGACTAACCATCCCCCTGCAATTATAAAAACTCGGAAAATATATAAAACAAATGTTTGAAGGCATAAAGAGTTAGCAATGCAAGTAAACTTGAGAGCCTGTGATCATTGAGAAAAGGGAAACACATGAGGTGAACATCAGATTTATACTGACTTTTTCCCCAAGAGCATTTACCAAATTGTGCCAAGGAAGAGTTCACGCAGAAAGTGGCATACACCAAGGACGCTTAGTACACAGAGGAGACAGAGCTGAGAGTGCAAAGTTGCCAAAATGGCTCACCTCAAGAGGAAATATTCCCAAGACGAGAGAACTGCAAAGAAGGAAATTCAAAACCTTTATACATATTTCCCTCAACTTGTTAGCTGACTCCTAAATGATTCATGCAAAAAGCAAAAGTCCAAGAAACCCAGCAGAAAACAGCAGCTGAGACTATATAGAGAGCTGATCAGAGATTTCAGCAGTCGTATGACTTGGGAGACAGAGATAGGAATATAAGTGCTGCCAAGAAAGAAGGGCCTTCGTAAATATCCCAGGTTTTCAGCTGAGCCCCAGAAAGGTGACACGTCAGGACCACATGGTAGGAATAAGGGTTATATCTTAGGAATAAAGACAAAACTGAAATAGACTAGCCCCAACATAGCCTAAAACTAAGCCTCTACAGGTCCAAGGTGAGTTGCTGGAAGATCATGATTATCAATGACAGTGAGTAGGCCACCTTCATGCTAGGTCAATAAAAACCTTAGAAATCCTTCAAACTTCTCCATGCTTTCTCCGTTCTATTGGCTGGATGTCAATGCTCAGACTGATAATGAAAGCCATGTATTAAAAATAGAGCTCAGGTTCCTGAATGTGCAGCAGAGCATCCCAACCATACTGCTGAATGGGCTTTTAATAAATAACCTTGTGTTGTGCTACTAAGACTTGAGGGTTTTGTTTATTATAGTGGCTAACATATAACTAATAAAACCTCTCTATATTTATCACCTCATTTAAATGCTATGACATAGGTATTCTATTATATTACTATCTCTGTTTTCTAGCTCAGGAAACTAAGGCTTTAGAAAAGTAAATAACCCAAAAGTCATTTAGTTCATAAATGAAAAGGCTAGGATTTGATTTTTCTATTCTTCTTAAGCCAGTTTTGGTAGTTTGTATTTTTCTAGAAATTTGTCAGTTTATCTAGGTTTTCTAGCCCAATAGTCCCCAACCTTTTTGGCACCAGGGACCGTTTTCATGGAAGAAAATTTTTTCATGGGCCGGGGTCAGGGGGAGAAGGTTTTGGGATGATTCCAGCACATTACATTTATTGTGCACTTCATTTCTATTATTATTACATTGTAATATATAATGAAATAACTACACAACTCACCATAGATTGGGGATCCCTGTCCTGTTAGCCATACAAATGTTTCCAGTATTTCCTTATAACTTTATTTCCATAAAGTCAGCAGTAATGTCCACTCTTACATTTCTGATTTTACTAATTTGAATCTTTTCTCTTTTTTTTTCTTGTTCAGTCTATAAAAGCTCATCAAATTTTTTGATCTTTTTAAGTAATCTACTTTTGGTTTTGTTGAGAACCAGACAATTAAAACATACAATGTTGCAACTTTGGAAATCAGATTCTTTCTCCTCTTCAGTTTTTTTTTTGCTGTTGTTTTGCTACTGCTGTTGTTGTTACTGTTGTTTGTTTAGACACTTTTCTGAACTACTTATCTATGTCGGTATTCTTCATCCTGTGTGGCCATAGGTACTACTAGGTTAGCTTAGTGTTAAACAAATGATTAGACAGAGATTTCCTTAAATGCCTGGAACCAATACTTCTCCCAGTCTTTGCTGAGGGTCTGTGTGTATGTGTTGAAGTATGACTTGAACACTAAACCAAGCAGTTTACAACTCTCCCTCTGCCTTCACTTCCTATCTATGCAAGGTCAGCCTAAGTGAATTCTTAGAGCCTTCTCGGGTCTCTCCTGTGCTGATGCACAGTTTAGCACAGTCCTGAGCACGTGTGGGCTTCTAGATGCCCAGGAATATGTTGGAGCTTTTCAAAGTTCCTATAGATGTCTCATTCTCTGACTTTTCCTTTTAAGTTTTTTGGTTAGCCTGTCTTTTGCCCCCACTGTTTCCACTGGCTAAGGCAGTGGTAAAGTTAATCAATTGCCTCTAATTGCTTTTGACAAATGCCCCCTGGGAAAAAGGCATTTTATACTTGGTGAGCCTTGAATGAAATCAAATAAACATAGTCTTGTGAGATCTTCTAGGGAACTACCAGATATAGTCTTGTGAGATCTTCTAGGAAACTACCAGATATGTCAAATAATGACAGTTGTCTGAGAATTAGGCTTTGCAGGTGCTCCAACCCTATTCTGCCTCCCCACTGGCTATCAGACTGCTTGTTTCACAATTGTGGGCTATTGGTTTTCAAAGCTATGCGGAGGTAGAAAGTACCTATTTGAATAGGGCAAGTCAAAATGCCATTAAACTTGCTGTTCTTAGAGATTCAGCTATTTTTGCTTGAATTAATGCTCCCTAGATTGCTGCAAGCCTTTGGCTAAATTCCAGAGTTCTAGAAAAGTTGGTTCTGACAATTTAGCCAATGTTCTCATTGCTTTTATAGAGAAAAAATTTCAGAGGTCCTTACACCTCCATTTTTGCTGACATCACTCTATGACTGTGATTGGAACACAGATCCTCTTATTCCTTGACTAATCTTCCTTTTATTTATATTAGTGGTTGGCAAATTTTATGTACATCAGGATTACCTGGATGGCTTGTTAAAATAGGCACCACCCCTAGAGTTTCTGATTCAGGTCTGAGGTTGAGAAATAAAAACATAATCTTAAGTCCCCCAGCCAACTGAATGGACCTCCTCTTGGCCAAGGTGACCCCAGAGAAACCTTGAAAACTGAGTTCCCAGCCAACATGGGATGGGAAATTGGACACACCACCTTATACCCACTGCCTCACTAACTGCCATTAGACTTTCTTCCCTAAGAGTTAAACAGAAATCAGCCCTTTTGAAAGACTTGCCCCACCACCAATTTCAACCAACTGCCTGACACTGCAGCTGAATTTCTCTCCCTTTTTTTTGGTTTTGGCACAACAACTGACCACATTCCTTCTTGACAAGAGACCACTGACCATGGACTGGTTCTGGCCGTCTGTGTCCTCCATTCCACCTTTTGATGTATACAGCCTAATTTTACAGCATTTACATATTAAGTCTCCACCTCAAAATGGACATGGGACATATGTAACATGCATGTTTGCTTGCTATGCATGTGTATGCCTTCCCTTCATGAATATTCTTGGCTCCCCCTATAACCTGTTGAATATGTATACTCAGGCAACCTGTTCAGCATAAATTCCTGTCTCACCCTTTCTCCTTCAAAGTGCCTGCTTTTGGTTTCTGGGGGGGGGCACACTTCCCAGCCTGCAGGGTGGCCAGCCTGAAGACTGCAACCCTTTATATGAAATAAAGCTCTCTTTTACAAATGTATAGATCTTGTAATTTTAAGTTGACAAGGTTGAACCTGAGAATTTACATTTTTAAAAAGTTCCCAGGTAATGGCGATGCTGTTGGTCTAGGAATTACTCTTTGGGAACCATTGCATTATACTATGTGGTACCTTCAACCTGTTAGGCAGACAGCCAGGAAACTTGGCCCCTCCTGGGAACAAAGCCAGGCACCCCAAGCAATTGCTACATCTGGGGGAGGAGGGAATACCCTACAAATCTGCCAATCAGAACTTATTGCACCAACTGCAAAAGAGTGCAGAGGATTCTCTAGTCCCTGGGCCAAGCAGCACAGGTACAATGGGGTCTGAAAGGTGACCTACAACAACCTAAGGCTAATTATAATGTCATTAGCTTAAATCTACATTGTGGTTCACTGTCCCACCCCCATGGGGTTTAGAGAGGCTCATGAGAGATCCTCATGCACAGTAAGACTTAGGTCATAAAACTCCCAAAGTGATTCCATGCTGATGTCTGAACCAGGAGGAGGCCCCAGTCCAGACACTATAAAACAAGAACCCAGGCCATGACCAAGGCCTTATGATAAGGGGTCCATTAGTCATCTGTGGCGAATGTATCTTGCTCTTGCTCTATAACCCTTTCTTTCTTTCCTCAATAAACCTTTTGTGGTTACCTTGCTTTCAGTGTGTCTGGTCATTCTTCAGTCAAGAGCACAGGAAGAACCGACATTTCAGACTGCTGTCCAGACAAACCCATTGCCTTAGGGAGTGTTTCCTAACTCTGTGAATAAACAATAATAATATATATAAGCTAATAATTTTTATTTATATATATACATAATAATACAATACATAAGCTAATATGTATTTAGTACTTCATTCTAGGCACAATATGTATTACATTTATTAGTTTATTTAATCTATACAACTCATGAATAGGTATTATTACTTTCCCATATTTAAATTGGAAATTGAGGCCAGAGAGGTAAGTTGATTGACCAGAGGCACACAGCAGTAAGTGCAGAAGCCCTGTGAGAATCTATCTCTTTGATTCTAGAGTACGGGCTTTAAGCCTCCACACCAGTGTTTCTAAGACAGTAACACTGATCACTTACAATGCCTTGGATTACTGTAGTTGGGACATGCATGCAGGATTAAAAACAATGACTCATGTAGTGAGAAAGTGATTGCTACTTTGATTCTCTTTTTCTATCCTTTAGTTACATCATGATAAAAATATCATTTGACTGCTGTGTCTTTAATATGTGCCTACTTCTTGGTAACAAAGAGAGTGGGCTCTAAGGGTCCGAGCATTCAGTGTGCAACAGTTTCTAGCCAGAATTTAAAAACATTGTTTTATGCTCACTTTTCTTACAGTCACTTTCAACTTGGGAAAGAATGATGTTAGTTTTCCACTTACAGTACTTTTATGAAGTCTCCTTCTGAAAGATATTGAAGAAAAAAATATTTAAAGAAAAAAGTAATACTGTGAGTGGTATATACCGATATGGTATGAAAAAGATAGAAATTGGAACCCCCCCCCCCAAACAGGTTAATGTATCCAACTGGGAAATTAAGGAAATGTAATTAGAATTAGAATTTTTTCAAAGAGGGAGGAACTTGGATGGATGAAAAGTCTCAACTGTTACAGCAACATGTGTAAAGGCAGAGTAATATCAAACGGGGGAATGGTTTCTTGGTAAGACATGTTCTACAGGGAATTAGACGTGATTTCACAAAATGTCTGGCAAATTCTCATAACCTAAGTTTGTACAGTAAATTTCGGATAATTTGTCTCCATCAACAGTGGGAAAAAATTAGTTTCAGTTTACTAGCAGGAGATTTTTGCAGTTGTCAGGGGACAGCACAAGAAGTGCGGCTAATTCATGGGGGAGGGGACGCAATAAATATACCCTGGGCACTGGGCAATGTGGAGGGGATAGCAGAGAGGGACTGTCATCGGGGAAGCGGACATGTTTCAGGATGAAAAAAGAGGACATGTGCGGAACGAAAAACAATTTTGCCTCACTGACATAATTAACTAAACTGTCACCCGGGTTTCAATTAAGCAAGGTGTCCGGGGACTACAGCTGTTGAATTTATTTTGGCTGCATGTGACGGGAGCTGTTACTTTGCTGCATGACAACCGATCAGCCTCCAGCTGCAAACTGGAAGGCTCTGGTCAGCCCCAGGCTGTGAAGAGGAAAGGCAGGACTCCCCTACAGCCCGCCCCCGCCTCAGCAGAATCAGAAACGAGGGAGGGCAGGAAGCACGACGCAGTGCGCAGAGTCGGGGTGGGCAAACAGGTCCTTCCTCCTCCTGTTATCCCTTTCGTCTGTTGTCATCTGAACTGCAATTGATTGAACTTTATGCCGGGAGATCTTAACCTCGTTAGTCAGCTTTCAGTCGAATGAGGATCGACTTTGATGCCTCCATTTTGGTTGTTGCTGTTGGAATTCTGAAAAAGGCCAACTGCGCCAGTCCTTCCCGCAGTTCCCCACATCCGTCTCCCTTTCCCCCCAGACCCCGCCCTTTTCTGCCGGCCCAAACCACAAAAGGCCGCGCAGCTTCGGCTCGTACGCCGTACCCCGCCCCCTCCGCCAACGTCGCAGTGCTGCGGGGAAAGGAGGTGGGTCCGACGGGGCGGGGGCGGGCAGCAGAGTCGGGCCTCGTCTTTCCTCTCTTCGGCCAATCGCTGAAGGCCCCCTGAGGGCGATGGGGTAGCTGGGCGTAGATTCAGTCTAACCCTGTTTCCCTTTTTCTGCCACGTCCCGACCATTGACGTGAGCCCACTCCTCAGGTTCCGATTGGGTGTGTGCGTTTCCCCCGCCCGCGGAGGGCTCGTAAGCCTATTGGCCGGCGCCGCCTCGGAGGCGGGGCTGGGGGGCGGGGCTGGCGTGCGCGGCTCCATCACCTCCACCGCGGCGCAAGGGGCGGGACGCGCCGCCGCCGCCTCCTCTGCTTCCGCCGCCGCCGCCGGCGCTGCCGCCGCCGCCGCAGCCTGCCGCTGCGCGTTCGGCGGGGGAGGAGTCGGAGGCGGAAAAGAAGGCGGTGGTGGCGGGTGGAGGTTCGAGCGCTATTCTCGCTCCGGAGCCGCTGCACATTTCGGTGAGGGTTTTTTGGGGGGGTTCTTTTTTTTGGTTTTTGAGAGTCAGGCTTGTTCTGATGTCGGGAGTGTGGGGGTCGGGGCGAGGAAATGGCTGCGTTCACCGCCTCAGTTTCTTAGTCTCTCTCCTCGGGGAGGAGCGGGGCCTGTCCGGGCCCGCCGCGCCGGCCATGGTGGGTGGGGTTGAGGGCGGTGAGAGGCCTTCGCCTCCTGGGCCCTGGGCAGCCCCGGCCTGGGGCCGCGCTCTGTCCGGGGCCTCCGCGCCCGCCGCCTCCCAGACAGTTGGCATCGATTGGTGTGGGGGTCTCCGCCTGCCGCTTTCTCCTGCCGCCTCTTCAGCTGTCCTTGGTGGCTTGGCCAAGGACCCCGCTGGCTTTCCCCCCGCACTCGCGACTGTGAAAGTGTCCCCCTCAGCGACACCTCGCACCCGCCCTCTCTGCCCATTTCCAGTCACTCCGCATAGAGCTTATCCATCTTACGCCACAGGCCTGCAGCCCTCCTCCCCCGAAAAGCCTTCCATTGCCGTCACTCTCCTGGGTGTATTTGCATTTTTCCCGATTGTCACCGAGGCTCGGGCACGCAGACACCTTATACAAACCATGGCAGTCGTTCTCCTGACGTTAGCTCCGTGCCCTCATTGCTTCTCCCCGTTAGCGACGTCAGTCACCTCAGCGCACGCCTCAGGCGGATGCACCTTTAATTTGGCCTCCCTGAGATCACTGCCTGGTAATCATTTTGCGCACATTCAACATGGTGAGTTTAAAGCTGCTCAGACTAAGTTGAAGAAAAGAGGAGGTGATAAATAGTCTTTTTGCAGGGAAGAAGAATAATCTGAGAGTGTTCCCACTCCGGCGTTAATAAATTTTTACATCCGCATAGACACTGCTTTGAGTCTGCTGGCTCTGTGGAGTTTACAGGTTTTTTTTTTTTTTTAAAGGCCTAATAAATATATTCTGTTGTTTTTATATGAAATATTTGGTCACATTTCTTTAAAATGGGAGTCACCTTTGCTGAAGACTACAGATCGTTTGAAGAAATCAACCTGAAGATAACAAAAATAAATGTTTAAAACTATTAGTGTTGTAATTGTCTTCTGAGACTCATGTCATTTCTACATGAAATAACCGCTTAATTTTTTTAAATTAATTATAGACGTGCAAGCTTGATGTAGACGTCGACAATTACAAATAAAGGACTATTCAGTAAAATGAGAATATTTCTTTTCGTCCTCCAGTCCCACTCGTGTGTAGAGTTAACAATTTAGTGTTCATCTTTCAAGATGCTTTTATACATGCACTTTTAAACACACATTCATGCAAAGTTTTTTTCTTTTTGAAGGATACTATACCAAACACATTTGTATATCATTTGCTTTTTCACTTAATTATGTATCTTGGACATCTTTCCTTGTTATACATAGGTCTCCCTAAGACTTTTTAAAGGGTAAGTGGTATTTCATCAGTTTGATGGGCTATAATTACTCCCTTATTGAAAGATACTTAAATTAATTACAGTTTCCTTTTGCTATCAAAAATAATGCTTTACGATGAAGCCAGTTTTCTAACTTATTGACTGATGTTTAATTACAAAATTCAATTCATCCTTGATTTTAAGGATGTAAATAGTATGGAAGTATGTCAGGTAAAAACTGCAACTCCCACCTCCCCTCCTAGTCCTACCTGCATCCCAAGAGTCTCTCAACCACTGTTAACAATTCAGTGAGCTTCCTCTGTCTATGTGTGATTAATTTCTGGAGCATGGATTCCTAGAAATGGAATTGCTCCTTTAAAGGGTATGCGTATTTTAAATTTTGATAATGATTTCTCCTTTCTCATTACTTTTTTTTGAAAATATTCTTGACTATTTGTTAAGCATTTCTTCTTCTAGGTGAACTTTAGACTCAACTTGTGATTTAAATAAAAAAGCCTTAGCTGTTTTGAATGAGGTTATATTGAAATTTTAGATTAATTTGGAGAGAACTGACCTTTATAGTATTGAGTCTGTCACCTTAGAAATGTGGTCTCTACATTTTATTCACATCTTATTTTATATTCCTAGGGAAAATTTTGTAGTTTATTTTTTCATATGTGTGACATTTCATCTCAGTATTCCTAGCTATTTTATGGTTTGATTGCTGTGGTGGATGGAAACTTTCAGTAATATTTTTCTCTTTTTTTTTTCTTGTGGTTATAGGAAAGCTTTTGAATTGTCTCTGCTGTGTATCAAATAATTTTATTGAGTTGATAATTGTCTGGATATATTCAGTTTTGTGGTTTTCTTTTCAATTTTTATAACTTACATGTTTTTCTCATTACTTTTGTGATTATACATCGTATATGATGTTGAATAATAGCACTGATAGCTAAAAACTTGGTGGTGTTTCAAACTTTAAGGAGGAATGCTTCTAATGTTTTAGCAGTGATTAGGATGTTCACTGAAGCTTTCTGATAAATAGCCAATATTAAGGTTAAATATTTTGTTCTAGGCTTTCCAAGACAACTTTATTGTTCTTTTCATTGTTGACATTTTTAAAAGCATAAATAAGTATTGAGTTTTCTTAGTTTTTTTCTTTACATATTTTTAGGTAGTTATATATGGGCATCACCAATATTCCCTGGATAATATTTTCCTGAGAGAGCACCCTCTTAAAAAATCAACTTTGTTGAAGGTAACTTAGGAACAATAAAATATAGTTATTTAAAATGTACAGTTTATTTTGTTTTGACAAGTGTTTATACCCATGTCACCATAGCCACAATCAAGAGTGGAATATTTTCATACCATAATGAAGATATAGAATATTTTCATCTCCCCTAAAAGTTCCTTTCTGCCCTTTTATAGTCAATTATACTTTCACCCTCAGTCCCAGGAAACCACTCCTCTTTTTCTCAACACAAATTGTTTTCATTTGCTCTAGAATTCCATATAAGTGGAATTTTGTATTATATACCCTTTTGCATCTGTCTTTTTCTCTCTGTAGAATGTTTTTGAGGATCATCCATGTTTTTGTATATTTAATTTTCCTATCTTTTTTTATTGCTAAGTTATAGTCTGTGGTCTTGATCTACCACAATTTGTTGACCAGTTCTCCTATTTATGGGTATTTGGATTGTTTCCAGTTTGGGGCTGTCATTAACAAAGCTGCCAAGAATAGTCATTCATTCTGATTTTTTGTGTGAATATGTTTTTATTTCTCTTTGTAAATACCGAGAAAGGAATTTATTGGGTGTATGGTAAGTGAATGTTTAACTGTATAAGAAACTGCCAAACTGTTTTCCAAAGTGGTTGTCCATTTTACATATCCACCAGTGGTGTATGATAGTTCCAGTGCTCTACATCCTTATCAACACTTGGTTATTTCAGTCTTTTTAATTTTAGTGCTTTTAGTGGGTATGTAATAATATCACACTGATTTTAATTTGCATTTACTTGCTGACTAATGATGCTGAGAATGTGCTCGTGTATATGTCTTCCTTTGTGAAGTATCTGTTCAGATCTTTGGCCCATTTTTAAAAATTGGGGTCTTACTGAGTTGTAAGCATTTTTTGATACATTCTTTATACAACTCATTTGACATGCAGATACATAAATACAAACACACTACAGTCTGAAGTTTTTATTTTCCTAACTGTAAATGAGGAGCTTTTAATTTTGATTAGATTTAGTTTATCAGTTTTTTCTTATGATTTATGCTTCTGTGTTCTGAGAACTGTCCAATGCAAAGTTGTGCAGATTTTCTCTCATGTTCTTTTACAAGTTTTATAGTTTTGGCTTTTATGTCAAGGTGTCTTACCCATTCTGAGTTAGCTTTTCTGTATGGTGTGTGGGATGGGTCAAGGTTCATTTTCTTTTCAAATGAATATATAGTTCTTCCAGCATCATTTATTGGGAGCATTTTCCTTTCCTCAATGAATTAACTTGAAAATCAGTTGACCGTATAGATGAATCTGTTTCTGGACTATCCCCTTGATCTTTATGTCTGTAATTTTGCCAATAATACATTGTCATGGTTATTTTTACTTTTTAATAAGTCTTAAGTAATGTGAATTCTTGAATTTATTCTTTTTCAAAGTCATTTTGGCTATTGTAGATCCTTTGCGTTATCATAAAACTTTCAGAGGCAGCTTTTTGGTTTCTATAAAAATTCCTGAGGGGATTTTAATTTGGATTGTGTTGAATTCATATATCAAGTTGCAAAGAATTGACATCTTAATATTGAATCTTCCAATTCATGAACACAGGTTATCTCCATTTATTTAGATCATCTTTCATTTCTTTTTTAGCATTTTGTAATTTCAGCATACAGATGTTCTTGTTCATTTTGTTAGATTTATACCCAAGTATTTCATAATTTTTGATACTGTTGTACATGATAATTTTCTTAAATTTCAGTTTCCATTTGTTCACTGCTAGTATGGAGAAATACAATTGATTCTTGCATATTGACCTTAAATCCCATAACCTTAGCAAGGGTTAGCAATTTAGCAAATTCACTTATTAGTTCTAGTAACTTTTTTTTGTAGATTCTTTGTAATTTTCCTGTATGGACAATCATGTTATTTATGAATATAGAACAGTTTTATTCTTTTTCAATTTGTATCTAACCCCCCTTTTTTTCTTACTGCACTTGCTAAGACCTCTAGTATGATATTGTATAGTAGTGGTGAAAACGAATATCCTTGTCTTGTTCCTGATCTTAAGAGGAAACCTTTCAGTCTTTCATTATTAAGTATGATGGAGTGTGGCTATAGTCTGAATGTTTGTGTCCCTGCCAAAATTCAAATGTTGAAACCCTAATCCTGATTGTGAGGGTATTTGGAGGTGAGGTCTTTCTTTGGGAAGTGATTGGGTCATGAGGGCTCTCACTATAAGGTTAGTGCTCTTATAAAAGAAGCCTCATAGAGTTGGGAGCCACAGAGCTCCCTCGCCTTTCTGCATGTGAGGATACACTGAAGACTGCAGTTTATGAACCAGGAAGTGGCTCCTCAACAGATACAGAATCTACTGGCACCTTGATTTTGGACTTTTCAGGCTCCAGAACTGTGAAAAATAAATTTCTATTTATAAGCCACTCAGTCTATGGTAGTTTGTTGTAGCAGCCCTGATGGACTAAGACAGTAGTGGCCTTTTGTCATTTTAAGGACATTCCTATTCTATTCTTAGGTTGCTGAGAGTTTTTGTCATTAATGGACACTGAGTTTGTTCAAATGTTTTTCCTGTATTGATTGAGATGATTGTGTGGTTTATTAGTCTATTATGACAGCTTACATTAATTTATTTTCAAATGTTGAATCACCTTGCATTGTCTGGTTAACCCTCACTTAGTGATGATATATTATAATTTTCATAATTGAGTAGATTATATTTGCTAATATTTTGTTGAGGATTTTTTTTTTTTTTTGTATCTGTATCTATGAAGGATGCTTTTGCATGTAATTCTTTGTATCAGGGTAATGTTGGCCTCATAGAGTTGGGAAGTGTCTTAGTTGTTATAAAGGATTACCTGAGGCTGGGTAATTATAAAGAAAAGAGGTTTATTCATCTCACAGTTCTGCAGGCTGTAAGAGGAGCATGACACCAGCATCTGCTTCTAGTGAGGGCCTCAAGAAGCTTTCATTCATGGTGGAAGGTGAAGGGGAGATGGAGAGTGACACGCAAAAGGAGCAAGAGGGGTGGATGGGTAGGTGCCACACTCTTTTAAACAACCAGCTCTCACATGAACTAATGGACAGGAACTCACTCATTGCAGGAGGACACCAAGCCTCTCATGAGGGATCTACCCCATGATCCAGACACCCTCAACTAGGCCCCACCTCTAACATCAGGTATCAAATTTCAACATGAGATTTGGAGGGGACAGACATCCAAACTATATCAGGAAGTGATTCTTCTTACATTTTCTAAAAAATTTTGATTAGGATTAGTAGTATTTGTTTTGTAAATGTTTATTAGAGTTTGCAAGTATACTCTTCTGGGCCTAGAGTTTTCTTTGTTGGAAAGTTTTAAAGGATAATTTCAATTACTTTAACAGATACAGAAATATTAGAGTTATCTATTTTTTCTTGAAAGCTTTCAGTCTTTCACTCTATGAGTCACCTTCACTCACTATATGAGCTTTAGTAGTTTTTGTCTTTCAAGGAATTTGTCTGTTTCATCTTTTCACTGTCGTAAAATTGTCTCTTAATCATCCTTTTAATGTTTGTAGCATCTGTAATGATGTCCTTTTCTTCATCCTGATGTTGGCATTGTGCCCTCTCTTTTTTTATTAGTTTGGTTCCAGGCTTATATTTCTGTTAACCTTTTCAAACAGTCAACTTTTCATTTGATTGCTCATCTTTTTTTTTTTATGTTTTCAATTTTATTGATTTCCTTTCTTTATTATTTCTGTATACTTTGGGTTTAGATTCCTCTATGTTCATTACTTAAGGGTAAGCTTGTCATTGATTTGAGACCTTTCTTCTTTTCTGTGCAAGCACTGCTTTATTTGCTCACACAAATTGCATATGTTGATATTTTCTAAGTTCTATGTGACTTCCACTTTGACCCATGGGTTATTTAGAAGTTTATTTAATATCCAGATATTTGGTGCTTTTACATATCTCATTTTGTAATTGATTTTTATGTTTACTTAGTTATAGACAAATAACATACTTTGTATAATTTCTTTTAAAGCCTTTCCTGTTTTATGTCCCAGAACATGGTCAGTTTTGATAAATGTTCCATGTATACTTCAAAATAATGTGTATTCTTCTGTTTTGTGTGAAGCATTCTATAAATGTCAGTTAGGTCTTTTATTTCCTTACTGAGTTTTTGTTCACTTGTTTCATTGATCATCTAGAGAAGAGTTGAAGCCACCAAGTACAATTGTGGATTTATCTATTTCTCCTTTTTGTTCTTTCAGTTTTCTGTGTATTTTGAACCTCTTGTCAGGTGTGTATATGTTTAGTATTATATCTTTTTGATGAATTGACCCCTTTATCAGTATTTAATGTCCCTCTTTATCTCTGATAGTAGTCTTCATTCTGAAATCTATTTTACCTAATACTAATGTAGCCTCTCCAGCCTTTTTTGATTAGTATTTTCATGATATATCCTTTTTCACCATTTTAACCTATGCCTTTTTATTTACAGTGAGTTTGCTCCAGACAACCCACTTTTTAAATTATTCCTGAAAAATCTGTCTTTTAATTGAGGTGTTTAGACTGTTTATGTTTAATGTAATTATTGATGTTAGAAATCTACACTCTTAGTAGTTGTCTTCTGTTTAACTTATCTGCTCTCTGTTCCCTATTTTTGGGTCCATTTTATCCTCATTGGCTCAGTACTTATTTTGTTTCTCAAAAAAAGTAATGGTTTCTCTATGATTTGTGTTATGTATCTTTTGAAACAGACTATATTCAAGCAATATTATACCACTTTTTTATATAGTGTTAGAGCTCTACAACAGTATATTTCCAATTTCTCTTTACTATCTTTTGTGCTGTTATTGTTGTTTTTTCATATACTGTAAGGCCAAAATACCTTGTGATGTTTGTGTCAGTCCTGTGCTGTCTAGTGTGGTAGCCACTAGCCAGTGTACCTATGTAAATGTGAAATTAAAGTAGTTGATAAAATTAAATTAAAATTTATTTCCTTTGTTGTACTAGCCACTTTTCCAGTGCATATTCCTTTTGCCTGAGGAACTTGCTTTCACATTTCTTATAGTTCAGGTCTACTGGTAACCACATCCCTTAGATTGTCTCAAAAATACCTTGTCTCAGTTTTTCCTTTGAAAGATTTTCCTGAATATACAATTATTTGTTGACAGTGTTTTTCTTGCATTAAGGATGCCGTTTAATGTCTTTGACTTACACAGTGTCTGATGAGAAGCTGGCTGTGATTCTTAACTTTGTTCCTTGTTTTCTACTATCAGGCATCAAAGGTGTTTTGTTCATAATTGTGTTTTTATAGCAGGTTCAGTATGTTATGTGGTGGGTGTGTGTACATTTTTGTGTGTTTTGTATTTATCCTGTTTTTGATGGGGATCACTGAGCTTTTTGGGTTTATGATTTGATTTTTTAAATTATTTGGAAATTTCTCAGTATTTTTTCTGCCCCATTTGCTCTCTCTTTTTGTAAGATTCCAATTACACATGTGGTAGTTTATTTAATTCAGTCCCACAACTCTTGGAGGCTCTTTTGGAGGGGAGGGATGTGGGGGAGGGTGTGTGTGTGAGTGTGTGTGTATGTGTTTCTTTTCACTTTTTAAAAAACACTTTGTAACTAAGTTTCGGTAATTTCTTCTTACCTATCTTGAAACTCACTTATGCTTTCCTTGGCTAGTCTTTTGATAAACCCACAGAATGCATTCTTCATTTCTGTTACTATGTTTTTTATTTCATGGGTTTCCATTTTTATCCCTTAAAATTCCTCCTGCGTTCATGTATGATTCTGTCTTTTTGCTAGAGACTTTAAAAGAATGATTATAACTATTTTAATTTTCTTCTCTGGTGGTTCCAACATCTGATTTTTATTTATTGCTTTGTCTCCTGATGTTTGTTTTTTTTTCCCCCTTAGCTTTTTTGTCTTTTTTGATTGAATGGTGGACGCTATATGAAGAACAGTAGAGACTGTGGTAAATAATTATATCTGGCTGTGAGTCTGCTTATTTATCTGCTAGGCTTTAGTGTGGTGGGGTTGATTCAGTCTAATCATTGATTGAGCTGGGTTTGGATTTTTTTGCTGCAGTTACTTTCAGTATGCCAATTACCTTTGTGTTTAGTGTGGCAGCTGAAATGCCTTAGTTTTGTAAATGTTCTTACTCCATTAGCTTTCAGCTTTCTCTGTGTCTATATACCTCAGTGGAGAAGTTTCCGCATGCTCTCATTGTCCCCAGCAGCAGACTGTTCTTACTTGATGCTGACTAACCTGGGGATGTAGGAGAGGGTTTTCTGTCTTCCTGACTTGTGCTTAATGTTACACAAGCCCTGTGTTTCTTGGTTTTGGGGATGGACCAGTAATCCTGTTTCTTCTCCCCATGGTAGCCAAGCTCTGCCTTATGCACAGGAAACAATAAAAAATAAGTTTTTTAATTAAATTAGAAAGGATTGTTTTGTTTTCAAAGTTTTTATTCTATTTTCATAATAAAGCACCGTGGCCCCAAGGAAGAAATTTTTTTTTTTCTAGTGTGGCAGTGTGTTAAAATACATTGCTGTAATTGGTCTGCTAGTATCTTGTTCAGAATTTTTTGTATCTTTATCACTGGAGTTGACCTGTGATTTTCCATTTTTGTAACTTGTCTGGCTATTTTATGAAGATTTTTCTATAATCATAAAGTGAGCTACACGTTTTTAAAATGAGCCATGAAATCCTTTTCTGTTCTCTGGAGAAGCATTGGAATGAGCTCTTCCTTGAATGTTTTGATAGAAATTTCTGTTAAGACCTGTGAACCTAGTGTTCTTCTTGTGGAAAGATTTTTAATGTTTGAATTTCTTTAATGATTGATTATCATCCTGGCTTTCTATTTATTTTTGAGTCATCTTTGACAATTTATAGCTTTCTTGGAGTTTGTACATTTCACTCAAATTTTCACATTTATTATTTATACTATTTTTTTTTTTTTTGATACAGAGTCTCACTCTGTTGCCCAGGCTTGAGTGCTGTGGCGTCAGCCTAGCTCACAGCGACCTCAAACTCCTGGGCTCAAGTGATCCTCCTGCCTCAGCCTCCCAAGTAGCTGGGACTACAGGCATGCGCCACCATGCCCGGCTAATTTTTTCTATATATTTTTAGTTGTCCAGCTAATTTCTTTCTATTTTTTTAGTAGAGATGGAGTCTCCCTCTTGCTCAGGCTGGTCTCACACTCCTGAGCTCAAACAATCCACCCACCTCGGCCTCTCAGAGTGCTAGGATTACAGGCATGAGCCACCACACCTGGCCTATTTATACTATTTTAATCTTTGAACCTCTGCTTCATCTAGAGTCCTGCATGCATGGTCATTCCTGTATCAATTATTTGGCCTTTCTCCTACTCCCCAGCCACTCTTTCTAGAGCTTTGTCTTTTCTTCATCTGCTATTAAGGTCTTTTCTCTTGGTGAGCTTCACTCTTGGTGTTCTGCAGTTTGCACTACAATCTGACTAGGGGAATGAATCTTTTATTTATCTTGTTTGAGATTCTTTGGACTTTGTGAATCTGGGAATTCACGTCTTTGGTTGGTTGTGACACATTCTTAGCCATTTTATCTTTGACTATTGATACCATCTATTCTCATTTCTGTTTTGGGAAATGCTAATTAGAAGTATATTCTGCCTTCTCATTCTAGCACCCATGTCTTTTACTGTCTTTTTCCATATTTCCATTCCCTTATTTCTCTGTATTACATCCTGGGTATTTTCTTAACATCTGTTTTCCATTATACTAGTCCTTTTTTCAGCTGGGTCTGATCTGCTCTTTTACCTATGTATTGTATTTTAGTTTTCATTATATATTTCATTTTTAGAAATTTTATTCTTTTTCAGTTATCCCTGGTTGTTTTTAACAATGTCTTCTTTTTAGTTATACTTTTAATGTGTTATTTTTATTTTTTACCTGTTAAAGAAAAATTCTGATATCTAATAATTTTAGTATCTGAAGTCTTCCATAGGCATTTTCCTGTGCTTTTTATTTGGCCAACTCTTGTCACTTTTTTTCTCATGTATTTTTAACTTTTTATTGTGAGTTCATGTTGTTTGAAATTTTATATGTGGGAATTCTGACCTGATTTGAAAGTGAGATGACTTTCACCAGATCTTTGCTTTTATCTGGTACTTAGAACACTGTACCCTGAGACTAACAATATTCTCAGCTTGTGGCTTGGGGCCTCATGCAGATGGTATGAATTGCAGCCACAAACATAATGAGGTTGAATTTGTGGCCTTAAATTGTTAGAGAAGACATTTCTCTTCTTCCCTATCTTCCACCCTCTACTCTAGCCAGAATTAAGACATTTTTATTTGCTTTGAGTTGGGAGGTTTTTAAAATTTTTTGTCTGTCATACTGTTGGAAATGGAAATTAAGAAGTTGAATTTAAAAAAAAAAAAAGTTGAATTTTCATGAGATCTTGTTCTATGCATATTTTTCTTATTCTCTAATTGGTTTTTTTTGAGACAGAGTCTTGTTCTGGTGCGCAGGCTAAAGTGCCGTGGTGTCAGCCTAGCTCCTAGCAACCTCAAACTCCTGGGCTCAAGCTATCCTCCTGCCTCAGTCTCCTGAGTAAATGAGACTACAGGTGCTTACCACCATGCCCGGCTAATTTTTTTTTGTTTTTATTTTCAGTTGCTCTGCTCATTTTTTCTATTTTTAGTAGAGACTGGGTCTCACTGTTGGTCAGGCTGGTCTCAAACTCCTAACCTCAAGCTATCCTCCTGCCTTGGCCTCCCAGAGTGCCAGGATTACAGGCATGAGCCACCGTGCCCAGCCCTTATTCTGTAATATTTATCTCAATTATTAGAAGGAGGACCACATATCCTAGGTTGCCCAGGTTAATTCCACTTCATGCGTTTTATTCTTGTCTAATTATTAATCATGTTTCCTTGCATTCTCAAAAGTGTCTTAGCCTAGAAGAGTTAAATCTTTCTGCCTTGGTCTTTTTGATGATTATCTTGTCTATTATTGGCCATTTGCAGTCCTATTTACATTTTTGAATTGCCTCATCAATTGCTACACACAAAAAAATGCCTGCTGGAGTTTTATTAGGATTACATTTCACCCGTAGATTATTTCAGGAGAATTAATGTTTATAGTATTGAATCTTCCAAGCCGATGAACATGGTATTTTTCTCCATTTAGTTAGGTCTTTTTAAATTTCTTTCAATAATGTTCTACATCTTTCATTAGGTTTATTTCTCTGGATTTGATGTTTTTGGTTGCTATTATAAATTTTATCCTGTTTAGATAAAATCAGTAATCAATTTAGTTTTCTAGCTACATGTTGGAATATGGTAATACCTTTTTCATGTTGACTTTGTATCTACCAATCAGCCAAAACTTATTTATCATTGTAAAAGTTTACCTGTAGGTAATCTCTTTCAGTTTTGCTGTACACAGTCAAGTTGTCAGTGAATTATGAGAAGTTTTTTTTCTTCCCTTACAATTCTTCAACATTTTGTTCCTTTTTCTCATTTTTATTATATTTAATTGGTAGGTATTTGTATACATGAATTCAGCTCAGATGACATAGACTTCTCAGCTGAGGCTATGGAAACTAGAAAACAATGGAATTATATCTTTATAGTGCTAAAAGGGGAAAAAAAGAAACTGCCGATCTAAAATTCTGTTCCCAGTGAAAATATCCTTCAAAAATAAAGGAAGTTCAGATCAACAGAAACAGAGAAGGAAGTTGTCACCAGCTGACCCATATTATAACGAATATTAAAGGATGTTCTTTGGGATGAAGGAACATTAGACAGATAGTAGCATGGACATGGGATAAGAAATAGACATCTTCAGAAAGGGATGTTGGAGATTATTGGGTGTTTAAAGCAGTCATGATAATGTTTAGTGGGGGTTATAATGTATGTAGAATGGCTAGATGAAAGTGACAACAAAGGGCATGAGGAAATAAATGGAGTTAAACTGTTATGAGATTCTTGCATCATTTGATGCATGGTAAAAGAACTATAGACATTCTCTGACTTACAATGGTTTTATTTAGGGTTTTTCAACTGTATGATGGGTTTATTGGGATATTACCCCATCGTAAGTTGAAGAGCATCTGGACTTAATGATGGTTCAACTTACAATTTTTTGACTTTACAATCCTTGAAAAATACAACTTACATAACTGACATTTGAAGAAATAGAAAACATGAGTTGATCTGTGTCTATTTCTGTCAAAAAACCTTTCCACAAAGAAAACCCCAGACCAGATGGCCTCACTATCTGTCACATGTTTAAGTTAAGATACATAGCAGATTTACACAGACTCTTCCAGAGAACAACAACAAAAAAATTTCTTACCACATTTTCTGATTTTAGCATAATCTTGATAGGAAAACCTGACAAGAATATGACAAGAAGAGACAATTACAGGCCAGTATTTCCCATGAACATAGATAGAAAAAGAATCCATTGGGATGTAAAAAGGACAATATGGCAAAATGGATTTGTTTTGGGAATGCAAAGTTGGTTTAATGTTTTAAAATTAATCAGTGTAATCTATCAGTAACAGAATGATGTAGTAAATCCATAGGCCATCTCTGTAAATACAGAGAAATCATTTGACAAAATTCCACACGTGTTTGTTTTTTAAAAGCCTTATCAAACTCGAAATAGAAGGAAGCATTCTTTTACTAAAGGGTATCAACAAAAAACCTGTAGCTAATACTATACTTGATGAAAAACTATTGATTCATATGTGGTATCTCTCTCTCCCTGTGTTCAACATTGCATTGGAGTTCTAACCAGTACCCTCAATCAAATAAAATAAATATAAATATTCGAAAGGAAAAAACTAAAACCCAAATGCGTTTGCCAGCAAACTGTTAAAATGAGTGAATTTAGCAAGATGATTGGATACAAGGCCAATATACAAAAATTAAGAGTGAGTTCATAAGGTGTAGATCCAAACTATCAGTTGAAAGTCTTCCTCTGGAAGTTCAATCGATTTCTCTCTCCCTTTGCCTGTATCTTCATTAAAATCAGTTAGATTTAAATTCATAAAGTGTTTCTGTTCTAGTAGCTATTTAATGAGCATCTACTAGATGATAGGTGGAATGTAGGTGCTGAGCAGCAGTTCTGACTTTACCAGCAAGCAGAAGACTAATATAATTCATTTTGAAACTGTCAACCTCAACATATTACTTTCCATGCTAATAATAAGTAGATCTTGTAAAGGGAGAAAGTACACTTGAATGAGATGTTATTAGAAAACCTTTGTTCTAGTAATAGGTGGAAACATAAGAAAATCTAGTATCTAAAAACATATAATTTACATTATTTTTATTTGTTATCAATTGCAGGATAACAAGATAACTTTTTATCCTGAAATAGATACAGCAGCTCAGACATTTATTATCTCACAATTGCTATGGAGTTAGAAATTCAGGAGCAACGTGGCGGCTGATTTTGGCTCAGAATCTCGCATGAGGTTGCTGTCAAAATGTAGGCTGAGATCACAATCACATGAAGGCTTGATTACAGCTGAAGTATCTGCTTCCTAGGTGGTTCATTCATGTGGCTGTTGTCAGAAGACCTTAGTTCCTTGCGGAACTGTCAGGAATTGTCAACGTTTAACCATGTAGACCTTTTTTCCATGGGACTACTTGAGTAATCTCATGATGTGGTAGCTGGCTACTCCTGGAAAGAATAAGCTGAGACAGAGCAAGGAGGAAGCCAAAATGCCTTTTATGGCCTAATCTTGGTACGTCACACATTGTCACATCTGTCACATTGTCTTCATTTGAAACAAATCACAAGAGAGGGCTCTAGTACTGAGAGCAGTTTATTAACTTGCCTAAATATGAGTTAAAGTTTGAATCCAGGTCTGCCCAAACACTTAGCCCTCTCTTTCTATTGTATTACTATATTTCCATCAGAGAAAGGAGCATAAAATTATCTCATTCATTCATCTATTTATTCATTCTGTAACTGTTTTAATACTTACTCTTAGACAATGTACTAGACTCCATGCATTCAAATAAAAATAAAACAAGACCTTTGTCTTTAAATTCATTAGTTTACTGTGGGAGATGTACATCTCATGCCCATGCTTTTCCTTGTATTCTTTTAAAGATTGTTTCTATTGCCTATCTTTAGCTGCTGGCATAATATCTTAGTTAAAATGATACAGTGATGACTTCTTGGTTAATAATTGGGTGATCTAGAATTAATACTTCACAGATTCACTCCTTTTATTCTTAGATAGCAACACATTTATATAATTTTTTACAAATAGTAAAATGTAAACACCCAAAGTCATTTGAAATGAATAATTGTTACAATAGAGAGGAGTCTGTTATAAATGTTATTTATTATGTGAATAGTATAAGGAGCAAGCAACTAATGAGCAAAGAAACATCTGTTTAGAAAAAACTCAGAAACTAAATATTTTCAATTTAAATATTAATACAAATTTGGGACTAGCTTTGTAACAGGGCTCCCTGCTTTTGACCTCTACCCCTTCTAGCCCTTCAATACAGTACCCAGAGTGTTTCTGTGAAAACGTAAGTCAGATAATGTTGCTTCTCTGCTCAGAATTGTTCAATGGTTTTCCATCTCAGAATAAAACCCACATTTCTTACGTCAGTCTATGAAAGACCTCTGTGATCTGTTCTGCTTTACTCCCTCTACTTTTCCTGATAAATTTCTGACTTTATCTGTTACTTTCTTGCTCTTTTCACCACAGACTTCGTGCTGTTACTTGATCACTTCTGGAAGTTTTCAAATCAGGATTTTCTGTTATGCCTGGAATTCTCTTTTCCTAGATTTTCATGTTTTCCTCCCTCACTCACTTTAGCTGTTTGTTCAAATGATGCCTTCCTTAACCACCTATTTTAAATTGTATACTCCAAACAACTCTTTATTCCTTGCTTTATTTTACTCCGTAGAATGTATTATCTAATGCATTGTAATTAATTATTTTGTTTAGTGTCTACATCTCTTACTGTACTCTTAGAAGGGCAGAAATATTTATCCATTTGTACATTGTTGTATCTACAGCTGAAAATAGTACTTGGAACATAGTAAAATAAGGCTTTATTCCAAAGAAAAGACTTTGGGTAAAATACTTATTATGTGAACTTATGGCCATCCTTTAAGATTGCTGTGTACTGTACTGTGATCTATGAAGATTGAAGTTATTTCAGATTATTTTTCTTATGAAAACAATGTTAATTAGAGCTGGTATTTTTGCCAATGTGATAAGATTTTTTTTATATTCCTTTTCTCTTTAGCTGTTAGCAGCCATCTGATTTGATTCAGATATATTAGAGGATCAAAATCTGTCGCTGAATTTATAATATAAATGGGTGAATGTGGATGTGTACTCTTATATATGTTACTGTGTCTCTATCCATAGACAGATAACATATATAGTTCAACCCATTTGCAGAGCTATCATCTAATAATTTTGCATTAGTGATGGGCAATTAGCAATAGCTCAAGTGTTTAAATAAATAACATGTTTAAATTTAAAAACTAACCCCTTACAAAACTTTAAGAAAAAACATAGGGTGCAGGTTCTCAAATACTAAATAAATGAATTAATTTCAAAATAAAAGAAGGTCTTTTTGTATTTGTTCCATGGTAAATTATAGTTTTCCCTAATTTATTTAGAATAGGTTCTTAGTTGGGATTAAATTATCTGATTATCTGTTGTAAACAGTACATCATTATTTACACAAACTAGTTACTAATGGCCGTGATACATTTTTTAAAATAAAGTTTGTTATCTTAGGATTAACCTCTTTTAACAATTCCAGGGCTAAAGGAACTATAATGCTTGATTTCTTGCCAATATTAGAAGCAAAGATAGCACAGTGTAGTAGACTCCTAGGTAGTTTGGTCACATACCACAGTCAGCAGTTCTCCCAATATATTTGCTTATTGACTTAAAAATTATATGTATGATGTTGTCATTGGCAATCTTAAGGACGGCATGTACTTAGAGCAAAGTTTATCAAGAGCAGATGTAAATCTGTATTTCAAATAGCTGTCTTGATAGTTCTGAGGTTTTTTGCTTGATTTATCAGATCAAGTTGTATTTTTCTAAGTTATTATAAGGCTAGCAAAGTTTTTCACCAGGACTATCAGTTTTGATATTTTTGTTTCTTTGTAGGAATCTTCAGCTTATCCATTGTGTGAGTAAAAACCAAATCACGTTCATAATTCTACCCAAGTGGGCACACCGAAACTGTCACACATGTCACAGTACACTGAAAAAGAGCCAGCAGGTTAGTGTAGCACTTGATATTGTGTGTTATAAATACATGTTTGTTGTTCTTTCATACTTGGGAGTGATTATATTTCTTATTTTAATGCAATAAAGCAAAAATATTAACTGTTCCATTTATTATCTATATCATATATAGATATGTGAAAAATATTGTGTTTAGTTCCTGCATAGTATATGTAATATATAATTGACTAAGCAAACTTATACCTAATATATATGTGTATGTGTGTATATATAGTAATGTACTTCTTAGTAAAAGAAACTACTGTTTACTACTATATATCCCTTGGTCATCAAAACTTTATATTCAAGTTGTTTAAATGTTGATGGGTTTTCTTACTATAATATATAACATTCATTGGTGTTTTTGAAAGGCGGGGGTAGCATGTGTTTGACTTGGCCCATCAGTGTTTTCTTTTGGAGAATTTTATCTCATCGTAGTCGTTGGGACATTTTTTTGCATTCTGGTTGATTCTCTATGGTATGGGTACCATTTAAAGAAGTTACCTGTCACCTTTGACATGAACATATTCATTCTTAAAGTAATTGAACACATCATATCATGTGCTAGTAATTGACTCATCAAATATGTATTGAGCACTTATATGTAAGGTATGTTACTTAGATAATTTGGAAGCTCATTCTCCTATCCATAAAGAGCTTTGGCAGTATAATAATTTGGCATATGAAAAATCTTTTCTGATATGTTTCATTATAAAAATCTGAATACCTTAAAGCTGCAGTCCCCAAGCCCTGGGCTATGGGGAAAACAGGCCTCACAGCACCGCCTGAACTCTGTACCACACACCCCAACCCATGACACCTCACCCCCCACCTCTGGGCCATGGAAAAATTGTCTTCCATGAAACCGGTCCTTGGTGCCAAAAAGGTTGGGGACCGCTGCCTTAAAGGAACCAAATTTTAAAAGGTATTTTTTTTGGATGGGGGAAGATGTCCCTAACTCTCATTACATAGTAATTCATATTTAATTTTGTAGTGTGTGAAGAAGAATAATGTTTTATAGAACCAGTAAGGTGTAATTGGTATTCAGTAGCATATCATTTGGCAAGTAATAGCATATATGTTGAAGTAGTTTCCCCATAATTGCTCACCAGATTAAAGCTCATTGCTGTATCTCTTTTATTTTTTCTTTCACTTTTTTTTTCCTCCTCCAGCAATGGATCAAGAATCCAGCAAGGCTGCCTGGCCTAAACCAGCAGGAGGATATCAGACAATTACAGGCAGGAGATATGGAAGAAGACATGCATATGTCAGTTTTAAACCATGTCTGACTAGGCATGAAAGAAGCTTAGGTCGGGCTGGTGATGACTATGAAGTATTGGAACTAGATGATGTTCCAAAGGAAAATTCCTCAGGTATGCAACATGTAATTATTTAAGTGTTATTAATAGTTGTATAGGAATTGATCTTGTAATACTTAAAATTTTGAGTGGGTTTATGCATGTCTATGAGTGTAAATACAGTACATTTCATATCAAGAAATTATATTTTATTGTATTCAATATTAATAGTATATACATTTAAACATAGAAGAAAATAGAATACAGCCAGTCATTAAAATTAACTGTACTGTTATGGCACTGATTACATTGCCATATCCTTCAGCCACAGGAAATCATCTTTCAACCAAAAAAACCTTTTTTTAATGTGAATTGAGTATAGATATTTTACCCTCCGTAAAACATTTAAATAACTTTTTTTCTTTTAATTTGATTCTAAGTAATTTAGCTTGGCTAGTCTATTTTTCATCATTTTATAAAATCCAAATGTCAAGTAACGCTTATTAAGTTAAATTTCTTAATTTTTCAGTGGTTTGAAAAAGTATTTTGCAGGTATCCATATACTATAATTGTACATTTTTAGACTGGATTTGTCTTTGTCCTGAGCAAATGTGATAATTCTGTGTTATTTTTGCTGTCATTTATATATAAGAATATGAATTACTAGCTAAGGTCATCTGTTAAGCATTTTTATGATATGACAAGGTTGAGTTTCAGTTATTTATAATTTATAAATTTTTGTTCCTGCAAATCTCAGATGTGTTTATTTTTTCTTATTAGAAGTAATGAAAGATAGTCATGCTTAAAGTAATTTGTGGAATAGAGACGATTTTATTTGTATCTCAGAATTCTCAGTTAAACCATGACAAAGAGAATCAACATATTAACCTGTTTGTTATTTTTCAGCCATAGCTATAACACATTTAAAGCTAACTCATTTAAGCCTTATTTCTCTTAGGTCTGTAACCTGTTGTAATTAATATGTCTGTCATAAGTACTTTTGAAGGTTTTTTTAACCTACATGTAATAAACAACGTGGGTTTGAAGATCACTGGGCAGGCAGATTGGTTACCCTATGACTCCATTTATGCTTCCCATTTTATAGCCTCTTATTAACCTCTGTAAAAAACTGTCTGCAAAAACATGGTGAGGGAGAAGATATTGAGAGGCTACACATTGGCATAAATGAACTTGTAGGGTAAACAGTCTGCATTCCCAGTTAAGTTAGGGAGCCTTGGAAGCACTTGCCAAATAAATTCATTCATACTTTCAAGTGAGTAATAATTGGTATGATTTCCACTTAAAGTATAGTTATTAGATAAAATTTTATCTAAAATAATACTTCCAAATATGTTTTCTTTTGTTCTCTATGAAGGTTCCGGTCCATTGGATCAAGTTCATTCTTCCTTACCCAACGAACCTATATTTGAAAAAGATGAAACAGAAATTCCCACCTGTGGTACACCATTAAATCAAACCATTGAGAGCAGTCCATCCTTTGCTCCAGTACATCATAGTGAGGAGGGCAGGGAGACATTAGGAAGCAGTACGAATATTCATAATCACTCCGAGGGAGAGTGTATTCCAGGAGTTTGTAATGCTTCAAGCATCCAAAATGGAATTACGTTGGTTCATACTGACTCTTACAATCCAGATGGCAAACATGGAGAAGATAATGACTGTCTTCAACTTTCCACAGAAGGTGGTAGATACCAGGAATCATTAGGCAATACAATATTTGAGTTGGCAAACGGAGAGGCAGGGGCATACACTGGTCTTTCACCACCAGTTCCCTCTTTTAACTGTGAAATAAAAGATGAGTTTGAAAAGTTAGATTCAGCACCTTTTGTGAAAAGTTCTACTGGTGGTACTGAGTTTGTCCATCAGAACAGCCAGGAATTTCAGAGCTCCTCTTCTCAAGATGAAGTTGTTAGAAAGAAACAACAAAATGACACTAGCCAGGAAGGACAGACAGAAAATTCAACTGAAAATGCAGCCTGTGTTCCAGGGCATATTTGTAGTGAACAAAATACCAGTGATAGGGACAAGAACCATGGAAGTTCTCCTGAACAGGTAGTGAGGCCAAAAGTTAGAAAACTGGTAAGCTCAAGCCAGCTGGACCAAGAAACAGGTTTTAATAGGCATGAGGCCAAACAAAGAAGTGTTCAGAGATGGAGGGAGGCTTTGGAAGTTGAGGAAAGTGGCTCAGATGACCTCTTAATAAAATGTGAAGAATATACTGGAGAGCATGACTGTATGTTCTTGGATCTGCCTTTCGCAAGAATAACAGAAACAGTAAATAACCAAATAACATCAAAAAGTGGAGCCACAGCAGGAAGGCAAGAAGTTGTGGATAACACCTTTTGGAATGGCTGTGGAGATTATTACCAGCTCTATGACAAAGATGAAGATAGGTAAGGTCTCATCCAGAACTTTGTCAGATTATGTAGTGAACAAAGTGATTTATTTCTATTACTATGATGTTTGATGGATGGGCTGATATGATCAGGGAATTAGATATTTTAATTTACCAAATATTCCTATTTACTAACCATATGTGTAAACTACTGGTTAGAGTTTTTCATAGAAACTTTTCTTGAGATGTTTTAGTAGTTTACAGCAATAATAAGTTCAGATAATCTTTATTAGTTATTACAAAAGGATAGAGATGCTGGATATTTTAATTCATGGTATTTTAATTAATGAAAGGTAAAGTAAGCATTTATTGTATTAAAAAAAAATTTTTTTTTTTTTTGAGACAGAGTCTCACTTTGTTGCCCAGGCTAGAGTGCCATGGTGTCAGCCTAGCTCACAGCAACCTCAAACTACTGGGCTCAAGCAGTCCTCCTGCCTCAGCCTCCCGAGTAGCTGGGACTACAGGCATGCACCACCATGTCCGGCTAATTTTTTCTATATATATTTTTAGTTGTCCATATAATTTCTTTCTATATTTAGTAGAGACAGGGTCTCACTCTTGCTCAGGCTGGTCTCAAACTCCTGAGCTCAAACAATCCACCCACCTCGGCCTCCCAGAGTGCTAGGATTACAGGCGTGAGCCACCGCGCCCCTCCTAAAAAATTTTTTGTTAAGCCAGTCAGGGTTTAAAAAATGATTACGATCACAGAAATTATTGATTGATAATATTGCATTAACTTTGCCAATAGTTATTAACATCATTTGTTTTCCTTTTTATCTGTTCTTCCTCTTGCTCTTCATATCACTAAGTTTATTTTTTACTTAGTATTTAATTGTAATTAACAACTCTGTGTGGTAGGTACTATTATTTCCACCATTTGTAGATGGCGAAACTAAGGCACAGAGAGTTAACTAACGTTAGCAACTAAATGGTAGACCTGGAATTTGAGTACCTACTTCCTAACTTCAGAGGCTGTGTTTTTCACCACTATACTGTGTTGTTTTCAAGAGAATATAACTTTTCTTATAGTAAGCATTGTGATTCCTCTTACAAACATAGCTTCTATTTTTCCAAACCATAAGATAACAAAAGAAGAAAGAAATGGATAATTTCTTTGTGTAACTGTTGAATTTCCCTTACCCCAGAGGTCCTTTTAAGCGAGTTGCAACCCTGACAGAGCTCAGTTATAGTGCAATTGCAAGATTTTATTAACTGGTAGAAAAAAAAAATATTCTCTTCTTTTTTAACTAGAAAGTACTATATAGGAAGAAATTTATCATTTTGAACATGAATGCATTTTATGTCTTTTATTTCATGTCATAAAATAATAAACATTTGATTTTCTTTGGGCATATCAATTAAGTCACTATAGTATGTGTAACTTATTGTAGAAAACAGTTGAAATATAATTTACTGCTACCTTGAAGTTTGTAAACTTCAAGTGTTAACAGATAATTTTTATATGATCTATTGTTTTTAAGCTAAGGATAAAGATTTTTTCAGTTCAAGTCCACAATCTTTTGTCCAAAATCCACAAAGTGCTAAAAACAGAAAATGGCCACAAAACCTGACCTTATGGAGATATGTTAACACTTTCTTGATAGCAGATCTGGATCTGAACTAAAATGAGGCTGTTTTTTCAACTATTCACACGTTTTGCTCCTGTGTTTTCAACTATTCACATATTTTGCTGTGCATTTGGGGGTTGTTAAGCAGTATTTCTAAATCTGGGAAGAATAATACCTAAATTCCAAAACATATTCAGCCTTAAGATTTTTGGATTGGATTGTGAACCTCTATATATCATACCTCTAGGTTACTATTTTAAAATAAAACAAAACTTAACAGTCTCTGATAATTTATCTTTTTGAAAGTATAACAGCTGTATTTTTTTTCCCTAGTTACATTTTTGCTTCTTTAAAGAAAATCATTTAACTTGGCTGTGCCTTTGCTATTGTGGACACACTAATAAATATAAAAACTTCTTTTGCTTGCTTTTTATAGTCAGGTCTAATATCATGTAATGAAGTTGATGAAATCTTTATGTTGTTTGCCAATCCCTAGAGAAAGAGTAGTTTTCTCACCTCCTGGTTTTTAAATTGATTTTTGTGTATGTGCGTATGTCAATGATAATAAGTATTTTCTTTGCCTAGGAGGGCTCTGGACTTTTAATGGTTATAAGATGTTTTCTTAGTATATTTGTAGTTTTTTCCTTATGTGATACGTCAATATTCTGAACAATGGTAGTTTTTTTTACCAACAGAATATATAGGTGGGAAAAACACTTATAGTCAATAGAAACTTACCTTTCAACTTGCTAATAATCTGTTGACTTATAGAACCTGTAGTTCAGGTCTGCCAAAGTGATGGAACTACTTTTGAACATTCTTTAAGACATTGAAATGCCAAAAACACTTAGGTTTTTTTATTTGTTTTTAAGAATCACAGGGTAATTCTAAAAAACAATCATTCTGCCTAGGTTCTACTTATATTTGCATCTGTAAGCTGTAAGATACATTTTAGGACCGCATTTCAATAGTCTGTGTCATTTTGATGAGTGATTCTATTTCTGTGCTTATTTCCTGTTCCTCTACCCTGATTCCCTGCAAAGTATTATAGTTGCCAGAGTGCCTTTTCATATGGTGCCAGCTGAAGGTTGAAATTTAATAGCTGTATACTCTATTTAGTTTCATTTTGCCCCTTGTTCGTCTACCTGATGTTTTACTTTTGTCCTGCTCAGCTCTTGATATTAGAAGATTGGAGAAATGAGGAAATGGTAACTCTACTCTTCTAAGTTTTTTGAAGGAAAGTGTAAAGAGCTTCTGCTTAATTTGAGTCTTTAAGATTTTTTTTTTGAGTTGTTTGTTTTGGTTTGTAAAATTTAAGGGTGATATGCTTAAAGTTCTTTGTCACGTTTATATTATAATAGCCACAGGTAGAACTCTTATCAAGAACATAACTAAAATTCATTGTGACATTTTAAACACAGGAACTTTGGCTACTTGTTGAAAAGTATGAATGTATGTTTTTTATAAGTGGAAAAGTATTTTAATGAATTCACGATCACCTTCTTCCCTGAAAAACTCTAAGTGATCACTTAATTACATCTGAAAAGTTATACTCTATGGGGTAAGCATTAGAGCTGGTAGCATTGCTCTGAGCTGTTTGACAGGAACTGAGCACCACCTTATTAAATTAGAACTGCAAGGGGAATTTTAACAGGCAGCATGTAATTGCGAGATTTGGAATTAGACCAAAGAGCTAAGGTTAGTACCCTGCTCTTTTGAAATACACCCCGAGAACTTTAGTAACTGTTTGAAGGCAAGATCTTGAGTTTAAAAACCTTTCAGTAATATTAGCACATTTTAACCTTGGGCCTAACTGTTCTGAAGAGAGGCATGCCATCTGCTGACCATTTATTATAGCACTTGAGGTTTCTTTCGGAGTTTTTGTGTCCTTAGGACTTAATTCTGCATAAAAGGTAAAAAAAACCTTAATTAAGGTAAAATATCAGGACAGTTTTTTGGTTGATGCTGTTAGGAGAACAAAATGAATATTAGCCATTTAGTTGATTTCAATTTGATATATTAAAAATGGATTTATTGAAATCCTTTTAAGTGCCAGACTTCGTTCCAGGTGTTCTGTAAATGCAAATAATAACAGTCTCTGTTCTCGCAGTGTTCACCAGCCTTACGAAGAAGACAAAATATACTTAATCATTATTATGAGACTGAATTAAGCTACTTTTCTGTTCTATGTAAGCTATCTGAGAGCTGTGAAGAAAGAGCTCCCCTGACATCCTGGTACTACTCCAACAAATAAAACATCTTTGTGCAGCCAAAGCAAAAATCTTAAAGCACATCCTTTACCATTTTAGCACACCTTTTCTTATCTCATTTTCAAGTTCATAGGTGTTTAGAAGGACCAAATTAATGATAAATAGGTTTGTTCCTCATTTATCCTAGGTAGTTTAAGTGATTACAATTTCCAGATACTAAGGAAAAAGACTGCAAAGTGGTAACAGGCAAGTACAATTAAAAAACCACAGCCTTTTGGGCCTTATTAACTAAATTAAACAGCCTTATATATTTGAACATATTTGTAGCACTATATTACATCATATTTCAATGTTAATAGTGGAGAAATGTCAGAATGCTTAGATTATGTCAGATAACAAAATTATCTAAAATTTCACTTTTTCCTATGCTTCCATAATTGAGGTTCTCATGGATGTGATAAATGCCAGAAAAGGCAAACCATTGGGAAGTTTAGGAATGAGAGATTACTTTTGGTTGGTTTAATTTCTGTATCTTATTTCTACCTAGGATTTTTACCTAAATTATTTTTTCCATAAATCACATGTAATTGTATTCTTTATGTAAAAAAAGGTGGTTTTGGTTCACAGTTCAATGTGTAAAGAGTATAACATTTGAATAAGTTATAGTTGTCTGCTTTTGAATATAACTCTAAATGCTAACAGGGACAATATCAGTGGAAGAAATCAAAGTGGTACATAATTTAGTTTTTACTCTGAGAACTTTAAAATGTTTAATTCACCTGCTTAAGAATGAATGGATCTTTGCTATTCCAGGATCATTTTATTTGTGTCCTGTTTGTTCTGTTGCTTACTCACCTTAAAAACTTATTTAAACGTTTTCTCTTTGTTTTTAGTTCCATATACTCTTGTCACTCATAGTGGATAACTTTGTTTGTTGCTTTTCTGGAGATACTGAAGTAATTAAATGTGAATTTTTGTTTTCTTCTCTGTATTAGAATATGTTAGTATCTATTCCTATTTTCAGTTTTTTCTTCAACAACAAAGGATGTAGCATTTTTCACTGTGTGACTACAGTCATTTCTGACACTACTTTATCTGTTATCCTTACTCCTAGGTTGCTTCTCTCTATCACTCAACCTTGAATTTTTCTAAATCTTGGGGAAAACCTTCACTTGATCTTGCTTCTTCTATTAGTTACTTGCCTATTTGTATTTTCTCTTACACTACTAAATTTTTATTTTTATTTATTTTTTGTAGAGACAAGGTCTCACTCTGTCACCCAGGCTAGAGTGCAGTAGAGTGATCGTAACTCACTGCAACCCTAAACTCCTGGGCTCAAGCAATTCTCTTGCCTCAGCCTCCCAAGTAGCTAAGACTACAGGCACATGCTACCATGCCCTGCTAATTTTCTAAATTTTTTGTAGAGACAAGGTCTCATTATGTTGCCCAGGCTGGGCTCCAACTTCCCGGCCTCAAGCGATCCTCCTGCCTTGGCCTCCCAAAGTACTGGGATTATAGGCGTGAGCCACCGTGCCCAGCCCACTGCTGAATTTTTAGAAAAAATATTCCATACCCACTGACTCTATTATGTCATTATCCACTCTTCTTAACTGCCTTGAAATCCAGTTCCTAGTTTTATTTCTCTGTTCTTTAATGTCAACATTCACCTCCTAATTACCACATTTATTTATCTTTTCTCAGTACCCATTTTCCTTGACTTCTCTGTTGCTCTTCAGGCTGTTTGCTTATCCCTTTTCCATCTCCACAGTTTCTCTTTCATTGACCTGTGTTAGTTTCTTCTTTGCTACCTCTTCTTTGTACCCAAGAGGTATGTAAACTTTTTCTTAAAGCGTAACCATATAGGAAATATTTTAGGCTTTGTAGGCCAAAAGACAAAATTGAAGATATTATGTTGAAACTTAAATATAACCATTTAAAAATAAAAAAAAAACGGTTCTTATTTTTCCAGCTCATTAAAATAAGAGCAGGAGGCCTGATTTGGCTGATGGGCCAGGGTGTAATTTACTGACCACTGGTATAAAGAAAAACTAAAGTTGGTTGAGTGATCAGGAGACTAATATCATCATTAAATAAAGACAAACCAAAAGATGTAGAGTAGGTTTTCTCTGGTAAAGATAAGAGGAAAATAGTGGTGTGCTAGTAGGAAATCCAACTGAAATGTCTAAGCAGACAGCTCATATTATGAAAGAAGTAACTATTGCCTTTATTTGATGTTCACTGTTTTCCAAAATTTGTGCTAAACATTTTATCTACAATATTCATTTAAACTTCAGTGTAGAACTGAAAAGTATTAATATCCTCATTTTACAGATGAGGAAAAGTGAGCTTAGAGAAGTTAATTACCCAAGGTTGCATTACTAGTAAATAACTGAGCCAGGATCCTAACCCAAATCTGTCTGACTTAAAAGGTTGCTTTTGTCAATGTGGTATTCCACTGCTGGGGGTAAGAAAAAGGCAGTCATGGATGGAACTTTCACCTAATATTAAACATAGTACTTTGTTTCCTCAGTAAGGAAATTGTCTATGGTAGGTTTTTCTTTTGTTTGTTTCTTTAATAGTAGAAAATCTTAGTCATAGTTGCATAATCTCCTCCAAATAGTCCTCTGAGCCAGTTTAAACCTTTAGAGCTACAAATTAGTAATAGACATTAAGTTTGAATTTTGTCAATAATGTTCGTAATGAAATATTAATATGAAATTGTTCATATGTTACTTTTAATCATTTCATAAATACCTATTAATTTCTGGAATGTACTTAAAAGTTTTAATTTTTGGCCCTTTTCAAATAAAATAATATCACTAAAACGTCTCTATTTAAAATCACATGATTGCAGTCTTTAGTATCTTCCAGGAGCTTATGAGCACTTCACTATTCAGGCTTCTTGGAAATTTTGCTGGCAAATTATTATGAAACTGTGATTTTGCACTTAACGAAATATGAAACATAAACACAATGTTAAAGAAGCAGCTGTGCTATAATGAATTGGACTGAGTAAACAAGTCTAGAGTTCATAAAATAATTGAAAAACAAAAGAAGCAATGTTATGCAGGGGGGTCTTGAAAGAAATGGGGTCCTGAAAGGAGGAAAATAGGCGAAATGATTGTGAAAACTTCTTGATGGTGAAAGGAGTGGTTGTAGTGAAAGTTCACACTTTAGGCACAGTGTTTGGAATAGAGCATTTATGGAAGGGAAGAGAAGAGTTGGATGTAAGAATGTACTGGGATTAGATTGTAGTAGATCATAAATGCCATTCAAAGAAGTTTAACCTTTTATTCTGTAGGCCAGTATTTCCAAAGTAGGTGAAATATATTAAGTGGTACACAAACAAATATTTTTAATTTTAATCATTATATATTTATTTGAATGGGAATTAAGGAAATACACATACTACGTCAAATCTAGGACTTAATGGCTATCGCTTTTGGCTTTAATGGCTAACTAAATACATTTAGGTATTACATTAGTTAGGTAACTAAATGTATTTGAGTAAAAAAAAAAAGTTGTTAAAAAAAGATGCTGGCTTATTATTTACCAGATACTGTTTAAATGCTTTAGCTTATTTACCGCTCACGTGAACTGAATGAGGTATTAGACACTGTTGTTATATTCAACTGCTTATATGAGGCGATAAGGCACAGAGAAGTTTTCACAGCTAATAAGTGGTAGATTCAAATCCAGGCAAGCTGACTGCAGCCTGTATTCTCACCTTAGGACACAGTGTTAATATGCAATTGTAGCAACAATTGTGAAGGTGGTAGGCAAATGATTTAAGTTTGTGAAATACTGCTTCCGGAAAAAAGAGCTGTTGAAGGTTTTTGGAGTGATATTCTAAATGTACTATTTGGTACAAATCCAAGCAATAGGGATATTCAGAATGGATTTTTTAAATTTCAGTAGATTTAAGGGATACAAGTTGAATTCCATTACATGTATATGTCGTTTAGTGGTGAAGTCTGGGCTTTTAGTGTACCCATCACCCAATAGTGTACATTGTATCCAATAAGTAATTTTTCATCCCTTACCCCCTCCCACCTTTCACCGTCTTAAGTCTTCAGTGTCCGTTATACCAATCTGTGTGTCCTTGTGTAGCTATAGCTTAGCTCCCACCTATAAGCGAGAACACGTAGTGTGTTTCTGTTCCTGGGTCACTTCACTTAGGATAATGGCCTCAGGTTCCATCCAGGAGGACTGATATGGGTCCATGGCTTGTTAGGAACTGTGACCTGTTAGGAACCGGGCCACACAGCAGGAGGTGAACAGCAGGGAAGCGAAACTTCATCTGTATTTTCAGCCGTTCCACACTCTCATCACTGCCTGAGCTCCGCCTCCCGTCAGATCAGCAGCAACATTAGATTCTCATAGGAGCACGAACCCTACTGTAAACTGTACGTGCGAGGGATCTAGGTTGTGGGCTCCTTAGGAGAATCTAATGCCTGATGATCTGAGGTGGACTGAGGCAGTGATGCTAGCGCTGGGGAGCGGCTGCAAATATAGATTATCATTAGCACAGAGGGTTGACTGCACAATAAATGTAATGTGCATGAATCATCCCAAAACTAAACCATCCCTCCTCACCCCTCTGGAAAAATTGTTTTCCATGAAATTGTTCCCTGGTGCCAAAAAGGTTGGGGACTGCTGTTTTAGTTGCTATGCCTGAGCTATACTGCATTCCTTTTCCAGGATGTTTGTGTCCTCCTACCTGTTGTTTACTGAAAATTGGCAGTTGATTTTATTCTTTTGCTTGTATTAAACTTCTCAACACTTTGTTTAGTGCTGCTGTTTGTTCATAGCATCTTGACCTCTTGAATTCGTCTGCCTATATTAAAAGGAAGAACTCACTAACTAGATATTAATGATATAATATTAAGAAAATGTAATTACAAGTACTGTGGAATTATATATGTTAGTGAAAGGAAAAATAAAGTGATATATCCCATAACTTGCCATATACCATATTCATTTGAAACAGTTACATTCTGCTGTATCTATTTATAGTATTTCTGCATTTATTTTTAAAGTATTTTAAAAATTGAATTAGCACCCAATGAAGCATGTGTGGCATCAAGTCCACTCTGTACCATGATTTCTGATTAACATTCCAAATGATAAAAATAACTGAACATGTAATGATAGTTTATTTTATTGCTGTTCTGATTTGCAGTTCAGAATGCAGTGATGGAGAATGGTCTGCTTCTTTGCCGCATCGATTTTCTGGTACAGAAAAAGATCAGTCCTCAAGTGATGAAAGCTGGGAGACTCTGCCAGGAAAAGATGAGAATGAACCTGAGCTACACAGTGATAGCAGTGGCCCTGAAGAAAACCAAGAATTATCTCTTCAGGAAGGGTATGGTTAATAGTGAGATTTATTTTATTTTTATGTATATTGTACAAAAATAGAATGCATCACATTCCAACGTTAGATAGACTATTAATTGCATTTGTAAGCCTTATGTAGGACTGATAGGACCTGCTGATCTTTCACTATGCTTTTGGTATTTTAAAAAAAGCTATTAAATTGAAAAGACCATAAATTTCAATATCTTTTATGGAGATACAGTGTATACCTCTACTTTGCTTTATGAAGAAAATTGGGCATTTAGAAGGTCATTTTGGTTGAGTTAGGAATGAATGCATTAGAGCTGTCGTTGCTATACAGTGGGGGTAGTGGCAAGCTGAAAGGGCAGCCTCAAAAGAGAAATCAGTGAGTGATTCATTCACAGAAATGGAGGCAGTTAATTGCAGAAGGTGAAGTTTTTGTATTCTTGTCTAATTGCATTGGATGATGTCTCCCAAACACCAATGACTGATGATAAACATTTTTGTCTTTTCCTAACTTTAAGTGGGAGTGCTCTAGTGTAGGGGTTGTCAAACTTCTACTGTGAAGGGCCAGATAAATACTGTCAGCTTTGTGTGCCAGTCTGTATTGCAGCTATCCACCTTTACTGTTTTAGTATAAAAGTAGCCATAAACAACATGTAATTGAATGAGTGTAGCTGTCTTCACACAAAATTTTATTTACAAAAACAGTGGCAGGCTGAAAATAAACCTGTAGCCCATAGTTTACTGACCTTTGTTCTAATATTTTCTCTGTAAAAATGATTCTGGCATTTAGGTTGATTTCATATACATATACCATACACAATTTCTTAAAAATCAGATTAAGGAAATACCCACCTTTTATTATTTTATGGGTTTCTAGCAAGAATGTTTGTTGAATTTTATTAAAGTCTTTTAAGCATCAATGGAGATAATTGTAATGGTTTTTCACTTTTGAACTGAAGATCGTGAGGAATTATTCTGTTATTAGATTTGCTAATATTCCCTTTGCCTTGCACCTTGAAATAAACCATATATGATCACATAGTCATGGTTTATTATTGTTTTAATGAGCTGCTGGATTCTGTTTGTTGATATTTTACATGGGATTTTTATATTAAGATCCCTAAATGCAAATTATCTGTACGTTTTTGTTTCAATATAAGTTTGGTATTTGCTTTGCTAAAAGAAATGTGTATGCTTTTCTTTTTCTGTCCTCTGCTTATTTATTCCTTTAAAAGATATTAGTACTGGCTTGTGAAACCACCTAGGCTTGTTGTTTTATTGTAGGGGAATATCTTTTTGATAATTGTATTTTTTATGTGATAATTGGTTGATTCTAATTTTTAGTTTCTCTTGGAATCTATTTTGGTAAATTATGGTATTTTAGGAAAAAAAAATTAAGCCTAGACTAATATTAAATCTTGTACTTCTCAGAGTGTATACATTTCCAGCTTGAGATTAATTGGTTTTGACTGTGTTAGGTTAAGTTGGCATTTTTTCGTTTTCATGATTTTATGTTTGATTACCTTTAATCACTATTACTTAATTTACTAAGTATTATTAAATGATTCGTGTCTCATTTGTGATAATAATTCATTCAGCAAATTTTTATTGAGCATTTACTATATGGGAAGCATTCAAGTGGGTCTTATAACAATGAATAAGATAAATAAGTTTCCCTCAGGAAGCTTACTTTATGGTAGGAAAGGCAGATAATAACCAAGATACAAACACAATAAATTACAGACTGATGATTACTGTGAAGGAAATAAAACAGTGTTGTAATAGAAAGTAACTGATAGGGACCTATCTACATTAATTAGAGTGGTCAAGGACATCTCATAGGAATTGACTTTTGAGCTGAGATCTAAAAGATGAGAATTAACAGTTGAGGGAGAGCTTACTAGGCAAAAGAAAAGGTAAGAACAGAGATATTGAAAGCTGATTATTTAAGAAGTCTAATTTTTCAAAATTAGTCTTTTATATTGCTGTAGTGTCAAATTACAGTTTTACTCTCATATTTTTCCTCCTTAGACTTGAGTGCTAGCAAGCTTGTTTTGGTGAATCTGTGATTACGTATATATTAATTATTTTCTCTACCCTAGATTTTCTTTTCTTGTTTTTTTTTTTTTTTTTTTTTTTTTGAGACAGAGTCTTGCTCTGTCACCAGGGCTAGAGTGCTGTGGTGTCAGCCTAGCTAACAGCAACCTCAAAACTCTTGGGTTCAGGTGATCCTGTTGCCTTCCTGCCTTAGCCTCCCAAGTAGCTGGGACTACAGACGTGCAACACCACCTGGCTAATTTTTTCTGTTTTTAGTAGAGATGGGGTCTCTGCTGGGTCTCAAACTCCTGAGCTCAAGCCATCTTCCCGCCTCAGCCTCCCGAGTGCTGGGATTACAGGCGTGAGCCACTGCACCCAGCCTAGATTTTATTTTCTAGCAGTCACTCTATTTATTTAATAAGGTACTTTTTATATTACCAAGATATGTGTCCTCAAGTCTCCTTCCAGTTGATGTATTTTGCATCAGAATGATGCAGAATGATATATTCATTCAGAATGATGGAGTACACTGAATGTTAAGTGCATAATTAAGACAACCTAATTAAATCTAACAGGAAAAAAAAGCTCATCGTATCTGGAATGGAGCAGAAAGAAGAGTAAGAATAAATTGGTACATTTTCACAATTTTGAATTGTTCAGATAATAGCAATAGAGGGAGAAAGAAACCTCCATTTTGGCTGAAGTTAAGAAAATTTCCAAGGTTTTAACATTTGTTAAATGTCTGTCAAACATTTGTTAGCTTTAATTTTATTTAGGCTGAATATATTAAGTCATTAAATATGAAATGTCTGATTTCGAATGAAAAGTTTGGTTTATTATATATAAAACAAGAGGCAGTACAATTAATCAAAGTATGTGCCTAAACTACTGACACAGTTTTACCATCTTAATGGTAGTTTGGCTATGCCAGCAGTAAAGAAGCCCGGAGAGCAAGTGGCGATGAAATCGCAAAAAGCATTTTCTACAGCTTGTTGAGAAATGAATATTTTTCCTTGCAAGAAGTGGTCCAAAGCCTGGAAGAAGTGGTAGTCAGTTGATGCAAGATCTGGTGAATATGGTGGATGACAGAGAGTTTCCAAGTCCAGCTTCTGTAGTTTGAGCAGCATTGTCTTTTGCAACATGTGGTCTTTCAAGAGAGTTGGCCTGCCTCTATTGACTAATCTTGGCTGCTTAATCACAAGCATCCTCATCAATTCGTCCAATTGGTTGCATGTACTATAATTGATTCACCAGGTTTCATGAAACTATAGAGGATAATACCAACATTGGTTCACCAAACAGACACATTAGCTTTTTTTGATGAATATTCAGTTTTGAACTGTGTTTCAGCACTTCATTTTTATCCAGCCATTGTGCCGGACACTCAGGATTGTCAAAAAGAATCCATTTTTTATCACACGTAACCATACTGTGTAGAAATGGTTCACCTTTATGTCGTGACAGCAAAGAAAGGCAAGCTTCAAGACGATTTCTCTTCTGACGCTTGTTTAATTTATGCAGTACCCATCTATCCAGCTCCCTTACCTTGCCTATTTGTTTCAAATGGTCCAATATTGTTGGAATAGTTTAACGTCAAACCTTGCTGCTAATTCACATGTAGGTTAAGATGGATTCACTTCCACTACAGCTTTCAGCTCATTATCCACCTTGGTCTCAGATCATCCACATGGCTCATTTTGAAGATTAAAATCACCACAACAGAACTTCTCAAACCATCAAGGTACTATGGGTTCATTACCCACATCTTTTTGCCTTACCCATGGTTTCACAAAAATTGCTCTAAAAAATAAATTTGAAAGATAATCACAAGCCAAAATGTGTGTTTGAAAGACTGAGGATGTACCTTCACAATAAAAATAAAACAAGAAGTGTCAAAGTGAAATGTCAGAGATATCAACTGTCAAACTTAGTACTTAAGGAAATCAGACATTCCATAATTAATAACCTAATGCAAATAACTGTGTGACTCCTTAATAATTGGTCACATGATCCAACTAAAAATACTAATTTCCCTGTTATATTTTGAATTAATTAAAGGGATAGTTTCTGAAATAAATTAGGAGTGAGTATTGTTTACCTTTTAATGATACCGGATTTAGTGTATTATTGCTAACAATTGCCAGGGTAGCAGCTATTTCTGGTTGAACTTCTGTTGATAAACAGATAAAATTACAAACATTTTAAAAAATAAGTATTCATATACGTGATAAAAAGTGAATTTAGATAGTATGAAATGGCCCTTTAAAAACCATTAGAACCAATTTCCTTTGTGAACTTCTAAAGATATTTTATACATAGAAAAACATATATGCATACACAGTCCTCTTCACTTTTTTTATACAACTGGTAGGACATTATACAGACATACTGTATTACCTTGCTTTTGTTTTTATTTGTTTGTTTTGCTCATAGATCTAGTTTTTAGATTGTTCCATATTCTTCTAAAAAATTTTCATAATACTTCATTTCACTTAAAGTTGCAGTTTCCCAGACCCTATCAATGATGTTAAATGAGGAATTACTGTATGGTAATTTATGGGTATTCCAATTTCCTTTGGTGGACATTTAAATTACTTAAGAGTTTTGGCTATTATAAGAAATGTTGCAAAGAAAACATTGTACATATTTTTTAGGAGAAATATCTAGAAACAGAATTACTAGGTAAATGAGTATGCACATCCTTAATCTGTAGCTATTGCCAAGTTTTTCTACAGAGGAATTATATTAATATCAGTTACTGTCTTACCAACACTATATGAATTACCTTTTTTCAAAGTTTCAACACAGTGTATTATCAGAATTTTTTATTTTTGTCAATAGTTGAAACATTGTTGAAACTGTTGTTTTAATATACATTTTGCTTATTGTAAAAGAGCTAGAGCATCTCTTTATATATTTAAGAGATAGTTGAATTTCCTTTTCTGCCAACTAATTGTATCTTTTGCTCCTTTTTGTTAATATATGTAGATCTTTTTCTTACTGGTTTTCTTTTACATTTTAAGCTTCTATTTGTTAAGGAAATGTCTTTTGTCTTATGTGTTATAATTAATTTTTCTCAATTTGAGTTTTGTCCAAATTTCTGGTGTTTTGACTTTTCCATGAGTGTTTTCTTTAATGTGAATGTTGTGAAATTTAACAGTCTATTTGTAGCTTCAAGCTTTTACATCATGCTTAGAATGACATGGAGATTTTTGTAAAATGTTCTCTCATGATTCTTCTACTACTTTATTATTTTATTGGTGGTGAGGAAGGGTGCACGTATGCATGCATTTCAAAAATGTATAGGTGAAATTTATTTAAGGGCAAGCAATGACATAGGGATTTAACTGCTCTCCCCCAGGTATATACCCAGTTGTCGCAATACCACTTATTGATTGTGTCCTTTTCCTCCTGTTTTGAAATGTTTCTTTTATCTCCTCCTTACTTTCTTAATCTGTACTAGTGTTTTGTCTGTCCCTGTTCCTGTGAGCTTATATTCCAGTGGGAGTAGACTGATAATAAATAAGAAAATGTTAAGTAAAAATAAGTTCTATAATTTAAATAAGCGGAGTCAGTAAATAGAAAGCTACTTAAACTGAATGGTTAAAATAGGCCTCCCTGAGGAGGTCACTTGTAATCTGAGGTGAATATCAAGAAGGAAATAGTAATGTAAAAATCTGGTGAAAGAACATTTCAGGTAAAGTAAATGGCTCCAAGGTAGAAATGATCTCCATGTGTTCCAAGAGCAGAAAGAAGAGTAGGAGCATATGAGGTGGGGGAAGAGTGGTGAAAGATGACTGGGGAGAAAACATGTGTTACTTAGGAATTTGTAGGCCAGGCTGAGGAATTTGGATTTTATTTTAACTGGGAAGGGAAACTACTCAAGAACAGCATTTAAAAATTCAAATTATCTAGGGTGGGCTTTTCTTATTTTTTTCCCGCAAAAAGAAGAAATATAAGAGCATAGATAATTTAAAAATAAATATGTCCCTATGTAATTAAGAGCTATTTATATTTGCATATACCCCTATAACAAATTTCCTTTCATTTCAAATAATTTTGCAGTTAAGGAAAAGTTTTTTAGAATCACAAAAATATAAAGAGCTTGGAACTTAATACAGTGTCCACTTGCACTGTATAGAATTCTTTAAAGAACAGTGTTATATGTTTTTAAATAATATTTTTTTCTTCCTTTAAAATGTTTGTATTAGGGAACAGACATCCCTGGAAGAGGGAGAAATTCCTTGGTTACAGTACAATGAAGTCAATGAAAGCAGCAGTGATGAGGGAAATGAGCCTGCCAATGAATTTGCACAGCCCGAAGCTTTCATGTTGGATGGTAACAATAACCTGGAGGATGACTCCAGTGTGAGTGAAGACTTAGATGTGGACTGGAGGTATATATGCTGATGTTATTAGTATGCTTAGTTGCTCGTTGAGGAGAATTCGTTCATGACTCTAAATTATGAAAATTAAATCTCTGCTAGCTAAGCAGTATTCTGATTTTTCCATTCATTAGTCTATCATTTCAAAGCTCATTTCAGATGTCACTTCTTACATGGACTCCTACTTCCTCCAAATGGCAACCTCTTTCTTTGACCTTTAGCTCCCTTGAAGCTTACCTTATATCTAGTTTTTGCATACTGGTTTTTTTTTTTTTTTTTTTTTGGTTTTGGGTTTCTGATTTTTTTTGATTTTGCTCTATATGCCCTGTTGCACTTAGCATAATCCTTTAAAAATATGTAGGTTCTTAATTATTACTACCTAAAGAATTTAAAAACCTGTAGTTGAATCAGAAGAATCATAAGAGTTTTCCTTCATTGTTCTTCCTTTTCCTTCTCTGTATGTAAAATATGGAAGATAAAATTCTACTTTCCCAGAGATGTTGAAAATATTAAATTTACTTTATGCTGACAAAGAATAGTGAGCTTCAAATAAAAGTAGCATATAAGTGAAGTGGATTATAGAATTTGTTTCATCTTATGATACAATCCTCAGCATTTAGCTATTTTGGTTCATAAAATCTTTCAGGTGTGCAGTAACCTATTGGAAGCAGCTAATTATTGAGATATAGAAGTAATATTTGTTCTGACTGATCCCTTTTGTTACTTTTTCTGGGGAAAAAAAGTGGCTTGGCATACTTACTCTCATTTCCTTCTTTGCACAAAAATACATACAATATAGACAGGGTCTCACTCTGTTGTCCAGGCTGGAGTGCAGTGGCCCGATTGTAGCTCACTGTAACCTTGAGCTCCTGGGCTCAAGCAATCCTCCCACCTCAGCCTCCTGAGTAGCTAGGACTATAGGCACACACCATCACACCTGGCTGATTTTTTAAAAAAATTTTTGTAGAGACAGGGTCTTGCTATGTTGCCCAGACTGGTCTCAAACTTCTGGCCTCAAGCAATCCTCCTACCTTAGCCTCCTGAAGTGCTGGGATTACAGGCGTGAGCCACCCTGCCTAGCCTGTATGAATATATTTTTAAGAATTTGTCTTGTTTTTCTGCTTACAGGTCCCTTATAGAAAATTTAGAACAATAAAGATAGGAAAATCTCATTCATATCCCCTGATATCTCTACATGTTTTTAGACCTTGTATTTTTAAGACCTCCTTTGTGTTTTTAGTTTTTCTTTCTGTCTGTGCCGGTTGCTTTTTTGTACTTCTCCAGATTGTTCCAGATGAAAAACTCAACGTCTCCTTGAGATTCTTCCTACCCTTTCCTGTTCTGATTCCCTGTGGGGCAGGGTGGGGGGAATCATGTGCAGAACAGACTTTTATCACTATTTGTGGAAGTGGGATTTCATCACAACCACACAATTTGTAATTTCACCTTAAACATTCCTGTTCTCCAAAACCTGTTTTCTGGCTTCTCACATACTAAGGAAAATCAGTGGCTTCACCTAGTCTCAGTCTTGCTGATCATGATGCTTCCTTCTTTTCCTCCCTCTCTCATGTCTCTCTATTACTTTCTTACTGAAACTCCTTGTTAATTCTGAAGTGTCTATCTCCATTATACAGAGTAATTCCTCAAAGTATTCAGCAAATGAAAGAATCATGTTTAGCATCATCTGTGCATATTGGGAGGCCATTATGGTTTCATATGAGAGAGATTTTTTCTGTTGTACATTTTTAAGACTTTGTAAAAATTAGTTTTTACAGCTTCATTATGAAGGTATTCCATCCTATATGTGCACCAAGATTTAATGTATTATCTACCCATTGAAACAGTACAGTGAACTGTCTTCCCCACCCCCATAAACCTTCCTCTGTACTTCTGATTATTCCTTTAGGACAGATTAATAGAGGAGATATTATTGAGATGTGGTATTTTTCAAGATTTTGATACATATTTCCAAATAATTTTCAATAAAGATTATTCCACATAAATATTTAAAAGAATAATGTAAGTCTTTATTGAATATAATTATAACTTAAATTAGAAAACCTTTACTTTAGGTTGTAATTCACTGATGATATTTTTGGATATGACTGTTTTGTTAAGGTTTTAGAGACCTCACTGATGGTCTCAAAGTTTGTGGAGCTTCAAAGTAGTTTTTTAATATGGAAAGCATTTTCACATTGATTTTAAGACAGAAGTTTTGAATTTTGCTCTTTTGAATCTAGATATGTCAGTAGCTCCTTATTTGCTTATCTGGTATTATATTAATTTATGTGGCAGCTAAAAGTTCACAAGGTGAAAATGTGGTTTCATTTTTGTATTGAAATAGCATGTTTGAAAGGAAGAGCCATGGCAAACAGCAGCAATTCTTGTCTCTAAAATCAAATTTTGGCACACATGTTTTGTTTTGTGACTACTTATAAAAAAAGTAAAGCCTTTTGGTTCCTTATTTTCGTTTAAATGAAGATGGAAAAGGTCCTCTATCAAGTTTGTTTGCTTTGATTGATGTTGTAGAAATGTAAAATATCCAGAGTGTGTCTCATATCTTCATGTGGTAGCAAGTGACACAGAGAAATCATGATTTTTGGATTTAGACAAATCCATTTATTTATTCTTTGATAAGTCCTTAACCTGTCTTCCTGTAAGAAATTAGGGTTATAATTATTAACCTAATAAGGTAGTGAGCTATCAGTTGTGTGTGAATATGACTATGACTTAATAATAGAATTTTAAAAATTATTTTGAAATAATTTTAGACTTACAGAAAAGCGTTAAAAATAGTACAAAGAATTCCCATATATCCTTCACTAAGATTCCTTCAATGTTAACATTTTGAAACCACATTTGTGTTATTCTCTCTTTCCTTTCTCTCTCTATATTTATGGTAAGGTTTTTTTTCTGACTCATGAGTAATTTGAAGGCATGAAGTGCCCCTTTCCCTGTAAATATTCTGGAATGAATTTCCTAAAACCAAGGATCTTTTCTTGGAAAATAGTAAATTTGTCAAAGTCAAGAAATTAACAGTAAGTCTATCAAAGTCAGGAAATTAGTTTTATTAATATTATGTAATCTAAAGACCTTATTCAAATGTCCATAATTGTTCCACCAATGCCTTTAGATAAATTTTTTCTGGTCTAACCTAGGACTACTCGTTGCGTTTAGTTAACATACTTCTTTAGTATTCTTTAATCTGGACATTCCCTCAGTCTTTGTTTTTCATAACTTTAACATTTTTGAAAAGCATAGGCCATTTATTAATATTTTGTAAAATGTCCCTTAGATTGTTTTTATCTGATGTTATAAATAGATTTGAATTATAAATTTTTAGCAGAAATACCTTAGAAGTGAGGTTTTGTCCTTCTCAGTACATAACAGAAGACATATGGTGTCCTGTTATCCTGTTACTGGTAATATTAATTCTGATCATTTGGTCATGGTTTTATCTTTCCGGTTTCTTTACTGTGTAGTTGCCATTTTTCCTTTTTTATAGGTAACCCTTGAATAACATGCTTTGCTGGGGTACTGACTCCATGAAGTAGAAAATTTGCATATAACTTTTGGCTTCCCAAAAACTTAACTACTAATAGCCTACTGTTGACCAGAAGCCTTACTGATACCATGAACAGTCAATTAACACATATTTTGTATGTCATATCTATTATATCCTGTATTGCTAAAGCAAGCTAGAGAAAAGAAAATGTAATTAAGAAAATCATAAGAAAGAGAAAATATATTTACTATTCATTAAGTGGATCATCATAAAGGTCTTCATCCTTATCCTCTTCATGTTGAGTAGACTGAGAAGGAGGAAGAAGAGGAAGGGTTGGTTTTGCAGTCTCCAGGGTGGCAGAGGTAGAAGAAAATCCCAGTATAAGCAGACCCACGCAGTTCAAACCCATGTTGTTTGAGGGTCAGCTGTAATCAATGGGCTTCTAGTGGGAAGATTGTTGAGACTGTAAATAACCTGTTTCTTTTCCAAACATCAAACTTGCATCCATTAGTTTTAGCATCCATTAGTGATTGTTGTCTGAAACAGTTATTACCATGGTAATTGCCAAATGCATGTTGTTAGAATGTTTAATATTAACTGATTATTCTGCAGTGGCCAAATTACAACCAGATATGCTTTGAGTGTCTAGGTTTGTTTGGCATGGAGAAGAAAAGAATTATTGAGAGAAAATTGTCTGCAACCGTTTGAAGGGGTTTTTTGTAAAGAGAAAGTGGGCATACTTTGTATTCCTGCAGCAGGCAGAACTGTAGCAATAGCATAAAAGTTATAAGTAGGAAATCTTACTTCATATAAGTTTTGTTTTGTTTTATTTCAGATTATTATGAGGGTACAAATGTTTTGGTGACATGAATTACTTTTGTACAGTTGAGTCAAAGTTATAAGTGTGTCCATCACCCGTATAGTGTGTTCATATAAGTTTTAAACTTCTAGTGGAGCTGTCCCACACTGGCACATACCACTTTAGAAAGCAGTGTATTTTCTGCATGGAGGGAATGTTTCTTTTGTTTCTTAAATGTCTACTATGGTTCCATCTCTGTGCCAGGCCCCGTTGTGCATCTACTCATTTAATTTGTTTTATGAAGAAACAGAATGTCAACTAAATAATTTTTCAAATTAATTAACTTTTTCAGTTAAATCCCTATTCAACTGATGCCAGGGCTGCTCCTTTTTGCACTACATCTCACTGCTAGATAAAGGAGTTCCAGTTTTACAAGGGTAGATGGATTCAATAATTCTTAGTAGTCAGTATTAATTGTAATTCTAAAATCTGTGGTTATATGAGAATGTCTGTTCATTTGTGCCATGTGATGTTTGCTGATTAGCAAATATTACTAAGCTATAATCTTTATAAGAATCATTTCTGTATCTCTTGGCAATAGAGTTATAATTTTAAGGATGGCACATGAGTTGAAATCAAAATTATTTTTGAACTAGCTTTTGTAACTATGGATGTTTCTGACTATGATATTCAGATTCTGATATGATATTGAAGTCAACATAAGTTTGTGTTTAGACTAATTTTTAAGCTTAGTTTTGTAGATCTTGGATTTATGAAGTGGTGGGAGTAAGTATGCAAAGTGCCCCACAGACAACTAGAAATACAGATATAGGTCAAGAGCTTCAGGGGAGTTTGAAATTATGTAGAGAATTATGAATTACTTGCAGAGAAGATAATTGAAGAAATGGTCTTGAATATAATTTCCAAGGGAGCAAGATTAGAGACAATAGGACTGAGGACATAAGTATGGTCTCCAAATTTTGAAATACTTAGTATTTCTAAGATTAGAAGAAAAGGAGTCGTCTGTGTATGTCTAGGGGTGGAGGAAGGAGGTCAGGACCAGAGTGAAACATATTTTTCTTTAAGAAGTTTACAGTTCTTTAGAAAGAAAATAATAAAAATGAGCAGTTAGGAGCTAGATATTTTTCAAGCTGTATAATAAAGGAGGTGGCCTAATTCTTAGAGGAGGAGGAGAGAGATTAATGAGAAAGGCTTGAGAAAATAAAATATTTTTAAATCCAAAGTAATTAAGCAAGCAATACAAGGTGAGAGAAGAAAAAGAGGCTTTGACTAATGACAGAATTAAAATAACAGTAGTAATTTTCTTTGTCATATACTTACCTACATTCAGATTGGAAACTAAAATAAACAGAAAGGGAAATATACGAGAAAGAATTGGGCAGGGAAAAGTACTATATTTGAGTATCCCTTATCTAAAATACTTGGGACTGGAAGTGTTTGGGATTTGGAATTTATTTGGATTTTGGAGTGTTTGCATTATACTTCCAGCAGACCATCCCAAATCCAAAAATCCAAAATCTGAAATACTCCAATGAGCATTTCCTTTGAGTGTCATGTTGGCATGAAAAAAGTTTCAGATTTTGGAGTATTTTGGATTTTGGATTATTGGATTTGGAATGCTCAACTTGTACCTTTAAGCAGTTTCTGGAGTTAGCAGCAGAATCTCCAAAGAGAATTTTCCTACAGATTTTGTGCAGTGAGTGTGGTAGCCTGTTGGGTGAGGTGGTAGCATCTTAACTACTTATGCCTTGCACTTAACTTCTCTGTTGGATTCTTCCTGTCCCCTCACCCCACAAGCTTGATGTTAAAATATTCTCAGGTTTTCTGCTCTCAGTGTATTTATTGGCTTGTCCAGAATGCTAATATAATTATGTCCTCAGCATAAGATTTCCCAAGTCATCATGTGGGTTTTACTTTTTTATCTTTTTCCCAGCCTATTTGATGGCTTTGCAGATGGACTAGGAGTTGCTGAAGCTATTTCTTATGTGGATCCTCAGTTCCTCACCTACATGGCACTAGAAGAACGCTTAGCCCAGGCTATGGAGGTATGTTAGTAACTGTGATATCCATATATTTGTTGATGGGATGAAAAATGATAAAAGGTTAATAAAGGTTTAAAGGATTCTTTTAAACTTTTAAAAAGTGAACTCTTCTCATCAGTTTAATAATACTTGCTGAATAGTGATTGTCACCAATATGTGTATATAAATTATACTTGATGTCCTGCCAATTTGCCTCAAAATTTTTTCTCAGTTTTTACTGCAGAATAGAAAATATTTTCCTCACATTTAGAAAATACACTTTCTTCCTCTATTGAAATATGTGTGAGAGTCTGAATAGTTTATACATACATACATGTACAGGTTATTTGTGAAATGAAATTGAAGCTCTCTAAGGATATATTACCAATCACTTCCTTTCTTTGCTCTCATGGCTCCTAAATACTGTCTTTCTGCCTAATACAGTTCGGAAATTTGTTCCCTCTCACCCCTACACATGTGCACATGCTGTAATAAATGTGGTACATTTTGCTGCCTAGGTGTCTCTTGTCTTCGTTATTTGACTGAAATGGAAAAACTTGTTCTTAAATGCATTTGTCTAAGGTCAAAAGCCCAAGTGTTGTCAAGTTTGAGAACTACCACTATGCTGGTGGATTTCATTATAAGATGTCTTTCTTTAAATCCCTATTTCAAAGTGATTTCCAAAGTAGAGGAACAGTAATAACTGGTAAGTGAGCCAAACGTGAGAGAATAGAAATTAATAAGAAAGAACTTTCAGGAGCATTATAATACTTTATCTCTAAATTTTCTGATATTAGATTGTATAGTTTGGATTGATAAATTAGATAGTAGATAGAGAATTAGATACCTGTCTATCTATACACACACACACACATACTTGCACACAAACACAGTTACATTGGCTCTGCTTTGGCATCACTTATTTTACATATGTAATCTTCCATGGAGATCATTGCTTTCAATTATTCTTTATACTATATATTTTTCTCAAAATGACCATAGCAGTAATACTGTATAGTATTTCTAGGAAAAAAGTCAGAACATCATGAGATGGGATATACTTAGGACTTTTACTAGATTATTTACCTTGCCTTGCCAAATTCTGATACATACAAAATAATGATACGGCATGATAATTTGCATCAGAAATGTAATATGTAAAGATAAAGGATCACTAACCTCCTTGAGCTAAATATGTTTTGAGTGACCACAATGGAGTACATTGATTCTAGGGTTTGGTTTCACAGTATTTAAACCATCTTTGATTGTTATGTTAGTGGTTTATGATTTCCTACAATATGAAGAAGTGTTGAGAAGAAAATAAGTTTTATTAATTACTAGTAGGAAATGTGACATTTGATTGACATCTTAAAAGAAGAGCCAGAGAGATTGGTCATGGGAGGCAATGGTAGGTAAAGGCACTGGCAGAGTGAACAAAGACAAGAGGCAAGCAAGAGGATAGTATGTATGTCCAGGGAATTTACCGTCCTATACATTGCTGCCTTCTGCTAACACTGCCACTTTTAAAGTTATTCTTACCTGTCTGTCCTTCTGCCTCTGATTAATGGCTTTAAGCATCTCCCTTTCTCCATAGTTTCACAGCTTCCTCACATTTTAGTGCTCTGCTTTATTTTATTTGAATTTGATTGAGACGTTCTACCCCTAGAGAATTGATATATTTTCATCTTCCTATCACTTTCCAGAAATCTGTTTTTCCATGTCTAGTATGCATTTATTTAATCATTTAAAAACAATGCAACTGAAATAAATTATAATTTATGATTTTCCTTTTAGATTTAACACTAACATTCTGTAAATGAAACAAAAACAATAAAACGAATTGCCTGCCTTTATTTGTTTCTCAAGCAGCCCTGTCCCTTTTTGGAAGTAGTTTTTGTTTATTATTTTTCTAGTACTAGACTGATCTTTTTCTTTTTTTCGAGTAGTGGCTTTTGGTGCATATATTGGCAGTATACATTTGTCTCATATAATATTTGTGTTTCAAATATGAGTAAGGACAAGGGTACATTATTGAACACCTTTAACTTTTTGAAATAATGGTATTAAAGCTTTCTGGTTTTCAAAACAAATTTTGAAAAAATGTTTATCCCTTTACACTTATTTATATTGACATCTAAAATTTCTTTAGCATAAATTTAGTAATATTGTTTACCTTATGCTTCTTTGCAAGAAGAATGTTTAAAAATTTTAATGTAAAGAAATTAGTTTAAATTGAGTTACAGTTAATAGTATCCAATTGATCAAAGATAAACTATTATAAATTTTGATTAAGTATTTAAACATAAAAGTTTACTAGAGATGCATCTCTTAATGAGAGAGAGGCTTTTTTCCCTTCCCAATTTCTTTGAATTTTATTTATACCTAGAGATACATTTCAGCATAAATTTTATTTCTGTTCTTCATTTTTTTGAATGTAAGCTTGAAAAATTTTGTTCACATAAGTAAATTGATACAGTAAAAGGAGTTTATCATAGCATTATCACTCAGTTCTTCTGAGATGTTTGCAAGAAATCACATCAACTTAAGTTGTTTAAACCCTCCTTCAATTTCTTTGAAATCAAAGGATTGGAAGCCACTTAAAAAGATTTTTTATTCAGTCATTAGAGTTCACTTTGACCCCAGTACTTCAGATTGCCTTTCTGAGTGGCTAATAAGTACACTTTTATTTATAAAGTGGGAGAAAGGGGAGTATAAAAGAAATGTAGGAACAGAGAACCAGCATAATACTTTGACTGCTGGTGCATTCTTATGTAGATCAATGTGAGGAAAGATTACTTAAGAAAGTTAACTGAAATTGATTCCCTTGAGATTATCTGTACCCATGGACCCTTTGGAAAGTCTTTACAAACTCATAAGAGCACCTCATATATACTGAGATATAAGCACTAGGGAAGTTAATAACATGGAAGTTAAGACCCTGGGTTTTTGTGTTAGATAGGCTGTATGTGACCCTGGATAATTCACTAACCTGTCTAAGCTTCAAGTTGCTTATTTACAAAATGAGAAATAAAATCTGTCTCATAGGTTACTGTAAAACTGTGTAAAAACACTTAGCAAAATTTCTGATATAGAGGTAAGCTTTCAGTAAACTATATATTCATAGACATATCCAAATTGGCAGTCAGCCAATTGGTATTCATCCAACAAATCTGAATTCAGTTGTGATGATTCAAAATCAGTTTTAAATCATTCATTATAAATCATTCACTATAAAACTTAATTCTTTAAAAACTAAATTATATTTTATTCTTTAGAAACTAAATTTTGTGTTGGCAAAGGATTATACTACTTTAAACCTAGATGTATTCCAGGTTGGGTTATTTAGGCTATTTAGTTGTCTTTCTAGTTAGTTGCACTAACTTTTGAAAATATATTGTACTGCCTAAAGATATAGACAGATTTTTGTATTTTAATACATTTTCATAAGAGTGGCTATAAAATGGTCTCTTTTGCTCTTGTTGCTTATAAGTGATCCTAGATCATCCTAAGTATGTCAGCATCAAGGCAATAAATTATTTTTATGTATATGCAATTTCTGGTGTTTATTAGCACTGCAGATGTGCAGGTAATCATCAAAAAGGAATCATGAACCTATTGAAACAAACATGTATCAAAGCATAGTTAGCCTGTAATAACCTTCCCAAATGAAAGTCACTATAAATGTTTCCCTTTTTTCTGTTTATGTGTAGCACAGATGAGTTCTCACAAGCAGGTTCTATCTTAGTAGTACATAGAAAATTAGGGGAGATTCATGATTGTAGTTATGTGAGAATGAAAGGGATAGATAGCAGTATCTTGCCTTCCATTTCCTATATCCTGATAAGAAAATTTAATATAAAGAATTATTAACTAAAACAAGGAAATAGAGTAACAAGAGATTGGCTAGTAGGAAATAAAGTTAATTCTAAAGAATACAGGACAAGCACATATAAGGAATAGCCACCACCTGTCAGGCTAAGCTAGAATACTCAAGGAAGAGTCTCCAGTCTACCCCAGGGTTGAGATCTAGACCTTGATGGAAATGGTGCAACTGTGGCTCTCACTGTATGGCACAGAAGTCACTGTGGTGCTGTGCTGGTAGAACTTGCTGGAAATCAGCCCTCCAGGGTGCTGGGGAAAGCTATTCATGAGGAGGTGTTTAACTGGAAGCATTCTGCTGCAGGACTCTAAGTGCATGCTGGGGGAAGCTGCTGGTTACTGAGTGCTGCTGGCCCACATGCTTTAGAAGAGCTGGCTGCTGGAGAAGCTATGCACACCACGAGAGTCTGGTGCCAGAGAAAGCCACGAAAGTCACAGAAACCTGTCAAACACTGGGATCTGAAGCAAAGCCCTTTGCTCCTGCAGTGTCTCCTCAGCATCTTCTCTGAACAAAGCTCAGTATCATGCCAGTTGCTAGAAGGGAGAATATTTAAATAGCCCAGATTTTCACACAGCTGACAAAAATAGTGAATTTGGATTTGAGGAGCAATAATTCCAACTGGAATAGTCCATCCCTTTGATGACTTGGCTTCTGTATACACCTTTCTGTGCACATTTGAACTTCCATCCAACAATACAACCATATTTCTACCTAACAAGATACAGCTGTTCTTACAAATGAAGAGGTTTCCACCCTTTCCCCAGATTGAGCAGATATATAGTCCCAACAGTCACTGTATTCATCACTAGCTCTGCTAATCACTGCACAGATTCAGTCATAGTCATGCAGAATATTCTCTTATATAAAGACTAAATTGTAGTTAACATCCAACAACTGGTATATGAAATAGAAATGGGAAGGAGAAAGAAAAATATATTAGGTTATTAAGTATGAAATGTCCAATTTCCTTAAGTACTAAGTTTGACAGTTCATATCTCTGGTATTTCACTTTGACACTTCTTATTTTATGTTTATTCTGAAGGTACATCTGCAGTCTTTCAAATGCATGTTTTGGCTTATTATCTTTCAAAATTTTTTTAGAGCAATTTTTATGAAACTGTCAATAAGTCAAAAATTCATATTATTTTCAAATGTGATTTCTGTCATGAAACCAATGCAGTGCAGACAGCTCAAAATAACCAACAAGGTGTTTGGGAAAGATGTGGCTAATGAATGCACAGTACGTTGATGGTTTAAGAAGTTAGGTTCTGGTGATTTTAATCTTGAAAATGAGCCATGTGGTCAACCTGAGGTGGATAATAATGAGCTGAAAGCTATAGTGGAAGCAAATCCATGTCAACCCACACATAAATTAGCAGGGCTTGACATTACTGTTCCAACAATATTGGACCATTTGAAACAAATGGGCAAGGTAAAAAAGCTGGATGGGTGGATTCCACATGAATTAAGTGTCAGAAAAGAAATCATCTTGAACCTTGCCTTTGCTATCACAACATAAAGGTGAACCATTTCTACACCATATTGTTACGTGTGATGAAAATGTATTCTTTTTGATAATCGCAAGTGTTTGGCACAATGGTTGGATAAAGATGAAGTGCCAAAACACAGTCCAAAACCAAATATTCATCAAAAAAAGCTGATGATGTCAGTTTGGTGGTCCAGTGCTGGTATTATCCACTACAGCTTCATGAAACCTGGTCAGTCAATTACAGCAGATGTCTACTGCAACCTGTTGGATGAAATGATGAGGATGCCTGCGATTAAGCAGCTGAGATTAGTCAATAGAGTCAGGCCAATGCTCTTGCAAGACAGCACTCAACCATATGTCGCACAGTGCTGCTCAAACTACAGCGGCTGGACTTCAAAAACTGCTGTCATCCACCATATTCACCAGACCTTGCAACAACTAACTACCACTTCTTATAGGCTTTGGACCACTTCTTGCAAGGAAAAATATTCAAGTCTCAACAGGCTGTGGAAAACGCCTTTCACAATTTCATTGACACTAGCACTCCAAGGCTTCTTCTCCACCAGCATAAACAAGCTACCATTAAGGTGGCAAAACTGTGTTGATAGTTAAGGCGCATAATTCGATTAATTGTACTGTTTGTTGTTTGAGATATAATAAACTGCACTTTTGATTCGAAATCAGACATTTTATATTCAATGACCTAATATATTTGTCAGAAGTACTTTTGAAGGTTTTTGGTTTTTTTCACCTGCATGTAATAAAGAAGGTGGGTTTGGAGATCACTGCAAAGGCAGATTGGTTACCCTGTGACTCCATTTACGTTAAAATTTTTAAACATTCTTCTTGCAAAGAAGTATAAGGTAAACAATACTACCCATTTTCTTCTCTCCTCAGCCCCTGGCAACCACCATTCTACTTTCTGTCTTTGTGAATTTGACTAGATACCTAATATAAGTGGTATACAGTATTTATTCTGCTGTGACTCACTTATCTCACTTAATTTGGTGTCTTTTTTTAAATTTCAAAATATTACGGGGGCACAAACGTTTTTTGGTTATGTGGATCGCTTTTGTTGTGCTTGAGTTAGGGTTGTAAGTGTGCCCATTACGCAGGGTTCATTGTACCCATTTGGTAGGTTTTCGCCCATCCCCTCCACATCTTCCTTCCTGCTTGATTTCCACTGACTTTTACTTCCCTCTGTGCACATGTGTGCTCATCAGTTAGTTCCAATGTAATAGCAAGTACACATGGTGTTTGCTTTTCATTTTTTTTTGTTTCCAAATATACAGGGGGTGCAAATGTTTTGGGTTATATGGATCAATTTTGTTATGCTTGAGTCAGGGTTTTAAGTGTGCACATCACCCAGATAGTGTTCATTGTACCTGTTAGGTAGGTTTTTACCCATCCTTTCCTCCCGCTTCCCCCTGCTTGATGTTCACGGGGTTTTACTTCTCTCAGTGCACGTGTGTACTCATCTGTTAGCTCCAGTTTAATAGCGAGTACAAGTTGTGTTTGTTTTTCCATTCTTTAGGTACTTCACTTAGGATAATGTTCTCCAGTTCCATCCAAATTGTTGCAAAAGGCCTTAATTCGTCCTTCTTCATGGCTGAGTAGTATTCGATAGTATACATATATCATATTTTGTTAACCCACTCATTGATGAGCACTTGGGTTAATGCCACATCTTGACAGTTGTGAGTTGTGCTGCAATAAACACTGGTGTGTAAGTGTCTTTTTGATAAGATGACTTTTTTTCCTTTGGATAAATACCCAGTAGTGGGATTGCTAGATTAAATGGTAGCTCTACTTTTAGTTCTTTGAGAAACCTCCCTACTGTTTTCCATAGAGGCTGTACTAACTTGCAGTCCTACCGACAGTGTGTAAGGGTTCCTTTCTCTCCAGCATCTATTGTATTTGGACTTTTTAATAAAAGCCATTCTAACTGGGGTAAGGTGGTATCTCACTGTAGTTTTAATTTGCATTTCTGTGATGATTAGTGATGTTGAGCATTTTTTCATGTTTATTTGCTAATTTATCTTTTGAAAAGCTTCTCTTCGTGTCTTTTGCCTACTTCTTAATGGCGTTATTTTTTTTTTCTTGTTGATTTGCTTGAGTTCCTTGTAAATTCTGGTTATTAGTCGTTTATTGGATATATAGCTTGTGAATATTTTCTCCCATTCTGTAGGTTGTCTCATTTCTCTATTGATTATTTCCTTAGCTGTGCAGAAACCTTTTAATCATATTCCGTTTATTTATTTTTGTTGTTGCTTTGATTGCCATTGGGGTTTTAGTCATAAATTCTTTGCCTAGGCCGATATCTAGAAGAGTTTTTCCAACATTTCCTTCTAGCATTCCTATGGTTTCATGTCTTACATTTAAGACTGTTATCCATCTTGAATTATTTTTTTGTAAGTGGTCAGAGACATGGATCCTGTTTCATTCTTCTGCATGTGGCTATCCAGTATCCCCAGCACCATTTATTGAATAGGGCTTCTTTTTTCAGTATATATTTTTGTCTGCTTTGTCAAAGATCAGTTGGCTGTATGTGGATGTTTGTCTATCTAGGTTCTCTGTTTTGTTCCTTGGGCTATGTCTCTATTTTTGTGCCAGTACCATGCTATTTTGATTACTACAGTCTTGTAGTGTGGTTTGAGTCTGGTAATGTGATGCCTCCAGATTTGTTCTCTTTGTTTATGATTGTTTTGGCTATTCAAACTCTTTTCTGGTTCCAAATGAAGTGTAGAATTATTTTTTCTAGATCTGTTAAATATTACTTTGGTATTTTGATAGGGACTGCACTGGATCTATAAATCACTTTGGGTAGTGGATATTTTAATAACTGTTGATTCTACTGATTCATAAACATGATGTTTTTCCATTTTTTTGTGTCATCTCTAATTTCTTTTCCTAGTGTTTCATAGTTCTCTTTGTAGAGATCTTTCACCTCCTTGGTTAATTATATTGCTAGGTATTTTATTTTGTTTGTCACTATCATGAATGGTATTGAGTCTTCGATTTGATGCTTGGCTTGACTGTTATTGGTGTATAGGAATGCTACTGATACGTGTACATTGATTTTGTAACCTGAGACTTTGCTAAATTTATTTATCAATTCCAGGAGACTCTTGGTGGATTCTATAGTTTTGCTTCCTCTTTTCCAGTTTGGATACCCTTTATTTCTTTTTCTGGCCTGATTGTTCTGGTAGGACTTCCAGCACTATGTTGAATAGAAGTGGTGACAGCGGGCATCCTTGTCTTGTTTCGGTTCTTAGTGGGAACGCTTTCAACTTTTCCCCATTCAGTGTGATGCTGGCTGTGGGTTTGTTGTATATGGCTTTAATAATTTTGAGATATGTTCCTTCTATGTCTAGTTTGTTGAGGGTTTTTTTATCATGAAAGGGTACTGGATTTTGTCAAAAGTTTTTTCTGCATCTGTTGAGATGATCATATGATCTTTGTTTTTGCTTCTGTTTATGTGGTGAATCACGTTTATTGATTTTTGTATGTTGAACCATCCTTACATCTTGGGATGAAGCCCACTTAGTTGTGGCGGATTATTTATTTGATAATCTGTTGGATTTGGTTTGCTTCCATTTTATTTACTTATTGATTTTATTTTTAAATTTCATAATATTATGGGGGTACAAACATTTTGGTTACATATACTGCCTTTGCGCCGCCGAAGCCAGAGCCCATCCCCCAGACAGTGTGCTCCCCACCCATTAGTTCTGAATTTACCCATCCCCTTCTCACCCTTCCTACCTGCCCTGCACCCGATGAATAGTACTTCCATGTGTGCACCTAAGTGTTGATCAGTTAGTACTAATTTGATGGTGAGTACATGTGGTGCTTGTTTTTCCATTCTTGTGATATTTCACTTCGAAGAATACGCACTAGCTCAGTAGCTCCATCCAGGATGATACAGGAGGTGCTAGTTCACCATTGTTTTCCATGGTTGAGTAGTACTCCATGGTATACATATACCACATTTTATTAATCCACTCATGTATTGATGGGCACTTGGGATGTTGCCACATCTTTGCAATTGTGAATTGTGCTGCTATAAACATTTGAGTGCTGATGTCTTTATTATAGAATGGCTTTTTTTCCTTTGGGTAAATGCCTAGTAGTGGGATTGCTTTATCAAATAGTAGTTCTGTTTTTAGCTCTTTGAGGTATCTCCTTATTTTTTTCCATAGAGCTTGTACTAATAGGCAGTCCCACCAGCAGTGTATGAGTGTTTCTATCTCTCCACATCCATGCCAGCATTTGTTGTTTTGAGAATTTTTGACAAAAGCCATCCTCACTGAAGTTAATGATATCTCATTTTGGTTTTGATTTGCATTTCCCTGATGATTAGAGATATTGAGCAATTTTTTAAATGTTTGCTGGCCATTATTCTGTCTTCCTTTGCAAAGTTTCTGTTCATGTCCTTTGCCCACTTTTTAATGGGTTGTTTGATTTTTTTCTTGTTGATTTTCCTAAATTCTGTATAGATTCTTGTTATTGGCCCTTTATTGAATGTGTAGCATGCAAATATTTTCTCCCATTCTGTAGGTGTTCTGTTAGCTCTAATGATAGTTCCCTTGGCTGTGCAGAAGCTTTTTAATTTGATCAAGTCCCATGTATTTATTTTTGTTGCTGCTGTGATTGCTTTGGGAGTCTTCTTCATAAGTTCTTTCCCTAGGCCAATGTCTGTAAGAGTTTTCACAACATTTTCTTCTAGAATTCTTATGGTTTCATGTCTCAGGTTTAAGTCTGTTATCCATCATGAGTTGATTTTTGTGAGAGGTGAGAGGTGTGGATCCAGTTTCAATCCAGTTTCAATGTGGATAGCATGTGGCTATCCAATTTTCCCAGTACCATTTATGGAATAGGGATTTTTTTCCCCCAATGTATATTTTTGTCTGCTTTGTCAAAGATTAGCTGACATTATGAGGATGGTTTTATATCTCTGTTGTCAGTCCTGTTCCAAAGTTCTATATCTCTGTTCTTGTGCCAGTACCGTGCTTTTTTGGTCATTATAGCCTTGTAGTATATCATGAAGTCTGGTAGATTGAAGCCTCCCAATTTGTTCTTTTTGCTTAAGATTGCTTTGGCTGTATGGAGTCTTCTCTGGTTCCGTACGAAGTATAGAATTTTGTTTTCTAGATCTTTGAAAAATGATGTTGGTATTTTGATACAGATATCATTGATTCTGTAGATCACTTTAGGTAGTATAGACATTTTAACAATATTGATTCTGCTGATCCATGATCATGGTAGGGTTTTCCATGTGTTTACATCGTCTGTAATTTCTTTTCTCAGTGTTTTGTAGTTCTCCCTATATAGGTATCTCACCTGCTTCATTAAATATATTCCAAAATATTTAATTTTCTTTGATGCACCTAAAAGGTGTTGCATCTTTGATTTGATACTTGGCTTGACTGTTATTGGCATATACGAAAGCTACCGATTTGTGTGCATTGATTTTGAATCCTGAGACTTTGCTGAATTCCTTTATTAATTCCAGGAGTGTCTTGGTTGAATCTTTCAGGTTATCTAGATATAATATCATATCATCAGGAGCGAGTGAAAGTTTGACCTCTTCTGACCCCATTTGGATCTACCCTTGATTCCCTGTTCTTATCTGATTATTCTACCAAGGACTTCCAGCACTGTGTTGAACAGAAGTGGAGATAGTGGACAACCTTGTCTAGTTCCAGTTCTAAAGGGGAATGCTTTCAATTTTTCCCCTTTCACTATGATGTTGGCTGTGGGTTTATTGTGTGTGGCTTTAATAATTTTGAGGTATGACCCATCTATGCCTATTTTGTTAAGAGTTTTTATCATAAAAGTGTGCTGAATTTTGTCAGATACTTTTTCTGTTTCTATTGAGAGGCTTATATGGTCTTTGTTCTTGCTTTCTATTTATATGATAGGTTACATTTATAGATTTGTGTATGTTGAACCATCCTTGCATCGCTAGATTGAAGCTTACCTGGTCATGATGAATTATTTTTTTGATATGCAGTTGAATTCGGTGTGCTAAGATTTTATTGAGGATTTTTGCATCTGTATTCATAAGGGATATTGGTCTGTAGTCTTCATTTTTTGTGGTGTCCTTTCCTCCCTTTGATACAAGGTGATACTGGCTTCACAGAATGAGTTGGGGAGGATTCCCTCCTTCTTGATGTTATGGAGTAATTTCTGCAGTATGGGTACCAGCTCTTCTTTGTAGGTCCAGGAAAATTTGGCTGTGAATCCATTTGGCCTCATGATTTTTTTTGTGTTGGAAGTTTTTTTATTACTACTTTAATCTCATTACTCATTATTGGTCTGTTCACAAGGTCTGTTTCTTCCTGATTGTGTTGTGGGAGGTTGTGTGTGTCCAGGAATTTGTCCATTTCCTCTACATTTTTGAGTTTATGTGTTTAGAAATTTTCATAGTATTCACAGATGATATTCTGTATTTCTGTGGTATCAGTTGTAATATCTCCTTTTTCATTTCTGATTGAGTTTATTTGGGTCCTTTTTCTTCTATTCCTGGTTAATCTAGCAAGAGGAATATTAATTTTATTTATCTTTTCAAGAATCCAACTTTTGTTTCATTGCTCCTTTGTATTGTTTTTTGTTTTCTGTTTTGTTTAGTTCTGCCCTGACCTTGAGTATTTCTTTTTTCTACTGGCTTTGGGTTTGATTTGGTCTTCCTTTTCTAGTTCCTTGAGATGTGTCATTAGATTGTTGATTTGTGATCTTCTGTCTTGTTGATGTAGGCATTTAAGAATATGAATTTTCCCCTTAGGACTGCTTTTGCTTTGTCCCATAGATTTTTGATAGCTTGTGTCACCTTTGTTGTTCAGTGCAAGGAATCTCTTGATTTCAATCTTAATTTCATTATTGACCCAATAATTGTTCAGGAGCAGGTTGTTTAATTTCCATGACTTTGTATAGAATTGAGCATTTCTCTTGAAGTTGATGTCTGCTTTCATTTCACTGTGGTTTGTGAACATGTTGAGACATGTTTTGTGACCTGAGATGTGATCAGTCTTAGAGAACGTTCCATGTGCTGGTGAAAAGAATATATATTCAGTAGTTTTTGGGTAAAATGTTCTATATGTCTGTTAGGCCCAGTTGTTCTGGAGTCCTGTGTAAGGCCAGTGTTTCTGTATTCATTTTCTGCTTCTGTAATCTGTCCAGTTCTGTCAGTGGAGTGGTGAAGTCCCTGGCAATTATGATGCTGCTATTTATCTCTTTTGCTTAGATGTAGTCAGGTTTGCTTTATGAATCTGGGCACTTCGGTGTTAGGTGCATAAATATTTAGGATTGTTACGTCTTCTTGGTGAATTGCTCCCCTTACCACTATATAATGACTATCTTTGCCTTTCTTTACTGGTTTTGGTTTGAAGTCAATTTTATCTCATATGAGAATGGCTACACCTGCTTTCTTTTGGTTTCAATTTGCATGAAATATTTTTTTCCATCCCTTCACCTTGAGTCTGCATGAGTCCTTACATGTTAGATGTGTTTCTTGTAGGGAGCAGATAGTTGGGTTTTATATTTTCATCCATTCAGCCAGCCTGTGCCTCTTGAGTGGGGCATTCAGAACGTTCATGTTAATTGATAGGACTGATATGTGGGGTGCTTGTCTGTTCATCCTGTGCGTAGTACCTTATTGCTTTGTTTTACCTGTTGTGCTATTGTTTTATATGAGCTCTCAGCTTTTATAAGAGCTCTGCCAGTTGTATTGTGAGTTTTCTCTTTAAAGGGGCAATTATGTGCTGTGAGTTTATTTCTTTTACTTTCTGTTCAGTAGTTTATCTTTCTCTGTTAGCTAGTTTATTAGCAAGGCCACCTTTCGGTCTGAGCACCCATTAGTCCTCTGCAGGTCTTTAAGAGGAAAGGTTTGAGCATTTCTCTCTGTGGAAGTCCCAGTGTGGTATATGCACCAACTGGGGGGAAGCAGCAGCTCCTAAGAGCCCCTAGCTCAATCATGTCTCTCCACAGCCACAGGCGGGGCATGGGGAGGGGAAAAAAGAGTCTGGATAGATGAAAGCTAGCACCCTGGTCGTCTCTGTCTCTCTCTGGAAGACAGCCTGCCTGGAATGTCTAGGCTCTGCGGTCATGCAGATCCCCCGAACTGCCTGCCCCTGTGGCTCCCACAGTCTGGGCCAGAGTTAGGAAATGTTTGTGTGGGAATGAGCAAGATGAAAACAGAGGGGCTGAAGCCCCCTGGGGAGGACAAAGGCACACAGTGGGTTGAGAAGTAATATGGTGCCTGCTGTCTTGGCTTGGGTCTGTGGTGAGGGAAGTGTCTTAAGGGGGCTGGCAGGATGGTGGTTTGTTCTCAGGAAGCTCCCAGTTCACTGGCAGTAGCAGCATTTGGGCTCATGAGGGTAGAAAGGCTCTCTAGCAGCTCGGGAGCCTGCTGACTACCAGAGATGTGAGGGAGAAACAAACTGCTCCACCTACCCTTTTCCCTGACCCTGAGCCTCTCAGAGGTTGTCCTCTGCCCATATCTTGTTCCTTCTTGTTCTGCTCTGCAGATTCTTCCTGTGGAATCTCTTGTAGGTTCTGGCACTTTCCCCTCAGAATTACACCCACTCTACAGTTGTTTGTTTGTTCTTTTTCATCTAAAACTTTTTCTTCTTTCGAGACAGTCTGGCAGCTGGTGTCTCTGGTCAGCCATCTTCAAATTGGTCCTAATGTTATATGTTCAAGATTCATCCATGTTGTAGCAGGTTTTAGAATTTCTTTCCTTTGCAGAGCTGAATAATATACTACATTTTGTTTATCCATTCATCCATCAACGAACACTTGGTTTGCTACTATCTTTTGGCTCTTGTGAATAAAATGGATGTACAGACATCTGTTTGAGTCCCTGCTTTCAATTCTTTTGGGTACATACTCAGAAGCAGAATTTTTGGATTACGTGATAATTCTATTTTGTAATTTTTTAAAGAATTGCCATTGTGTTTTCCATAGCAGTTCCACCATCTTGCATTTCCACCAGGAGGGATGCCTGTTTTAATAGTTATCAAATATTTCAGCTTTTTTGTCCCTACAAAGAAATATTAAACAGATTAGTGCTAAGGTCTTTCATAGCTTTGTGATCTTATGATTCTGTCATAAGGATATAATACTAAGTAGTTATTAAACTGTATAATACTAATTATTTGAGTACAATACCAGTTCCGAAGGAAGAACTAGTATAATCTAAAACAATTGACGTAGGCTTCATGGAAGAGACAGGATTTACCCAGTTCCTGAGGAACTGATAGGACTTATAAACAGAAAGCATCAGGCAGAGCAAGCAGCATGTGCACCAAGAGAATGTAATCGTACAAGTGGCAGGCAGAAAGACAAAAGTCTCACCTGCCGTTCTAATCTAATTGAAGCCAGAAAGGATGAGGGTGACTCACACTAGATGGTCATATGATCTGATGTTCTTACTATCCTCATTAGAGCAGTAACTTTATACAGGCATTTGAACCCCTAATGAAGTTCCTAACCAAAATAACCTAGTAATACTTGTGAACTGGTAATGTGAACGTGCTAATAAGTCTGTGCCAGTCATAGACATAGCCATTCAGGAGTGCAGTATTTGCTTCTATTCCTTGAACATTTAGTAACCTCAGCCATGTTTTATTTTAACGAAGTGAGCTTATCTCAAATGTTTACTTTCTTGTATATTATTGATCCCACATGGGAACTCATAGTTGGAAGAGTTAACCACTCCTCAGAAAATACAAATATGATGGGCAAGTAGATAATTATTGAGGCAAGATAGATTTTTGTTTTACTTGAGAAAAGTTGGGCTGTGTGTGTATGTGTGTTTGACGTTTTGGTTTGATGGTGATTGTGGCTATTCTTTGGAAAGGGCAAAAGGAGCAAGGGACCGAATGAAACAAACAGGAAGAGAATAATGGTGATATAACTTTAGCAAATACTTTAAGAAGTAGTTTTCTATGACTGTTTCAAAGTTTTTTATAACAAAGAACTGTAACTTTTCTTTTTCAGACTGCCCTGGCACATTTAGAGTCTCTCGCAGTAGATGTTGAGGTGGCCAATCCACCAGCCAGCAAGGAAAGCATTGATGGTCTTCCAGAGACCCTTGTTCTTGAAGATCACACTGGTACGGGCAAAGCTGATCTCAGATGTTAAAGGACATGTTGCATATTTACGTATATTATCAATGTACATAGAAGATGAAGTACTTGACTGTCAGAAACTTCTGTTAGATTTTCTATAGAAACCTGATGCTGACAAACTTTCAATTAGTAGAAAAGTATTTGAATTTATCAAGTGATAGGCTGAGACAAATGTTCCCCAGCCAACTTTCCTACAAAAGCAGCATTCATTAAATTCCAAATTGGCATGTATTAGACAGAAACATATTTGCCAATTAATTGATCAAAGTCTGGTTCTTTTTGTCTTTCATAGATATCCATGAGTGTAATATGTTGAGTTTTATTTTTTTAAAAATTGAACTGTATGTGATTGATATATCTAAATTACTTGTTGATTTCAGCCATTGGTCAGGAGCAGTGCTGTCCGATCTGTTGCAGTGAATATATTAAGGATGATATAGCAACAGAGTTGCCCTGTCATCATTTCTTTCACAAACCTTGCGTCTCAATTTGGCTACAAAAGGTGAGTTTTAGAATCACTCTTTTTAAAATTAATACTTCAGTAGTTTGTCCTACAAGTTAATAATAGTAGTGTCTTTTAAGCCTATTTTAATTCAGCTATATCTGTGTAGCACTTTTCAGTACAGTGTGAAAAACCACCTGCCTTTAATGACTGTGGATGAGGGATAATATGAAACTATTTTACTTTATTAACATTGCCTAAAAAACAACATAGACAACAGTAACATATTTTTAATCATCTTAGGAATTGATTAAATATCTAAAAAAATGATTTGAAAATAAAGCCAATTAGAACTTTAATTATAATGCTGAAATTTGGTGTTTGCAAAAGTATCTCAAGCAAAGAAGCCTGTTACACGAATGTACTGTAACTGTATACAGTATACAAGTATTCCACTAATATGGGTTGATGTTTCTGAAAATGTGTATGAGAAATATTTAATAACCTGCTTAGTAGCTCCTATTCTAATTTTCATATGTTCTTTAAATATTTACCCAGTAAATTTAAGTATATTTGAGTTACTTAAATAAAAGAAAGTGTTTTACTTAAACCTGCTCTGTGAACTCTATTTTCGCATAAAGGATGTTTACCATCCTGCTCAGTAGGAATTCCCAGATCACTTTCTCAGCTTATTTACTCATGGATATAGCACTCTCTCTTCTCTGTAACTATTCCCTTTCTTTTCCCCTCCCTTTTTTGCTCCCCTTTCCTTCCTCCCTTCTCTTCTTCCCATTTTCTTTCTTTGCTGTTCCTCTCCTGCTATTACTTCATCCTTCTCTAAACTCTTTTTAAAATCTTTGAAATCCAGTGTAGAAATGTTGACTATTTCTTTATGAAATCAAATATATCATTTCGTTATTAATGTTGGCTTCTATTTTATGTCTGTATGCATATTCAATTTGTATTTTAGTTTTTTATTCTACATTTTTTTTTAAGGCTGGTCAAGTAGTTTATTCTACTTTTATAAAACATTACTTGAATATTTTTTCATTTACTATAGTCTTTTATTTCCGTACTTCTCCTCAGTTCCCTTTCTTCCTCACTACTCCTCTTGCCACCCGCCCCTCCCCCCCCATGACCAGTGTTTCCATCCAGGAGTATATATAGCCACACTTTTTCTCAATTGCTTAAACCCTTATACTTTTGAGGGTTTTTTAAATTATTTTTCATAGGACTATGCTATTTTTTTCTGTATTTTTTCATACCTTATTCTTGGGCAATTTTTTTTTTTTTTCTATTTGAGCTTGAAATTATTTTATTTATTTGCTTCTCTCCCAAAAAAGAATTCATTTTAGGATTCTAATTGTGATTACATTAAATTTGCCCATAATTTTTAGAGGATTGCTCTAGAATATTTTTAGAGTTAGACTGGTGGAATACATAAAAACATTTTTGTAATATTATGCTCATTTGAGTCAAAGTCAAAAGTTGTGTAATTGGTTACTGCTGGATTTTTTTGCCTTTAACTTTATATCATTTGTTAAATGATACTGATGATGATATATATATCAAGTAATGTTGTGAGAACTAAATGAGATAACCCATAGTACCTGGCAGTACCTACAATTTGATAAGCATTGCCTGTGTAGAGATCATGTGTGTCTCAAATATGAAACTTCTGGCATTCTGGACTGAGGTGTAATCCTGGATTCTGAATTATTTTTAAAATACTGCTTTCTTTTATCTCTCCCCTCCCTTATAATTTGGGAAATAGTGTTTTAGATAATTTTTCTTAACCTGTTTATTTGTCATTATGTTGATATAGCTTAGATGAATGTACCACAGAATATACCTACCTCTAGGGTTTTTATAAAGGTTGAAGTAAATAGTCCATAATGGATTTAATATAGTACCTGGCACATATTAATAGTAAACACATAGTGTAGGAAAAGTAGTGGTAAACTTATTAATAATTAAAGTTAGAAATCAGTAGAAAAGAACTTTCAGTGCCTGCACAAGATGGTGGTAGTCACAGAAGTAAGTGCTGTTAGATTAGTGGAGTGCAGACAATGCCGGGCCACCGAGTCCCAGCAGTTGTGTGTGTGCCTGTGCCTGTGAGGTCCTTCCCCTCGTCTCACCTGCACTCCCACACATCAGACTGCAGCCCTCGTTGCCGTAACTACTATTACAGTTACCTACTTTACTTCCTTACCTCCATTGGAGGTATTTTCTACAATGTAGTTCTGATCATGTTACTTCCCTTCTTATAATAGAGAGAGAGAGAGACCGAGACTTCCAGTCACCTGTGGAATTGTCTAAAGTTTCTGTGTTGGCTTCAAAGCCTTCTGCGATCTAGACCCCAGTCTGTGTCTTCACATTTACTCTTCTGTAGATTTGCTCATGACACCTGGCATGATCTTCCCCCTATGCCATCTGTAAGATTAGATGATCTAGGTAGGCCCAGCTTAAACTCCACCTCTTCTGTCATTAATATACCCTTTTTAAAAATTCCCACAATAGTCTCAGAGACTTCAGAAGCAGTGGGTTTTGTGCCTGCTGTGTGTGATGGCACTGATGGATGATTGCTATAGATTTTCCCATTTAATCCTCACAGTAACTCTAGGATGTGTTGGTATCCTTATTCCCACTTTACAACGATTGTTATTCATCCAAGGTTACACAGCTAGTATGTTTAACCAAGACCACGCTCATGTGTTTGACTCTAAAATGTTGCTGTTAGGGCCCAATCTATATGGTGAGTGCACAGTGAATATTTGTTGAATTGAATTCTTAAATTGTAAACATTATCTATGAATTACAGCATTGAATTGTACTTGACTTTTCTGTAATCCAAGGTAATAACCTCTTCAGTCTCTCTCCTGTCAGGAAACAGCTTAGTGTGAAACCTTTCCTGGTTTCCTCTGGGGAGAAGATTCCCAAGATACAGTTCTTTGTCACCTCGAATAGCATGATCTCTTTGGGAAAAAGATCAGATTTGAAAGGGGATGAGCTGTCATCAGATGACATATCTCTGTCATCTTCCATTGGTCCTAAAGTGTTGTACTCTTAGTACAACTTCCCACCTTCCCTCCCAGGTCTATAGTTAATTGTTTTATCATTTAGAAGGCACCTAACTTATTATCTCCTTTTGGAAAGAAATTACATGGCTTATAAAGAAGGTCTGAGGTCCCTTTGTTTTGACAAATCTGTACTGAACTAAAGTGAGGCTTTAGTATAATAGGAGGAAGCTCCTGGGGTGAATGATTTGGTGTGAATTAAATAGGTGTGTGGTTTTTCTAATATGTGCATAATAGATTAAATAATAACAATTCAATTCAGATCATTGCTGAGCTAAACTCTGTGTGCAGACGTGCACCACGATTTTTTGCTCATCCGCATCAGTGTGAATGTGGAGGCTCTTCATAAAAACTCGCTAAATGAAAGATGAATGACCTTAAAGGTACAAACATGACTGAGAGACATTGTTTATTTTCAAAGAAATTAGTCTTATTGGGGTGCAGAGGAAATAGCACTAAAATTTTGTCTTTCTGCATTGTATTGGTTTGAAGTTTATTTGGTTTTTGTTTTTAAGATACTTGATTTGTTATTAGGATAATGATACTATTTTTTCTTTATTAAGTTACTTGCATGGCAGTCAAGATGCTTATGGTGGCTCTCAACTTGTTTTTTTCCCTCCAGTCGGGAACATGCCCTGTGTGCCGCCGTCATTTCCCACCTGCAGTTATCGAAGCATCTGCAGCTGCTTCCTCCGAGCCTGATCCTGATGCCCCTCCTTCTAATGACAGTACCGCACAAGCGCCCTAAACCTTAACAGCTGAAATGAGATCAGTCTATCAAAGTAAATCTGCAAATTCCTTCTAAAGCTGATGTGCAAATAATTATATATAAATATATTAAAAATGCTATATATAGTATATGCCATAGTTTAGAAAGAAAATATTAACCTTTCTAAACTAAATTTAGGTTTGCAGAAAGTACTAAACATTTTCAAGCTGAATATTGAAGCAGTGCATCCATTCTCTTTAGTTGAATTAATTGTAAAGTCAAGCTTATCAGTTAACTCTTTCCAGAAGAAGTAATCATCTATGTGGCAGGCATTTGGCTTTGTCTATAATACTGTCACTAAGTGGTTATAATTAAGCTCTCCCGTCTGCATCAAATGTGAAGGTTGTGATCACAACAGAAGTATTTGGTTTCATTGGAAATAAAACAAATTCTAAAGCATGCTTTTTCACTGGTCCCTTTGCTTTTGCTACATCAAACTTCTTGGTTTATAATACTGAGAAGTTTTTTAGAAAGGTGTCTACTTTTCCATCTTTGTTTAAAATTAGGACTTTTCAGAATGCCAAACAAAAGCTAAAATTTGGGCCAGAACATCACAAAATTTTAAAATCTTAAATATAACCCCCACCCCTGAAGTGGTTAGGTAGTAAAGTAAATTATTTAATAAAACAGTGGATGTGCTTAACATAAAGTTAGTAAAGCATATGAAGAATCTAGTGTGCTCAGTGCTTGGTACAGTGAGATGAATTAGATGGCCTTATGAAACCCTTTCTAACCTCTTATCCTACATGTTTTTCCTTGGTTAAAATTATACTTGAAGGTCCAGAACACTCATGGCACATTTGTTTAATAAGTATTATATATAGTTAGTTTAAGGTGATTTTAGTTCTGCAATATTTTGGAAAAGCTAAACACTTACAGATGGTCGTCTCTGTAACTATATAACCCCAAACTAAGATGCACAGCTTCTCCTTTATGTGATCATACACACAGACAAGTATGTGGAAACATGAACCAAAAGGTCACTTACAAATGTGATTTGCTATGAACACTAGACCATGGTGGCTGTTAGAATGTCATTTGAGCAAATAAAATAGTAAAGCACATAGTGTACATCCATCCAGTCGGTCCATTGATAATTTAGTTTGGACACATAAAAGGAATATTTATATGGCTTCTCAAATGCAGAAGTACATCTTATTTCTCTAAGTATTTATATTTCGTCTCTTTTTTCCATTCTTAAAAATAAATGAATTTTCACTGTTGGCACATTTGAGGCTTAAATATAAGAAACATAACACTTGCATTCTAATTTTTGCATATACTGTAAATGTGTCTGGTATTTACAGCAAAATACTGTGTATCCTTTTATGGGTAAAACAAAAGTGAACATTGCATGCATGTAATGTGGTGAATTTGTAATTTATGGGTTCTTTGGGGCTTCTGTGACTTTGGAAATGCTTAGCATTCAGGCCTTAATGTTGCATTAGCTAGCATGTTTTCCTTCTGATGTATATAGTCACTGTTGTATAAACTAATCTTTGCTTGTTTTCTACTCTGTGATCTTTCCATACCATATTTCATTGATGATCTCAGTTAGTGTCAAGGAGTCAAATCAGATTAAAATTAATTCTCATGTGTATATTGTGGAAATTCGTGGCTAGTGTGATTTTTTTGTTTGTTTGTTTCTTTTCAAGTAGTATTGATCAGTTGTGACACTTAACTGGTTAAACTTACATTGCTAAAGATTTCTCTATAATAAGCCACACATTATATTTAGGCAGTATTAAGGGACCTTGGTTTTCTTCTCCTAGATAGCAGCTGTCCCAAAGAAAATATTTCTTCTTTGCCTGTTAAGATTTAACTATTATCTGCCAGTTGTTAAGAGGTTTTGGTTCCAAACTCAACCAGCAATGTTGAAAGCTGAACTTAAGATAGCTGTTGTACTTTTTGCTTTCCATCTGTTACTGTCCTTCATTCTTGGCTCCCTACTATCTATAAACAGCTGCTATCAAGGAGAAAAGTTGAGTAAGAGTTGTCTTAAATTAAAAAAAGAAAATTGAGGTTTTAGGATTTTTGTGGTAGCAAGCTGGTATAAATTGAGGCTGCGAAGTTCAGACACCAAAATGCTATTTGATCATATCTTGGATCCTTTTGAAAAAGTTAAGAATATATGAAGGTAAATTAGAAATAGGTATGAATATTAATAAAATATTGTTTATCTTATTTCTCTATTTTATGTTGTGACTTGACCTAATAATTTTATTTTTTTAAATATTTTCTTATTTCTTGTAATATGAATGCTAATATTTAAAGGTAGATTCATGTGGTTTTTCTTTTGTGTTTCTTAATTGTTTATCTCTAAGCTAACTAACTCTTAAGATTATTTGTGATCTGAATTTTTATTTAAGCTGTTAAATATATATGAACTGTTAAAATGGAATGCAAGTTTTTCAAAAGCCCAGGTCTAAATGTAATGATTGGTTTATTGTTCTACAACCCCAGCCCATCATTTTCCGTGTAAATCATAAACAATAAACAGGATATACTTGGTGGTCATTTCTAATATTTAATTGTGTAATCATATCACTTCTGTAATGTAACCCCTGAAGGATTTAGAGTTAATGGCAAAGAACAGCTATATTAAGGAAGTCCACAGTAGGCTCCTGAGCACATGATTTTATTTAAAGCCCTTGGACTGTGACCTAAGAAGGCCCTACAGAGAGTCATACAGAAGCGGCTGGTGGACTTTCTGCAGCTGGAGGGGCTCTGAGTCCGTGTCCTCTCCTGCCTGACATTCTCAGCAATCTTGTAGGTTTCACCAGAGCCTGGTTTCCACACCAACTCTAGACTGTAGAAACTCTCAAAGTTCCAGTAAGGGAGCCTGCCCCACGTCAGTGGCTTTCTCCAAATCAGGCACGGGACTGTTATTAAAGATAACTGTAGGCCGGGCGCGGTGGCTCACGCCTGTAATCCTAGCACTCTGGGAGGCCGAGGCGGGTGGATCGCTCGAGGTCAGGAGTTCGAGACCAGCCTGAGCAAGAGTGAGACCCCGTCTCTACTAAAAATAGAAAAAAATTATCTGGCCAACTAAAACTATATATATAGAAAAAATTAGCCGGGCATGGTGGCGCATGTCTGTAGTCCCAGCTACTCGGGAGGCTGAGGCAGTAGGATCGCTTGAGCCCAGGAGTTTGAGGTTGCTGTGAGCTGGGCTGACGCCACGGCACTCACTCTAGCCAGGGCCACAGAGCAAGACTCTGTCTCAAAAAAAAAAAAAAAAAAAAAAAAGATAACTGTTCAGCAAGATTCCTCATGGTTCCCAAAGGGTTCGAAGACCTCATTGCAGAAGGGCCAATTGGATGCTGATAAGTTATGAATTATATAACACTGAATTAGATGAAAATTAATCATTTTGTGTAGATGCTTTACAAAGTTTAGAATTTTGACTCTGCCCTAATAGAGTAAACATAGGATAGAAAAATAGTCACAGAGCTAGAATCAGCAACAGTGTATCTCTACTGTAGATGCTTTTATGATTGCATCATAATTTTCATTCAGCCCCTTTTGGATGGAGCTATTCATTACCCCTACAAGGGATGGATTTCACCCAAATTTCTGTATAAATAGCACCCATGTGAAACTAGACAGAAAAGTCCTGTTGGTTCTGTGTGGCCACCTCTTCATATCCTTCCTGAGGTTTCACACTTTTCTGAGATCTTAAATGATACCTATTCCAGACCAGCCTCAAGTTGGCTCTTCAGTCCCTCTCAAAATATGTTGCTCAGAACTAAACGCAAGTCTTCTGTGGTATAACTAGAGCAGAATTCGGGGGCATTATTGCCAACTTCAAAGCGATTCCCATGTGGCTGTTGTGGTTGGTATATGTTGTTATTACCACTGTCATTGTTAGGCAAGTGTATCACATTGTTATCTCTTGCTGAACTTCCAAGGCGTTGCTGGTAACCAAGTCCACACCTATCTTATACAATTTCTTACTAACCTAATTGAAGGACAACATTCATCCTCACGAAATTTAACTTTTAAAGGTACTTGTGAATTTGGATTCTTCCTTTTAGCTTTGTGTCAGTTCCAATTTTGATAAAGCATGGTTTTGGTATTTAGTGACTTTTACTGATAAATACTGACTTGAACAGGATAGAATACAGACCCTCCTCAGAATGCTATAGACACTGCCCTCCAGGTGACTGAATTAGTACTTTGGGTACAGTTGTTGAAGTAACTACCAACCACTTCATGTACCCCTGTCTCTTTATTTTTTCTAAAAAGAACACCATAAAAATTTTGTCATGTTTGGCAGTCAGATGCACTGTCTTTGCAAGTAACCTAATCTGCTAGTGTATTAAATCAGGAAAGGAAATGAAGTCAGCTGGAAATTCCTCATTCTTAGTGAAAACATACTACCTCCTCCTCTAACTACTCACATGCCATCTGTTCAATGAGTGATCAATGTCAAGCTTATTGAATAACTTTTGGAATCTACCTTTTTCCCTCTTAAAAATTGTGGTACTTGAAATAGTATGACTTTGAAAAGTCATTTAATCACTCTGCTTCTGTTTTCTCCATAAAGTAATGAATCTAAATTATAGATTCAGTACTACTATTTGTGCATGGATAAAGGTTTGAAAAAAATGTTTTTCATTGGCTTGCAAAGTCATGGAGAAATATGTTGTGCTTGGTTTCCATTATTGTTTTTAGTACTACTTTTTGGAGATTGAACAGTTCAGATAAAAATCTTGAAAACATCTTAATCACCTCTTAGGAGTTGAGAATTTGACAAGGGAACTTTATTAAATCAGAATAAATAAAACGTAATTTTCTTAATATGAATTTTACTAAAAGGCTACAGGCCTGACATATTAATAAAAAGAGGCAGCAATTTATTGTTTCTTGTATTCTTAGTTTATGATCAATACACAGTTTTTATAGTGAAAATTGGTGGCGAGGAGGTCTTATCTTTGTAGAAAGATACTATCTCTTACTGTCAGTAAGAAAAATCCTACCAGTCAGTATGATTTTTTTCCCTTTGATTATAACAGCAATTCTTAATAAGATTCATTGTTAAAAATTTATTTTTACATTATAATAGTTCCTATTTATGAAGTGCTTACTAAATACTGGGCATTGTGTTAGGCTCTCTGTCTCAGCTGATCTTCATAGTGAATCTGCAGGGTTGATTGTATTGTCCTAATTTACAAATAAAAAAAAAAATGGGTCCCAGAGATGGTCAAAGAGCCTTGGTTCTTAAGGAAGCACTGAGAGTTCTTTCCACTTCATGCAGCCTTCCAGGGTAGGAGCAGCCTATCTGATCAGTCTTATTATTTAAGTAAGTTGTTTGAGGTGCATTCTGATTTTTTTTTAAATGGGAAAAATTGGGATCTGTTCAAAATTCTGAAAAATATTTTTTTCTTTGTCGTATTATTTTGCTAACGTGATTAATAGATATTTTTGCACTACTGACCAGTATTCTAATGTGGTCTTGGTTAGTGAAGTTTCTTAGTCATCAATAAGATCTAATGAGAACTTCCTACCATTGCCTGATAATTTGAAATCCTTAAACTATTCTGCAGAGGCTGTGTCTCTGGCCTAATAGGTGTGTAGCATCCTGTTGTCTCTTCAACCAGTGAGACCTAACTAATGCAGACACGTGTCTACGGGCCATTTGAACTGCCCTTTTCAAAAGTCTCTGGATTGCTTCCTCAAGAGGCAATGGACATTTGCCCTCCATAATTGCAAATACTCCAGTAACTACAGAACCTACCTCCAAGTTGTTTTGTCAGTAGGAATAGGCACTTGACAGAGGCTTGCCTTTTGATTTCAATCCCTAAATGCCATTTTAAATTATTTCCAGCCATTTAAGCCAAGCCCTAGTTCTATTTGTCTAGTCTCATTTTCTTATTAAAAGAACCCACTTTTAATAATCCCCAGAAGGGTATTGTTAGACAGTTGGTAGAAGGGAGTTCTCTATGTACCATCATACTGACTGACCTTTAGCCCCAACAAATAATTCCTTTTCCTGACCTGGACCAAGCATTCCCCAACCCTAGCACTGCAGTATCCTAGATTTTTTGCCATTCTAGAATGTCAGAGTTTTTATTTCAGTTTAAAGTAACATTTAAAGCAGAGATAGGGATGGGGAGTTTACAAAATCCACCTTGTCTGGAAAGCAAGCTCTACCTTCAATTAGATGATGATGAAACTATTCATAAGTGAACACCTTGGTTACAACCCACATCTAAATGAGTAGCACCTGGAAGAAAATGTTCAAGAATTTTAAAATAGTGAGCTTATGAAAATAGTACATTAGCACATATCAAACTGGCATCCTCTCTGAATCTGCTGAAAAACACCTTCACCAAACCCAACAAATTAAATATTAGGAAGCTGCTGTCCATTTAATAAACGAGTACCAAGTGCCTACTCTAATAAACTGTGGACAAGGTAGGCAAAATCCCGGCCTCCTGAGATGTCCAGTGTCATGAAGAGACTATTATAAGTCTCCCACTCCCAACACAGCTGGATTCACTCAATAGGAAGGATTTCATCTTGGCCTGCGGAAGGCTAGAGGCCCTCTTGTGGTTGCCCAAGCTAGAAACAACATTTATGTTGAAGGACCCCATGCCCCAAGGTGACTTTACCAGAAGCTACCCTCAAGCCCGAAGGATCTATAGCTGTGTTGATAAATGTATAGGTTGAAGATCTCTTAGAAGATTATATGCCTTATGGCTCCGAGCAGGCCATGAAATTTCTCACAACCAGGGAAGTTTAAAAAGAATTTATTTTCTAGCGATGGGACCAAATAGAATGGAGAGAAGCAAAACTTCACAGTATTTCACTTTATATCTTATGATTTGTTACTACCTTTCCCTTTTACTCCCTGTGCTCTACGGCATCCACATGTAAGCATCCAGTGTGTTTTTACCCAGAAAAAGGAACATAAAGCAGGCAGTTTTGAAGCATTGCTTTCCTGCTGGCCATGTAGCCTCTGGTGCAAAATACTGCATAATTTTTGGTAACCATGCTGGTAGACCAACACTAACACAACGAATCTTGCAAACTATCTTACTAAGGGCTTGACAGAGAGTAAGCACCAATGTCAAATTGTCAAATGAGTTCTATTGTGACGCTCACAGCAGCTGAATGGGTCAAATAAAAGCACACTGGGCTTCCAGGGTACTAAATGCCGTGCAGATGCACAGCCATGTTAGGACAGCGCCTGCCTGACCCAGCAGCAGCACCGTGGTTTACAGAGATGCCAGATCTTTCCGTGTCAAGGCTCACTCAGGGAGGGCAGAAATGTTGCACAGTTTTGGGGGTTCTTCCTTCCCCACCCCTCATTGCTGTATAATGCATTTTTCTCTCAAAAATAAAGCCCTGGAAAACCCTCTAAAGTTTGTTTAATCCTTATGTGAGTGAAACTGTAGAAAAGGAAGCAGAACAGAAGGCTGCATTAGACGGGTTCATCACAGTGCCTGCCACAACCATTCTGCTTGAATGAGAACATCCCTTCTCATTGTGAAGAACCACAAAGTGCCTGAGAATTCACCCTGCTTGCAAGCTAACAAGTTTCCTAGATAATGGCAGAATATATGAGACCCCTAAAACAAAGACAAAGGACTAATTCTCATGGCACAATGGGCAGCATGAGTATCATAATGACATTACTTCTCTTTGCCCTTGATGTCTCTTGGGGATAGGTAAAGACTGGCCCAGGGGGATGCTGGACACCCAGTGAGTTTGTGTCTCAGCTGAGGAAATGTGAGCTTAGGAAACCCCAGTCTTACAACGGAGCCTCAGGCAAACCTGCCCCAGAACAAGACATTATCCTTGTTATCTTGGTCAGGAAACAAAGGTCCCCTGACCTGAGAGGGGAGGAAGGGACAATCTCTTCTAGGACTACTTGCTGTGCAAACATCATTGAAAAGAGTGCAGAACAAAACTGTTGATGCCTCTTTCCAGATGACATGCAGAAATGCAAGAAATCCGGGAAGACTTGTCTCCTAACACCCACGGCCTCTGCTAAGGGGATGGGACAACCCAGGCCACAAAACCCAACTCCTGCCAGCCACAGCCAGCTGGACCAGTGGTGGGCACCCTACCCAAGGCCCATCCATGCAGAGGTCAACCAGGGACCTGGTGCTGCAGATCAGGCAGGTCAATCTGGTTCTCTCACTAACTTGTGTTGAGAAATGGAATTCCCAGTGGAAAATGGGGGAGCTGAGGCAAAAGGGTTGCAAGAGACAGGACATGAAAGTTGTAAGTAGTCACGACATGTTGCAGTGAGGAACAAGCAGAAACTAGAGCAATTAGAAACTATGGGATGGAAGGAAATACGCAAGAGTGGATTGAAGAGGAAGCCAACTGCAATGGGGGAGAAGGAAGTTGAGCCTCGTTACTGATGGAACACCAGAATGAAGAAGTTATCATAGCTCCCTCGTTTCTTCTTTTCCTGAAGCATCCTCTTACTTCACATTCCCATCTGCCACTCACACCAAACACGGACATCTTCATAACAATGTACACACAAGCCGTTGCTGGAGAGGATTTGAGTAAGCCTCTGTTTCACTTAAGTAAGCTCTTTGGTTATAAATAACAGAAGGGGTACCCAAAAAATGTAGGACAGTGATTATAAATTAGCTCACATTTATTGAGTGCATATTACGTCCCAGGAACTTTTTGGGGTGATTTCACATGCAACATCTTAGTTAATCCTAACAAAATCTAGAAGTAAACACTATTATAATCTCCCACGGACACCAAAAGATGAGGTAGCTGCCAAGGGTCAGCTTGTTAGTGAGTCAGGATTCCAATCCCCACTCTTAATTGTTTTGTTATATTGCCTTCTTCACAGGTAAGTGAGTCAACACTCAAGTATAAATGAAATCAATTTCAGTGACATTAGGAATAGTTCTTGCAGAATAACCTGGGAGCTCACTAACCCTTTCAACATCGTTTCAATGAGGATGAAAGCACTATAAACATTTGAACCAAAAACTACTCAGAGTTAGTAATTATATTAATAATCACAGAGAATAGGCCCAAAGAGGGTAAGGAGAGCCTGAACATTACACTGATTTATTCTCCTACCTGAAAAAAAAAATGATCTCAGCAGATGCAGAAGTTTATGTTACTTTCAAATCGACTCCAGATAAAATTCTGCCTTCACTAGTTTTCTCTTGTCAGCTTCTGTGGTATCGACAGTGCCAATTACGATCCACGTCTGTAAATAAGCAAGAAAAATGATGTGCTCAAAGGAAGCCTGTTGTATTTCTCCAGACTGGTAAGGCCTGGGTTTTCTAGCATGTGCGATCAAATGGAGGTAAATGTCGAGTCCTGCTGTGTCTCATGCTAAATCCACTATCCATGGTCTTGTTCTGTCCTAATCGGTCTCTGTCCCAGACAGCTAATCCTTTTGGTTTATGAATACCCATGGCCTCATCATCTCCAGTAACAGGCATCTGCCACGGGATGCTGAGAGAGCATTGCCAAAGCCTCTTGGCAGAAGGCGCTGGTCTGTTCATTGACTGCTGTGTACTTAGAATCAATGAAAAATTGACAATATAAATCCCCACTATATTAGTTCCCTTAAGGAGGAAACAGTGGCTTGCCCAAGATCACACAGCCAGAAAATGTTGAAGCAAGGGCTTGAATTCAGGTCTTCTGCCTACAAACACAGATTTTCCACTAAGCCAAAAACTGCTCGTGCTTTCATTTTGCCTGTAGCCACTGTAAGCCCCCCGGTGAGTCAGGGCAGCAGCTGAGGCTGGAGCACAAGGAGGCCTTCAGTTAGTAGTTGGTATTTACGTGCAAAGCCGCCTTGCCCCTAGATACTTACGTGCCAGCTCAGTGAGAAAGTAATGACTAAACAAGCAGATGAAAGCTTCTGTCTGTGAGTCCCTGTGTATCTGCTTCCATTTTGGTCGATTTGAAGTTAGGAGGCTTGGGGTGGGGAAACAGGGACATCTCTGAGCCCTTGCTCTGCAGCCAGCCTTTATGAAAATAGAAGGACAGGGTGAAATTTTTAGCTCTTTAAGGATGGCAGCGCTGATTGATAATCTCCAGGAGCTGGTGATTGCTTCATGGTCCTGCAGCAGGAAACCTGCTGGGTACAAAAAAAGGAACATTTTGTCTTATACATTGAGGAACCGCATCCTCTGGTGACCTGATAATGTCAGAGATGATCCCCACAAAAGTGAAGATGAGCCTGATTGCACCCAAGGAGAATATTTTTTCTTTTTTCTTTTTTCTTTTCATACAGACATACAAATTTGGGGTTAATCTGTGCACTCTTGAGTCTGAAAAGAGAGAAGCTGAGGCAATGTTTACAGGCCCCAAGTTGTAAGGGAAGGAACTAAACTCAGCCTTGCCAGTTAATTCCAGAGGTGACAGGCACTCGCCTTTTCTCACTCTTCTTTTCCCTTCTTCCCCCTCTCCGGCCCCTCCTTCCATGACTCCTTCTTTCCTTCGTCAGCCAGACTGATGTTTAAATCCTCATCCGACTCTGTACTAGCTGTGAAGTTTTGGGCAGCTCACTTAATCTCCATCTGTCTTGTTGCCTTATCTATAAAATGGGGACAGATGGTGGTCTATCCTGTAGGGTTATTATGAGCACTGGGTGAGTTAATACATGTAAAGTACTTAGAATCTGGCCAAAAGTCAGCTTTGGGTGGGAACACTTCTCCCTCAGTCCTGATGTTTCCTTTCACGTGGAGGGAATGCCACTGCTGAGGCACTGTCTCTCCTGCTCACTAGCTGGGGTGCCTTAATCTAGGTAGCATTGCAGGCAATAAGCTGGCAGGCTCGTCTCAGCTCCTTCTTTTCCTTTCTGGGGTGTGAGCAGTTGCCTCTGCTCTTTCGAGACTGGCTGTGGCCCAGTGCTGTAATGACAGCATGGTCAGGCCGTCTAATTCCGGAGTTCACTATTAAGAAGAGCAGTCCTGCCCTTAGAGCTGCCGCAGCCCTCACTGCAGGGCTCCTGCACCTTGAAGTTCTTTCCTGAAAACATTCTAAGTCCCACTCCAGGGCCTGGGAGTGGCTGAACAGGCAGTGACGTCTAGGTAGGGATCAGTATAGGCCCCGGTCCCCCTGTCTCCCATCGGGAGGCTCTCTCGCCCTCTACCCTCCAGGTGTTCTCAACCAGATGCCCCGGGGACTTCCAGGACTCACATCTATGGGGCCACTCTGGAGCCCATGGCAGGATCCGGTTCCAGGAGGGTGGCCTGGGGAGCAAATCCTTCCAGCTGCCTGGCAGGGTATTTCTTTCACAAGACCCGGCAAGACTAGGCCACCAGAGTCATACTGATTTGGGATGACTGTCCTGTCAGACACAAAGCAAATTCTGGGCTTGGTTTGGGCTATGTGTGGGCTCGTGTCACCAAAGTCCCCCACAGGTGTGTGGCACTCAAGGTGGGGGCAGCAGGTGTCCATTAGTGCTGCACCCCAGCTCCAGCAGGTGGTCTTCAGTGTGGCTGTGCCTGTCTCCACACCAGCTGCTCTTTCCATCTGTGTCTTCTCTGAGAGCTCCAGTTGTGGACATGTCATCCTCTCGCGGGTTGGTCTTAGAGCTAAGCTGGACGAGGGACTGACATTTCTTGTGCAAAAGAGATCTCTCTTCTCCATCCCCGACCTGCCCCCTCCCTGCTGATGGTGTGTGGAATGCAGGGGTGCAGCCCACGTGGAAAGAGATCACATCGGGGAATGCGGTGAATACAGTCTAAGGATTTCAAGAGAGGATGTAGTTGGAAGATAGGCTGCTCTGTTTATGCTACAAAATTCCGAAACTATACATTTAACATGTCTAGAAAATGAATTATGTTCACATTTTCCTGCATACTCAGGATAAGACTTGCATGTGTGGCCATCATCAATGCAGCACAACAACAACCTCCGGTCAAGTCATTGGAAGCTGGCATTCACAGGTGACACTCTGGGTGACGTGGCATCAGGAGTAATGATCTAACAGCATTAACTGGAACTGGGCACCTGCAGAGGCAGGAAGGCCTGCGGTGTTCTCCGTGCAAACAGGGTCTGAAAAGCCACGGCATCCTTAGTGATACTGGTGCTGCTACCTTTTCCTCACTGTGGGAAATATGAAACTGGCCAGAAATGGTGCATATCACAATAAAACATGAGTCAGTGGTTCCTGGACCTGGACAGGAAGAAATGTTCCTGGATAATATGAAAAATCCTCACATGACTGATTGGACTTCTTCCTTACTCATTGTTCTAAATCTTCACTGGTAAATTATAATACCTCCCATGGGCCCCATGAGTTTTGTGATATATTTTTTAATCAAATTGTTTATATAGGCAGGAACCCAACAAAAATATTTGCCCAGGACCTTTCACACCCCAGTGGTGGCCCTGGAGAAATAAGCCGAGGAGCTTTTTGGCCACTGTCTGCCACTCCTTTGTCTTACTCCTCAGTCTGTTCAGAATCTGATCAGGGAAGAGGGATCCTGTGTACTTAGATCCCTCTAAGTCCCCAGTAAGCACTCAATAAACATGAGCTATTATCACTTTTCAAGCTTTCAGGTTGTATTTTATTTTGCATTTGTCTCCTTTCCTTCCATTCCCAAATCCTCCTTCCTTTAACTCTGTAAGCTCTTCTTTGAGCCCTAACAGATTCCTGTTTATTTTTGTATGTTTGTTTTTTACAATTATTCCAGAGAGCTGGACAATCTCTAACACAGAAAAGAAATCCCCTTCCTTCTTGACATCCCTCAGCAGTTGGACTGAATGAAAATTCCACTGCTTCCCACCCTTGGGCAACACCACCCCGGATGCCAACACGCTGTACCCAGGCCGTGACCTGACAGGAGATCACGAGAGATCCCCAAGGTGAAGGGAATCTACCTTAAGGATTTGATCCAAGAGGTCAAAGGCTTCTAGGAATGAAGGTATTCAACATAGCAAAATTAGAAGCAAACGAAATGTTCAACAGTAGGACAATGATAAAGCAAATGATGGTGAAACCAGTCAACAGAACAATATGGCGCTCTTTCCCATTATGTTGGGGAGACAAGGAAGAGACCTGGGATAGGACTTACGTGGAATAACCCGGGGAGGAGACACACTTGATAAACGTATGTCCTGTGATTATGTAAAATTAGGCATCTGTAAAAAACATAGGAACAAAGTAATAATATGTTAGAGTTAACATGCTAGAGTAACTGGATTATAATATTTGTTGTTTCTTTTTTCAAACTTAATATATATTACTTTTATAATTTAATAAAGTCTTTCCTTCCAAAGAAGGCACGGTCCTGCCTTTCTCCCTGCCACCTGCAGCCTAAGGGGAAGGTCTTGGGCGTCCCGTGCTTTCATCACACTAAACAATCCTGGCCTCCTGTGACACCTTTCCTCTTTTTGTTGTCTCTCAAAGTATGCTATTTGGACTTTTGAAACAGTCTCTGGGGATGGGGCCAAGGAATTTGCATTAAAAGCAGGTTCCTGGGAGATTCTTATGCACGCTAGACTTTGGAGACAGAGTGCTTAATTTTTCTGCCAAAGTCCTTAAGAAAACCACACACAGGGATTTCCATGATCTATATTATTTCTTGTGGCAAAATCAATCCATTGAAATTATGCCTTTTGTGTAGGTTTGTGTTTTAAATTAAGAACTCATCAAACAAAGTTTTATTTATTCTCAAAGATTTTTGTTTAGAAAATTTTGCTTATACATTTGTTAATAATTTTTATTAAGAAGACTACCTCATAAAGAAGCTGTCCTGTTGTAGGATTCCTATTTTCTTTCTTTTAGCCCAGAGTGGGGTGCAATGATCCGGGCAGGGGAGGAGGCAGCCCTGCAGAGGGCAGCTGAGCATGGCACGACCAAGCCCTACAGAGGGGTACTAGAGCCCGAGCAAGTGTGGACAGCGTCCTGCAAGGAACGGCTTGGAATCAGATCCCGGGCTGAGGATGCCCGTGCAGTGTAGGAACAGGGTGGAAGGCGTGTGGCTGCTGCGGGGTGTCAGAGCCAAGCTGGGTGAGGTCCACGCAGGGGACAGCCCCGTGTAGACAGCTAGAGCCCGGGTGAGGTGAGGACAGGGGATACGTGGTGGTGGCACAGGTGGGAGTTTGGTTACATGCAGGGGATTCAATAAAATACAAAGAAATATGGATCATATGGAATCAAGATTTTTCACTATTATTGAAGGAAGTTACAAATGTGGAGAGGGAGAAAACTAGAATGAACCTTGTGGTGTTGATTAGAATTAAATGTACTAGTGTGAATTCATGGTTTTCGGTATGCATAGATACAGAAAGAGAGTTGTAGATGTGTGTGTGCACAAACGTAGTGCCCACCTCTGTCCACTGAGACGCTTGGGAGTAGTGACAACCTAATACCGACACCTTGATCTCCACAAACCATCTTCCTCTGAAAGGAACCCCGGCTTATTGGAGAAATGGCTGATTCCAGGGCTGGGACAAGAAATGTAAAGATGAGCCTCAATGATCTTGATCAAAGACTGATGGAGACGTCACAAAGACTGAGGAGCTGGCTGGAAGGGCTCCCACTGGCCAAATACGGGGCAGCTTGTGCATCAGACTAAATAGTGATGATGAAAGGTTATAACCTAATGAACAAAACAGGAAACTCGGAATCCATTCAGATATAAAAAAATAAACAAAGTTTGACAAGTGAGGTACTTACATAATTTCAAAGGATTTCTCCCTCGACACTCATTAATTGCAGAGGGAAAAAGAGTCGCTTTACAAGGCAAACATCTGGCAGATATCAGCCTAACTCGGGCAGTCAAAGTGAACAGACATCGTCAATATGAGACAAATTGGAACCCTGTGCCACCTGGTAGGAGGCATTTTGAGGAACTGTGCTATTCCTGCTAAAGATGCATAACCTGAATCTCACTCTGTAGAGGAACGCTGCAAGGTAACTGGCCTGTAATCTTCAAAGATTCAAGGTCAGGAAAGTCAAAGAAAAACTGAGAAATTATTCAGACTAATGAGGACCAAAGAGACATGACAAATGCAGCGCATGATTCAGAACGGAACCCTTTTGCCATAAAGACCTGGTGGGGACAATTGGCTAAAACGGAGTGAGGGCTGAGGTGTAGGTGGTAGCAATACATCAGAGTTAATCCTCTGGTTTTGATAGCTTTATTGTGAGGAGAATGTCCTTGATTGTAGGAAATACATTGTGAAAGATTTAAGGGTAATTGGGATCAAGTTGGTAAGTTACAAATGGATGCAGGCAAAAAGTTACTTTTAATGTACTTGTAACTTTTCTGTAAGTTCATGATTGTTTCAAAATAAAACAGTTACTGTGAAAGTACTTTATACTTATTAATTCCCGTCCTACAGTTAGCCATTGTTGATCTGGGTCATATCGAAAACTAGGCAGAGAAATGTCACATGCTCACAGAAGTCATCTGCCTGCATATTCTCATTATTGACTAATGCAAAATTAGGTTGACAACTTTACCTGGGAAAAAACATCGTGGCCACCCTTTCTTGCAACCACGCTTTCCCAAGAGTATTGGCTAAAATACAACGAAGTTTATGCCACTTAGAAAAGCAAAACCCACTTCCAACAGGGGTTCAAGGGATACATTGTCATCACGATGTGAGCTCTCCTCCCTTCCATACATGTACATATCTCTCCTAACTGGCAACCTGACCTTGTGTTCAGTCTCCCAAGCCCTGGAATTGGCTACTAAAACGGTGGCTTTTGTGCGAAGAGCAATTGACGTCCACACCTGCTGCCACTGAGCACAAGACAATGCAAACGTGTTCTCTTGAAAGAGGAAACTTTATGATGCTCATGTCCAGACCCAATTAGTTAGGGTGTCCTGGTGCACTGAACGCAGTTGCTGCCCCCGCCTCAGTTTCCGGAGCTGGCATGAGGGGACCCTGCCTTCCCGGCGTGGGGCTTGCGACGCCGCCTGCTAGTTTCTGCCCTCACTCCCCCGAAGCCCGCAGCATCCCACAGCTGCTGATGTTGTAAAACCTAATGGTCCACACCCGGGGCATGTAAATAAGGCTCCCCCAGCACTTGGTCTCTTCAAACTTAGCCAACCCACAGGAAAGCCACGGGCCTTCCTAAAGGCAGGGTCCGCGCCCGCCGCCGGCTGAGCTCGTCGCTGTCGCTGGATTTCCCGCCACCCGTCGTGGGCGGTGCTCCCTTCCCGCGCGGACCCGTGAGTGACACGATGCTTCTGTCTTTTCACGTATTTTGTTGTGCTGTCCCCCTGCGTCTTGCCTGACTGACATCCCGCACCCCAAGTCTCCCGGTCGGGGCTCGCCCGGACAGTGGCCATCTCGGTGGGAACAAACTGGGCTCGGGTCAGCCGGGGGCCCCAGGGCTTCTGCCAGTGCAAACCGGTTTCCCAGGGAAGGTCACAGGCCACTCTTGAGCGCTGGGCCGTCTGCGAGGTAGAGGCGCATCCCGGGCACAGCACACTGCAAACCCGGGGCCACGTCCCCTGAAGCCCCGTCAGGGCAGGGCTAGAGCTCACAGCCACTCTCCGGAGGGACTTTAAGACCAAATTAGGGGACAGTCACAACACAGTGGTGCTGAAAGTGATGGTGCCAGTAAGTAGCTAACCCTGAGGAGGAAGACGGGATAAAGAGTTTGTTGGTAACTACTCCTCCATGCTGATAACGTAATCTGAGGTCACCTGTGCCTTTGGCTCTAGGGTCTCACCCAGAGTCGTGATAATATAGTGACACTGTGTGTGAGGCCAGTCCAAGGCTCCAGCCCCAGCTTTATTTATTTATCTTGCTGATTATCTACATTTGCAATGCTCCTTAATCTGTCTTCAGCTGTGGCAGATGCCACCAGTTGCCCCCAATATCCATCCACACCTTTCTTCCTAATAGAGACTCAATTTTGTTCAGGTGGTGCCACATCTAGCCTTCCTGCCTCTGGGCTTGGTACGTGAGAAAATAAACACCTTTCTTGTGAAAGCCACTGTAGTCATACTTCTGTCTATTACTGTGAAATACAATCATAACTGATGCATCATCTATAAAAGAGTGAGGTTAATAACGTCTACCTCACAAGGCTGGTACAAAGGTCAGATCAAATGACATAACGTGAGATGCCTCTAAATGGTAGAAGACAGTTTAATCCACGTTGCTTTTTCTTTTCCTTCCTTCCTTCAATTTAATCCTCTCCAAAGAGGAATATGCTTCACCTTGAAGTCCTGTTTCCACTTTCTGCAGTTCCATGTTCAGTTTTGCAAGCTGGCTACGGTAACCATCTTCAGGTTTGGCTAATAAGGTGCAGGTGTTCATCAACACAGCTCCAAGTGGTGTGATTCTAGGAGATAAATGGGGGATTATATTCGTGGTAGGGTTTGGGGAGATGGCAGAAAGCTACTGTCAAAGGTTCTAGGAGTTCCTAGGTCCATCCCTGAGCTACCAGCCTCCCTGTAACAGCATTTGGCAGGGAAGACCTTGCCACCCAGTTTTCTAGACATTCCCTAAGAAGCCTGAACTTCCATTGAGTTTTCCCAGTTTCCCAGTTAAGATCAAATTTGTGAGATTTTCTCCTTAGAATTATTTTTATCTCAGAAATTCAGCTGCCATCACTATTCTGTATCTTCATCATTTTGTAAGACAAAACTATCCATATTATTAAAGTAGTCAGCCAATGATCTAAAATCCGTATTTATACTATGTAGAATGAGTCTCATAATTTCATAAAAATTGTTATAGGTTTCATGCTGGTGGTGGTTTGGTTTTGATTAACGAAGTGAGAGTAGTGATATTTAACTTATTAAAATATTCTCAAATGTGAGTTTTTTTCAGGCAAGACACACTTCAATTCTAATTCCAGGTTTAGTTTACTGATGGTGAGTCTCACGTTGAACTTCAGCGGTTTCTTTGGAAGATAGCTTTCTCAGAGCCTCATTGCCCAGAATTAGATCCTAGAGAACTGGAGTTCATACTTTTCCCCCCTCCCTGAATCCCAAGGATAGTGCATCTCTTTGTTGGGTAGTGTCTGAACAGCGCCCCTGGAGGTGTGCAGCACAATGGCACCAGTGATAGTTACTCTCAGATCAGTCTTGAAATTTGGCAGACTGGGAGACAGATGCCCAATACACTCATCCTGAAACATTCCTCAAAATCCACAGCAGAAACTCAAAGCAAAGTATGTTTAATCAGTTAGGATTATTTTGTTCTAAGTGATAGAAAACTAAGCCCAAGCAGGCAAGCAGCAGGGAATTTATGGGCTCACGTAGCTGAAGTCTGGGGTTGGCTGGCATCTGGCATGGCTGGCTGTAGGGCTTAAATGATGTCTCTAGGATTCAGTTTTTCTTCAATTTTTGGCTGTCTTCATTCTCAGGCTCCTTAAGTTGGTGCCTCAAAGCTCCCTGTTCTCTCAAGGCAGCAAAGTAGCTACACCCTCACACCCTCCTGGGTTTGAATAGAAAAAAGGGGGTTCTCTCCAGCAGTCTCCACAAGAGTCCCAAGACTCCCTGTCCACTTTGGTCACACCCATTAACTTTCCAGTCACTGTGACTGAAAGGGGGTGGTGGTGTGACTGATGTGATTAAATGCTGAGTCACGTGTTTAAGCACAGGTGTGCTCCTGGGGCCTTGGATGGAGCCTCACGGACTGACAGTGGGGGGATGGATCCCAGTGAAAAATGGGGGCTACTATAAAAAAGGGAGGAATAAATGCTGGGAAAGCAAACAAAAAAATGTCCATCCTATGTAGTCAAAAGAACCTGCAAAACTCTTCTGACACTGTTCATTTACTCTCACTGTGGTACAATTTTTGAAAATCTGTAATTTTAATAAGCTCATGGCAGTTTAACAATAGAAAATCTTTCCTATTGTTACTCTATGTTCAATCTGAATCTAAATGCTGGCGTATACTTGAATTGGTAAACTATGTTCTGTTTTTCCATGCAGCTTCAATAATTTTGTTCATATGTCTTTTCATATCTGTTAGGGAATAATATCCGATCAGGACTCCAACAAGTTTGATCTCTCAGAGCCCTTGAAAATTCCCAAAACCTCTATGGCTGAGAAAGCTTAGTCAATCACTTTAACAAGGTTCCATCTCCTTGTCTCTCGTTCTATTTGAATTAACTCAGTCTCTATAACCTGCTTCAAGTTTTTTCATAAACTTCTCAAACCCCACACTGATGGATAGATATAATCTATGTGCCTAAGAGTGCTAAATAAAAAATATGATTTCCTAAAATCCTGGGCTCTAGCCCACCCACTGTTGAATATTGTCATTCAAGAGTTCGTGAGTTCAGGTGTATGCTGTTGCAATGCTATCATACCAGAGTTCCCTCTTGAGTCGCTCCCATTTCCGATGAATAAATGAGACTCGGGTCTTTTAAGTCTGTCAAAGGAGATTCTAAAGAGCCTTTGGAAGTAGAGCTGATCCATCAAAACAATTTCCCTCATACTTGCTATTATAAGAATATCACATTGAGGTCTCTCTAGAGTTTATTTAGCATTGAATAAAGTTATGGCTATGTTGATGTCAGGTTTGAAATAACTGCATAAGAAACCAAATTTCTACTGGTCTTTTAATCAGATAAATGTGTCAGTTTCTTTCTAGCTCTGATATTTGCAAATACCAAAATGATTTTTACTCATTATTAATATACGATAGTCACTTCTCAGTGATGCTTCAAATCCTTAGAAATGGGTTCAGCTGCGTGGTCAGTTTTTCTCTAACAACTTAATGGTATGTGCGTTATTAAGTCTTCTATAAAGCATTCTACTTCCCAGGAAATTATAAACTCCTTAGTTTCTCAAAACAAGTTCCCAAGGAGTTTCTGGGAGGTAGATTGTCTATTAGAACAGATGGATTACCTGCTTACATTTCAAAACTGATTACAGGTAACAGTTTACAGACTTTTCCTCCCTAGTCTAATTCAATCTTCTACTTTCATTCCCTATGGAGAGTTTGACCTAGGCAAAATCAGAAACTTTTGAATGTGAGTGCTGGGAGCAACTTTAGAAATCATGTGAAATACCTTGGAGGTTTGAACTCTTGAGAATTAGGGAACACTTATGAGCACACGCCGTAAGATGTATGTTAAAAAATATACACAGAATCCTTTGATCCAAGAAAAATAATTTTGTTTTCTTGGGCTTGGAGGACAGAGTGACTTATTTAAGACCATAGTAGGAGTTGATGGAGTTAAGTCTCAAGCCTGAACCATAAGGCAGTACTCTGTATTCTAGAGTTCATTACCTAAGGCCTGACTGCTCTTGCTTATTGGCATAAGGGGCTTAAAAGGAAGATACTATCTAATGGACTGAACAGTCATGGAATTATTCCCCATTCAGATTCTCCATTTAGTACCCATTCCCATGAGTTACACCAGTGTCTTTGTTTAGACTCCAGGATTATTGGTTGTTTGGAATATCCAATAACATACTGTTAATACAGTGCCAATTGATTGCAAAATGAAAATGGAAGTCTTGGGAAAGATGCAGGATTTCACAAGGTTGATGGAAGTGATGTTAGAGAACTGCTCGAATTCACACATGCTGAGACTTTGATAAATGAGGCACTGCCAGAGTTGGACAAAATAACAGCTGAGAGGACAAAAGGACATGTAGGCTGGCAAGCTGAACACCTCAGAAGAATATTTGGATCTGAAAAGGTTCAAGAGAATCCCTTGAGGAGGAGACAAATTGTGCCCTCACATTTTTGTTAAATGATCCTTTTTATGGTCACATCTTGAAAATCAAGCATTCAATGATATATGGTATATGATGAAATATAATTTCGCTGGAAAATTACACCACAATCTGTGGTTTATAATTTCATTAAATCCTATCAAATCTTTTTGTTTTTTATCATTTACTAGGTAATTCTGATTCCTATTTTAGGTGGATTCACTTTAAGTAGCTGTTTTGTTCTTTTACCTATTATTCTTAGATAATGAATATGTCCTGTGCTTCATTCTAACTTCAAGAAGAGACACTTCTTTTCTGTGTTGATCTTTAATTACATCTTTCTTATTCCAAATTATAAAGCTCCTTAAGGATTGCCTCTTTGCAAATCTCCAGGATTTTTTTGATCAGGTTCATGGATGTGGAGTAGCAATAATGACCCCAGGAATAACATTATGTGCTAAAAATTGAGTGAATTTTGATTAAGAAGAACTTTCCTGACATTCCATGTATAGCATAACTCAATATTGTTTTGAAAAATGAGAGTGTCATTGAAACCAAAGGGCATAGACACGAAATAGACGCATTCTAGGTTATTTATTGAGTACCTCTTACAGATAGAATTTTATAAAGTCTTACATGGTTTGAATAATTTGTGACTATGCATGCTTCTGTTCCTAGACATTTTAATCATTAATGATTCTGCAGCATAAAACACCATCTAAGACATTTTTATGCTGCTTGGTAATCTAAGAACAAATTATGAAATTAACCTTTATATCTAGATTGTTTGGGTTTATTCAGCAGAATAGAGTTACTGTTAATTTGAATTGAGGAATAATGAACTGTTTCTCACTGGGACTTTACAATGGCAATCAAATCCAGGGGCTCATATTTAGGCATCTCTCTTGCTTTGCTGTTCGACATCTCCATGTTTTTTGCCCCAAGACTTTTAAGGCTGAGTATCACTGGTAACATAGGCCTATTGGTAGGGTGAATATATAATTTATCATCCAAACTGCTGCACTTTTGAGAGGGGCATTTTTAATAATTACACTGTGACAACAGCTGTAAACAAGGACTAGCCCCAGCAAATAAGGACATATGGCTACTGTACCTACTGATGACCCATTGTTGCTCAGCAGTCAGGGACGCCAACTCCCATTATTTACAAATCCCCCCATGCACACTCAACCCCACCCACCCGAGACCCAGGCCCTACCTTACTAATACACACTGCCCCTGAAGGCAGCTTCTCAAATAGCCCAGTGCACACAGCCGGAGGCAATCTGTGCTGTCAGAGGGAGAGACAGAGTCCCAGCCCTCCTCACACTTCTACTTCCTTGTCCACATTGGTTAAAAGTGCTCTAAGAGGTCAAGGCTGAATGACATTGCAAGGATGAAAATGGGGTAAATCCCACCTTAGCGAGAACACTCAGAGCCATTCGTGTGCCTGTGTAATAAATGCTGACATGGGGAACTAAAATGGAATCTTACTGTGAATTCTGCTTTCACTAATGGTGAAGACCATTTCATTGAGACTAATAGTGGACTTCTTTGGGCCCCAGTTTCTCCTAATTAAAACAGAGGTGGTAATAACCCTATCTGATAGGGTTGTTACAAGGCCTAAGAGACCACTTATGGTCCCCCACGTCTAGTCTCCCTTTCCTCCTTTTAGTAACAGGATGGGCCAAGTTCATTGGGCGCACAGTCCCCTGACTAGCCAGCACATTTGCCAGCCTCTCCCGTGGCTCTGGTGAAGTTGGTGTGAGAGAATTCCTGGTTATGTGTTCACAAGGAAGCTTCCTCTCCCTCCTTTCTACTGGTGAGGAAATGCCGACACCTGGAACAGCCAGCCTGGACCCAGAGATGGCAGCTACACCTTCTGACAAATGCTGACTTCTGTGCTAACACAGCAGAGAAAAACTAGCGTTTATCTCATTTAAGCTGCTGTACTTGGGGGCCTCATGGTCACAGCCACAAATCATTCAAGCAGCAACAGTGGATTTGAAAAACCAATAGACTTGGGGTCAAAGGTGCCTGTTATATGCAGTCTCGCTCTGTTGCTTGCGTGGTGTCGGGCCCTGCTAAACTTCACTCCTCTCATCTTGAAATAGTAGAAATAATACCTGAAAGGTAGGTGACTATGAAATAATAAACACATTATACTGTTATTACTTTTCTGAACTAGGTTTCATCTCCATGAATTCATTCATGTGGAAAGTATCAAGGAAGCAGTCACTACTTAAAGCACAAGGTTATACAGCATTGCATAAGCTCCTGGAAGTTTCTAGCCCTCATGGACAGAGAGTAAGTAAACAAGAAGAATCAGGCAGTGATGAGTATTACAGTGACTGTAAGGCAAGGTGATATTTCAGAGATTGAGTGGGGGGCTGTGATGGGGTATGGTCAGAAAAAGACTTGGGCATCTCTCGAGAACAAATGACAACAGGAGCAGATCTGTGGGGAGATGACTCTAGACAAAGGGGATACCTCGGGCAGAGAACCTATGGTGGAAAGAGCCTAACTTGTCAGAGCAGGAAGCGAGCCCGCGTGCTGCAGCAGGGTGGGAAAGTGGAGGATAGTAAGACACGGAATCAGACGCAGGAGGGGCCCGGTGGTCTGTCCACGTCATTCATGGATTAATTCCAAGCACAATGAGATGTCATTAGGGATTTTTAAACAAGGCTAGAGCCCAATCCAGACTTTCTCAGGTGCAAATGCTACACCTAAGTGCAGGCAGCTCGTGTAGAAACATAACCTATTTTATAAGTCAGGCAGCTTCTTAAAACGGGGGATGAGTTCTAGCTGCCAGTCATCTGAGAGCACATGAGGATGTCACTAAGAAGAACTGTTTTAATCCAAGGTAGAAACCATTACTGAGTCCTTTAATGTCCTTATTTAAGGAGGTTAGTAGCTTAGAATCTGATGTCAGAAACAACAGGTTCTGAATCCCAGCAGCTCCACCGTGAGATATGTGACCTTAGGTAAGGCACTCTGCCTCTGGGAGTTTCATTTGTCCTCCATCCGTAAAATGTGGGAAATAACATGCATCTCAGCAGTGCCATTGTAAGGCCCCCAGAAGAGGTTGTATGTAAAATGCCTGGCAATAAAAGTACTCAGTAAAAAGTGGTATATTTTTGTATAGTCTTAGAATTCATTAAAGAAATCACTAGACCAGTCCATCACTCCAGATTCAAGGGCTCAGGACTCTTCCCTACAGCCCCCCAAAGCCCTCTGAGAAAGCTCCTGCTCTTCCACCCACACCCTCTTTCCCCCAGAGCCCACAACAGCTGCCCCCTCCTCTGAGCTCCTGTCCCGCTGAGGCTGACAGCTTAGCTTTTATTTGATCTTGCACGTTTGTGCTTTGTATTTCCCATTCAATTAAGAGCTCCTTGAAAGAAGGGACCACTTATCTTGCTTCATCTGTGTTTTCATTTATGGGTATTTAATAACATGTTTGAGGGAAAGAATGAACACAGATGAAGGAGACCATTCATTAGATCACCCCATCTCCCTCAATCCTCCATTGCTGCATACCATCCACTTGCCCTGGGATCCCATCTCATCCCTTTCCACTCTGCTCTGTGCCCCAGGAGGCTGCCTCAGTGGGCTCCCTTGCCTTTTCGCTTCTGGCAGGAGGTGGGGGGGGGGCAGAGGGAGCGCTGTGCTGGGAGGTGGTCTTCGTGAAGTCATTCCTCCTGGGTCCCTAGAGTGGCTTCATCCCAGCTGAGGCCTAGGCGTGGTGAGTGCCTGCTCTTGCTAGCTCTGGGAATTTCCTCACTAGTTCCCAATACCATTCCCACACCATCGTAAGCAGTCCCTTTTAAAAACTGCTCAAGTTATGCAGTCTGGATCTACTTTTTCCCCAAGGTCATTGATATATCCCATATTTGCCACGTCAGGCAAATATACCACATTGGGTAGAGCTAATGTATCCTATAGTAGGACTTAGACCCTTTATTTGCTCTAGGAGAGCAGATCTTACCACTTCCTTGGTAAACCATTGTTTCACACCCCACCGGGAGTCTGAGCCTGCCATGGCTGAGGCAAACAGAGCCAGATGAAGCTGCTCACTGTCTTGAACTAAGCAAGTTCATAGGAATTATAGAATTTAGCAGACGTGAACCACTGCTGACAGATAAATGTTTTTAACAAGAGTAAAATAAAATGTCACTTCATGGAAGAAACTAAAAATACTTCTAAAAGTGTATATTGTGCTTGAGTTTTTTTCCTACTCTGGGTTGCCAGGCTGTGGGTGTTGAAACGCTTCAGAAGATTGGGTCTGTCATGTTTAGATGGTGGGTGGCAAAAGAAATTCTAGCTTAAAAGGAAAAATTCAAGACACTCACTCCATTGTCTTGTTTAAGTGTGAATTGTAGAAGGTTAGATGATGAAAAAAAAATACTTTGAAGGGCATGGTCAGGGCCGCTTGGCAGCTCTTGAGGGAGGACAGACTACCTGTGGGCTGGGTCCCCAGATCATCCCCCTCTCGGCACTCTGGCTGCCACCTTGATCACTCTTGTAACTGATTGCCATGCATGGGGTGTTCTCTATCAAAATACAATCTTAGAAAGAGCCAAGGAAGGTTTGAATTTGGCTTTCTCGGGGGGGACGGGGGGAAGAAAAGCTGTAAAATATTTTTCATTTGTAACATTGACCTGTCCAAAGGAGGAGAGAATATCATTAATGAAGATCAATGAGAAATCAAAAGGAGATGAGCAGGCTTTTGATGGATTAGCCTGGGAAGTCGTGTTCTGCTGACATAAGCTTATGAACGTCTACTTTCAGTGCCCTGACTTGACACCCCATGGAGCACCTCGTCATTCCGTGCAGTGTAGGGCCCTTCCCCATGTGCACTGGCCACCACCCACTCCTCCCTACCACCTTCCCAGCTTCCTAGTGGGATGGTGTTCAGTGGCCTGTGACTCAGTTCGTTGAGGCTGAACCTCTCCCCAAGGCAAGCACAGATCACAGACCACTGACTCTTCCAGGTGCCCTTCACTCTGGCAAGGAGGTAACCTGTGTCCCCACTACACTCCAAGCCTCTGCAGAGAAGCAGTCACAGACCCTCCCTTCTCTTCCCAGCTTTAAAGCCAATTAGTTTCCCAAAGTATTCAATGACAGTTCTGTTCTAGGCTTTGGGGATATATCCTTCAGCCAATCATACTAGTTCTCTCACATTCGGAAGAGGGGAGTTAGATAATTAAACAAATGACTGAACAAAATTACAAAAGTCCAATCACCTTCCTGTTCCCAAAAACAAGTTTCAAAGAAAAACAGTGAAAACAAAACTTATTTGTGAAAATGAAAGCCAAGCCCTGGCCTACCACCACCGCTACAACTGCTGCTGCCAGATCCGGCCACACCCTATGCTAAGGAGACTCTGAATCCAGATGGAGAAAGTCTATGTTGCAGATGCATTTGGGACTGCAAGTTGATACACAATCTAGTGTGCTCAGAGCATCTGACCTGTAGATAGGACTCAGTCCTCTTCAACATGTAGGAACCCAGGTAGTTTCCAGAGATTGCTGGAAGAGGGGGTGTTTGTATCTGCCCTCAGTAACATAGTTCCAGTGTGATGACCTTCACTGACAAGGGACTTGCCTTTGTGTCTAAACCAGACTCATTGTGTCTTGTGCTTTTCTCAGAGGAACTGAGACCAGCTGTTCACCTTCTGTAAGGAAGCAAACTTTCATATAACTGTGGGTTAACAGCACATAATCCTTTAAATTTCTTCCTGCTTCGTTTCATGCCTCTATTCATATTATGGAAAATATAAGATTTTGGCAAGCGAGTATTCCTTGGAAGAGATTGTGCCTGGAGCTGCTAGTTGCCAGTATACCACCCCTTGGAGAGAGCCTGGATGAACGTAAAGCCAAGACCAAGGAAAGCAAAATATAGGCGCAGAAAGAGAAACAGATATCTGACGAAGGTGCTGTTATTGTTACTGTCATGGTAGGTACCTGCAATCGAAGTTTCTTTTGGAATGGCATCTTAGAATTCTGTGTTACAAGTGCTTCCCAATGCAGTTGCACATCTGAATTACTTGGGGTGTTTATAAAAGACATATTTTTAGGACTCCCCACCTTGCATATTCTGATTAGTACGTCTGATGTGGGGCCCATAAATCTTCAGTTCAAAGAAATTCTGGAAGTGATTTGAAAGTATAGCCAGTTTCAAGAACCATTGCTCTGGGCCAATTTCATCCTCCTGGGCAGAAGGACATCTGTGATTCCCCATGGAAACATCAGTGCCACGGAACTCCCAAGGCCAGTCATTCCACCATTGGGCAACTCTAGGTACAGATTGGATCTTGTTGTAAGGCTAAAATTGGTCCTTTTGTACTTCTCCACTTTGATACTAACTCTGTCCCCAGGAACAATGCAGGATCAGTCTTCTCCCTCTTTTTTTTTTTTTAAATCAAAATATTATGGGAATGTGTTTTTGGTTACATGGGTTGATTTTGTTATGTTTGAGTCAGGGTTATAAGTGTGCCCATCATCACCCAGATAGTGGTCATTGTAGGTTTCACCCATCCCCTCTCCCCACTGCTTGATTTCCATTGAATTTACTTCTGTGTACATGTGTGTTTATCAGTTCCAATTTAATAGTGAGTACATGTGGCATTTGTTTTTCCATTCTTTAAATATTTCGCTTAGGATAATGGTCTCCAGTTCCATTGAAATTTTTGCAAAAGGCCTTAATTCATTCTCCTTCATGGCTGAGTAGTATTCCATGGAATACATATACTACATTTTGTTGATCCACTCATTGATGGACACTTGGATTGATTCCACATTTTTGTAATTGTGAATTGTGCAGCAATAAACATTCAAGAGCATGTGTCTTTGTGATAAAATGACTTTTTTTCCTTTGGGTAAATAACGCAGTAGTGGAATTGCTGAATCAAATTTTAAGTCTACTTTTAGTTCTCTGAGGAAATTCCATACTGTTTTCCATAGAGGTTGTACTAATTTTCAGTCCCACCAACAGTGTATGAGCATTCCTTTCTCTCTGCATCCATCCCAGCATCTATTATTTTGGGACTTTTTAATAAAAGCCAATCTAACTGGGGTAAGGTGGTATCTCACTGTGGTTTTAATTTGCATTTCTGTGATGATTAGTGATGTTGAGCATTTTTTCATGTTTATTTGCTAATTTATCTTTTGAAAAGCTTCTGTTCATGTCTTTCGCCTACTTTTTAATGGTTTTTTTTCTTGTTGATTTGTTTGAGTTCTTTGTAGATTCTGGTTAGTAGCCCTTTATTGGATATATAGCTCATGTATATTTTCTTCCATTCTGTAGGTTGTCTCTTTTCTCTGTTGATTATTTCCTTAGCTATGCAGAAATTTTTAAATTTAATCAATTTTCATCTATTAATATTTTTGTTGTTGCCATGATTGCCATTAGGGTCTTCTTCATAAATTCTTTGCCTAGGCTGATATCTAGAAGAGTTTTTCCTACATTTTCTTCTAGCATTCTTATGGTTTCATGCCTTAAATTTAAGTCTTTTATTTATCTTGAATTAATTTTTGTGAGTGGTGAGAGATGGATCCTGTTTCATTCTTCTGCATGTGGCTATCCAATTTTCCCAGCACCATTTATTGAATAGGGCTGCTTCTCCCCAGGGTATATTATTGTCTGTTTTGTCAAAGATCAGTTGTCAGTATGTGGATGGTTTTATATCTGGGTTCTCTGTTCTGTTCCATTGGTCTATGTGTCTATTTTTGTGCCAATACCATGCTGTTTTGGTTACTTATAACATTATAGTTTGAAGTCTGGTAATGTGATGCCTCCAGATTTGTTCTCTTTGCTTAAGATTGCTTTGGCTATTTGGTTTTTAAACAAAGTGAAGAATTATATTTTCCCTTATCTGTGAAATGATGTTGGTATTCTGGTGGGGATTGCATTGAATCTGTAAATCACTTTGGATAGTGTGGACATTTTAACAGTGTTGATTCTACCTATCCATGAATATGATATGTTCTTCAATATGTATCATCTGCTATTTCTTTCAGTGTTCCCTAGTTTTCTTTGTTAGGGATCTTTCACCTCCTTGGTCAAGTATATTCCTAGATATTTTATTTTCTTTGTGGCTATTGTGAGTGGCATTGAGTCTTTGATTTGATTCTCATCTTGACTGTTGTTAGTGTATAAGAATGCTATTGATTTGTGTACATTGATTTTTATCCTGAGATTTTGCTGAATTTATTTATCAATTCCGGGAGTCACTTGGTAGAGTAAAAGAAAAATAATCCACCATGACCAAATGGGCTTCATCCCAGGGATACAAGGATCGTTCAGTACACAAAAATCAATAAATGTGATTTGTCACATAAACAGAAGCAAAAACAAAGATCATATAATCATCTCAATAGATGCAGAAAAAGCATTCAACAAAATTCAGCACTTTTTCATGATAAAAAAAAAACCCTCAACAAACCAGACATAGAAGGAATGTATCACAAAATTATAAAAGCTATATATGCCAAACCCACAGCCAACATCATACTGAATGGGGAGAACCAGAACAAGACAAGTGTGCCCACTGTCACCATTTCTGTTCAACATAGTGCTGGAAGGTCCTAGCCAGAACAATCGGGCAAGAAAAGAAAATCAGGGGTATCCAAATAGGGAAAGAAGAGGTAAAACTATTGCTTTTTGCTGATGATATGATCTTATATCTAGAAAACCCCAAAGACTCCACCAAGTTTTCTCCCTCTTTTCGAGTGGGTTGTTTTGTGGCTGGAATAGAGGAGGAAGAAAAGCTCTTGAGCTCTTTCCTCATTCTTTGTATGGCAGAGTTTCTGGACACTTTGGACATTGCCCAGAATGGTAAACGTATTTGAAATATGGTCTCCTATAGAGGCCATGTTTGTTGGGTAACTTAGAAGATATTTGGATAATATTCCTAGCAACACCCATAGCTCAAAGAATGCCCCATGCTCCTTAATTTCCTCTCCTTTCCAGCTGCCTGAACCACTCTGTTTCTCCTTGAATATCAAAGTTAATATTTTCACCTCTCCAGGACACATCTTTGATTAGATTTATCATGTCAGGAGAATGGCTATTCAAAGTCATACTGCAGAAGATATTCAGAAAACGTGTAAAAGGTTGGACAAGGTGGAAGAGAAGCAGGAGAAATGTCACACACAACTGCAGGCTCCCTTATGTTCACCAGAGGTGTTTATACTAAAAGGCAAAATAAAACTCTGATTGCATGTAAACAGAGAACCTTCAATGTAAGCTAATAAATGCATTAATCCTGCATTATAAACCTGAATCCAATAACACAATTTAAAATATATCCTATGCATTGTGAAGGAGCAGAATTGTCAAAACAGGTCTATAAATTCTCACCAATGAATACCTATTGTGCTTCTGTCTGCTAACTGTATTGAAACTGTAAAGCTTATTAGCATTGCTTTTTTTTTTTTTTCTTGGAGACAGAGTCTCACTCTTTTGCCCTGGCTAGAGTGCTGTGGCATCAGCCTAGCTCACAGCAACCTCAAACTCCTGGGCTTAAGCAATCCTTCTGCCTCAGCCTCCCAAGTAGCTGGGACTACAGGCATGTGCCACCATGCCCGGCTAATTTTTTCTATATATTTTTAATTGTCCAGCTAATTTCTTTCTATTTTTTTAGTAGAGATGGGGTCTCACTCTTGCTCAGGCTGTTCTCGAACTCCTGACCTCGAGCAATCCTCCTGCCTCAGCCTCCCAGAGTGCTAGGGATTACACGCGTGAGCCACCTTGCCCGGCCTAGCATTGCTTTTTAGTTAAGTATAAACACTCCAAAGATATTATGAGAAGACAAAGATATGAGTGGAATTATTGAAGCAAATGTAGATATCGATTGCTGCCAAACTCAAACTGAATTTCATCTCAAATACTGAAACGGTTCTGTGTATTTTAGCTGAAGATCTTTAAGGAAAAATGAAATCTCAACATCCTAGTGTTGTGTAGGTGGGTGTGCACATATATGCGCATCCACGCATATTTTGAATTAAGGATGAAGTATTTCTGGATACATAGCAGTTAATCAAAATATATAGAAACTTAAAAAACTAAAATGCCTGTTAAGGCCAGAGTTGCCTGTTACAGGCGGCTGCTACACCTCCATGACTTTAAAATACAGCTCAGTGGCCAGTCCCCTCAGGTGACATAAAAAGTCACGGGCTGGTGCATAGCTTTGGCGACTTCCAGAGCAGCATAAGCCTACAATGGTTGTTCAATATGAGACAATATAATCATGCAATAGCTAAATACAATCTGCTACATGTTTCCAAAGGCAGCAGAAACGGGAGCATCTGCCAGCTTGTCTGTTATTAATACGTGACGTACATCAAGGCGTGTAGGTACATGTGAAGGCATAGAAAAACGTCAGTGTTAAGGCCGGGGAAACAGATGGCATGTTCATTTAAACATGTTTTCTTGTCAACTTTGATGGAACAAGTGTTCTTGCTATACTTTGATTTGTAAAGTATGTATTTTTTTTAAAGCGAGAATGTCTACCACATAAGGAAAAAGCTTAATAGCAGTTCAATGTTTCTTAAAGATGATTTATCTCTCCCACGGTACTTTCTGAGCCAAATAACCAATTTTATTTGGAAATTGAAAAATGACAGATTATTTTTAAAGCAATTTTTCTGCTCATGCCCCATAACCTCTGAAGAAGTCAGGCTTATGATGACATACACAGAGAGCAACAAAGTTGTCATCATTTATATTTATTTTTTGAAGAGAACCATCTAATCAGACATTATATAATGCCTTTATGACCACAATTCTCAAGTGGATGTGATTATTTCATCTTAATACTTCTAGATTTATGACTTATAGCTCTCTTCTGCGTATTTTTTCCCCAGCATGTCTATTATGTTCCCTTTTAAAGGTTATATTTTTTTGAAAAAACCATTTGACTTAATGTAAAATCCAAAAAAGAAATTGGGAAGATGGCAGGAAAAGTTTACGGTAGGAAATCTACTCGGGGAACATGAACTTCAGTATAAGACTGCTATTTCTCATGGGCCAGGATATACTTTCTTCATCTCTATGGCCTGTGGTTACCCACCTCTGGGAAGTCCAGAGAGAGACTTGGACATGACCTTGAACTTGGAGTAGAGGGTGCAGTCTCCTAAGTTTCTGTAATATTCAGTTTCATCTTTTCTTGTCTGATGTCTGTTATGGTAGCTGGACCTGAGAATAATTCAGAATTCTGCAGCCTCCTTCTAAATGGGCTCCTCTTAATCCTCACTTCTCAACATCTAAGGGAAAACTGTATTCTGAGCCACTCACATACTTGTTCGTGACATCCAATGACTTGTCATAGCTGCCAGAATAAAGCTCATCCCCGAGACTGGCCTTCAGGGTCCTCCCCAGTTTTGAATGTGACTTTCCTTTCTGTTCTTATCTCCCTCTGCTGCTCCTGAAGTGTGCTGTGTATTTTACCAACTGGAAAATCTACCGTACTTTCTCCTCCCAACACTTCTAAGTCTTTGCTCCTGCTTCCCCTGCCAAGAATGAATTTCCCATATGCTGCTACAATCCCACCTAGTCTCCTATGTTGGCTTAACCTCCGCCTCCCCCGTAAAAGCTTCCCTGGTTCTTCCATAGAGAAACAATCTCTCTCAAAAGGCTTTGTATTCTTATTTTTAATGGCAATTGTGTTGACTGTCTGTATACTCACCTATCTCCTCCCTAGACCAGAAGCTCCTTGTGGACAACCACTGTGTCTCTTGTTCTCTGGCATCTCACATCCCCTAACACAGGCCTGCCATGGAGCTGCCATAGACTGCTCCAAAAAGTTTGGTTTAATCCATTGTTCCCAATCTCAGTTTTGGGTAGTGGAGTGACAAGTTCTAGCCCAGGGAGTGCTAAGGGGAGAGGTCGGTGCTTGGATGAATTCATTGTCAATCCTACAGCATCAGCTCATCCTCAGGGGGAGCCACTGTGTCACCAGTTGCACAAGCTTGATAAAATCACAGACGTGTTCCTGTTATTTTTCTTAACAAAATCTCACCTTCCCTGAAGTTGGCTGGTCTCTGGACCTAGACAATATACAAGGTCTCCTGGCCTTCTTGCTCTGGCTCTACCAGCACAATTAAAACCCATCATAACTCAAACTAAATGCAGCAGCAAAAATCACCTTCCCTGAGTGGGGTCCTTTCAAGCATTTTGAATTGGTCACTCCTCTTTGTCAAGCTATTTGGTGTCTCTGTGCAATTCTGCTGTCTTCCCCTTCACCATTATCTCCGGCGTCTATACCCCTCCAACTGATTTTCCATCTGGGGTTCCAGCAGCTCCTCCTTTCCAAACCCACCCCACCACCTGATCTCCTGCCAGAATTGTGGTTTCTGGCAATAGATCCTCTCTGATTCATTTTTGCAAGGGTCAGTTTTTCATTGAGCTGTGAAAATGCATGAAGAGAATAAATAGAGCTGGAGACATTTTATTAGGGAAAGAAAACACAACCAGTTAAAATTTACTTCTTTTTTTATATCTACTTCCCTTTCACTCATGTATTCATACAACAATAAATAAGCTGAGCACCTACTATGTACCTGACATTTACTCAGCACTTGGGATGCACAGCGGAGAGACATAGATCCCACCGCCATGGCAGGCGTTGGGGAGATGGAAAATAGGCATTCAACTTAGTACATAAGTAAATGACATCATTTGCTTTGAGCAAGAGGACAGAGTGAGAATTTGGGGCATGGGGAATTCTAAGGCAGCATGTGTAGTTGGAACTGGGGACGTTTGAGCAGACTTGCTGGAGGTGAAGAGTGAGCCAGAGGGACATGGTGAGCACTGTAGAGGGGAAGGGCATGCCTCGAATACTCACTTGGGTGAGGCAAAGACATAAAATGTAACCTAAACGTTTGTACCCTCATAATATCCTGAAATAAAAAAAAAAAGTGAGCCAGAGGGAACTGGGTAGGAAGAACAAGGTAGGTAGAGGCCCAGGGTGGGAGAGCCATAGGAGGTTTGTGCAGAGCAATAACAAAAACAGGGCCCTGTAAGTAGTTGCAAAGAGTTTGGTGTTTGTTTTTTTTTTTTAAGAAGAATAAAAAACATTTTCCTTTACTGTAGTAGAAAGGAAGGGGGTGCTTTGAGGTGGCTGCCCTGAATGGAGACATAACCTCAGTCTTCACTCACTTTAAAGACTGCCACGTGGAATACGCCAGACTCGCACAGCACACACAGGTGTTTTGGGTAACCCTAAAAGACAGACTCGGGAAGGAAGGGTAGAAGTTATTGGAGTGGGGACAGGTTTGGGATTCAACCACACATTTTTTAAGTGCCACTGTGTGCAAGAAGGTCTTCCTAGCAGAGAGAGACGTTCATCGAGGGTGGTCTGCGTGCCAGGACAATAGGCATTAGGACAGAAGAAGGCAGCTTACAAAATGGTTTCCTAAGGAGCTGTCTAGGAAATTTAAAAAAAAAAAGGCCAACTCTAATGAAAGCAAATTCATAACTGTGATTCGATAAGCACCACTTCTCTAAGGAAGCTAGTCAGAGGTTATGGCTGTCGTATCATGGTGCAGACAAATATATTGGCAAACATGAAGGCAAAGTCTGTAAATCAGAAATTATGGCTATTTATGGAAATTCATGAGGCTGGCAGGGGTGCGATGGTGGAAGGAAGGACATTTGACTGAAGATAAAGGTAATTATAGCTAACTCTGCCCTGTTCCCTCACTTCAAACAAAATCTTTGCTTACAATTTAGCATATTATGCTTGATAAACTTCACAGAAATTCAACAGGAAGGATGATGCCTTGTTTTTGCATGTTGCCTGGAAACTGTCATCTCATCCTTACTTGAATAGGAGAATTTTAAGGAAGAAGAGAAAGGGGGAAAAAATAGGTGCTGCAAAGCTAGTCATGGTTCTTCTTTCTTGCAACATAGCACAGGGCGCCCTGATGGGATTTCTAGCATCAGTGTGGGCGGAACTGTGAGGGGCGTGATGTGTGTGTGTGACTCTAAATCCTTATATCCTGCTAGTTCCTGCTTCCTTTGCCTCCCCCCACCCCCCCACCCCCACCTTATAATCTCAATTAGAGTCACAGGGAGCTGCCTCCCCGACCCACCAGCTTCTGCCCCATCCTGATGGAATCCCGGGGGATCAACAACACTGAAAGTTGCCAGGAGGTTAAGGGAGACTTTGACTGAAACGTGTCCACTGGGTTCAAAGACAAAGAGGCCATTTGCGATGTGAGCAAGAGCGGCGTTCTGTGGAGTAGCATGTCAGGCTGCGTTGGGGATGAATGAAAGGTAAGGAATTGAAACCAGCAAGTGTAAGAAATGCAACTGAGAAAAGAAGCAGAGTAGGGGGAAACTTCTAAATTTTAGGACAGAACAGTCTTGAGCATGTTTAAATGTTCAACGTTAACGGAAAGGAGCCATTTGCAAGGGACAGGTTGGTACAGGAGAGAAGGAACGATCAATACACAAAGTCCTGACCCCGGCTGGGATTTTAGTACAAGATGATAAATGATTTTGGCCTGACCTGTTGACCTGTTGCTGAGATCCAGCAAACAAGTGCAGGGATGTGTTTCTGGCCGTCCTATTACATTCAAGATGCTTAAGCAGCACCATTAAGTAGGATGCTGAGCACCGAAGCCATTTAACAAATCTAAGAGAACTGTGACAGGTCATCTGCATCTAAAATTATACGGTCGAGAAAAGGCTCTCTGTACTCTAATAATGTGTAACATTTTCTTAATGTCCTCTGAGTTCTGTGACTTATATTATGATAAACTACTCCAACCATTTCTGAAAGCCATTTCCACATTAACATTATCCAATTGGTTTACATTATCCTGGGAACTTTTTTCCTAAAGATCTATTACATTTGCTCTGCCCTTAATTGTTTTTTTTAAAAAAAGCATCATCTCAAAGCAAAACATTTATAGAGGCATAAATTAGTTTGACCTAAACTCAGAATTCTATGTGATTTCAAGAGGGCCCAGCTCTGACCAACAAAGACCCTCTGAGCCCGAGGGATATCCTGGTAATCTCAATATTGACAGTTAATTTCCAAAGAGAGTCTGCAGACAAGGCAGAGGGGAAAGAATCTCTCTGAGCCATCCAAAATTGGGACTATAATTAGTCCTGGAATTCATAATCCAGTATACATTTTTAATCTTGTGAGCTTTGGATGCTACTTACCTCCCACCTAAAAAGCAAGCGTGGATGATGGGTGGGGGGTAACCTTCTTGTATGGCAGCCCAGGTGGCTTTGTGGGGGCAGAGACACAGCACCCATCTGCCCCACAGTGCAGTAGAGAGGTGCTGCTCTAGCTCGTGAGTGACCAGTAGCCAGCAAACTGTAGGGTAAAGTGAGCAAAAGCAGAATGCTCCTGGCAATCAAGTGAAGATGCTGCAATAAAGTGAACGTTGAACAACTGTACAAGCAGGAGCTGAGAATATTCTGCAAGTGAGTGAGGAGTCTTGGGATGAAGAAGAGAGCAGGAATGCACATGATAGGTGGTTGTACGCTCGTAGAACGTGACAACAGAAGAGACCCCCAGGCCGGACCAGAAGAGGTGCAAGTCCCTAGTCACAGGGCACTAGATGTTCTCAGCAATTCCTCAGTGATGAGGTATGAGATGTTAATATTAGACCCTGAACGGTGAGGACAGTCACTGATGCTATCATGTGTCATCCCTGGTTCTCACTGCACTGTGGATCCAGCAGCTCCCTGTTCCTTCCGGGAAGAACCTGCTTCAGCTATTATTGTTAGGAATAACAATGGCTAGATTGAGTGCATGCACGCAAGCTTGTTGTTTCAGGCAAGATTCTGTCACTTGAACAGCATCTGCCTTATTTCTAAGAGTGCTACGTGTTACACTAGACATTGATTTCCATCTCTCAATAGAATTTCCTACTAAAGCTCAGTGAGGCATTTATAATTCTTTCCAGAGCACCCTGCTTTTATATCTATAGATAATGTCTAAGCTGGGTCATATTGCTTTATGGATCCAACATGTTATAGGCCAGTAAAGAAGGAAATCTGACTGTATTAAAAGTGGACTGGGACTCATACAGCAGATACTTTAGTATTTGTTTGCTATGATACTAGACTGACCCTTAGTGCAGGAATCTTTGCTAGTTTTCTTAAGGCATTCTGTCTGTCTGTCAGATGATATATTCTTGACTGCTTCACTTAGAAAAGTACCTGGGTGGATCTTTTCATATGGGAACAATGGCTTTGGTTTGCACTTTGGTGAAGGTCCCTGATAATTTTATACAAATGGAGTCTATCATCACTCACATCAGAGAATCAGAAGCTGCCTGGCTTTTGTGTTAAGCACGTCGGACATCAGATGAACCCCGGTGAATTCTCTCAGGTGTTACCGTATTCTGCTCTGAACTTCAGGAACGTTGGGAGACAGCAGCCCCAAGTGGCCCAAATGGACACCAGCCTGAATTCCGAGAAAGCCTGACACGGGAACCTGGACCCAGCCCTTCTCCCTCTGTTGGCAAGACCAGGGCTTTCTCAGAAAAGGATTTGGCCTGTGTTCTAGACACATGGGGAAAGACATCCAAAAGAATGCAAAGCACATTGTCTAGATGTGGGTACTTCCAGAAGCCGACCCTGAGACAAAGATTTAAATGCAAGTAGCTTATTTGGAGGCTGATCCCAGGAAGCTCGGTAGAGAATTATGGAAGTGTCAGACTGAGAAGGAAGCCAATAAAGGGCCTGTGTCGGACTGTTACTGCCGTGGGAATTGGGGATCTCTGGGAGACAGCATAGAACACACCTCAGAGTTGGAACAACTTGGGAGTTGGCCACAAAGCTGTTATATTGATTCACCAGCTGCCTCTCCATCCTCTGTTGAGCGCTGCTGCCATAAGCATCAACTCACTGCACTGTGGCTCGCCCGGTGCACAGGCTCCTGCAGCCGGGAAGAGAATGTGCGGGCGGAGAGTGGCAGGTGTGGGCAGTAAGCAGCCTTTGGCGTGCAGAGGTGATGTCGGGGGTACATGGGCAGAGAGAGCTGACGTCTGTGTCATGGGTTACATGATACATGAACTAGATCCCTGAGCAGAGAGAGCAGCCCCTGAGGGCATTGCCTCAGCTGGGAAAGGCTAAGGGGATGGTGGTTCTCCTCTTCTTCCTTCCTCCTCTCCTCTCCCTCCCTCCGTGTCTCATACACACAGAGCTGCGGGTGACCTCTCCATGGTCCCAGCACAGAGAAGGGAAAAGAACCTTTAAACATACAGAGAATTTGATTAGAAGAAATATAAACAGTGAAGCACTTACTACACATAGAGCACCGCGTGGCAGTTATAATAAGAAAGCATCGTCTTTCTCCCTCTCGAGGAGTCTGACATTAAACAGGTTAGGTAAAACATTAAAAATAAAACTTCTCAAGGTGCTGCCTAAGTCCTCTAACTATCGAAGGCACTGGTGGATGTCGGGGAATAATCAGAGCTTTGGAAAGCTTGCAGAGGAGGGACAGGGACAGTGTGGGTGCACGTGAGCACACATGCTGGAGCGCCGGCAAGTGCCTTTGGGGTGGGCAGGGCATGGAGGGAGGTTAGAGAGGACTTTGCTGAGAAAATGAGATTAATTTGTCCTGAAATGACAATGGAATTTAGATGAGGAAGGGGGGTGCATCACTGGAGGGTATTTCAGATAGATCTAGGAAACATGTTGACTTTTGGGAGGATTAAACACTGAAAAGGACATGCCGTGAAACAAATGAGTGAGTGGAATCTCTGCCGCCAGTGCCTGTCAGAGTCCTGCTGGCATCCTTTGGTCTTACTGGTGTGTGCGACTGTTCAGGACGCAGGTATTGGCTGGGTGGGACAGGTGAGATATAAGAACGGGCAGACAAGACAACACGTGCAGAATTCAAGTCAAAGCCCCCAAATGAACTGGCTGGCCCATGTCTGGAAGGAGGGTCAGGCCATCTAAAGGCTGCCCAGGTTACAAGGCCAGCTACTGCCTGCATCTGGGAGGCACGGGATTGCCACCAGGGAGGCTGGCAGCAGGTGCCAGAGACCCTGCTCTGGGGGTGAAGCCTCAGCCTAGGGCCAGATCCCATAGGCCAGAAAGTGTCAGGAGCACCATGAGCTCCATGCCACGCTGTGACACTTCCTACTCTCAGTAACCGATGGTTTCACACTCTGCCTCCTGCCCCCTACTGACCTGGAGTCTGTGTTTGAGGACTGAGCCCGGAGTGATTCAAAAGAAGACTGACAACTCAATGACAAGATTAGTAACCCAGGAAAAAGGCAAAGAATTGAACAGATACTTCATAATATATATGGTTGGCAGATAAGCACATGAAAAGATGCTCAACGTTATCAAGAAGGAAATGCAAATTTAAACCACTAATAAAATATTACTGTATACCCGTTACATGAACAATGTGACGTTGCTGGCAACAATATGAAGCAACCAGAACTCTTACATTGCCAGTGGGAATGGAAAATGGTACTGCCATTTTGGAAACTAACTAGTAAGTTCTTATAAACTTGACATTTGCTGTGTGATCCACAATCCCACTCCTAGGTAATAACCAAGAGAAATTACTAAAGATAGCCCACAGGAAGAGCCATACAACAGCCTTAGCTATAATCTCTCCAAAGAGGAAAAGAACCAAAATGTTCAATGGTAAATGAATAACCAAGTTGTGCACCATCTATGCAATGGAATACCACTCAGCAAATAAGAAAGAATAAAATACTGACAGATGCAACAGCACAGGTGAATCTTAAAGTCATTATGTTAGACAAAGAATCCAGACTCTGCATGACATTCTGGAAAAGGCAAATTATAGGAACAGAAAACAGATCAGTGTGGGTCAGGGTTTGGAGGGTAGGGGTCACCTGACTACAAAGGGGAAGGAGGGAACTTTATGGGGTGGTGGAAATGTTCTGTATCTTACTGTGATTACTCAGATGAATGAATTTTCAGAATTGATCAGTCTGCATCTAAAAAGGGTGAATTTTTCTGTATGCAAATCATACTTTAACAAATTTGCTTTAATAAAAGATGTGAGGGCGATGAGCCAGACAGTGACGGACTGTGTGGGGAAAGAGAATCGGAGACAAAAAGCAGGCCTCCCTGTCCAGAGTGCTCAGCGAGCACTGCCTGGGAGCCTCGGAGACCTTTTCCTCTCATGTGTCCAGCCAGTTCCCCACCTTAGCAGAGGTGAGAGGCCAACTGCTCATCAGACACCTGAGGCAGAGCCGGCTGGGGGGAGGGGGCAGCTCTGCCCACCCAGTCACCGGTCCCCTTACCGCCCCCCCCAGCCTGTGTGCTCACGACAATGTGCTCATCTCTTGGACTAGATGATGTGAGGTTCGGCTCTTTCAAGGTGATTCTAAGTTGGCCACGAACAAGATGAGGATTAGCTTATTTTGGTTCCTTTGTAGTGATTTCTACCTACTCGTGGTGGTTCATGTCACACACTGGAAAATCTGGGGAAAATAAAAATGAACGGAAAGGGACGGGTGTCTGGTCAAGAGGAGAGGGTCACTGCGATTCTCAGGTTGTGGTCAGCCAGAAGACTCGGCCGGAAATTTCTGTCTTGAGTGGATGCGTCACTCACTTTCACCCTGCCTCTGACCTTGACTTGAATCAGGAGAGGAAAACGTAAAACGCTATGGCAGTTGATCGCCAACAGGGAAATGTCAAGAAGAGAAAAGGGCCCATGTAGACAGCAACACAATTTTCTCAGAATGAAGGCAATCTGGGAGAATTGAGTGGAATTCCTGAAGGATGATGGGGTGTAAATGCATATATGACCCTGGGCATTGCGTTTCTCAGTCGCACCTTTGTGCCATCTCCTGGTAACAAGCAGGGAGCGTCACTGTAATCTCCTAATGAATACGCGTGTTTTGTGTATTGTAATCCTTCCGCTAGATGCTGTGTCTTATCCATTTTACCTAAATCCAATTTTGCTGGTTATATTCATAGGTGGCACACTACTGAAATGCAAACAGGCTTTTCCAGACGCAAAACCCTATACATTTGCATTCTTTCACCGCTCAAGTTAATGGAAAACTATTTTGCTTTCTATGGGATTTGGGGTTTGTTTTGCTTTCTTTTTTTTCTTTCTTTCATGAAAGGAGGGAGCCAAGAAATTTAAAATGGTGCACATTGAAGATTCAAGATCACCAGTGTAGCAGCAGCTCTGCCAGATTCTCTGTTTACACATTTGACAATTATCTCCCCTTATGAATTAGAAAGAGAAAGTGCATCCTTCTCAGCAAGTGATTCAGGGAAACTTCCATCCGTGAAAGAGGCGCATTGTCACAGGAGACGGCAGAAGTGTCCTTGCCACAGTGGAAGGAAAAAGACATGTAACTTCTCATGTTACAACAGAGGCTTGCTTTAAATAGAGAGGAAGGAAGAGGATGTGGAGAAATTGGAACTCTTCTGCATGTTGATAGGAACGTAAAGTGGTGCAGCCACTGTGGGAAAACAGTGTGGCAATTCCTCAAAAAGTAAAACAAAAACAAAAAACCATGTTTGACCCAGCAATCCCACTTTGGGGTATATATCTGAAAGAACTGAAAATAGGGTCTTGAAGAGATACTTGTACTCCTGTGTTAATTGCAGCAGCATTCACAACAGCTAAGAGGTGGAAGCAATCCAATGTCCACTGACGGATGGGCAAGTGAAATGTGTATATAGACACTGAAATATTATCCAGCCTTAAAAAGGAATAAAGTTCTGATACATGCTACAACATGGATGAACCCTAAGGACATTATGCTAAGTGAACTGAGCCAGTTACAGAAAGGCAAATACTGCATGATCCCATTTATATATATGAGGTATTAACATCTAAAGGAGTCAAATTCACAGAGACAGAAAGTAGAATGGAGATTTCCAGGGGCTTAGGGAGAGGGAGGAAATGGGGAGTTGTTTTATAATGGTATAGAGTTTCAGTGTGCAAGACAAAAAAGTTCTGAAGATCTGTTTTACAACAACGTGAATATACTGAATGCTACTGAATTAATTGCACGCTTAAAAATGGTTAAGATGATAAATTTTCTATTGTGTATTTGTGGGTTTTTTAAGACCACAATTTAAAAAATAAAAAGAGAAAGAGAAGAAGGGAAGGGAAGGAGAAAAGGAAGGAAAAGAACAAATTTTGACAGACATGAGACTCAGACACATGAGGTATGTCCACAAGTAAATTTAATTTGAGGTTACAGCTTTTTGGGAGTAGCATCCTTTCTTCATAGTCTTCCTAAGTTTGGCTACAAATCCATAAAAATCTCCCTTTTTATGTCTGGGTATGTGTGTGTGCTGACTATAAGCAACAACAAATCTTATTCTCTTTGCTCTTCGTGGAATGGAGTACAAACAATGTGTCTTAAGACTCACTGAGGTGCTAGTTCCACAGGAATGGAGGGTTGGAGACCATAAAATAATATTTGAAGTTAAGAATCATTAAATGTACCAATGATGGAAGTGTGACAACTGAAGAATTTGTGAAGCCTAATGATTTGCTGGAAGTGGAGGAAATAAGTTGTTTGCTTGTATGTTTTTTCTTTTCTTACTGACAATCAATAGAGTAACTCACATAGTGATGAATAACTTTAAGAAACAGGTAACTGAGTTTATAACTCTCAGCACCTAAAACTGCAAAGAATCATCAAAGACAAAACAGTGCTATGTTCTCTGGAGAAAGCTTTCAACTTATAGGACGGGGCGTTGAGGGTGCCAAATTTTATGGAAATGTTATAACTAATATAAATCACACACAGAACAGGCTTGTCTCATACAATTGTGTCATTGTATTTTTTAAAAATAGTTTATTTTTATTTATTTTATTTCCACTCTCCAGGTGTATTTATTTGGTAGGGTAAATTCCTTCCCTAGAGAAAAAGCTGATCTCCCATGAATTTCCTGGTCACATTTATGTAAATAAAAATCTTCAAGTTATTCTAAATTTCAGCATAGTCTTTATTCATAAATCACTAGCCCAGTTTCCTGTAATAATCAAAACTATGAACTTGACTTCAAATTGAGGCATCTCCCCATGCCAAACTTGGGGCAGCTCCCAGTGGAAGGCAGAATGGGGGCCTGGGAGGTCCTGGTTTTCTCTCTTTCCTCAAAGAGCTACTCTACTCATCTCACCTCAGCTGCTAAGCTCATCATGCTCCCCATGTTTATCATTGCTAATGTGTAAATAACAAAGCACTTTTTGTGGAATAATCACTGGGCTAGGAGCAAGAAAATGAAAAGAAAAAACATACAAGCAAACAACTTATTTCCTCCACTTCCAGCAAATCATTAGCCACTTTGTGGCTTGGAAAAGCAGCAGTAAGTAGATAAGACCCAGGATTTGGGATCAGGATGCTTAACTTTGAATCCCGACCCTACCATTTAGCTTTGCAAACTTGGGCATAATTTCTCCACTTCCTCAATTTCCCCATCTGTGGCTTGAGTATAATAACATAGTACTATATCTGTCAAGGATCAATGTGAAAAGCAGAACCAGTAGGAGATATAGATATTAAAAGATTTATTCACTGGGGCTAGCTAATATAATTGTAGTGGCCAAGCAAGTTCAAAATCTGTAGCTGCTGCCCACAGGTGGAATTTTTCCCCTTCCCTCCTTCTCAAGCCTTAGCCCTTGTGTTTAAGGTCCATCCAGAGAACCTAGGATCATTTGCATTACTTAAGCCCAACTGATTATGGATTTTAATTACAGCTACAAAACACCTTCACAGCAACACTCAGATTAGCTTTTTTTTAATTGAGAAAAATTGTATATCTTTGTCATGGACATGTTTAGAAATATATATACATTGTGGAATGGCTTGATTGAGCTAATTAACGTATACATTACCTCACATTTTTTTCCTGGTGAGAATACACAATCTCTCAGCAGTTTTCAAGAATACAATGTTGTTATTAACTATAGTTACTATGTTGTACAATAAATCTCTTGAGTTTATTTCTCAAGTTTATTTCTCCTATCTAACTGAAATTTTGTGTCCTTTGGCCAATGTCTCCCCAATACCCCAACCCCCCCCCAGCCCCTGGTAACCACCATTCTACTGTCTACATATAGAGCTTTTTAAAATCCACATATGAGATCATACTATATTTGTTTTTCTGTGCCTGGCTTATTTTATTTAACATTATGTTCTCCAGGTTCATCCATGTTGTCACAAATAACAGGCTTTTCTTCTGTTATAAGGCTGAATAGTATTCCATTGTGTACATATACCACATTTTTTAAATTCATCTGTTGACACTTAGGTTGATTTCATACCTTAACTATTGTGAATAATGGGAGAACAGATATCTCTTCAATGTACTGATTTCATTTCCTTTGGATAAACCAGTAGTGGGATTGCTGGTTCATATGGTAGTTCTAGTTCTAATTTTTTGAGGAATCACTATACTGTTTTCCATAATGGCTTACGTTACGTTCCCAGTAACAGTGTACAAGGGTTCCCTTTTCTCCACATCTTTACCAAAATTTATCTTTTTTTTTTTTTTTTTTTGAGACAGAGTCACTCTGTTGCCCAGGCTAGAGTGCCATGGCGTCAGCCTAGCTCACAGCAACCTCAAACTCCTGGGCTCAAGCAATCTTCCTGCCTCAGCCTCCTGAGTAGCTGGGACTACAGGCATGAGCCATCATGCCCAGATAATTTTTCTCTATATATTTTTAGCTGTCCATATAATTTCTTTCTATTTTTAGTAGAGACAGGGTCTCGCTCTTGCTCAGGCTGGTTTCGAACTCCTGAGCTCAAACAATCCGCCCATCTCGGCCTCCCAGACTGCTAGGATTACAGGCGTGAGCCACTGCGCCCGGCCTCTTTTGTCTTTTTGATAGTAGCCATTCTAATAGTTGTGAGTGATGACTCATTGTGGTTTTTATATGTATTTCTGATTGGTGATATTGAGTGATTTTTTATATATGTTGATCATTTGTTGTCTTTTGAGAAATTTCTATTTCGATCTTTTGTCCATTTTTTAATAGGGTTATTCTCTTGCAATTGAGTTCCTTATATAGCTCAGATATTTATCCCTTATCAGATGTGTGTGGTTTGCAAATAGTTTCTTCCATTGTGTAGGTTGTCTGTAAATTTTGTTGATTGTTTTCATTGCTGTGCAGAATCCTTTTAGTATGATGAAATCCCATTTGTCTGTTTTTGCTTTTGCTGCATGTGCTTTGGGTTCATATCCAAAAAAATAATTGCCCAAGCCAATGTCATGGAACTTTTCCTCTATGTTTTCTTATAGCATTTTATAGTTTCAGGCCTTATGTTTAAGTCTTTAATCCATTTTGAGTTGCCTTTTGTATATGGTGTGTGATGAAGGTCTACTTTCATTCTTCTGCATATGAGTAACCAGTTTTCCCAGCACCATTTATTAAAGAGACTGTCCCTTTCCCCATTAAGTGTTCTTTGCACTTGGTGTTAAAAATCAATTGACCATAAATGCGTGAGTTTACCTCTATTCTATTTCATTTGTCTACGTGCTTGTTTTTTATGCCAGTCCCAGGCTGTTTTGATTACTATAACTTTGTAGAACATTTTGAAACCATGTAGTGTGATGCCCCCAGCTTTGTTGTCTTGCTCAAGGTTGCTTTGGCTATTCAGAGTCTTTTGTGGTTCCATACAAATTTTAGGATTGTTTTTTCTATTTCTGTAAAAGAAAAAAAAAAAATCGTCATTGGAATCCTGATAGGGATTGCATTGAACCTGTAGATCCACTTAGTATGGGCATTTTAACAATGTTAATTCTTCCAATCCATGAACACATGATATCTTTCCATTTATTTGTCTTTTTCTATTTCTGTTATCAATGTTGTATAGTTCTTAGCATACAGGCCTTTCATCTCCTTGATTTCATGTATTCCTAAGTGCGTGTTTGTGTGTGTATATATATATTTTAGCTGTTAGTGGGGTTTTCTTGATTTCTTTTTTGAATAGTTCATTGTTACAAAAAATCAGTAGCTTTTCTATATAGTATGTTGATTTTTGTGTCTTGCAACTTTACTAAACTTGTTCTAACAGTTGTTTTGTTGTTTTTTTTTTTTGCTTGTTTTTTTTTTGTGGAGTTTTGAAGGTTTTCTCTCTATATAATCATGTCACCCACAAACAGGGACAATTTCACTTTTTTAAAAAAACTTTTTTTTTGTTTTTTTTGTTTTTTTTTTTGTAGTGCCCTTGTCTTGTTTTGGTATTTGGTTAATGCTGCCCTTATAAAAATAAGTTTGGAAGTATTTCTTCTTTTTTCAATTTTTTGGAAGAGTTTGAGAAGGATTGGTATTAGTTCTTCTCTAAATGTTTGGAATTCAGAAGTGAAGCCATTAGATCCTGGGCTTCTGTTTGCTGGGAGACTTTTTATTACTGATTCAGTCTCCTTGTTGTTGGTCTGTTGAGATATTCTATTTTCATGATTCAGCCTTGAAAGATTATTGTCTAGGAATGTATCCATTTCTTCTAGGTTATCCAATTTGTTGGTGTCTAATTGTTCATAATAGCCTCTCATGATCCTTTCTATTTCTGTGGTATTAGTTGTAATGTCTCCTTTCATTTTTAATTTTAAGTCTTCTCTTTTTCTTAGTCTAGCAAATGGTTTGTTAATTTTGTTTATATTTCCAAAAAAAACAACTCTTACTTTCACTGATCTTTTCATTGTTTTTCTAGTCTCCATTTCATTTATTTATACTCTAATCTTTATCATTGTCTTCTCCTAACTTTGGACTTAGTTTGTTCTTTTTCTAGTTCCTTGGGGTGTTAAAAGAAAAAAAAAGGTTGTTTGAGATCTTTCTTTTTTGATGTGGGTGTTTATTGCTATAAATTTCCCTGTTATAATTGTTTTTGATACATTCCATAAGTTCTGGCATGTTGTGTTTCCAGTTTTGTTTGTCTCAGGATTTTTTAATTTTTCATTTTAATTTCTTTATTGACCCATTGGTTGTTAGGAGGATGTTTAATTTCCATGTATTTGTGAATTTTCTAAGATTTTTCCTGTTATTTCTAGTTTCATACCATTGTTGTTAGAAAAGATATTTCATATGATTTCAATCTTCCTAAATTTGTTAATTTATTTTGTGGCCTAACACATCTATCCTGGAGAATGTTCCATGTGTACTTGAGAAGAATATATTCTGCTTCTGTTGAATGGAATGTTCTGTATGTGTCTGTTAGGTACGTTTGGTCTAAAGTGCAGTTTAAGCCTGATGTTTCCTTGTTGATATTCTGGATGATCTGTCATTGCTGAAAGTGGGGTATCTAAGTCCCCTACTATTGTATTTCAGTTTATCTCTCCCTTCATATCTATTAACATTTGCTTTATGTATTTAGGTCCTCTGATGTGGGGTGTTGCCATGGTATTGATATGGTTTGTTTGGCCCCACCGAGGCTCATGTTGAAGTTTAACCCCCAGTGTTAGAGGTGGGGCCTGATGGGAGGTGTTTTGATGGTGGGGGCAGATCTCTCATAAACGGCCTGGTGCCATCCTCAAGGTAATGAGTTCTCACTCTGTTAGTTTCTATAAGAATTGGTCCTTTTAAAGAATCTGGCACCTCCTCCTCTCTTGCTTTCTCTCTGCTGCCATGGCATCTGCACATGCCAGCTCCACTTCACTTCTACTGTGAGTGGAAGCAGCCTGAAGCCCTCACCAGAAGCAGGTGCTGGCGCCATGCTGCTCATACAGCCTGAGTAACTGTGAACCAAATAAACCTCTTTTCTTATACATCACTGAGCCACAGGTATTCTTTTATAGCAACACAAAAGGACTTAGATAGGTGTGCATTTATTTACAGTTGTTATATCCTCTGGTTAATTGACCCCTTTATCATCATATAATGACCTTTTCTCATTTTATAGTTTTCGAATTAGTCTATTTTACCTGATGCAAGTATAGCTACCCCTACTCTCTTGATTTCCATTTGCATGGAATCTCTTTCCATCCCTTCACTTTGAGTCTATGTATGTCCTTAAATGAGAAAGTGAGTCTGTTATAGGCAGCTTGTGGTTGGGTCTTGTATTTATTTATCTGACAGTCACTCTGTCCCCACTTTGATGGGGAATTTAATCCGTTTACAATCAAGGTAATTGTTGATAAAGACTTTACTACTGTCATTTTATTAATTGTTTTCTGGTTGTTTTGTAGGTTCTTTGTTCCTTTCTAGCTATTTTCTTTTGTGATCAGGTGATTTTCTACAGTATTAATAGTATGCTTTGGTTCCTTTTTATCTTTTATGTATCTACTATAGGTTTTTGCATTCTAGAACCAATGAGGCTTACATAAAACAACTGATAGTTGTAATGGGCTGTTTTAAGCTGATAACAACTTAACTTTGATTGCACATGCATAAAAAAACCCTACCCTTCTACTTTACTTCCCCTACGTTTTATGGTTTTGGTGTCACAATATACATCTTTTCATAGTGTGTATCACTTACAAATTATTGTAGCTGTTATTTTGTTAATAGTTTTGTCTTTGAACATTCATACTAAAGATACAAGTGATTTATACACCACTATTACAGTATTAGAGTATTCTGAATTTGACTGTGTACTTACTTTTACCAGTGAGTTTTATAATTATCATGCATTTTCATGTTACTAGTGTCCTTTTCTTTCAGCTTGAAGAATTCCCTTTAGAAAGTCCTTATCTCTCCTTCAATTCTAAAGGACAGCTATGCCATGGTCTTGGTTGTAAGTTTTTGTTTTTTTTTCCCTTCTTCACTTTTACTATATCATCCTCCTCACTCTTGGACTGTGAGGTTTCTGCTGAGAAATCTAACAACTTTATAGTAACACTCTATGTGATTTATATATTTTCTCTCACCGATTTCAGGATCTTCTCACTATCTTTGATTTTTGACATGATTATAACATGTCTCAGGGTAATCGTGCTTGGATCAAATCTGAGTGGAGACTTTTGACCTTCCTATACTTGAATATTTATATCTTTCTCCAAATTTGAAAAGTTTTCTGCCTTTATATCTTTAAATAAGCTTTCTACCTCTTTGTTTCTCTTCTCCTTTTTGAGCTCCTATAACTTGAGTATTTGCTCTTTTGATGGTGTACCATATATCCTGCAAGATTTCTTCATTCCTTTTCATTCTTTTTTCTTTTTATTTTCAAATCACCTGTTCTGGGGTTCATAGATTCTTTCTTCTGCTTGATCAATTCTACTGTCAATGTTCTCTATTACATTTTTCACTTCATTCATTATATTTTTCAGCTCAAGAATTTGATTTTTTAAACAAATTTTATCTATGTTAAATTTATCATTTTGGTCATTGTTTTACTGATTTTTTAATTGAATTACTTCTCTGTTTTCTTGAAGTGTGTGCTGAGCTTCTTTAACAAAATGATCTTGATTGAATTCTTTGCCAGGCAGTTTGTAAATCTTTATTCCTTTGGGATCAGCTATTGGGAAACTATTGTGTTCTTTTGGTGGTGTTATATCTCCTTTGTTTTTCATGTTTATTGTTGCCTTATGTTGATGTCAGTGCATTTGAAGATGGAGGGACTTAATTGCAGTCTTTGCAGACTGGTTTTGTTCAGGAAAGCCCTTTACCAGTTAGCCCATCCAGACATTCTGGGTAGACTATGTGGCACGGTCCATGGGCAGCTTTGCTGCTGGAGTCCTCGACTAGGCTGGCCTGGTCTGGTCCTGGGTCAGCAGGTGGGCCTGAAGCCTGGGACCAGTAGGGTATACCTGTTGATTGGGTTCACAGGGCTGGGCCTCAAGCCTGGGTCCATGTGTGTCAGCCTATAGTCGGTATCTGTGTGGGCTAACCTGAAGCCTGGTTCCATAGTAGCTGACCTGGTGCTGGAGTGGATGTTGAACATGAGTCTGTAGGGATTGGCCAGGTGATGGGATGGGCCTCATGCCTGGTACTCCTGGGATGGGCCTGGAGCCTGAGTCCACTGGAGCTGATCTGGCACTGGGGCAGGCCTCAGGGAATGGGGGAAGTGGTAGACCTGGAGCCTTGGTCTGTAGGGGGCTCATGAGGAACCAGGGTCTACTGGGCCCTGGGTCTGCTGAAGCAAGCCTGAGTCTTCCAGAATGTGAGGCTGCAGTGACCAGCATGGCATTGGGCAGGCCTGGAACCTGTGTCCACAGGTGCCTGCCTGATACCTGAGGCCAGGGGTGCTTACCTGGTGCTGGGGCAGTCCTGGAGCTTAGGACTGTATGGGCCAACCTGATTTTGGGATGGTCTGAAACCTGGAGCTGGCCTGGAACCTGGAGCAGCAAGAGTTGGCCTTGTGCTGGTGGGCCTGGAACCTGTGTTCACAGGAGCTGGCCTGGAGGCTGAGTCTACAGGTATAGGCCTGATGACTGAGGCTTCAGGGGTACCCTAGTGCTATTGTCAGTCTTAAGTCCAAGGCCACTTGGTCTGGCCTATCCCTGCAGCAGGCCTGGAGCCTGAGTCTGTGGGAGCTGCCCTGGCACTGGCAGGCCCAAAGGCTGGGGCTGCTGGGGCTGCTGGGGCTGGCCTGGTGCTGGGGCATCTCAGACACTAGGGTCATGGGGACCAGCCTGGTCCTGGGGCAGCCCAGAGAACTAATTTGCTGGGTAGACCTGGAGCCTGGGGCTATGGGGGCCAGCCTGGTGCTGGGAACAGTTCAGAATCTGGGCTACTGGAGTCAGCCTGGCAGTGGGACAGGCCTGGACACTGAGCCCACCAGTAAGGCCTGGGGCTACAGGATCTGGTCTGGTACTAGGGCCAGCCTAGATGCTCACTCCATGGGTACTGGCCTGGAATCCCGGGCTGTGGGGTCAGCCTGGGACTCGGGATCCAGCTTGGAGCCTGAGTTTGTGGGGGTTGGCCTGATACTGGGGTGTGTTTGAAGCTCAGGGCCACTGAAGCCACCTGGGGGGGTTGGTTTGGAGCCTGGGGTCAGCCTAGAGGTGAGGCAGGCCCAGAGAAGAAATCCGCTGGGCAGCTTGGAGCTGCGGGATACCCTCGGTGAATAGGGCAAGCCTGGAGGCTCAGTCCTCGGGTATCAGCCTGAAGTCTGGGCCCATAGGAACCTTCCCAGTGTGGGTTTTACAGGGGCAGCCCTGGTATTGGGGTTCATGGCAAAGTTCGGTGCTCACTGCCCTCTCCTTCCCCCACACAGACGGTATCTTTCCCTACCCTCTGCCACCTGGGGTTGGAGGAGGGGTGATGTGGGTAATGTAAACCTTCTGCCTACACTCTTTAATGCGTCTTTTGTTAGTTCTCTGTTATACCCAGGTGCTATAATTCCTCACTTCATTCCTTAGCTCCAGTGAAAGTATTTTCTTGCATGGATAGTTGTTTAAATCGATGTTTTTCTTGGGGATGAACTGTGGAGGGTTTTATTCTGCCATCTCCCTAATGTCAGTCCTCCCAGATTAGCATTTGATTGAATAATTGGAGACTGTGGCTAGCCAAGCTGACACTCAAAACAACCATCACAAGTGCCTACATCATCAGTCTTTGTAAGGATTAAATGATATTTGTAAATCACTTTAATAGCATCCAGCACATAGTAGATACTCAATAAATGTTAACTCTCACAAATATTACTTATCAGTCATATAACCTTGAGATAATCATGAACTTGATTAACTCTCAATTTCTTCCTCTGTAAAATGAGGGCATTGGAATAGAAAATTGCTAATGCCTCTTCATTCTCTTAAAGTCCATGAATTTTTGACCGTGTTTGAGGAAAGGAGGCTAAACAAGCCACGACTAGGAAGAGAAGTGAACTGGACTGAAGCAGGGATAGGGAAAAAGCAAGAGGCCATGCACAGGTGGAAAGACGCAGCAACAAGAAAACCTCTGAGCCCCACCAGACACCTTGGGAGTAGACAGACTGTTCCAGATGTTAAATAGAATAGCCTGTGTCCGTGGCCACCCCAGGCACTGGGGGATTCTTGTCAGGGTGGCAAGAAAACCCCAACTTTCTTACAGATTAGACTGATTTAGGTAACACTCAGCTAGTACCGACCCTGTGTCGGGCCTGGGTGTGGGTGTTGATATTCATGTGACAACAAACCCAGGAGAGGTTGATTCCAATTCCTCAGTAGCAGAAAGCACTTCCCTCAGATAAATTACCTTTATTCCTTCTCAGCGTTGTCTCCACAAAAAGCGTTCACTCCAAGAAAGGGTCCCCAGCTTATAGGTCAACCTGGGGGCTTGGGGACAATTAAGGCAAAGCACTCAGTGTTCCTGCTTCTGGTTTGAAGGGGTTATCAGCTTTGAAAGGCAGTGTCATTTAGTATTTCAAAACAAAGATCCTGACATTTCCTCAGTTCTGACAAGAAGAAAGGATGCAAGTGATTCTTCTCCCTCAGAAAGCAATAGCTGACAAATCAAAAAGGGCTCGACCTGTCAGCTTGTCCCCTGAGGAAAGCCGAGGCTCTGGGCTGTAGTGATCTAAATCCTCTTGTCACAAGGAAGGATGAAAGCAAAGGGGAAACCCTGGGCGGGCTGGAGAAGGAAGGAAAAGGAACTACTGAATACCTAACTAATGGGTTGGAAAGTCCCTACTCAAAAATAGAATGAGAGGCATCATTCTGGCTGTGGGTTACTTTAAAAACAATAGAATATATTCATACATTGCTTGCAGAATTAGAAATAAAATTATAAAAATATAAACCACTCTGGATTGGCTGAGACTCCAGCACATACTCTTATGTGAGTCTAATGCTCATGACTCTAGGACTTCAAGAAGATGGGACCCCAGTTCCCTCAGGTTACCCCGCCTCAGCATAGGGCATGTGAACAATAATCCACATGTCACAGACTTTTGGCGTCACCTTCAAATACAGGCATAATCCTTTTTCCTTCTCATTCCTCCATTTATTTCCAGGAGACTCTCAAGGAAGTCAGTCATGTGCTCATGTCAAAATCGACAAACCCCTTGAGTTTCCTGTGGCTCTCTGTTCAGTGAGGCTCTGTCAGGAACTCCACCACCAACCTCTTGATGGCAAATGTCAACTCCCACAGCTCCTGTCAGGGACTTCCTTGGCCCTCAGATCCCAATAACTCTTCCCTTCCCTTTCTCTTCATGCTTGGGGGTGGCAGTAGCTCCTGCTCTTATTATCTTTGGGGAATTGCACCATGCTCTGGGTTTTCTACAATCAGCCTGCACATTTGTATATGGTCCCTAATTAAACCTTCTCAAAGCACCCGTGGGAGCATGCCATCCCTTTCTTCTGGGACTCTGATACAACAAATGCGTCTGAATTTTTGCTAAAGCCTCCGTTTATGCCATGAAATCGCTGAAAGTCTTATTCAACTGTTCGGTGAAAATGATTTAGTTAACTAAAAGATGATGCTTAAGACTTTTTAAAAGTTGAAACCAAAACTATGTCAGCCTCATGACCTCTGAAACTTAATCCAACTGGCTAGAAAATTGTCAGGAGCACAGGGAGGCTGATCATTGTCAAGTCCCCAAACAAAGAAGTCAGGTGTGCAACAGGAGCCAGAGGGCCTCCTATGTCTGAGCACCTTGAGGCAGTAGGATTGGCACTTCCTGCTAGCAGTGTCTTCAAAACACAGTGACCAGCCTGCCTGTCTCTAGCTGAGCCAGCACCAAGACAGATGTCAGGGTAAAACCATGACAGACAGTGTCACCATCTGCTGCTGCTTAATTCCTACAGATTCAGGGACTGTAGGTTCCACTTCCCCACCTTGACTGACCTCATCAGGCACACTGAAAACTACCACATTACCTGTATAGAAAGTTTGGCCCTACTCCAAGTACATGGGCAGCATATGTTTTAAAATCTACTGGATATAGACTTACAGGTTCATAGTTTGTTTTTTTAATTTTTCTTTCAGCATTTAAGGATGTTTTTCTACTCTCTTCTGGCCTCTACAGTTTCTGATAAGAAGTCAGCCATTAATCTGATCATTGTTCCTCCATATGTAGTTGTCATTTTTCTCTTGCTGCTTTCAAGATTTGCTCTTAATCTTTGGCTTTCAACAGTTTGATGAGGACGTGCCTCAGTGTGGACTTCCTTGTATTTATTCACCCTAGTGTTGTATTGAAACACAAACTGCTTCTGCTTCTAGGGATGATAGACAAAGCCCTTACCAGACAAAACACACTACTGAAACCAACTATAGAACTTGGACAGATGCAAAAAGTGAGCATGTGAAGGTAGTGTAGAGTGAACAGAAACAAGCTCTGAGGACAGGACCAGAAATTCAGACTTTACCAACTTAATTATAAGAAGTCAAACAGCCCAATTTTTAAAAATGAACAAAAGATTTGAAGAGGCACCTCACTAAAGAAAACACACAAATAGCCAATAAACCTATAAAAAGGTTACACATCTCTACTCAAAACTAGTAAACACCTCACTAGTAAAATTATCACAAACAAGTAATTAAAACCTTAATGAGATGGTTTTATACACCCACTAGAATGGCTTAAGTTAAAAAGACTGATAATTCAAAAAGTTGGCAAGGATGTAGAGCTACTAGAACTCTCATATCCTGCTGGTATGAATGTATAATGATAAACCATTGGAAAACAGTATGGCAGTATTTCATAAAGTGAACATACACTTAGCATACAACCCAGCAAGTCTACCCCTAGGTTATTGTTTAAGAGAAATGAAAACATTTATCCATATAAAGACATGTAAGGGAATATTCATAAAAGCATTACTGACAATAGACCAAACTGGAAGGAATCTAAATATCATCAAATGGTAAATAGCCAAACACTTTGTGATACATCCATACTCTGAAACTCAGCCCCAAGAAGATACAAAATACATGTAACAACACAAATGTGTCTCAAACATTATTCAGAGTGAAAGAAGTCAAACACAATTAACTACCTACTTATGAGTCCATTCATATGGAATTCTAGATAAGGCAAAACTATAATGGCAGAATCAGATCAGTGTTTTCCTTGGGTAGAGAATGGGGCGTTGAGTCCAAAGATGTATTTTCCAGAGGAGTAAACTGTTCTATAGCTTGATCGTGTGGTTACATGATTGTATACAATGACCAAAATTCATCAGACTGTATACTCATAGGTACATTTTATCATATGTAAATAGCGCCTTCATTTAAATATTTCCAACTTAAAAAATAGACATATCCTCTCCCCTCCCCCAAAAAATATCTTGCTGGATTTGCCCATGAGCATTAAAAGAACTTCAACTTGGCTCTAGACTCTCAGGCCTCATTCCCAGCTCAAGCAGTTTCTGGTGTGGGACTAGTTTCGGCTAGTTTCCGAACCTTTCCATGTCTCTGTCTTCTCACCTGTAAGGTAAAGACACTATAATTACTAACCTCACTGTGTTGCCGAGGGGATTAAATGAGGCAATAAGCATACATGCTCTGTGTCAGCTATCACTGCAAGTCTTTGTCTTAAGAAAAATGAATTTCTGGAGCTCCCTCCAGGACACTCGAGTGATACCCAGTGCTTTAGTCGGACAGTTCCATCCAAACATGAACTTCACACTGTGACCTGTGAAATTACAAGCCCTCTGAGTTCCACTGAACCTGGCAGGATGGGTAATTGGGATATAGCCAGAAAAGTATAGACCCTGCCAATCTGAAAATTTCCTATTTCTTTTCCTATTTTGTGAAGCTCCAGGCACCAATGTCGGCTGTTTCAGGGTAGCTTTACTCCAAGTAGTATGACTGATTTAGAAATGTAAAAGCTGGAAATTCCATTACTTAGAGTTTCCACGTATCCTTGTATCTGTTGCCTTTATATTTGCCTGCATTGCCTAATACCCTTTTTTACAAAAAGGAACTAGCCACCTGTTTTTGTTTTTTTTTTTGTAAATAACTCCTTGTTAAGGATGTATTTATATTATCATTATTACTATTTCCATTTTCAGATGGGGAAGCTAAGGTATTTCATCTGACTCCAACTCTAATATCACTGTATTAAACAATAGTATAAAGATGATAAGCAAGATTTAAACAAGACTACAAAGCATTATTCCATATGGGTTTCATTCTCTCTTGTCATGTATTCTTTTTTTTGAGACAGAGTCTCACTCTGTTGCCCAGGCTAGAGTGAGTGCCATGGCGTCAGCCTAGCTCACAGCAACCTCAAACTCCTGGACTCAAGCGATCCTTCTGCCTCAGCCTCCCGAATAGCTGGGACTACAGGCATGTGCCACCATGCCCGGCTAATTTTTTCTATATATATTTTTAGTTGTCCAGATAATTTTTTTATTTCTATTTCTAGTAGAGACGGGGTCTCACTCTAGCTGATGTTGAACCCCTGACCTCGAGCGATCCACCCACCTTGGCCTCCCAGAGGGCTAGGATTACAGGCGTGAGCCACCGCACCCGGCCTTCTCATGTATTCTTGAGCCCAGATTTTAGGTTTGGGCCTGCTTTGTAGAGCTGTGTGGTTGGTTTATGTGGAGTCAGGCAGAAATTCTGACAGTAACTCTCCCCGCCACCACCCCGCGTGGCTTTGAGGCATCTTACAGTGAGTTACCTTGTTCCTTATTTGCATTCCACTGGACAAGCAGTTTATTGTTCCTCTGCATATATAACGTTACATATTGATAAATAATTTATACTTATATCACACGTCATTTATACATTATAAAATACTGGACATTTAAAAATTTTCTACTTATAATTTCAGAATTGTTATTGCAAATGAGTTAAATTACATTCTTTCCTTTTGCAAGGCTGAGGTGAAAACTAATGACATAGATAACAGATTTTTTTCCCCCTTGGTAATTAGAAAGCCTTTAGCTTCATCATTTAATCCCCAAGGACAATGTAAGCGATTACTCTGTGTGATTGAGTTGCAATCTACAGTTCCATTTCAATTAAATTTTTTGCACAATATGAGAGAACTGTTAAATATCAACATTAGTGCTTGAAATTGTTTTTAAGGTTTCTTAAGATTATTACTGTATCCCACTGTGATTCTCAGAAATTTCCCCTTTTATTAAATCAAAAAGGAACATTGTTTCTTCCCATAGTTATATTTATATTCTCACCTGTTTTGCTCTGTGGCCAGTGGAATCATCATACGTGTTAAGGAACTGCCCCTTTGGTTCAGAAATTCCATTTCTAGGAATTTAGCTCAAGGAGGTGAGAACCAGGAATTCAATGCTTATTGGATGAATCTATCCCATCGTATATCTGGAAGTCTCTGAGGACTGGTAAGAGGACATATAACTTAGATTTCCCCCTCTCTCATGTGTTGGGCTCTGGGTAACTTCTGAGGGCAACGCAAGGGTGAGAAAATTACATCTGGCTTTGGATTCAGTGAGGCATTTTAATCAAATGCAGGCCAGATTGAATCTGTTCTGTAAGAGACTGGGTGCCAATTTAGCTGTTACGTGAATCAGTGAAACAAGCCGAATTTTTAAATGTGGCGGAGGATGAGATTAGAGAGCAGGTAATTGGGTAACTGTCTGTTAGCAGGACAAGCCAGATATGTATTGATCATGAAAGGAAAAAGTCTAACTTGATTAACAAACCTCCTCAGTATCGATAAACTAATGGTTAGTTTTAAAATGTAATTTTGCTTCCATTCTTCAGTAAGGGGTCAAAACAGCCCAGGGAGAGGCCACAGAGAAAGTGAAAGTGTCTCTAAATGAGGAGCTTTTGCTGCTGTTTAGGGAAGACCAGTAATGGGAAAGGAAAAGAATTTCTGTCTCAGACAAAAAGCTGCTCTATTCCTCCAGCGTGGTAGAGTATAATAGAATTCGACAAAGTTTTATACTGAGGGCTACAGTGTTAGACTCGTGGCTGCACATTCGGCTTTGAAATGATTTCTGCTGGAGGCAAATGTGTCAAGAAAGAGAAACCTTGTTTGTGTCAAGAAACCTCTTACATCTTTGCAATTGTGAATTGTGCTGCACATTTGGAAATAACACTTGTCAGAAATCAAGCAGGTGGGAGGGGGAGGAGGGGATGGGTAAATTCACACCTAACGGGTACAATGCACACTAGCTGGGTGATGGGCACCCTTATAACATTGACTCAAACAGTACAAAAGCAATTTATGTAACCAAAACATTTGTTACCCCCGTAATATTCTGAAATAAAATGTTTTTAAAAAAAGGAACCTGTTACACAACTATATCTTTCTCCAGGGACCTTTCAGAATAGTCTCTCCATAGGGACCTGAAAACCCCAAGACTTCAGGTCATGGCTTTTCCCCCTCTGGGAAGTGGATGGGATTGACACACTGGGAATTATTTCTATCGTCCTGAAGCAACGCATATCCAGGTCCGTGGTCTCTCTTTGCAGAGAAGGCTACCTCTCTGCAGGATGGAGGAGAACAGGTAGCATCTGCAAATCCTCTTCTTGGTGCCTCTGGGTTAGAAATCACAAGTACTTTACTTTTTAGGTTTCTATTATATTAAAGAACAAGGGAAACTCTGCCTGTGGTTGTTCCAAAGAAGGTTAGAGAGTTGAGACTGGATATTGACCTGGGCCTGCAATTTGGGACCTAAGGAAACGAAGAGATGGTGCTGGGCCCCTCTGCCTCCTGCTGTAGAAGAGAGCCCGGAGGCTCTGCAGCGAGCAGCCTGGAGACGGGGGCGATCTCGGGTCTCTCCCGCCCACCGCCCACTCACTACTGCAGAAACAACACTGTCAGGGCTGGTGCTGATTAGGTGTGGAAGGAATCCCACTCTCGGCAGGGAGTGGGAGCAGGGTGGGTACTCTCTGGGCGTTACGTTGTATCTGACAGAGGATGAAGAGCATGACAAGCCATTGGCCTGCATCTCTGTCCCTTAGTGTGCTGTGACTTCTATCTCTTTGCAATAAAAACAGAATCAGCTTGAGAGCAAAGGCAGCTCCAAGTCTGATAAAACCTAAAACACTAATGTTTTATTCTAATAGAATATTTGAGATGGAGAAAACAGAAGGAAAGTAATAGAAAGGTAAATTTAGGGGAGCATGACTAGGTTGCTTCTTTGTGGATGTAATGCCAACAACGACGAAACATACTGAAGTATACTTGGTTCCACAAAGGGCCTCCTTATTTGAATGCAGCTGGGAGAGAGGAGAGAATCTATAAAATTCCTGGACCAAAAAGTTCTGGGTGTTCATGAATCTTGAGTCAGTAGTTGTTTTCCTTCCCCACACCATCGTTTATCCAAATTATTTTTTGACCCAACACACGTGATTTTGCCAGTGCTCAGGGAACCATTCTCAGGTGTCCAGCCCCCTCCAGAGTATGTGGTTGCACAGCTGTGCTCGTGGTACACGTCACTGACAGTGGCCACACTCCTGCCTCTGCTTACTGTGCCACCACCAAAGCCACCTCCAAAACCCCAGAGGGGAATGTAGAACTAGAAGAGCTAAGCGTCACGTTACCAACAGGGCTGTGACACGTCACCTTCAACAATTGAGCAAAACCTTCTCCACGAGAAGCCCCCTTTGCCTAGAAGAGCTTGGACATTAGCTCCTGAGGCTGCCGAAGTATATTTTAGTGTCCTTTGAAGGAGCCTCCGCACTGTCCAGATCCAGCCTTCACGGCACAGGGCAATAGGGGCATTTAATGAGCATGTCCCAGCAGTGAGCATAAATGGAAGCAAATGCCTTTTTTCTTGTTTTGGTTGCTGCTGTTTTGCTTTTGACATATTCAGTATTCCAGAAACATGGGACACAAAATTTCTTACAAAAAATTTTCCAGGAAATTTTCTGTGAAAATGGCTGGAAGATGCAAATTATGAGCATACACAAGCGCTTTCCTTCTAGTTTCCAATACCGGCTCCCGTTCCTTTCCTAGGTTAAAATGTTTGGCTTCTCTGTTTATGTGCACAACCGCCCAGCCTGTAACAAGAGGCCCATGTATTCCTGCTAGCTGTGAGAAGGCAGTCGGTGGCCTTCGTGCCCTGAGGTGGGCTGGTAGAGGCCAATCAGCCCTGCCATGCAGCAGATACCTCGGCCAACAGCAGCAGAGGGAGCCACGGGCAGAAACCAGCTCCGTTATCCACTTAGGTTCAGTGCAGCTGGCTAGGAGCCGACCTGAGGAGAGGAGTCTTGTCCTTCCTGGAGGGGTGAGGAAGCCTGCGGGGCCTGGGGCAGAGGCAGGGAAGGGATGATCAGCCTTTCTGGCTCTGGTCGGCTGTCAGGTCAGGGCTTGGAACCAAAGGGCTGACGTGGGAGAGCCCTGGGGAAGCCGGGTCTGGCCGCTGGGGTATGTGCAACTGTGTCAGAGAAGGTCTAGGTAGGAGGGGAGGCAGCCGTGGGGGCCTGGGTGGGGTGCAGTGGGGCAGAGTTGGGCTGTCTGTCAAGACAAAGTTCAGGAGGATGGGACCCAGATGGGACCCGGGAGCAGATCACCCACAGGAAGGGGGACCTGGGAGTCTTATGTCAGCATGAACCTGGCTCAGCACTTACCTCTGTTCAAAGGATCCATGTGTTCCATGCTGTCCCCGCACCCACAGCAGAACCCAAGCCACCAGCACGCTGGCCATGGAGCGTGTATCCCATAATGACGCTAGACATCAGCACCAGCCAGAACTGCAGGAAGACAAGGCCTGGTGCTTTATTGTGTGTCACCAACAACCTGGGAAACTATTCACAGCTTACTCTGTGAGCCGACCTTTCCCAGGGCATGCTCGCTCATGGGTGGTCTGGGAGAGCCTACAGCAGTGGCTGGGTGGGGGCCTTTGAAAGCAGTGTTGTTGGAGCCCCCTAGGGTGTTTTCATTTGGGATGGGGAGTGATTTATCCTGCCCACAAGGAGGACATGGTCCAGAGAGGTGATAGGTCAGTTATTTGGGCAGGGGCAAATTCGGTTGCTTTCGTGTAGTTTAAATAATGCAGGTAAGGGAGCCTTCTTGATTCTATAGAACTACATAACTGAGGTGGGAAGAGCACTGGGCTTGGAGTCAGCACGCCCGCGTTCAAGTCCTGCTGGTCAGTTGCTGACTTGGGGTCTGTGAGTTAAAGACATAATGTCTTTAAACCCTTGAGCTTTGGTGCCGCTGTTAAAAGTAGGCATATTAAGGCCTAATCTTCTCTCACACATCTAATTAAATAATGATAAAGATAGTGATATTGATGACAATTTATCTCTCTTACATAGCACTCACCACTCTCAGGTACTGTTCAAAGCATCCACATCTATTAGATCATTTAATCCTCACATCTGTTCTATGAGGTAGGTACCCATTCGATCTTTGTTTCACTGAAGAAGAACCGAGCTTAGTACTTACTTGCCCCGGGCTCCACAGCCAGCCCGGAGTGGCAGAGGCAGAATTGAGCCCTGGGCAGTCTGGCCCCAGGGCTCCTCTCCTAACCTGTGCTACATCTTCTCTAAGGTGTGATACATGTGCAACTGTCTTGGGTATCTCTTGTCCCCAGAAAGCAGGTGTTGAACCCATGCTTCACAAAGGACTGGACGGAAGATTTTAAGGGATGCCTGAAGCCCTAAAGACATATAAGGAGATACTTGTTGACCCCTACATAAAGGGACCCAAATCTGAATTCTCAGTCACCAATTGCCAGCAGGTGGGAGGTATGTCCTTGGCCCCTGGCAGTGCCAGGGCAGGGTCAGGTCTGTGTGTTGGGGGTTTGGTGGGGTGGGTGTGTGACGGGCGGACAACCCAGCGCTAGGCTTGGGGAGTGTGTTGGTGGCTGTCCCAGGATGAATAGGGAGCACTCAGGCCTGAAACCCTTCTCTTCAGCTGGCCGGGAAGGGGAATCTTTCTTTCCAACAGGCCATCGGTTCTGATTGATGAGGAGCGTAGCTTCTGTTAGGAGAAGCTGACAAAGGCAATTTACAAAAGGGCTGGGGAAGGAGGAACTGAGCCGTGCACTGTCGCGGCAGACGGTGGGCCAGGCACAGTCCCGGGGGCCTCAATGCTGCATTGCAGACACTTGTCAGCCCGCGATGTAAATGCAGCGGCGAGGGTTGTTTTACTCTCCGGCTAGGACTGGGATCGATGGCGAGCCACGCGGAGGCCATCCATCTCCCCAGGAGCAGGCCGTGAGTCGGGAGGCCGAAATCCTGGCACCGGTTCTGCCAACAGCCTCCCTTGCAGAGTGGGTGATGAGCGAGTGGGCCAGTGACCACAGACCAGGGATGCCACTGGCCGGGGACAGGGTGAAAGGCTGGTTCCGAGCCCTTGCACAATCCTTCAATCCACTTCCAATCCTCACATGCAGCCAGGGTGAAATTTTTTGAAGACGAGGGGTGATCCCACTGTTTCCATGGTCAGAGCCTTAAATGGCTCCCTTACCACACCGGCACCCCCACGTCATGCAGCCTCCACTCGCTTCTCCAGCTTTGTTTTTTGCCATTTCTCCCTCCCTGTTTTTAAGCTGGTTGCACTGCACTTCTTCCAGGTCCTTGGACTTGTCATGTTGTGTGTTGGGTCTGAGTCTTTGTGTAGTATTTCCTCTGTTGGGAACACTCCCTCCTCTCCTCCCACGTGGTGGGCCACAGTAGGCAAAGGTGAGATGCCAGATGCTCCTTGGTGAAATGCAGAAGGAGGACTCCAAAGGTTTAGAATATAGGAAGGAGTGTTGGAGTAAGTTTACCGTGTGCTACTGGCTCACTTGCTCCTGTGTCCCTTAAAAGGATCTAGAGGACATTCCTTCACCAGAGCATGGAGCAATATAAGAGTAAGGAAGTGTTCTCATGGTGGACACTGTTGGTGCTGTGCCAAGATTACCCTCATGAGGCCAGAACACCTACTGCCCGGCTGCTCAGAGTGCTGGCTTCTGTCTTCTCCGTACAACTCCCTTCCACAGGGCAGCAGCCGCTCACTGGAGAGATTACGCCACTCCCGGGACTCTCCAAGGCAGCCTGAGGCCAAGGACTGATGGGCACAAAGTATGGAAGCCCGGGCCCCTTGCCTCGGAGTGGCACAGCTCTGGGGTGCGATTCATGCTCCGGCACTCTCTGCAGGACCCGGCTAGAGCCGGTCCCAGCTGGGACCACGTCTGTGCTTAGCTTTCTCCCCACTCTACTCTGTTTCCCTCACTCCCCTTCTCCTATGCGCACACTCCAGTAAATTATTCTCACAGACCACCCCTGTTCAGCCTCTGCTTCTAGGAAATGCCAACAGCTCACATCTTTGGCAAGAGCAGAGCTGGCTGTTCTCTGAGGGCCAGGGTGAAGATGGGAGATGCTGCCGTTGAAACAGCCTCCTGGGTTTCAGTGTGGATATTTAGATTCCTGGGTGGTGGAGACCAAGGAGAAGCGATTCTCTGCCAGACGCAAAGTTGGCATGGTTTCTGTCATGGGCACCTGGCCAGGTGGCACATCAGAATGTTGGAGCTTCAGAGATCTTTGTTGGTGGCTGGGTCGCAGTATCCCTAGGACTAAGATGGGTGGGCAGTCCACTACGGCACAGCTCAAGTTGTGTAGCTGAAGCAATTCTGCACCTCACAAAGGAAGGCTGACTTGGATTATCAGATTTTGGGGGGGAGCAAGGCCCCTGGCCAGTGACTTGGGCTGAGATGGTTCACAGACCCAGAGCTCCCTGAGGGAAGAGATACGACATACCCCTGAGCAGCGACCCAGTGATAAAAGTACAAGAACGTCCTGTGGATCTCCCTCCCAGGCTTCTCCTAAGGCACCAAGCCACTCACCAGGGGAACTCTGCGCGGGGACAGGGAAATGCCCAGCCTTTTACTAAATTGCTGGTCTTTGGTTCTTGGAAGGCCCCTGTGGCCTACCAGTCAGAATGCAAGATCAGCTGGTAATGATGTTTTGGTACAAGTTCACGTTTTGGTCCAAGGTCTGTCTCATGATGTATCTGATGAGTCCATCCGGCTTCTCAAGCTCTTAGGTGTGTGGTTAGAAAAGATGAAATTAGCAACAGGCAGAATCTCTATATTGGCTCCCTGTCCTATGGAGAAATGATTCCTTTTTAGGCAAGGTGAGTAGCAGCCCTTGGAGTAATCCCCATTTACCAAAATAGAAAACCAAAAGCAATACCCCATTTCTGGGAAGTCCCAAAGGCAAGCTGTTTACAGGCATTATCTATCTTAATGCCCACGACCACCATGTGAGACTGGCCTCATTAGCCTCATCTTGTCGGTCAGAGTTGAAGAATGTGTTTCTGGAAAAGCCTCTGGTTCTCAATTCCAGGCCTTGGCTAGCCTGCGGGTGCTGTCGGGCCCACCGTGGCCTGGAGCTGGTCTCTGCAGATGCTGGTGTTTGGCCACAGAGACTGGCTGTTTGTCAACCCCCGGCAGACGATTTGTCAAGAACTTTACTCCAGATTAGATTTCTAACGAGAGGTGCTGGGGACTCTTCGTCTGCAATAGGTATTATTATTACCATGAAACATCACATTCCACACTTTCCTGCCACGTGAAGACTGATTGTGGGGACTGCAGCGAATTGTGGAATAATGTTCACTAATGTGTACTTAATACGTGCCCATTCAATTGCTCATAGCCCTCCTCCTCTTCTTGGTAAAAATGTACATTTATATTACAAAATAGACAAGAATGTGAGAAGGGAATAAAAACTCCCAGAGCTCTTAAGACCCTCTTACTTCTCTTTGTTTTGTCAGATGTGTTTTCTCTCAGCTCCTGGTGCGGTTTTGGCTCTAAGGTGCTCAGGAAGCCGGGGGAAGGTCCGGCGGCAGTGGCTCGGCAAGGGGACACCCTCCCCCAAACCTGCCTCGGCCAGTCCACTAGGTGCCCTCTGTCCCTCCCCGCACTCAGGCAGCGCTTGCATCCTGCTTGTTCTTCCAAACCTCTCCTCAGTGCCACATGTCCCCTCCAGCCTCACAGCCCTCGCCCGCGCTGCCCAGACTGTGCAGGACGCCAACCCACCCTCCTGGCCGCGGTCCCTCCCTCCCGCCCACTGTCTACACTGTTGCCACAGCCGTCCCCCTAAAGCTACGGTCATGCACCCCTCAGCAGTTCCCCATAGAAGGAATGTGCTTTTCGCTTCTCAGCACCACTCTGGGCAGCAACTCCCCGCTCCCGGTCCCGCCCCAGTGGGGGCCACCTGGCCAGGCCCGCCCCAGGTCACTCCATGTCCACTGCCCGAGTCAGGGACACCCTGCCCACCCCCAGCAGGACTAATCCCCTTTTTCTCCAGGGACTTTTGCTGGAGCTAGGCGGGAAGTGGCACCCGCGTCTCTCTGGGATGATTAATCCCCAGTAATCTGTCACGTGAGGATCAAGCACAGAATGGCTCCTAGACTGGGGAAATCAGAGTTAAGAAAGGAAGAGATGGAGGGAAGAGGAGGAAGGAGAGGAGGGAGTGGTGATTCTGCTGCCGTCTGTAACCACAAAAGTCCTGGTCCCCGTGCTCCTTAGCGCCGACAGAATCAACTCTGCTTCCTTGTCCTAGAATGCAGGACCCTCTCCAGGCGTTGCCCTCCCTCCCTTTTGGCCTCGTGACGACCTCCCCAGCGGGCTCCCCGTCCCTCCACGGCTCTGCTGAAAGCGTCCTGGGTGTGGTGCTCGACGCCCAGTTGCGTGTATCGGCCGTGCTCACCTGGGACGTGGCCTCCCAGTTTCCGCCTGGCTGAGGCCCCCTGACGCTCTCATACAGTTGTTTCCAGATGTGGACTGTTAAGAATAAGGCTGCTGTGAGCGGTCTTGCACAGGTTTAGCCGTGGATAAATGTCTCTGTCACAGATCGGGTTCTCTGGAAGCAAACGCAGAGTTGTTTGTAGGGACAAGTTCCTGTGAAGGCGAAGGAAGCGGGACGGGCACAGCTGGGCTGAGGGAGAAGCGGAGCTCACCGTGGGTGAGGGAGGAACGCGCGTGTAGGCCACGAGATCTTCCTGGGCAGCTCATCCCGTCCCCTGGCCCCTGTGAGCGTTGCCCAGCCCAGCAGACGGTCTACACTGGGCTGAGCTGGGCAGGCCTCAATGCCCTGCCACGTTCGGTCACTGCTGCGGGCCACCCAGGAGGATGTGACGTCCTGAGGATGTAACTGCAGGAGAGGTGGCCTCTGCAGCTGAGCAGACCCGACAGGTACCGGTGCTGGAGCCGTCTGCCTCCCACGGTCCCCACGGCTGGGGAGCAGGTCCTTCCCCCACGGGGATGTGAGTGGCTCATCTCAGTGTCCACCACGGGCCACTCCTGGAACCAGCTTGATCCACTCTCTATAAATTCAGACAGTGGGACCCCCCATGGGCCTCTTCTCACAAGGGGAAGCAGGTTGGCTGAGTACATGATACCCTCGCTGCTGCAGTGGGTCTTGGGGACACGACCTATGCTCAGCAACAGCCTCTTCTGTTCAGGGTTCTTTGCACCCTCAGATACTCCTCTGCTGGTCCCGGGGCTGCAGGCCAGGGTTGCTCTACCTACTTACACTCACAGCTGGGTGGAGTCCAAAGAGGTGCCCAAGAGAATCCCTGGGCCCCACAGGAATTCCTCCCTGCCCTCTGCTGATAATAAGGTCAACTACACCTGTCATGATAGTGACTCCTTTTCTTGCCTTCTGGCCCTGGACACAAGAAGCACAAGCTACTCAGGCGCAGCTGTAGCTAATATTTCAGCAGGACTCTTTCCAGGCCCTTCCGGCAGTGTGTGTCCCTCGGAGTTGCAGGGAGGAGAAGCACAAAGTTTCCCAGCTAGTTATGAGGAGTGGTGGTTAGGGGGCCTCTCCTACTTCTATCTCTTGGTTCCTGGACCTCGGAGTCTTCCTGCTAGGGACAGAGAACCATACTAAATCTTTGATCCTGTTCACGTACTACATGCTGGAGGGACAGTCTGCATCCTTGCAGACTGTCGCCTCTGAGCTGACGCTTCAGTGGTGTGGCTTGTTGAGACAACCCTTGGGTCCTTTGGCCTGTATTGATTTCCTATTGCCATCATAACAAATTAACACAAGCGTAGTGGCTTAAAACAACACATTTACTACCTTACAGTTCTAGAATTCAGATGTCTATGTTGGGTCCTTGCGACTATGTCCTTTTTGGGGGCTCCAGGGGAGAATCCTTGCCTCTCCAGCTTGGCGGAGCTGCCTGCCTTACTTGGCTCACGGCCCTTCCCTCCATCTTCAAAGCTGATAACGGCATCTCCAAGGCTCTTTCTCTCTGTCCTCTGCTTTTGTCAGCCCATTGCCTTCTGTCTTATAAAGAACCTTGTAATTATATTGTGCCCACCAGATAATCCAGAATAATCTTCCCATCTCAAAATCCTTAACTTAATTACACAGTCCCTTTTGCGTATAGGGGGCCATATTCCCAGGTTCTAGGGATTAGGATGTGGCCGTCTTTGGGTGACCGTGATTCAGCCTACCACAGCGCCATGCCAGCTTCGCCTTTGCTGTAAATTGGTGGTTCTCAACTGAAGGCCATATTGTTCCTGGGGGACATCTGACAATATCTGGGGACATTTTTCAGAGTGCCCATTGAAGAGGGTGCTCCTAGCATCTAGTGAATTGAGGATGGGGTGTTAAACATTCCACAATATACAGGACAACAAAGATTTAGTGGTCCCAAGATGTCAGTAGTGCTGAGGTTAAGAAACCCTGCAGTGAAGTGCGTCTCTTGGATTTAAAGGGAAGGGAATCCTGAACTATCAATCGAGAGAAAGTGTGTGTGTGTGTGTGTGCATTTTTGGACCTGAAATCACCTTGTAAAGTCCACCCCTTCCCCCATATGTTCATTTGAAAAATGACTGAGGTGGTATTCCAGAAACACACGAGTGAGGAGCCCAGAAGATTAATGGCATTGGAAATGAGATGGAGAGAGACGAGTCGGAGTGCCAAGCCTGTGAGAGAAGCTAGGGGGAGTGAGCAGCAACAAACCCATTAGACCTTGATGCACGCAGAATCCTCACTCGAGAGGATGGCATAAATTCAGGAGTCATCAGCTCATAAATGTAAATACTTAAAGTCACATAAATATTGTTTAAAGTTATGGTGAAAGGTCACCAGAGGACTAAAAACAGAAACGTAATGCTGGGGAGAGATCATTTTACGCCCCACTCTACAGTTTTGTTTTGTTTTTTTAATTAGTGAATATATTACTTATATAATAGAAACAAACTGGTTTAAAAATATCTATTTAAAAAGTAAAATTCTAAATCTCTATGATTCTGAATATACAATTAATCTTCACACAGAGTTCCCCTTGTTTATTATCTCAGGGAAAGGAAGAGACTTGGGTGCCACCTATATGTTCACAGCAGGGAACTATTACATAAATTATGACTTAGCTACTCCATTATGTAGTTATTAAAATAATGGTCTTATTGAAAACTAATGTAGACACATGAAAAATGTTAGGAAATAATGTCAAAGATGTACGTATTTTTTATAAAGTTATTCTCACTTGAGAAAATGCTGAAGGAAAATTTGCCAGTGACAGCAGTGCTTGTGCTAGACGGATGGGGTTATAGATAATACATAATACGTACGTTTTCCTCTTAATCATTTTCCCCATGTTCTATCTATACTGTTATGATCAAAAAGAAGTTTCTCTTAAGAATAAGAAGGTATTGCTTGTAGATAGCCCAAAGATGTGACAGCACACAGCTCTGGTAATTCTTGGTTGGAGAAGGGCCCTCTGTCTCTTCTTAAACAGGAGATTGGACAATGACTACCTTTTGGTTAAAAAGAAAGTCACAGGGGTTCTACCAGCAAACACCATCTGTGGTTATATCTTTTTTCTGGATGAATGAAAGGATTAGACATCCAGGAGCCTGCGTATGTCTGTCTCTCTGCTGCGTGAGTCCAGGGATCAGAAACTAGAGTACCAACACTGTTATCTGATTAAGGAAGGCTAGTGGGTTTCTGTATAGGATCTCCAAGAAAAAAGACATCATTTCCTACACTTGAGGCTGGTGTGGCCGTGTGACAGTGTCCTCCTTGCTGTGATGTAAGCAGAGGCACAGTGCATGCCACGCCTGCCTTGTGCCTGCTTCTCATCCTTCTTCCTGACTGAAATGTGAATACAACAGCTGGTCTGGTGGCCTTGGGGCCGGGAGCCACACACAGCCGGGCAGCAGGGTAGAGTGAGCCTCATATTCACTCAGCCATAGCCTCGCACAAGCATTGGCCCACCTGTTTCCAGATTTGGGTGTGAGAGAAAAATAAACTTCTACCTCGTGTACACAACTGCATTTGGAGTTTCTGAAACCACATCCTAATCACCCCAGGGAGATGGCGGTGCAAGGTTGTTTACCTGACTGCTTCGGGATGGTGACAGTCTGCCCAACTTCCAAAGTGCTCTTAGCTCAGATCCAAACAGGAAGGTTGCTTTAAAAAACAGACTAAGTGGCAGCACAGCCATTTCCCTATGGCAGCAGTGGGAGGAACAACACTGAGACTCCAGGGTGTGGGGCTGGCAGCAGTCCCTGGCAGGGCATGTGGGAGGGGTGCGGGTCTCCCCTGAAGTTGGCACTTAAGGACTCAAGTGATCTTGAGTCAGTACGCATTGTGCATCAGCGGGGAAGCAAATGCACATCACCCCAAGGTGTTCCAGGTTGGGACAGAAGCAGTCAAGAGGCAGAGCCTGCAGAGCAAAGCAGACTGGAAGCCCAGAATGGGCCTGAATAGACTCTTCTCAGCTCCAGGCCAATTCTTACCTTTGCCCCCTTTCTGTAAGGAGTTGGCATTTGTTTCAGCATGTCACTGTGTGTTGCTCACAAACTGTGAATGTGGATGATACAATGCATATAACTCTTGTTCCCAAGCCTGGGTTTGGGCTGTCTCAACCAATACTTTCCTCTTCATGGAGTCTCAGGTTTCCCCCCTCGTGCTCAGAGTGAGTCAAAATATATAAACAACTTTGTTTAGAAAATCCTGCCTTTATAAGGAATGCTGCTGCCTATAAAGGCTCCATAATGTCTCCTGTTAAATGAAGGTGACCAGACCTTGTTTGCCCTAAGGAAAAAGCACAGAGCTGGAATTAGTAATGATAATAGTCACTCATCAGATAAAAAGCCTCTAGCTGCAAGTTTGTTTGTTGATATCTGGAGTCCTCCAGCTGGTAAATTTGACCCAAGCCTGGAAGCAGAGATAGGGAGCAGTTGAAAGAGAACAAATTTCAGTGATGCCTGGGTAAGGCTAATCCATCCCATGACAAATGCAAATTCCTCATGGAAACCTCAGGTAGTGGAATTGAGTAAAATTTAACAGCACCGCACTCTGAGCTTCCTTACTTTCCCTGGAAAGTCAGCATGGACAAAGGTGGCTGGTTATTCCAAGCTAGTAAGAGAAAAAGCCTGCTAGGGAAAATAAAGAAGCTACAGAGGATGTTCTGGACCCTAAATGTCTAGGTGAATAGAGGTGTGTTAAAAGAATCCTGGAAGTTTGGGACAAGGCGGTAACACTTAAGTGATTAGCAATTCTTACTAAGGTTATGCTTAGTTATTTCAGTAATTTTAATTTTTGAATCAGGGTAAATGACTATTCTACCTGAAAATTACCCTTGCCTCCACCTGACACTTGCTTAGTGGCTCTGAGGCCATCCCAGAGGCACGGAATCCATACCTGGGGAGAGAGGGGCCAGGGGTGTGAGGAAATGAATTTTCTGAGGGTTGAGTTTGCAAATCAACCCCAGCATCTGAGAACCACATCATGGGCAGCCGCCCTGCAGGGGAAAGGGAAGAGTAGAGGGAAGGAGGAGGAGAAATGAAGGGAAATCAAGCCACATGTGGGGCCCTTGGCCCTACAAAAGGTGAGAGGCTGTGGCCAGTTGCCATGTTTTCAAAGGAGTATTTACCCAAAGAATCTTCCCAGCAAGCCTGGGATAATCTCACTTGATCAGGCTACAGATAGAGATCTTGGGGCCAGAGTGGAATGAGTGGTATGTCGGGAGGTTCAGAGCAGGGAGGTGTTCAGAGAAGGCATTGGTGTCCTATGAGCCCAGAGTTTGATCCCATTTACTCCCTGAGAAGTTCACATACAATCTCATTGCTCTGCTGGCTGGAGCCGTTTCCAGGCATCTTGCAAACCACTTCCCTGACTTCTTGTCTCCCCCAAAGACTTACCAAGACCTAGTATTCTTGGTGCTCTCACTTTTCATAACCTCTGTCCTTCCCTCTTTTGCTTGCACAGTCCGAGGTAGGAGAAGCACTTGATATTGTTGCTTCCAGCAAGAAGTTTAGATTATCTGTCATTTCCTGAGCCATGTTTGGCTCCTGGGGAACAAAACCCTTCCCCATTCGCTGCTGCTTTCCTCCCTGCTGGTGGTGGGTTCACTGTCTCAGACCAGGCACTTGTAAGGTCTGAGGATGGATATTCAAAATCCATCTCTTATGATGCATGAAGCCCTCCAGGGTCCTCCTTGGATCTAATGCTTGACTTTAGGGGGGAAAAAAGGCTACAAATCTCTGGCTACCTGAGTGAGGAGGCATTTTACAGCCACACAAATATCCTGGTGCCTTTGTGGGCTGAGAGCACATTACTGTTTCCCAAAGGATCACGAGGAGAACAATCTTCCATGAATGTTTTGAGATAACTTTGAAAAAGTTGAGATAACTTTGAAAAAGAAAACCACATTAAGGCAGCTCACCAATTCCCAAAGACTCCTCAGCAGTGGCCATCCACCACCAAACAGCAGGAACAGGCAGGATATGCTTGAGGGCAGAGTAAGTGCGGGGCATTGCAACTAGGTATGATTAGGGGGTCTAAGTGTACATAAAGCACCTTAGAGCAATACCATCAGCAAGGAAATATCAAGTAGTCAAGGAAAGGGTTAATGTCTAATGGGGAGGCAGAAGGTCAAACCCAAAGCCAATGATCTGAAAAGCTGGAGCAGGCACTTGGCTTTCTGTACCCGAGAGGCATCTGAGAGGAAGGTAAAAGGTTTGGATAAGAAAGGAAATGGCACACTGAGCGGAGCACTTTCCTTACTCGGGGTGGGGCAGACTCCTTTTCTCAGACTCCTGTTCAGGTTTTGTTGGATACTTGATGACCCTGAGCGCCTCCTGAGCACTCTGATTTCGGGGTGGTGGGTTGACAATATCGGCATCTGTACAAGGGCTGCAGCAATGGGGTACCTGGTCGTGGGTTCAAGTATACCTCTGAGCTGCTGGGAGTCCCACGTTGCCTTCCCCATCCCCATTAATTGGTGGTAAGGTGGAGTGTGGTTAGGGGCCCCAGTCTAGCAGGGCCAGGATTCACTTATACCCAGGGCTCCAGCCAGCCATTCCTGAAAGCTGCCCTGGAACGGGTGACCGCTGAGGAGATTCTTGCTGGACGCTCAGGCACATGTTGTTGGGAGAGCAGAGGAGGATTGTTACGACTATACTATGACCCGCTGGGCCACGTGTCCCTCAGTAGCCTCAGGAGCCGTTGAGCACATTTGTTTTAAGCCCCCTGTGTTCCTGGAACGTGTCAGTGGGCTGGCAGTTGGGGCATTTTCCCAGGCTGGAGCACGAGGGTCGGAGCTGGCTATGCTGATGCTGCATGAGACGTTCCTGCAGCTGTTGGAAAGAATCCTGGTTCCGTGCCCTGCCCTTCCATAACAGGGACAGGTAGGGTTGGGGTCAGGACCCAGGCTTTCAGCTCTTGTAAGTGACTTACCAGTGGCAGAGCCAAGAGCAAAACCCAGGCCCTGGTCCGGGCTCAGCATTCTCCCTAGAGCACCATAGAAACTGTACTAATGTCAGCATAGACCCACAGAACTAAGGACAAAACATATGGCACCCCATTTATAAAGTCTACAGCTCTATGTAAACATCAGGCTCTCTTACTTGTAACTTGCCTCATGAGTGTCTCATGGTGGTGTCAGACTTTCTCCTGTGGAGATAAGTGCTCAGACCCATTACCTGTGCTGCCTCCTACCCCACTTCCCATGGGCTCAGTGTCGCTTCTTGGATGCCTGGTGATTCCAACGGCTGGGAGGCCACATGGGGCTTACAGCCCACGTTGGAAGATTTGCTGAGTATATAGAGCAATCCTCGAATAATCTTCAAAGAAATTTAGTCTTTCAAATTTTGAACCTGTGCTAAGTACAACACGCAGGTCCCAGAATTTCAGAAGTGGAGAATTCTAAAGAGGAAAGATTGGATTTACAGATGTGGTCTTTAAGAAGTGGTATCCAGCCAGAGCAGCTCATGGCTTCCCTGGGCAAAGCTGCAAGGACTGAACAGGGTTTGTTCTTAAGTGAACAGTTGGACTGTGACTGGGATCATTCATTTTGAAAGAAGCCAAGTGACATTCACAGGCTGATGCACTCAGCAAAGACAATCGGGGTTGATTCATCTTATGATTGGTATTTTTCCTTGGGGCTTTGTTCAGATTTATTCAGGGACCTATATAAGAATTTGAGCCTAGGATTTAGCAGTAATTATGTCAGATGGATGGTCAAGTCAAAAAGTAGCTGTTGGCAGTGGTGGCGGAGAGAAGAATTCCCCAGCTGACCTGCACTCTCCTGTCTGTTTCCTGTGCAGCCAGGTGGGAGCCGCCAGGCGGGAGGGGCAGGGGCTGAGCTGGAAGAGGAGCCTGGGTGGGCGACACACAGATGCTGAGAGGCAGACACAGTCGGACCTGGGAAGAGACTCAGATGGGAAGGGGCTAAGGAGAAGCAGGGTCCTGCCCAATGCCCGGCGTTAGGCTCTGCGTTGGAGATCTCAGTGGGTTCGTTTCCCCAAAACGTCGCTGGATGCTTCTCCCACCCCGCCACCTGTGTTTCCTGTCACACCTGCCCTTCCTGTACTCAGTGGCAGGACCACTTGGGAGTCTGCCTCAGAGAAGGGTTATTACAGCAGAGATGCAGAGCAAAACTTCTAAATTTCAAAAACCCGGCCCTGAAAGCAATCGGGGGAAAAAGTGTGAAGAGCACGACAAGACTTCTCAGGTCTGAGCGGGGCTGGTGAACCGGAGCAAAAGGAGGAAAAGTGGCTGCTGTGTGGACGCTGCAGGGGCCTGCGGCTGCCCCCGCCCCTCCCCGAGACCCGCCAGGACAGAACCCAGTTAACGAGAGGCATGCGAGACCATGGGGCCCCTTGTCCCAGGTTGGCAATGGCAGTTTTGTGCAGCCCAGGGGACAAGACAGTGTGCAGGGGGAGTAGGCTGAGACATAGCAGAGCATCACGGGACCTGGAGGCACCTTTTCCAATGAAAACAAGAGGAACATGGTGACATCTCCTGGTGTGGATGGCCAGAGGGCACAGCCAGATGACACAGTAAGCGCCAACAGGGGCTACTGAGGGCCAGGTGCTCCCTCTCCATCCCCCAGAGCCGACTCCTCTCCATAACCAGTCCCGCCCGCTGAGGTTGGCTGAGATCAAGTTTCTGCCAACTGGCAAAATCGGGGCGTATAGTAAAAATCATGGACTAAATTTTATGCCTGCTACAACATACTATCTTATTTGATCCCAACGCTGTCATTCAGGAAGGGTTATTGTCCCCATCTACAGACACACCAAACAAGGCACACAAAGCATTCATATTACTCAATAATCCCTGTAGTCATTCAACAGATATACAATGAGCCTTTTATGAATGCCAGATACTGTTGTAGCCAATTGTAATAGTTTTCTTTATTTTATAAAGTTAAGGGACACAAGTACAGTTTTATCACATAGATATATTGCATAGTGGTGACTTCTGGGCTTTTAGTCTAATCACAACCCGAATAGGCTGCAGCACGTCCATTAAGTAGTTTCTTATCCCCTGCCCCCACCCCAAGTCTGCAATGACTGTCATTCCACACTCTGCGTCTGTGTGTGCACATTATTTAGCTGCCACTTATAAGCGAGAACATGTAGTCGTTGACTTTGTTTGAATCGTGTCACTTGAGATAATGGCCTCCAGTTACAGTTTTCTACTGCCGCACAGCAGATGAACACAATTCAACTGCTCAAAACCACACTCCTTTGCTAGCTCCGCCACTGGTCTGGCGTCTGGCAGGGCGTGACTGGGGTCTCTGCTTAGGGCGCCACCAGACCTCCTCGGCACTGCTGCAGGGAGAGGAGATGTGAGCTCCTGTCACCCACTGTGGAGACCTCACCAGGAAAAAGTGTTGCTGGGATCAGAGCAATGGTTCTGCACTCCACTGGACTTCTCAGAAGGTTTTTTTGGGAGAAAGTTGTAATGTATGTATATGATTCTGGCAACGGGAGCACCAGACTTCTGAACAGGTTTGACTCTCTGAATGAAAGTCAAAATGGTAGCTGTTATTTTAAAAGTCAAAGACCTGGGAGCAAAGACGCCTCAGGTCTCTGGGTGCCAGCAGGAGCCATCCAGCAGGTGGAGGCTCAGCGCCCACTGCAAGATACTGAGTGAGCCACCACTGGGGAGGAGGAGAGGGTCCCTGACTTCAAGGAGCTCTGGATACATAGGAAGGGATGAACTGCAGCCTCTGAAATTGCTAAATCAATCAGTGAGTCCTGTCAGCTACGTCTCCCAGAGCTCCCCGGGTCCTGCCCCTTCTGTCCACAGTCACTGCCACTCTCTTAGCCCACACCACCATCGGGCCCCATGGCCGGAGCTTTCTGAATGAGCTCCTGGCAACCTCACCTCCACTGAAGGATGCATTCTGCACACAGCAGCTGTGAAATCTGTAAAACAGAGATACTGTACCCACGCATCACGCCCTCTCATGCCTTCCTGCCGCACTTAGAGCACAGCCTACACTCGAGTGCCAGGTCTATTTGGAGAACACTGGTGTCTTTGCCACATCAAGTTTTCCAATCCATGAGCGTTGCGTCTCTGTTTGTTGAGGTATTCCTTAATTTCTTCAGCAGTATTTTCTTCTTATACCAGGTATATTGAGATATAATTTACATGCAGTCAAATCCTCGCCTCTTAGGTGTGTACAACTTGAATTTTGACAAATGTATACATACAGCTATTAACCATCACTACAACCAAGAAATAGAATATTTCCATCACTTCGAAATTTCCCTCATGTCATTTTGCAGTCAGTCCCTGCCCTCTCCCCTTTTGAGACCCTGTAGTTTTGCCATTCCCTGAATGCCATGTAAGTAGAATCTAGTGTTTAGCTTTCTGTTTTGCTGCTTTCACTCGGGATAATGCTTTTGGGGTTCACGCGTGCTCTGAATGCACCAGGAGTTCGTTATGTTACAGTGCTGAGCAGTGTCCCATTGCATGGGTGCATCACGAGCTGTTTATCCATTCGTCTTTGGGTGGACATTTCCGTTGTTTCCAGTTTTAGGCTATTATGAACACAAGCATGTGATTTTTGAGTATGACACTTGTGAAAATATATATTTTCATTTCTCTTGGGTAAATACCTAGGAGCAAAATTGCTGGGTAAGCGTATGTTTATCATTATGAAAATGTTTCCCAACCATGCTGTGCTATTTTCTTCATTCTCACAAGCAGTGTTTGCTGGTTCCAGTTGTCACATGTTCTCACTGGCTCTTTGTATGGCCAAGCGTTGGGTGATTTTTATCCATTGCAGTAGGTGTGTGGCGGACCTCGTTCCCTAACCACCAGTGACGCTGGGCGCCTTTTCCAGGATCCCTTCATTGGCGAAGTATCTCTTCAAATCTTTTGTCCATATTTTTGTGTATATTGTTTATCTCATTTAATTATGAGTGTTCTTTATGTATTCTGGATTAAGTCCTGTATCAGATATCCATTCCACAAGTATTTCTGTTTTATGTTTTCTTCTAGAATTTTTTCTTTTAAATTTTTTTTTTATTTTTTTAATTTAATTTCAGCATATTACAGGGGTACAAAAGTTTCGGTTACATATATCACCTTTGCCCCACCTGGGTCAGAGCTTCAAGCATGTCCATCCCCCATACAGTGCACACCTCACCCATCGAGTGTGTATATACCCATCCCCCCCATCTGCCTAACACCTGATGAATGTTATTACTATATGTGCACTTAAGTGTGATCAGTTAATACCAATTTGATGGTGAGCACATGTGGTGCTTGTTTTTCCATTCTTGTGATACTTCACTTAGTAGAATGGGCTCCAGCTCTATCCAGGGTAATACAAGAGGTGCTAGATCACCATTGTTTTTTTGTGACTGAGTAGAACTCCATGGTATATGTAGACCACATTTTATTAATCCACTCATGTATTGATGGGCACTTGGGCTGTTTCCACATCTTTGCAATTGTGAATTGTGCTGCTGTAAACATTTGAGTGCAGATATCTTTTTTATAGAATGTCTTTTTTTTCCTCTGGGTAGATGCCCAGTAATGGGATTTCTGGATCAAATAGTAGTTCTACTTGTATCTCTTTGAGGTATCTCCATATTACTTTCCACAGGGGTTGCACTAGTTTGCAGTCCCAGCAGCAGTGTATGAGTGTTCCTATCTCTCCCAGCCAGGCCAGTATTTGCCTTTCTCCTTCTAGTTCTGCTCCACAACTTCTTCCCGTGAAGTCTCCTGTAGTTTCAGGCACTCTTCCTTCTGACCCTCGTCTGATCTATCTTTGCCTGTTTATTCACTTTCATCTAAGATCTGTCTTTCCTAAAGAGACACTCTGGCTAGTGGTTTTCCTCATCTGCCATCTTGCCTGAGCCTCGTTTTAAATTTTACATTTAGATCTATGATCTGTTTCAAGTAGATTTTTGTAAATGGTGTGAGATAAGAATCAAGGTTTGGAGGGGTGGTTATTTGTTTGCTTTTTGTAAATCGATGTCCAGTTGTTGCCAGCATCACATATTACATAGGCTATTCTTTCTCCAATAAACTACCACCGTACCTTCACTGAAAAATCAATGGACCATATATGTGTGGGCCTATTTCTGAGCTCTGCTCTGTTCCATTGCTATTTCTATCTCTATACCCACATCATATGGTCTCGATTACTGCAGCTTTATGGCAGGACTTAAACCACATGGTGAGAACTCTTCAAATTTGTTCTTCATTCTCAAAATCATTTTGTAGGCCCTTTGCATTTGCATGTAAATTTTATTCTCAGTTTGTGAATATCTACCAAAAACATCCTGTTGGGATTTTGATTGAAATTGTATTGAATCAATAGCCCTGTATCTATTAAAGAAATTTAATCTGTAGTTAGTTTTTAACTAACAAAGAAAAATTCTAGATCAGCATGGCTTCACTGGTGAAATTTACCAAACATTAAAGAAGAATAATACCAATCCTATATAAGTTCTCCTAGAATATAAAAGAGGATAGAACACTTCCCAACTCATGAAATGAGGCCAATAATATTCTGACTTATAAAAAAGTGAGACCAAGACATTATAAGAAAAAAAGAAAACTAAAGGTTGATATCCCTCATCAGAGACACAAAAATCCTTAAAAAAATTTTAGCAAATTTAATCTAGACCTAGCCCTGGGCTTTCCTTCTGAAGTGTCCTGAAGGAGCCACAGATCTGTAGCAGTACCAGGCCCCTCTGTGTCTGGGGCAGCTGGAGCACTCCAGTCAGTTGCTTCCAACTGCCAGCCGTCTCCACTCAGCCGTCCTGTGCCTTGGGTACAAAGGGCTGGCAGTCCTGCCTGGATCTCATGGCCATCACTTCCGAGCTTTTGCCCTAAACTCTCTGGCCCACACCCCCCATCATGCCTACCCTACAATCCCCACCCCTCCACTCACCTTCCATCCTGACTTCTCCACAGCTGCCCATGACCCCACTCTGCTCAGCACGACACCCTTCACGTGGGCCGTGGGCACCAGCCCTGGCCAGACCTTGGTGCTGGACAGGCCTTCCCTGGGTCTCACCCTCCCCCGGTTGCTTTTCCATTCTCATTGCCTTTTAAAACCCCCCCTTCCCAACCGCAGCACCCTTTCTTCTCAGACAGTCCTACTTGGTACTTCTGAAAAGAAAAATTGAAGCCATCAGATAACAACTTCCTTAGTGACTTTGCCAGCTAGCCACAAGCTCTTCAGTGTTGGCATACACGCTGGGCACAGTTCACCAGTCTTTCAGGTTATGAGATGTCTGAGCATTAACAGCTAGTTGGATTTGGACTATCTTTTCAAGAATGGATTTGTAAGCATCCTTGGAAAGATAGAAATGTCTCTTACAGGTTAATGAAAATAGAGACACCTCCCTCCCTCCCCAAAGCAGAGTTGCTTATGTTGCTGGGTAACGACGATAGTGTCTCTTTCTGGAAAGGAGGATGTGCAGGGTCTCCAGAAACGCTTGTAGGAGATTGTGGCTTCCTAATCTCAGGGCTCTTTGCCTATGAAGCACCCACTGCGTGTGCAGGCAGCACATGGCCCTAGTCACACCACCCCGTGAGAATGGGGGTCTGGAGAACCTGTGCAAGGTATTACTCTGCCTGCTGCTATTGCTGAGAGTCATACACTGTTTTTTGCCTCTGGCCCAGATGCCCATGTCCTCTGCTGGTATTTATGAAATGTGACAGGCTGTCTAGTTAACATGCACTCGGGATGGAGTCTCGGATTCTCACAGTTCCTGCGGTGGCACACACGCCTTGCGCCCTCCCTCCGGTCTCAGGAGAGCTGTGGTCCTGCTCCCTCCACGAGGCGAATCCCTTCCCTGGGCCTCATGTCTTCAGGGACCAGACCCTCCCTCTGTCTTCTCCCATCACCTACTGACACCATCAAGTCTCTCCCAATTAAAAACTAACATTTCCTCCCTCCAACTCCCATTCTCCCTCCCTCCTTCCCTTCACCAGCAAGCTTCCTGAAGACAAGTCTCGCCTTCATGTTCTCATTTTCTGTCCCCACTCATTCCTCAGTCTACTGAAGTCTTGTAGATCTCCTTCTCCCCAGTCTACCGCTAAAACATATCCCAATATAGCCTAACACAACCAACATTTTACGTGGTGATCCTACTTCTTGGTAACATTGGCAAACATGTTTTTTCTTCCTGATTTTTCTCCTGGATGTCATGACAAATCTTTCTCTCTTCTTCCTCACGCTCTTTCGTGGTTCTCTTCTTCCCTCCCCTAGTTGTCTGTGAGGCTCAGGGCTTCACCCTCTACCTCCTGCTCTGCTTAGCCCACGTCCCCCCATCTGAAACCCCAAGGTTGTATCTCCACCCCCAGAGGCAAGCCCCTTTCCCCACCTGCCCCCTACTCATTCCGCTGGAACACCCTGGCTCGACAGGTTCCACACACAACTCCCTGTCCTCTCCTGAGCCCACTCCTGCCTTGCTCTCTCACCTCTCTCGGTGACTCCCACGGCCCTGATGGTCTCGACATGGGAAATGTCATTGTCATCCCCCAGGCCTTCTTTCCACTCTTTCCATACTTACATCTGGAGATTGTACCCTCCAAATGTGCCTTGAATTCATGTCTTTCCCTCCATCTGCTTGGTTACACTTTCAGAGTTGGGCGCTAAAGTGCAATGATGGTCTCTTTAGAAGTCTCTTCCTTTGTTTCTTCCAAGAAATTGGGTCTCATCCATCACTGCTTTAGATTCTGCAATTTGGATGGTATGATGGTTAATTGTATGTGCCAACTTGAAATGGGCCACAGGGTACCCAGATATTTGGTTGAACATTACTTCCAGATAAGTCTGTGCAGTGTTTCTGGATGGGACTAACATTTGGATTGGCAGACTGCGTAAAGCAGATTGCCCTCCCCAGTGTGGGTGGGCCTCATCCAGTCCCTGAAAGGCCTGAATAGGACAAAAGCCTGAGTGAGGGACAATTCTTTCTCTCTGCCTGTCCTCAAGCTGCGACACCAACCTTGTGCTGCCTTTGGACTTGGACTCGAACTGGAACTTACCCCATCGGCTCTCCTGGTTCTCAGGCCTTTGGACACATAGTGAACCTATGCCGATGCTCTCCTGGGTCTTCAGCTTGCCAACAGCATATCTTGGACTTCTCGGCCTCCATATCATATGAGCCAGTACCTCCTAGTAAATCTCAGTAGAGGTATCTTTACCTTTACGTTGGCTCTGTTTCTCTGGAGACTCCACACTAATACAGAAGGACTTCCCATGCTTCCAGATGTTTCATATGAGCATACCAAGCCCTCCCACACCTGCCCTTTGGTCTCACCGCCCCCCAAGGGCCCTCACTCCAGTTCTAGGGAACCCCACCAGCTACCCTGCGTGCCAGGCTTCTGTGCCATTGGACGTGGTTTCCTTTCTACTAGGCTGCTCTTCCATCCTTCCCTTACAACCTCCCACCCAGCCTTCAGATCCCAGGTCAGGAGCACTTGGGATCTGGAACCTTCTGACATGGGGCCCCTCAGCCAGGCCCCAAAGTTCTGTGCCTTTCTCTAATGTTTCTCACACTCAGTAATTTTTGATGATTCATCTTTGCTGTGCTCAATATTGACATTTTCTTGATGGAGATTTTGCCTAATTTTTTTTTCTATCCCGGGAACCTACAACAGATCTTGGCTCATGTCAAGTGGCTGTAGTTATTGGTTCAATGAAGCAATAGTTGATGAGGTCACAGCCATACCCAGAGCCAACCTGGTTCCCAGCAAGGGGGCTGAGAGGCCGCCACACTGGCTTGCCTTCTTTCACCACTTTCTCCTACAAATCCATCTTCCACACTGCCCTGGGGTTGCTATTCTTAAAGAGAGTAGTAGGCACCTAAGTTGGCCCCTCTGGACGGGCTGTATTGATTGGGGACCGTCTGACTGATAAGACCCTTTGCACCTGAAATCACTTCATCCCCCATCCTGACTCATGATTCCATGATCATCTTACTGGAACCTGTAGAGGGGTTATCCCACCAGTGCTCCAATTATCCCCAGAAATGTCTGAATCCTCCAAGGACCCAGTTTGAACTAGAGCTGGTGCCAACATCCTACAGGAGATACAGCTTGGGCTCCAGCTGTGACCCTGCCGCATGCAGGTGAGGCACTGGAGCTCGGAGGGCCTCAGCGCTGGCTCACAGCCCCCTGGGGAAACTTTCTCATGTGCCCACCAGTCTCTCCACCTGCCCCCTGACCCCCATACCCTCAGCAAGCTTCATGAGCCCCATGGGCAGCCCACTGCCTTATGATCAATGATGGACACAGTAGTGCAGCCTGACCGCCTTGGGCTGACTACGTATTGAAAGAGAAGCTAGTTACAGTGAAATACTCCTGGATTTCAACAGCATGACGTTTCTGACTCCGAATTACATTGCCAATACCTTTTTATATAGTTCAGCTCCAGTGAGTGGTAATTTTTGCCCCCTAGATATCCTTTTAGGTGGATTTTCTAAAATCCATCTTATTCTTTGTCCCCTGCGCATTGCATGCTCCGTAAATAAATCTCAATTTGTATAAGTCCAACATCTCAAAATTAATCTGTTGCAGAAAAAAGACTTTCAATGAGACAGGCAGGGAGGGAGGCAGTCCTGCAGGGTTCCTGTGACTAAGAAATGGTGACCATACTTCCCAGTCTGCCTGGGACGGTCCTATTATCCCATCTTAATTATAAAGAGTGTCCCTCTTCACTGTCAATAATGTCCTGCAAACTCCCCCCACCCCAACAGCCCTCCAAGTGCCTCTTCGGTATCTGTGGGCCAGTAATCTAAGGGCATGGCTTCACTCTGTGCACAAGTAGGTGAGGCGATTCCTGTGAATTTTGTCAGTCCACACCACCTGCTTGTAGATTCCCAAACAAGGCAGGTCCTTGAGAGTGTCCTGTGCTGGAATTGCTTTGGAGGAATGAGGCAAACGTAGGGTAAGTCCTTGAAATTAACTCAACCGGTACTGGTGTAAAATATTCCAGCAACTATTGTTATGACTGGCATTAAAAAAAAATCTTAAAGTATATTCATAAGGTGAATATGTTCTAAAAAAATTCCAACACTGATATAAATTAAAGGAAAGGCTCCCAAGAAAAAAGTGTGCCAACCACTTCCTCCTCCCACTCCCCTCTTCTCCCCTCCCAGGACTTGTAGAATATTCTGGCTGTGCGCTGCATGCTCTCGTCCTTTCCTAGGCTTTGGAGCACCAGACGGACGTGAGGCCACAGGCAAAGAAGGAGCAGCTGCCCAGGAGCTGAGTCCCTGTGCAGAGCCACAGATAATAAAGGCCAGGGAGGCTGCAGGGAGCTTAGAACTGGGGAGGCTGAAAGCAAATCCTAGAAGCGCTGAGGTTAGGGGAAAAAGGGTGGGAGAAGATTCCAGCATGACACTGTCCACTGGAAGAGATAGAAGTGTTCATCTTTCAAAGAACTAAGTCAGATGGCTTTCCTGCTACCTGTTCTATTTTCCCCAAACTTGGAGCGAATTTTGCTTCGGAATAAACAAGCAGATATCAATGGCCAGCACATTGCTAGCCCTTGTCGGTGCATTTGGCTCTGTACGATGCAAACCTCCCCTGTCCCCTCATTCTCCAGGCTGCGGTGCGGTCTCGGGTGACCAGCCTTGAGCATCCCCTCCTGCCCACCCCTTCCTGCCTCGCAGAGAGGGTGAGTACGACAGTCGGGTAGCACAGTCCTTCTGGACACGTGGAATTGTGTTGTCTTTCTCCTGGAATTGCTGTGAGATCCTCATTCGTTCCCAGTCTCTCGGGAACACCAAAGCCAAAAGAAAGATTTTGTACTTTGTCATCTGAGTTGTTACAAAGTATTTCCAAACTATTTTAGATAAAGAATCCCATCTACAAGAGGTATCAAAAATGCCAATTTCCTCCCATTTAAAAAAAATGTGCTTCAGAGGAATATAGTGGGTGCCAGGAAAAACCAGAGGGCCTCAGGGCTCTGCTTAGAGCCTGAGCACGGGCGGGCTGGCCAGAGAGGCCCTGGACGTGCATCAGACACACACAGACCTCGCTGGTCTCCCGGTGCCCTCCAGTGTCAAAGCTCTAGGCATTTTCACCTTTCACTGTCAAATTCTTGTCAGGAAAATTCCTGGGGAATTAAACATTTTTAAAGCACGAGTGGTGATGTCACCTGGAGTAGGGGCAATAGTTGCGTTGCGACAATAGACAGCGGGTTCCAAGTGAAACAGCCTTGCGTGTGATCCTTAGAATGATATTATTTTTTAAATCTCAAGACAACACATTCCTGACCATTGTCATGTTTTAATTTGCAGTCTTCTACTTGACGGTAAATTGTAAGGATGAGGAAGTGAGGGCTCTTGTGAAAATATCTGACGAATGGCTCAATGCGTAGACATCGAGTAGCTGGTTAACCACTTCGGCTGCCCTGAGCACTGTCTCCCGGCTATCTAGGAGCCCTGCTCGTCGTGGGAGCCAAGAGAACTGGGGTGGCAAGTGTGCAGGTTGGCCTGGGCATCGCAGAATGTGAACCAGGGTTTCCCAAAAGCTGATCATTTGCGTGCGGCCCTGACAGTGTTGCCATATAGCCACATGTCACCTGGATTGCTATTTATTTACTCTGTAAAAAAAATTTCATTTTTTTAATCTTAAATGAAAATTATCTCATTGGTTTGATGGACTAGTTACAATTTTTTATGACCACATATTAAAATAAATGCATACCTATACAAATGATGCACCACCTGAGTGAACTGCGGGACTGCCTAGCGGCTCACACGCCATGTTGGGGAAGACACTGGGCGTGCCCGGAAGCCACAGCAACGGTCCTGGCTGCTGTGAGCTGTTTTCGATTTCTGAGTGTCTTGCAGTTGGCGGTGCACTGCCTGGCTGCCGGGGCCTGCCTGGAATGATATTAACTCGGTATAGCACTGCTGATTTCATGGAAAGACCATTGGACTGTTTTTCACACGTGCAGCTGATTGGGACAGACACAATCTTGGAAAATGTGTGTGTGTTGTGGGTAACAAGATGGGTTTTTAGTGGTGGAAAGTTCAGTATCCGTGGGTTCGGACCATGCTTCTTTGTAAAGATGGGAAACTGAGCTTTGGAGAACTCCAGGAACACACAAAGGGACAGACTGGAACTCATGTGCCCTGACACCTAGTCACACCCTCTTTCCTTAGTGTTGCCTACTTCTGCCACTTCCCTCTCTTTCTCCCCCAGGGCCAGATGTTCTTGGCCACATCTGCATGAAATGGGTGACCCTGGCTCTTCCCGGGGAGCCGCAATTCCCTGACCTGGAAGGAGGCAGGAGGCTGGGAAATGGCTGTGTCCCACTCCAGTGGATTCAAACCATGGCGTCTGTGTCCCAAGTGGGTGGGGGTAGCCATGTGCAGGGATCTTGCAGAGCTTCCTCACTCCCTGTCCCCACTCAGGGCCAGACAACAGCCTGGGTGATAGAAATTGTTCAATAACAATTTGTGGGATTAATGAGTGGAAGGATGAATAAATTCAACAGACATGGGAAGTACCTGCGGTGTATCATCTCCCCCTCTCCACGGACCCCCGTCCCCGCACACACAGCGGCATCCTCCATTCCCTCCCACAGCAGGTGTCTTCTGCGGACGGCACGGAGGGCAGAGCCAGGGATTTGAACCTTTCCACACAGGCCGCAGTTGACGTACTCGGGCACATTTAGCCTGGAGAAGAGAACTCTTGAAGGGGATGTGACACTATTTTTGAGGCTGCAGCAGACATAACCTAAGGTGACCACTCTTTCCTGATAACTCCGTCTGTAACAGTGTGGGTGGAACCCGTAACTTTTATTCAATAGCACATGGCAAAGCGATGGGACATCACTTGGCCAATGCTGCTCCTATGCAGCTGTCTGACTATGATTCACTGCTCAGACTGGAGAGAGAAGCCATCGCCTGGCCTTGCAGGAGCCAGCTGCTGTCCTGTGAACTGTCCGTGGTAGGTTCCATGACAGGAGACCGTGGGAGGCCCCTGGCCAACTGCTAGCAGTAAGATGGGGCCCTAATGCTACTGTTGCAAGGACATAAATTCTGCCAACCGCCTGAGGCTGCAGCCTCTGAGGGTGCTACCGCCCTCCTGGAGCCTGGATGCAGCCTGGAACGGAGGGTCCGGCCCAAGCCCTGTCTCCTGATGGAACCTGAGAGCCAGTAAATGTGCATTGTTTAGAGCCTCTAAGTTTAATTTGTAATTTGTTTATGCAGCGATAGAAAATTAATACAAAGGCCTTTTTGGCAGGTGCTGTGCTAGACATTTAAAATTGGATCATCTCATTTAATTTTCATAAGAACCATAAGAAGTTGGCACCATAATTTCACTGGTTATACCAACAAGAGCTTTGAATCCTGGTAAAATCCCAATAACTAAATACTTAACGATGACTAGGCCTGTGGTTCCCAAATTGTGCTTTAGGCACCCCAGGGTAACCCAGAAACTCACAGGCACTCCCATAGAACCTTTTACATTTCTGAGGGAAACATCAAAAATTTGGGTATCCTGTGAGTTACTAGCTCAATGCAGTTTATAGTTTCAACATTAAACCATGCTATATTCTATCGGATGGGATCCTATCTTCGTGAGGCTGGGTTTTCAGTGGTTGTTGCAACAAAAAGCAAGTACTGAGTAAAAATCAGCGTGGAACATGACACTGAGTTGGTCAAGTCCAATCTGATTCCAAGATTTGAGAAGTTGTGAAGTTTCCCCGACACATACACGTACCCTTAGAAAGCAATTGTGGTTACTTAAGGAGAAAAACCAAAATATTATTTTTTCTTTCAGTTTATGTGTATTATTATTTTAAACAGCTACTAATTTGTCAACATAAATTTCCACTGGGCCTCCATCCAGCTGATCTCTGAGAGCCTCCACTTCGTACTCAGCCCTGGTATTCTCTGTTCTGCCCACAGCCGGGCGTTTCTAGGGAGCCTGGGAACTGGGGTACCTGGGTGTCTGGGGTACCGGGGTATCTGTGGCAGGCTAATATGCTGGCATAATGAAGAAGCCCCAAAATACAGTGGCTGAGATAAGGTAGAAATGTATTTTTTTTCTGTTATTTAACTCCTTGAGTACAGAAAAGAGGGTGGTCTAGGGTTGGGGGACAGCTCAGCCATATTCATTGTGTGGCTTCCGTGTGCCAGGAAGAGGCACAGGGGACAGGCGAGCAAGCAGCTCCACTTGAGGCGCAAGGCCGGGACGTGGCCGTGTCACTTCCACTCACTCCCACCGCACACGGCTGGGAAGTGTAGACTCTAGCTGGGAAGCCACGTGTTAGCTAAAACTGAAAGAACTCTACTTCTGAAATAAAGAAGAGAAATAGATATTGTATTAATCTGCTAGGGCTGTGTGGCTTACACCACAGAAATTTTTCTCACAGTTCTGGAGGCTGGAAGTCCAAGATCAAGGTGTCAGCAGGTTTGGTTTCTTGTGAGTCTTCTCTCCTTGGCTGTCATCTTGTTCACATGATGTTTTTGCATGTCTGCGTCCAGTTTTCCTCCTCCTATGAGGACGCTAGTCATATTGGATTGGAGTTCATCCTAATGACCTCATTTTAACTTAATTGTCTCATTAAAGACACTATCTCCAAATATAGTCAGATTCTGAGGTCCTGGGAGTTAGGACTCTAATGTGTGAATTTTGAGGGGCGCAGTTCAGCCCATAACAGATATTGAAGGACAATCCTCAACCTCCCACAAAGACCAAGCCCCAGAGCCTCACAGATTCCCAGCTGTCGTGGTCACAGAGCAAAATCAGAGAGAGGAACCGAGAGGCAGGTACCTTTGTCAGATGCCCTCAGGTAGTGACAGTACTCAGGACAGGCGCTTAGGAAGATGAGTACTAGCGACCTAGAGATCAGAGAGCCTGCCTAAGCTCATTCCAACTCAAAACTTTAGAAGGCCCAGTTGGCATACAATGCACCTGTGGGTGGGATTCTACCTGAACGTCACTGGCCACAGAGCCTGATGCCAGTTTGTGGTGTGAAGCATTTTGAAGGGCTGGAGAGAACCTGCCTATTATCGATGGCTCCAGTCATTGAACACAGTTAAATGTGTTATGTTTACAAGTACTTCGAATGCAAATCTCTGCGTAAAGTGAAGGAAGGGGGAAGGGGGCATCATGGAGCACTGGTGGGTGCTCAGTGCTCCATTGGGCACCTATACACACGTTCCTAGTTAAAGAACATAATAACAGGGTGTAATATATATCTTTATAGTTGGAGGATTCAAGGCTCAGAGAGTGTATTAGTTGGTAAATGCTTCTCGTTCTGTGGTACAGTCAGGATTTGAACTCGGATCCATTTGATGCTGAAGCTCATATTCTTTTTACCAAAAAGATACCCCTCTGTCTCATCTACATTGAGGTGAAAATAACAGCTGAACTTCCCCAGTAGACGACATTGTCAAGAAGGGGAAAGAGAGCAGCAGGCAGAACCCGGGTGAAGGGTTCAAGAGTGCGAGGGTAGAAAGGGCTGCTGGCCCCTTCTGGCACAATTTTGTTTTTCCCAGAGCCAGCGCTGGGTGTGGAGACTTGGCCATGCTTCTAGGGGGCCGAGGCCTTCCCAGCCAGCTGAATAGGGAGCCGTAGGACAAAATGGTGCACCCTCTATAGGTAACCCAGGGACTGACGGCCGGAGAAGACCCAAATGTGGGGGCAGGGGACCCCTCCCAGCCCCGGGCACTGCACAGCCCCTGGGGCAACCCGGTGCTGGAATGATCTCCAGGGCAGCCCTCCCTATTTTGTCGGCATTCTTCAATTCCTTTCCTTCCTTCCAGTGATTTCTCTTCCCCAAATCTACCGCACGTGGGCCTGGCTCTCCTAGAGTTCCAGCAAGGCTCACTGATTAATTTTAAATATCTCGCTCTCCCAGGACACTCATTTCTAAGCCCAGACTCCTCTTAACGTTCTTTCCTTATTTTCCTCGCTGCTTTCCGTGGAGTTTCGGGTTTCATTAGTGATGCGAGCCGATAAAGACAGGCGGCTCCTGCGCAATTTTCAATTCACTGCTCTAATTTAATCTCTCCTTTGATGTTTCTCCTTTAGACGCAGCGTAATCAGCTGGGTTTTCTTGGCTGCTGTTCACAGCTCTAACTTTTAGCTATGGGGTCAACGTCTTTGCCCTTCCTCTGCCTTTCTCCAGAGTAATCAGTCTTAACGAGCTTTCCGCCTACCTGAGAAAAATGCTTTCTCATCCCTCCAAATATTCCATCATCTCATAAATTCCTTCCCCTTCCCATTCAGCGACACGCCACGGGCACCTGGTAGACCGCTGAGGCCAGGGTGTGAGGCCGCCTGCCCGGGCCGAGGCTGCCCTCGAGGTCAGCTCCGTGCTGGTGCTCAGTCTTCTCCGGCGAATTTGGGCCACCGCTGCGGGGCTGGGTGCTTGCTTGTGGTAGGATGTGAAAATGTGTGGCATGGTGCAGGCGAACACAGCGTATCAATCACAGCTGCCGAGTTTTAGGGAAACTCCTGTTAAAGCTGGTGAAGACGTCCCTTCCCCAGTGTCCTATTATCACCTGGGCTCAGCCCGGTTTCTGAGCAGACATCACACGCAGCACTGCCCAGGGAGGACTTTTGCCCGAGACACGGGGTGAGGTGGGTTGGGGGCACCTACGTGAAGAAATACACAGATCACCACTGCCATCCTGGGTACCTGATTGAAAAACCTTGCTCTGAGGAAAGGAGGCCACAGGGACACCTGGAGATGGCTCCTTGGGGTCTTTCACGTACAGTCCCATATGGGTGTGTGAGTGTGTCAGGACGTGTGGGTGAGGGTGAGTGTAAGTGTGTGTGTGTGTGTGTGTGTGTGTGTGTGTGTGTGTGTAGGACAGGGTGGTGGATAAAAGTGTGGCTGAGACAAATTGCACCAGAAAATCCATTTCCAACTAATTAGAGACAGAGAGGGAGCTTTTCAATTTTGTTGTCAGATTTTAGAGTTTCAAGGCAAATTTCCAAGAAGCCCAACAATCCGCCTTTTCTCTTCTCTCCCAAAGACCTAAGAACGAATGGATTTCAAGCATGGCTGGCAGGAGAAATGAAGAACTGGTCAATGAGATTCCCTAAGCCTCTATTCTTTCCTTGGGCAAATGGTCTTCTTTTTAAATCTTCATTGTTTTGTATAGGTTATATATTTACATGGCTCAGAGCAGAACAACGTCAACAGATGTACAATGACATGGCCCATGTACCCCAGCCCAGTTTATCTCCCAGTGCTTCTCTAGGCAAGTGGAAGCAAAGGATGAATATATATTCATATCGCTTCCTAGTTATTAAATGAAAGATGGCATGCTATCTATAGAGATCTGTACCTCGCTTTTTAAAAAAACATTATGACAAATTTCAAACAGAAAAGTGGGAAGATTTTAACAGATCAGCCATATGCCCTCCGCCTGTATTCAACAGTTAATGCTTTTCTGTTCTTGCTCTATCACGTATCTGTTCAGTTTTCCATCCCCCTCTACCCTTCTATCAGTTCATCTTTTTTTGGTGTACTTCAAAATGAATTACAGACATTACCACACTTACCCCAATATATTTCAGTATGTATATCATTAGAGTCTAACATTTACTATTTGGGTATAAAATTTACAAACAGCAAAGTGTATAAATCTTAAGTGTACGTTCACTGATTGTGACAAATGAATGCCTCTGTGAAACTCAAACCCCTGGCAAGACACAGAACATTATGATTTCCCTGCAATGTTCCTGTATGTGCCTTAGTCAATCCCTGTTCCCACCTCAGAGGGAGCTGCTCTGATTTTTTTTCTCATAACAGAGCAGTTTTCCCTAACTTCATCAAAATGGAATCACGTAATGTATGCTTTTTAGTATAAGACTTCTTTCCCATAATATAATGCTTTTTAGATTCATTCCTTTTAATTGCTAAATGGGATTTCATCGTGTGGGGATACATTACCCCATATACAGGTTTGTTCACTCTCCTACTTGTGGACATCCAGTTTACTAGTTTTTGGATATTATGGGTAACACTCAATGAACATTCTATTTTTTGTTGATGTATGATATGCTTTCATTTCTCTTGGGTAAATACCCATAAGTGGAATTTCTGGGTTGTAGGGTAGGCACATGTTTACTTTTATTCAAAACTGCCAGATTTTTCTAAAGTGGTTACACCATTTTACACTCCCACCAGCAACATCTGAGAGTTCTAGTTGCTTCACATCCCTGCCAACACTTGATATGTTCAGTCTATAATTTTAGATGTTCTGATGGATATGTGGTGGAACTTAATTATGGCTTTAATTTATATTTTCCTGATTACTAATGATGTCGAGTGCTTATTCACCATTCACATAGATCTTCTTTTGTGAATTGTCTGCTCAGATCTTTTGGCCAAACATTCATCCATTTGTGAATCTTTGTGCCAGTACTACACCATCTACCGTATGTCCTCTTGCTTTGTTGTTTTTCTGTAGAATTGTTTGGATATTCAAGGTCCTTAAAATGTTGGTATATACAGGTATTTTAGAATCTGCTTGTTCTTTTTTTTTATTTTTTAAGTTTGACATTTTGCCAATCTCATAGGTAAGAAATGGTATTTCAATGCAGTTTTTATTTTAATTTTCCTTAGTAGGTGTGAGTTTAAGCATTGAGCAAACTTTCTAACAGCAGTTAGGAAAAAAGCAGCCTGCTCAGGACAGAGAAGTGCAGTCAGACATTGAGTAACCACAGGGACATGTTCTGAGAAATCTGTCATTAGGTGATTTCCTCATTGTGTGAACATCAGTACGTACACAAACCTAGATGGTATAGCCTGCTACACACCCAGGCTATGTGGCGTAGCCTGTTGCTCCTAGCCTGCACACCTGTACAGCATGTGACTGTACTGAATACTGTAGACAATTGTAACACAATACACAAAGTATTTGTGTATCTAAACATACCTAGATATAGAAAAGGTACAGTAAATATATGGTATTATAATTTCACTGGACCACCATTGCATATGTGGTCTGCTGTTGACTGAAATGTCATCATGCAGCTCATGACCATGTTTACGAGAGGACCAGCGACTGTCCAGCTTCCTACTCCCTTGCCTGGCCATCCTGCGGTCATTGCACCATTTTCACGACTTTTATCCCTGTTGATAATCCATCCTAGTCCACATCTGCGAAGCCTCTGGCCTCTTCCAGTGAGTGGTGGGTGCTGTGTATGGCAGCTCAGCAAATAGGCAGGTTAAGAATAAGTGAGGAATGGACAAATTCAGGAGGATTAAGCAGATGACACTGGTCTACTCCAGACTTTTGGGCAGGGGACTTGGAAGCTGGGGGAGGCAGACTGAGTGCCGAACACCTCCCTGTGAGCCGTCCCGACCAGGGCTTTTGCTCACACTGCCCCGTCCCCTGTGCACTCTCCACACAAGCTCTTTGAGTTACTCCGATTTGCTTGGACCAAGGCAGCAGAACATGTTATGGCCTAAGTGTAGGAATAAAGGTGGACAAAGTGTTGTGCTTAATACTCTGAACCTGGCTGTTCAAGCAAAGCTCTGGCATTGCTGAGAGAAAACAAGGAGATGGAATTATTTTCACATGACGGGCGGCCCTTCCAAGTGTCCTCTCTGTCCCCCAGGCCTGTGAGGTGGAGATAATGTTCTTTCACGTGGATGGCTCCCCGAAAGACATTTTAGAAATAGAACATTCTAGGGCCCACTGTCCCATTTCAGTGGAAAATTCTGCTGTCTGCAGATATGAGACACTTAGAGAAACAGGGTACAACAGGCATTGTCTCCACATAGGAAAATACTTAAGCCAATAAATATTATTTTATATAAGGAAACTGACAAAATGTCTCTTTAGTTGTTTCAGTACAAAAAAGGTTGTTCTAACACAAATTTATAACTCAATTTATTTTTCTTCTTTAACTTCCATTTTATACATATAGAAGTATATACTATATAAGAAATAAAGAGTAATATTGTAGATATCAATGTTAGAGACCACTTACCTTAAGAAGCAGAGGATTAGGAAGACTTTTAAAGACTCTGTGTACCTCTCTCCATCCTACTCACATCCTCTCCTCCCATGGGAACCCAAAATGTAGAATTTTGTGTTGATTTCCTTGACTTATGAAGTATTAACTTCATACTTATATACCCCAAAACTTTTATACAAAGTTTTGATCTTTATGTAAATGGGCTCGTACTGTATGTATTCTTCTGATACTTTTCATTCTAATTGTTTTAAGTGATGTTTGAGGTATAATTTACAAAAAATAAATTCGCCTTTTTAGTATGTATTTCAAATGAGTTTTGACAAATGTACACAGCTGCATTTTCATCCTCACAATCAAGAGGAGTCGCATTTCTATCACTCGTGAAATTTCCTTGGACCCCCTGTAGTCAAACATCAGTTCCTGGCAACCACGGATCTGCTTTCTGTCATTGTATTTATTTGTTTTCCTTTTGCAGAATGTCACATAAGTGTAATCATATGGTTTAACATCTCTTGTGTCTTTTTTTTTTTTCACTTAGCATGAGGCTTTTGCAAACAGGTCTCTGTGTGATTTTTTCTTTTTATTTCTATCTAGAAGTAGATTTGCTGGGTCATATGGTAGGTATATGTTTAACGTCACAAGAAAGGCCCCAAATGTCTTATGTGCCGTTTGGCATCCCCACTGGCAATACGTGAGATTTACAGTTGTCCCACGTCTTTGCTGGTGGCAGTAACGTCAGCCTTCTAAAAGTTTAGCTGTTCTATGGGCTGTGCAGTGTTATGCCCTTGAAGTTTTTATTTTTCTTTGATGACTAGCAACTCCGAGCACCTTTATATGTGCTTGTTGGTAATTATAATCTTTCTTTGGAACATTGGCTCAAATTTTTTTGGTCTATTTTTAACAACTGAGTTGTTTTCTTTTAGTGAGGTATAAAAGTTCCATTGATATTCTGGAGCCAGGACATTTATCAATATGTGTTCTGTGAATATTTTCACCCAGTCTGTCATTTCTGTTCATTATATTAAAATTATCTTGCAAAGAGCAGAAGTTTTTAATTTCAAAAACGTCTAATTTATCATTTTTTTCTTTTATGATTTATGGTTTTTATATTTAAAAATTCTTTGCCTGACCCAAGGTCACAAAGATTTTCTCCTGTGTTTTGTTTTAAATGTTTCATAATTTTACCTTTATGTTTAGGTCCATAATCCATTTAGCATTCATTCTTATTTGGTAAGAAGTAATGGCAAAGGTTCCCTGGCACATGGTAAATGTTTTTGTGTAGAGATATACGGTTGTTCTGGAACCACGATCAATTGATCATATGTACTATTGGTGGGTCTGTTTTTGGAATCACAATGTGGTTCCATTGATCTGTATGTTTGTATAAATACCATACTGTTTTGTAACAGTTTTATAGTAGTTTTATAGTAAATTGAGCAGTGTAAGTCTTCTTTCTTCTTTTTCAAAATTTTCCACTATTCTAGGTCCATTGGCTTTACACATAAATTACAGAATCAGTTCAACAGTATCTAAAAGTGGCCTGCTAGGATTTGGATTGAGTTTGCATTAAATCTGCAGATCAACTAGGGAGAATTAATATCTTAATTTTGAGTGTTTCAATCTATGAGCACAACATCTTTTTCCATTAATAACTTTCTCTCAACAAGTTATATTTTTTTTAGTGTACAGTTCCTACAAGCATTTTGTTAAATTTATCCTGAAAATTTCCATGTTTTGATGCTGTTGTAAATGTTTTCTTTTGAAATTTCTGTTTCCAAATATTCATTGCTAGTACATAGAATCTGATGGATTATGTATGTTGAACTTTCATCCTGTGATTTTGTTTAACTCACTTTTAAGTTCTAGTAGCTTTTTTGTAATTCATTAGCATATTTTACATGAATGATCATGTCACTGCAAATAAAGATGATTTTATTTTGTTCTCAGATACTGGCTATAATCTCCAGTGCAATGATGAATAAAAATGGTGAGGGTGGACATTCTTGTTCCTGATCTTAGGGGAAAATATTCTTTTTTTAAAACCATTAAATATATTAGTTGTATGTTTTTCATAGATAATTTTTATCAGTTGAGAATATTCTTTTTTTTTTTGAGAGGAATCTCGCTTTGTTGCCCAGGCTAGAGTGAGTGCCGTGGTGTCAGCCTAGCTCACAGCAACCTCAGACTCCTTGGCTTAAGTGATCCTACTGCCTCAGCCTCCCTAGTAGCTGGGACTACAGGCATGCACCACTATGCCCGGCTAATTTTTTCTATATAGATTTTTAGTTGGCCATATAATTTCTTTCTATTTTTAGTAGAGACAGGGTCTGGCTTGTGCTCAGGCTGGTCTTGAACTCCTGACCTCGAGCGATCCACCCACCTCGGCCTCCCAGAGTGCTAGGATTACAGGCATGAGCCACCGCGCCCGGACAAGAATATTCTTTATATTCCTACTTTGTTAAGGGTTTTTATCACCAGGGGATATTCAGTTTTGTCAAATACTTTTTTGCATCTAATAAGATGGTCATATGAATTGTTTTTTTTTGGTCTGTTGACATGTTTAATTCCTTTAAAAAACTTAAAAAAATTTTTTGATAAACTAACATTGCACCTCTGAGATAAAACCCATTTGTTCATGATTTATTATCTTTTGTTTTATATATTAGTAGATTTTATTTGCTAGTATTTTGTTAAGAAGTTTTTTATGTATATTCTTCAATTATATTGGTCTGGAGTTTTCTTGAAATACCCTTGTGTGGTTTTGATATCAGTATAATGCTGGCCTCTTAAAATGGCACGAGAAATATTTCCTCCTTTTCTACATTCTAGAAGAGCTTGTGTAATATTACAATGTCTTCTGTGAGTGTTTGGTAGAATTTATCAGTGAAGTCATCTGGCCTAAAGTTTTCTATGCGAGAAGGTTTTTAACTACAAATTCACTTTATTTAATAAAGAGCCATTTAGCTTATCTATTCCTTCTTGACTGAGCTTTTATAGTTTGTATCTTTCAAGAAATTTGTTTATTTTATGTAAGTTGGAAAACATTGGCATAAATTTATTATTAATATCTCCTTATTTTTCTTTTAATGTGTGCAGAGTCAGAGGGATTGTCCTATTATTTAGGTTATTTAGTATACAAAATCCAATTTCCTTAAGTAATAAGTTTGACAGTTAATATCTCTGACATTTCACTTTGACATTTCTTGTCTTATTTATTTTTTGTGAAGATACATCATCATTCTTTCAAATGCATGTTTTGGCTTGTGATTATCTTTCAATTTTTTTTAAGAGCAATTTTTGTGAAACTATGGATAAATATTTGTATTTTTTGAATATGAGTTTCATCATGGAACCAATGCTGTGTAGACAGCTTGTAACATCAATGAAGTGTTTGGGAAGAATGTGACTAATGAATGCACACTGTACATCAATGGTTTGAGAAGTTCCATTCTGGTGACTTAATCTTGAAAATGAGCCATGTGAGTGACTTGAGACCAAAGTGGATAATGATGAGCTGAAAGCTGTAGTGAAAGTGAATCCATCTCAATGCGTGAATTAGCAGCAAGGTTTGATGTTACTTTTCCAACAACATTGGACCATTTGAAACAAATGGGCAAGATAAAAAATTAGGACAGATTGGTTGTGCATGAATTAAATGAGCATCAGAAGAGAAATTGTCTCTAAGCTTGCCTTTCTTTGCTGTCATGACATAAAGGTTAACCATTTCTACACTGTATTGTTACATGTGATGAAAAATAGATTCTTTTTGACAATTGCAAGTGTTGGGCACAATGGTTGGATAAAGATGAAACACCAAAACACAGTCCAAAACTGAATATTAATCAAAGAAGCCAATGATATCTGTTTTGTGGTCCAGTGCTGATATTATTATTATTATTTTTATTTATTTATTTATTTTTTTTTTGAGACAGAGTCTTACCCTGTTGCCCAGGCTAGAGTGAGTGCCGTGGCATCAGCCTTGCTCACAGCAACCTCAGACTCCTGGGCTCAGGCAATCCTCCTGCCTCAGCCTCCCAAGTAGCTGGGACTACAGGCATGCGCCACCATGCCTGGCTAATTTTTCTATAAATATTTTTAGCTGTCTGTATAATTTCTTCCTATGTTTAGTAGAGACCAGGTCTCGCTCTTGCTCAGGCTGGTCTCGAACTCCTGAGTTCAAACGATCCGCCCACCTCGGCCGGCCTCCCAGAGTGCTAGGATTACAGGCGTGAGCCACCGCGCCCGGCCCAGTGCTGATATTATTATCCACTACAACTTCATGAAACCTGGTTAGTTGATTACAGCAGATGTCTACTTCAACCAATTGGATGAAACGATGAGAATGCATGTGATTAAGCAGCTGAGATTGATAAATAGAGACAGGCCAATCCTCTTACAAGACTACATGTCACAAAACCATAACGCTGCTCAAACTACAGAAGCTGGACTTGGAAACTCTCTGTCATCCACTGTGTTCGCCAGACCTTGCATCAACTGACTACCACTTCTTCCAGGCTTTGGACCACTTCTTGCAAGGAAAAGTATTCCATTCTCAACAAGCTGTGGGAAACAACTTCCATGATTTCATCACTCACTCTCTAGGCTTCTTCACTGCTGGCATAAGCAAGCTACTCTTAAGATGGCTAAACTGTGTTGATAGTTTAGGTACGTACTTTGATCAGTTGTACTGCTTGTTTGATATATAATAAACTGCACTTTGATTCAAAATCAGACATTTCATATTTAATGACCTAATATATTCCTGACATTGGTAATCTTTGTCTTACCACTCTTTTTTCCTTGATCAGTCTGGTAGACCATTTGTGCTTTTATTGATTTGTTTTTTATTTCTAAATATTAAGGGGGTACAAATATTTTTGTTACATGGATAGCTTTTGAAATGCTTGAGTCAGGACTATAAGTGTGCCCATCATGCAAATAGTGTTCGTTGTACCTGTTAGGTAGGTTTTTGCCACTCTCCTCAACCCGCGCTTGATTTCCAATGACTTTTACTTCCCTCTGTGCACATGTGTGCCCATTGGTTAGTTCCAATTTATTAATGATTTTCCCCCCTAAGGAATTAGCATTTAGTTTCATTGATTTTTTTTTTTTCCTTTTTGAGTTTCCTATTATCTGTTATATTGAGTTCTGCTCTTTATTATTTCCTTCCATCTACTATTTTGGATTTAGTTCTCTATTCTTTTTCTAGTTTCTTTAGGTCATTCATTTAAAACCTTTCTTTTTCAGTATAGGCATTGAATGCTATCAATTTCCCTCTAGGTACTGCTTTAGCTACATCTCACAAAAGTTGTTTTGTGTTTCCATTTTCACTGAGTTCAGGGGTAGAGTTTTTTCAGCATTACTTTCCCTACCCCAATGGCAAACTAATTCTATGTCCTACTCAATGTGGGCCTAGAGCACAGGGGAACTTTCTGCCTTAGAGGTAGATAAGTTTTTAATCACAGAAATGCCTGATGTCTATAGCATGGGCAAGTTTCTTGCCTGTCCTGTACCGGAAGCCAATTATGGTCTTGTATTTCTGCTGGACTAGGATTGTTGATGGGCTTCTCCTAGTATTCCTGCTCTACTCTTAAATCTTGGCAGTCTCTTCATGTCTGAGCAACCAAGAAGGGTTCTCTGAGGTCTCCTGTCCTCATGAACACCTGGTGGACAACCATGGAAAAGAGATGGCAAGTCATGCAGATGCTCCTTGTGACTGGAGCTCCAGGACTGTCACATGATTTCATACTTAAAGTACTTGTTATAATTTCAGTTGTTTTCTATTTAATCACATTTGTGGTGGCTGTTTCTTCTTCCTGTTCTCTGCCAAAGATGAAATAGTTTGTGTGTCCCACATCTTCCCCGAGGACTTGTCAACTCTTTGCAGTTTACTTGGTTATCTTACAACATCAGCTCTTCCATAGTCTGAAAAAATTTGATTTTGTAGATTATCTTTTTTCATTGTTTACGGTGAGAGTGACATTTTCTTGTGGCTTTCTTCATCCCAAACAGAAGTAGAAGCCTCCAAAATTTTATTTTTGAGGTGCATTCATGTTGATACTAGCAAGTGTAGCTCAATAATTTTGACTGCCATACAATATTTTACTACAAGAATATATCATTTATTTTTCCATTCTCCTGTTGATGAACATTTCAAGGTTTTTTTTCTATCTTGTTCCATTTCTATTTATTCTATTTTCATAGAGCAATGCTGTTATGAACTTTGTTTTAAATGTCTCCTGGAACACTTGTGCAAATGTTTCTCTTAGACATTTACTTAAGAAAGGAATTGCTGAGTCACAGAACAACCCATCACTCTCTAAGTATTACTCTTTATTCCATGTCTTCATCTATGCTTAGTATTATCCAAATTTTAAATTTTGCCAACCTTTTAGGAATCAAATTAAATGTAATTATAGTTTTAATTTGCATTGCCCTGATTACTAATGAGGTAGAGTTTTCTTCCTCCATGTGTCTATGTGTCATTCATCTTTTCTCTCTGTGAAATGGGTGCCATTTTTCTTTTGGGTTACCTACCATTTCTTAATGATCTGTGGGATCATTTATATATTACTGATTATTAATTCTTTGTCAGTTGCATGTATTGTACATATAGTCTTCCAGTTTATAATTTATCTTTTCACTGTTTTATAATGCTTCTGATGAACTGATTAATTTTAATGTATTTGGATTTAGCAATCTTTTCCTTTTGTGTCTTGTTTAAGAAGTGTTTCCCTGCTTCAAAGTTGTAAAGACATCTGTAATTTTCTTCTATAAGGTTTAATGTTTTGCTTTTTACACTTAACCTTTTTAACACATTGACACGCTAGAAAAATTTTTTTTCCTTGGGGCCATAGTGTTTTATTACAAAAATAGAATAAAAACATCAAAATGATCCTTTCTAATTTAATGAAAAATTGTTATTTTTGTTATTTTTTATTGTTTTCTGTGCATGAGTTATATGCAACTTGAAAAATAGTTCTTGCAGCTCCCAAGGTGAAGAAATGTGTGAGTTACATATGCTTCATGAAGCCCCAGGCTCAAAACTAGTGTGAGTTAAATTCAACTCACTTGGCAGTTAATATGTTAATCTACTTGGCATTTTTTTTAGTATGTAGAGTGTGAGGTAGGAATTTAATCTCACTTTTTCCCCATATAGATAACCTAATCTCCCTACACCATGAAATGCATAGTCCATCTTTCTTTTCACCCCTGATCTGCAGTACTTTCTTTGCAATATAGCAAATGTTTGCCTTTGCTTGGGTTTATTTTCAGGCTCTCTATTCTGGGCCATTTTTCTATTCATCTCTGTGTTAACCCCATACTATAGCTTTATGATAAATCTCATCTCTTCAGGTGCCTTTGCTATTCTTGACCCTTTGTTCTTCCATATAAATTTTAGAATCATCTTGTTAATTTATAAAAGGATCTTTATGGGACATTATATAAGAATTACATTTTATTTGCAGTCAATTTAAAAAGATATTTTTTACAATACTCTAGTATTCCTAGTCAAAAAAAGATATGTCTCTCCATTTATTTAATGGTCGTCTTAAATGTTTTGAAATCTCTTTCCATAAAGGGTCTACATGTCTTTCATTTGTTTATTCCTGGGTATTTTGTAGTTTTGTTGCTATTGCAATGACATTTAACAAATATTATGTATTACTCTTTGACCTGTAAATGGAAATATAATTGATTTTTTATGTTGATGTTGTATTTAGAAATTTAGTTCAACTCTCATTCACTCTAATAAATTTCTTTGTAAGTTTGTTTCAGTTCAAAATGTAAGCAAATTATATCAACTATGAATAATTATTTTTTTATTTCTAATTATTACACCATATACAGTATTTATTTTTCTTGCCTTTCTGTGTTGGCTGAGGTCTCCAATACAAAGATGAATAGAAGTGATGGTTGATGTTTCCTTTTCTTGTCCCTGATCTTAAAGAGAATGCTTCTAATGTTTTGCTGTTTAGTCTGATGTTTGCTATAGGTTTTTTGTAGATTCCTTTATGATTTTAAAGAAGTTACATTTTCTCCCCTAGCTCTCTAAGTTTTTGAATACCTGGCAGAATTTTATGTATTTCTTTTTTCTTCTTTGTTCCATTAATGTGATAACTTATGTTAATAGCTCTTATAAAAAACATTCTTTCATTTCCAGAATGATTTATTCCCAGAATAAATCTAATTCAAAATTGATATTTTATTCATTTCTGGGTTAAGTTTGCCATTACTTTGGGGGAAGTTCATCTATATTCATGATTAAGATTGGCTTGTAATTTCCTTTTTTTTGTATTTCCCCTGCTCTTTGTTTTCATAGTTATATTATCTCATTAAATAGATTGGAGAGTCTCCCTCCTTCTTTTTTATTTTATTTTATTTTATTTTATTTTATTTTATTTTATTTTATTTTATTTTATTGAGACAGAGTCTCGCTCTGTTGCCCAGCTAGAGTGAGTGCCGTGGCGTCAGCCTAGCTCACAGCAACCTCAAACTCCTGGGCTTAAGCGATCCTTCTGCCTCAGCCTCCCGAGTAGCTGGGACTACACATGCCCGGCTAATTTTTTCTATATATATTTTTAGTTGGCCAGATAATTTCTTTCTATTTTTAGTAGAGATGGGGTCTCGCTCCTGCTCAGGCTGGTCTCGAACTCCTGACCTCGAGCGATCCACCTGCCTTGGCCTCCCAGAGTGCTAGGATTACAGGCGTGAGCCACCGCGCCCGGCCCTTCTTTTTTCTTTCTTGTTTTTTTTTTTTTTTGTTTTGGAGACAAGGTCTCTGTCTTCCATGCTAGAGTGCAGTGGCATCATCATAGCTCACTGCAACCTCACACTTCCGGGATCAAGTTATCCTCCTGCCTCAGCCTCCTTAGTAGCTGGGACTATAGGCACATGCCACCACAACTGACTAATTTTTCAATTTTTTGTAGAGGCGGGGTCTGGTTCTTGCTTGGGCAGGTCTGAAACTCCAGACCTCAAGCAATCCTCCCACCTCAGCCTCCCAAAGTGTTAGGATTACAGGCATCAACCACTGCACCAGGCTTCCTCCTCCTTTTGTTTCTTCTTTCTGGAAGAGTTTACAAGAAGGAATTGTCTGTTCCTTGAAAACTTAGTGGATCACCTCTGAACCCTATACCTATAAGTACTGGGGGTTTTTTTTTGTATTTTTTTTTTTTTTTTTTTTGAGATGGGATCTTGGCTCTGTTGCCCAGGCTAGAATGCAGTGGTGTCATCATAGCTCACTGAAACCTCAAATTCCTGGGCTCAAGCAATTCTCCTGCCTCAGCCTCCTGAGTAGCTGGGACCACAGGCAGGTGGCACCATGACTGACTAATTTTTTAATTTTTTCTTTTGTAGAGATGGGGGTCTCACTATGTTGCCCAGGCTTGGTATTGTTTTAGTGGGAAGATTCTTGTTTCTTTATATGTTAATTTTTAAACTTTTCACTTTGAAATAATTATAGATTTACAAGAGATTACAAAGGAATGTACAGAGAAATCCTGTGCATGCTTCCCCTGGCCTCCTCCAAGAATTTGACTTGAGTATAATCCATAGAACTTTCATTGGTTATACAGGCACTCACTCATGTGTCGGTGTGTAGCTCTATGCAGTTTTTCACACGTGTAGCCTTGTGAAAACACCACTATAGTTATGACACTGAACTGTCCCATCATTGCCAGATGCCCTCATGTTACTCTGTTACAGCCTCCCCCATCCTCCTCCCCATCTCTAGCTCCTGGCAGTCACTAATGGGCTCTCCATCCCTGATATTTCATGAGTACTATGTAAATTAAATCATGCAGTATTCATCCCTTTGAGACTGGCTTTGCTCAGCATGATTTTCTTGAAGATGATCCAAGTTGTGTGTATCAACAGTTCACTCCTTTTTATTGCTGAGTAGTATTTCATGGTATGGACGTACCACAGTTTGCTTAACGATTCATCTACTGAAGAGCATTTGGGTAGTTTCCAGCTTTTGGCTATTAAGAAGAAAGTTTAATTTGTGAACAGCTTTCTCTGTGAAAATAAGTCTTCAATTTCCCAGGATAAATGCTGCAGGACGATTTTAGACTACTGATTTCAATTCTTTAATGGTTATGCAACAATTCTGGTGTCTATTTCTTCTTGCGTTTGCTTTGGTAAATTATATTTTTCCCTAGGAATCTGTCAATTCTGTTTTTCAAATTTATTAACATAAAGTACATAGTGTTCACTTACTATGTTTTCAATCATTGCTGTTTCCATAGTCTTTTATATCTACTTTTATCATTCCTAATATGGTTTATTTTTTTCTTGGTAAATCTCATCAGAGGATGGTTTTAAAGAACCAAGTCTTGGCTTTCTTGATCCTCTAGATTGTTTCACAGTGTAAGCAGTAAGTCAAATATGTCAACTTAGGGGAAATAAGTTTAAAGACATTTTCATTGTTTTTTTCTTCCACTGTTCCTTTAAAAGTTTTCTAGTTGAAGAAAGTCTTCCACTGTTCCTGGGTGGAAATTCTGTCAGTCCCCATGACTCTGGGTTTCTCAGCCATGGCGCTGTGGACGTTTGGGGCCAGATAATTCCTTAATGTAGAGGTCTGTTCCATGCAGAGCAAACCTGTCTTTTGTCTGCCAGATGCAGGAGCACCCCCAGTGTGACAATCAAAAACGTCTGCAGACATTGTCATATGTCCCCCAGGGGACAACCTCAGTGGAGAGCCACTGCCATGACTTTTATATTTAGTCTTAGAATACATAAAGTCCTAGAATAACTTTTTTCTGACCTTTTTAAGTCGAACGCTTAGGTCATGAATTTTCAGCCTTTTTCATTTTCCAATGTAAGTTCTCTCTCTCTCTCTCTCTCTTTTTTTTGTTTGTTAAGAGATTAAGAGAGTCAGTGAAATTTATTGCCTAATTGTAGTAATTAACAAATTTTAGATATTTGATTTCTTTCTTTCCCTTCCCTTTACAATTAGATTTTATTTCTAATTTTCCTCTTTTACCTCATGCTTAATCTTATAAATGACGTCTGGTCTTCCCAAAATAGCATCTGAAGAAAACCCATTAAAATAGGCCAGTGATTATATTCGGGGAACAGCTGCTTTGGGGTAAGAGCTGTGGGCTATGCTGATAGAGGACTCTTATTTCAGACCAGGAGAAAGGATGGGCCTGAGGAAGAAGAAAAGGAAGAATGGGAGGGGGCTGCGAAGTGAAGAAGGAGCAACGGTGTGTAAATCTATCTGCTTTAGACATTAGAGCCACAGAAGGAAGAGGATGGATTTAGTTTGATACCAAAAGAAATTTCGGGGTTAATCTGGCTGGGGGGGCGGATGGCTGACCCTCCCCTTACTTGGTTGAGAGGAGAAGTAATAAAAGCGACTAGACCTTCCCATCTCTGACCGGTGTTCCCTGGGTGGCTGACGAAGTGTGTGGTCCTACAGGAGAGAAAAGCCTGGTTTCTGGGTTTGGGGCTGGGACAGTTTTCCCTATGACAGGTCTGTAAGGCTGTGAGTGGGCCTGGATGGGACGCCAGTGAGCAAACCCTCCACCCCCGACTCGCTGCCTTCATAAGGCACACGCGTCCCGAGCGTGCTCCGCAGGGTCCCGCTGCGCTACCTTACTGTGTCATGATCGTCCCTTGACATCTGGCAGGAGGACAAGAAGAGAGCGGCAGGCAGAGGGAAGGCCTCCAGGGGCTGCCTGGAATATTAGCTTAGGTTGAAAACCCAACAGGCTTAAATTATTTATTGGCTTTTACCCAGGCCTATAAGGAAACGTTTGGTTGGGGTTATATTGTTTTGTTGCTTGTTTTTTTGGAGGAGAAGGAAAGAGGGCAAGGTCCTCCTGAACAGGGACTAAGACCAAGCCCTGTTGAAAGGTGGGAAGGGGAGCCCTGAAGACAGTAGATTTTAAGGTTGTCAGTACCTCAGCCTCCTGTGACATTTGTTTTTCTGTTAATTCTTGGCATTTATATTTCTGTGATCAATTAGCCCCTCCCGATGTTTAGTCCATTGACCTTATCATTTAAATGTCCTATGCTGACACTGGTCACCACAGGGAGACTGCAAAGTTAGCATTTATGATTTTGAATTACCTAAGTCCAGAGCTGGGGAAACATTAAAAGGCTTAGTTTGGATAACCTGCAGCACGTTAAATGGTGAAACCTTTGGGGAGCTTTCCTTTCCTCATCACTCTTGAACTTTGACAGCCATGTTGTAATAAGCAAAGGAACAGAACCCATCCTGCACAGTGCTGGTGTTCAGGTGTAACAAAACGTCCCCATGAAAGCTTGGGGGACATCACAGACTCTCAAAGCTGGAAAGGGTCTTAGAGGTCATTGCATCAGCCAGGATTCTTGGCTGCAGGCAACAGAAATGGACTGTGGGTGTCTTATGGAATTAGCCAGAATGCTGTCGAGAGCTCCAAGGTCAATGGGAGGCTAGAGAACGAGGCTTGGGAATGGAAAAAACGAAGAGTGCTCTGGAGAGCGGGGAAGAAGGAATATCAGCAGTACTTTCCTAGGAGGAATGGTCTCTGCTCTAGTGAATGCCCTCTTAGCTGTTCCTTCTGCCCTTTAAGACTCAGTCCTGGGAGAAAGGATCCAATTGGGCAAATAAGGATATAGATCCTTTGGCTGCTGTAATGGGAGGTGGGTACTTGGAATTACCTTTCCATCAAGACCACACCAAATACTGAAGAGAAAATTCCCCCGGAGAAAATCAGGATGCGTTTAGGAAAGCAGAGTAGGCCATCCCCCCTTCCTCCAAACGACAGAGAAAAAAGGAAAAAGTGAATGACTATAGTAGTTCAACCTCATTTTACAAGTGAGAAAATTGTGGCTTAGACAGTGATATGGCTTGTTCAAGCCTGAAGCTAGTGAGGGTCCGATCAAGGCTGAGAACCTGGGTTTCCTGGCTCCCAGCCGGGTGCGTCCCCACCAGATGCCTTTGGAACCCGCTGCCATCAGCCTTACCTGGGCGTAATCACCAGTCTGGCCTAAGTGTTGGCCATTCCACATGTATTGGCTTTGGGGAGTATTAAAAAGCACTTCATTTAGACCCAGTTTTTAATTGAAGGGGCAACCATTAATGCTTTTAATAAAAACTAGCTCTTACATCTATGTTTTTTGCAAGCAATATCACCACCCTCTGCCTGAAGAAATCAACAGCTCGATGGGGAATGTTTAATGAAGTGAAGGACTTTAAACACTGGAAGAAGATCAAAAATAATTTCAGGGATGCCGTTCATTCATCTTGAGGAGTGGGATTTCAGTCAGGTGGCCAACCTTCCTCGGTGATGGATGCACCTGGTCCTAATTAATTGAAGTCAGGGAAAGCACACAGGTTGTCTGGGATGCTGTGCCAGAAATCAAACTTGCTGGAGAAAAGGATGCAACTCCAGACAGACGATTATGAGCTATGGTGAAAAGGAATTCGCCGAGGGCCTGTGACGCACACAGCTCCGGTGAGGGTGCTGCAGAAGCAGGAAGGTCTGAGAGGATTGCACGGATTCATTGTGCCTGTCCTAAGAAGCTTGTGGGCTGCCCCATGAACAGTAAACATATGTGTTTTTGAGCAGCAGTGGAGGTTGACTCTTCTCTAATCCAAGATCAGGGATGAGAACAGGCCTTGGTCTAATGAGGGAAAGCATATGTCACCCCAAACCCGTGTAAATGACAGCATGCAGTTTTAGGAAGGTCACTGATCTGCTGACTGACGGGAACATGAGGTCAAATGTCCTGGCTGTGGGACCAGCTCAGCCCTGGTAAGAGACAGCCACGGACACACACCTAACCTGCTTCAGAGAAGCAGGCTTCAGCTTCTCTCCCAAACCTCTCCCAGCCACCCTTCCCCCCTAAATCTCTATGTTATGTCTAAACAGATCCTGTTATGAAAACTAAAACAAAACCCCGAAAACCAAAACATAAAAAAACCTGGCAAGCAGCCAACCCACACAGAGGACTAGGACTTGAACCCCATTTCAGTTTTGATTTCTTAACAGAGGAAGCAGTGATTGGACTGTAAGCAACACACACCCGTTATCATCAGACCTCATAAGCTTAATTACAGGGAAACTGAAAGCTAATAATTTTTATGCACTGTTACATCCCTAGGAGGCCAGTTACCATGGAAATCTCGCCTTCCTTTCCTTCTACTCAGAGCATATTTATACGGAAAAGGAAGAGAAATATAAACATGATGGAAAGATTAAACAAGACAAGGCACAGTTTGCTACAAACATTTTACATTTATTATAAGAATACAGTAAAAAGAGGTTCTGCAGACCCATGAGTGGTAATTGGTCTATGGGAAAAGAGAAGGGAGGCTATTCAAAAATGGTCTAAGTTTACAAAAATGATGAAATCATGTCTTAAAATGTAGAAAACAATTTAAAAATATCCTATAATGTTAGCCAAGGTTCAAAGTGTGTTTCTTCTGAATGTAAAAACTAACAAATAAATAAGTGTTAAATACAGATCTGAGTTAAAAATGATAAAAGAAGACAACTAACTGCTTTATATATTTAGCTCTTAGTTTTAGACTTGCTTACAAAGCCACGTAAACCCACCAAAGCCTTGTTTGTATGTTTTACACTCGAACCTTCCAGAAGAAGCACCCTATTTCCAGTGTTTCTTTTATCTACTTCACAAATATATTATTTTAAAACAACAACAAAGATTAAAGGTGCTTTAATCTGACATTAAATGGACCATACATTGGCACTAAAGGAAAACTTTGTAAACCACAGGAGTACTTTGCTCAAAACGCTGCTTGCAGGTGGAACGTTTATACCATTTGGTGGCTGAGGTCCCCACTCCCACACCATCATCTCAAACTCATTTTCTCTCAAAAGGAAGAGGAAGTAACTCATAAAAATCACATTTCCCACAACCACTTACTATGGGCCTGTGCCAGGAAAAGGCAGTGCCTTAGGCCCCTGGGCCCACAGCCAAATGGCCTGGGCACCATGTGTACAGTGTGTCTTTGCTTTCAATTTGCTTGGGTTCCTGAAGAAGTAAGGGCTGTTCTTGGTTCTTTGACAACTTAATAATATTCTCCTGTATTTATCTGGCCTTTCCCTATGTAGTTGTATGGCTGTGACTTTAGAGTAATCTTTTAGGGCACTCACTGGAAGCCAGACAAAACCAAGAAAAACACACAAAGAAAACCATAATGTAAAGTTAGCAGAATTCATACTACCCCCCCCAAGATATTTAATTGCTCAATTAGGGAACCAAATTTAATATATTTAAGCATAAATTAATCATAAAATCTAGAGATGTCTGAGTAACGGAGCTGTTTCAGTGAGAAATCTCAATGCTCTATGAAGGAAAATGATGAACAGAGAGGCCATTGGTCCATGTTGAGTCTGATTACGTCACAGGATGGAACTGGGTAACTGATATTTTGTACAGTGAAGTGGAATGTCAACAAGTGAAAGGGAGGTTCACGTCTTTGGCCACTTTGGTCATGAATTTGAACTAATTGAGATCCCTCCTCACCAGTTCCCCTTTATCTTTGATTTTGATTTGACGTGATGCTCTGAAACTATATCTGGGATTGAATTTAGAACCATATACTTATAAAATTATAAAATATACTTAAGGGAAAACAAGTGAACCTTGTGGAACCAATCTCTTGGACACTAAAGCCAAAAACAGTGAATTCCATTAGAACGTGTATATTTTGTGTATTGTATGAAAGGCCTAGAATCTAAGGCAAGAATTATGACAAATAAGTTCACTTCTGTTGGAACTGGTCTTCTGACTGTGGCTGAAGCAAGGCAATTCAAACTGACATGCGATTGGGCCTCTACAGCATCCGATAGTCTAACTACAAGAACTGCTGTACTTTGGGTTAGGGTAAAACATTCAAAGGCGTATCAAGCATGGCTCTGAGCATTTTGGTCTCCACACTTGCTTCCAACAGTCTGGCATTTCTTAAGAGGCAGCAGGTAATTTTATTTATTCCACATCAGATTATTTGTAAAAGAAAAATTCCTATGTAAGTGTTTTGCTTTTTTATTTTCTTCTGGGTTTAAAAATAAAAGCATGGATTGGTGAGCTGGCAGACTGCCAGGATGGCCCTTTTACCTAAGATCTCAGTGATATCAGATTCCAGATTCCCTCTCAGCCCCTAAGGCTTTAAATCCAGGGCAGTTAGAGACCTGAGCCCCTACTGGGGGGAATTTAGTTTTTTGCTGTATAAAGATTGTACTGGTAACTCAAAAGAAAACCCCAAGGTTGTACTATTTGACATAAGCTACATGAAGAAAATATTAATAATGACAGTTTGGAGTCACAATTTCTTTTTTTTCATACCCAGATTTTTGCTGCTCCAATCTATGAATTGGGATTTCTTTTTTAATGGACCTCTTAGATTTATCCTTTGTTGCTGAGAACATTGACCTTTCCCGTTGATATCTGTCCTATGTTTTCAAAATAAGGTATGGTCTCCTGTGATAAGATGAACTGCTTGAGTGTTTATAGTTTTTGCAAGGGTGTTTTAACCGACAACAAAGGGTAAAGTGGTGTTTCTATTGTCTGGTTACAGTTCAAAATCTGGCTTCTTAATATGTCATCTAACATGAATCTACTTTGGATAGCATTTAAAATGTGCTTATTCTGATACTGAAGACATTCTTAGCAAATAGGAAAAAGGTGTGATGCTTGGCTTTTTAGGGTAGGGTACAGCTTTGGGGAACTGTAGGGTAGAACTGATGTTTTCATACAGGGACGCTCTGGGGTCTGTGAATCTAGGCAGACTGGCTGCTTTTGAACCTAAGGCTCCTATCTGCCACCCTCTTCTCTGAAGCTATGAAAGAAACCCTTAACATTACATAGTTGAAATACTTGCAGACATCTGCTGACGAGAGCAATGTGAAGGAAGTAACAAAAACTATTGGTACAGAACAGTGGAATGGAAGAACTGAATACGCTCAGGGGTTTAAGGCAAAGCAGTGTCGTTAGTGTTCAGCATTTCTTCAGCGGGGTGTGGAGGTCACCTGAGCAGCTTACTTGGCCAAGTCAACAGGCTGCTTCCCTGGACACACCTACTCCCAGTGTCTTGCTGTCCTGAAAAAAAATCTCCCAAGAGCCTCTCCTGATAGAGCCACTGATCTGACACACCTAATCGTCCTGTCTCCACATCAAGGACTACAGCCAGGTCATCCTTGTATTCTCGGCTGCGTCCACCATGGGGCTGCTCACACATGGCGTGTGCTGCCCGCCTCGGTAAGCATGTGCCTCGGCGTCCTCGCAGGGCAGGGGCCCCTGGGCACCTGGGGAGAAACTCTTTGGTTGAGGCCAATGACAACATTTTTCAATACAGGCTGATGATAAAGGCTTTTCTATTTTGGTAAAGCAAAAGATTGAGAAGCTGAAGATGAGACAAGGAAATACTAACCAGAAGTCAAAAATACTGGGAAAATGAACACGCAGCAGCGTTTATGGCACTCAACACCGTAGATGGTAAAAGCTTCCCAAATGGGCAAAGCTGACGGGAAACATAAAATGCCACTACCAGGGCCATTACGATCACTTAGAACAGTGTGTTACTTTGTAGGACACGTGTGTCTTGGTGGCCTCAATGATAATGTTTGGGAAGATAGTTTAGAAATTCAAGATATGAATCTCTTAGAATGAATCCCAAATACTCTTGTTTTGGGGTTCTTACAAGTTTGCTGACAGGAGGGAAGCTAAATCTGTCCTTCTGTTACAAATCTGCGAGATATTTTTTTCTTTAACGAGATGAAAAGCAGGAGCATTCACAGCAATTTTCCTCTGATGCTGGCTACCCTAGATATATGTGTGCCATCACTCAGCCTCCCGCTGCTTTCGAGAGTGGGCTGAAGCACCGTCGTGTCTGCAGCCTCACAGGAAAACAGAGCAAGGGTAATTCTGATCCAACAGTGGCTACCTCGTGAGATTATAAGGACCATAAAGAAAATCAAACCAATATTTAATCCAATGCTCTTAAAGAAAATGCTGTAGAGACTTGAGAGGCGTGTGATGTTTAACAGCATGCAGCAGGCAGCCCCTCAGCCCCCATTTTGAGGATTAGTTTCTCTTGCTGATACTGCATTTATTCCTTAGAAGGTTAGCCCTCGAGGCATTTTACATTGGTGCCTGTTATTGCCCTTTATCTCCTCTCAACCTTCCTTCCCCGAGGTCTTTCTCTGCCTTTGTGTGTCTTAGCTGAGCCCTGCTGCACTTGGACTAGCTTTAGGAGGTTTCTAAGATTCCTTTCCCTCAGATGTTACTAAAGACAAGGAATACTGCTGCTTATCTGGTATTTTCCTATTTCCCTGCTGAGTTCTCTGTTTTCCCAGAGTAGAGATCACCACAGTGAGGTCCCTCTGTGGGAAACTCTAAGAGCCATTTAGTTAACCTTAGTGCAACAGGGAAACAGGGCGTCCTAAGTGTGCTCTCATTTAGGAGACTTGAGCCCAGGTTAAGCCCCATTGCAACCAAAGATTTCTAATAAAGTCTGAAAAATCAGTGATCTTAAAGAAATAGTAAATATAATTATTGCAAACTTAAAGAGGCTTTGGGTAGTCTCTTTGAAAATCCTGAACATATACGACCAAATCCATCAGTGGGGAGGACAGTGAGTGTAAGCGGAGCCCAGCGCAGCAGCATCTCTGAGCTGGGACGTGAAACTGCTCCTAGCACAAGGGAGAAGTATTTGCTCACACTAAGGCCCACATACTGGCAGGTGACCACTTTTGCTTTTAGTTCTGATGATCTTTTTTATTTTCTATAGGAAAGGATCGGGCCTTGTGGCACTGTTTTCCTCAGGCTTTCTAATGACATTGTCCAGGTCTTTGTCCCACTTTAATGTCTTCACACTCTGTAGGGCTGCATCACCCTGCCTTAGAATAACTGGTTCTTTCCTCTTTTGCCTGTGGATAAGCTTGCCTCGGCACCTTATTAGCAGATACACGGAAGCCCACGCCCTTTACTTCTGTAAAGTGACTAAGAATTTAGCACAGCAGGATTTTTCTACCACCTAAGAATCTCAGTCCTTATTAGGCAGCTAAGTGATTCTTAATGCCTGTACTTAACAATTCAGAATTTAATCTTTGAATCAGTATGAAGCAGGAGGATGGTTTTTAAGGGGTATTAAATATTTCCCTTAAATTAAATTGTGGCTAAAAAATATAGTTTATACACTCTGTGTTACAGCATTATTTTCTAAAGGAGAATTTTATGGGACTCTAGGACTGTACCAATATCTCCTTCAAGTATCTTGGTACATGAAATCCTGACATTTTAAGTCGGTGTATCTTTTGCAGAAAGAATACACAGTTCTGGATTCTTTCAAATAATACAGTATTCAGACTTGACACGAAGCTAATCAAAACAGAAAAAATATATTAAAATATTTAATAACACAATTCTGATACGTATAAGCAGATCGGAGTTAGTAATAAAAGAGGTAACACTTTATTTTAATGGTAAACTTTCATGCTAACTTAATAATACGTGGAAATGCAATATAAACTCATTTTCATATAAAATCTTTGATCCCATTTAATTAAGATCTCAATACATACAGAAAACATTTTTTCCTTTGCCTCTTCGTTGCTCTTTTTATTTTGCATTGTTCTGTGTTTTGTGTGAGGGCTTTGACTTCCTAAATACAAAAATCAGTCTTTCCAGGACTCAGAGCATTGCTTATGGACAACCAATTCTGATGAGAACCAACTAAAATATCAATGGTGTGATAAAGGCAGTATGTGTAAAAAGGAGAGGGCTGAGGGAAACAAGCCCTTTTCAGAAAGTATCAATCTCCAAATGACACATGGCCACAAAGCAGTGTGCACAGAGTATACTAAGTAAGGTTTTCGGGTGTACTCCTAAAACAGCTGATGACTCACAAGAAAGAATCACTAATAAAGTGGTGTAACTGAGATAACCCTGAACAAAAGTGATGTAAGATCCAGATACTTGTATTTTTGCATTCTGATTTGTTTGTTTGTCCCACTACAAGGTCCTCAGTGTGTGACATATTTTATAGCTAAAACATTTTCTTCTGAACACAGTCTAATTACCAGTATTGTGAAGTTATTTTAGTGGTACTAACCAAACCTTATAAACCTATATGGTAAAATTGAAATGATAGACAGGATAACCATATCATGGTTTAAAGGAAGTTAAAACTATTTCGGTGACAAAACATTTTGTTTTCTTTTCAAAATAACCCTAAAAAGAAGAAGAATTGGGAAATGTATGTTGAACAATACCTGACAGTTAGGTTCCCGGTCTACACCGATCTGCTAGTAAGATGTTTCAACAATATTATATTTACGATAAAATGGTGAATTATGAAAGGGGGATTTTATTGCCCGTATTAAATTTGGGAGCTAAAAGAGAAATAATTACATGAGACTTTTCACTAGGGACCGAGTGGCAGGATAGACTGAAATAAAGCCTCAGTTTCTGAAAGTTTAAATAAAACCTGCTAATCCTTTATTATTATTTTCCTGGAAGAGAAAGAGTATGTTGGCTTTGGGAAGTAACCTTAGATTACATGGAATACAAAATTAATTTTAGTTTTCACATGTTGGCAATACATGTTAATTTGACATTGAAAAATGTCTTCCTTTGAAAAATGATGAACTACCTCAATGTTTCTCATAAAGGCTCTTTGGTGATTCAAGGTAGAAAAATGCAAGTGAGAGACAGACTGTTTACAGTTAACCCTCTACCCTCATATTAATAAATTTAAGGAATTATGAGAGGAGCTATACAGTAATGATATATGCAACTCTTAGATAATCCATCAACAACACAGAGATTTGAGACTGGACTTACTTACATCCAGACCAGTGGAAATTTTGGATTTTCCAAATGCATTCATTCCAACTGCGTTCTTACTAAACAAGTCATAGGATTTTGTGCATTTCTGAAGCTTCCTTTCCCTGCATCAACTTGCAAATTCAGAACAGTATTTATATGTGTGCTTTTTGGATATGGATTAGCCTCCTAAAGTACATAATTCCAATAATTATCAGTGACAGAAGGGATGAATAAATTATACTTGAAGCACAACAAAATCAACAGTAAAAAATGGTTTGCATAAGTTTTTCCTAATGCATGTACCTATATAAAATTTAATATTCTATACAGCTGATAGGATCCTGAAAGACTCCCAATGAGTTATTAATCTTGAACTATACCACTGCCTGCTTTGGGACAAAGAATAAAATAGAATTTAAATGCTGCAGATGTCATGATGTTTTGAAAAGCTTTTTAAATTTAAGCACAGAGTTATGATGTGAATTGCAAATTCTAACAGCCTGGCTGAGTGAAATATCAATGCTGTGTTCATTCCTTACGCCAGAATGCAAAGATTAAGCTTCAGGTCTTGTCTTGTTCACAATATTAAAGCCAAAAACCATCATTCTCTCTCCTTGCTGAGAGCTTAGCGTGGGGCCACTAAGTGACAGGAGACTGTTTTCTTTAAACAGACAAAGAATATTACAAACAGATTCACTAGGTAATACTGACAAAAGGGTAGAAATGTCCCACATTATTCTTACTTTTGAAGACTGGCAAGTGCCTGAAGACCACAGCACTCTATCTTAATTCATGAGTCTGTGCTTTGATTTAGCATAGTATGCACCATCAAAAGAAAGTTCCATTTATTTATAACATTTGACATAAGGGAAAACTGTGCTGATTAAAAAGAAGTTGCTTTGTATGTTGCAAATATATTTTTGAGGAGAAGTTTATTATGCTTTCATTTTAGTGTGAATGTACTAATCATTAAAGGTGTATAAAATCTATAAGGAGACTGAAATGATAGACACAAGTCATTTTTCTCTTCAGTATCGTCCTTTTTATACTCTTTAAAGTACCTGTGGGAGTTCTGCACAATGATATTCATAGGAAGCAAACAGCTGGAAAGGGCAGGAGGAATTTTCTGTTCTAAGATCTTTCAGTGAATGCAGACCAAATACTCAATAAGGTGATATTTATCTGGACACAGGCCTGAGAATTTATAAAAGGCTTCCAGGCCACGTTCACCCCTGAGCAGGACCATCTCCCACATACGTGTTTATCCTGAGAGGCAACTATATACAGATCATGGGGTAAGTAAGTTCCCTGGATACAGCTTAGATTCAGTTTGACAGATCCTTGTTTTAACTGTGCCACATTTTAGCCACAAGAGATACCTTCAGCACTGTGCTTGTCTACCTGGCCGCTAATGATAACACGGTCCAGGGAGCAGCGTAAGGGTCGGTGAAGGTGGAGATGGGAGGGCTGTCCCTATGTTGTCGCCTCGTGAATACGTGACTTCATTCACAGCTGCCTTTGCACCTTGGGAGAGTGTGCATGCACATACACACAGCAATGCACTGGAAAATTCTGACAGCTCTGGAAACTGGTACAAATGAAGGTTATTACATTTTGGGATGCCTCCACTAAGGTGAAGATGCCTAACTAGAAGTATGCTGTTATTTCTGTGGATTTTCTCTAAAAAATTTGTTGCTATTAAGAGGGCTCTATGAACTCCTGAAACATTTCTTAGGACCTTTTTGGTGAATTCAGACCATAAAGGGACATGTGTATATGTGTGTTTATAAAGGCATAATAACTCTGATAAAAAGGCAGATTTTATATTTTCTACTTTGATCACCATTCTTCTAGCTGGTCTTTTCTCCAGACCACAAACTTGCTTCTTGCTGTCACAGATCTCTATAACACCCATTAAAAGAAGCTGCCTCAACTCTAACAGTGTGTTCTTTGAGGACATTTCATGCATTATTTTCTGATGCCCAGACAAAGGAGGAAAACGACAAGTTTACTAATAATGCAACAGCATGATGATTCTTACACTGGGCTTAGTTCTGGCAAGAAAGAAAAGAAAACCCTAGGAGGTCCAAATAATTCCCCATACAAAATTGTGTTTACAAATATAATCTCGCCTTAGCGGAGTAGAAAGCCAACTATGGTTGGAACGTGTCCTGCAAACATGGCATTACCAATGCAGTTTATAGCACCAATTGGGTAGGGTCCGTGGCACAGGACAGCAGCCCACAAGCTGTGCCGAAAGTACAAGCATCAATAGCCCTGCGTGTGAAGAAGATCTTTTATCCTTCACACATTTAGAGCCTGTGCTTTTCTATTTGCAGTGGCCTGAAATGGCAGGATTTAGCTAATAAAGCTCTTGGTAAGGCTATTTCTTTTACAAATTTACCTTTGACATTTTTTAAGTAGAACGTATTTTTAAAAAAACCCAGTTAAGAAAAAAATAACCTTAGAAGACTTGCAGGTAACATGGCATAAACTCATCGTTAATGAGAACAACAACATTAATCTACTGGAGGACAGAGTCCTGAAGGCTGAGCTGGGCACTGTCCTGTCACTATGTGATTTTCCTCTTGATGATAGTGAGCTCTTTCTGAAGGTCACTGAACTTGGGGCGGTTTTCAGGTTTATAATCCCAACATTTCATCATAATTTTAGAAATATCCTCTGGACAGTGCTGGGGTGCTGACATCCGGTATCCTGAAGACCCAAGAGAAGAAGAACAGAAAATTTAGAATGGCAATAAGATTTAAATATTCACACAGGGCACTACGCAGCTTTTAAATTTTAGTACCTTATTTTACAGATAGATAGAAACAAAAAATCCATTTCAGGGCACACTGATGCAGAATTCAATATTATAGAGTCATAGACTCACCTTCTAGTTTAAAGAACATCTTTTTTTGTTCCTTTGTCAGAAAGTCTGATGTAAGAATACAGCATATACAAATGCATATTTTAGTTGCTCCAATATTTGCTTTCAGAATTAGATGCTGTGGGCAGAGTTTTAATAAATCATCCCTACAACCTGTTTTTCAAGATGAAGAGGAGGGTTTTATAAACACTAATTCAATAGTGAAATAAAAATGAATATGAATCACATTCATATTCCCGGCACTGTGTGTATAGATGGGTGTGGAAGGTAGGAAGGAAATTACAAAGGCATCCTCCAATCCTAATCTTCAAAAGTGCTATAAAAGTCTCAAAAACGTCTCCCTGATGACTACCTACATTTCAATTTGCAATATTATTAGGGGGGTTACTTAGGGTAGAGTCAAAGATAAGGGGTTGAGGAACACCACCCTAACTATTTCCCTTGAAGACAGTAAATGGCACAACCCTGAAGACGCTATGCCAGGCAGGGAAGGGACAGAAGAAAGCCTGTAGCTCTCTACTTTTAAAGTGTTGGAATCCTTTAAAATGCGTGTTTGTTTTTGTTGTATAAGATCACCCATGGGGTTCAAGAGCAGCTTTATCTAACATCTCTGCTCTCTTATGTACCCCAACAGTGTGGAACCCCTCCCCACATACACACCCTGGCAGTCTGGCCAGCAGACAGCGCCTGGCCCTGGGGCTGGCTGTGAACACCAACCACCCGGGTCTTCGGCTCACCTCTTTCCACTTGCTCTCTTGCTTGCTGATTTGTCATTCCAGGGTATGGACAGACCCCTAAGCTGAAGGTCTCCCAGAGGAGGATGCCAAAGCTCCACACATCACTCTCAGAACTGTATCTCCCTGGAAGGGGAACAACCACCATAGGCAGGTGAGGCACAGAGGACAAGTAGGTGGCCCTTTCCGGTTATGTATGTCTATGTCGGTTACATATTAACACACAGTCATGTGCCACGTAATGGCATTTTGGCCAATGATGGACCACGTATAGTAGTCCCACAAGATTACAATAGAACTGACAAATTCCTATCGCCTACTGACATCATAGCCATGCTAACATCATAGTGCAATGCATTACCTTTTCTATGTTTAGATACACAAATACTTACCATTGTGTTCCAGCTGCCTACAGTATTCAGTACAGTAGCTATACCGGTTTGCAGCCTAGGAGCAAACAGGCCATATCATATAGCCTAGGTGTGTAGTAGAGTACACCCTCTGGGGTTGTGTAAGTACACTCTATGTTCACACAACAGGAAATTGCCTAATGACACATTTCACAGAATGTTGGTAAATGGTGTGTGATTGTATTAAAACTTGCCAAAGGAACTCAATAGCTAGTCTTCCTCTTTAGTGGTTTTACATTGCAAGACTAGTAACATTATCAATTAAATGAACAGTCTTCAGGCTGCTAGATTAATCAAACTAGCTTCCAAATCAGTCCCTCCTGACTCCCCGGTGGCCATGAACAAATACTCAGCCAGCATACAAGCTTACTTTCCCTGTAGTATCTGAATGAGATGGACGGTTTATGTAAAAAAGATACACATTTGTACCCATCAGCGCCTAGGAGATTAAATAAGTTGGATTCCTGCAATTTTGTCTTCTGCCTGCATCATTTTCTTGCCTGCATCATTTTCTTTCCTCTAAAATTACAAACAAACTTAAAGCAATAAGGAAAATTCCTTAACTTCAATTTTTTACTCATCACTGTTTATAGATATTCTTACATGCTTAAAGGTCTCATTTTCTCCACTGATAGTTTCATTTATGGAAAATATATTTTTCTATGTGTTTTGAATATAGTGGAAATTAACATAGCTGGCTGATAAAAACAACTTCCTTAAATTACGTGGTGCCTTGTTTTGTCAAAATATTTTGGTGCACCTGTTTTACTGAGCTACGTGAGCTAAGCTCTTAGAATTTTTGGGGTAGCTTTCTAGAGAAGCACAGAGATAAAAACCCACTACAACATGTTTTCTGGAGATGGATGTGAAATCAAGGGAGGGGAAGCAGAAAAATGCTTTCTGATCTCTAGCCTCTCCAAGAGGCTAAGAGTTTCCTAGATGTTTTTAACATAGTTATATTTACTTTTACATATAGGGCATACATTGTCATAACTAAATTCCATTTGCAGTGGTATAAAAGTCTTCTTAAATGATTTCATTTTCTCTCCCTCTTGTAGCTTCCTGCCTCAACTCCAGGATTTGTAAATGCCCCCTCCTCTAAAAATGTGGTATTGCTTTAAAATAGGATGGCCTTTTCTCAAAAAAGGTACATAAAATGAAAACAAGAGTTATGCCTGCACTATGCTAACTGCTCTGACGTCAGAGTTTGGAGTGTACTTACTGATTATCAGCTCCAGCTGTGTGAATTAGCTTCCTCCTTAGTAGACAGTAATTAGGGACTTTCACTGTGCTGTTTGGTAAGAAGATTAAGTTTCTTGTCTGGATATCAACTCTTTTCATGGTTGGCATCCAATAATTTAATACTTTTCATGAAAGTCATTCAATGGCTGCAAGTCAAAACTAATTCTTTGAGAAAGTATAAGTTGTCAAATATCTTACTTTGTGAGGTAACATCTGGGCAGAGACCAAGAAGTAAACCAAGATCACACTCCAGAAGTGACAGTTCACAATCCTGACTTTTGAACCTGGTTTTGCTGGATAACTTAACTGGCCAAGAGTAACTTACAGTTGTATAGCATTTTGCTACTTTTCCATGTCTCATTTGACTCTCACAATATCCTGCAGGGAAAATGTCCTATCATCCTCATGTTACAAATTAGGAAAGGTAGGTGCAGAGTAGTGGATGGCTTGCCGAGGTCATGTAGCTAATGACATAATTGGGAAGTCTGGTCCTGATGAGTGATGCGGGACTCTTTTCACTGAAAATCCTGCCTCCTTCCCATTTCAGAGTATTTATTCTTAGCCATTTATGAGAACATAACAGTATCTGCCTCCAGGAAGGGGAATTCTGTGGCTTGAGAGGGATGGGGGAGGACCTTACATTTCATTACAGGCCCTTTAGTATTGCTTGATTTCTTTTTTTAAAGCACATGTATGCATCAAATGCTCAACATCTCTAGAGAAATGCAAATCAAAACCACAATGAGATATCACCTAACCCCAGTGAGATTGGCCTCTATCAAAAAAATCTCAAAACAACAAATGCTGGTGAGGATGTGGAGAGACAGGAACACTCTTACACTGCTGGTGGGGCTGCAAATTAGTGCAACTTCTGTAGAAAAGAATTTGGAGATACCTCAAAGAGCTAAAAATAGAAATACCATTTGATCCAGCAATAGCACTATTAGGCATCTACCCCAAAGAGCAAAAGACATTCTATAATAAAGACATCCTATAATAAAGACATCTGCACCGAATGTTTATGGCAGCACAATTCACTACTGCAAGGATGTGGAAACAGCCTAAGTGCCCATCAATTCATGAGTGGATCATTAAAATTTGGTATATGTATATGATGGAATATTACTCAATTATGAGAAATGGCAGTGACCTAGCACCTCTTATATTTTCCTGGATTGAGCTTGAGCCCATTATCCAAAGTGAGGTATCACAAGATCAGAAGAGTAGGCTCCACAAGTATTCACCGTCAAACTGGCACTGACTGATCAACACTACGGTGCTCACACGGTAGTAAATATTCTCCAGAGATTAGGGGGTTGGGGGTGGGGTAAACTCACAACTAATGGATGCATCATATTTTCAAAAATTAAATAACAACAGTAATTTTAATTCTATAGGCCTAAGACAAAGTTTCAGGGAGGTTTCTTTCATTTACCCTGACCCCACACTTCATGGGAGATTTATTCTGAGGCAAGAGTGAAGAAAATCAGTGGAAAACACCCTTGGAAATCGAGGCAAAATCTTACCATCAATTACAAAATGATATTTATATAAAAAATGAAAGAAGTAACCAGAAATAAGGACTTTCATATTTATATTTCCTCTTGTTAAAAAAAATGCTAGGATTTAAGGCCAATCATCAGTAATTTTAGTCTGTGAGAACTAAAACTACTTCTCAAGGTTGCCATAAGAAAGCCTATAGATTCTTTTAGGAACCCCCTCATTGGATTGGATAACAATACTACAAACTTCTCCTTCATCTACCACTGTAATTTCTCCCTCCTTGTCATCTAAATTGTTCTGTTTCATAAAATCATAAATAATAATTAAAGACTGCTAAAAAATGTCCCTCACTGCTAGCAAAATGCTTAATTTAGGTCTTCTAGAGGTATTCAGAATTAGAACTTCAATTTATAAATATAGTGCTTTAGTCAGCTTGAAATTCAACTAAAATACACTGTGAAGGAGAGGCAGAATTTTACTTGGCATAATTGTTTAATAGTAAGAGGACTTCTAATGGCTACATAATCTAGAGAATCTGGCAAACTGGGTTAAGAACAAATTCGGGAGGGCTGGATTTTACTGGTAAGACTTTAGAGACTCCTAAGTCCAGTTATATCTCCTTGGGTGCTGAAAAACCTTCTGTGTAAATCTAAGTGTTAAAATCCTATCTTTTATCCTATGACTGTTCCCCTTAGTAATATAATCCTACTGTAATCACCACCCCCAAAAAAACCAGTATGAAAAATAGCAGGTTTACTGTTTTCTCTAGATTCTAAGGAATAGTGCAATTAGTTTGCAACCAGAAGAAAGCTCACAAAAGCCTCTCTTGCTAGCACACACGAAGATAAACTAAGGGTGAGGATTAGTATCTTGGGGTATCTGTACCAGCCACAACCAACTTATAAACCAATTACATTCAAAAGCTTTATCTGGAAAAAATTTGGTATTAATACTTCCTCAAAAGGCTAAACATAAAATTACCACGTAACTCCTAGTATACAGCCAGAATAACTGAAAACGGGTACCTGTGAACAAGGGTGGCACTATTCACAGTAGCTAAAAGGTGAAAACTGCCCAAATATACAACAGATGAATGAACAAATTGTGGTATGCCCATTCAATGGAATAATATTCAGTCCTTAAAAGAATGAAGTACTGATACATGTTACAACATGGATGAACCTCAAAAACGTTATGCTAAGCAAAAGAAGCCAAACGCAAGAGACCATGTATTGTACATGAAACATTCAGAGTAAGTAAATCCACAGAAACAAAAACCAGACTGGTGGCTGCCAGGGGCTGGGGGAGGGGAGAATGCTTCATGGGTGCAGAGTTTTATTTTGGAGTGATGGAAATGTTTTGGAACTAGATACTGGGTGCACCACATTGTGAATTGTACTAAATGCCACTAAATTTTTCACCTTAAAATGGTTAATTTTATGGTATATGAATTTCACCTCAATTAGAAAAAACTTTGTTTTTCATTTAAGGCATTTATAACTGCTTTAACTTAATGCCTACATTAAAAATCATTTTTCATGAAGTAATTTTTCATTTTAAATCAAAGAATCATTTTATGATATTTTTATTCAAAAACATGCCATACCCACTCACCAATTCACGGCTCACATGCTGCTTCCCTTAATGACAATGTAATTTCTAATTTCACTTAAAGCACACTCTGGTCTTTTCCCCCCCTAAATTCTTGAGCTGTTATCCATCTTGTTTCAGCCCATTTCATCCCAACCACAGATAATACAAGCTGTATTTATTTCCAATTATAATGATACGTGAAAATTCAAGTGAAAAAAAATCCCTGCTGTTTTAAAATGTAATTACCATCTCCTTTTTCCTCAAGATTTACACCAGTTCCAGAGACTGAGATTCAAAGAAACTCCATGTCAATTTCAGAGTGAGAAACTAAAGAATTGGCTTAATATTTTAGGAACCTAACATTAAGAAGAGGTTATTGGGCTAATTATAAGACATTCAAAAGAAATGGTCCAGAGCCACTTTTACTGTGTATAATCTGACAAGTAAAAATAACCTTTTTTTGGGCAAAATGAAAAATTCTCTGATATATAGTCATATTTAAAAGTGCTTATATCCACTTTTTTAATCTAGCACTCTTACATATAGAAATCTGATCAATAATTTCAAAGAATTAAGTTTGTGCTCACAGGTATGAATATTTACTCATATTGATCGTCAAATGGTTCTGTTCTACCCCTGTAACATTGCTTATGAATGTTTTGTGCTGATGCAGTCCATTTTTACCACCAAAAAGGAAGCCAGTCTATTCTTACCATAATTAAGAGCTTCTGGTGCTGTCCATTTAATGGGAATCTGCTTTAAGCCAGAAGATGAATATACTCCACCATCCTCTTGACGAGACATTCCAAAGTCACTGATTTTCAGAACATTATTTTCACCTACTAGGCAGTTTCTTGCAGCAAGGTCCCTAGGTTACAAAAAGACATAGAAAACACCTATTAAAACAAATTGAAAGCCGCTTTCACATTTATAACTTCCACACTTTGCATTTTTACATTCGCAATGTATTTATAATGAGGTTAAGAATGCTTGTGATTTACCAGTCCTTCCTATCTTTTCTGTCATAGGTAAAAATCATCCATAAGAACATTTGCATATGGAACAGGCCACATGCTGGTTTTCTAGGCACCACATATATTTCCATTTAAATAGAAAAGCACTGATTCTAGGGTTAAAAGAGAACATCACAGAAGAAAGGCTATGCAAACTTGGCATTATTTCTCCTTTGACTGGCTTTCCTATGGCAGCATTTCCCAGCAGTACTTTTTGTGATGATGAAATGTTCTCTGTCTGTGCTGTCCAATGAGGCAGCCATTTGCCACATGTGCTGTTGGACACCTCAATGTGACTAGTGTCACTAAGAAGCTGAATTTTTCATTTTATATATTTTTAGCTAATTAAATTTAAATAGCTACATGTGGCTGGTAGCTCCTGAAGGACTATCCCTAGAGCCTCCCAAAGGTTGGGAAATGGCTCAAGTGCCAGAGAGGCTGGCAACTCTTGTTCTACCCCATCTGCAACAGGCAAAACCTTACATGATAATCTGGCCCTGTCTCTCACCTCATCTTGTTTCACTCCCCCCATCATTTACTATATCTCAGCCATATTGTGCTTTTTTTGGTCCACAAATTCAGGATGAATTCCCTAAATGAGGCAAGCTTATTTCCACCTCTGCACTTAGCCATTCCCTTTGCCTGGAGTGTTCTCCTATACTTTTGCATAGCTGACTCCTCTTCATTCATTCTTACCCCCAATTCTCTCTCCTCAAGTCTTTCCTGATCACCCTTTTCTGCCATGGAATATAGTAGTGAACAAAACAAAAAGCCTAATTCTAGCGGGGGACACATTAAATTATACCATGTAGGATTGGTTCCAGAACTTCCCTTGGATACCAAAATCTGAGGATGCTCAAGTTCCTGATATAAAATGGCATAGCATTTGCATATAACCTACACACAATCTCCTGTATACTTTAAATCATCTGTAAATTACTTATAATACCTAATACAATGTAAATAATTGTTATACTGTATTGTTCAGGGAACAGTGACAAGGAAAAAAGTTTGTACAGGTTCTGTGCACACACAACCATACATTTTTTTCCCCAAATATTTTCCATCTTTGGTTGGTGGAATCCATGGATACAGAAGGCTGTATATAAAAAGGATAACACATCATGATCAAGTGGAGCTTATTCTAGTAATGCAAGGTTGGTTCAACATTTGAAAAGTAATCAGTGTTATTCACTAGACTAACAGAATGTAAGAGGAAAACGTGATAATTCCAATTGATGCAGAAAAAGCATTTTCAACCCCATTCATGATAAAACTCTCAACAAACTAGAAATATTAAGGAACTTTTTCAACCTGACAAAGGACGTACACATAAAAATTCAATCACTGACATCACACTTAATGGTGAAAGACTAAATTGCTTTTCACTGAGATCAAGACAAAGATGCCTGCTTTCAACACTTGTACTCAAAGGGATCTCTGTTCTGGAGGTCCTAGTCTTTGAAACAAAAGATAAAAGAAGAAATAAAACTATTTGCCGATCTAATCTTTTTTATATAACAGAAAAGCCCAGGGAATTTTTATAACAAGAACTATAATAAATGAATTTAACAAGGTTATAAGAAAAGATTAATATACAAAAAGCATTATTGTAATATATAAAAAGTATTGCATGTTAGCAAATAATTTGAAAATATAATAAATTTCATTTACAGTAGCACCAATAAGGCGAATACCTACGATAAATCTAGCAAAAGACAACTAAGTTCTTACACTTAAAAGTATAAAACTTGCCTGAAAAAAATCAAAAATATGTAAATAAATGGAAAGATATTCCTTATCCATGAAGTAGAAGACTCAACATCAAGATGCAAATTCTTCTCAAAGTGATCTATAGATTTAAAGTACTCCCAATCAAAATTATAGCAGATATCTTTGTAGAATCAGATAAGCTGATTCTAAAATGTATATGGAAATGCAAGGGTTCTATGATAAAGTAATTTTAAGAAAGATGTACAAAGTTGAAGGACTTGCATAACCTAATTTCAAATCCTACTAGAAAACTATAGTTATTAATACAGTTTAGTATTGGTAAAAAATATATAGCTCAATTGAACAGACTAGAGAGAAGATCCAGAAATAGATCCATACATATACAGTCAACTTTTTTTTTTTTTTAAACTGACTTTTTGACAGAGGTACAATGGCACCATAGCATGCACCTTCCAACCTTAGTCAGTGGGCCAAATGCCACTACCCTTGGTCAGAATGAGTTTTTATTCACTGTAGCATTTCAGTCATTTATGGGATTTCATTGTTGGTACTTTCCTTATAGTAATACCTATGTTTTACAACTATATATACTTCTGTTGTCATAACTATCTTCATTGTACCACCAGCTTAGAGATTTGTCCTCTGAAATGAGGATTATAGTTCTGAGGGGCCAATTTAAAACTAATTTAGAGATACCTTCAATTCATTGTAAATAAAATTTCAATAACATTTACAGAAAATGTTACTTCCTCTGGGCTGTATTAAGTTCAAGTAAATGGAAATAGTATCTTTTTGAGATAATCTATGAATTAAATAAAACCTTAGGCCATAAGCATGCACTGCATACTCAACGTTTGCCTAATATTCTAATAAAGGAGATAGGAAAAAGGATATGGTCTCTGGGCTGAGAGGCTGACAATCTAATTTGGGAGATAAGGCAGACATACACGTTTCTTCCTTTTCTCTCCATTCCCTTCCTTATTAAGCCTACTATTGCCCAGGCCTGAGTCAGACACACTAGTTCTCCCTGCCTCTTCACGTAAGAAACTGCTAGAGAACCACCAGTGTGAGCCTGTGTATTACAGACAGCAAATCCCATAGAAATTCAGAGGTGAGAAATCCCATAATAGGCTGGCATTGTCATTCGCAGGAGGTATCAGAGATAGCTATATCTCACCACATGCAGAGGAAAACAACAGCAAAGGCTGCTCACTGCCAAAAGGAGATGGAAATGTTCCACTTACGTCTGCTGAGTAATCCTATTTGAAGATTCAAAGTCAGCCTTCTGAGTGTGTACCGTAGCTGTCTCACAAGTCATACACGATGTGAGATAGGCTAATTAAGGATCAAACGAGAACAGAGAGCAGTTACAGAAACTCCAATGCCAGCAGGCAATGGAGATGAGTGCATTTTCTTCACTATCTGGAAAGCCATCTGGGTACCTTGTCTTGTGGCGATGTTCACTCTTGCAGCAAAGACACAGTAAGCCAGGAATAACCACAAGGCTGGCTGAGCCAGTGTTCTCCTTTGCAATGCTCCTTTGGCCCAAGTTGTTTACTACTTATAAGCTATGATTCTACAGAGTCAGGATTTATTCCTCATGTAGAAAACGAGTTAGAGAAATATTTACTTTTTTTTTTTTTTTTTTTGTAATACAAGAACTATTTCCACCATGTCTGGATAATACTGAGCCACAAACAACTACTAGCACTCAGGATGAGAAAACCTCTTTAAGGCCCTGAAGTTTCCTCATTCTGATTAAAACCAACAACCCAGGTAGTGGGAAATAAATGGAGCACACTTCATTTGCTTTACCATGTTCTGATAAAGAGAAGGGAATTATAATATCTTATTGCATAAAATATATATATCTAGATACTTGCAAACATACTTTTGGACATGTATAGAAGCACCAACTTTTTAAAATATAAGTACACATTCTTTTCTAAGGATTTTTATATCATTTATACACAAATACATGCTCTTCAAAAATTTAAACACAAAAGAATGTGACCAAAAGTAAATATCCATTCAGTCTTTGATAATCCCATTCAAGACCCATTGTTACAAATTGAGATATACCCTTATTCAATGCATTTGTGCCACACGTATGTATGTATTCACATACAGGTAAAACCTGGCTTTACCTGTATGTTTCTTGTTCTGACATTTACTCAAATATCATTTTATGTCCTTTAGAAAATGTTACTACTTTCCTCCACACAGGCCAACTTTATTGCTAGGTGGATTTATTTACATATTTTTATATTTATTGAGAACTGTGAGTACATTTTTCTATTTTCTCCCTTTTATTCTTAGTTGACATCTAAATAATTATACATATTTATGGGACAAAGAGTGATATTTTGACATGTATATACAATGTGTAATGATCAAATCAGGGTAATTATCATACCCATCACCATTTATCATCTGTGTTGTAAACACTGAAATCTTCTCTTCTAGCTTTTTCAAAATATACAATAAATTATAATTAACCATATTCACCCTACAGCGCTGCAGAATACCAGTGCTCACTCCTCCTATCTAGCTTTTGTATCTATTAACCAACCTCTTTCCATCCTCCTCTATCTCCCACCCTTCCCAGCCTCTAATACCTACCATTCTACTCTCTACTTCCATAAGCTCAATTTTTTTTAGCTCTCACATATGAAAGAACATAGTATTTACCTTTCTGTGCCTGACTTATTTTACTTAATATAACGTTCTCCAGTCTCATCTGTGTTGTCATGAATAATAGGATTTCATTCTTTCTTATGGCTGAATAGTATTTCCTTGTTTACATGTATCCATGTTTTCCTTGTTTGTCTTTTGATGGACATTTAGGTTGATTCCATACCTTAACTGTTGTGAATAATGCTGCAATAAACTTAGGGGTGTAGGTATCCCTTTGATATACTGATTTCCTTTCCATTGGAAAAATACCCAGTAGTGGGACTGCTAGATTATATATTCTATTTTCAATTTTTTGAGAAACCTCCACACAGTACACATAATGGTTGTACTAACTTACATTCTTACCAACAGCATATAAGAGTTCCATTTTCTCTGCGTTCTTGTCAACATTTGTTATTTTTTGTCTTTTTGATGATAGCCATTCTAACTGGGATGAAATGATATCTAATTGTGGTTTTGATTTGCATTTCCCTGATGATTAGCGATACTGAGCATTTTTCATATATTTGTAGTCTTCTTTTGAGAAGTATCTCTTTAGGTCCTTTGCCTGCCTACTTTTTAATCTGATTATTTGTTTGTTTGCTTTTGTTTGAGTTCCTTGCATATTCTGGAATTTAGTCTCCGCTCTGATGAATAGTTTGCAAATATTTTTTCCCATTCTTCAAGTTGTCTCTCCACTCTGTTGATTGTTTTCTTTGCTGTGCAGAAGCATTTTATTTAAATATATAGTCCCATTTGCCTATTTTTGTTTCTTTTGCCTGTGCTTTTGAAGTCTTAACCATAAAATCTTTGCCCCAGGACTGATGTCCTGAAGCATTTCCCCTATGTTTTCTTCAAGTAGTTTTCTAGTTTTGGGTCTTATGTTTACGTCTTTAATCCATTTTGAGTTGATTTTTGTGTGTGGTAAAAGCACCAACTTTTAAGTATTACATCATTTACCAGCTCTTGGACCTTTACAAGTTTACTTAGCTTCAGTTTTCTCATTTGTAAAATGGGGATAATAATAGTACCTACCTCATAAGGTTTTTGTGAAAATTAAATATGTAAATTGCTTAGCACAATACATAGAAAATATTAAGTGCTTAATAAATGTTAGCCACACACAGATGTAAAACTGCACTTGCAGCATAGCAAACTTGAATTTAGCCTCAGAAACTATGTGGTGGAGAATCAATGTCTTTTTCCCTTTCTAATTAGAATAAACTATTTGATAATTTTCTCTTCATATTAATATAAAAGCCATTTAAGTTAGTTCTCCTAGAAACAACTTATATAGTATTTACTATGTGTCAGGCACTATTTGAAGCACTTTTCATATATTAAGTCACTTAGTAACTACTGCAATTATGATCTCCATTCCTACAGATGATGAAACCGAGGCCCAGAGAGTTAAGTGACTCGCCCTGGATCACGTAACCAGTAAACGGAAGAAAGCAGGCATTGAACAACTAACTGCCCAGGCCCAGAGTCTGTAATTTCCGCCACCTTCTATAATGCCTCTCAATGCTTCTAGTACTTCTCTTTTGGAAAGTAATCTAACCACACCTTAATCTGTGGCCAATGGGTATAACTTCTGAATTTTAAAAAGAGTAGCCAAAATTGGTTACCTTTAAGAAAGGAAGTGGCATTTCAGACTCTCTTCCACCTCGGGAAAAAAAAAAAAGCCCAGAAACAGCCTATATATTAGTAATAAGCATATGAAAAAATCTGTTTTCTAAAGGAGAAGCTGAATGTCACCAACTGCTTTAAAACATTATGAGTGTTCTGATGGCAGGAGAGTGGGACAGTCTGTAGCTTGTTGTAAAATTTTGCATACAATAATAGAAATGGAACCATCAACTGTTAGAGCACATCAGGAAACTGAGGTTGGGCAAGGTGGGTGTCTTTGGCAACAGACGTGCTGTATGGTACCTTGGGTTTTTATACTGGTCAATACCACGGCCACTACTTAACTGAAAGTGATGGGATCAGAAATTGACCAGAAAACAGATAACCAGCCGGATTCTTTTGCAAGTCAGATGTTGCTTATTTCCACTTTACCATCTACCTGATATTTCCTTTGAATAAAATACATGTAAATATGAAAATCTCCCTACATTTTTCATTTTCAGTGCACTGCTGACTTAACTCCCAGTTTACTGTTCATCATATTGTCACTCATCTCCGTTCTTCCCTTTGCAACCTCTTTTACCACACTTCACACCTCTCCCTATGGGGTCTGTGCCTATTACTAATGGGGCACTTATTTCTCAAAGAGGCCCCAAAGGAAGCCTCAGCTGCAAAACTGAAAATTAGTCCTGTTATTAAAGTGTGCCTATTTTCCTTCTTTAAAAAATTGTTCTAGTGCCACAGACTTCTAGGAGGATGGAAACAGAAGGACTGCCTCTGTGAGTGCAGTTATCAGCCAGGTAAGAAGTGAGAGTTAGACCATAATTTATGCTTTTTGCTGAGGGTTGGTCTAATGCCCTGTGGTCCATATGATGAGAGCCAAAGACTCGTTGTTCCTGAAGGATCTCTCCTACTGCCTGTCAGGACACTCGGCATACTCAGTATTTGAGTGTCATTTACTTAAAGCCACTGCTAAAATGCATATATGTTACCTGTGGGGAAGGAGCCACATATTGCCACTTACGTTTTTTCATAAATTATTTGAAAAAATAATTGAATAGACATTATACAGAGATTAGGATGACAGGGCAGATATGTTCTGACAGTGGGAAAGAAGAGGAGGAAAGGGACAGTTGAACAGTACAGGGAACTGGGTGAGACGGGGAGGCCTGGGTAAGGCATAAAGTGGGCTCCTATGGAAAAGTCAATATGGGCACTGAGGGAATATTTAAGGGCGTGATAGGGCATTGGGTGGGGCAACAATGTGGATGTAACTTCTAAAAAATCTGTATACTGGTAGCCCTAATGTGTTTATTGTCTACCAGGTTATCAATAGCAGAGGAAGCTCCCCACTGGGGGCTTGGATGTCTTGACCACTGAGTCCATTGGTTAGACTGGAGCCAGGCTCCACTGCACTGCACGCTCTGGAGAAACACAAGACAACCAAGTCCACTCTGACATGGCGGACTGAATGAGAATCATTTCCAGACGACGTGTAAGTCATGTGGCTTTACTTAAAAGGGTCATGATCAGCACATACACAAGTGCTTACTTCTTTTGGCTCTTGTATCTCCTTTCTGTGGGTGAGTTTCCTATAAGAGAATTCTGGTTGGACAAGTGCAAACTCCACAAATTCTTTTCTCATCTTAGAAATCATATTCCTAGATCGTTAAAGAAAGTGAACTCATAATAAATATGCATATTGAAAAAAAATTCAGAACCAAACACATGGTGATAATACTTGTCTTAAATTTAACTGAAAAACTCAAGGGGACCTTTCTTTGCATTTAACTACTGTGATTAATCTGGATGGTTTATAGTTTTGTAAAATGAGTACTTTATTTGTGTAGTCAGACATAAATCTCTCTCAGTCAATGTTTCTTCCTATCACCGGTGGGCCACACTGTGAAATGAGATACCAAATCTCTAGAGACTATCTCTGGGTACAAATTTTAAATAAATATTGATCTATTGTTAAATCTTGTAATAAATAATCTGGTCTGGAGGAACTGGGAGAGGATATTGAAAACATTGATGGAAAGTTAATGTTTTAATCTCTTTAGTTCACAGAAATATACCAAATCCCAATGGGTAATTCAACAACAAAACTGAGCTCTGTCGTAAGCATACACGTTAAAGGCCCATAGCCGTCTGAAGCTGCAGTGACATGCACTGCAAGGAGCTGGCCCCAAAGTTAGCTTCCGTACTGACGGCAAGAGCCTCTACTCTTAAAAGACTTCCGGAAAGGAGATTTAAAAAATATCAACCTACTCCCATTCTGAGAGTGTAAGAAGTGAAAACAGAAGCCACTTGCCTGAGTAATAAATACTGTAACTTAAAATATTACACTTGGATGTGATAAGTCACCCTGAGCAATAGACAGAAAAGTGACGAAACCACTGCTTACTGAATAGCCATCATGGCAATAGCTATCATTATTGAGTGCTTTATATGTGCCCCGTACTATTTTAAATGTTTTTCATATAACCCATGCTCTGTCAATATTAAATTTCATGCATACTGATTTGTAAGTTAAATACATTTCACAGATTTTTTTTTCCAGAGGCATTTATACAAACATCTGCACAGCTGGAAGTTCTGGACTAGGGACTGGGAGACAGGAGTTCTTGTTCAGTGTTTTCCTTAATAAACTGCATAAGCTTATACATCACACCTGGGAAATCAGAGCACCAGTTCTTGACTTTTCTGTGGGTTGCAACCAAGAAACACACTTCCCAACTCTGTTAGCGTATCAGTAACCAGTTACTAAACACCTACTATGTTATCCCTAATCCTAACAATCACTCAGAGGGATAGATATCTCTATATACAGATAAGAAAACAGGCTCAGAGATTAAATGACTTGCCCAAGATCATATAGCTGGTAAGTGGCTGAGTGTGAAATCTGTCTTGCTCCTAAGCCCATGTCCTCTCAGTTTTCCACAGTGCTGGGTGTTCTTTTGGTTTCTTTGAAAATACTATTCATTTTACCTTGATGAAAGTTATACTCTTTAATCCCTGAGGAGATAGATTTCCACCATTTTGTTCCTGAGACTTGTTTTCTTTCCCATTTAAGCTTAATGAAATAGCATCCCTGACTTAGTGCTTCGGCTATGGAATATAGGACACATTGAGAGAACTAAAATATGCATTATTTTTTCTTTCCTATTTTGTATAAAGGCACATAACAATACTCCATAATCACTTGTTATGGTTTATACTCTCACAAAGTGGTATACATAGTCACAGTAAGGCCTACATTAAGATATAAAAGGCACATAAAGGCACAGAGCAACTGTGTAATCTAGATGCAAAAGGTGCCATAATGAGCCTCAGGATCATTTAAATTTTTATAGTCTGCAAAATGTTCAGCTACTAATGAACAAATACACTCTAATTATAGTGGAATGCACCTAGATTTAAGTACTGTATGATCTGCAGCTCATGCAGTGGTTAAGTCTTTGTAGGATTATCTTCTCTGTTCAAGTGATGCCACTAACTGTGTACTTTGCTAAAAGGGTCAATAATGGACTATGTCTCCTAAATTCTCTCAACCACACAGAACTACATGGCCAACTTGTGCTTTTGGCTCTGGTTTAGTGATGCCTAATAGACTCCTAGGCCATACTCCTGAATGGAAGAGGAAAGACAGCTTCATCTGACATACTGTCACAGAAAGTGTCTTCAGAACAGTTTTGGCTCTATGTACACGGAAACTACCTAATCATACTTATTGTGGCACCACTATCCTGTTAATGGAAAACACTTTTCAGTATTTATAGGAATTCAAGAAAAGTAACGATTTTCTTTTATATATATTTCAGCAGTTCTTTCCTTGCTTCCCATTTACATTCTTTTAAAATGAAATTTTCATTATTCCCATTTCAATTTCTAATGTTGCTTTCTATGTCTATGAAGTGATATCCCAAGAGACTTTATAATACATTTCCCTTCAGTCCTATGATTGCTTGCAGTGTACAAAACCCAAATAGGAGAGTCTAAGTTATGAATACAGGTCTATTTTATAATAATTCATTTTTATCTTGAAACAAAGATCTGAAATTCAATTTCTTTTCTGTCTCTATATATTTTCTTTCCACAGGCCAGGAAAGCATACTTTGTTCAATGTTAATTCTGCATTATGTTTGATAAGACTTTATTTTTTGTGGTATTATATTAAGACCTGATATCATATACATAGCCATTTTTCTCTTGTAGATCTACAAAAGTTTCTAAAAATATTTACCTAAAATATTCACCAAATATCTTTCTATGATTAGTTGTTCATCATTCTATGATTCTTTGATGTAATCTGCACAAAATCTGCATTTTGCATTCATGAAGGATTACTTATCTGAGCAAATATTAACTTTGCATATACATGTGTTCTTTTGGTCTCTTAATGAAATTTGCTAATTTGCAGACCATAGTACATAAAACAAAAGTGTCTGAAAGACTCCAGGTGGACAAAATAATAATTTATATAAACATAAAGGTTATCGTGCCCAAAGGATTCCAAAGAATTTTGGCAAATTTATAGTAATCATCAAACCACAAGAGGAAAAATGTGACAGGTGTTTAACAGTATTCAGCAACAGTGTACAGCAATGGAGGGTGGGTACCACAGTATCTTGGTGAAATTTCACATGGAATAATTACCTATGTAATTATTATAGTGAGAACTAGAACACAAAATTTTTAAATTCTAAGAAATATATCATTTTAGTGCCATGAAATGATATTAGGTAATAGCTGGGCTTTTTAGATTATTCAAAATATTTTCTTCCATGCTTACAGGTTTATTACAAAAGATATTTTAAAGGATACAAATGAAGAGGTGCATAAGGCAAGATATGAGGAAAAGGGCTTGCAGCATTCATACCCACCCCAGGTACACCACCCTCCAGAAATCCCACATGTTCAGCTATCTGGCTGTTCTTGAAACCTGTCCTTCTGGGTTTTTATGGAGGTTTCATTACATAGGCATGACTGATGAAACCATGGGCTATTGATCAACTTAACCTTCAGCCCTTCTTACCTCTCCAGAGATTGGGGAATAGGGCTGAAAGTCCCAACCCTCTAATCCTGCCTTGGTCTTTCTGGTGACCAGTCCCCATCCTGAAGCTATCTAGGGGCTGCCAGCCATCACTCAACTCTTAGCATACAAAAAGACATCCACTTTGGAGATCTGAAGGATTTCAGGAGTTGTATACCAGAAAATGGGGAAGAAGACCAAATATATATTTCACAGTATGACAGGCCACGGTCTTCTAACTGGGATCTCTTACATCAAAAGGATATTTGACTAAAAGATACTGGCACATTACTAGAATTCCATCAATCATTAATATTGTAATCAGTCCAGTCCATCATGTTGTACGAATATATCTCCTAGGGTGAGCCCACTCAGGTTAGCAGGCTTCCATTTGAACTGGTCAGTTTCCAAAAGCAGGAGTGGTCTCAGCAAACATACAGCTTCACCTTTTCTGGCATCTAGTATCATTGAACTAAGAGACAATGTTATCTCTTGCTCTGAGCCTCTTTTGAGTTACTAATGTAATATTGGATTTCTGTCATTATATAACCCATTTGTTCTTTATCCTCAGTTACAATTTTTCCTTTTATTTATACTGAAACTTCCATCTTTGGAAGGGACATTGGGTTCAGCCACTGCACTTGTCTAGACTGTAGGCAACAATACCAGTCCAGCAAGTACCTTCCTGTCAGTCCACTCTCATTCAGAGAGGGTAAGGTTACATAGGTGCAGAACTAGTGAGCTATTTTTACTACCAGGCAATATGGCTGCATTCACTGTTAGCCTCAATTTTGCCAGATGGAGTGAAGTCATAACTCACCCACACGAGGCCTTTAGGAATTCTGATGTACGGTTTAAAAACATAGTTATAAAGTATTTTTAGGCAAAGTAATTAGTGCCTACATTTGCAAACAGACTTTTCTTGGTAAGACTTTATTATTTTGGCACAAATGGTCATGAATCTGACATTAAATACATGCCACAAGACAACATATGACTCAGACTATAAGGTCCAACATGTTTAATGACAATGACAGTGGAGAAAAGAGATGAAATCATTTCAAGTGATTAATTAAACACTACTAAGACTAATGCAGATCAGTTTGTATGTTCTAAAAACACTGCATCCTATGATTACTGACTGACATACTCAATGTAAACTAAAAATAAAATCCTAAGCCCTCTCACTCACTAAATGGACCCCCTCTTGGCTAAAGGGACCTCAGAAAACCCTTAAAACTAAGTTCCCAGCCATGAAGGGATGGCAGGTCATATGTTTTCTTATACCCCACCCCCTTGGAGTTTAGATGCAACAACTGATCGGCATTAATGTTAAAACAGACATCGTAAGACTGACAGAACATACTCTTTGTGGCAATAACATAGCAAATTATAAACAGGACCTAAGCACGTAAGGCAAAGTTTAAGTCATGCCTGCAGGCCATCAATTTGCTTAACAGAACACTTTTGAGTAGGTATATTGTGGCTTGCTCTATGATTAGCAGACTTCCTTATCTTAACTTGAAACATTCCTGTTTACTGACACCCAACTTTTAGATAAAGCCTTATTCCTTCAACCAATTACAAATTAAACAATCTCAGAATCCACTTATAACCTGTAAGCCACACCCCTCCCCTGAGCTTCAAGATGTACTTCCTTTTTGGGCCAAACCAATGTACACATTCCATGTATTGATTTATGATTTTAACTGCAATTCCTGCCTCCCGAAAATGTGTAAAACCAAATTGTAACCTGGCTGCTTCAGAATCGTATATCCCTGGGCCATAGTCACTCATAGTGACTCACAATAAACCTCTTCAAATTATTGTAGAGTTTTTTTCCTATTAACAACAAAAATCCTTACTATTTTAAACAGAAAAGACAGGCTTCCAAATTACTTTGCACTTTTTGCAAAGTACTATTTCCATTAATCTTATAATCATAGAATGGAGCTACTAAAAGTATACAAAACAGGGTATATATGCATGTGTGTACGTACATATCAACCAGGTAGTCCACCATTGGTTCAGTCATTTATTGAGGTCTCACTACTACCACCTCCTTTCCTATATGCTGCAGATAAAGATAACCTAATTCCTTCCCCTCAAGGTATTTAGTTCTACAAGAAGAGATAGCTATGTGAACATATAGATTACAGTATTGGAAATTACAAGTTTGAAGGTAATGCTGAGAGGTAGGCTCTGTGAACGACATGGCCATATTTTCTACTTCTCCACCTCTTGCATCTAAGCTAACCTTGTAACTCTGACCAGCAGAAAAATGTGGCAGAAGTGATATTATGAAGTTCTGGAGTGTAGGCCTCTCAGGAGGCCTTGCAGCTTCCACCTTTTTCCACCTGAAACACTCCTCACACTGTGTGTAAAGAAGTCCAGGTGAGAAATCACATTGTGAGAGAGGCCCAACCTACAGCCAGCATAAAAGCCCAGACACGTGAGTGAGGCTGTATTATATTCTCCGGACCTAGTAGAGCTAACTCTGACAGAAGCCACAAAAGTGACCCCAGGGAAGAAGAGCAGAAAACCATTCATCTGAGCCCAACTCAAACTCTTGACCCAAAATGACAGAACAATAGGAAATAAACAGTTTTGTGTTAAGCCACTGTGTTTTGGGGTAGTATTTTATGAATCAATAGATAACTGGTACAACAGATTTATTAGCAGTAATGAGAATGATAACTCAACGGTAAGAATGGGCAGGACAGAGTTGGGGTTAGGGAAGAAAGAAAAATTATCACTGTCCATGAAGAGACTGGAGCCATATTGCTTCTGTCTCACCCATGCCTGACAGAAAGTTCCTGCAGGCACCTTCTCAGTGATGCAGTAATTTCTCCTACTTGGCTTCTCATCAACTTTGAATTTGTTTTCTTATTTGGTTTTTTATGGGCTACAAACCTGAATTTTCCCTCTTTCAAGCTTTTCTCCACTGATGTCTGAGAGGTTATTTAAATGGTATCTATTTTATACACTGCTTCTTGGACTATGTCTGCCCCCAGCAAATGATGCTCTCAGAGGGCTCTACCCTGTCCCAAGCTTCTGTACTACTACTTCCAGCCTAATATAAAGAGAAGAAAAGTAAAATTTAAATACCTAGCATATTGAAGCTAATTAAGAGGTAAACTAACCTGAGGGGAGTTGAGGGCATTTTGATATTAGAATAAATCACAATAAATGATATGGATAATGACGACCCCCCAGTCACCAATAACAGTTAACTATTGTGGAGGTATACCTGGTATTAGAATGCAGGCGAATGTGACTGACAATTTATCTTTCTTTCCATAAAAAGGATTTAAAGTTGGGGGAGGCAAAAGGCCAGGAGATAAACTTATTTGGTTCCTTCAAAAAATATGTATGTAGCATTTCCTATTTGCCAGGCACCGTTTTAGGAAAGCCAGGGAACAAAAAAAGACAAGAATTCATGTCCTCATGGAACCTGTATTCCTCTGGTAGGACCTAGTTAAACGATGCATCATCAAATTTACACAATGAAAGAATTACTCAATGTTCCATATAGTGTAAAGAGAGAATCTATAAACATGGAAGAAGTGGAGGGCAAGAAACTGCAGGAGCAAAGAAATGAGTGAGGCAATTGTGTCTACATAATTGGAGACAAAATCCTAGACGGCTTCAACATTATAAATAGAATGGAAGGAGTAAAGTAAAAATATGCCAAAGTTGTCATCCTGTTCACACAGAAGAGATTAGGATGGGGGCATTAAAGGAGAGGGCGTAAGAAGCACATGCTAACCAACAGAAGGTGTGGCAATATTGCTATCAGAAAGTGGAATGTGTGCAAAAAGTATCAATTAGAATAAAAGGAACTATTCTATATTTCTAAAAAGTATTCACCACAAAGATAAGTTAATGATACTAAATGGCAAATGCAGCAAATTGTGAAAACAATAACAGGGAGTCTAGACACATTTTGAGTTTGGGGCAAGAACAAAAGAAACACAAATCAATACAGATATATAACTCCTTTAGAAGAGGGCACTGTACGAAACATGGAATGGATGAAATGTCAGCAATATCAGCACAAATGAAGACAGCATCAGAAACGAACATCAAATAGGGGTCAGAGGACCTCCTCCTAAGCGAACAGCAACTTGACTAACACTAGTAAAGGAAAATGGAGGCCACCTTTGAGTATTTTAATACTATCATTAATGGAAGAGAGGGTCATGCAAATTCCATCCATGTGAAAACAATCAGAGTAATTATGGAATCACACACTACACCAGTGTGTGGTCTGATTATTAAATAGGCAATGATGTCGTTTTGGGTAGAAGTTGTGCTGCTTCTCTGCTCAGTTTATTTGAAGCAAAGCTGTTCAGGGCCTCTGGGAATACCTTATTGGGAGCAAATGTGTCTTTGAGAAAGAATGAGCAACTCTACTAGGTCTTTCCAGCTCTAATCTCAGAACCATTAATTTTTTTTAATATTAACTGGTTTAGGGTTTTATGCAGTTTAGGTATTTTAGTGGCTGACTATTAGTACAATAATAGGCGAAACAACCATTATATAGATCAGGATTTGGATTTATATTCTGAATGTTTCTATAATCCATTATATTAACTTATGGAACAGACATAAACCTAATCAAATTGCCATGAAGTTATTGTCTGAAACCATGTCTGGCACCCAGAATAGTCGATAAAGGTTTTCTTTATATTCTGGATATTTATGTCAGATTATCAAAGAATACACTAAACAGTAATGTTTCAAAAGAAATGATAATATTTTATTTAAAATAAAACTAAATTGTATGTATTAAAAGTGTGTTTATTCTTTGGATAGTAGTGGAAGAGCAAATGCTTATTTTTTTATACCAATACTCCAAATTTTTTCTCTAAAAATTGCCCTATCAAAGTTCTTTCCAACAATAACAAAGAATTCCACTCATGATAAACTAATAATGGTTCAGGAAGATGATTCAGGAAAAGTTTTCCCGTTCCAAAAGATACGTGGCAGAGGGAAAAAAGCCCAACCTCAAAGAAGAGATCATTATTTGCTAAAAAGTCAAAAGCATGTATTGCATTTAGTAAAATACCAATAGTATTCAAGAGAGTGACAGTCAAATAAACATTTTAGTTGATAACATGATTATGATTGCCGTGGACCAAAAGTTTGTGTCCTCCCAAAATTCAAATGTTTATATCCTAAACCCGAAATGTGATGGTATTAAAGGAGGTGGGGCCTCTGGGAAGTAGGTAGTTCATGAGGGTGAAGCCCTCATGAATGGGACTAGTGCCTTCTAAAAGAGATAGAAGAGCTTTCTCTCTCTGTTCTCTGCCATGTGAGGATACAAAGAGAAGACAACCATAGTCATTTGCAAACCAGAAAGCAGGCCCTCACCAGGTATGGCATCTGCTAGCACCTTGATCTTGGACTTCCCAGTTTCCAGAAACTGTGAGAAATTTCTATTGTTTATAACCCACTCAAGTCTATGATACTTTGTTTTTGTAGTTTGAACTAAGACAATGATTAAAACAGTTTTATCAGTAAACCCATTGATGAAAGTGGGTTTACACTATATTACAGATGAGATAATCGAATTCATGCCCACAGGAAATTTTAGGATTTTACCATACAAGGAAAGGACAGAACCACCTTCTCTGGAAATGTTAAAGAAAGGGTAAGGTCATTGATTCAGCAAATTTCCTGGGCACGTAATATGTAGCAAGCACTGTGTAGTGTTAGACAAGACCAGGTTCCTCTCTTTAGGGGTTTTATAATGTGGAAGTAAAAAGCGGTCTCGTGGAATAGATAATAGAAGTCAACAGAGGGCATTATGGGGCACAAAAGAGGAAGCGGACAGCAAGAGTATCAGAAATGCTGCTTGCTTGAGTAGAGCCTTGCTAAATGATTATGTTTGCCAGGGCAATTATCTAGACATGGAAACCATGTTTGATATGACCTAGAGAAAAAAAAATCTCTTAATGTTTTCCTTACATAAAGGATTGACTAAATCACTCTTCCAGTCCTATTTATATAGGATTTTATTATCATCAAATTAACATCATATAATTTTCTGAACTTTTGTACTAAGTTCTAGCTAAATTTAAATGGTTGTTTCAAGATTTCACCAGGCAAAAAAATAAAACATTTGGTATTTTTCTAGAGGAAGGCATGGAAAAGGGATGCATATGACACCTAAGGAAATCTTCTTAGAAATGCTACTAAAAAGTAAGAGGAAAGGGAAAAGGCAGGTAAATAAAGATTTCCAAAGTATTCTGACTTCTAAGAAGTGATGGGATAGGACTGGAACTGGAAAGGCAATGGAAGACGTTCTGAACAGAAGATATGCAAAGCCAGAAACAAGGCAGATAAGCAAGAACCAAATGGTGGAAAGAATCTGAAAGGGTCCGAACAGTAAAGACAAGAGGCAGGCACCATGTGAGGCATAGACCTGAGAGCTACAACAAGTTAAAAACATAGGAGAAAATATTTGTGTCCTTGGTTGCAAAGCTTAGATATGCCACCAAAAGCATGATTCATAAAAAAAACATTAGACTTCATCAAAATTAGAAACTTCTCCTCTTGAGGATAAAAAAAGGACAGGCCACAAACTGAGAGAAAAATATTTGCAAAATCTAACAAATGCTTATAACTTAATAACAAGACAATAGTCTTAAAATATGTAAAGTACCTTAAGATTCTTGTAAATATATCTCATCATTATAAAGTTAATGGTGTTACTATTAATAAGGAACTTGGGATGGCATGTCACTGTGGATTCTTTATATGGGAATACAAGATAATTTAGGGACCACATAGTCAAAGAATTTGTTTTTAAGTTAAACCAAGCAAATAAATATATTAAAATATTGCCTCTCTTTAATATATGAAAATGCTTCTCAGAATAAGTTTTCTGCTTTTTAAAAATTATCTTGGTGGGGTTTTGTTCATTTATTTCCACAAGACCAGCACCCGTTGTGACCAGTATTTGTGAGAGAAAAGGAGAAAGGCTTGGTGAGGAATGGGAGGCTTCACTATGGCCTTTTCTAATGGTGAACCTTAAACTGGTCCATATGGCACGCCTACTTTCTGTTTTGGCTTTTTTTATAAAACAGTCTATCTACAATTCAATAAATGATTTTTATATTACTTTAAAGATACTATCCCATAAAAAAATGTTGGTGTTTATATTAATATCCAAATAAAATAATGATGTGACTGCCTTTTTATTTCTTTAAGGGATTATAATGACAAATTCTTACAAAAGAAACAATTAGAACTCTTATTACTGAAACAGATTGAGTTATGGTATGAAATGTCATATAACTTACAGATTCCCTATTTTTAAAGATACTAACAGTACAAAAATGCCTTGAGATTAAAGCATTCCTGGAAGAATACATACATATTTTAGCCCACTATGAACATTTAACAAATTATTTCAAGATTTTTATGGCCTCAAAATTTAAAAACATTAATTACAAAAGCATCCTACAGAAACTATTAGAAAAGGATAATTACATAATGAACCTATTATGTATAATGGAGCTGGAGGAAGAGCAACATTCAATACCACACTTTGCATTAAGCAATTGCTCCCATTTTTCCTATTTTTAATCTTACACATTCACTTTGCCTTTGATCTTTGCACTTGGTGCTTATGTATGACAAGTATCCCAAAGCCTTTAGTGCACCATGAAGAGAGAGTGTTTGAAAAAGGTCATCAGAGAAGCAAAGAATAAAATAATACGTCAAGGTGTGGTTTTTCTCCCAACTCCCACATGTAGCATCCATCAGTCTTTCATATTCCCAAGAGAAAGTTCAGGCACCAGCGGTCTAAACTTAAATTCAGAATTTAGATAGAAAAATTCTCAGCATGTTTTTATAGAAACCTTTGGTCTGGTCCCAAAGGTTTGTCTCTTCCTTCCTCTATGACCCAGACAACTGACATTCTGCTTACAAAAGCAGACTCAGAAGTACATGCGATGTTGCTCAGGGGCTGCCAAATTGTGTCTACTTTAATTTTATTTTTCTAATTTAAAAATATCAAAGGCAACAGAAATGAAAACAAAATAGCAAGCCATAAAGAAGAGGTGACTTGAATCAGAATTTGAATTAATTTAGTTAGCACAGAGAAACGAAATTTAACAGCTCTAGCATGAATACCTGAAGTAGGGAAGACATTTTACATGGTGGGTTAGTATTTTTTTTTTTTTTACAAGTTATGATTGGATGCTTCCAGAACAGGATTCTTCTTATGAAACATTTACAAAAAGCATTTGAAATTATGTATATACTATTCCTTCAAGGAAAGTTATTCAGATACTAATATAGAAGGGTGATGAGAGGAAATGGACAGAACCAGTTTGCATTTAGCACACAGCAGGGCTTCCTGGTGGATCGGATGCCTCATGAATCTCTTCTCATCTCTGTCATTTGATTCATCACTGTTTCTTCCCATGTGGTCTGAAGCCATGACCATCAGTACACTGAGTCTGGAATCTGACTGAATCTCTAGGAGACACCTGTATAGCGCCACAGGCTACTTTTAATTTTAGGGGAAGAGATCTATATGGGATGCCTTATTTCTAGTGCATTACATCTGCAAGCAGTAAGCATGAATGACACTCCAGTTTATCACTACGTATTTGTTTGATTTCAGACAGAAAGATGTCTTTGGTTCATTTTCTTCTAGCAGATGCTCTTACAAGGTTCAGGTTGGAACCAAAAAACAAAACAAACAAACAAAAAATCAAAACACGGTCCTTTTGTCACTTTAATAACCACTGCTAGGAAAATAGAAAAAGCAGGTAAATTAAAACTAGTCAATGGCCTGTTATCAGTGCAGATGATCTGCTTTGTAGATTACTGCAGCCACATTCTATTTTTGTGCAGAGCCAGTATAAGAGGGCTGAGGAGGGTGGGCTGGGACTGTTCAGACTCCAGTCCGTGACTCTGCATTCATAATTTTGACCTTCAAATGTCACTGAAGTATGTTTCCAAGTAAAAGTGCTTCTTCCTTTTGGCACCTGTCTATCTTAGCCATAATCCCTGAATCTCATTTTGAGAAACAGGATTCTATTGACACTGTTTAAAGAATCCTTTTAACACTGCCTGTACTATGCACTCCACATTTATGTATTTCTTGACAATTATTGTCTTGTCTTATAAATTAACATCTATTTTATATTTTTCTTGACATTTATTGTCTCCCCAATAGGGTTTTAAGCTCTCTAAAGAACTTTGACTTGCCATTAACCATTAGTTTGTTCATTCAGCAAATAAAGTGATTCCTGTTCATAGCACCAAATGCTTATTGTGGGGGTTGTAGCATGTAATTAAAAATATAAAGGTAGACAGTGATATGATGTTATAAGAAAAACACAAAAATATGTGATGGTAGCAGAAAGAAGGTAAAGATTATTTCTTATTGGTGAATGGCAGAAGAATCTATGAAGGAAAGAACAAGTTTGAGCCCCTTAAAAGAAGAGTAGGGTTTTAAAAACTATTTAAAAAGCTGAAAATGACATCTATTATTTTGTTTTCCTACTGTAAAAACACCATGTTTACTGTTAGGAAAAAAATGGAAAATATAGAATTGTCCAAAAGGGAGAAAAACATCAGCCGTTTACCAACTAGCTACAGATAATGACTGCTAATAGTATGTTGAATATGCAATATGCCTACAGTTATTTGCTCAGAAATTTATTTTTTAAAAATGTGATTAAACATACTGCATTGTATCCTTTTTGCTTTACCTAGCAACATATTAATTCATCATAACTATTCTTCCCACAAAATTACTTGTAATGATTTAACTTAAAATTATTTTCATGACATAATTATTTTTAATGATGTTTATTATTGGTATTCATGGACCTACTAATATTTATTTCAGATATTTTAGCTTTTAAGAATAGGTAGGATTTTAACCAGGTAAGATCTGCCAGCTAAGGGAGGAGGGAAAAAAGGAAGAGTGTTCTAAGCAGAGAGTACAACCTGAGCAAAGGTGTGGTGATGGGAAAGTGAGAATTGGGCTCAGGGAACAGTGAGCACTTCAGCTTTTGAGGAGGATTAGTAGGCCCTAAATTCATGATGACACTCAAGCCAGGCTCTGGAGAGTCTTGAATACTAGCTGTCACCAGAAAGCAACATTGGGCCACTGAAGATTTCTTAAGAGAGATATATGAATATAAGAGAGATATGAGATTTTAAAGAATTTTGAAGCAAATGTAGATGGTGGATAGAAATACAGAATAGAGCCCATAATTCTATGAGGAGATTGATGTTCTTAAGTGAAGGATTCTCCCTCTGCCATCATTTTTTTCTAATTCATGTTTCACAGACTCCCTAGCTTCTTTATATAAAATACAGACTATTTAAAAGAATTTTTTTTAACTTAGATCTTCCCTTTCTTCATCTAGCTAAATCCTACCCATTTGTCAAGGCCTAACTCAAGCATCATTGCCTTTGGAAAGGCTTTCCTGATTGTATTACCACAGCACAATTCAGCATGTATCTCACTGACTGGCAATCACAGATTTACTTGCCTGACTCTGTCTCAAATGCTAGCTTCATGCAGAACCTCTTATGAGAGTTTGGAACCTCAGTGCCTAGGTACATGCCACACAGTAGTTCTCAATACATGTTTGCTGAATAAATGCATGAAAATTCCCAAGTCCCCAGGGTTCAAATGCCCCTTAAATTGGGAAACTAAATTTACACTAGAGAAGGTCTGGGTAGGCAAACTAAAATCCACAATTTTAGAAATAATGAAATTCCATAAAAAAAGGGAAAGTCACTAAGGAAAATAAGTCAATTATTTTTGGAAGCTTATTCTCACAATTCTTACAATAGGAAATCTATCAAAGTTAACAGCACTAGAGTGCAGAGGCAGACTCATTAGGGAACTGTTTGAAATACTCAATATCAGAAAAAGAATATCAGAACTCATTGCCAGTGATCAAATAAAACCACTAGCAATGTATACTCCAGCAGAACATTCCAACAAGAAGATAAATAGTTTACAAAAATTACAGTCCAGGCACGATAGATCAAAGGGAATAGAATTTAGAACAGTGGAAATTTTACAGCTTTCCCCTATTGCTGATCACAGCAGTTAATTGCATTTTAAAGTGTTTTCATAGAAATAGTCCCTAAGAAAACTCGTGTAACACTGAACTGCTGGCAGATTTTTGTTTTTGCACACTGATTGTGCAGCAATGCCAGCAGATTTTAAAACAACTGTGTCTCTCAGAAGATAATAAAGACCTGATTGAATCTAATTGTGTATCCATTTATGATTGATTGAAACACGGTAAGTCCACAGTCCCGCCTGGGGTCGTGGAGAGAGTAAGGGGCTACACCAAACTTTATCACAATGTAACCACTATGAAATCCATATAACCTAGCAGTTTTCAAAGAATACAATGATATTTCTGGGTTAAATAGCCTGGGAGAAATAACTGGCTGGGTCTTAGTTTAGCATAAGTTACTTACCAAGGGTGTTTTACCTCCTTTTCTCCACTGACTCTATTAGCATCTGAACATAAAAACTTTGCCCTTGAGCATGGTCCAGATATCACTTTGTTTCTCTTCCTCTACTACTTCACCTTCTTTCTTGGCCCCTTATAATATGATCTTGCCGCTGTCACTTTACTGCAAGTGCCCTGGCCTCCTTGTGATCACGTGCTATGCAGACTTTTGGCCTTATTTTTCCTGACCTTTCAGTAGCACTTGACATTACTGACCACTGCCTCTTTGAAACCCTTCCTCCAGCTTCTCAGACACCAGACCACTTTTGACTACCCCTTCCTGGTCTCTTCTGCCCATAAAATCCTTAAACATTGATGTTCCCCAAGGATTGGTCCCAGGTGCTCTTTTCTTCTCCATATACAGGTATAAGCTCTCTCTGGATAATCTCATACACATTTATGGCTCCTGGAGCTCTACCATAAATCCCTTTGTTCCAGAGCTTACCTAGATGCCTCCAGACAGCTCCAGTTTATTACCCTACAGCTCCTAAAATTTATCATGACCCAAACCTGTTCCTTCTTCTATGGTTCCCTTATCAGAGAATGGTACCACCATCCACTAAGCTGCTCAAGTCATATTCCTGAGTGGTTTGATTGATGTTTCACTCTATTTCTATCCTATTCTAATGCAAAACTCTGTCCACTTTATGAATTTAAGGTCTTTCAAATCTATCAACTACTGTCTATTCACACTGCAATTCCCTTAGTTCAGTCTACCATCACCTTTTACCTCCTGGCTTGTCTTTGGTATTAGTTTCCTTCAACATGTTTTCTACACTGCAGAAAAAGTGATATTTCTATAGTGCAAACCTGATTATTTCATAACCTTAGTTAATGAATCAGATTATCTTCAAAAGTCTAAATTCCTTAAAATAGCTTATAAGGATTTTCATTATTTGGCTGTAGCTTGCTTCTTCATTCTTACTTTTTTAAAAATACTTGCTCCAATTCCCCACTCATTACAAATACACTCAACTGTATCATCAATTAGAACTCCTTTCCTCTTCTAGTCTTCAGGGATACCATGAGAAACTTTGCAGAATACCTTGGTGAGATCTAGATATAACCACAGTATTTCCCTAATCTACCAACATATAGGCACCCTCAAAAAATGAACGAAAAGTTTCTTGCTGAGTTCATGCAGGCTCTGTTGACCATCACTTTCTCTTCTAAGGACTCACAATCTATTTAATGATCCATTTTAAAATTGTGTAAGGGTATCATCTAGCTCACTGGTATAAAGGTTTCAGTGTCTATGTTTTCACTCCTGTGAAAAATCAAGACAATATTTGTAGACTCTAGTGTTTTAGCTCCTCTTTTATTCTCCACGAGCCCTGAGATTACCATTAGCAGTTCAGTGATCTAATTAGCAGGTTTTCTTTTATTCTGGACCTTCGCCAGAAAACTCATTCCAAGTGTTCCTCATCCCTCCTAAACTACAAGGACCTCTTAGCAATATCTTCTCTGTTTGCCCTGTTACTTGTTCAAATCATCACATCCTTTCCAAGTACTGGCTCTATTCTACCTAGTTCGACTATTGCTCCCTGAAAATGCCCATTTATTTTTTTAATTTGACTACTTTTCATATTTTTCAATAACCTCAGCTCATTTTAATTTTAAACTGGCTGATGCTATTCTCGCAGAGTTTCTCACTAGATAGGATCCTAGGCAGTAACCTATCATTTACTTAAGATAGATCAGTATCTGGTTCTTTCATTGGCGAGCACATGGGAGACTGCACTTCTGAGCCTCCTTACAGTAAGGTGGCCCATATGACAAGGAAATGTGAATGTGTGGCTATGTCTTACACTAGATTCCTTTTTCCTTTCATCTTTATCTCAATGTTAATGATTAAATGATATCAAATGAGAGTTTCCTCTTCCTGTGTTCTTTAGCCCACTCGTTCTTTTATTTTCATCTTGCAGGTATAGATTTTGCTTCCACTTTACTTCCTATAAACTAGTTTCTTTCCTACTTCCATTTCTGAATTTTTTATTCTATCTCCCCCAACAAATTGGAAGCCAGAAATCAATTCATCAAGGCTTTTATACTGGAAAGATCATCCTGTGTTTAATATTCCTAGAACTGGTGATACACTTAAGCAGAAAAATAAACATGGCACGATCTCTGAAGGTATTTTCCCTGGTCCTTCAGTTCATACTTTTCATAAAGTTTCATAAATGTTACAGCTATCCCTGACACCTGTTGAAAAGAAGTATAATGACCCAGCATCTGTTATACCTGTTTTATGGTTTTAATTGGGAGAATTCTCAGAATTAAACTCCTATGGAGGGTGAACCCATTCTTACAGCAGCATGTGATTTTTGCACTTTCCCCAAACATAAGTACTAGCGTTAATTGTACTCTTGCTAGTTTCTGTAAACCCAGAGATCTTTAAACAAATATAAGGCAATGATTTGAGAAAACATTTGTTGAAGTCAGTAAAAAAGATCACTAAGAAAAACATGATCATCTGTTGCTCCCTTGATACTTGATTCTTTCTGGTGCTTCCAGGCAAACTGTGCATAACATTCTGCAGCCAACACCTTTATTTTTGAGATGAGATAATGAGGCTCTGATAATTGAAGTGACTTTCCCAACATGAGAGGCAGTGTATTGATAATGGCTGAAAGCAAGGACTTTAGAGCCTGGGTTCTAATTCAGGCTTTTTTTCTTAGTTTTAGAATGACTTTTTGTTTTATAAAATAAGGTATATTTTTTTGATAAAGAATCAAGCAATAGAAAAGTACAAAGAAAAATAATCATATCAAATCCTATCACTTGGAATATCTCCCCTATGTATGTATATATATATATATATATATAACCAGAAAATGTAACTAACCCAATGGATAATGTTATTGATCATATTATAATGCTGCTTTGCTGATTTTTAATGAAAACTCAAATGAATGTCTGAATTGATTTTTCTTTACCCTAAAATTCTGGTTTAATAGTTCACTTGAGAAACAGTACCAACACAGTATAATGAAATTTTCTTTGCTTCATAAGATCGTAAAAAGGGCTTCATATTCATTTTAACTCTATTGGTTAGTTAAAAAATTTTTCTAATTCTGAAGAATAAATCACTTGAGTTTATCTGTATAAACATAGTGTATAAAGCTATATGGTATCTTCTTCCCATATTTTTGATATACTCAATTTGTAATCTATATTTGTTAATCTGCTTTTTCCTTTTTTTTTTTATTTCAGAATATTACAGGGGTGCAAACGTTTTGGTTACATGGATTGCTTTTGTACTGCTTGAGTCAAAGTTATAAATGTGCCCATCACCCAGAGAGTACACAGTGTACCCTGTTAGGTATATTATACCCATCCCCTCCTTCATGATTTCCATTGAGTATTACCTACATCTGTGCACATGAGTGCTGATTGGTTAGTTCCAATATAATAGTGAATACATGTGGTGTTTGTTTTTCCATTCTTGCAATACTTCACTTAGGAGGATGGTCTTCAGTTCCATCCAGATTGTTGCAAAAGGTATTAATTCATTTTTTATGACTGAGTAGTACTCCATGGTGTACATATACATTTTATGAATGTACTCATGAATTGATGGGCACTTGGGTTGATTCCACATCTTTGCAATGTGAATTGTGCTGCAATAAACATTCGAGTACAAGTGTCTTTTTGATAAAATGACTTTTTTTCCATTAGGTAAATACTTGGTAGTGGGATTGCTGATCAAATGGTAGGTCTACTTTGAGTTCTTTGAAAAATTTCCACACTATTTTCCAGAGGTTATACTAGTTTGCAGTCCCACTAACAGTGTGTAAGTGTTCCTTTCTCTCTGCATCCACACCAGCATCTGTTGTATTTTGGGAATTTCTGACAAAGGCCACTGTCACTGGGGTTATGTGATATTTCATTGTGGTTTTGATTTGCATTTCTCTGAAGATTAGTGATGTTGAGCATTTTTTCATGTTTATTGGCCATTAGTCTATCTTCTTTTGAAAAGCTTCTTTCTGTTCATATCTTTTGCCCACTTTTTAATGGGGTTGTTTGATTTTTTTCCTTTCTGATTTGCTTGAATTCTTTATAGATTCTAGGTATTAGCCCTTTATCAGACATATAGCATATGAATATCTTCTCCCATCCTATAGGTTGTCTATTTTCTCTCTTGATTGTTTCCTTGGCTGTGCAGAAGCTTTTTAATTTAATCAAGTCCCAATTATTTATTTTTGTTGTTGCTGTGATTGCCCTTGGAGGGGGGATCTTCATAAATTCTTTTCCTAGGCTGCTATCTAGAAGAGTTTTCCTCACATTTTCTTCTAGAATTCTTATGGTTTCATGTCTTAGATTTAAGTCTGTTATCCATATTGAATTAATTTTTGTGAGTGTTGAGAGATATGGATCCTGTTTCAATCTTCTATTTGCATGTGGCTATCCAATTTTCCCAGCACCATTTATTGAATAGGGATTCTTTTCCCCAGCATATATTGCCATCTACTTTATCAAAGATCAGATGGCAATATGTAGATGCTTTTGTATCTGGGCTCTCTGTTTTGCAGAAATTATTTCATGACATCAAGAAGGAAGGAATCATCCCGTACTCATTCTACAAAGACCGCCATCACCTTGACACCAAAGCCAGGGAAGGACACAACAACAATAAAAATTATAGACCAATATATCCCTTATTCAGCAGCACATTAAAAAAAAAAAAAATCCACCACGACCAAGTGAGCTTCAACCCAGGGATTCAAGGATGATTCAACACACATTGTTAATCTGATTTTAAAAGACAACATAATGTTCTTAAAGCTCAATATTATAAAATGGTATCTCCAAAATTGTACATTCTTAATGGATTGATTTTATACTGTAACTTTTTTAAAAATAGTAGTAATAAGGCAGGCAGTGCATAAAGCTACAGGTTTCCTATTTCCTTCCTTGATGCAGTTCTAAAAGTCCACTGAAAGGGCTTTGCTTTCTTGAACATGGTAACTAAACAGAAAAGGTAGCCATAAGTGCAACATAGGCATGCATATACAAATAATTTCACAGTGAAATTATTCTGCAAGTACTTTGAATTCAATATCTAAATTATATTTGTTTTATAGTTTATATACACATATATAAATCTGAGACATATGTTGACCTTTTTTTTCTGACAGCAATCATAATTCAATACTATTCCAGAGGGCTACTTGAGTCCTAAACCTGACATTTATATTTATTAATGATTTATACCCTACCTAATTCTAATGGGTTTATGGTATTGGCAGTACCTCTAGCCTTATGTTATCTTTCTAAAAAAATTAAAACTGGTGTCCCCTTTGGGTAGGCAAATGGATTGCAGACTACATTTACTTCCTATATACCCTTAGGTGCAGGGCACAAACTACATCACTATAATGACAATTCTGGTAGATTAAAACATAGATTTTGGATTTAAAAAATATAGAACATCTTAAATAGAAGAAGAAGAAAGAGGTGATGATACAGCGGATTTATTTTATTCAGGGACTGACTTTGATTCCACATTTTTGGCAGCTAAGACAGAGAAATACATAATCTTATTTCCTCAAGTTTGTATAAATGTACAAAATCATTTGTATGTGAAATTTTTCCTAGACATAGACTCCTATGCAGGTATCAGTTACCTCCTGGAATAAAAGATTTTGACTATCTACAACTATGGTTGCCTGAAAGTCTCAGAAATGCTATACAAACTGACAATTCTTGCATTAATCTTCTCTAAGAGCAGGAAGCATGACAGCAAACCATAATTGCATGAAAGTGCATCTTTAAGGAGATAAAAATAATATAGTAACTTGCTTTCTGGTTTTGGAAGTTATGAGACAAAACTTAGAAAACCTTTTTGAACGGTTGTAAACATGTCCATGGGACTGTTTATAAAACATCAGAACGATGAAATGTATTTTGAGGAGGTGTTGGGCTGCTGTCAGATGATGCTTTGACCACAGCTCTGTGACTTATTTTCCAGGTCCCTGTAGTTGTAATTGCAATGACAACAATCTGTTTCTAAAAGTTTCTTTGCTAGAACAATATCTTCTGGAGTCTAGTTCTCCAGTAATTTCTGCTACAGCAAATGTCCTAATTTACCAATGAAGGAAAATACATCCCATTAGCAAAAGCAAAACAGAAATCACACACCCTGGTCATGTTTTCTAACTTTGTATATTTTTCTCATCTTTTACCTTGGGTAAATGTATGTCTGTAGCTTTTGTTTCGGTTTGTAAATTTAGTAATCTCTGCAAATTTTATTTTCTTATTAAGTTTCTTATTTTATGGTCTTTGCAGTTAAAATTTAGTATGTTGTATAGAAAGCAGAAAACCTAATTTTTCATTTGAATTTAGTAGTCTTGCCACAAATTCAATTTATCTGAATTTAACCTTATGATTCCAGTTCTTGTGTCTCAAAGTGATGTGTGGGAAATATTACCCACAATACTCAAAAATAGAGAAAACAAATATAAAGTGATTTAAAAAATTCTGAAACCTCCATCAAAAAAGTATAGCACAGCAGGAAAGCATCATTCAGTGAATTACAACAATTTTCTGTTCAGCAATGCCATTTTAGACTATTTTTCCACTTTCAAAGAGAAAAGAAACTAGTCAAAGATACAAGTTCGTCAAAATACTTGTCTACAATTCATTATTTTAGAGCCTATTACTTATTTACAACATAATACCAATTTTATAAAATGCCATTTTGATTACCTTAAAATTATTTAGTCATAATTAAATTATAATGTATTCTGTTTGTATGACTCAGAGTTAATTATAAGAAATTTACAATGGGCTCTACTTCAAGGTCAAACATCTAAAAAGTCACAAATAAGTGAGATTGTTCTGATAAGAATAATATAGCAAAGACACATGAAACTTCATTTCCAGTAACGTATCAGTATAAAATGCAAGGAGAATACTAATGACAGGGAAAAAATAACTATCACTTTAAAGATATATAGCTTCTGGGATCTGAAAAGGGATAATGTACTGCTGTATCTCCTCTCGTAAGAACTATCCAGCAGACTTCCATGCTATTCTACAGATTTGTTGGCTGGTTTTCTACTTCCTGGTTAAGTTAGTATTTTACATTATAGAGAAGCGTCATAAAGTCTACCGGGGGAGACAGGTAACTAACTAAACAGTCATAATTAGTGTAGTAAGTGATGTGATAGGGTAATAAGCTGGAAAACTGACCAAAATTTGGTTGGAAATGGGGCTTGCTAAGGAAAACGAGGCCCAACAGGAACCTGAAGGAAGTAAAAAGGTAAGATGGGTGTAGAATCCCATCCAGGGGAAGTAAAAGTATTAACATGTTTAAAGGTGATGGGGTCAGAGAGAAGTATACTGGGAGAGGTGGCTTCAGAGGAAGGAAGGAGTACGTTATAGGAAATGAGGAGCCAGCTGATAAGGTCCCTCTGTCTGAAGGACCTTACATTCTTAGATGCTCAGTCTGAGTTACTGTGGGCACTCAGAAATGTTTGAGGTGTCTCATGCTCCAGATTTTTCTCTCCCTCTTTTTCCTCCCATTTCTATTACAAGTGAACTACTCCTAGTCTTGTTTGTTCTTGGGCATAGTGGTGAGGGGAAGAATAGAAGAGTCATTTGTTGGAGCCCTTACATTTAGGAAAGGCCTGAAAATTTAGACTTTTCTCATCTTCTTTAAATGTAGTTACACATATAGTCACAGAAACACTCTGAAAAGATTAGAGAATGAGATGTCATAATTTTTGTGATCTGGTTTTAAAAAAATATTTTTAATGTATCAGGAAAAATGAAAGTGCCCTGAGTAACTATTTGGACCCTTTAGAGACTCTGAATTAATTAGGTTAGGTGACAATTAATAGCCATGGGTAAAGCAAATATAGTTTGGTAATATTTTGTTCTCTTAAGTAATATTATAATTTACTTAGGTTAAAATGCAAGTCTCTATAAGATCTTTATTAGATGATCTTGCTAGTCCTTAGCATCTCCAAGACTACCTTACATACTCATTGCTACCTTGGTACTTAGAACCCCAACCATCAAAAAATGGTGCAGGTGACTCCTGTTCTGCGAGGATATATACACACAGCAAAGCCTCATTTTGACCGTCAAGGCCAAGGAAAAAGCTATGTTACTTAGGAAATTCTCCAAGTCATTGAGAGTTAATTAACCCTTTTGAGAAAAACCTTTAAAAAGTTTAAACCACTTGTAATAAAAACCTTTCTAAAATGTAGCACATATTTTCTTATATATATATCTTAAACAGAGTGACAATAACGTCCCACTGTTCCCCATGACTCAAGGAAATCATCATGAATATCAAAGACTAAACTGGTGTGAGAGAATGATGCTTGAGAACTTTAAAAGTAGGTTTCTTCTCATACACTATCTGCTGCTTTAAGAATTTTGCCTTTTTCCTTTATTGCATTCCATTTTAAAAGTGTCTTCATTTCTTCTCTCTCTGGTCTGCATTCTTCCCTGTGGCGTTTTCTAATTTGCTGATTCAAATCTATGAGAACCTGAAAACCAAACTTATGAGACTTAGGCTTAAAGTAAAAAATGTAATTAAATACTTAGATAGAATGAATAATACTTGATAACACAACAAAGTGACTATAATCCACAATAGGTTATGGTACACTTTTAAATAACTAAAAGTGTGGAATTGGAATGTTCCTAACACAAAGAAATGATAAATGCCTGAGGTGATGGATACCCCACTTACTCTAATTCACATTGTATGCCTGTATCAAAACATCACATGCGCTCTATAAAGATACACAACTATTTTGTACCCTTAATAATTAAAAGAAAGAAGGAAAAGAAATATTAGGCCCCAAGTTTAAAAAAAGGTAATTCCAAGGGAACATCACATTGGGATTTTTCCGACAGTAAAGTCCTCTCAATAAAAACAGGTGTCTTCATCAAAAAAAAAAAAAAAAGATATCTACAGTGTCAGAGTTAAAAGCAGGAGATTTTTATGACATTTATTTAGGCTTTGGAGATCATTCATGAATTATTTTCCATTTTTAATTATTCTCAGGATAGATGGAATTGCTGGATAATTACATCCCAGGCAAGTGAGTTATTATATACAGATTCTAAAACCTAAGTGTACCCAGCTAAGACAAATGTCCATAGTATATACATATATACTACTATACACGTGTACAACATAAAATATCTGTTAAATATGTTGGAAGATTTTTTTATAACTGCTTCAATCTTGTTGCTTGTTATTGGTCTATTCTGGAGTTCTATATCTTACTGATTGAGTAATGGGAGAGTGTGTGTTTCTAGGAATTTGTCTATTTCCTCTACATTTTTGTGCATACAGATTTTCATAGTATTCACAGATTATATTTTGTATTTCTGTGGTAACAATTGTAATATCTCCTTTTTCATTTCTGACTGAGCTTATTTGGGTCCTTTCTCTTCTACTCCTGTTTAATCTAGCAAGAGGTCTATTAATTTTGTTTATATTTTCAAAGAACCAGCTTTTTGTTTTATTCATCCTTTGTATTGTTTTACATTTTATTTAGTTCTGCTCTGACCTTAGTTATTTCTTTTCTTCTGCTAGGTTTGGGTTTAGTTTGCTCTTCCTTTTCTAGTTCCTTGAAACCTGTCATTAAACTGTTAATTTGTGATCTTTCTGTCTTTTGGATATAGGTGCTTAAGGTTATGAGTTTTCCCTTAGGACTGCTTTTGCTGAATCCCATAGATTTTGGTAGCTTGTGTCCCCTTTGTTGTTCAGTTTGAGGAATCTTCTGATTTCCATCTTAATTTCATTATTGACCCAATAATTGTTTAGCGGAACGTTGTTTAATCTACATGACTTTGTATAGAATTGAGTGTTTGTTTTGGAGTTCATTTCTAGTTTTATTCCACTGTGGTCTGAGAAGATAGGTGGTATAATTTCTATTTTTTTGAAATTGGTTGAGACAAGTTTTGTGGCCTAAGATATGATCAATCTTGGACAATGTTCCATGTGCTGATAAGAAGAATGTATATTCAGAAATGTTTGGGTAAAATGTTCTGGGTAAAATGTTCTGTAAATGTCTGTTAGGCCCATTTGTTCTGGAGTCCCATTTAAGTCCAGTGTTTCTTTATTTTCTGCTTGGATGATCTGTCTAGTTCTATCAGTGGGGTGTTGAAGTCCCTGGCAATTACTATACTGCTGTTCATCTCTTTGCCTAGATCTAGTAGGGTTTGCTTTATGAATCTGGGTGTTCCTGTGTTAGGTGCATAAATATTTAAGATTGTTATGTAGTTTTGGTGAATTGTTCCTTTACCCTTATATAATGACCATCTTTGTTTTTCTTTACTATTGTTGATTTAAAGTCAATTTTACCTGATATGAGAATGGTTACACATGCCTTCTTTTGGTTTCCATTTGCATGGAGCATTTTTTTCCATCTCTTCACCTTGAGTCTGTATGAGTACTTGTGGGTTAGATGTGTTTCCTGAGGACAGAAGATGGTTGGGTTGTATTTTTCATCCATTCAGCCAGCCTGTTTCTCTTGAGTGGGGCATTCAGACCATTCATGTTGATTGATAGAATTGATAAGTGAGATGCTGTTCTGTTCATCCTTTTGGGTAATAACTTATTGCTTTATCTTTTGTGCTGTTGTTTTATATGAGCTCTGAGCTTTAGCTTTTGGGTGGTTTTACTCTGGTGGGTGTCTGTTGTGCTGATCCATGTATAGTGTGGTTCTGAGTATTTCCTGCAGGGCAGGTCTGGTAGATGCTGGAGTGGATGCAGAGAGAAAGGAACACTTATACAGTGTTGGTGGGACTGCAAATTAGTACAACCTCTATGGAAAACAGCATGGAGATTCCTCAGAGAACTAAAAGTAGACTTACCATTTGATCCAGCAATCCCACTAGTGGGTATTTACCCAAATGAGAAGAAGTCATTTTACCAAAAAGACACCTGCACTTGAATGTTTACTGTAGGACAATTCACAATTGCAAAGATGTGGAATCAACTCGGGTGGCCCATCAATTCATGAGTAGATTAACAAAATGTGGTATATGTACACTATGAAATACTATTTAGTGATGAAGAAGGATGAATTAAGGCCTTTTGCAACAGTTTGGATGGAACTGGAAACCATTATCCTAAGTGAAGTATCTAAAGAATGGTAAAACAGACACCACATGTACTTGCTATTAAACTGGAACTAACCGATGAGCACACATGCACAGAGGAAAGTAAAACTTAGTGAAAATCAAGCAAGGGTGAGGGGTTAGGAGGGGATGGGCGAAAACTTACTTAAGAGGTACAATGAACACTATCTGGGTGATGGGCACACTTACAACCCTTACTCAAGCATAACAAAATTGATACATGTAAACCAAAACATTTGTACCCCTATAATATTTTGGAAAAAAACCCTAAATATGTGATTGAAGGACAGATATGATATATAATTCAAAAATAAATACATTTTGAGTGTGGATGGAGAAATTTAATTTTTTTTTCTAATTACAAATGTGATATCAAGGGCAAAAATACAGGAAACAAGAAGAAAAGAGAAAAATTATTTGGAACCTACAGATACTACTCTTACTATTTTGGTGTGTTTTATTAGTATTTTCTCTATATACACACGTTCCCTTTGTGTACAATATACATATTTAAAAGTACACACTTTTTTTAAAAAGTAGTATTGTAAATTCTGATATTTGTCCTGCCTTTTTCAGTTAGAAATATAGCATAAACGTTTTCTCCAACAAACAAATTTCTTACATTACAGGATTTATGATAGCAGCATTTGTATTCCATTAATGGGCATGCTATCATTTATTTAAGTAATACTTGATTATTGGATATTTTATTTTTCCAAATTCTATTTTTTTTTTAAACTATCATGAATGATGTTGCAACGGACATCTGGTCACACACATCTTTTTGTATGTTTTGTAGCTAGTTTGACAGACTATATTCCTGGAAGTAAAATAGGTGGGATAAAGTAAAGGCAAACTTGCATGGCTTTAAATATATATTCCTAAGTTACTGTCCAAAGAGGCTGTGTAGTTTATACTCCCACCACTGGCACACACATATCTGTTTTCACACATCCTCATCCACACAATTTGGAGTATTTCTTTTTAATTCTTGCCAATCTGCAGCACATAAATCTTATTTTTAATTTCCATTTCTTTTATGATTATTGAATTTTAACATTTTTCAAATATGCCAAATTTTTGTTATATATGTTAAATTCAGTTGTTTTTGGTGTTTTTGGGGGGTTGTGTAATTATTTTTCTGTGAATTGCCTTTCCGTCTCCTTTAACAATTTTTCCATTAGGTTATTTTTTATTTATTGGTTTATAAATATTAATAATCTTTATGAATGACAGCTGTCATTTATCATATGTATTCTATATTTCCCCAACATTTTTTGGTCTCAATGTGTTAAAAAGAAAATCTGTTGTCTCATTGTTTCTTTACCACATTGCTGAATCTTTTGATAGATTTTCTAAGTTTCTTTTCCATTATTTTTTTAAAAATCCTCCTTTGGACTTGCTCCCAATCCATCAGCCCTGAGGTAATGATGCATACAACATGGCAGAGTGAAGTCTTGCCAATGCCATGCTTGCCATATGGAGCAACATATTAGACTCAGTGGTTCATTCTGTCAGTGCTGCATCTATGGCATGTGGATTTTTAAGTCATTTAAATCAATGTGTCACTTTGGGAAAGAACTTTCTGTCTTTTGTGAGGCACACATAATTATATGATGTATAATATGTCTTATAAATCATAGGTTCTTCATACAGGTTGAACATACAAATAAATGTCCAAAATCATAATTTGGAAATGCTGATATACAAAGAAATGTTACTGTATATAGAAATAATAAGTCAGCTAAAACACGTATAATAATAAAAGAGGAAATGTAATTATGGCCAAATATAACTATATAGAAGATTAGTAGTCAATAATATTAATTAAGCCAGTAACCTTGGAATACAGATATTTAATCCCTTTAATGCCAGTTGGATTAGATCAGGGGGTTTCTACTTGTGTTTCTGAGGTGGGAAAGGACTGGACCTAGTTCTCTAATTCACTGGTAAAAATTATTTAAAAACCACTAGAAAAGTGTTGAAAACTAAAGATTTTTTTGCTGCAAAATTCTCTATCAGTCTTCCTCTTTTGTTATTTAAGTTTAAATAATTAAAATGGAAAATCTTACTTTAAAAATATTGAGAAATCTCTATATTTTATAGTTCTTTATTGGTTGCCTGGTATGTCATCTGTATATATCTTAAAAACTAAATACCCAAATGTAAATCCCCTAAGTTTCTCTCTCTCTCTATTATTCGTACAAAGTTCTGGGAGATTATTGGTTTTTTTTTAAACATAATAATATGCAGTTTATAAATTTTAAGATCTATTTTCTAGGCAGCCAAATAGCTTCAATATTCAGTCCATCTACTTAAGGTGTTAAAAAAAACTAGAAACACATTAGCATATATTTCTTGAGAGATGAAACATCAATGTGACAATAATAAAGTTGCAATAACAACATTCTATATGCATACAGCCTCCCTTCTACAAATTTCAACACTCCTGAATAATCTCAGAAAATATTTTACCACACCTGAATAAAGATTCCCTAAGAGCATTTCTTCATTTTTGAATGTTAGTTAGATGTTGCTACAGCAATCAGGATGCCTCGAGTCTGCCTCCATGGAAAGATACCGGTTGATGCCAAGCAATGTGAAACACAGATGAGTGATTTCAACAGGGGAGGGGAAGGTTGGGGACAAGAGCAAATTCTTTATAACTCAGGCAAGAAAAAATTTGTAACGAAAACATAAAGCACTGAAGCACATAATTTGAAAGTAAATTTAACTTCATAAAATGATATGAAAAAGTTTCTTTAATCATCCTGTTTCCTTCATGTCTTTGTTGTAAAGCTCTGCAAAAGGGATGTTTTTGCTATTTTTAAACTTGGAGATTTCAAAGAGGGCATTTCCTTTGGGGAAAAAGTCATTTTCCTCTATTTTGGCTGTGCAAGTACAGGTGAGGGTCACCTTCTTCTGCGGGACATACTGGGTAGAGTCAGTGGCTTTATGCAACACTGCAGCTATTAGAAAGTTTACAATGAAGGGAGAGAGAGAACTTTGTTAGGCAAAGCTTTCTATAGCTGAGCTTGCCACACAGTATTAGCACAAATTAACCTGAGGAAACATAACCATAAAAGTTTGTGTTTTCACTTAAAAAACCTAAAGAAATAAAACAATCTTGTTCAGATTTTTTGAGCACCCTGAAAACAGAGAAAGGCTGGAAGGAGAAAGCAGCAGCACTTGTCTCTTCACGACTTGAAGATTACTCACAGAGGGGAGAATTAATGACAAACGGTTACAAATTAAATGCCATATTTATTCTCATATTTTCTCATTTTCTTGATTTGGAATTAGAATCAATATAAAAGATATTCACATTTGTTCTTGTATCTGCAGATCTAGAAACCTCTTATAAGAAATGCTTGGTGTCCTAGATACACCCAAACAACATTTGGTAGCATCTCTCCAGCCCTTCGCTACTCCAAGAATGAAGGGAAATTGTCTAGGTCCTTAAAAGGCTCTTGTGTTCTAGTTAGCTCAGCAGCAAGAAAATCAAACCAAACTAAAACAAATTCCATATCTCAGGTATTCTCTTATAAAGACCTGCATGAGAGTGAGAAAAGGCTATCCTAGGTATATGCAGATAATCAGAATTAGCATGCTACAGAGTGGAAGGCTCTGAGAGATGCATTCTAACCTCCTCATTTTCTGCACCTATAGGAAGACTCAGATCTCCAAGGAAGCCAGAGCTCCACGGCTGGCCTGGGGCACCACCAGTCCAGAATGCATATTTACTGACTCCCAGTGGGTACTTGTTAAAAAACTCCCACACAGCCTTTGAGGCACAGGAACTACTTTGATATTTAATTTATAAAATTATCAATATTTTAATATTTTTTACTTCTATAAAAACAGTTATTAGTAAAAAAAAAAAAATGGTAAGAGGAATAATACCAGGAAAAAAAGAAAGCAGGGAAGACAGGATTCAGAGTCCAGAGAGCTCTCTATCTTTAGCTATATGAAACACCTTTACCAGAAAAAATGCTCCCAATCATGCTTCTGGGGTAATGGCTTTGACATTTAATTAAAAAAATATTTATTGAGATACAGCAATAAACAAAGCAAATTCCTTTCCTTGTAAAGTTTAAAAATTGGTGGTTGGAGCCAGGCACGGTGGCAGGCGCCTGTAGTCCTGGCTACTCAGAAAGCTGAGGTGGAAGGATTGCTTGAGCCCAGGAGTTCAAGGCTAGCCTGGGCAACACAGCAAGACCTCTGTCTCAAAAAGAAATTGGAGGGAGACACAAACAACAAACAAACAAGTAATACAGTTTCTAATAGTTACACATGTTGTTAGAGAAAATGGAGGAGGTGGGGAATAGAGTGTAAGGGAGGTGGGATGGAGACTATTTTAATGGGGCACGCAGGTAAGGCCTCTGAGGAAGTGATGTCTGAGCAGAGGAGGAGACCTCTGAATCCTAAAGTGAAGTTACAATGGCTGATAGAAAGGTCTGCAATGAAAAATAGGTCAAGCGGAAGAAAAATTTATTCACACTGGACCTAGTTAGGGCTCTGCTTTTCCCCAAATGTTTTTGCCTGTCCTTTCTCTAACTCAATACTCACAAGGCTGATTAGACAATGTATCTCTTAGGTTGGCAAGAAGGTAATTTATGTGTCTACAGTCAAGCACTTTATCGCACACAATAAGCTCTTTTCTTTGTGCTCGGTAAGTGGATTTGGCTATAGTGCAGTTATCTTCTTCCCTGATATAACTCTTCCTAATACTCCCAAGATTGCTGCAAATGCTGACTCTGAGTGTCCAAGTTACTTAATGGAATGACAGAGCTGCTAGCATTTTTCATTGACCCTGAACTCCTTCTTAATGAAACAGGAACACACATTCAATATAGATGGGTTTTTGCCTAAATTAAAGTGGCCAGAAGTGATGCAAGGTTGCTGCTTTTGTCATAAAGTAATCACATCCCATCTTCAGTGACAGGACAAAAAAACCAACACCAACAACAACAAAACAACAAAGACCCATTTGTCACTGGCTGTCCATCAATCTCCCTAATATTGAAGAAGAAAAATTCATAGGATCCCTCAGTATCTGCTTCTAGAATACAATCTACAATTCTAATACTCTATATTCATCACATTTTTATACAAAACACTAACTAGATTTCACAGAAAAGGCCAAATATGAAGTGTAAAAGGAGGTCAGAGCCAAAATGTACACTGATTAATCACTGAGAAGTCTGCTGCTTTGTTTCTTCTATTCCCCAGTGTGTTCTCTTCTGTTAGTCAGATTTGCCTTTGATGTCTTTGGCTAAATTTCCCTCTAAATTTTCTCCAAACAATACCATATACCATCTATGCTCTTTCATACGTCTTTCAAGGGAAGATCAGTTCTTATTCTTCTTTGGATCCCTGGCACCTAGCACACAGTTTGTTACATAGTAATTGCTTCAATAAATACTCCATGAAGGCATGCCATTCTTTTTATCTCCCTTACGTATCACTGTTATTTTAATTTTTAAAATTAGTTTTACAATCCCTACAAATCCCACCTCTTTTATGAAAACTTCCCCAATTGGATCCTGCTTGTTTAAATAATTCCCACACCCACTCAGTGGCTGACCATCAAACAATACACCCACTCATGTCATTTATATAATAAAAACATTAGGGAAGGCAGTTGGGGTCAGATTAGTCAAAGCAAAGAAGTGGAACTGCGCTTTCGAATGCTCTAATGTTGACAACTTCCTTATTTTTTAATGTCTCTGTAACTCATGTTAAAAGCAATTCCTAAGAAGTTCCCATTATGTAAATAATAGAACATAAACAAGTTTTTATAGCAGTCTCTCATATCTGCCTCCCCACTCTATCCTCACTCTCCTTAAAAGATAGATTATACTTTTTCTCCCTGAACCAAAACCTACTATGTGAAATCCATGGAGGAGATGATAATTTTCGTGGAAAATTCACTGTTGCTAACAAACCAGGAATTTACACTCTGGTAATCATACTGGAAAGAGCAGGCCACAAAGTCCAAGGCCTCTCCCACTTGATGTGTAGACTTTTATGCTGGTGGTTTTAAAACCACAATAAACCAAGGAAACTGTTCTGGAACCTACACTCCATTGGTATAGCAGACAGAATTGAAAGTGTGGTAGCTGTACTGTTGGTCACAAATATATGGTACCTCTCCTCGTAGAAGGATTATATATCCCCACCACCTTAAACTGAAGCATGGCTATATAACTTGATCTAGTCAGTGAAATGTGAGAAGTGATGACTGTCACTTCTGGGAAGTAGCTTTAAGAGCCAGCGCGTAGGTTGGCAAGTTCTCTGCCTCTGTGATTGTGGAAGTAATGGATTCTCCATCTTCCTGTGTCCCTAAGTGACTATTGTCAGCAGAGCTCCTTTCTGACACATGGTGTACCGTAGTGAGACATAAATTTAGCTGAGTTAAGCTCCTAAGAGTCTCATATTGTTTGCTACTGCATCATAGGCTATCCTAACTGATGTAGAAGTCAAAACTCTTCTATTTTCTGTGATGGCTGGAGTGTGGGTGACATTTGCAGTTAGTCTGCAGTACCACCAGTGGCTTTTCGGTTTAGTGAACTGTCAATCAAGCCCAATGGAGAGGGAAAAATAATTTCTGCCTTTATCTTCAAGTATTTTATCATAACTTAAACTTCTTGTACATGTTTCTCATTCCTAATATTTCAGATATTCACGATGAAATATTATTAAAATGGCTTAACATGAAAAAATGGAGAAAGTTGAATTTATATTTTCAAAATATGAAATATTTGTTTACTCATGGAAAAGGTACACTCCAGTGCCATGTAGAATTCTTCATGGTAGGTGTACGAGGTAAGAGGGGTCACTTCTATGCCCCCTGGGAATGCTGACCTGGTTAGGCCTCCATTAAGTCTTTTAACTGAATATAGACCATAGAGCTGCTCACATGTAGCTAACTAGTTCCCAAAATTTTTCCAAGTTTCTGAACATGGTATGCTCAGAGATATGGAAGAAGGGGAGTTATCATGGAGCATGGGTCTAAGACTTCTTGTAAGACTTCGCAATGGACCCTGGCACTTTGTAAGTTGCAGGGCAATAATAAGTTATGAGGAGACTACTCTACTCTTAAATTCTCCACTTAATAAATGATAAAGGATTTCAAATAACACTCTTCCCTCCTTCAGTCTGTTATCAGATGACTCAGACTATCAGAGGCATTTGCTGTGTATTACTAATGCCTCCAGTTATAAGATAGAAGGCTTTAACATTTTCTGTCATTAGCAGCATTATTAAAAACATTTAAAGTCCAAAACTTCCATGGGGCGGGGGGCAGAAAACACTGAAATCATTTTAACAGGCTTTGGCATTTAATAATTTTTTTCTTTCCTGCTCTCTCAAAAATCATTAATAGCTTTCCAATGACAATTTTTAAAAATAATATTTTCTAGTTGCATTGGTCTTTCATAATACTGTTTTTCTATTTTCTGGGCTCACAGTAATATACTACTGATGATACTCTTACAAATGATGGCCAAACTCTTTCCCATGGAACCTGGATGAAGAATTTGGCCAACATGAGCATGAGATGGGCTGACCTTGTAAGTAATGGTGTGGTTAGGTGTTTAGTTCAAGATGCCATTTATGTTGCTTCAGAAAGGATATGTATTGTACTATTTCCTTATTTGTATTTGTGTAATTATTCACTATAATAGAAAGGGAAATATGATTTCAGTTTATTATAGGTGAAATTCTGTTCTACTTGAACTCATTCTTTTACACTGAAAGCTTTATTTGAATCATTAAGAGATACTAAAATAATCTATTGCTTTTTATGTAATATGCATATAGTTTCTATGTGCACAGAATAAAAATAGGCTTAATCTGCTAGTAACAAAAACTGAACACTTTCATTGTCTACTATAAAATTTCACTTTATATAAGGTAGCATTGTTTTGCTTACTGGGCACTAAAGGTATTTGTAATTTGAGTTTTTTGGTGAGTCAAAGAATAATGTTTTGGCCTTTATTTCTGATATTATTCAATAACATACTTGCTGGTCAGTTAGTAATTGATAGCAGTATTCTTTAATTCAATTTTTTATTGCAATCCATCTAGCACTGTATAGACCCTGTCAGCTAACTTGCTGCCCATCTTCCTGATACTTACTTCAGCCATTGTAAAATTGAGAAGTTTCGATCAATTCTTATTCTCAGGTCAATTCATCAAAATACTAAGCTTCAGAACATGTCAGCAAAATGTGTGTTCCTCTATCAACACATCATATCCAGAAGAAAACTGAGAGTTTGCTTTAATAACAGGGTATACAGCTACTACAATTTTTATGCTGACTTACCAGAAAAACCTCTAAATCTTAATGGGAAAAAAAGTGAAATAAAAATCACTTCTGACATCTGCAAATGAAATGATAGTCAAACTATATTTCCTTAAAAATTTGCCCTTGGTAATGTTAAATAGAAACAATTTTCCTATCTTTTAGCAAGGTCCCTAGATTATGAAGAGTAAGAAGTAAAGACATTGGCCCTATACTGTAGGGGGACAGGATTGGGGTGGGAATCTTCTGCAGGGTTGGCAGCAAGGCAGAGATTCAGGAAGAAGTCTATGGGAAACAAGAAACAGATTTTGATAGACAATATTAAAGAAAAGATCTGAGGCTCATCTATATGTCCCTTGATTCACCTGGCCCTTTTGTGCTCCTTTTGAGCCTCTTTTGATGGCCTTCTGTTTCTTAAATGTTGCTCTAGCCTAGGCTCACTTGTCTTCACTTTCCTTAGGCAATCTCATTTTCTCCCATGGCTTTAATTTCCATGTAGGCATCAAGAGAGCCACCATTTTTATATCTCCCACCCCAATATTTCAACTGGACTCTCGTAGATGATTTCTCTTTCTAGATGCCCTACAGATACCTCAAACTCAACAAGTCCAAAACCAAACATCAAATCTTTCCTCCCTCTGAAACCTGCTCCCGACTTTTGTGCCCTCTCTGATTTGTGGACTGTCATGGCCCCCCATCCATGTTAGAAATCTACTCTCGGTATCTTCTGTGACTCCTCCTTCTCCTTTACCCTACTATATCAATTAGTTGTATTTATCCTACCTCTCATAAAACTCTTGATTTCAATCATTCAACCCTTCCTTGGCACTCATATTGCATCTGACATAGTTTAGGACCATATCATGTCTTTCTGAGACAGCTATATTAGTCTAACTGCTCAGAGAAGGTAAGTGAATTCACAGCCCCCAATCTGTGAAACATCAGATGGAAATTCAGGGACAGCTGACTAATTACTAAAAGAGAGTGGGAAGAACTGGAGAAATTAAGAATTTTTGAGGCAGCAATATTGCATCAAACAAGAAACAGAAGTGTTGGGGGAGAGTAACGATGTCTCTAAAGATTTTAGCTAACATTAAGGTCTTGAATTTCTCTTCTTTTAAAGCATTTTTTTAAATTATTTCAGCATATTATGGGGGTACATAAGTTTAGGTTACATATATTGCCCTTGTCCCCCCCCAGTCAGAGTTTCAAGCGTGTCCATCCCCCAGACAGTGCACATCGCACTCATTACGTATGTATACACCCATCCCCTCCCCCCCAACATCTGCCCAATTTTAAAGCATTTAATTGCAAATAAAGGTGTAACACATTCAAGGTGTATAATGTGATGATCTGATATACTTACATAGTGTCAAGTTATTATCACAATCAAATTAACACACCCATCCCCACTCATGCTCTACCTTAGATTCTCCAGAACTTGTATATCTTGTAACTGAAAGTCTGTACCTTTTGATCAACATAAGGTTTCCCCTACCCCACCCCTGAATTTCTCTTTTAACATCTTTTTACTATCTTTGAAAATTCCTACTATAAGAAACATATAAAATAACAATGAATAATATGAATTATGAAACATTTGGAACACCTGCAAGTATCCCATGGGTAATTTAAAGAGATATTTTCCTCTTTTATTGAATGGAGAGAGAATAATTGCTCATCCCATTTCCCCCATGTTCCTTTTCCTGTACCTGCTTCGTTCCAGCCCTACATTTGACATTCTCTCCTATGCTCCCTAAGCAGGCATCCTTTCAGTCCAATGTGACAGACTTTTGGCTTGAGTCAGAATGTAGAAAACTGGGAAGACTGAACCAGTGTATGAATCAGGAACTAGAGCTGGAGGGTAGGCCCAGTATATCTTGAGGGAGAAACTAGGACAAGCTATCCTTCCCAAGCTAAATCAAGCCACTAGCTAATGGGTCTGGGCTAAGTCCACAAGGAAAAGATTAGAATCAAGCCTAGGAGAAACCTCAAGCTCTGAATGAAGACTGGAGGGGGATTAAACATTGGTTTTGGTGTCTTTAACTGCTCCTTTCCTCAGAGGGTTGAAGCCATAGGAGCCCTACAAAAAGGTGCCTACCTCTTACGGGCCTTTTGCCAGGTTTAGCCTCTTACTATTACCACCCTGCCATCTTTTCATTCCTGTTTGTGGCTCCTTTCTATCAGACATGAGTTCCTTCTCTTTCTCTTTCTGGTGCTCGTGGATAGGAGGCTTGTTAGATCACTTTGTGATTCATGAGTTGGCTTTCACCTTGGACACTGTCTTGGGTTCCCCCAGGGCTCTATTTTCTATAGCTGGAAGCCAGTCTTGCCTTACCTCTTATGCCTCCCCGAGTTCCTAAAAGCCAGACCAGGGTCAGCAGCTTTGCAGATGTTTCAGAAATATTTGAATAGAGAAAAAGAGGCCTGTCAGGAAAGCTGGTCAGGAAAAGACACAGCAGGACTATATAACTTCGGTAACCCCTAAGGGAGAGACGATGACTTGCACTGTGCGTAGGCACACTGGTGCACAGTTGAGGAAGAGACAGAACAGCCTTTGGTACACACCCTTTTCTTCTGGAAGCCACAGGTAAAGCCTTGAAGGATCTGAGATTTTGCTGTTCAGAAAAAATTCCTTCATGACTTACTCTACTCCCCTTTCCTGCACAGAGCATAGTAAGATCCAAACTAAATAGACCAATTAGTTTATAAAAGACACTGTTATAATTAAGACACAATTTAAAAAATATTTCCTTAAAGAAACTAAGAGACTTTGGGAAGCACTCTTTTAAGTTATGGCATTAGATTATACAGGAAAGTTGTACAAACTGTATTACCAGAATGTTATATTAGGATAAGGCTTCTTTGCTTCAAGTGATATCAATTACTTTTATGACTATAAAAAATACTACAGGTTACCTGAGTAATTTTCAAAGAGCTGAGAGGTTACTTGGTTTATACAAATGCTACAGAGGTAACTGAGTTAGAGCTTGGACTACAGACTCATGTTTCTAGTATTATCTAGTATTAATGGAATACTGTTCTGATTTATAAAATTTATAAACCTGGGCAGGTTCTGTATTATAGTGGGGAAAAAAAAAAACCTAGATCTGAATGTAGAAAGCTTAGATTGAAGCTCTGAAAATACATGTATCTTCACTAAATTTATGTTCTTTCACCTATAAAATAGTGATAAATTATGTTCGTTGGCTACTGTGAGGATCAAATGAGAATCTGTATATGAAAGTTATTTGTAAGGTATAACTAGCCAAATAAATGTGCTTGCTATCATTATTCCCAAGATTGTCTTTCTAAAGAGTACGGCTTAGAGAATAACTGTGAGAAACATTCCATAATTATGCATGTGCTACTCATACTCGGAGACATTTCTAAAACATAGAACCAGAAAAGACCCAATTAAAACACTCTGTTTTAGATCCTTTTCAGTCTTGTATCAGTATGCTTTATGGGTAGACCTGGGATGGCCCAGGCCAAGCAGAAGTAAGCAGTGTTCACGTAGGAGATTTTTACAAAGAGTTACTCAGCTTTGCTTTTCCATTTCTGAGTGCTGGTTATTAGAACCTCACCTTATAGTAGCAGAAATCACCAGAAACAGAAAGCTGAGCTTCAGTCAAAGATAACCCAGAGGAATAAGGCCCAGGGATGAGGAATCAGGCCAATTTACAAAGAAAGGTGAGTAAGTTAGGCTTGGAGTGGGAGAGTCCTGGATAACTCTGGAGAATAGTAAGTCCTATGTCTACAGGGTTTAGTGAGTTAAGGAGTATATAGTTCATTGCCCCAAATCAATCTCATCTCATTTCCCTTGTTCAAATTCCTTTAAGTGTTCCATCTATATCTATAATATCCAAATTCCTCTGAAGGACCTTAGGTTGAACCACATGAAATTGATAAAATTTAGACATTTTTGACTTACAAAAATGGCAATTATGTATGTCTTAACTAAATACAAAAAGCCCCACACTAATAAGAGCATAAATTTGGAGCCAGACTACCTGGGTTCAAATGCTGGTTCAGCCCTAATTAGCTACATGATCTGGAGCAAATAACCTCTCTGTATCTCAGTTTCCTCATCTGTACAAATGGAGAGATAATAATAGTACATACACTTCGAGGATTTTGTGAGGATTAAGTGAATGAATATACATAAGATGCTTAAAACACTGTGTGGTACAGTAAGTGCTACATATATGTTACCTATTATTATTATTATTATCACTCCATGTTTACCTCCAACCTTTTCCCCAGCTGTCTTGACTTTGTGCTCCAAGGGTACCAACAACTTATTGTTTCCTGAACATCTATTATTACCATTTTGCCTAGTGTGCCCTTTCCTGTCTTCACCTGGTTCATTCAGCAGTGTCCTTCCTGGGCATTAACTATTATGCTAGGCCCTGAAGAAACAGTGGTGAACAAAATATACACGGTTTCTGCCCATATGAAGTTCACAATCTAATGGGAGGAACATCTGCTGTTTAAAGACTGCTGGTCACCACCCATTTGGACATTAAGACCCCTTCCCATAGAAATGTACCCTATGAAGCTGTCCTTAAATGCCCCCAGCACAGTGAATCATTCTTCCTGTGTATTAACTCTGTTTCTAGGAAAATCCCTTTATAGTGTGATTGCACTTGTTACAGTGATGCACTTACATGCTGTTCCTTCTTGCTTCTAGAGTAGATTGTGAACTTCTCCAGGACACAGACTGTTGGCCCTCTCTCAGTGGCTCTAGTGCTGAACAGAGTTCCCTGGCTGAACTTCTTTTAATGGAAGCACCATAAATCATTATCTGGTTGTACTGGCCAACAAATTACCAAAGTTAAATATGCGTGGGAGCTAACACTCAAATTTGAAATAATAAAATAGAGTTTGAGCTACTTGTTTTATTTGGGAAAGGCCTCTAAGCCGCTGGGGTGGGAAGGAGGAGTATAATCATATCAGCATGTCTTTTAGAAATAATTTTTAATAAATGACAACAAAACTTTAACACTGTAAAACTTCTCTTAATCTTATATTTTTACTTTATCCATTTAATTTTGATAAATACTATAAAAGAAATTAAATTGATTTTTTAAAATTTGAATGTGGTTACCTTTATATTTTTTATAAAACTGTAACATTGACTATTCAAGATATGCTATTGTTCTGTGTTTAGTTTTTAAAGCAATGCAAACTAATCATGTCCCAAAATACTACATATCATGGAACTTCTTTTCTTTCAGTATTTGTGGTTTTATAATTATACCAATGCAATGGAGTATTTTTATTTTTTTAATATTCATCCACTTTTTCATGCTTCAATTTCATAAGAAAATAAAATCAATATAGAAAACATCATTTTTCCTTTCAAATGAGAGAAATGAGATACTCATGAGCTGATGGACTTCTTTAAAAATAGAAAAATTATTTATTTATCATAACAATTCAGAAAGGGAGAAAAATTACACCCAATGCCTTAGTCAAACCATTTAGCTATCATTATTAAGGATCCAATTACTAATCAGAGGTAAAAATAACATCTGTGATTAAAATACCAGTCTTTAAGAACAAATACAGTTGAAATATATTTTTAAGAATGACTATCTATAAGTTACATTTGATGTAATCTTTTGTATTAAATTTTGTTTATACCCTTTGCAAGAGTGCTGGAAACAGCAGACACTAAAGAGAAACTAGCTGACTGATGGGAAATATATTGAATGTAGTTGTTACATAAATCTGGATCTAGGGAACAATCATCAGACAAATGGAGAAGATATAGATTGCATCAATTTTTCTTGACAAGTTCTTGCTTCAATTTTTCAAATAGTCAAATGAAGATAACATGTGCTTTCTTTTTTTATCTTAGAGGGATACTAGTGGCTATTTTTAAAGACATTGATAATTATGCAGCATCATATAAAATTTCTGCTATTTAAAACTATGAATAAACAAATATTTTTAAAATGTTGTCTTTACTCCTCTCTTTATTCAATTTTCTAGTAAATCAGCCAAATTCACCAAACTTTTATCATTTATGAATATTTAGAAATAAGTCTTGAAATAGCTAGTACAATAACTTTGGCTGTTACTTCACTTATTTTTGCTGCTACTGCAGGGTGAATTTTCATGGTTAAGACAAAACTTTTCTGTTTTTCTGTGAATCACACTATGTCATTTTCTAGCATTGTTTGCCTATCTTCATGATAAAGCTTTTCTCCTCTAAGAGGAATACTCCATGAAACGAAGTCCAGGAAATTACTGACTTCTCTCTGATTGTCAATTCCAAACTTATCAATTTAGGATATGTTCTTTATCAAGGTAGAGAACGCTTCTCCCAAGAACACACTAATATTTCCTTTCCAATAAAACTGAAAGTTACAGTATGAAAGAATTCCAACTTAAAGACTGTAAGTATCTTGTGCGATGCCTCATATATGTTAGACAGAATCATTTTGGAAACTAGATTTGAGTACACATGCTTCATCTACTCAGCAACAGGCTTCCCCCACACAGTGCCCCATCCTACCTGCCCACAGTTATTCTCTTAACCGCTGGACATTAGGTCTCTATTCCAGCTTGTTCTTTATTTCAGTTCCCTACTAAGAGGAGCCTGCAATTTACCCTCAAGTCCTATCAACTGGACTGTGGCTCAGATGACCTGACGGCCCCCTTTTACCAGCTGCTGCCATCTGGGCTATATTCTAAGTTGTCAGTATTCTTTTTCCTAAGTATAGCCCCTCCCCTTCTCCACCTCCAAACCCCCTGCCTAGAGATCTTTACTGGCATTCTCCACAAACCAACTGAGGCCTCGTGGATATCAACGTCAACCTGAATGGGGCTTAAGAGCCCCTGTCCCCTCAGACACTGGGCACTGCATTTTGGCCTGATGGTCTCCTGACGTGGGCCCTAGACTTTTAACAGTCAGAGTGTAGCTGACCTCCTTTCCCCGGCTGCACCTATTTCTAGCTTACTGTTCTCCCATCCTGGCCTCACACCAGAGCCTGCTCAGATTAAGGCTGGAAGTTAGAATTTCACTGGAAAGATTTGAGGAAGGAATTTTTGCTTTGTTCACTGATGTATCAAGCTCCTAGGATGCCTCCTGGCCCACAGTAAGCACTCAATAGATTAAACAAATAAATAAATGAATGCCCTCCTGAATAAATAAACTTATCTGTTTGAGTGCCTGTTTATCTGTTTATTTACTTATCTGAGTGCCTTATCTGTTTTTTTTTTTTTTTATTTTAGTTCCCCTCTTTTCAGGAATTTCCCCAGCTTGTTATATCTTTTCTATGGGGAAAGACTGAGAAGTTACAGCCCATAATACAAGATGTGGCATTTGGCTTAGTACTAGTTGCCTATTTTGGTTTTATTTTTGGGTCTTTGGTAATTTTTAATTTTAATTTAATTTAAATTTCTGGAGATGCCTAGCATTTGGTTCCCAGTGTTTACAGCAGTATCTTTGGTTGTTTCTTCAAAGATGATGTAATAATAACATTAATATAATTGATTATTGCATATTTACCATGGACAAATACTTTAGGCATATTTATCTCATGTAATTCTTGCAACAACTTTATGAGGTCGATTACATATAGATGAGATTTAGAAGATGCTGGACAAGTAGCAAAGCCTGAATTTGAACTGGATCTCTCTGACAGCAAAGCTGTTTTAATCTACATGTCTTGCTACTCTACTAAAAAGTATGCACGATACTAACGTGGCTCAACAATGATTCCCAGGCCCCCGACTTAAAATAAAATTGTTAGCTAAGAGCACATCAGAAAACAAATACAGATTATTTCCTGCTTTTAGCAACAAACACTATATTAGCATATGGATGGCTGCTCAGTTATTATTACCAACAGACTAAAAGCACTCACTAGTGTTATTTATAACACATCAGTTATGTGGGGAAAAGGTATTTCATAAAACCAATAAATAAATATATTGATCTCATCTTTTCTATTAGAAAAAAAAATAAATATCCCATGATGTAAATGTTAAAACATTAGTGTTCTATAATTTGGACAAGGACAGTTTAAGGAAAATATAGTAATATTAATATTATAATACTAATGCTAAACCTCACTATATGATTAATGCTAACCAACTGTTGCCTGTCTCCATTGAAGATCACAGGGAAAAAGTCTAATGTTACAGCAAAGGATTATTAAGATTGACAGGGAAGAATGCTATAGCTGTAAAATTTATTCAGCACAGAACAAGGTCATATTAAGTAAAGCTGCTGAATCACTAACCCTTAGAGATGTTTAAAAATAAAATCCGTAATCAGCCATTTTTGATGGCTTAATCTAAAGCCCAAATAAATGAAGAGTTGAGGTCTTTCAATTTCCATTGCTAAATGCTCTATAATTCCATAAATTTGAGCTTGTGAGATTTAATATGAAATATTTCAAGAGCTAATTTACTAGAAAAAGTTCTTTGAAGTAAAAAATTGAATTAGTTTCTCTCTTCTTCCCTAACTTCCTCCCAACAAATATATATTGAGTATCTTCTATGTCAGGGATATAAAGGTGAATACAACATGGTTACCATCTTGAGGAGCACACAATTTCATTCAGGACACAGGTATGTAAATGAAAAGGACAACAGAGCAAGTGATACTATAGAGTTAAGAATAGCAAATAAACTGTTTGCAGATTTGCAGATTCATATTAAAAAGTGTTTATTAAATCCCAGGGACAGTATTAGGCACTGGGGACATAAGATTTAAAATGATCCCTCAGTCCTCAGAGAGCGCACAGTCAAATGCTGTGCTGTTCACTTTGGCAGCCACTAGCCACGTATGACTACTGGGCATCTGAAACATGGCTAGTCCAAACTGAGATGCTCGTAAGTACAAAATGCACATTGGATTTTGAAAATTTGGATAACAAAAGAATGTAAAATACTTTGTTAGCAAATTTCATACTACTTACTTGTAAAATAATTTTTCGTATAAAATTTTCATATACTTGTATTGAGTTAATAAAATATAGTATTAAAATTAATTTCATCTGTTTCTTTTTACATTTTTAATGTGGCTATGAGAAAATTTTAAATTACATATGTGGTCATAGCCAATAGAAGATAAAGACAAATTATAGAGGACTATATTATAGCATCTTTGGCAAGTGCTACAATAGTATAGTAAAGGGAGGAAGGAAGATAGAAAAGACTTCTTAGGGGGAAACTGGTTTTTCCCAAGCACCCAAATGTGAAAAAAATAATCAAATAAAACTCATAAAGTACTGTATAAGTATCATATTAAATGCCAAACATTTTATTAAGCAGATATATTTTAACTGTGATATTTACTATGTCATAAAATCTTTAATCATCTTATTTTTTAAAAATGGGGATTTTATTATAAAGGTATATCTAATTTTTTTATCATTTTGAAAACAGACATAAGTAAATGTAAAAAAGAATACCCACAATTATTAATACATTGTCTTTCTAAAGTGTTCTAGCATATAGATAAATATGGGCACATAAATTTATTTTTATAAAAATTAGATCATACCATAACTATTATTTGGTATTATGATTATTTCTCTTAATAGTAAAAGTAGGATCCCATATATGTTGAGATATAGGATGTTCCCCCAAATTTGCCATTATAAACTGATAAAACAGACAACTAAAAACATATATACTTGATGCCTTATTTGTTTACTGCCATGAGGTAAATTCTTGAGAGTTGAACTGCTATGTAAAAAGGCATAAAGATGTTTGGTACATTTTAATAACTTCAACCCAAAAAACTTGCACCAATTTATAAATCTGCCAAGAGCATATGAGAGTATATACTAATAATGGGAATTAAAAATTTTAAAAATCTTCACCAATTGGCTAAGTAGAAAATAGTGTCATTGTTTTAAATTTGCATATCTTCATTTTCAAATGTTTAATAAAAATTAACCTGTTCATGTTCTAAATTAACTGCTTTTTCGTGTCCTCTACTCATTTTTATTTGCTTTTTTTGTTTTATAAGGGCGCTTTATTTTATAGGTTATGAGATATTAGAATTTGGTTTATCAGATATGTTTCAAACTCTTGCCTCCAGGTTTCTAGGTCATTATTTGACTGTGACTGGTTGCTTGTTACGTAGAAGTACACAGCAGTGATATAAAAAAGAGTCTTGGAAATTCAATGAACTTTTGATAAAATTAGTATAAAATAGGACTGTAATATACCATTTTAGACAGAACAAATAAAAAATAACAAGCATATATAGATACAGAAAGTTTTAGAAGAATTAATGAGAATCTTAGGGTGAATATTTGTGGCATTACATTTTGAAATTGTAACAAGTTTTCCATATTTTCCAATAATTATTATTCAAACTGAAAAAACTGTTGAAAAAGTAGAATCACTTATGATTCTCTACCTAGAATTTATTTTGTCATGAGAGGGTATGAGTGTCTGACTGTATTTCTCTGTCTCCATCCCTGCCCTACCACCAATAGGTAGATGATTGTTTCAATAGCACTTATTAAAATAATTGTTTTGCCACTGATTTAAAATATCAGTTTATTTTATTTTATTTTTGAGACAAGATCTCACTCTGTCACCTGGGCTAGAGTGCAGCGGTGTCACCATAGCTCGCTGCAACCTCAAACTCCTGAGCTCAAGTGATCCTCCTGCCTCAGCCTCCCGAGTAGGTGGGAGCTATAGGCATGTGCTGCCACACCAGGCTAATTTTTCTATTTTTTTGTAGAGATGGGATCTTGCTCTTGCTCAAGCTGGTCTGGAACTCCTGGCCTCAAGCAATTCTCCTGCCTGAGCCTCCATAAGTGCTAGGATTACAGATGTGAGCCACCATGTTCAGCCTAAAATGTCACTTTTATGGTATTCTAAATCTGTGTCTATGTGTTAGTCTATTTCTTGACATTATCCTCCATTTCTACCCATGTTTTTACATGTATCTATGCCTACACATTATTGCTTTAATTACCATAGCTTTATAAAACGTCTTAACATTTAAATGGGAAAGTTTTTTTCTCATCCTTGTTTTACAATGCCTCCATTTTGGGGGCATATTTTTCCATACGTACTTTAGATCATTTTGTAAATTTTCAAACCAAAACTTCATTTAGATTTTGATAAAGAATATATTAAATGTATGTTGCATATGTTAAAGTAATAATTATAACCAACTTTAATTTGCATGTGTGAATTTATTATTTTAAGTACATTGACACCCACATACTCTAGCAATTTATGCTTGATTAACCTATGGGTACTGCTGAATATTAGTGCGGGCATCTTAACACTTATTATCCCCACTCTGCACTGGTACAATGAAGCTTAAACACACAATGAAGTGCATGCTACAGGACAGCAGACACCAGAATGATGACAAACTGTCCTGACTGCTTGTTTCCTGATTTTCATTAAGTAACTCCCAAATATAAATTAGAGATATCATAACATTATTAATGAGACTGAAGGCAACAGTTAAAATCACATATGGATATTAAAAGTGTTTACTGTGAATACCTTATTTAGAAGACTATTATTTTATGCCCCAAAACTGAAAATTGAAAGTTGTCACAGGTATTTATAATATGGCAAAATTAATGATTATAGGTAAAAATCTACTTTAAGGAGCTGGGCACTTGAATACTATTTCATAATTAAAAAATAGTTCTCAGTATTCCTCTCATGAAAAGAACACATGTATACCTCACAAGGGTATGATAAAAATTTGCGTGATCAGTAATTGGGTGAGGAAAGAGAGGCTAAAAAAGATATATTTTTTGTCCATGCTAGGATAAACTTAACCTTTAACATGGCAGCTGCTAGGCTACTTTTGTATTTCACATATCAAATTAAATGGTAAACCAGGGTCTTATAAAATTTTTGATTTACAGTTTTCAATAAAACTGGGAAAAGTTATGTACTGTAATGAAACAGCATAAATAGTCCTCCAAAGTGAATAGTTTTAAAATAATTTATATTTGGATTTTTGTATTGGTATTCAATACAGATATGTGACAAAGCCTTCGTGTTTCTCCAAAATGACTCTATATTAAAAGGTAATCCATGATTGGATGGAAATGTATATAATAAATGCCAATAAATATTCAGAACATTGTGTTGGAAATTTCCCAGTACAAGAATGTAGCAGTTAGGGTTCCATGTATTAGAAGTGTGTGATTTCCTGAAAGGCTAAGATAGAGATTATCATAACCTTTTCTGCTGGCTTGTGAACCCCCTAGAAACCTTTCAAACAAAGCCTGGAAACCTGTTCTCCCCAATCTTGACATCTCTAACTCTCGGTGCTCACCAAAATGTAGACTCCTCAGAAATCTTTCCTGACTCCCTATGTAAGCAGATTTTTCCATCCCACATCCATACAGTTTGTTCTCATCACTGCATCCTGTTTGCTTCCATCACAGCATTTATCACAACTAGTATGTACCTAATTATTTGTTTCTTTACCCATTTTTTATCTGCCTCCCCTGCCCTTATTATAAGCTATATAATGACAATGAGTGATATAGCCCTTCATGTGATGCTTGGCACAAAATAAACAATCCAGTAAGTATCTGGCTAAATAAATGAAAGAAAGTAGAGATCAGGTCTGAGAAGGTTTGTTTCTATTCACTCTAAGTTCCATATCTGTGAGAGACAATATCAACAATAAATTCTTATTCATTAATCGATCCTTTTCTTGAAAATTTAAAATTACCTTTTTGATTCACAAATTTTTCCTGGTATTCGTGGTTGGGTTTTGATGGGCACAGTCCTGAAATCAGGATCCCAAACTGCTCTTTTCTTCCAAGCACTTTTTTTGTAGCGGCTCCATGTATGATGGGTAAGGTGAGTAAGTAAACAGAGGATCAAAGCAAGGTAGTATTGTTCCTATTGCTCTATCCCTTCCAAGAGGAATGGAGGCTAGATTGCTTAAAGATATAGCAAGCGTACAAACATGAAGCAGGGTCCTCACCTTCATGACACACTGGGAATTAGAGAATAGATGAACAGGTGCAAGGAAGAGGGAAGGGAAGCACCCTTTGGACTGAAGCAGCTATTCCAGACCACACTGTGAATGCTTAGAAGTATTTTTCTGTGTTTTAAAAGTAACAACTACAATTATTTCCTAGCACATAACTGCAGTTATCCACAGAGAACCCAATAAAGGTCAAGGAATCTGACTGAAAATATGGTTTCTGGAAGTCAGCCAATTACTGGCTGTATCGGGGGGAAAAACAAAACAAAACAGCTAAAGATATGAGGTTCTGAGCACTAAGAAACAAATGAACCATCCCTGGATGTAGCAGTCTCAGCCTTCACTGTTTCATCCTTTCTAACAAATCAGAAGAACAAGGAGTCCTGAAGAAGTTAAGTGATGCCTAAAAAGAATTTCCAATTTAAGAACAAGGATATTAAAGACAATATGAGAATGCTGTTATTCTAAAATTCCTACCTTTCAAATAACAAAGTCTTCCATGAGATGATTTATCATATAAGACTCTGGGGAACATCAGGTTTTTAGAAGAAGTATCTGAAGAGAGAAAAAAATCTATCTGCTACTTTAACATTTCAGAAACAATACTGCTACTAATTAAGACTAGCTCACATTTATGGAGTGATTAAAGTGTTCTAGACACTATGCTAAACACTTCACATTTAATCCTCACCAATCTTCTATAAGAGCTATTATTATCCTCATTTTATAGACTGTGTTATGCATGAGTTTGGGGAGGGGGAAATGGTCTGAAATTATATTATTAAAAATGTCTGACTGCAGGAGGAGACAGTGAATTTAATCATAGATGTTTATAGACTTTAACATAACACATCCCTAAGAAAAATTTAGTAAACTTATTTATGTAAAACCATTTATATAAAATGATCGAATGTTTAAATCACAATTTTCACAGTGATTATTACTTTATGGTCATATAATTATCCAAACAATGGTTCACAAGACCATTTGAACCCATAATATTGTATAAAGAGTTCCAATGTATGTATATAAGAGGAAAGTACAGATAACAATTCTAAATCTTCAATTCCTGGGGTGTTAGGATCTTAAAACCAGTTAAGTTTAGTGAAAGAAAAAAAAAATATTTCCTTTAAGACTTTTCCTACTGATTAGCAAAATATTGATTATATTTCCTTCCCATTAAATGCTTTTCTTCTACAAGATGTTAAGTAATTGGCTCAGAGTCATAGTTTTCAGGATCTTGGTTTAAGGCTGCTGTCCATTAGAGAAGGCAGCAAAGAAAACCATTAGCAAAAATGTCTTTCTTCTAAGAAATGACAACAAAATCTTACAGCTGGCAGATATTATGTTTCTAAGTACAACTGATACCTTTTTGAATAGAGGAAGGGAGGAGGATCTACAAGGTCATTTTTGGCAATTTACATAGGAGTTTAATGAAAAACTTCTTCCATCTCACCAGTAAACAAACTGTTCATACTCCCTGAAAACCACTGGTCTAAGCACAAGCCACTGAATGGAACATATTGCTAACAATTTCCCATTGCATTCAGTTTCTGAAAGCCTCCCAACTGATTATTACAACAAGCGTAAGGAAATTGCCAAACACCTAATTTTTTGTTCCTTTAAATATTTTTTGCCTTATTACTGTTAATATAATCCCACAAGTTTAACCAGACCTTGAAATGTTCAGTAACAGGTTAAAATGTCCTCTAGCTAAAAGAAAAAATGATGAAAATGCAAATTTACCTTCTTTTGCCTAGCAGTCACTGATCTTAGAATTAAATTTCAGTCTTATATAGGCCACAAAATGATTATTCTGCTTTTAATTTGAAAAACAAATGTGAATACAATGTTATTAAATAAAGAACATAAGGAGAAAATATTTAAAACATGTTTTTGATGGGTATGAGAACTATGTCAGTTATATTTGGGCATATGAGGATAAATATCTATATACCCCAGAAGGAGTGTTTAATACTTTGATTTTCTATTTTTAACTAGTTTCTAGTTCTGATCCTATACAATTAATAAGAGTAGCTATTTGTATACTTCATCATTTATACATTATTTTTACTTATATTATCATATTATGATTTAGTCAGTAACACTTGGTACATTACTACCTTATGAAAAGTCCCTTGCTAAGTGGCTGAGAGGTAGTGCTATCGTTAAATTTCATTATCTAGGGAGGATATCAGAATAATATACAGCTAATTATTACAAAAATTCAGGCATCTGAAATCTTATTCCAAGGAACCTCATTTTATGTAAGACTGACACAATTTATCACACAATGGGAGATGTACACCACAATGTCCATATGGTTTATAGGAGGTTGACATTTCCCTGTTTAGCATAGAATAGTGGAATTGGAAAGTATACAGAATTATCAACACATACGAATTTTTATTTTGTAATAGGACACTTATGACTCATAGAATTACATATGAGTCTCATCCAATGTATATAGAAATAGACTGAAAATTTAACAATAAATGTCATTAAACCTTTCTGCTTTACCATTCTAGAATGTAATCCTGAAGGAAAAAGAGCCTTTCTGAATTGTAACATTATAAACATAATGGAGTTATTAATAGCATACTACAACCAAGAAAGAATCAGGAATGTCAACAAAGTCCCTTAAAATAAAGGTAAAACACCATATGAAAGATGAAATGGAAAGGTAAAAGCTTGGACAAATTATCTCACAATAGGTTCCTTTCCAAGAGCTCTGACATTTATAATGGCAGAAAGTAGCAAAATCTTTTATCATAAACCTAGAAATTCCATTCATCTTCTGTTCTCTGACCTTTTTTTTTTTTCCAGCTTGTTATGGGGGTACAAAAGTTCAGGTTATATATATTGCCCATGTCCCGCCTATCCCCCTGAGTCAGAGCTTCAAGAGTGTCCATTCCCCAGACAGTGCGCCTGGGGCTCACCATGTAGTCATACCTCCATCCACTCCCCCCATCTCCACCGCCCCAAGTCAGCACTTTCAAGCATGACCATTCCCCAGATGGTGCGCAACGCACATAATCATACATGGATTTTTATTATTCACTTCACTTTAGTCCTTACTCTGAAATACTAAGTAATTTTCACTTATACAAGGAGCAGAAAATAACATTATGCTTAAAAATGCCATTTGTTTTCATTCAAACTATGTTTGTCTTTACTTACAAAGAGTGTCATCCCAAAGGCAAAATGCAAAGCAAATGTTTTATGTGTATGAAGACAGGCTGCATCAGTAACAATTATCTTGAAATTTGATGGCAGCCTACAGTCAAGGACATCAGCACAAGCAGAATGTAAATATCCATTTGTTTCTCAGAATAAGGCAAAATAGAAACATTTCAAATGAGTAACTTGATGCAGATTTGGTTTAATTCATCAGGTATGCTTTAGAACTAGAAGACTGATTCACTTCTTAACATTTTAGATGACAAACACATTGTCAAAATATACTTGCAAACAGAAATAAAGCAATCCATTGACACTGTTGTTTTTTGATTATCTGACAGAGCATTCTCCTTAAAAAGGGAGAAGAGAAAATCCATGAAGCAACAGAAGCAGTCAAAGTTTTTTTACTGAGGCTATAGATAAACTAATTCTTTTGTAACTGGGATCTAGAATCAGTACTATTACATTGCTTGTCAACACCTATCAGTAAAGGAAACTGGTAAAAATCATTTCATAGGTTTCCATTTCCCTAGTGTAGGTTAAGCATTTTTGGAAGCATGGCGACCTCTTCAGGACACCACTACTATTAGACCAAGGTAGCCAAGGGAGCACAGAAACCGTAATTTGCACAGGGCCCAAATATACTCCCTTTGGGCTCAATTATCTGACTTGTTGAAAGAAATGTTTCCCCAATTCAAACCATTTTATCTGACTTCTTTGGTATCGCATAATTTTCCATGTTATATTCTGGTTGCACGTGTATGCATGTGTATGTTCATCCATTTTTGTCTAATCCATTTATTATCCTCAAAAGTTCTAAGTTAAAGCCCTGCATGCATTATTATATTATTTTCCTTTATGTGAAAAACCCCTTGATGGAAGAGAGTTTGTTATTCATTATAGAATTCTTTATCAGAACAGTATTCTTAGCACAGAATAGACCAACATGGCTTGAGAAAGTGGGGAGTAGGAAGAAAAGGAAGGAGTTTACAGTAATATTTGTATAACGTATAATTTTATACTTTTGAATTATAAAGAGAAAGTATCTAACTACAAAATGTGAGAATAAAAATATCACAAACCACATAAGTAATTGGAAACTGAAAATTCTGATCCTTCCAAAAGAACAGAGGATTCTTTCCTGGCAAAAAACCCAAAATCTGTCTGGCAGAGTACTAACACAAAACTTACTTATAGAAATGTCTAAAAATAACTTGAACTATTTTTATAATTTTAAGTTGAATAACCTGAAGATATTAAAACCATTATTATAAATAAATCTCAAAAATCTCCTAGATGTAAAGATAATTTATTAATATGCCACTTACTTTGCTCTGCCTATGCAAGCCCTTTTCTACTTAAATTGCCTAGTCTGGTTAATAGTTATGGTAGTATTACTTGGAAAACATCTGGTTTCAATTTGGATCGGAGAAACCTAGGAGTCATCTTCACCCACCATGGCCAACCCATCAATAAATCATATTAATTCTACTTTCTAAATGTTTTTAATTTTACATCTCCTTTCTATCGTTACTGTAGTTTAGGCCTTTCTAATCTTTTGCCTAACTAGTCTCCCTAGTCTTAGTGTTTACAAATTTTCATAATGAAAATGTTAAACTCTTCATCAGCAACAACAGCGTTTAATGATTACTATGTTATGGGCCTGAGAATTTAAAATAGAATAATTACTTTCATACTATCTCCTATGATGATGGTTAAGAGTTAAAACAAATTCATTATTAGCAACAAATATCTACTGGTTCATCTATTAAGAATTGAGGAGGTCGGGGGAGAGAGGGTAGAAAAAAGCTAAGGAGTAAAGAAGAGGGAAGGAGAAGGAACAAAAACCATACACTCAAATGGGAAACAATGTAGCTGGAGAAACTGTTTCCTTTAGAAGATACTACGGTATGGTAAGAATAACAGGGACACAGAGAAGGAGGGGAAGCTATGGTGGCATAAGTAGGCTTTGGTCTCAAAGGAAAGTTAGAGATAGAAAAGCTGAGAACAGGGATAAAACAATCTTTTGAATGTTTTTAGTTCTCATTTTAGAACATGGGTCAGCAAAGCATGGCCCATAAGCCAAATCCAAGCTGCTTTATTTTTTTGGAAAAAAAGAGTTTTACTGGAACACAGCCATGCTCCCTTGTTTACATATTTTCTATTACTGCTTTCACTGCATCACGATGGCAGAGTTGAGTAGTTGTGATGGAAACCATATGACCTAGAAAGCCTAAAATATCTAATACAGTATTTGCCCCTCATGAAAAAGTTATAGAGCAAGGGTTCATCCATTTTTGTCTAATCCATTTATTATCCTCCAGAGTTCCGAGTTAAAACTGTTTATACTCTGTATGCATTATTACAGCCAGCTTTGCAGGCAGTGAGGTCTTGATATTAGCATATGAGAAATGAGGAAAGTAGTGCCATTTACTTTAATATCTTTGTTAAATACTATCATTTTAATAAAGTTTACTTCTGTCTACTCAAATATTTGCAGTGTTGCACAATTCAAAAGTGATAAATGAAAATTTAATAATTGATAGCTATTGGAAAATAAATCAGTTATATTAAATTTAGTCCTGAGTATGACATGGTCACCATTTGCATTCATGGTAAGTTATAAAAAACATGGCTTGTGAATGGAATCAATCCTATGACAAGTCCTTGTACACTACAGTGAGGGACATTAATACAGTGGGTGGGGAAGTGAGCACTTGTCTCTGACCATATACAGTTTACTACATGAACAAACAATAGACTTTGAATTCTAAGAATGTCACTTCAGCACCAGTCGTTACCACATTTACTTAGAAAGCATAAGGGCAATAATACCTTTGAAAAGTCATTCTTATGCCCCTAGTTATTTATTTTTCTATTTTTATATCTTGTTTCATCTGTTATCTATTTCCTATGGCTTTTCTCTTGCATATTAAATGATTTAACATTAAATAATGTTTTGAGTATATGATCTTTGGAGCAAATTAGGGAAGTTTGCTTTTTTCAACAAATATCGTTATCAAACAGTAAGCATTTATAAAGGTCAAGCATATTTTTTTGCTGCAAAAAGTTAAGATTCTTTAACAATTAATCTATTTAATTCATTTAAGCATGGTTTACTCAGTTGTACTATGTGCCAGGCACTGTGCTAGGCAAGGAGAATGGGACCTTGACATGAATAAAATATGGTTCCACCCTTTGAGAGGTTCCCAGAATGTGCTGTACATGCACGTACATTTAAAGCAACAATATGTAAACAACTTCAGAGGAAGAACCGAGTAGTTTGAAGAAAAGAGTTTCAAATAAAAAATTCAAGTAAATTTCTGTTGCCCCAAGACTTCAACAAATACTGTTTGAAAGTAGTGGTTCTCAGACCTTTTTATCCTGTAATATAAAAAGGTTCCTGAAATATCCTATGTTTGCCTTGCTTCTTAGTGTTAAAAAAATGAGAACAAGAGATATATTTGAGTGTGTGTGTATATATATATGTAATCCATACCTTTTTTAATATTGTTTCCTCCCACTTAATTGAGGACCCCTGATATCCCCAAGTCATAGGGATGTAGGCAGAGAATCCTAAGGCAGATCATAATCAGGCAGAACAAAACCAAGTTTCATTCCAGCAAAGACCTAACAACACCCCCCCCAACCCCCATATTTTTATTATTAACACTGCAACTGAGTGACTGTGGAAGATGAACATTGTACTATTCTGGCCTTAGCAGGCTGTTTCTAGATTCAGCAAGTGATGGAAGCCTATTCTTATCTCTTCTCAATATCTAGGGGATTCCAGAGACCATGACGACTGTTTTCTTGCATTGTGAAGGGCAGCTGGACAGGTAGAAGGATCAGGAAAGACAGATGAATCAAGTGGGCATGGATAGCTATGAAAATGTGAAATGTTTCATGCTACTGAGAAGAGGCAGTCAGAAAACTGGCTGTCTGCTCTTCTCAGTAAGATACAGACAAACAGGATCACGATGAATAGGAAGTAAGACCATGTACTGCTGAAAACTGCAGTGACTCTTCTGTATCAGGCATTCCTTTTTAAGCAATATTCAAATGTTTTATAAGATGGGTTCAATTCAACTCTAAAACAGGGAGTTAATAAAGACAAGGGAAAAAGCTAATTCCTCTCTCTTCTCATAAAGAAAACTAAGGCACAAAACACATCAGGTAAAACTTTCTTGATGTTGTGGTCTTTTCTTCTAAGTAAATAAGGCCCTGAAAATAGAAATATGAAAATAAAAGAGAGGGTATATGCAACCCAAAAGCTCTGGGCATAGTGATTTTTCCCAGTACCTGCTTGGGAGTAGCAGCTCAGGGAAGGCCCACTGCGATGGCCAGACCTGGCTGTCTACAGTGTCTGCCTCACCTCCACCATGGTGGACACATGGTCCTTTGCACGGGGAAGCTACTTTCTTAATACAGAATAAAGATAACCATCTGCATTTATCCCATTCTAACCTTTAACTTGCCTCTTCTTTAACCCATTTATTCCTTCATCTGTTTTTGTTTTCTTTTCATCTTCTAACATGCCTTGGTGTCCAACTCTCTCTTCCTCTATATTTAGCGTGTAATTTAATGGTATTATAATTTGAACTGCCATTCTAGTTTTCTCAAGGGCTTTTATATCTCTTATTTTAATTTAACCTTACAACCACTGATTGTGAGGTAGGTATTATTAACCCTTTTTTAAAGGTGAGAGTTGGAAAAATTCTTTGGATATTAATACATATACTTCTTTCCACAAGGTAATTATTTTTATCTTTAAATTTGTTTTTCATCATAGAAAAACTAGGGAAATATCTCTATTTTAGGTAAACCACTATGCATGCCCTGAGATGTGAAAAAAATTGCAATAGACAGTTTCACTGTTGCCACTGTTAAATTCTAGTTACTGAAGAACAGCAGTACCAACCTGTATTCCCTGTTCCCACATTTCACTGTTATCTTATTTTGAATGTTAGTGGGGGTTCTATTGATAATGTAGCAAGACTCTCAAGCAGGAAAAATATTCTCCTGGTTTTCTTCCCCAAGAAAAATTTTCAAAAGAAATAGGTTTCTTTCTATGAATGGTGCTTTTACAAATATCTTTTTCCTACTGGTAGTTTATTTGGTCAGAATTAGAAAAATTTCTGAATACAATGAGAATATGTTTTTCTCTTTTATTTTCCATTATGATTTGTGGAACCACAAAGACATCAGTGCTGATGTGATTTAAGATTTTAAAGGAAGCACTTAAACATCAGAGTGGGTACTTAAATAAGCAAATATTAGACATTATTCCAGAGTTATTATTTTTTGTCAAACTGGACTAACAGTACTAGAAATGACAAATATTAGGTACAATCATCATAAATTAACTTTTGAAATTACATTCTTATTTTAAATATCCAGAGGCAAAATGAACTGAATTTTCAAATATATTTAGGGTTCATAAAATCACAGATATTCTTCCATGTTCTTTTCTTATCCTCAAATATTTCTTTCATTGATTCACTGGTTAATTCAAAGCTTCACTGATTCACTCACCCATTTATTCGTTCATTTTTCTTCTACCATTTCTGCATTGTTATCTCTAGGTCAGATCTTTCCGGAGTGCTACGTGTAAATACTCACTTCCCTAGTCAATAACTTCATAAATATTTTACAGGTACTTCAGATTCAACCTGTCCCAAATTATACTTTAAACTCATAATTTTCATCCACACTGCCCCCACTTCCAAAACCTGCTCCTCTTCCAGAGTGTTTCTTCGGTGATAGAGCCCTAGTTATCCAGCTGCACAAGCCAGAGACCTGGAAAATGTTTTGATTCCACCTTCTCTGAAAACGTCCCTTCCCTTCCCTTGCCTGTGTCCATTCTTCCCTCGGCATGGTCTCCATTGTGTGACCGGAATGGTCTGCAAGAAACATAAATTTGATCTCCCCTACTTAAAACCCTATAGTAGCTTGCCATTGCTCTTATGATCAAGACCAAATCTCCTAAACCTGGCCTGTCCTCACAGGGTTTCGTCCCTGCCACCTCCCTGGTTACATCTCAAGTCAGTGTTCAACCCAGTCATAATTTGATTTCCTTTCATTGCCTTGACAGGTCATTTTCTTCCCAATCTCCATGCCTCTGTCTTGTAATTGATCATTTCCTCTCTTCTCTTCCACCTTACCTTAGTTACTTCCTAACTTTCAGTTCAAATGTCACTTCTTCAGGGATGCCTTCCATGGCCTCATTCTCTTACTTTTAAATGCTCTCCTGTATGAGTATCTGTTAAAATGTGTATCTTGCTTACTTTAAGCACCAGGGGACAGAGATCCCAGCTTATTTGCTCAGCATTTTATTCTCAGCACTTACCCTGTGCCTGACATATAGAAAACACTTTAGTGCATATATGACTTCAATTGAACTAACAGATATGAAGCACCTGCCATGTGGTTGTTTTTCAACACCCAGATACTTACAAAGTTAATATTCTTTAATAAAATTGTGTATGTGGTAGGGGAAGGGGATGAAATCTTTCTAAGTCCTGCTAAATATGGTAAAAGGTTAATTAAGAAATCTCTTGGCAATTAAGTTTATTTTTAATGAAGCTGATCATATAAAAGAAATTCAATAAATGATCCTAATATCTGTTGGTGGCTCTTACAACTTAGACTGATGTATGCTAATTGTTTTTGTCCTAGTACAAAAGTCCTTCAGAAATCCTATTCTTTTTTCTTATTAACTGCACTGTAAATAAGTTATCAAGATATTTTTGTATCTTCACGTTACTTCCCTCATTTTCCTTGAAAGTAAGGAGCACGTTTGAATAGAACCTTTTACAAAGAAAGCATTCAAAAGAAGACATAAGAATGGCCAAAAAACGTATCAAAAAATGCTCAACATCCCTAATCATCAGGGAAATGCAAATCAAAACCACAATGAGATACCACTTAACTCCGGTGAGAATGGCCTTTATCAAAAAATCCCAAAACAACACATGTTGGCGTGGATGCGGACAGACAGGAACACTCATACACTGCTGGTGGGAATGCAAACTAGTGCAACCCCTATGGAAAGCAATATGGAGATACCTTAAACAGATTCAAGTAGACCTACCATTTGATCCAGCAATCCCATTATTGGGCATATACCCAGAAGAACAAAAGTCATTCTTTAACAAAGACACCTGTACCCGAATGTTTACAGCAGCACAATTCACAATCGCAAAGATGTGGAAAGAACCCAAGTGCCCATCAATCCACGAATGGATTAGTAAACTGTGGTATATGTATACCATGGAGTACTATTCAGCTATAAGAAATAACGATGATACGACATCTCTTTGGTTCTCCTGGAGAGAGCTGGAACCCATTATATTAAGTGAAGTATCCAAAGAATGGAAAAACAAGCATCACATGTACTCACCAGAAAACTGGTTTCCCTGATCATCACCTAAATGTACATCGGGGAAGGATACCAATTGGATATCAGACGGGGATGGGGGGTGGGGGGAGGGGATGGGTGTATGCCTACATGACGATTGCGTTGCACACCCTCTGGGGAATGGTCATGCTTGAAGGTGCAGACCCGGGGAGGTGGGGGGGGGGAGGGGATGGAGGTATGACTACATAGTGAGTGCCAGGCGCACTGTCTGGAGAATGAGAACGGACGCGCTTGGGACTCTGACTCGGGGGGATGGACAGGACATGGACAATGTATATGACCTAAACTTATGTATCCCCATGATGAGCTGAAATAAAAAAAAAAAAAAAAAGAAAGCATTCAATACACAGGTTTTGATTGATTTAATTTATGGGAAATAAAATGAAAAATTTCACCAGGTGAGATTACATATCATAAAAGCACAAATACAGAAATCCTAATAATCTGTTTCTACTAGAATATATCCTTAAGTATAAGTTTGAAATGAAAGTTACAATTTTCTTTCCTTCACACAATACATATTCAAGAAAAAAATTAGTCTTAAAAATTTATAACATGGTACAATGTGATTTTAAGAAGGGCAAATTCTTAAATTACATGCCGAGTATATTTTCATTTGGTTATAAAGAGGCTTATAGATTATTTGTATATGATGCCATATGTTTATGTCCTGCCTGGGATTTTTAAAGATCTTAAGTAGCAGATATAAGTATTTTAATTTTATTCCTTTATTAATTTATGCAAATAAATAGAAGCCTAATTTTAAAGAGCCAAAGTGGGAATTTTAAGAATGAAGGGAGACATATTACTCAATGGGAACTAAAGTTCCTTGTTACATACTCTGTCTTAAATGGTAAGGAAGTACCCTGGAACTGTTCTAGCCATAGCGTTCATGTGCTCATATAATTTACATAAGGAATAGGCAGAGGGCAGATAAGGGAGAAAGAGGCTAAATAAAATATTTGCCTCCTAAGCACTCTACTACATAATAATACATCTGTTGTTTACTGTCAATTACTTTGAAGTACACATTAAAAATTAATACTTTCTAGTATGTTATCCATTGCTGCTTTCTCAAGCCCTGACCACAGTCTGAGATAGGACAAAGTCAATATAACAAATAACTGCCGTTAGATGAAAAATGGATTCAAATAGGATTATATTCACCTTCTCTGACCCTTGGAAAATGACAGTATTCTGAAAAGAGCACTGAAACTGTCACACTGTAGCTCTGGAATGATTACATTCAAACAATTCAAAAAAATTCCCTAAGTATTCCAAATTCTTTATACTAACTCATGACAGAAGAACAACTTTGGACTGTATGAATAATACATACAAGTCTTTATCAGATATAATTACTTCTTTTTTTCATTTGTGCATTATAAAGAAATGAATCAGTGAAAAGTAAGAAGGGAGAATTAAAATTTATGGGTGAAATAACTTATAATTATTGTTCTAGAAAGTCTTTAGTCATCTAACAGCAATCAGTCAAAACTTTGGACCTATTTTATTTATTCATTAATTTATCCATTCATTCATTCATCCATCATGTCAGATGTTTATTAAACTCCCACTATATTTTTCATATACCCCCTGAAAAATGTTCACAGAAAATTTTCACTACTTCTTTCCCCCCAAAAGCAAATGAAACTGTGCAATAAAAAAAGTTCAACATTAAAAGGTCAATTTAAGAACACAAAATAGGCATTTTTTCCCCCTATAGTACAAATCTGTCCATAAGCAGAAACAAGCACACCAGACCACAAAACAGTAATGATTCTAAGCTATTTTATAAAAGCATTTAATATTTATTACAATAGAGGTCATTTTACCCTATCGTATATAATCTTACCTTAGAAGGATATGGCCTTTTTCATACTAAACATAATTGTAAGTAAATAACATCTTCTCATTCATGTCACTTTAGTTCTACAGATACCATTAATTCTCCAAAAATTAGGCATGATCTATTTTCTCATTATGAACTAGCAACAACAAAGTTATTTAGGTAAATAGTAAGTGTGTTTATCTAGAAGTCATAAAACCAGAGACCCCCATGGAAAACATATGACCCTGTATAAATTATGCATACATTTAATTTTACTTTTCTCTCTAAATCAAGGAGTCTATGAACTAGGAGACCATTTATGAGGCATACTTTTTAAAGATCTATAATTTATTTGGGAAACATATGCCCAACTTAAATCCAAAAAATTGCAGATGAGACCTTGAGTACCATTCATTTCAAGGTTTTTCTGTTTCTTCTCTTACCAGAATTATGAAGTTAGTGTGGTAAAAAGAAAATGCCAGATGGAATGCTACTCTGTCCATCTTGCTCATGGCTGTATAACTAGCACTAGGACGGTACTCAGCATATAGTGGCACCCAGCAAAAAGAAAGGTATGCATTATGTTACTCTTTTATTTGGCTCATTGCAGTTTTACACCTTAATGTTAGAATTATTAGAATTACACGTGAATTTCTGAGGAAAATAATACAGGAACACCAATTTTTGAAGTCTTTCTCAGAATATGAAATATCTTTCACTCCTTTTTTCTCTTACATATTACACAGTTATCCATCCCTTGGTATTGTGGGGGACTGGGGTTCCAGGACCCCCTTGGATACCAAAATCCATAAATGCTCAAGTCCCTTACATAAAATGGTACAGTATTTGCATATAACCTACGCTCATCCTTCCGTATACTTTAAATCATCTTAGATTACTTGTAATACCTAATACAATGTAAATGCTATGTAAATACTAAATAGTTGTTATGCTTATTGTTTAGGAAGTAATAGCAAGGGTAAAAAGTCTATACAGGTTCAGTACAGATGAAACCATCCTTTTTTCCAAATATTTTTGCTCCACGGTTTGTTGAGCTCACAGACGTGGAACCCACGGCTACAGAGGGCTGACTACATATAATCACCAGCAACTCCTCATGGCTCTGCCTTCAACAAACATCCACAGAATGTGGCTACTTCTCATCATCTCCACCACTGCCACCTTGTTCAACTCCCATCATCTCTCATTTAAGCTACTGTAATAGCCCTCTAAATGGTCTTTTTGTTCCGCACTTGCCCCCTTATAGACTATTTTCAAAACAGAATTCTAACTGATTCTTCGAAAACCTACGACAGATCAAGTCAGTCTTCAATGGCTCCCACCTCATGCAGACTAAAAGCCATAGCCCTTTCAAAGGCTTACACGACCATTGTGACCTGGCCATCTAATAACTAACTTCATTTTCTGCCTTCCTTGTTGTCCTACTTTGGACACATCTAGGATGCCCTTGTCTCAGGTCCTTTTTGCGCTTGCTACACTTACTGCCAGGAAGGCTCTTTTCACTGACAATCACACAGCTCACTCCTTTATCTCCATTGGGTCTTCTCTTAACACTTTACATAAATTAGTGCCCTCTTCCACCATCCCATTCCCTTTTATCCTATTTTATCAGCCTCTACATATCACTTACCACCATGTAGAATATTTTATTTTAACTTGCTTGTCATTCTTTAAAATGCACTTACTATCTGCTGCCCCTCACTTCTATAAGTTCCATGATGGCAGGGCTTTGTTTCATTCACCAGTATAGCCACAGAATCTAAAAAACCACTTGACCCAAACATACTTACTATTGGTAACACTTAGCTAAAAGGGTAAGGAAAAGTAAGGTAGCAGACTGTGGAGAAACGGGCTGGAGATAGAGGTGAACTGCCTAGAGGCATCTATCTTTTAACTTTGCGTTTTCCCCAGAGTAAGGATGAGGCCTGCTGACACTGGGTTTGGTACAAAAACCAGTTGTATCGGTAGAGTCCTATGTTTAAAACATTACATTCAACAAAACTACATAGACACATCAGTACTCCCTGAATGGTGTTGTAAGGTACATTATAGTATAGCAAGAAAATGAACTCACATTCAACAAGTCCCTATCATGTTCAGGTAGTGTTATCACTAGAAATTGGGGACCATGGTAAAGTGAACTGATATATCCTGCATTTGTTCTTACTTTATGTGGCCATCTTTTTCTACAAAGTTTCTGCATCTTTGGCTAAACTGACAACTTAATCTAATCTTAAAATGTTATGGTCATGTGTGGTCTCTTCCTGGTAAGTTGTGGTGTCCCTGAAATGCCATAGGGATATTTTCTAGTGGAGAGTCTTGAGATACTCCTTTCCTACTTATCTAGCCTCACATCCTCTAACTCAAACAGTGTGTCAGAGTGAACATTATTGTCCTTATTTTATATCGGAAGAAACAGAAGCATATTAAGTAACTTCACTCATTCAACACAGTTTTGCTGAGCACCAACCAGATGCTGGGACTGTTTTCTGTATTAAGGATTAAGAAATGAACAAAATAAAGTCAATGTCCTCATGGAGCTTACATTCTATTTGGGGAAAATAAGCAATAAAATCAGTATTTTATATATGTGTATGTGAATACATATATACACACATATGTACACACATACACATATATGTACACGTTAATATAAATAATTGTCAGGTGATGGTAAGGACTGTGACAGGATAAGGGTTATAGGGAATGTATAGGTGGGGAGTGGGAGGAGGTACAGTCACATAGCTAATTTGTTGCAGAGCTAGGATCCACAGAGCATTCCAGTTCTAAACGTGTAGTCTTCACCACTATGCTGAAGCTGGTAAGTGGCTCTGTGAACCGTAGGCCTAACGGATATCAGAATTGGCAATGTAGAGGGAAACAATCTGATTTGGTACAGAAACACCTTAAAAAGGACCCCTGGGAATGAAAAGGACTTCTTGTAGTGTTTTAGTATTTTATAAAATAAAGAATATTTAAAAGCAGTAATTGGACAAAAAAACAGTAATTCTTAAACTTACTGAGATGAGTCAACAATGTCTAACAAATAATACAGGCTAGAGTTCTCTAGTTCTCATATGTCAATTGCTCCAATCCTGCCTTGGAGGCCAAAGAGTAGGAGACAATTTGCAAGCCAGAAGGCTGAACTTGTTTCTGTGTCATCCATGTTCTGATGGATTCCCCAGAGACCAGAATTTCCATTTGACGGAGACTAATTAGAAAAAGTGAGCTATGTTAGCATAAATCAAGTTTGATTTGAGAATCTGAATTCAACCAATGGTCAACCAAATCTCTGGGGTAATCATGAACCCAACTCTACTGTTATAAGCGTGCCTGCCTGTTGTACGGATTCGGTAGGAGCTAGGATTCAAGGACTGCATGGACCAACTGCGGTCCTTATACATGGAAATGTGTGGGAATGAATCATCCAGGAAAATAGAGATAATACCTGTAAAGGATTCTCTTATCCCTGCAACTAGGCTTCCTCTAATTCAGCACTTATTAAGTGGTTTTAAGTTTTGCTTCATATGAGAGAAAAGGGAAGAAACTGAGAAATGTATCTAACACGTGGTTTCAGCTTTTTGTTTTGTTTCACAGGCTTTGTCATCAGTTTGGAAGTGGCTTGAATCTTCATCTCACTTAATGTGTGACACTGGACAAGTTAGTCTTTTGTGGCTCAATTTGTTCTATGTGAAATACAGATAAATGGTATCAACCTCACAGAAATATAAGGATTAAATGAGATAATGAACGTATCTGACAAACAGTGAGCACTCAATGATGTGTGACAGCCATCTTTTGGAGCCTGCTTAGTACATGTCCCACCTTCTGAGAACTACCCACCTGCACACACAGATTGGCTCCTCTAGGTCTAGGTAACTGCGACCCTGCACACTCTTCCCTGGATAGCCATGTTATTGATTAAGACAGGGGTCAGTTAATAAAAGGCTAGGACAATCAATTCTTTCTGCCAAAAATTTGAACTAATTAGTGGTAGATGCTGGGCCCAGAAGAGTTATATTGACCCAGATGTCATTTGGCGGCCCTTTGCAAATGGGGCAGAGGAATGTAGTCTTCAGAGCAAGAGGTAAAAGCAGCAGCAGCATAGCAAGAAGAAATAATGAAAGTCCTAGTGAATACAGAGGGAAAGACAAAGATGTGCTGCTTTGATCCTCAACTGCTTCCCAGTCTCCAGTTTCAGGGATTTTTAAGGCTGGCTAAACTTCCTGTCTTTGAGTTCTGTGAAATAACTCTGATTCGTTACACTAAATCTACTATTGCTTAAGTTTGTGCAAGCAGTTTCTGTTCCCTGTAATCAAATATGCCCTAAAAGAAAAATGATGACTCTAACCATGTGTAATTGTTTAATGTAAAAGATCACTTTTTCAACACTCTGAATCCAAAATGTACTTACTGTAATTGACTGAATAAGTCAGAAATAATGAAGAATATGAAGCATTACCCAATCTTCTCTTCCATCATTTCTTTGTAACATAAGACATGGCTAACCCTAATCAAACCAGGAAGTGGCATTAATGTACTCCTATTCCCTTCTTTCCCTCTCCTCTCGTTCTCAAGGACTGTCAGTCTGCTTACTGGATTGCCCTGAACCCCTGAACACTCTCTTATATATTTGTATCTTTCCTACCAGTAACCATAAATCAAAAGTTATCTGTCCTCTGACCCTTTACCCTAAATCTCTCATTTTTGTTTTCTAAGGAGGCAGATAGATTACTCAGATACCATTAAGTCAAGCCAACATGTTAATTGATTCTAATGTAAAAGAAAGCCTCCTTTTCATTCCTGGAAACATACAAGTGACTTTAGGGGAAAAATCTCTTGTTTAAAATGAGTTAAACTATTCGTGGGAAATTCTGACACCAAATCAAGTAGCAGGATAAATAATTTTTATAAAGGTGTTCTTGTGATATCTTTTGTATGATAATCATACTGCATTTGTGATACCAAACTGAGCTAGAAAAAAAACTAAGGACCATATATTTTTGACACATTTAAATTATCGAGCAGTTCTCTCTGTATTGTAGAATTGGTTTAGAAGCTAAAAATGAAAATACAGGTTTATGTATTCAAAATTGTAATCAAATGTTAGAACAAGAAAATCAGTCATAAATGCTTAGTCAACTGAGATTATCACATCTCTATGCTAATCCTGTGTTCTTAATTAACAGATAAAGCAGAAGAGGGTATCTAAACAATAGTGTATAAAAATGAAAAAATAAATTTTCAAGCTCTAATTAAATGGAGAAGCAATAACAAAATACTGCTTCATTTCAGCAACTTCTCATTAAAAAACAACAAAAACACCTTGGTATGTCTTTCTAAAATTACATTTCACAGGCTTCAGCATCCTCTTCTGTTTTTACTCATGATCGTAATGAGCCCAGATGTTGAATATAAGCTGAGCCATCACACGAAGTACCATCTGGCCTTCTGCCCCGAGTCTCCCAGGTGGTCACAAGATGTCTTTGCTATGGAAGGCACTGGAGTCTAATGCAGTGATTCAATGTGTGGGCTCTAGAGCCAGAGTGCTGAGATTCATATCCTAGATCTGCCACTTTCCTTTAATAGGATCTTGGGCAAGATACTCAAATTCCCTAAGCATGAAAAATGGGCTTACTATTAGTAACTGCTGTTGTTTTGGGGATTCATCCATTCACCCTTAAGTGTCAGCCACTGTTCTAGGCTTCTGAAATTCAAAAATGAACAATACAAGTAAAAATCACTACCTTCCAGAAGCTTACATTCTCAGACACTGCATCTAAAGCACTTAGTAAAGCATCTAGTACTAAGTCAAATCCCAATAAATGTCAGCTGTTTGTCTTATTCAAGTATTAGTAATCCTGAGTAAAACAGGGTGTGTGTCAGAATGAAGCCAGCACGTCTAAGATCTAGCAGTGGTACTGCCGCTGCTTGCCTGCCTAGGTGACCTTCATGTGATCTCTCTGGGCCTCACTTACTTAAAGTGATCTTAAGGTGACTTCTATTGAGTATATAGTAGATCATAAGAGATGGAAATGATAAAGGGTTCAAAAATATCAAATATTTAAATTAATTTATTTTATATTTATATTTTATTTTGTTTTATATTTGCTTATTTTGTCTTTACTTTTACCATTGAAATGATAATGAAGACGCATTAAATAAAAAATGCTTTTTCAGTACATTCAAAGCTTAGGGAGATCTCAAATGCTAGGAAACCAGGTATGGTTAAAAATAGAAAACACTCAAAGATCACTGGGAAAAATGTAAATGATCAATATCATATCAAATCTTTTACTTAATAAAATATGAAGTCTCAAAAACCAAAATAAGACAGAAGCAGCATCTTACTTTATCTTAAAAAGTACACATAGGTAAGCCTTATCAGAAATCACTGGACGAAGCAATCTCCTTCTAGAACATGTAAGTGAAATGTAGTATTATTCTTTCTGGGACATCTTAGTTTTCCTAAATTAGTTTTTCCAATGAGACTTAAAAATAAAATTGGTCTCATACCTACACATCTTCATGAGATTATACATTTTTCAGGGTTTTGTGAATTTTGTTCAAACTACTTTTCTTTTCCAGTTAAAAACCATAGTATTTCAACTTTATTAAAATAAGCTAAATGTATATTCCCCTACCTTAGTCAAATTTAATGGTATACATGGCTCTTGGTGAGAATGATCCTTGTTTACTTGGCTCAGCCCCATCTCTCCTTTGGAGTTCCCATTCTGATTAACACTGAACCCTCTGAATACCACAAGGAAGTCATGCTCTCTCATGCAAAGCATTGTAACTTTGCTTTCAACTTTTCTTCAACTGAATCTTCTTTCCCTTTCTATACAATGACATACCCATCCATCAAGTCTCACTCAAATAACATCCTCTACAAAGGTTTCTCTGATCATTCCCACCACAGCCCCCATACTGACAGTTCATATCAGACACTCTTGAAATTACTCCCAAGAATTTTGTACATAGTGTCACAAAATTTATTATCTCTTTGCAATATTATTATTTTTTGTTACGTCAGTCAAGGCAGGGACCATGATTTTTTTTCATTTTGGTATCCCCTGGCACAGAGTGGGCAACTGTCCCCATTTTTGTAGTATTGGAAATATCATTGTTCTCAATGGATAAGCAAATTCTCACTGAATAAAAAAATAAATGTGGTCTGATATACTTTAATTTGTAAAGTTGTTAACCTACTCCATAACAAAAATATCATTGTGGTAGAACAACCAAACACGAAGAAAATCAGCATAAGATTTAAAATTGGAAAAATAAATCATATTCTACTTCACCCCTCAAAAAAACACCTTTTTTAACATTTACAATGACCTTAAAATATCATGAAATTAAGAAATATTCCACAAACTCCCCATAGATTATGGTCTTTAATGCAAATATGTGGCAATAAAGTTTATCTTCTTTTTACCTTCCATAGTTATCAAACAAAAACAATGGCACAAGACCACCTTTTAGAAATAAACCCAAATAAAAATAAATCTTACAGTAGGATTCATCAAGAATAAAACCATAAATCCCATCACCATTTAAATCTGGCATAACGTTAACTTTCAATCTACTTAACTTCAAAATTAATCAGGTTTAATATTCTGTATAGAGTGGTATTTGACAATCTAATTATATACTATTGTTACGTAAATGCACACATATCACAAAGTCTATCAGTGTATTTCAAATAGTTATACAAAGTATAAGTAGGAAAGAAAATCACACATTCACCTATAGAATAATTCTTAAGAAGTGCCATTGAGTAAACCAAATTTCAAAATATCCAACAATTTTCAAGATATAAACAAATAGTTTAAATTAGAAATGCAGAGTATCATGAAAATTCTCTTGGAAGTTAAATGGAAATTACAATAGGAACCTTTTCCAAATGTAGGTCATTTCTTAATGCAATTACTTGTTTCCATTTTATAGCTGTCATACTTGTTTTTCTATAATGAAACATTGCTCTGCTCTTTTCATAACAATCAAAACAATAGAACAAAGCTAAAGAAAGAAAATGTGTCTCTCAAAGTTAAAGATACTATTTTGGGGAGAGACAATTAGAAATATTTTCCAGTATATAATGAGTTCCAGTGACCTCTAATTAATGAACAGGATAAAATTTGTAAGTTTATATAAAATTTAAAACATAATGAAATTTTTGCTTGGATTTACTGGATATAGACTCTGTAATTCATAGATATACATTTATTTCAGTAATATCTGGGGTGTCAAAAATGGGACTTACTGCTTTTGCTCATTACCTGAAAAACTAAAAAAAACTTTCAATCATGTTTTATATTTTTAAATATTTTTTAAAATATTAAATATTATTAAAATATTTTTAAATATTAAAATACTTTTAAAATTAAAAAATATTAAAAATATTTTTTAATATTTTAATTTTTGAAATACTTCATTAGAAATTCTTCCAATGAGAGAAAAAAACTTTTAATTGTAGTAAATACTATATATTTTCTTTGATATTTCTTAGGAGAAAAAACATAATGTATCTTGAAAGTATCTTTTAACAATAAATCAAGAAAAATTCTGTTGCAATTACTACTGTTCCCACAGAAACAATACCATAGGCTGGCATATAGGAACAGGATTCTACAGTACAATGCACTACTATAAAAATTCAACACAAAAAAGGATTTATTTTCTCAGTACAATTCCATGTATTGGGGAGGTACTAAAATGAAAAGAAAAAAACGTGAATTCATTCAAAACAGCATTTATATAACTTTGAAGAGGAACACAGGAGCACTGGTTGGAGTTATCATAAAACTCATCTAGCACTCATGATTAGCAAGGGAAATAAGACAGCAGATAATTTAGATGAATTCAATGGAAGTGATTAAAGAAAAATGTTATATTGTTGCTATACTATGGCTAGTTAGAAAAAATATCAAACATTTTAAAAAGTGAGAAAAGTATTTATGAGAATAAAGACAAAAAGAAGACATTCTGTGCCAAGGATGACAAATTTGGGGCTGTGCGTTAATGCGCATCAGTACCCTGGCAGACGTGACTAATTGATCACTGGACTCTTTCTTCATGGCTGATTCTGGAATCCTTCTCAATACATACCACAGAGAGCTAGTACCCATCACTAAAAGTTGGCACTAATGCTGAAACCTATTTGTCAAACCTGCTCTCAGTGACACTGTTCAAGATGTTCAATTGGGAAACCTTCCCAGCAGGCAAATGGTACAGGACAACGCACAAGCTGCTAGGATATGTGATCAAGCTAGGGTTGACTTTCAAAAATTTGTGAACACATGAAAATCGTTAAAAAGCAAAATGGGGAAAGTAACATTAAAGCAGAAAATGTTATGATTTGGAGAGGAGAATAAATTTTTAAAAGCTAACTGCCATCCATAATCTAGAATGGTTTCAATTCTGATGATACAGGCATTTAAACACAGTCATCCATTTCCAAGGAAAGCAATCGCTAGAAAAGTAGCTAGAAATTGAAAGAATGGTTCCCTCAACTGCAGTGCACTACAAATTAAAGAATATTAATGGTAACTGAAAAATTAATAAAAATTTCAATAATGTGTATTTATTATGGTTTAAAACCACAGATAGTCAAATGGACTGAAAAAAATTTGAGACAAAATAATCACAGTAGAGAATTCAATTGAGAATTTGATACCCAAAGCACCTCAAAACCTCAGCAATCAAAATTACAGATTTTCTCTAAATAATAGGCAAAGCCATTTGTGGTTACTTTTAGCACAGTGTTTACTACTAATGAAATAATGATAATACAATTCTTGTCCAAAAATGAAATTCTTAGTCTTAAAAAAAAAAACCTCTTATATGATTTAATCTATATTCATAGAAAGTAAAACAGAAATACAATAATGGTTTAGTTTTAATTGTCTTAATTCCCAGAAAAATAGTATCTCTGGTGAAATATATTTTAAAATATATGCAATTATTGATCCATATTTAAAACATAGATCATAATTTTAGTTCCAGAATAAAACTGAATACTAAACAAAAATTTTTTCAAAAAATTAAGTCAAAATAGCCATTGACACTAAATAAATGTATAGTTAAGATGAAGGTAACTTTGTTTTGCTGTAATTATATGTTATACAATCTTACTAGAATGGTTAAGTCAAAGGCTACATAATGCAACACCTACAAGAAAAGTATACCTCAGTGACGAAACCAGCTTGGATAAAGTTTACAACAACTCAGTCTGACAATACACCCTGTTCTACATTAAACAGTATAATGCACTGTTTCTGGTCAATAAAAACTTCTTCCGTTCTTCACTTCATTTTGCTTACATACACTTAGCCATATTTAAAATCTAACATGAATTCTGCAACAGATCTTAAGTTGTACTGACATTAGCAGTAAAGAATACTTTCAGCTACGAGCAACTACAACCACAATCCATCAAGCATTAAGACCTGGTCACAATGTATAACCAGACAATGCTTTCTAAAATATCCTGTGAAATAAATAGTATGCCAAAATCTTTTACCCTTGGTCAAATTGGCTGTCATGAATTGCTATTTTACTATTGTGCTCTCCATGACTACATACATATTTTCTTTGGAAAATGAGAAAAGGTAACACATGAGATAACCTTGTTTCATTATAAGGCTACAGTTTCTTATATTACTAAATTGTAGCACATCCTGTGTCACTGTTACTCATGATGATAAAACAAATTCTAATTAGTTGCAAGTCAATGTCTCATTAGGTACTTACCTCAAGTAAGAGGGAAAACAAGTGTTTCTGTAAACTATATAAACAGCTAGCAAAGAATGCTTTCACACAAAATATAAAACCAACAAGAAAATGTATGTTTTGTGAAAGCAATTTACTGTTGTACTGTAGCAAATATATCAGTTTTATAGCATTATATTAATTAAACTAGAAAATGATTTAAAAATGTTCTCCTTACCTGTGTATACAGTTTTTACTCTCGAGATACAACATACCAGCAGCAGCATCTAATGAAAATTTCACTAACTGTTTGAGTTTTAGTTCATCCTTCTTCTTTCTCAGAAAGGAGAGGAAATCACCTCCTAGAGGAATTGACAGATGAACAGTAAGATAAAATCATGATGAAAGTCACATTTATTGACTATTAGGGATATCTGACAGAACAAAAAGCATAATACATTTGGCTGTGCTTTTTGTCCAACCTGCTTGAGGTGAGGATAAAAGAAAACATGAAAAGAATATATCTTATTAGAAAGCAGACACTACAAACTTTTCTAGATACAGTTTAAGTACTTTAAGTGCTGCACACTGTATTATTACCCAAAGCATAATAATATTCAAAGTCATACTTTTCTGTTGTCACTATTTTTTCACCAATTTGCTTCACTAAAATTTTCTAAGGAATTTGATTTTTGCTACAATCAAATAAAAAGCTATAACTATTATGAGTTAAACAAAAAAGTAAATGATATTGGATTAGTTACTAGATTCAGTGATTGCTTGAAACACTAACTGTTAACAACATCATCACTGATTGTAGTGTCAGAGAGAAAAATAAAAAGCTATGATGTTGAAGAGATTTAGTTGCTGACTCAGATTGCACTTTTGTGTATTAAATGAATCCCAGTGATGTCTTAGAAAATTTCTTTATACATCATGGTCCAAGAAATATGTAACATGAGCCACAAAGTAATTTTAAATTTACTGGCAGCCATTATTTTGAAGAGTTTTTTAATAAAAGGTAAAAAGGTAAAATTGATTTTAATAATACATTATCCTGAACCCAAACTATCTAAAATATATCAACATGTATCAATAAAAAAGTTATAGTTGATATATTTTATATTTTCAATCATATTCAGTCTTTAAAATACAATATTTATTTTACATTTATGATACATCTCAATTTAGATGCAAATTTTCATCTGAAATATTTGATCTGTATTTGGATTTTTAAAAATTTACAGTTGAAAAAGTAGATTCACATACCCACGTTGTTCCAAACAAGCTTAAAATTTTCTAATAACTGAATTGAGTACCAAGTTTTAAATTTAAATTTAAATTAAATGAAATTTAAAATTCAGTTTCTTAGAAGCACTAGTCACATGTGAAAAGTTCAAGAGCCCCCTGTGGCCAGTGACTAACCATATTGAATAGTGCCGCCTTAAACTTTGCATTCACTCTTAATGCAGCATTAAAAGCTATGGCTTGATTATTTTCTTTTTACAAGTTAGTTATAGTTTGTTGTACTATAAAAAAAGTTAAAGTATACTAGAATACATGTTCTCTAAAAACAATCAATCCCATTTTCTCTATTAGGCTCCCAGTGATTAAGCCACAATTTTGCAAGAGGGATTAGCATTTTAACTGACATTTCCTGAACTTTCTTTTGCCCTCTTCATCAGGGATCTAGGCTTCCTTGAATTGAAAAGCTCTAGAGGTGAAGACTTAATATCTTTTTCTTTAATGAGAGTACCTAGAAAATAAACACCTGTCTAACTCTCCTTAAAATATTCTCTTTTTCTAACCTCTTATTCACAAATCAAAGTGTTATACAAATTTAGGAGGGCCATTTACAAAATCAAATAAGTTATATACCTTAAAAATAAACTTCATGGTGTCAGATAATTTTTTTCTTCTTGTATATTAGATTACCAGGATGATTACTGAAATACCTTCTATAAAAGCTTAACTTAAAAACCTGAACAAGACACATAATTTCAACAGTAAACAGCAAAATTACCCACTAATTTCTCAAATTTAACAGGTATCAAAATGCCTATAAAATGGACTTGAAATCAATATTTAGTTCAAGATATTACTTGGACCAATATTCACATATTAATTCTTTTGCTACATATATGTTGACCTATTTTTAGAAAATTTATACCTTTCTGGTATTGAAACCACACAGCATTCTGTTTAAAGGAGTAACTTTCAAATGAAAAGATCTTTTCTGCAATTTGATTTAAAAGCAGCATGTGACATAACCCTAGTGTTCTTCTGTGGACTCCTGATATTATTTCTTTCCAGAATTAGCTCATATTTAGCACTTTTTCATCTGACTCCTGCCCATTTTAAATTTACTTATTCATATAATCCTCTAGATTAATATTTGTTAATCAAACTGTTATTTAATAACAAATTATTAAATATTATTGTTTAATACTAATATATAATGTATTAATAAATAAAGAAAATACAACACTTAAATAGCATTAAAAATTGGATGGGAAGTGATGTCAAGTTAATAAAGGCAAGTATCAGGGAGGCAAAGCTAGATATAGCTATTTCCAAATACTGTGACACAGCCCAAGATAAAGAAGAGATTTATGATTGTCTTGTAGTTAATCCAACAATATTTCTGCCTGAGAACAATTTTTTGCTTAAAATCATTAAATCTGTTATTTCCTGATGAGACACTAATTCTAGGGAAGTAAATTTTAAATTTATTTCCAATTTTAAGTTATTCAACACATAGACATAGTGACCTGAAGTAAAGGAGCAGAGCTGCACCATTCCACAAGCCTAGTTAGCTTCTTGCAGAAAACCAGAGGAAGCAAGGCTTTCAATAAAAATTAAATAATTTTTATTTGTTTGATTACTGAAAGCCTGAGGCTTGTGCAAATGTAAGCATTAACAACTCTGAAACAAATAAAAACCCTTAGAATATGGGACTACACTTAGGATAGCCAGAAAACAATCCAGTCTGGGCCAGAAACATTCCCTTAGGCACAATACTTGATTATTACTATTCAGTAAAGAACTGAAGACTGATATCAGATGACAGTCTTCAGTGTTCACTGTGAGGTTACCTTAGAGGGCAGGGTCTATCCCTTTCAGCCTGTTTTATTGTCATTTTCATTAAGTTCTAAGTTAAAAACCTCTCAGAATTTGTGATATATATAATATCCATATGGCACATAGGTATACACGTGTATTATGTATATGTGTGGATGCATATGGCATGCAGTACCTTACTTGACAACTGCAGTAAGGATCGTGGTGCTCAAAGTGTGCAAAACAAGATTAAGTATCTCCTCTTTTGTAATTCTGGCTTACAAGGCTTATTTCTGTATGGGTATGTTACACATTAAACCAAGATAGGGTGGATTATTTCCTAGAATTCTACAAGAATGATGATTTTTTTTTTTTTTTTTTTGAGACAGAGTCTCACTCTGTTCCCGGGCTAGAGTGCCTTGGCATCAGCCTAGCTCAGAACAACCTCAAACTCCTGGGCTCAAGTGATCCTATTGCCTCAGCCTCCCGAGTAGCGCCACCATGCCCAGCTAATTTTTTTATATATATTTTTAGTTGTCCATATAATTTCTTCCTATTTTTAGTAGAGACGGGGTCTCGCTCTTGCTCAGGCTGGTCTCGAACTCCTGAGCTCAAATGATCCGCCCGACTCGGCCTCCCAGAGTGCTAGGATTACAGACGTGAGCCACCACACTCGGCCAGAATGATGAATTTTTAAAACAATATTTAAAATGTTTTTAATAGCCAACTTTTGATTTACTAGGGAAGTAGCCTGACATGGTAAACAAAGTATGGACACTGAAATCAGACTGACCTAGGTATGATTAACCATGTGGCCTCAGATAATTTGTTTAATCTTTCTAAATTGACATAAAACATGGATTTATTACCATTTATTTCTCAAGATGTTTTTGCAGACTAAAATGTATCTAAAGCATTAAGCATGTGCCTAGCACATAGTATACATAATGAATACTACTACTATTACTGTTGTTGTAGAAGTTTCTTTGTATAAAACATGAGGAAGAGTTATAATAGAGACTGGTGGTTTGCTGTACAACATCTATCTTCCCTCATTCACCTCAATTTCCTTTAGGGGACCTTCCCCTCTTCCATTCTGGAAGGTATTAACCTCACCCTAAACAATATGGGTGGTCTTAGATTGGCTTAACCCAATCAATGAAGTCCATTCCCCAAGTAATTAATTCAGGCCACTGAGATGCAAGGAGATGGTTGAAGGGTAAAACTTTACTTTTTGAGAGAAGTACCAAGAAAGAAGTACAACCAAAAGTAAAGAAGACAGTGCATAGTACCACAAGGACTGGCAGCCTAAGATACCTTTATGGAAAGCAAAAAACAGTGAAGGGGAGAGATTAACCTTTGGTGACATGTCACCACTGGATCACATACTGTTTGAAGCATGACTTTCCTCTAGTTTTTTTAATTAAGTCAACTAATAAAATCTCTAGACTTTTTTATACATCTTCCATACTAGCAACTCAAAGATATCTAATTGATAAAATGATATCTATATCAGAAGGTTATTTTAAGGATTAAAAAATATATACCAAATGTCTAGAAAAAGTAAGGAACACAATAAATAGAAGTGCTCACTATTATTTGCAGCCCAGTTTTAATTGGAGCATAGATAGCTATTTTCAATAGCTCTTTCTCAAAGACTTCCATTACTCCATGCTAGGGAAATTTGATTTTACCTGTTTTTTCAGTATTAATGGAACTCTAAGGAACTAATCATACTAAACATAAACTCAGAGATTATATAAATAACAATATTAATTTATCAATTTGTAACTGGAGAAAAGGGATCATCAGGGCAGTACCACTAATGACTTCTTGTCATTGAATCATAGATTGATTTCAGTTTATCCCCAAATAACTTCAAAGTTTATTAAATTAAGAGATACAAATCTCCAGTGATGTATAAAATGTATATATAATTCATTACCTTTGTTTTTAGGATATCAATTTGTTTCCTGAGACATTTCTTTGGTTTAGTTGTGTTCAATTATGTATTTAAAAATAAGGTAGCAATCAAAGAAAATATTAAATATGTTGGTTGCTCCATTTATGTCACTGTTAAGAATTGTTTTGTTTTTTTTTTAAGTTTTGTTCTTTAACCAGCGGTGATGAGAATTATGGCTGTTACCCAGTCCATCAGAAATGAGGAGTGGTGGGATCTATATGAGGGGCACAAACATTGAATGCTACTCAAACTGTACTCCATGAAACATAAAACAAGTTTTATACAACAGGATATATGCCCAAACAAATTCCTGAAGAGGAAAGGGCAAACGTAAACACTAAAGCAATGGATACTGGATGCTACATGTAGGGTATTGTTTACTAGAGATGGAATGCACAGAGATTTGCCAGGAGAGGGCTCTATTGATGAGTGAGGTGATAACAGCTTATACCAAGAACTATCCATAGAAATAGACTCAAACGTTAGATCTGAAAAGGCTCAGTATTAAGCTAGAAATGGGTCAGTTTTGGGGGAAAGAGGAGGAAGATTAAACATTGAAAAATTGAAAATGACTCCACAAATATACTGGCTTTCCTGATTCCATTTCCTTCTTTCTAAAGAAGCACTTACAGAACAGCTTGCTACCTAAGAAACAGAAATTCGACTAGACCAAATGCAGGGCTGAATGTATGAGTTTCCCAATTTGGGCTAATACATGGCATCAGTCTTTTCAGAGAAGGTTCCTTAATGGCCATGTTCTGCTAACACTGCAGAATAGCAGGAACCTTTTGCATTTCTCCTTACCAAATGATCTTTGAGAACATAACCTGATAATAGTTACGATAACAGTTCCCTGAAATGAAAGAGTACATTTCACAGTATTTTTAACGTGCCTGTTCAAGGCCCAACAGCTATAATCTTGCCAGACACGATGTAAACTGCCATGAAGGATGCCATAGTCAACTTTTGTAAACTCTCGGAATGTTAGCACTAGAAGGAATTTTAGAGACTACGAAGGAACTGAATTTATGTGATTCATTTTCTTAATGTGGTGATTTTAGTGATATTATTGAAATTCTAAGGTAGGTGTCTGCAAACTATGGCTTGGGGCCAAACCAACAGTCACACTCATTCCTTTACATATTGTCTATTGCTACTTTCATGCTACAATGGCAGAGTTGTGATAGGGACTGGCCCTTTACAAAAAAAGTTTACCAACCACTGTTCTAAGGCCCAGGATGACTATATCTCTTATACAAAATGGGATCAGAAGTATTTTGGATTTTTGGCTTTTTCAGATTTTGGAATATGTGCATCATACTTGCTGGTTGAGTATCCCCAATCTGAAAACCCAAAGTCCAAAATACTCCAATGAGCATTTCCTTTGAGCATTGGTGCTGGTCCTCAGAACGTTTTAGAATTTGAAGCATTTTGAATTTCAGATTTTTGGATTTGGGATGCTCAACCTATTTTGCTCAGTATTCCATACAGATGTAGTTTCTGTCATTCAAATGATCGCTATGATTGCTTTGTCCAATTTCAACCAACATTTTACTTTTCACTCTGTGTTTATTGCACCAGGGCTCAATAGTGCTGCTACATTTTAATTCTCAAAAAGGAAACCAGAAAGGTGGATTCATGAATTTATTTTATGTGCTGAGGCTGATACACATATCTACATTAAATACACACATACATTGAACCCACAAATCGTTTGTCACTTTCCCTGTCCACAACCCACTGTTTGCCACCAAGGCAAAGAAGTTTGTCTGTGTCTCTCCCTACTTTGATGCCAGGTTACTCACTTTTGTATTTCTGGCTTATTATCCAAGCAATGGGGAGGGGCTATACATACAGATGAAGCTTTGCTCACTTACCTCCTAAGTTTCATGGGAGACAATTTTTCCATGGATGGGGCGGAGAGGAGGACCCTAAGCCCTGTCCCTAACAGGCCAAGGATGAGCACCGGTCTGCAGCCTGGGGGTTGGGGACCCTAGCCTTAGGGGAAATAATCTTTAATATACATCTTGTGGTGTTCTTTCCCAAAATTACTCTTCAGAACTATTGCAATAAAATTTTCCTTTGATGTATTCAGTGTTTTGGATATGACGTATTTTGAACATATCCCTAAACTACATCATTTTATTTTGTTGACATTAACAGCAGTCCCCAACCTTTTTGATACCAGGGCCAGGGACTGGTTTCATGGAAGACAATTTTTCTACTGGGGGTGAGGGGGAGGCAGAGCTCAGGCAGTGATACGAGCAATGGGAGTGGCTATAAATACACATGAAGCTTTGCTCACTGGCCCACTGCTCACCTTCTGCTGTGCGTTCCCTCTTCCTAAGTTTCATGGAAGACAATTTCTCCACCGATGTGGATTGGCAGAATCAACATTATTAAACTGAAATGATTATGTAATTTTTTTCTTTTGTCATCTTAATGTGGCATATTACATTTATTGATTTTTCATATGTTGAACCACCCTTGTGTCCTAGAGATAATTCCCACGTGGTCATGATGTGCAACATTTTAAATGTGCAGTTGAGTTCAGTTTGCTGATATTTTGTTGAGGATTTTTACATGAATGTTCATTAGGGGTACTGGCCTGTAGTTCTCTTTCCTTGTAGAATCTTTTTGTCTGGCTTTGGTGTCAAAATAATGTTGGCTTCCATTTTAATTTATGTGGAAAGAGTATTTAATAAAGTTCAACACCCTTTCATGCTTAAAAAAACACTTAAACTAGGAATACAAGTCAATTACATCAAAACAATAAGGAGCATATATGAAAAACTCTCAACTAACAACATCCTCAGTGGTGAGAAACTGAAAGCTTTTCCTCTAAGACCAGGAACAAGGCAAGGATGCTAGCTCTTGCCACTTCTACTCAACGCAGTACTGGACATCCTAGCCAGTCCTAGCAGAGCAATTAGGCAAGAAAAAGAAAAGACATCCAAATTATAAGGAAGAAGTATATTTAACTCTTGTTGCAGATGACATGATTTCATATATACACCTACAGATATAACCCTAAAAATGCAACAAAATAACTGTTAGAACTAATAAATGAATTCAAGTAAAGTTGTAGGATACAAAGTCAACTCTCAAAAGTTATTGTTTCTATACACTAAAAACCCGAAAAGAAGAAAATAGACCCATTTATAATAGTATCTGCTATGTTCTGAATGTGTCCCCAAAATTCATATGTTGAAACTTATTTGCCAATGTTATAGTATTAAGAGGTGGTGCCTTTAGGAGGTGGTTATGTCATGAGGTAGAGCCCTCATGGACGGGATTAGAGCCCTTATAAAAGGACTTCAGGCAGTCGGGTCATTCTCTTCTGGACTATTGCCACGTGAGGACACAGCCTTCCTCCCATTTTTTTTACCTTGCATCCCTTACACCCACAGTCCCCAACTCCCTGTTAAGGACTAGGCCACAGGGCCCTCCACCCCAGCCAGACATTATTTGATCCCTCAAGGTTGCTCACCATAGACATATCCCTGAGAAATGGCTTGGATAAAAATCAGTCAGGGCCTTGCATTCTTGGCAAACCCATTAAGATATATAGAAATATAAGACATCCATGGAGAAGTATCTCTCAACATATTTCAACAGAAAGTTTACTAGATTGTTTTATGCCATAAAAAAGATTAGAGGAATGCCATAAACATAATGCAACAAGATTTCGGCCAAGCCATTTGACTCATCATTATAATCCTCTGGTTAAACGGGACAAGAGAGCTAGACAGAATTACAGTTAAGTGGATTTGCATGCTTAACAATGACAGCCATGAAATACTGACATAAGGTTTGATGAAGATCTATTATAATGTTTTCAGCAATACGACTTGGGACTGCATGCTTGATCTCCTTTGTAACATTTTCATAAAGAATTTCGATGAAGACATACAAGGCATATTACATTTACAATAAAAAATATAAGTGAATTTACTTTGACATCCAGGAAAATAAAAAGATTTGAACTGATACCAAAGCTGCTTTCAAATATGTGAAGAGCTTTTTTTTTTTTAATGAAATAAGAACTCAATGATTTTCTGTATAACTTCAGATTTCAAGTAAGGTTATGGTTTCTAAGCATACTAGGGTACTACATCTAAACTATTTCTTCAAGGACAGCAGGAGAAATATTCAAATATAGGTTCACAACTATCTTTCTAGCTTTAAATATTTTTTCCAGGAGAATTTAAACCGCACCTACTCACCCACTTTTTTTTTTTTTTTGGCTCAGAACACAAATCTATGTTGCTTAGCATTTAGAATAAAAAAGTACAAAGGGAAGCATTCTCCCCATTTCACTGGCTTCCCACATGTGCCCAGCTTATAAAGAGAAATGACTGCTGCTCCCCTGGGTTTTAGGGAAGAAAAAGAAAAAGTACAAAGGGAGTACTTTTGATGAGTCTTATAGACTTCCACAATGAAGAACAGGCAATGATAAAAAGATGATTTCTCATATTAGATAAAAGATTTTAGAAGTACTAAAATTTCCTAGGATGGATGACATTTCAAGCTGATTAAATCCTTAACTTGATCTATCATAGGAAAACATATAAGACAGTAGACATTCTAATAAAGTAAACAGATTTACTATAATAATTTACTATAATTTTGGCAGTATCTTATTAGAAGTAGTACTTAGCTCACAAACACTTGGAGTTTTAATTAAAATCAGGAAAAAAATTTCCCTTCTCTAAGAAGTAAAACCCTCAGTAGAAGACTTTAATATAAAAGTGTTATCCATGTGTTTAATAGCTTACATGTGCTGTCACAGGCATTATCTCACTGAATCCTCTTAATAATACTGTAAGTACTAATTGACCTTCCCAAGAAAGTACAAGTAAGGGCCAGGGCTGGGTCTTGAATATGTGTATTTTATCTAGAAAGCAGAATTCTCTTGGCTATAGCAGTTTTCCAGGTATAGATCAGTGACTGTGTCCTGAAAGGACATGCATGTGACATATGTCAGGTGAGGCACATATAACAGTGAGGAACACATCTTCCAGGAAAGAGTGCCGTGAAGGCTTCCTGGTAGGCCGTGGAGTATGCAGCCTCTTCACACAGTACGCTCTTCAGCCAGCCATCTCACAAAATACCATGTGTGAAACATTGGGCAGGAGTAGGAAGTGCTATCTAGACGTGAATATGGCAAAGAATAATGCTCAAAGGACTTTAGAGTAGAAAGATTAAAAATGTAGATGCTTATTTCAGGCAAATTGCTGAAGGCCTTCTAATTTAAGATTAAAGTATATTCTCCGTCCTCTAATTGTTCTCAAACCAACAAGGAAGAAATGAATTACATAAATAAACTATTATAACAACAGATAGAATGAAATAATAGCTAAACAGACACATAAGGAATATGTTTTAATCGTTTTGACACATAGAAGAGGAGAAAGATTTAGAGAGCAGGTAATATGGAGCAGGATTCAATGGGAGGAAACAAAGGAGGAGTACATTTATTTTAAAGATCCATTAAGAAATATTTATTTTAAAAGTAATAGATAGCAGCCAAAGCAAAGAAAGAGCTATTGAGAAGTAAGCATCCATAGAACCAAGTTCCAAGACTCAAATTTTGGTTTGTGTTTGTTTATATTTTCATGTTGCTGAAATTTCTGTGCTAAATTGGCACTACTCTTGATGAATATTGAAGTTTTCTCTTAAGTAACTGTTTAAGAAGAAAAGCTAAATCAGATTCAATCTAATACTGAGAATATCTTCTTCTTTAAACTTAATTCAGGATGTGAAGAAAATGTTAATGCTTCATTTGGATTTTTTCTATTAGATTATAGGCCTGTGCTAGAAACTATGGTCCACTAGAAGCAGAAAAATGTTTAGCTATAAACAGATAATCATTTAGATAATCATGAAAGAAGTTCCCAATTATACTTAATGTTCTCAATTCTAAGTGGTAAGAAAAGATACATTAATTTGTCTCAAATGTTTTTCTTAGGATAAGTACTTTCAGGAAAGAGCCAAGAATAATGCACACAATAAAATTCTAGTTATTTAAAGAAAAAAAAACATGCTCTATATGCTTTTAAGAATAACATTAACAGGGTTTTACTATAACAACCTGGAGATGGCCTTCTTCAACTTTGTCAGTAATTAGCTGTAGAAGCTTGGACAAGCTGTTCAATTTCTCTGGATTTCATTTATTACATAAAGAGACAGGGCTAGAATGACATCTAAGGTCCATTCCAGACCCAGAAACTCAGTCCAACAGAAAGCGGGAATGTGAGAATTAGTCACCACTTTTGGGTTCCCAGTTTTTTCTTCTTTTTTTTAAATTTCAGAATATTCCCAGGGTACAAATGCTTTGGTTACATGGATTGCTTTTGTACTGCTCGAGTCAGAGTTATAAGTGTGCCCATCACCCAGATAGTATACACTGTACCTGTTAGGTATGATTTCACCCCTCCCCTCCTACCTCCTCCTCCCTCCTGCATGTTTTCTGTTGAGTTTTACTTCTACCTATGCACATGAGTGCTGATTAGTTAGTTCCAATTTAATAGTGAATACATGGTGGTTGTTTTTCCATTCCTGTGATACTTCATTTAGGAGGATGGCCTCCAGTTCCATCCAGATTATTGCAAAAAGTACTAATGCATTTTTTATGGCTGAGTAGTAGTCCATAGTATACATATACCACATTTTATGAACCCACTCATAAATTGATGGGCATTTGGGTTGATTCCACATCTTTGCAATTGTGAATTGTGCTACAATAAACATTCAAGTATAAGTGTCTTTTTGATAAAATGACTTTTTTTCCTTTGGGTAAATACTCAGTAGGGGGATTCCTGGATCAAATGGTAGGTCCACTTTTAGTTCTTTGAGGAATCTTCATACTATTTTCCATAGAGGTTGCACTAGTTTGCAGTCCTACCAACAGTGTGCAAGTGTTTATTTATCTCCGCAGCCATGCCAACATCTATTGTTTCGGGACTTTTTGATAAAAGTTATTCTCACTGAGGTTATGTGATATTTAATTGTGGTTTTGATTTGCATTTCTCTGATGATTAGTGATGTTGAGCATTTTTTCATATGTTTATTGGCTATTAATCTATCTTCTTTTGAAAAGATTATATTCATGTCTTTTGTCTACTTTTTAATGGGGTTGTTTAATTTTTTCCTTGCTTATTTGCTTGAGTTCTTTGTAGATTATGGTTATTAGCCCTTTATAGGATGTATAGCATGTGAATGTTTTCTCCCATTCTGTAGGTTGTCTATTTGCTCTGTTGATAGTTTCCTTGGCTGTGCAGAAGCTTTTTTTATTTAAAAATCTTCCAACAAAAAAAAGTCCCAGACCAGGTACTTTCACAGCTGAATTTTATCAGATCTACAAAGAAGAACTGGTACCCATACAGCAGATATTATTCCATAATATCGAGAAGGCAGCAATCCTCCCCCCAAGTCATCCTATGAAGCCAGTTTAACCTTGATATCAAAGCCTGGAAAGGACACAACAAAAAAAGAAAATGATAGACCAGTATTCCTTATGAATATAGATGTAAAAATCCTCAGTAAAACTCTAGCAAACTGAATTCAGTAGTACATCAAAAAAATAATCCACCACGACCAAGCTGGCTTCATCCCAGGCATGCAAGGATGGTTCAACATACATAAATCCATAAATGTGATTTCACCACACAAACAGAAGCAAACACAACACATCATATGATCACCTCAATAGATGCAGAAAAAGCGTCTGACAAAATTCAGCACGATTTATGATAAAAACTCTAAACAAAATAGGCATGGATGGAATATACCTCAAAATTATAAAAGCCATATATGAGAAACTCACAGCCAACATCACACTGAATGGGGAAAAGCTGAAAGCATTCTCACTCAGAACTGGAACAAGACAAGGATGCCCACTGTCACCACTTCTATTCAACATAGTGCTGGAAGTCCTAGCCAGAGCAATCAAGCAAGAGAAGAAAATCAAGGGTATCCAAATGGGTAAAGAGAAGGTCAAACTATAGCTCTTTGTTGATATGATCTTTTTTCTAGAAAACCCCAAAGATTCTGCCAGGAGACTCCTGGAATTGATAAATAAATTCAGCAAAGTCTCAGGATACAAAATCAATGTATGCAAATCAATAGCATTTCTATACACCAACAACACTCAAGCTGAGAATCAAATCAAAGTCTCAATACCTTTCACAACAGCTACAAAGAAAATAAAATACCTAGGAATATATTCAACCCATGAGGTGAAAGATCTCTACAAACAGAACTATGAAGCACTGAAGAAGGGAATTGCAGCTGACGGAAACAAATACAAAACATCATACTCATGGATTGAGAGAATCAACACTGTTAAAATATCCATACTACCCAAAGTGATTTATAGATTCAATGCAATCCCCATCAAAATACCAGCATCATTTTTCAGAGATCTAGAAAAAATAATTCTACACTTCATTTGGAACCAGAAAAGAGCCCAAATAGTCAAAGAAACCTTAAGCAAAAGGAACAAATCCAAAGGCAACGCTTTATCAGACTTTAAGCTATACTACAAGGTTATAGTAACAAAACAGCGCCATACTGGCACAAAAATAGAGACATAGACCAATGGAAACAAAAAGAGAACCCAGATATGAAACCATCCACATATTGCCATCTGATCTTTGACAAAGTAGACAGCAATATACACTGGGGGGAAGAATCCCTATTTAATAAACGGTGCTAGGAAATTGGATAGCCCCATGTAGAAGATTGAAACAGTACCCTATTTCTCCCCACTCACAAAAATTCAAGATGGATCACAGACTTGAATCTAATTCATGAAACCATAGAGTTCTAGAATAAAATGTAGGAAAAAGTCTTCTAGGTATCGACCTAGGCAAAGAATTTAGGAAGATGACCTGAAGAGAAATCCTAGTTTAATATGTTCTACTTTGAAAACTTCCACAAAGTCATATTTTTAATCTATCTTCTCTATCCAACATTGTCTCTCTCTACATCAGAACCGTAGCACTTTTACCTGTGTGTATATGACCTGTGGAAAAGCCAGAGCTCTTCTGAAATTCTTCTTTTCCCAACTCTCAATCCTATCATAATAATCAACACTACCATTTCTCTGATATCTGATTAGCCTTTACTGTCACTGTTTTAGCCCAAGCTCTTATTCATGTACTTTTGGATTAGTATAAACTTTCTTTTTAGATCTCAAAGTCCAGCAGATAAATGGAAAAATCTTGCCTTACTGATTGCCAACTAATTCACTCTCATTATTCAGACTTAAAATCTTTAAACATCATCTCCTTCCTGATTTAACAAAAGATAACTTACCAATACTCTCAAATCAAACTGTCAATGCATTATTTACCCCTTCCCAAATCATATAACTTTATTTTTTAAAACAGTAAAGATTCCATTAACTCTTTATATAAATTCTTAATTAATTTATTATCTATGCGACCTGTTCACAGTCTCTCACATGGAGTGTCCCATTCCAAGTGTTACATCATAAACTTCCAGAAAGCACAGAGTAGCAAGTCACTCTGTACAACACCACGTGCAAATAAGCAATTAAAATTGTTTTCATTAAAATGATAGGTTAAATACCAGAGATATCATAAAAAGAATTTAGATTACACAGGCATTCCTTTCAAGTTATTGTAGGTCATTTCTTACTGGATGTTGATTATTTTCCTGTTATGACATGAATACAAGTTTAACGAGCAAACACAGAAACATGTCATGTATAATTAGGATTTTCTTTTTCACTGTGGATATATTCATTTAACTTAAGGGAAAAATAATTGGGTTTATCAAAAAAGTCAGTAGTTGCATTAAACAACCAAACCTATAACCTTAAATATAGAGCATGGTGAAGGCATAATCAACTCAGTGTGGATAGGCTGGCAAATATGAAATGACTCCTTTTAAGGAATTCCTAAATTGTCACAAAGGGTGGCAAGAGCACCTTAGCATTAAGTCTAGAAATAAGGCCAGGATTAGAAGAGAGCTATAGGGTTGCCATAGGCTCAGCTATAGGATCTCACAGTCACATTACAAGGTAATTCACTCTAAAAACTTGCAGAATCTAATCTGACATGACACCTTCTATGCTGACTAGATTTCTTTGAGGTAACTGTAACCTTTCCTGGGTATCATTTTCTTATCTGGCTACAGTGCCCTCAAGTCAGAATTTTGCTCAGGGGTTCTGGCTTCTACACTGGTATTTCTTCCTCATACAACCAGAACAACATTTATGAGACTTCCAACCGTGCATACACAGGAAGACACTTTATTAATACTAGGAAAAAATGAGAAAAAAACTGAAATTACTAAAGCTATGTTTTGTAATTAACTCAGTAAATATGGTCTAATCCTACACCATAAAATACTCAGTCAGACACATGAAGAAAGAATAAATGTTTCATTCCATATTATAGAGTGCTAAGCTGGAGTTACCAATATGTCAAACAAGCCTTCAACAACTTCCCAATATCTCTCTACTTTACTAAACAGAGGAAGGTGCTCTTTATAAACATCAACCCTATGACAACTTTCTATACCTTTATGGACAGTTTCTTCTTCCTTCCTTTTTCCCCAGGAATAGCATTGTTTAGGACACTTCCATAACCACAATATTTTACGAAGTTGATTTGCTATTCAACTGCTAAGGTAAAATAGGTCTGATTAATATCTGTTTTTCTCAGTCTTGAAACACCACCACTGAGAAAAACAGACAAGGAGAATTTACTCAAATTTATCTTTAAAAGTACTCCATCATTCACTCAATCTAGTATTCAACTGGTTAGGTATGGTTTTGGTAAGACTTAGGATCTCAAATATGGTCTGCAGACATATGGGAACAACAACAAAAATAAAAGTGAATGCAATCTCATATGTTCTCTCTCTTCTTTCCATCCCAGAGACCGGGTAAAAATTTTGGCAAAAAGATTTACCTGGTAACTATATTTTAAAACCTAATTCTTAGTGATGTTCTCTCATGGACTTGGTATAAGGGGGCCAACTTTGACAGTATCCAAATAAAAGAAAATAATATAGACCTTCTATATAAATCTGTTGGTGGCAAAATTTTATAGATGTAAACCTTCTAGAGGGCAGTAAATTCTTAGAAAGCAATTCCTAGAGGGTAGAGTTTACACTCTTTCATATTCCTAGTGTGTGACTACACCCATCAATTGAGTGACTTGGTAAATATTTACTAAATATATAACAAGTTTCTATAATGGTTGTCTATTCTAAAGCAGTTTATCAACTTCTCGTTCTCATTGCTTGGATGATGTGAAAGAAAAGAAGTCAGTAAACAGACCCAGTCAAAGGTACACTCCTCTTTCTTGAAGAATGCCCAAGAGAAAAGGAACATTAGCACAGACTGGCTTGATTCTCCAGATCTAAGCAGGATGACTGAGAAAAAAGAAGAAACTGGAGTGTCTATTTATTTTAAGACAGATGAGAGAAATTACCCAGAGATGGGACTTGATAAATAACGCAACATTACACATGCAGATTTTAACGACTTTCTTGCCAATGAGGAATAAAAAAAATAATTCTAGTTAGTAACGAACTAATAAACCACCTGATTCTCCACAGCATTGTTTTCAAGATTACCACTGCTGTGATAGCTTCCAGATTCCATGGACATATCTTTGACCCCTTAACTGCTACACATCGGGGTGAAGGGGGGTGTCACTAGTGAAATGTATCTTTTATTGGGCTCCATTTGTATTATGAAACTCTAGGTATTCTTTACACAGATGTTGACGGACCACTCTGAAGGACTCCTGGATACTCCTGGGGCCCAGCCTCGGACTTTTACAGCCCTTTGGGGTTACTAGTGATAGGTGATACTGGTGCAGGTTAGTTTATTTAAAAAATGTTTTGATCTGCTAGCTTACACTACAATAATCATTTTGATCCATAATTTCCTCCTCTGTAAAATGCAAAATTATTATATAGGATGAAACAAATTAGATTACGATTATAAAAAATTAATCAGATGTGTTTGAAAATTCTTTATAAACTCCTATTTGTATGATATGAAAAAGTAAAAAACAAACATTGAAAAAGTTAAAAAAAAAGAGTAATAACATTAGTTGTGTGATCCTTTCCTTTTTCATTGTTCTTTAATTTGTCTGGCTATGTATTAGTGAGCCAAGTGATACACATAGTGGTTATTGCCTAAGGGGGAAGGAAAGTCAAATAAGTATATTAAAGACAAGCCAGTAAAACTAGATGGAAGGGAAAGGAGTGTAAGTAATGCAATGGGCTCTTGGGCTGTCTGGAAAAGGCCAGGAAGCCAGGAGTATTGCCCTGACAGGTGGCCTAACATGGTCTGTTTCTATTAGGTTTAATGACAGGGAGTTTACAAAGGCCCTGCAATGCAAATGGGCCATAAGAAATTGATATTATGTTTTTAAATGAGTGGTAAATGGGAAGAATCAATTTTAAAAAACTCTAAATTCCATAGTCTGTATTTTGCAAGTAATTTCCATTAATAAGATAGGTATATCATTTAAAAAATTATTCTGAATGCAGCAATTGTTGATGCTGCAAGACATATTTAATTGTTTTACCTTAAGTTTTTCTTAAAGGCTTTTTGGTCAGACTAGACTAGATTTTGGAGTTAATTTATGTAGTAAAGGAAAATCAAGGTGGTATAAAAATGTAAGCAAACATTACTATAATTGCTCATGTGCACTAAAGTAAGATTTCTCATGAAATAGCTCTTGGTGACTCTTCTCTCTCTGATAGAGTGATTCACAAACATTTTTGCCCTACAATGCCTCAACATTTTTCAGTTTAGTATTGTGAAAATATGGCATTATGCAGTTTCATTATTGCTTTTAATAATCTAGCTGATATTAAAGACACTATATAAAAAGGCAGGCAAGGCAGTTGACATTTAGGACAGTGTATAAAGGCAGACAAGTTTAAGAGCTGTGAAGAAGGCTGGCCAGTCCCACTCAGAGGCCCATTGTAATAAATAACTTGGCTCTAGGTACTGGCTCTGGCCCATGGGCCCTGGGCAAACACTAGCCTCTCCGGGCCTCAGGCTCATCATAATCCTTAACAGTGTCATGACAATAACCACCTAACAGGGCTGTAGTGAAGATTCAAAGTGTTTCACACAATGTCTGACACAAAGAAAGCTAAAAATTCAAGAAATATTTGCTCTTGTTGTTGTTGTTATTGCTAGCACAGCAAACTTAATCTAGACTACCAGTTTGAAAACATTACAGCAGAATGCTATAAAAAATACATGAATCCACTAACTTTCAAGTAGACAGAAGGCAGTCATTCAGAATGACCATTAAAATTACCATATAAAGTTGATTCTACGAGACTAAGAGAAAATAATAAGAGGTTAAAATTTACTTCAGTTAGAGCCCACTAATAAAATTTTCTTTTAACATAGTGATACTGTAAATGCTGCTACATAATAGATTTTGTCACTATTCTGTTACATGATAGAAGGTAACTTTGTATGTCTTGTTTCTAAAATTTTACTGATTTACTACTTGAATTTTACTCTCTGCTTCTTTCTTTGGCTATGTTCCTCCTCATATATACTTTGGCTTTTGTGATGATGTAAATTCTTAGAAAAAACAGCCACAAAAATAATGCTACATTAATGTAAAAACTTAGGTGGGTATAATAAAGTTCCAATTAGAAAAACTAATTTATGGGAAAATATATACTGATAAAAGCTTAAGAGATAATGTCAATGAGTACATGTTCCTCTGAAATAGCTTCAAATTTGTTTCTCCATGTTTCCTTTCTGAAGATACGTTATAAAAATAATTAAAATTTTTATGTAGTTTATCATGATATGGATATGTACATCACTCAAATGTGGAGAATCCCAGATAATTATTATGTAGAAGGCAAGCAACACTTCAAACTGAAAAAAGACAATATTCCTCATTATGAAATATATTTATAGCAAGTTCTAACTTCAATTAGTTTCCAACCATGATTAATTTAGATATGGTTTTAGGTGGTGGACAGGTACATATTAAAGATACTAAGTAAATGCCATTTGTAAGGTATTTTTAGCCAAGGAACAATCTAGAAAGTAATATACTTTCATATGTTTTATATTGATTTATGGATCAGTTTTACATCTTAATGTAATTAATTTATTATGCATGCATAAAAATAGAAAAGTGGCAAATAATGGTGTTAATAGAATAGCTACATTTTCATATATTAAATTTTTTCAAAGTATTAACTAGTCAGAAACTTTGAAATTACTCTCTAGGAAAGAACAAGGAAAGAGATGAGAGTAGACAGATGAGAGACAGATTGAAATATTTGGAAAGGGAATTGTACAGAGACAGGAAAAGTTATAAAATGAGTCACATCTATAGAATTCTGAGCTTAAAAACTTATTTTAGTTAAATTAGCAATAACCTGCTTCAGATATAACTTCAATTTCATATATAAGATATATCTAGAATATTAACAAGTCATCAATTCATTAATCTTGTTTTAATTTATATTTCCAAAGAATCATTTGTTTTTTAATGAAGTCGTGTGTTGATATTAGTGTATACTTAGTACAGTAAATTAAAATTTACTCACATTTCATATCACTTAATCTATAACCCATTATATCTGAAAAATAGTTAATGCCAAGGAATATGACCCTAAACTCAGCTTCCCAATTCTCAGCAGAACCCTGGTCCCAAAAGATTGCCTGTTCAATGCTTCCATTTCTATAAATATTCTAAATGGTACATTGATGCTTTTATGAAATCAGGCCTCCTAACCTCCCAGAGGTGTGCTCCATGAGGTAGCTGTAAAACTTATTACTGAAATTAACTGTACTGTAGAGTTCTAGGCTCTAGGGCTGAGTATAACTATGGGTCCCAGGCAAGGGGTATATTTTAAATCTTGTGGTCACTGTAAATGTGGTAGAGTTTATTGGATTTCTATCTTTGATTTACTTGTAGAAACTTCAAGAATTAATTGTGGCCCAATTCTGGCAATCCTATAGGATATTATAGTGTGTCTTCTGGTATACCAACTGTACTCTTGGTTTTGAGTAAGACAGAACAATGTTTATAAAATGTTGTGAAATGAAAAGTGTGTGTGAAATTTTTAAGTAAGATCCTTTTACTCAGTAATTAAAGCTTTATCCAAATAATTTCAAACTAATAATACATTTCTATTATTAAGAGGGTAACAATTTGTCATTCTTTCTTCCTGGCTAAGTGTAATACAGTTGACTCTTGAACAGCATGGGTTTGACCTGCATGGGTCCACTTATACATGGATATTTTTCAACCTAATACAGACGTAAAACACAGTATTCACCAGATGTGAAACCTGTGCATACAGAGGACCAACTTTGCATATAAGCGGACTCTGCAGGGCTGACTGCAAGACTTGAGCATGCATAGGTTTTGGTATACATGGAGGCAGGGAATTGGTTTACCGACAGATAAGTGTAAACATTTGTATATAAGAGCATTACATTCATGAGGGGTATGTGCTAAAATCTTCATGAGTTCTTAAGTTCCTGATTATGTATAATTTTCCCCATTAAATATTTACATGATGGTGAGAGGTAAACAGAGCAAGACAAAGACATGCTAAGTTGCAGATATTGGCTGCTTAGCTAGGATTACTGTGTAAATGATTCACACCCTAACACCAACCTCACAGCTCATATTCTTATCCTTAAATTACGAAGGACTACAATGGTGATGGAAATGGTCACCAATGCATTGACCATGGGCCAAATTCAAGGTACTTAATTCTTGCTGAAAGTTGAGTTTGGACAGTCTAACTTCCAAAGTATCTGAAATACTCAAATACCATGGATCCAGTAGAACATAAAACAATATTTTGTAACTATTTTCCAATATAATATAACCTAATAAAATATACCTTCTATCACAAATAATAATGAATGTCATATGTCAGTTAATTAAAACAAAACAACTAAGAGTGTGTGCCAGGTGGAATAGTGTCCCTCAAAAATTCATGTCTGCCTGGGACCTCAGAATGTTATCTTGTTTGGAAATAGGGTCTTTGCAGATGTAATTAGTTAACGTGGTCATACTGGATTAGCGTGGGCCCTAAATCCAATGACTGGTGTCTTTATAAGAGAAAGAAAAACGACATCTGGATACAGAATCAAAGACACACAGAAGGACGAAGGCCATATGACTACAGGGTCAGAGATTGAACTGAAGCAGCTGCAAACTAAGAAAACATCAAGGATTCAATGCAACTGCCAGAAGCCAGGAAGAGGCAAGGGCAGATTCCTTCCTAGAGGCTTTGGAGGCAGCATGGCCCTGCGGACAACTCGATTTCAAAGTTCTAGCCTCCAGAACTTTATGAAAGAATACTTTTCTGTCATATTAAGCCACATAGTTTGTGGTACTTTGTTACAGCGGTCCCAGCAAACTAATACAGGTATATCATGCCCATCTTCGAGGAGAACTCATTACGGACGTTGTATTTCTTCTGAGTCTGATAGCTAGAGTATGGAAACAGAATCATAGCTCTAACTCACTACCACTAAAAACTGAATTAAAGGGAAACACAAGGCCTACTGCTTTCTCTGTGATCATTTGATAAAGGCATATGATTTCATTTATGTGAATTCTTTGTTGTAACAGCAACAATAACAAATACCACACGATGTGAGGGTTCAAAGTCCTGAGAACAAATCCAGAGGGATTATGCTGAAAAATATTTTAGATAGACTATTTTCTGAAACTTGCCAACTCACATAATATTTTACAGTTTTCATTCTCTAGCATAGAATAGAAAGGTTTTTTTTTGTCTTTTATGTTTTTGATGACACTTAGGTACAGCAGAGGAAAAATCAAGTCTGCCTGAAAGCAGAAAATGTCATAAGGGTAAACCATTTTCCTAAAATACATACAGTTACATCTAAATTATTTATATCAAACATCAGCATAACATATATACAATCTTGGCCTTAATTATATTAAAAAATGTGAGCCTCAAATATTTTTCATGTGTATCACTGTATGAAGAATTAGGTTCATAATATAACTCAAACACTCAAAACTAGGTTTCTACAACTAGGTTTCCCCTAAGACCATGAATGCTCAAAAGATGCCATATCATTAGCAAATATTCAAGAAAAAATTCTATTAGGACAAAACACTATGAACATTGCTATGTAAAATTTTTCACAGGTAGTGGCTATTTTTTTCAGTTTTTCTACTCATAACTTTTTACTTAATGAACATGGTAGGTAAAAATTTCTGGGTATATGAGTCCAAACTGTTAATTATAAATGCCTTCTACAATTATTTTGCATTACCAATGGAACACAGTAAAATTTTTTTCACATTTTTTTAATTGGAAGGAGGGAGAAAAACTCCAAAATCTTGTTAGCTTTCTAAAAATAAGACCATATACTGTTATAGACTGATTTGAGGGCACAGTATATTTTAAAAGGAATTTTCTTATTCTAGAATCTTTGCATATTCTTAACCACAATAGGAAAAATATTAGAAATGGAGACAAAATCATGAGGCATCTGTCACTAAAAAATGGCTTACTCGAGTGAAGGTTATCACCAGTGATGGCATGTGGATATCATATACCCTCTGATATGACATGATAAAAAGGCACTTGATCTCATTTTTCTAGAACTCTAAGTACAGTCTTGCAATGGGGGAAAAAAATTCAGACAAACCCTAATTGGGAAAACATTTTAATGGCTACCTAGCCAATATTCCTCAAGACTATCAAGATGATGAAAAATAAGGAAAGACTGAGAAACTCTCAAAGACTAGAGGACACTGAGGAGATATGACAACTAAATGCCACATGGTATCCTGTATTGTAACCTGAAACAGAAAGGCATTAATGAAAAAATTTGTGAATTTCAATTAAAGTGTGATGGCTGGTATAAAAAATGGTTTTACTGATATTTTCATTAATCAAATATAGGCATATATAAATTTAGAACATAGCATTTATAGAAAATACAATTTTGAACTCATGCTAAATATTATCCAGAGCAAAGCTGCCATATAATAGGTACCTGACATGTATTCGTTGGTGCATGGATGGATGAATGATAAATACTAATATAAACAATTTAATATCATTTTGAGCTACACTAAAGATACCTGAAACAAAGTAATCATATCTGTATTACAAAGGAACTCCATTAATTATAATAAAAATGTCTCTCTTCCATTGAATATAATCCTGAAATTTTCTTGATTTGTTCATCTTTCTATATCTGCTCCTTTAGAAAAGTCTTATCTATATTGTAATTTTCTTTTACCTAACTTATTTGTCTACCTTAGTTTCCCACATATTGAATGTGAATCATAGTGACTAAAGCTAGAGTTAAATTCTTTTTCTACAATTTAACAACAGGGTGACGTTGTAATTTACTTAACCTGTGTTTACTTTTCTCATCAGTAAAAGGCCTGACACAGAATAAGTACTTCAGTGTTATGTAGCTATTGTTATTATTTTGCTCATCACAGGGAATTTCTAAATTTCAAAGGTTTTCTCTTTCATTAATATTTCCAAAGTTAAATATCTTCTGAGGAAAGATAGGCATACTCATCACTAACCATGTGTTGATATAAATCTCCAGCAAATTATACTGAAATGGACAGACCTTCAATCTGAAAAAAGTGTGGCATATTTTATGTTCTTATATTTTTGACCAAGTAAAATGTTTTTATATCCCTTCCTCTCATTTTTTTCATTAAGCTTTTCCTAGCTTTATTTAAAAGCTATTTCTGCTTCTTCAGGGGGCATATATTTGGGAAGATAAAAACCCTGCTACTAAAAAGGCGTCGCCTAAAAATTACAAAGAAAAACAAATAGATTGACTGCCAATGATTTCAATTTACACTCAACAGGGAGAATATACAAATCCCATGGTTTATTTCAGCTACTGTAAAAAGTTATAGGAGTACAGACATAGAGTCAAAGTTAATGTGCGGCTGTGGATTACATAAAGCACATTTAATGTCCATTCTATACTGAAAATTATAGGTGTCTAAAAAAAATGAAGTAAAACAGACCAAATCTTTCATTCATCATTTATCACATTTAAAGTTTTTATTTCCTTACCACTTAGACATTATTCAAACAGAAAAAACCCCATGGCTCATCTTTCTGAAGTGGATAACACACATACCCACGTATCTCAAGACTGTGTTGGAAATATAAGGACATTTTGAAAGATCCTTGACATCAAAATCTTTCCTCCTTTTGGCAACCACCTTGTCATTTTCCCTGGAATACTGCCAGAGCTCATCCTAACTTGGATTTAAAAACTACTCTTCATAGCTTAATCATTTCCTACCTCAATTATTAAAATTAAACTCTTCCTAAATCTATATTCAATATAGTCAGGGGGTGGAGACATGCCACCAGATTATTTTATCATTTAACCCTGTGTCTTACATACTCTGGTTTCCTATATGTCTCAACACATTTCAGAAATTGTTCCTCCATTCTTCCTATTCATCTCTGGCAGTTTTTGAGCTTTCTAAAGATCCCTTGCCCTCCAAATCACCTACTTATTATCCACTTGATTTGTCTATCTCTTACTATGAATATCTGAGTCTGTGAACTGTGATCTTGCTTGGGCCAATTGCTTTCCAAATTCTTTCCTATTACAAATAACTGTTTTTTGTATCTCACCTCAGAAACATTTCCTTCTATATTTATGGCTGACCTTTGATAAAATATTTGGTCCACTGAAAGCTGCTATTTTTAATTTTATTGTGTTTTTCTGTGTAATTTTTTTCTTAGAATTTAAAGATTTAATATTTACAAATATCAAGGAAAAGTTGACTGATCTACACACATGAATAGCACCCTTTCTGTTAAACTAAAATTTAATTGTTTGGTAATGGTCTAGTAGAATGAGAAACAAATGAAGGTCTCAGATTCATTTTTAATTAGTTAGTTAACATTTTAACTAAAAACATTCTAAGCCAAAATGAGTGATTACTAGTGCTTTGAAAATACTGACAGTTTTTAAAGGTTAGATACTGCTTACTGTGAAATATCTGGAAACTACAGAATATGGTAGCTCATTGAACTGAAAATCTAATCTATTAATATATCTAATGTTGTTCCTCAGCTCAGATTAATTTACCAGCACCTAGTATTTACCAAGAACTTAGAGCGTGTTAAGAACTGTGCCACATTCTTTACATATGTTATTTCATTTAACCCTTTGAATATTATTTTCTTTCCCCATTTTATAAGGAAAGATGTTGAGGCTTAGAGATTAAGTAACGGTGCCTAAAGTCACACAGCTGGAAGTAGTAGTAGAGTGAGAACTTAAACCCATACGTGGGTCCAAAGTCACAGTGGTCCTATTTATACTGGCAACAGTCACTCACAAGCATACCAGCTTCTAAATAAGAATTATAGTGCATTTTGCATTCCATTGAGCGTCTCATTTTATAAGTGTTAAAGTGAGTAACAACAGAGTATCACAAATGGTGACTGAGTGGACTCAAATACTTTGGGAAAGGGTATTTTTCTCACTGGGCTTTCTCAGTTTTCTAAAGAAATCCAGGGTCCATAATCAAGTACTCAAGGATTAAATAAATTTGGTTAAAGTCGAAATTATATAAAGGTAAGAAAAAATACTTTCTGATACTCTTATTAAGAAACAGTAAAATCTCTACTATTATCATGGCTAGATACGGGATTTGCTTAGCTATTTAGAAACTCATCTCTTACATATACTTGCTTTTATATAAAATACTGTAAAGGTTTCTGGAAGCACAACCTCCACAGGGAGACATTATCTTTTTTAGAAATTTCTAGAGTTCAGATCAAATGCTGCCTGAACTACTGATCTAGAGGTATACATTTTGCGAAATATTTATTAATATTTCCTATACCATATCTATTTAGATATTCAAGAAAGTAGAATTTAACCCAAAATGTATCTCCCTAATGAGAGCAAACTCAGATTTACACAAATTTTTACTGAAGTACTCTGTCCTACTGTGGTAGCAGATGACTAGAAAAACATAACTGTCAAGAAGGCTTACACAGATACTATCCAACTATTAAAAGAGTAAATCTATATAATAAATCTATATATACTTATGTGAAAAATCTTCAAGATATTTTGATAAGTAAAAAACAAAAATACATAGCGCAAAATGGTTTATAAGGTGAGCTATCTTTTGCATTAAAAAATAAAAAGATTTTTATTCATATACATCTCTTTTTGCATAGAAAAGCTCTGAAGGGATGAAACCAACATTAAACAAACAAAAATTAAGGAAAAAAAACAATAAAATCCCACAAAAATCTAGTACGAGCAGCTGTCTCCAAGAAGAGAAACCAAGGAGAATTGGGGTCAGGGACAGAAAGATGTTTTTTCATTGTGTTCCCGATACACTTTTTGAAAGCAATAAAAAAAACCAAAGGTCACTCTACTGCCTAAAATACAATTGCATTGGGAATAAAATCCAATTGCTTACCCTGACCTATAAGGTCCTACTTTTCCAACTTGGTATTATGCCAGTCTCTCTCGGGCTCACTATATCCTTTTCCTGTTCCTCAAACACAAAAGTCTTTTCCCACCTCAGAGCCTTCACACTTGCTATTCTCTGTGCCTTACCCCAGCCCCTTCCAAAGATGTATTAATTTTTACCTTTCAGATATTAATGCAAATGCCACCTTCCTAGAGATATTTCTTAAGGTCCCTAAAATGAATTAGGTACTATCTGTTACCATCCCTCTGAACAATACTCTTTTCTTTCCATAGCAAAATTTGAAATAATAAATTTATTTGTGATTATTGTTAAATATGTGTCTGTCCCACTATACTGTGAACTCTTCGAGAGAAGAGATTATGGATGTATTTTTCATCAATGTATTTTGTAAGGAACATAGCTGGAGCTCAATAAGTATTTAATGAATGAAATAACCCAATCCTACAGGTAACAGGTTGATTAAAAAATGGAGAGTCTTAAAGAAAAATAAGTGTATTTCTAAGCTGCAAAGTTACTTAAATACAGAATGATATATATGTTTCCGATAAAAAATAAATTCATCATTGCATTTTCTGGGTTTATTTTTTATGAAAACTGACTGGTTTATAATATTTTTGAAATAAAGCTTCATCAAATTATAACCTCATTAGTTAAAAATTCTACTTACCTTAAAAAATTTTAAAGTATAAATTTGATTCTTTAAAAAATTTCAGTGATATATTTATAAATTTTATCATATATAATTATCTATATATATAAACAAGGTGTTCTATTTATAAAAAGCACTTTTAAAGATGTAAAAAACTATAAAAAGATAGGTATCTGAGTCTTTCATCCTATTCAACAAATGGAATGAGATCATGATAGATGTTAACTACAGGAAGTATTTCTTTCTTAGTTTATAGCAGCCAAGATAGAAAATACAGAGATTCAACCACTTGCTCATAGCAAATATCCTCTTACAAGATACATTCATTTCAAAGTCTTTATCAATGATCTGGAAAATGCCACCATATTCTAACATATAAGAAAAGAAAAAAAAAATCTTAAAAAAGACTTTATGAAAATATTTAATAATTATAATCTCTTACAGTAAAAAATTATTAAAGATGATACAGAAACTCACTTCTTTAATCACTTTCACTTTGCTATATAAAGCTTTTCCTTCTGAATGTAGATATTATCAAATGTGATACTGGTTTCTTAAGATTGATAAAGAATTGAGGTCAATTTATTCTTTCAAGCAAAGGTTACATTTTCTAGGTGCTTTATTAGGCTCTCAATCTCAGGCACAGCTGTGTCAGACACTGAATCCTATTCTGTCCAGAACTGAAATGCACACCTATAAATAGTACCAATGACAATCTACTTTGGTTTTACAAAAAGGGCAAACAGAGGCAAATAAAGAACAGGAAAGTAAGTTCCACATACACAAAACCTTGTTATAATGAAAGTTTCTAATATTATTTTTCACATTTTCACTGATGAGGCTATACAATGCTTAACATAAAGTACAATCCCCCAAGATGAATTTGTAAAGATATTTTATGTTATATAGCATCTGAAAGCCTATAAACGGAAAAAGGAGTACTTAAATGAGAAGAGACAGATTAAATATGATCAGAAAACTGGTGAAAAAAAATGAGAAAAAAATGCATAATGGATTTCTAGAAGTAATTAATTTTACTGGTCATAAAATGAGCATTTAGCAAGTAGAAGATTGATTTCATCCTTAAAATTTTATTCAAATTTATGAAGGGAAAAGAAGAGATAGCAAAAATATATACATTCCTGTCTACTTGACATGACAAACAGAGACTCCTAGGCCTGGAGGGCCTAAAAGGTACTCAGTATTTTCCATTAGATTTGTCATAAATGTGAGCCTCTATTTACATTATTTACCCTTGGAAAGCTGATAAGGACAGCAGGAATCTAATGTGTTCACTTCAGCATAATAACAACATGACTCCTTAAATTGAAATAAATCATTACTATGACCTATAAGGTTTTGTATGATTTGAATTCCATTCCCCTAACCTCCTCTCCTGATACTCTCTTTTACTTCATCCACACTGCTCTTTTGGCTTTTCCCTGAAGCCTGGAATGCTCAGCCTCCTGAAATCCATATAGCTCATTCCCTCACTTTCATCAGACTTTTACTGAGGAATTCCTGGACCACTCTAAAATTCCAATCTCTACTCATCCCAATAATTGCTATGCTCCTCCTTCTACTCTTTATTTTTTCATTCCATTCAACCTGCTACATATTTTACTTCTTTATCTAAAATATATATTCCTGCATTAGAATATAAGCTCCATAAGAGCAGGATTTTATTTTAACTTTTTATGAGGGTGTTTCTGGTCAATTTTCTTCACTATTGTATCCCCAACATCTGGCATACATAGTAGGCATTCAATAACTATTAATGGAACAAATGAATGAATAATCCCTAGTCTTAATGTTTAAGTAAAATTCTATTAAAAGAATATTGGTATCAGCTATGAGTAGAATAATTTACCTTCTTAAATATTAATGCATAAGGTTCATTTCTTCCACAAACTTAAGAGGAGTCCCCAGATTTTGTCTCGCTATCATTTCTGAATACAGAGCTAACTTACAACTAGAAAGGAATAAAATTTACAAATAAAAGAATAGCATTACAATACCTTTGGCTAATGCTGACAAGAAGCTTCAATTTGTTTTCTATACAATGGAGTGTGAATATTTTGGCATTTCAATGCAAGTAGGGAAAAATAAAACAGCATATTCACTTTCAACTTTTATCATGAATTAAGTATTTTTGAAATCTTTGATTCAAATTATTTTTGGTTGTCTTTTAATCATAGAAAAATAGTATAAGCCCCAAACTGTTTTAATGAAATAACTATTTTCTTTATAATTCTGATAAAATTAAAAATCTCATACTGATATGCAGTGTCAGATTCACATATATTGCCTAGGTTATTCAGGGAAAATCTATTCATTTGTAAAAGCAAGCCATTTTATGTAAAATTTGGTTTTTATTTCCATTGAATTCATCACAGTTTTACTAGTCCTGCTCATACCTCTAACATTTGCATCAAATATAATTAGACTGTTAACATACAGCAAGTTTTCTTATCATTTAAAATATTGTGTTAAGCTTTACCTCTGGGAATTTTAAGACACTTCCATGTATAGTAAAAAAAACATAAAAATGATAACCTACAAAGCAACAGCAAAACTCATCAGTTCCTTTAAAGAAATGTTCATCTATGTGGAAGGATACATGTGTATTCATAGCTCCTACACTTTCCTTTCAATCATTAAGGAACTTCAAATACCATAAAGTCATTTTAAAAACAGGATCTAAGAGCAAGAGTATGGTTCAGAGCATGCTTTGTCCTGCTCAACAGGCCATCTGCCTCTTTGCAGGAGGTACTTACTCATAGGTATAAACACCATCAGGAATTTAGAACAGTCATATTGCTCAGATATACACAATATGTCTATGGCTCAAATGTACTGTGAAAACTTAATGTTTATTATAACATATCAACATTTTTACTCATTGATAGAAAAAAAATTCCTTGGCACTTCTTTAAACCACTTGTCAAAGAGGTGATACAGTAATAGCTATATTTTGGGTTTCATTTCCTATATTCTTCTGTCTTTAGAATTTAGCTCGACTGTGAGAAAGAATATAACAGTGCTAGAAAGCAGTGTTATTCTAAGGGAGTAGACTACTTGAAAAACAATATGGGGAAAAGGTCAATACCATATGTGTAAAATACCAACAGGTTACCAACTTATGTCACATATAAATTAAATAAAGTAACTCCAATTTCAATGGATATTAGTGCTTTTAGTGTCTGGAGAAATGGCCAGTTTAAAACATTCTATCTGTATTTGCTTTGGAATATTAGGTATCAAATGAAACAGTAAGGCAACCCAACATATCACTGGGCTCAGAAAGAAATATCAATTTAAAGATGCTATCTTTCTAAATGTTGTTTTGGAAATACTTTACATCAAAAGTATCTGTGATATAAAATGACAGCTGAGAGCATTTATTTTCACTTTCATTAATGTAATATGCTTCAATTATAAAAATGAATGTTTAAGTTTAGATATCATAACATCAGCCAACATGAAAAAAAATACTTATTCTTCCAACTGAAACTTATAGTGAACCAATTTATAATGACACTCATTGAGGCTCATATATCAAAGCTGTTTTAAAAGAATATTCTATCATTATTTCCAAATAACATCAAATAATCAATAAATTCCATAGAATTAGGTTTTTCCTTAGTATTTTCAACATTAAAAAAATTCAGGCACTGAGTTGTTATATCTTACTATTTTTCACACAAAATATTAATTTGGGAATCACTACGTTGTCCTTTTTCTTGAACTCAAAACTGACTACTGTGAAGTAATACTGTTACTCAATTGGCAATTGGTTAAATCTATGTAAGGAAATGAGTCAGTTCAGATTTTAAGAGCTCTCTCTTAGTAAGTACGAGGCAGGAGCCACATTCCTCAATCCTTTGTTGGCACAATTTATCCTTTCTACATTTATGAGGAACGATAGAAACAAATGCCAAGCCAGTATCCAGAGCCAAAATGCTGGGACTTTGCTACCAAAGGAGCTGGAACTGTCATTTCTAGTTACTACTATAATAACCTTCCATGATTGATTCTTTTAAAATCACATAAAATATAAAATTTCACATTGAATGTGAGGGATAAAATGTTCATTAAAATAATATTTTGGCAAAAATTAGTGAAATTGACCACAGATATTACAAATGGAAATGAGTAATTAAAAGAAAAGGAATTCTGACAATTGAAAAATTTCTTCTGAAAGCTTAAAGACATTTATGCGAACAATATTAATAACCATGTCTGGATTTATAAGCCCAAAATCTCTAGACAAAATAAGTTGAGTGAGATCAATTTCTTTTTTTTAACCATAAATAAGATGTTCTGTTATAGAGGTAAGATATATTTTGACAATGTCTGATACCTGGTGAAAACTCTTCAATAACTCTCAAAGTTCCAAAGCCACAAGTCATTTTAAAGTTAAGATGAGTCTGATGATTGCCAAGGGCCATGCATTCATGTGAGCTGAGCAGTGTACCAGATAATGTAACATTTAATTAGTTCCAGGAAGTTCTGAACTCAAAGAGAACATACAGGTCAAAAAGAAGGGAGCAGTTACAAATCTCTAGTGAAAGAAAGAGTGGAGACTGACATTTTTAAAGGTCTGCTAAAATTAATCAGCTCTATCCAGGGTCTGCACAGACACTATTGTAGTTGGAGGTTAGGTGCTTAGTCTCCTATTCGTCACGATATCTTGTGGCAGCCCTAATTTAATCACATATATGAAAACAAATGACAGTTGCCTGAACTATAAATATTCCTTTAAGTCATAGCTTGTCACTTAAAAAAATCCTCTCTTCATTTGACTTTCTAAATAATAAACAATATGTACGTAAAATAAAGGGCCATCTTTTAAGTATACTAGAGGGTTTTTTTGGTTTGTTTTTTGTGTTTCTCATTGCCGTTTAGAACTGACTTTTGTTTGATTTTACTTATCCAGCAACACATAAGCAAGCAAGAAGGCAAGCAAGCAAGAAGGCAAGCAAGCAAGCATGCGAAGTATTTGTAATTCAAGAGAGAATTCAAATAAAGACAGGATCATCTTGGAGTATTCACTCTAAACTTGAATTCTCAAATGCTTATAATCTCCTCCAACATTTCCCTGGTTAAAACATATTTTGGATTTATGATTCCAAAGGGCTCAGTTATCTGACGAGAACAGGAGCATATTAAATTTCAGCATAATGCATTTTAGAAACTGTTTGCATATTAGACGCTAAGCAGTTATTAAAGCTTGCTTTTTAAGCTACCAGTTTTCTAAATCTTCTTCTCCACAGCTTGATTCCCAGTATAGAGAACAGTAACTCAAAAATTTTCCTGTTTAGTGAAAAAAGCTATTTACTTATCTGTGCACAAGGTTGAGAAATTATGGAACATGGATTCATGTTTTTACCCACAGAGTATCTTGTACAGGCATTTTGCTTAATTTTTCATTCGTATTTTTGTTTCATAACAGGATTATGTATTTTGACCCACTTATAAATCTAATATAATAGAAATACAAAGAGTACTATTTTCCTACTTTCTATTTAACTGACATTGACGAGTCACTTTAAGCTCTCTGAATCTCAGTTTATAAATGGACATAACAATAATGTCTGGGCAAACAAATGACAATGTTAAACTGCTTTCACAAGTGTAAAATATTATGTAAATGTAAGATATTATATATTATTGTACTATATTTATAAGAATATAGACTAGCTGGTTATGTCTCTATCATGCCTTTTACAAAAAGGACAGAAAGATTTTGAAGTAGTCTAAGAATTTTTATGAGGTGTCAAATTTTCAAGAAAAATTTTCATAGCAATTAAACAATTACAGGTTATAAGTAAAACTTAAGAGACTTTTTAATCCAGCCACTTTCATTTTACATAAAAGGAAAGTGAGACCATGAAGGCTACAAACTAAAACACACAAGTAAAAAAAAAAATCACAAATGATAGTGGAAAGGGAATCGAAGACAAACTGTGCTTCCCAATCTGCTCTCAGGTCTTTCTTGGCTAGAGAAAACTAGGGTTAGGATAAGGAGCAGGGGCAGGTTCAGAGCTCAGGTTAAAGTTCTGGCTGGATTATAGCAGTCATTTTAATTAAACACTTTTTTCTTGTCAGCCAGTTATAAAACAGCAACAATAATTTTTATAAGAACAAACAAAATGATTATGTGTGAAGCACTCTAAGATGTTTATGTGTAAGTGTACATAGTTGGGTTTGGTACACACACACACACAGTACATTAGCTCTTTTAACTGCCCTATTATTCTTATTTTACAGATAAGGAAATGGAGGCACAAACAAGTTAAAAGTCAGCTGAGTAAGGTTACACAACTCACAAGTGACTGAGTCAAGCTTTCAGCTAAGACTGCCTGGCTCTTGAGTTTTGTTTTTGTTTTTAAGAGACATATTAAAGTTCAGTCTATAGACATAAATTTTACTTAGCTTAATGTGCAACTCAATGAGTTTTGATAAATTTTGAATATTTTTATCACTCTGAAAAGAAACCTAATTCCTGTCTACAGTCAATACCCATCTGTACCCTAATCCCAGAAAACCATAATCTGCTTTTTTTTTCTGTAGATTTGTCTTTTTTCTGGGCATTTTATACAGATGGAATCATCCAACATGTAGTCTTTTGCATCTGACTTCACTTGGCATAAAGTTTTTGAGGTTCATCTATACTGCAGCATGTATTAGTAGCTCATTTCTCTATATTGCTTAATAGTATGTATTGTATGAATGTAATATTTTGATTATCCATATCAGCTGATGGACATTTGAGTTATTTCTGCTTTTTGGCTATGATAAATAATGCTACTATGAACATTTTCATACAAGTCTTTGCAGAGATGTATGTTCTTATTTCTCTTGCGTGGACACCTAGGAGTGGAATTATTAAGTCTTTATGGAAAATTTATGTTAAACTTTTTGAGAAACCATGAAACTCTTTTGCAAAGTGGTTGCACCATTTTACATTCTACCAGAAATGTATGAGCTTTGTGGTTTTTTCCAAATCCTCACCAACACTTATTAGAGCTCAAGCTCTTCATCACTACCCTCTATTACCTTTCAATAACCATGTACCTTTGTCACTGTATGTTGGAATGAGAGGGAGAGGAACTAAGGGGAGGAAGAAGTGAAGGAGATAGAGATCCTACAGTTTTTAAAAGCCAGCCAAGTCTATTTAATTTCTTCTATGCTTTTTACAAACATATGCTTATATGGTTTTCATTTTTGTAGTAGAAATTTTCACGAAGTGACTTTATGCTTTTTTGCTGACTTATCTTTACAAATTCTAAGATGTAAATCTGTTTTTGAGGAGAAAGGAAAAGGGTGAAGTAGGAGCAATATATTGAAAGGAGGAAGTGGAGAATAGGAAGAGGTTGTTACCAAGGCTTAACTTGAAAATGGTATAAAATTATGAGTATATCATTTTCAAACTTGTTATTTTGACCCGATTTTCATGACAACATTAGAAAGTTAGATACAACTTTTTTACGACTAGAGGATTCAAGGCCATGTCTAAAGAGAAAAATCACTGAAGACAAAGAAACACATAACTTGTTATCAACCTTAAATTACCAAAAAGTTCAAAATAAAAACATCATTTTTTAAGTTTTGTGCAGTTGACACCACATACTGTTATATCAATATAGTAGCTAGTGTTTTAGTTTAAAACACTGGTAAATATTGTGACAAAGATAAAAAATACCTCAAATGGTCAAAAGATACCACTTACTTCTTGCTTACTTTTTTCATGTTTCCTTTCTTTCTTTTGAGACAGGGTTTCCCACTGTTGCCCAGGCAGAGTGCAGTGGCACAATCATAACTCACTACAACCTCAAACTCCTGAGTTCAAATAATCCTTCTGCCTCAGCCTCCTGAGTAGCTAGGACAATAGGCATGTACCACCATGCCCAGTAATTTTTTATTTTTTTGTAGAGACGGGGTCTCACTATGTTGCCCAGACTGGTCTTGAACTCTTGATCTCAAGCGATCCTCCTGCCTCAGCCTCCCCGAGTGCTGGAATTACAGGCATGAGCCAACGTACCTGGCCTACATTTTTTCTTTCTTTATTGCACCAGCTGTAACAACCATTACAGTGTTGAAGAGAAGTGGCAAGTCAAGCATATTTATCTTATTTTTAATATAAAGGGGGGAAATATTCAGTCATTTGCCATTAAGTATGTTAACTTTAAGTTTCCTTTTATAAGCTCTTTATCATGATGAAGAAATTCTCTTTCATTCCTTGTTTACAGAGAATTTTTATCAGGAATGGATGTTGGATTTTGCCATTTTTTTCTGCATTTATTGAAATGATCATACGGTTCTTTTTATTTTATTAATATGATGAATTAAATTGATTTCTGAATGTTAAACCAGCTTTCAATCCTGGTATAAACCCCTTTATTGTGATGAATTTTTACATATTGCTAAATTTGCTCTATTAAAATTGTGCTTAGAATTTTTATATCTATAACCATGAATGATATTGGTTTGTAGTTTTCATTTCCTGTAATGTTTTCTGGTTTTAGAATCAGGATAATGCTGGCCTCAAATAATGAGTTGGGAAGTAGTCCTTCATGTTCAACTCTTTCAATTGGTTTATACAGAATCAGTATTCTTTTCTTCTTGAAAGTTTTGTATAATTCACCAGTAAAGGCATCTGGGCTTGGAGTTTTCTCTGAGGGATTTTTTTAAAATGACAAAGTCTTTAAAAGATACTGGGCTATGCAGGTTACCTACTTCTTCATGAATGAGATTTGGTAGGTGTATCTTTAAGGAAATTTGTCCATTTCATCTGTTATTAAATTTACTTGCATAAAGTGTTCATAATATTCCCTTATTATCCTTTTAATATCTGTAAACTCTGTAGTGATGTCACCTCATTCTTGAAATTGGTAATTTCTGTCTTCTCTCTTGTTCTAATCAGTCAGGGTAGAAATTTAACAATTTTATTGATCTTCTCAAAGGACTAGCTTTTAGTTTCATCACTTTCCTCTACTGTTTTTGTGTTTTCCATTCTACTAATTTCTGCTACTATCTATGTTGTTTCTTTTCTTCTACTGATTTTGGTTTAATTTGCTCTTATTCCTCAAATTTCTTAAGGTAGAAGCTGAGGTCATCACTTTGAGCCCTTTCTTCTTTTCTAATATAGGCATTTAGTGCTGTAATTATCTCCCTAAGTATTGCTATATGGGCACGATAAAGATACTAAGATGTGTTTTCATTCATTTCAAAATACTTTCTAATTTCCCTCTTTGTTTTCTTCTTTGACTCACTGGTTATTCAGGTGTACATTATTTAGTTTCCATATATTTAGAGATTTTTCAGAGATCTTTCTTTCATTGACTTCTACTTATTTTCATTGTGTTCAGAGAACTTAAAAGCTCATAATTTTACTGAGGCTTCTTTTATGCCCTAGAATATAGTATATCTTGGCAAAAAAAAAATCTGTATTTGAAAAGAAGGTGTTTTCTGGTGATGATGTGTGAGTGTCCTATAAGCATGAGGAGGTCAAGTTCATTGATATTGTTAAACAAATCTTCTATAATTTGTATAGCAGAATTTTTTTAAAAAAATCACTTATAATAGCATCACAAAAAATGAAATAATCATAAATCTGGAAGTCCTAGATGGAAAGTCCTATACACTAAACTTTGCAGAACCTTGCTTAGAGAAATTAAAGACCTATATAATTAGAGACATACATCATTTCCATGGGTCCGAAGACTCAATGTTGTTAAGAAGTATTTTCTACAAATTGATCTACAGATCAAATATAATCCTAATCTAAATTCCAGTAAACGTTTCTACAGAAACTGAAAAATACTAAAATTGATATGGAAATGCAAAGGATCTTTAATAGCCAAAACAATTTTGAAAAAGAACCCAGAGGACTAACATTACCTGATTTTAAGACCTATTATTCTTTAAAAATGTATTGTATATATTTACGGTACCTAACAAAATGTTATGGGATACATATTGATAGTAAAAACGTTACCATAGTGAAGCAAATTAACATATCATTATCTTATGTAGTTACCCATTTGTTTTCTGTTTTGTTTTTTGTGGCAAGAGCAGCTAAATTCTACTCATTTAGCATGAATCCTATATACAGTACAATTTTATTACCTATAGGCCTCATATTGTACATCTCTAGACTTGTTCCTTCTACATATCTACTACTTTGTATTCTCTGATCTATTTCCTCCCTTCCTGCCCTCTGCCCTGGTACCAATGTTTTGTTCTTTGCATATTTGAAATTTTTTTGATTCCATATATAAATAAGATCATGCAACATTTTTCTTTTTTAGCATAATGTCCTCCAGGCTTATCCATGTTGTGGCAAATGGCAAGATCTTGTTCTTTTATAGGGCTGAATACTACTCCATTGTATATATGTACTACATTTTCTTTATCCATTCATGTGTGAACAGACATTTAGGCTGTTTTCGTATCTTGGCTATTGTGAATATTGCTGTGATGATCATGGGAATGCAGATACTTTACAGGGTTGTGATTAAATTTCCTTTGGGTGTATGCCCAGAAAAGAAATTGCTCGGAAACATGGAAACTATTATTAATTCCTTTAGAAACTTCCATACTGTTTTCCATAATGGCTGTACCAATCTACATTCCCACCAACAGTGTAGAAGGGTTCCCATTTCTCCATATTCTTGCTAACATTAGTTATCCTTTTGACTTTTGATAATAGCCATCTTAACAAGTGTGAAATGGTTTCTCATAGTGGTTTTGATTTGCGTTTCCTTGATGATTAATAATGTTGAGTACCTTTTCATATATCTGTTGTACATTTTCATGTCTATCTTTGGAGAAATGTTTATTTAGGTCTTTGGCCCATTTTTTAATTAGGTTATTTGTTTTTTCACTATTGAGTTGTATATGAGTTCTTTATAAATTTTGGATATTAATTCTTTATCAGATATATGGTTTGCAAATATTTTTCCCAATCCATAGGCTGCCTTTTCATTTTCTTTATTATTTCCTGTGCTGTGATAGGCTTTTTGGTTTGATGTAGACCATTTATAGTTTTGCTTTTGTGGCTTGAGCTTTTGCTGGAATATCCAAAAAATCATTGTCAAAGCCAATGTCCAGGATTTTTCCCCCTATATTCTATTCTAAGACTAGAATTTTACAGTTTCTGGTCTTGATATTTAGGTCTTTTATCCATTTTGAGTTGATTTTTGTGCACAGGGTAAAATAAGGGTCCAATTTCATTCTTTTGCATGTGGAAACTGCATGTGCAGTTCTCCCAGCACAGTTTATCACTGAGATTATTCTTTTTCCATTGTGTCCTGTTTACCAAAAATTAGTTGACTGTATATGTTTGAATTTATTTCTGAGACAAGGCTTATTATAAAGCCACCACATCAAAACACTATGGTATTGGCATAAAGACAAACAAAAGGACTGAAAGAAAAGAATAGAGTCCAAAACCAGACATATATAAGAAAATGGATTTTATAAGAAGGTAAAAAGTCAGGAAAGGACAGTCATTTAAACAAATAGTGCTGCAATAATTGGATATTCATACACCAAAAAGATGAACTTCAAACCATTCCTCACAACATATACAAAAATTAACACAAAATGGATCACAGACTGAGATATAAACTCTAAAATTACAAAAATTCTAGAAGTAAACATAAAAGAAAAACTTTGTGACCCTGGGTTCAACAAAGGTTTCTTAGCTAAACCAGCAAAAGCATGATACATAAAAGAAAAAATTGATAAATCAGACTTCATTGAAAATTAAAAATTTATGCTTTTTCAAAAGACACTGTTAAGAGAATGAAAAAGATACAGACTGTGAGAAAAAGGACTGGTATACAGAATATGTAAAGAATCAAGATTAATTATAAGAAAACCAACAACCTAATTTAAAAAATGGGCAAATGATTTTAACAGATACTTGACCAAGGAAGATGCAGGAATGCCAAACAAGCACATGAAGAAAATGCTCAATATCATTAGGCAGCAGAGAAAGGCAATTTAAAATCACAATAAGGTACAGAAATATTGGAAAGGCTAAAGACTCACCAGACCAAGTATTGACAAGGATGTGGAAGAACTGGAACTATCATAGACCGCTTTGGGGAATGTAAATTAGTACAATCACTTTGGAAAGCAATTTGGTAGTTTCTTAAAAATTTAAACATGCAAATACCATATAATCCATTCATTCTACTACCAGGTACTTTCCCAAGAAAAAATGAAAGCATATGTCCATATAAAGACTTGTACATAAATGTTCACAGAAACTTCATTTGTAATAGCCTCAAACTGAAAGCAATCCAAAAGTCTATCAACAGCTGAATTAATAAACTGTGGTATGTTCATAAAATGGAATTCTACTCAGCAATAAAGAGAACAGACTACTGATACACATTTCCGTTACTCTCAAAATAATTATGCTGAGTGAAAAGACACAAAGAAGAATACTTACTGTATGATTCCATAAAGTTTTAATAAATGGTAACCGATACATGGTGACAGAAAGCAGGTAAGTGGTTCACTGGGACAGAGGTAGAAAAAGGTAGAAGAAAGAGATTACAAAGAGGCATGAGAAAATTTGGGGCTGACAGATGTATTCAGTACCTTGATTGAGGTGATGGTTTCACAGGTGTATACAAATGTCAATTTGTGTACACTTTATACATGCTACAGTTATTGTATATCAATTACATAAAATTTTTAAAAAAGAGAAGGAATCACAAAATAAGGTAATTAAAAATTAGACATTTGGCAGACATTTTCTCAAAAATGAATAAAGTGAGCTTGACTCCTCAAAAAAACCTGATAATTTTTGTTGTCAGTGATGAAATGAGCTTTCAAATGAAAATTAAAATTTTGGAGGAGAGGAGGATAAAGTGGGGATGGTTAATGGGTGCAAAATATAGTTAGACAGAATGAACAGTATTTGACAGCAGAACGAAGTGGCTATAATCAACGATAAGTTAGGTTAGACATTAGTTAAGAGAGTACAATTGGAATGTTCCTAACACAAAGAAATGATAAATGCCTGAGGTGATAGATACCTCAATTAACCCGATTTGATTAATTCTCATTGTATGCCTGTATCAAAACATCACAGGTACCCTATAAAGATATACAACTATTATGTATACATAATAATTTTTTTAAAATTTTGGAAAAAGTATCTCTGCCACCATGAGCTTGATAGCCTATCACTTTTCTGATGGGACTAGTTGCGACATGAAACAATGTGATTTTTGATACTGTATAATGAAATGTGTCCTTATTTGGAATATCTGCATAACCTGGTGACCTGATATTTTCCAAATGACTGAAACATGATGATATGAAATCATGCATGGGTAAAAGATGAATTCAGATTTTAAGATCAGCCAATGGATTTAATGTAACAGAGTATGAAGAGTTCACTGATAAAGGCTAGTTGCAGTGTAGAATCTGAAACCTTGAGAAAATTTAGCAAAATCTACTACGGTCAGTAGAATTTGAATATGGCTTTCCAAAGATGTACCATTCTAATCCCTGGATCCTATGAGCGCGAATAGATACCACTGTCATAATATCTGTCATTTATAGCACAGCTGACCTTAAAATAAGGAGATTATCCAGGTGGCCCTTATCTAATCATAGGAGCACTTTTAAAAGCAGAGAGTAGTCTCCACCTGGTAACAGGAGAGGAAGTCAGAGAAATTCAAAACACTTGAAGGATTTGACATGCCAGGGCCAGCTTTGAAGATGGAGAGATCATGTCAAAAGGCACGTAGGCAACTTTAAGGAGCTAAGAGATGCCCCCAGGTGACAGCAGGCAAAGAAATGAGGACCTCAGACTTATAGCTGCAAGGAATGGGGGATTCTACCCACAACTGAGCCTGATAGTGGATTCTTCCCCAGAGCCTACAGGTAAGAGCTCAGGCCAACCAAATTTGGGTTTTGTGAGACCCTGAACAAAGAATCCAGTCCAGCCTGTCATGATTTCTAACCTCCACAACTGTAAGGTAATGGGTATTGTTTTAAGTCCTTAGGTTGTGATAATTAGTTATGCAGCAATAGAAAGTTAATACATTTACCATGAATCAAAATATATATAAACTCAGATTCACAATCCCACTGCTGAATTTCTACTCTACAGACATACTTCCCAATGATTCTTACAATGAGTCCAAGGACATTCATTGAGCATTGTTTGTAAAAACAAATAATAAAAATGGAAAATAAATACAGGACTGGCTGGATAAATTATGTAAATCTACAAAATGGAATACTCTGTACCATTACAAAAAAAAGGTACAACTATATGGATGACCATAAAACAATGAAACCATTGCATACTGCATTAATTTTTTAAAAAGCAAGATCTGAAATATTGTTATGATTTTTCTCATAATTAAAGTTAGAGCATTTGCATAAAATCAAGGTATATGTATTAAACATTTTGCTGGAGAAAAACCAAGAACTGTAAATAGCAATTAGCTTTGAAATATAATTATATTTTTGAGAGGTTTTCATTTTTAATTTTCCTGCCTTTCGTTACATTTTGAATTTTCTAATGAAGTTTATTATTCTTATTCATTTAAAAATATAAACAGAGGTTACTAGTCAGTGTATAAACACTTGCCTGACTCTCTGTACAAAGCTATCTTCTTTTGCTTTATTCAACTTGGACTTGCCATCTGGAATTTGCATCTAAGCTCCTTTAACCATCATGGTAAGACCAAAATCAACTTTCCTCATTGAGTCTGCCCTACCCCCTAACTATTAAGTTTCTCAGTGGCATTCCTTATTATCCAGAGTCTTCCATTTGTGCCCTTGTAAATGTTAATATGTATTTATAATATTTATACATTTTAAGGTATAAATATTTTAATTAAATTTTAATTATAATTACAGGCTATCACTTATTTTTAAATATCTGGACTATACCCTTTCTACTTTCAGAGTCCAGAGTGCTAACCATTACATGATGGAACCCCCACCTCCCTTTCTACTTTCATAACTATATTGAAAGCTATTTTAAGATATCGATCATAAGTCGTCAAATCATTCAGACATACAATGCACCTAACACAGATAACGCTATCTTGATGAGGATAAAGATGATGATCTAGGTATCCTGGAGATATACAGTAATAAAGAAATATTTGAAGAGCACGCAAAGCAATATAGTAAAACTGGACCAATAATCCTAAATAGGGGAAGAATTATATAGACAGTATTTAATGAACAATCTACAATATTAGATCTGTTTAATGTATTTTAAAGTTAGAAATATTTTTCATATTTTTTAAATTTCTTAAAATGAGTAAATAAATGGTAAAGGTAAAACAAATCCCCTTCAGTTATTAAATATTATATCTGTAAGCCTTATAAGATCTAATTTTACCTCTGATTGTATTTTCTACAACAGAAAGATGAACAATTAAAAAAACAAACAAGCCTTAAAAACATACTGTATCAGCTAGTTGTCCCTGTTTGTTATCAAAAGTTGATAACAAAGACCTGGAGGTGTTGAAAGTCACCAGAAAAAAATGCCAGCACATATTCCTAGACAGATTGCCTTCATTATGTATGTCCACATATGAAAGTTGTTCATAATTCATAAGTGAGCCAAGGCACCACGAGATTATACATAACCATCAAAGAAGAGGATGTGTGGAGGTAGACTTGGAAAATGATATACAGTGAACTGAAGATAAGATAGTCCTATCACTGTTATAAAGTCAAACTAAGTAGACTGACTTTTACTAAACAGCTTTTCACACATAAACATTACATATAACTGAATTTGATGTGTAACTGAATTCTAATAATACATCCATCTCTTAAAAAATGTTGGCTGACATTTTCTAGAAAACAGCAGTCTTACAGCCTATAAAAATATTGAGTATATGTACAAGCTCTTTGATATCAGGAAAATGTTAAACAAAATCCTTGGAAACTTTACAAGAAATCAGAGACTGAACATATAAAAGTAATAAAATATGACATTAAAATGTCATCAAGCAAACTACTCAAATCACATTACCTGGAACCAGTTCCATAATGATGTAGACAGGCTGTCTCTGTGTGCAAACTCCTATAAGTTTGACAATATTGGGATGATCATATTGCTTGAGAATTCTAGATGAGAGAAAAGTATAAGAATAATTATCATTTGAATAATAAAGCATTAATTTATGATCATGAATAGTGCCTAAAAGTAGAATACACTTTAATAATTCAATTTTTAAAATTTCAGTATGACTCTAAATTATGATAAATGGGATACATACAAATGAGTACACTTATCCCTCAGTATCTGTGGGGGATTGGTTCTAGGACCCCCGTGGATACCAACATCTATGGATGCTCATATCTCTCATAAAAAATGGTGTAGCATTTGCATATAACCTACACACATATTCCAGTATAATTTAAGTCATCTCTAGATTACTTATAATACCTAAAACAATGTAAATGCTATGTAAATAGTTGTTACACAGTTTAGGGAATGACAAGAAAGTCTGCACATATTCCATACAGATGCAATAATTTTTTCTCCATGAATATTTTCGATCTGTGGTTGGTTGAATCTATGGACACAGAAGCCAAAGGGCTGACTGTATTGATAAATACTGGCAACATAACATAGGTGCAAATGAGTCAATTCTCCTTAATTCAACTAATATTCATTTAAAAATTATCATCTGCTCTGAATGATTAACAACCATACTAAATAGGAATAACTAGTTGTTCCAAAACACGTAGAACTCTCTTTAAAGTGTTGTATCTGGTTTTAGCCACAACCACACAAGTGTAGCTAAAAACTATTAGTGGAACAAAAACTGTAAGCTGCTAGGGTAGCATCTTTTTTTTTTTAATGCACATACTTGATTTTAAAACATTTAAAAATAAGAAATCATCTCATATGGGTAAATGCCACAGTGTAATCACTTCATTAGATTTTGTGGTATTTAAATACTTTGATGATCATGATCAATTTCAAAATGGTAAAAACACAGAAGTTTTGAGAAAGTTGGCAAAAAGGAAAAAAATAGAATAATAGTTTCAACATAGACTTAAGCTAAAGCAGAGTAGACTTAGTTTGGATAAGATAAAATTTCACCAGAGGGCTATAAAAAAGATAGATAGACTCATCCACAGGACTCCAAGAATGAGCTAAAAATAGATTAGATTCCCTCAGAGGCCTGTCTGCCCTGATTATCTCTATTACAAAATTTTATTACTTATTACCCTATTGACATAGTTATAAATTCACTCATATTTGAAAATTGCAGTAATCTTTCCTAAGAGAATGAAAAAATTACCTTGAAGAAAAAAATTTATGTTTTGTACCATGTACAACTAAAGCAAGGATAGATCTAAGAAAAATGTCTTAGATAGAAAATATAATGATTTATAAATGAAAAGAGAGTGGGGAAGAATTCTAAAGATAAAGGAAATATTCTGTCAATAACTTTGAGCTTGCAACTTCTACTAGAAATTAAAAAGAAAGTTTGAAGTATGTTTGACTTTAATCCAAAATGTTATTTCTTAGGTTAGAAACTGTTCAGTAAAGACATTTGCACAAAATAGTCAGCATAAAATCAGGTAACATTCAATCTAAATATACAGCTCTAAAATCTATTAAAGCACACTCAGAAGTCTGCATGGATATAATTTTCATTTTTAACATTAAACTCCATAATCTCACTTTACAAAATGAAATTAAACTCTTTGGTTTGCAACAAAACAATCACAAGTTGGAAAGCAATAAATTTAAATATTGTAAAAAATATAATAGACAGAATTTTACTTTAAGAATATCTATGCCTAACTATAAAATAATGAGATTATGAATTTCAGTTGTGATAGCATGCCTTTTAATTTATCATCAGAATTTTTTTCTGAATTGCCAATGATGTACATGGAAAGGTGTACAACTTTATACTACAGATAATATTTAATAAGTTCATTAAACTAGTTTAATCCATTGCCATCAATATTCATTTTTAGAATATGAATGTAGAAATGTACATCAAAATGTTCCATGCCATGGGATTTGTGAATATTTCTCTCATTGCCATGGCACTATTCTCCCACGGCACTTTCCCTTTACACCACAAAATCTATGGATCCATGTATTCTCCTCCTCCTTTCCCAACCATTCATTCATCTATCAATTCATCTACCCATATGTCCATTTAGTTTACTCTGCCCAAAATACCTTGCTATTTGTTTTGTTGTATATACTCAATTTTACTACTAACACAATAGTTTTAACTATCTGCAACACAGGGGCAGCAAGGTGAAACATTAAATTTTAGCTAGTAACAGAAAAAAGAGAAAACAACCATCTGAGAAAATCAATTAGAGGAGAAACAATATACAAATTTTGGAATACATGCCAGACACTAAGCTGAAGAAGAGCTTTGAGATCCTCAGAAAAGAAACCTAACAGCTGGAAAAACATAAATCAAACCATAATACCTAAGGAGGATAGGACATAATTAAATATCTAAATGTATATATGTTATATATATAATACAGTAACATTTTTAATATCATAGTATTGCACATATACATATGCATATATGTATGTGTGATAAAAGCAAAATATTATAATATTTTTTAAGGACAAAGAATACTTACTGCTTTTTCAGACCTGGTTCTTTGACTTAGATTGCCTAATCAATCTACAGTCTTACCTCAAAAACAAAAACCTTTTGTTTCCATGTCATTAAAGCGCTTACTTATGAGGGTAATGAAAATGCTTACTTCTACTTCAGCAAATAACAAGATGTCTTCAAACTTACATTTTAATGAATCATTTGCATTATAAATACAAATTTTATATTACTTTAGAAAACTCACTTGGCTTCTTGTAAAAATTTTATTTTCAACTCCTGAGGAAGATCTTCTTTACATGTTTTAACAGCAACAGAAGTTTTATCCTTTAATGTGCCCTTATATACTTCACCAAAATTTCCCTGCAAATAGAAATACATTTATTGTTTAAGGTATGTGACAGCACATAAATCTTTGCCAAATACAAGGAAAGCACTTAACAAAGCATTTTGAGTGAATCAAAGCACTCTGTTAGCTTTATTCAGAATTTTGAGTGGAAATAAAGATGGGTGATGTTGCTTTTACCAGTTCTCCAACTTTATACACAACACACTAACCATGTGGAGGCCTGAGGCTAGAGGAGAATTCACAAGAAATAGGAAAAAAATTGAAAGAGAAAAATAATAAGAGGAGAAACCCCAACTGATGCTGTCAGAAGTAAATTTCATTCCACCTAGTTCCCTTTACTCCCTAAGCTCTATATTGTATTACTAAAGGTTATTACGTATGAAATGTCCAATTTCCTTAAGAACTAAGTTTGACAGTTGATATCTCTGACATTTCACTTTGACACTTCTTGTTTTGTTTTTATTGTGAAGGTGCATCTTTATTCTTTCAAACACATGGTTTGGCTTGTGATTATCTTTCAAAGTTTTCTTCAGTGCAATTTTTGTGAAACCATGGATAAGCCAAAAATTCGTGTTATGTTTGAATATGAGTTCCGTCATGGAACAAACGCAGTGCAGACAGCTCAAAATATCAATGAAGTATTTGGGAAGGATGTGGCTAATGAACACACAGTACATTGATGGTTTGAGAAGTTCCATTCTGGTGAGTTTAATCTGGAAAATGAGCCCTATGGGCAACCTGAGACCAAGGTGGATGATGATGAGGTGAAAGCTGTAGTGTAAGCAAATCCATCTCAACTACCCACAAATTAGCAGCAAGGTTTGATGTTATTATTCCAGCAATATGGGACCACTTAAAACAAATGGGCAAGGTAAAGAAGCTGGATAGATGGGTACAACATGAATGAAACAAGCATCAGAAGAGACATCATCTTGAAGCTTGCCTTTCTTTGCTGTCACGACATAAAGGCAAACCATTTCTACACTGTATTGTTACATGTGATGAAAAATTGATTCATTTTGGTAATCACAAGCGTTCAGCACAATAGTTGGACATAGGTGAAGAGTCAAAACACAGTCCAAAACCGAATATTCATCAACGAAGCTAATGGTGTCTGTTTGGTGTTCCAGCACTGGTATTATGCACTACAGCTTCATGAAACCTGGTCAATCGATTACAGCGGATGTCTACTGCAACCAATTAGATGAAATAATGAGGATGCTTGTGATGAAGGAACCGAGATTGGTCAACAGAGACAGGCCAATCCTCTTGCAAGACAACACTCAACCACACGTCACACAAACAACACTGTTCAAATTATAGAGGCTGGACTTGGAAACTCTGTCGTCCACCGTATTCACCAGACCTTGCACTAACTGACTACCACTTTTTCCAGGCTTTGGATCACTTCTTGCTAGGAAAAATATTCAATTCTCAATAGGCTGTGGCAAATATCTTTCATGATTTCATTGCCACTGCCTCACCAGGCTTTTTCACTGCTGGTATAAACAAGCTACCGTTAAGATGGCAAAACTGTGTCAATAGTTTAGGTGTATACTTTCATTAACTGTACTGCTTCTTGTTTGAGATAAAATAAACTAAACTTTTGATTTGAAATCGTACATTTCATATTTAATGACCTATATATTAGATTAAAAATTATCCATTAATGTTTAAAGATAAAGCAAAGATTTTGAGGGGTAACTGCTAGTACTGTTCCATATAACCATGTCAACTGGGGAAGAAAGTGAGAGTAAGAAAGAATGGGGAAAGGCAACAGAACCAAGGCAGATCAGGGGCTGTCAATGGCCACTATTGCAGGTTGTCAATATCTGAAAGGCACTAAGGAGGAGGATGTGCTTACCCAATTGTCAATGTCACCTGTAAGGAACTAATTTCTACCAAATGTATGAACTCCTAACCTTACTCTATGCCTAGAAACTATTTTGATATAAAATGCCTTACTTACAGTGTATTTAAGAAGAGATGAAACTTTGAAAGTCAATTTATTTTTCTTTTATTATAAGTACAAAACAAAATATTACAGAAGATCACACCAGCATAACAGCTATTTTGGAATATTCCTTTATGTCTATGTATGTTTATGTATTTTTTACATAGCTATAATCACAATATGCAAACATTATAATAAACTTTAACGTTATTGTTGAGCAAGAAGTCACCGAACTAAGAGTCTGCTAGTTGAATTTTAGAGTTCTAAAATCAACTCTTAACTTGTAAAATTTACAAGTACAAAATTTATATCTTGAACTATTAGTTATTAATATAATTTAAAATTATTGTTAAATACTTTAAATGCCTTTTTAAATAACAGGAGTCCTGTATTCAATTTTTACTATTTAATCTAATATTTAACTTAGTATTTATAAAACAATCTTTTTTCATGAAAAGTAAACATACATTGAGTTCTCAACACATTAATGGTAAACATTCTTCATAAATTAGAAAAAGCAAAATTTAAGCTTCACATCTATTATTCTCAAGAGTTTCCCCCTGCCAATTGTCAGATTATATATTATATCAGAGAAAGAACTGAGAAAAGATATTATTAAAATACAAGATTACTGCCGGGTCTCTACTTACCTGAATGATTCTAAAGCCCTTATAATTCAGCTTTTTTAAAATTTATCATTTTACCCCTCAAAAGATTCTTAGCGACTGAATTACTTATTTCACTTGCTAGGACCATCATTTTCCCTCTAAGTAGTCAGACTCTACTGCCACAAAACTTTGTTTTCCTCCTGGTGTGTCTGAAAGGTAACCCTGATTCAGGATCTCAATTTTCTTGCGTAAACTGCAGCACTAGCAGATTAATCTTTCCTAGAGAAAACTTTGATTATAATACTACTATCTTGCTCAATATCCATCCTTCAATTACCACCACTTTCTTAGCCTCTATATAGCTCCACATTATAATCCCCAAATGTTACATGTGTTCTAAATTCAAATACTTAGTAATCCCAAAATATGTGCCGTGCCTTTTGTACATTTTTTTTCTTCATGGAAATTCCCCACCCCTCATCTTTAAGTTCATTTCTTATGTCCCTCCTTCATGAAGATTTCTTGATCTTCCCCCAAATTATGTCTCTTGTTCCTGAACATTCTTCACCCCATTGCCCCTTTGTACCTTTCTAATGGTTTCTGCCCTATATAACAGGTCTTGGCACATACCAGGCATTTGAAAATTTTAAACATTAAGTCAACAACCATTACACAGAGAATTTCAACTCTACCAATGGTGATCAAGGGGGGAATCTTCAAACACTCAGAAAAAGACTATACTTCCTCAGACCACATTTTCTTTATCCAAAGAGGTCAGGAGGAAGCCTAGAGCACTCATCACTCCCATCATTGAACAGGCATGACTTTATCTCTGCTATTGACCTTAAATCCATAAGAACGAGTCTCATTTGCCCCTTTTTTTTGTTTATGTCAGCCAACATAGGATGATCTTGGTCATGGGTTAATCTTCATCTCCCCCTGTTTATCCTTGTTAGATTCTGCACACTTCTATTTGATCTTCCTGTCCATGTTTTGTTTTGTTTGTTTGTTTGTTTCTTTTTTGAGACAAGGTCTCACTTTGTCATCCTGGCTACAGTGCAATGGCATCATCATAGCTCTCCTTTCCCTTTTATCCCCAACTTCCACCATGCCTTCTGGAGTCTGTGGTCCATTATCACCAAAATTGTATCTTCAAACTATTCTGCGGTCATTCCCTTTACCTTTTTGTTCTAACAGAATCCTGGCTCTCACTTGAAAAGGCCCAAATGGTGGATAAGCTTCCTTTTGCCCTCTAAACTTAAGTGATGACTTTTTTCCTCATATAATCCTACCACTGCCCTGAAGGTAGAATAAAGTGTTCTACTAGCTCCTTGTCACTGGCTTCAAGCCATTCTTCCTCCCCCATTCCCAAAAGCTCTCAGCTTTGAAACTTTATTATTCAATTATATTACCAACTGTCCCTCATTGTGGCTGTCATCTACTGAATTTGAAAATATTTTCCCTCATTTATTGAAAATTTGAGCTCTTGGATCACTGTCACTCTACAACGTTACGTCTACCTTAATTGTTGGCAATTTCAATGAGGCACTTAAAGGGTCTTCCAATACTTCAAACTCTTAGTTTCTTGAACCTCCAATGATCTTGCACTACAATCTATTTTTTAGGGTCATACTTTAAACCTTGGCATTACCAATAATGTAACTCCTCTATAATATCTATCTCATTCATCTCATCTTTTGGCTGGCTTCTATCTAACTTACTTCCTCTAATACCTAGAGTCCAAAAATCCTTTGCCCTTATAGGAATCAGCAATCTTTAGATTCTATCACTTTTTACTGTACATAACCTTGTTACTATCCTCTCCTCCTTCTCTGTCCACCTTAAATTCCATGGTCAGTAATTACATTTGTCTTCCCATATATTCTCAACTTCTCTGTTTCTCTGTTAATCTACTGAACTCCCTTGGCAAAAATCCACAACCCTGATTAAATCCAAAATTCTATCTACTCTGCTATGAAGCTAACATGGCTGGAGAAAAACCATAACCATGCTGACTGATTTAACTTTAAACTCGTGAATATAAACCTTTAGAGGGGTCTTCATGCTGCTCAATAATCATATTATATCTGGACACTCCCGTTATTCTGGATGGCTGTTTTCCCTTCTTCTCTCTTCTCAAATCTCTCATTTTCATCCTTAGCTGATGATCTTGCTTCCTACTTCATTGAAAAAATTAAAGCAATCTAAAAAGAACTTCTGGACTCTCAGCCCCATACTTACCCACCTATCAATCTTCCTCACTGTTAAAAAAAAAAATGAACTATTGTGCTTTTATTGAAGTTAAGTTCCATTGTGAGCTAAATTTCATCACCTCTTACCTACTCAAGGATGTCACCTTAGCAATTTTCAATTCTCTTTATCATGAATTTTTCACTAGATTATTAACAGTTAGTTGCAAACAATCATATTACTTCTCTCAGGTTAAACAATAACATCAACAAAGCACAAATCATCCTATTGAAACTACTGCCCTATGTCTCTGCTTCCTTTTGCAGCAACGCTTCAAAGAGTTACATTTTTGCTATCTCTAATTCTTTTCTTCCCATTCTCTTAAATCCATTCCAATCTGGCTTTCGCCTAAAATATTCTAAGGAAACTGTTCAGCCAAGTCACAAGTGATCTGCTCATTGATAAATACAAAGGTTAATTCTCAGTTGTCATCTCATTTAACCTCTCAGCAGCATTTGACACACTGATCACTCTCTCTTGTTTGGTATACTTTCTCCTCTTGGCTTCCAAGGCATTGTATCTCCTGGTTTCTGCCTTCCTAATTGGTTGCTCTTTCTCAGTATCCTTTGAGAATTGCTTCTCTTTTCTCCAGCCCCTTAATGTTGGAATGACCAAGGTTCAGTCCTTGATCCTCTTCTCTATCTAGACTCACTGTTGAAACCATGTAATCTTATGGTTTTAAATACCATCTGTATACCAACAACTACCAAATTTGTACTTGGGACCCAGACCTCTCTTCTAAACTCCAGACTTGATATTCAACTGTTTCCATCTCCACTTAGAAGTCTAATAGAAAAATTCAATTAATCCAAAACTGAACACCTATTCTTGTTCCCTAAAAGCTGTTAACTTATAACCGACTTCCCTCCTTCTCTGATGCCACACATAGAGTCCATCAGGACATTCAACAGGTTCAATGTCAAAAATATGTCAGAACTCACCACTTCTTACCACCTCCACTGCCATCATCCTGATCTGGCATCATCTTTTAATCAGGTAAGTGCATCTGCCTCCTAACCTTCTAACTCGTCAGCCTGTTTTCAACACAACAGCCAGAGTGACCTTTTTAAAAACATCATGCCATTCTTCCACACAAAATTGTACGCCAGCTCACCATTTTATTAATAATCAAAGCCAAAGTTATTACAATGGCCTACAAGGCCCTATATTATCTATACCCTCATCACCTTACCAACTTTCTCTCCTCCCCCTTGCTTACTCAGTTATAGTCAAACTGTCACCTTTGCTCCTCGAACAAATTTGGCATTAGCTGTTTCCTCTGCCTAGAACCCTCTTTCCTCAGATGTCCACATAGCTAAATCCCTCACCTCCTTCAAGTCTTAACTCAAAAGTAACCATTTTAATAAGGCCTACCTAGATTTCCTGTTAAAAGACTGCAACTCCAACTAATAGCCCTCCCAACCCCTCTACACTTTTCACAGAACTTAGTACCCTCTAACATTACAAAATTTACCTATTATGCTTACATAAGTGTCTTTCCCTGCTAGATAATACAAGCTTTATAAGGGAAAGATTTTTGTCTGCTGTTCACTGACACTATGAAAAATACCTAGAAGAGTGCCTGGTATATAGTAGGCATTCAACAAATATTAGATGACTGAATAAAATATTTACTGGATATCAACTATATATCAAATAGAGTCTACAAAGAATATAGTGCTGAACTGAAAAAAAATTAGGCCAGGTGTAGTGGCTCATGCCTATAATCCTAACACTTTGGGAGGCCAAAGTAGGAGGATCACGAGGCCAGGAGTTAGAGACCAGCCTGGGCAACATAGTGAGACCCCATCTCTACAAAAAAAATTAGCCAGGCACAGTGGCACATGCCTATAGTCCCAGCTACTTGGAAGGCTAAGGTGGGAGGATTGCTTGAGCCTAGAAGTTTGAAGCTGCAGTGAGCTATGATCACACCACTGCACTACAGAGCTTGGGTGGCAGAGCAAGATCCTCTCTCTTACAAAAAAAAAAAAAAATTGAGTTCCTGCCATTACCTCGTATTATAACTCCAAAGTCCACAAGGATAGGAATCATGGCTAATTCTTTTTCAGTGATGCATACATTCTAAAGCTGTAAATATTCATTCAAAATCAGTAGTGAAATATATAAAATGACAGATCATTTTATAGTACTCAAAATATTAGATGAAATTAAGCTACGTAGTCTCTCTTAAAGTCAGTCTTTTATTTAAAATGATTAAATTTACTGACACTGACATGCTGTTTGTCATTGAGAAAATAATTCTTTCAAACAGTCTTACTAAGAAGCTAAATTTCTCCTGATAAACCATACTTTATAAAGTAAACTAAACATAAAAATAATTGAAATATTTCTGTTTAACTGAAAATATTATTTCTTTAGTACTGAAAAATCTGTCCTTTTCAACATATTCTATTTCAGCAAGTGGTACAGTTTTATAATTTATTATTTAATTGTATTATCATGGAAATTAATTTATTTGTAATAACTTTTGACCCAATCACTGCTATTGAGTTACTGACCTAGCGCAATGACAAGAAGGAATATTTCCTTAACACTGAGGAGAGTATGACAAAATAAATAAATACACCAGCTATTGCTTTCACCTTGAGGTTCTTTAGAACTTATCTACTAAATAAGCCAATAAAAATTTGTTTTCCAATAGCACTTTGATGTTTCCATTTAGAAAAGATATTTTTAAATAAGTGATAAGAATCCTGTAGATAAGTAGATTTTGACAAAGACTCACTTTCTCAAGAGATTAAAAAAGTCAATTCATCAACTTTACATATAAATCAAAAAAGTAATAAAAAATCATTTATTTCTTTTTTTTTATTTCAGCTAATTATGGGGGTACAAAAGTTCAGGTTATACATATTGCCCATGTCCCGCCCATCCTCCCGAGTCAGAACTTCAAGCGTGTCCATTCCCCAGATGGTATGCATCAATTTCATGAATGGATTAGTAAATTGTGGTATATGTATACCATGGAGACTCAGCTATAAGAAATAACAGTGATATAGAATCCCTTTTGTTCTCCTGGAGAGAGTTGGAACCCATTCTATTAAGTGAAGTATCCCAAGAACGGAAAAACAAGCATCACATGTACTCACCAGCAGATTGGTTTCCCTGATCATCACCTAAGTGCACATCTGGGAATAACACCAGTCGGGTAAAAATCATTTATTTCTTTATCTAAAATGCTAAGACTTAATTAGATCTGGTTTTGATCACTCATAAATGTATGTTAGCTTTCCCTAAATATATGTATTTTATACTATTTTTCACACCATGAAGCTAAACTTAATTCCTACTTTCATATGGAAATATCACTAATTAAGTCATTGACCAAAAAAAGTTAATATTTATTCACTGGAACTCAATTACAAATAAAAAATTAATAAATTTTCAAATAGTCTATCTGATTACCAAATTTTTGCCATTGTTAGATATATTTTCATATAGCCTATGAGTTGGAAGAAACTTCCAGCTAGATTGGAAAAGGGACTTTATATATAGCTGCCTTCTCTGACCACTAATAGAGCTAGTTACAACATGAATATTTATAATGAAATATGTTTCCAGTGGTATTATATACTGCAATTCTATACAGAATCCTAAAATCCCAAGGAGCAGTATTTCATTTTTTCTAAACTATCACATAGAACCAGAAACAAATGAAACAACACTATTAGGTGTTTATTTAGACTTTTATTACCTCTCAGTTTCTTTTCAAATCTCAGCTCACTAGTTTGGCTTTACTGCACTGTAATAAAATGATTATGGCTTTTAGTTTCTCCATGGGAAAACACACATATACTATTTTAAAAAGTTAAGAATCCTCCTGAAATCTTTCAAAGATTTTCACACATCTATTTCAGTGAACATCACAGTATTTAGAATGGATGTAGTAATTGCATGTAGTAACGTGTAACGTGCATGCTGGAATATAAGAAAAGCTTTGAAGACAATGAAAAAATCTGCAGAGTTCTCAATCAATACAGAGACTTTTCGTTATTTTGCTCAGTTGATTACATACCTTGCCCAGTAGTTCTCCCAATGTGACATCTTCATGATTAAGGATCCATTTCTTATCCTGCACCAAAGAAAAAGAATAGTTGTTTAGTACAAGCAAGAGTACACTTCCTGTAAAAGTTGCATTTGAGGCAGTGGGAAGTAGACCTAAAGGGATATTTCATTCAGACCACTCAGCCAATAGCACACTCAGAAGTTATAACCTCAAGATGCTGTAAAACAAGTTTAAGAAATGTTACTACACAATAGGATATTAAAATCGACATTACATAAAACTTCAATAAGAAATCTCAGGCTTCAAAATGACAGTATTATTGTAACCAGAACACAGTATGCACTTTCTACCTACTATAAAGCTTATGCTATGTTATAATATGTCATTTCAAAAAAAGTTTTGTCATAATTTCACGAGGGTTTCATCTTACAATGCAAAATTTTTAATTCTCACTTGATCTTAGAGAATTATTTTACTATTCAAACCATATTACTAAGAGCTAATTTTTCCACATATAAACTGGTCATGAGTTATAGCTGTCTATAACTCTGCATGTAGTCCCATATCTTTTCTAGGTAATTTTCTGTGGTGTAATAAAGCAACCAACATCAATTACAATATCAGTAGGGTGCACAAGGCCAGTGATGGAAATATGCCATTATAAAAGAGCATCCCATTACCTAATCTCAAAAACTGATTACTACTTAGGGGATATTTTATCATCTAAAAACATCTCAGCTATTAAACCATACAACATAATCATATTAGTAAGGGAAAAAAATTTTTTTAAATGGAGGAAAGAAAAAGGAATGAAGTGAGAAAAAAGGGGGGAGAGGGAGGGAGAGAGAGAGACAGAGAAAAGAAGAAAGAGAAAGGGAAGGAAAAAAGGAGGGGAGCAGGAAGTAGAAGGAAAAGGAGGAGGAATCTAATCCTGCAGTGATATGAATATATTTTACTCATGATTCAGGTTTTTCATTAATGTTAGAATATAGTTTTCCCCTATTACAAAGACATACTGAAAGGTAATTATGAATTATAGTATAACTTATAACAAGTAATAAGACATCTTAAAATAAAAATCCACCTTAACTAGGATTTAAAAATGCCCTGGGTAGCTATGGACAACACTGGATTTTTAAAAATGCAATAGTTTACATGTGTGGTCTTTCTGTCTAAATATAAAGTGAAAGCTATAAAGGTTCTGGAAGAAAACATAGGAGAATATCTTCACAACCAAGTCAGTAAGCAAAGCTTTCTTCAGACAGGTACAAAAAGCACTAACCATAGAAGAAAAAAATTAAAATTGGACTTCATAAAAATTAAACCATTTGTTCTTCCAAAGGCATCATTTTAAAAATGAAAAGGCAAACTGCAACATGGTAGAGCATTTTTGCAATACTGTACTTATATCTGATAAAGAAATACGGAGAACAGAGAAGAGAACTATACCTCAATGACAAAAACAACGTACATTCCAGAAATTATGTAAAAAAAACTTAAAGATGGAAGAATAGACAATAAGCACATCAGAAGATGCTTAGCATCTTTAGTCAAAAGGACCATAAAAATACAAACCACAGTAAGATGGCACTTCACATCCATTATAATACTAAAATTAAAAAGATTAAAAATAACATGAGATTGTGAAGATATGCAGCAACTGGAGTCCTGATACATTACTGGTGAGAATGCAAAATGATACAGCCATCTGGAACACAATTTGGAAGTTTCTAATAAAGGTAAACATGCACCTACCATATGACTCGGAAATTATTCTACCAGGTATTAACCCAAGAGAAATGAAGACATATAGCCACAATAAAACTCATCAAAAAGTGTTTGAAGCAGCTCTAGTTGTTATAGCTAAAAACTAGAAACAACTCCAAAGCCCATCAGAAAGAGAACGGATAAACAAATTTTGGCATATTCAAACAATTGAATAATATTCAGCAATAAAAATGAACTTACTACAGATACATGCAATAGAGCATCTGTAAATCATTTTGATGAGCTAATAAATCCAGATATATTTTACGTACATATATAAGAATTCCACTTACATTCAATCCTAAGGACGGACAACTAATCTATAATGCCAGATATCAGAAGTGGTTGCCTGTGCCAGGAGTTGGGAAGGACTGACTGCAAAGCAGAAAGAGGCAACTTTTCGGAGTTATGGAAATGTTCAATTTCTTGATACTTCATTGAACCATACATTTAAAGCCTTTGAAAAATTTTATTGTATATAAATTATATATCCACAAAGTTGATTTTTTAAAAACACTAAAAATAAAAAAGGTAATACTTTCCATTTGAGTAGCACTTTTTAGGTTTAATTGCAGCCCCCTGCCACATATATATTGTCAAATGTTATTCATCAAAGAATGTAGTAGTCTGGCAGGCAGAAGAATTATTATTCTAAATAGTAACTCTACTTAGAAAACAAATAGCAGTTTGCTATTCTGAGAGCTTTAGACTATAGACTATGATAACTTAGGTGGGTTCAGCCCCACCCTCCCCCTGTACGACACTGAAAAAGCAGAATGCATTGAAACCAAACTAACAAACCAACACAGAAAACCCCCAAACACCTCTTTGAAGGCACTAGAGATCAACCCCTGACTCGGCTTGGTCTGGGTGTAAATTAGGGCCCCTGGGGACTTTGTATCTGGGATGTTTCAAAGACATTCTATGGTTGTCTGAGCTGTATTCTTTCCTTTCAAATAAGCCTTGTGTGAGGATGGTCAGTGAAGTTTAGTAACCTTTTTAAATGTCTAAACTGGGGAAATCTTTGTACTTGGTGACTGGGATGGGATACTGAAAGGCCTCCTGACTCTGTAATTTAAATAACAATGGGTAAGGTATTGTTTGAGAGAAGGGTAAGGGGTGCAATTGGGGGATTGGGGTGTAGCATCCTCATTGTTTCCAGAATGGCTGTTACCTGGCCCTGTGGTCACAAAAATAACCTGAAAAGCACATTAGTAGATACAGGGCAAGGGAAGCTAGCTAAATGTGTAACAACAACAACAAAACTATAAAATTGAAGGGATGTCAGTCAAGAGTAAGGTTACTTTTAATCTGTTTCTGCCAAAATGAAGATAAAACAGAAGTTTGAGGTGCCTAGAACCTCAGAGCAAAGACCTATGACTCACAAACTTATAAAAGTAGAGAGTAGAAGGTTGGTTACCAGAGGCTGGGGGTGTGTGTGTGGTGGAGGGGTGGTTAGGGAATGGGAAGAAGTTGACCAAAGGGTACAGAGTGCCAGTTAGGTGAGAAGAGTAAGTTTTCAAGATCTATTGCAAGCAAAGTGACCAGAATGTATTACATCGTCTATTTCAAAATTGCTTTAAAAAATCGATTTTTAAATGATCTCACTACCAAAAAATGGTAAGTATGTGAGGTGATAGATATGTTAATTAGCTTCATATAATCATTCCACAATGTATACATATATCAAAATATCACATTGTACTCATAACTCATAAATATGCAATTATTATTTAAAAATAAAAATTTACATTAAAAATAAAGACTTGTGACTTAGTATGTAAGAGGGAGGAACAAAGTACCCAAGGGAATTCAGTGGCTATTTGCTTTGATCAGAATTTGGTAGCTGTAGTTTTGTAGAAATGTGCACAGAGGGGCCAACTCCCAATCTGTTCAATTGGATTTTGGCAGGGGTACTTAATAGATAACCCTGAAAAGGGGGAACTACCAAAGTCCCACCTTAGATATGAAATGAATACTCACTCCTACTGAGACTGCTGAGTGGCTGATAAAGGTAAGCAACTTAGGTTATACGATGATATTAAGCTTCACCTATGCCTCTGAAACTGTATCATAAGGCAATTCAAAAGTAAATCAGGGCACATGGACATTAAGTAACATGGGGTTGGAAAATGGAGAGTTGGTTAAGGAGCCTGGATCTCCAACTTCGCCTTTATTTTTTCTGACTTCTTTTCTTTCCCCTTTCTCTCCAAAGGAAAGAAAAATTACACTCTGAAGATATGGCCAAAAAGAGCTGCAGCTCACTCCTTAACAACTGCCCCAGAGCTGGTATCTCCCTAAGTGATTGAACCACATATTTCTGGTGTGTATCTTTGCTATATTTTCTGTAAAGGGGCAAGGAGACTTTTCCAACCTTTTCAAATCTAGAAAAAAGAGCAGAAGGAATGGAGGCAGACTATCTCTTAGTCTATTCCAAGAATAGTAGCTTGCTTTCTTACTTCACAGGTTTATTAATAAATGAAAATAAAGGTTGTAATAAAGTATAAGTCATCAATAGAAATAAAATATAGACATAAAAATAAAAGATGTATTATACTGGGAATGAATAGAGTTGATAACAGTTTTATTTAATGTTTCATCGGCTTGCTAGTGATCTGTGACCATACAGGAATATCCACAGACCTATGTTCAAAACTCTAATGGTTAAATTTGCCTGATCTTGAAACTACAACAGATTGACTTAGACTCTTGACATGTTCTTAATATTAGGATTCTATTCCTAATATTAATGATACTTCATGTTAATTCATGAATATTAATATATCATTATGGTAAAAGAAATCAATATCCACTTTTATCATTTATCAATTCTCTCTTAACACCAAAAGATAGACATTTTGAAATATCAAATTATTTGGTCTAAATTGAAGGTCTTGTTTTTAAAAGGAGGATGGAGGGCATCTCTAAGATATGAATACATTAGAAAAAACTACGCATTTCTGTGTTTCTTTAACTAATGAGAATAATTTTTAGAACTGCTAAAAGTAAATTTAAAGTCAGCTTACAGTAAAAGACAAAGGCAAGTATTTTCACTTGTCTGAAATCCAAACTTCATAAGGTACAGCTGGGGACATGTTTTTAACATGTTCCCACATACGCTTGCTTGTTGAGTGTCAGAAGAATCCCCACTGGACAGGCAGGAAAGGCATTTTTACTTCCATTTTGCAGATGAGAAAACCAAGGCCTTGAGAGGGTAAAATCTTGTCCATGGTCAGAGAGATACTAAGTGACAGAGCTGGCATAAGAACTTCGATCTTTTGTCTCCTAGTCCAGTATTCTAACATATGCTGTTTTCCCTTTATTATACTAAAGACATCAGTCAAGAAACATTACATTTAAAACCGAATGCAAAAATTTTATGAGTCTAAATCATATACATAAGAATATTAAATCAGGTAACTGAAGAAGAGGATCAAACAATAGAGCATATGTTTGTAACCTGAATAAATGCCATGTACTTTTTATCCTATATGTTCATCCACAATATATGATAAATGAGTGCTATAGTGCCAAAAAGCCAATTCATGCCAAATTGTAGAGCTACCCTAGAGGTGAAAAACTTCACAGGTCTCAAGTCCCATTTAGACCTATGACTATTATAAATAGATTCCAAAAAGGTTTTTCATTGGATTATAGAATTAGAAGATCAATGAAGAAAGAAACTCTGAGAATTGACTTATCTCAAGAGCTCTAAGAACACATGGGCTTGAGTCAACTGGGGTTGGGAGATATGGGAATTTTGCCTAAAGCATACCTTGCAAAATCCTCAGCAACATACCTCTTCCCAACCATCTCCATGGCAATAAGATTGATTTCAGCTTCTCACTTGGAATTTCAACCTATTCTCTAACTATAAATATAAGTAATTGTCCAAGTCCCAATTAGAAGCCTCTATTGGAAGTATAGATTATTTTTCCCATGGGTAGTTTTAAATACAATTTTAAAACATGGTTGTCATGGCAACATTTCTCAGTCAAGGGTAGAGGATATGTCAAGTTTATTTGTATTTTATTTCTGAAAATCTTGTGGCCTCCATAATTGAGTTAGAAAATATTATAGAGTACCACTACCCATTAAATGCAGAGACAAATTTGTTGAACTTTCAAAAGTAATACTACTTATATATATTTTAATAGAGAAAAGCAGCAATGGGAAATTCTGATTTAACAGTTAAGTAAACTTTTAAATTTACTTTTATGAGACATATTTAGTATTAATAGATATTAAATTTAAATTCAAAAAAGGCTTTTTACTCATTGTTAAAACAATGAGTTTCTCAGGACAGCCGAGTACCAAAAGCATCTGTAAAACCTTACCACAATCTTGGATTACTTTAACCCCTTGAATAACTGTCTATGTGAGGCACACTTAAGCTCCATCATTGTAGCCCATTCTCGCTATTGAGTGTAACCCTCTGACGCTACTGGAATAAAAGCACCAGACAAACTTGAATTGGAAAGGACTACAGAGACATCTAACCCAATCTCTTTCCCTGACAGTTATCATCTATCCAACTATTTTGTCATCCTCTCATTCCACAAACCTTTATTGAATATTGCTACTCACAGATGAGAATCATGACTTTAGGCACTTGGAAAAAAAAAAAAATCACCACAACACCCAGTGATAAGGAATACATTACTTTATCAACAAAGCTAATTTAAGTTGAATGATTCTAATTCTCACCAATCTTTTTTATAATTACCTTCTATTAATTGGTTCTAGTACCAGAGACACAAAGGATGCATCTCTTCTGACTACTATTTAACTGCATATCATATGTTTGAAGGCAAAAACTACATTCTCCCACAGACCAGGTTTTCCAATGTTAAATGTCTAGTATGTCTAGACATTTTTTTCATGTAATTTCTAAACATTTCTGAAATATATGTAGTGGGCATTAAATATATGTGTGTGACTGTATATGGTTAAATTATGACAAATAACAATATATTGAGACCTATATAGCTTTTTAAAATGTATGTACATCTTACCCCAACTTTTTGTTTGTATATCAAGAAATAAAGAATAGTGTTATTATAATCTTCAAATTTTATTTCATTACTTAGTAACATAAATATATTTTACCAATATACCTTATCCCAGTATGTTCATTGAATTACTAATTATGATCCACGGAATAGATTTTTTTTCTATTTCTAAAATGTAACAATTCATTTCATAATTGTTAATGAACAAAAGTGACTTTCTAGGAAGAAAAATGGGGCAGGGCATAGACATTCTCAACTTATTAAAAAATGTTAGGGTTTTCATCGAGCTTTTACATAACACATCCCAGTTTTCTGAGGGAAGTTTCAGTAATTGAGGTATTCTGTTTTTGTATTTTTATGGGCAACTTTACTGAAGGCTGTCTTTTGACATCTTGTTAGTAGTAATGATAAGTAGATAATTCAGCTACTGTAGAGCTAATGTTAACACTTGATATTTTTATTTTGTACAAATTAAATGACAGACCTTATTTATGTAATGAAGGTTATCGGTCAAAGCTGCAGGTCAACCATAAAATTCACATAATAGAGCACATAATAATGCAGTAAATAACTAGAAGCCTTTCAAATCCCCCCCACCCCCGCTCAATATTTATTTATTTTTAGAGACAAAGTCTCACTGTAATGTACAGGCTGGACTTGAATTCCTGGGCTCAAGTGATCCTTCTACCTCAACCTCCCAAGTAGCTGGAACTACAGGCACATGCCACTGTGCCTGGCTAAATTTTTCAAACATTGCTTCATAACGATAAAAATTAAACCATGGGTATTCTTTATGAATCTAGCTTAACATAATAATGATCTTTAGGAACTTAGGACTGATAATTAGCAGGTATTATTGTACTTTAATGATATGTAGGTGTTGGTGTGCATTAAAAAAATCAATAAATCATTGCATTACAAGTGGGTTTAAGAGACTGGAATACAACAAAAATGTAAAAGTAATTTTTTTCTATATGTTACTTCTCTTTATTATAGAGTTGTTTATACTTTTGCAGCATCAAATATTTGTATCAAAAATTCCTCTGACACTGGAGAATAAAAATATGTCTAAATTATGTAGGCAAATAATCCTATTACTGGATATTGAATGTTTCATGGACTACTCATTTTTCATACCCTTGAACAGAAGGTAGATAAATTAACTAAATTGACTAAAATGACAATGTAACTGATGATGATGAAAGAAATCAAATTATGCCACCCCAAAATATATTTCTTTGGCGTATTTAGAGATGGCTATTCAGAGGGGCTACAAACATAGGGATAGCTATGAAAAACTGTTCTTTGTGGGGGAGATTTGTATCTGCAAAGGAAATCTGTATTGGTGAACAGAAGAAGCAAACAGGCTTTCTCTGAGGTCTCCCTTTATCTTCCTTATCTGGATCTAGGAAACATTAACTCACAGGAAAAAGACTAAAGCCCTGACATCTGTAAAGGTCTGACAGTTTTACCACAGGCTACCATCTATACTTTCTGAGAGCAGTTCTGAGATTACCTGAAAGATTTTCATCTGTATAACCAGACAGCCTTTGCTCGCCATGCTTTCCTCCCTTCACTCTCCCATAACATGATACCACCTTCCCCTGAGAAGCCCCAAGCCCCTCCTCTTTCTGTAACCTCAGGATGGTATAAAAACCCAAGTCGTCTAGCTCTTCTTTGAATCACTTATGTGCAGGACTCCCATGTCCCATGTCCATGTACAAATTAATAAATTTGTATATCTTTTTTCCTGTTAATGTGTCTCCTGTCAATTCATTTCAACAGACTTAGGCTTGAACATTCAGAAGGGGAAGAAAATTCTCTTTGACCCTACAGTGACATCACAATCTAAGACAGTGTCAAATTATGCCCTCAGTTGACAGACAAGATGGATTCTCTGTGGCTCAAAAGTTAAAGGCAGAACCAAGAGGCCATGACAGAGTGAGGGAGCAATCATGCTCTCTGTGTCCCTGGAAAGTGTTGCAAAAATCTGTTTTTCCGCAACCAAGTCAAAGAATAGTTCCTGGATACAAATGCAGCTGGAAATTCCTCAAATGACCACCAAGAGACCACCTGATGCCAATTCACTGACCACCTGGAACCATCCAATTAAGAGAGACTAGTGATTTGGGGCTTAAAGGTCATCCAGTCAAGACTTTGTTCCTCACTGCTGACTCCTCTGCCCTGCCCTGTGGTTTTTGCCTTCATAATTAATAACTCTCCAACCCCTTCTTGGACGGCACTTTTATATGCCTAAGGCTCTGTGTCCCCGATCTGCAGATTGTTTCTTTTTAGCAAATAAAGCTCTCCTTTTTGCCTCTGCAGATCTCATGGTCATCTTTGTTAATAACAGTATTAATAAAAATCCCATGGGACAGATTTATTTAGAAGATCTTTGTGGTCTCATGAACCCAAGAAATTATACTACAATGTACCTTCTAATGGTCTAAGTAAAAAATATTTATTATTATTAATTGACTTGCAAGTGAAATTGAGAAAAGGAAGGAATGACTGAGATGGACTCGCTGCCCTTCTGGGAAGTTGGCTGAGGCTGATGAATCCAGTTCTAGTAATTTCTAGGTGTGATGGAGCTTCTGCCCCTGTCTTAGAGGTTGGATTCTCACAGAAGCAGACCCTGAGACAAGGATTCAAACGCATACAGTAGTTAATTTGGGAATGCAAGAAACAGAAGTAAGGATGTAGGGAAGTGGAAACAACCAATAGGGTGAACTATTAAGCCAGCCACCTGAGCAGGCAAACTCTGGAAAATGAGACAAGCCACAAGCCTCAGAATTATCCTCCATCCCCAGTGGGTATTTACACACAAACTCCCAAGTCTCATTGGTTGAGAGCTGCTAGAGAAGGAGTGTTAATTCCTGGCAATTCTTGTGGCAGGCATGGTCTTCTGTGGACCTAGCAAAAAGGTCATAAATGAAGATATCTGCAACTGGAAGCTGGCCAGAGTACACTGAAAGGTCTGAAGGAGATGAGCAGGTTATTGGCAGCCCTTTATCATAGATGTAGCCTGATCTTTTTGAAGACTGAGAATCTTATCTTTCTTCTACAGACCTTCCTGTCCCTCTTGTTCTTACCAAATCCTGTCTTTACCAGAGTACAAATTTACTCCAAGCCTCCCACATACATATTTGTATGTCAGGTCCAAACTACTCATTAAATATAGGGAAAAATTTGTTTAAATTTCAAAGGTAACATCTATTATGCCTACTTCAATAAAGAAAAAAAAAGCAGGCCAGGCATAGTGGCTCACAGCTGGCTCTTAGCACTCTGGGAGGCTGAGGCAGGAAGATTGCTAAAGCTGGGGAGTTCAAGAACAGCCTGATCAAGGTCTAGTCTCTACTAAAAATAGAAAAATTAGCCGGGCATGTTGGCGCATTAGCCGGGCATGTTGGCGCATGCCTGTAGTCCCAGCTACTCAGGAGATTGAGGCAGTAGGATCAATTGAGCCCAGGAGTTGGAGGTTGCAATGAGCTATGATGATGGCACTGCACTCTACCCAGGGTGACAGAGTGAGACTCTCTGTCTCAAGAGAAAAAAAAAAAAAGAAAAAAGAAAAAAACGCAATGGACAATTCTAACAGGTAAGCTAAACAATAACAATATGAGTTTGGTGGACTAAACATATTTACTACAACTTATAGATATTATCATTTCAGTTTTTAAAAATCTTAATCACTTAATATTTAGTGCTTGTTTTCTTTTTACTGAACTCATCCTGAACCTCTTATGTAATATCTTGTACTATAAATGCTTATGCTTTGTCTACCTCTAGGTATGAGATTTCTGACACATAAATATGCATCTGGAATTTACCCTCAATTAATAGGGCTTCATCACTTGGAAGAAGTTAAGTACTCCAATACACTCTAGCAGTAATACTATTTTCATAGTTCCATATTCTTTAACTAAACGTAATAGTACTAGCATAAAATGGCTTTCACATTTTTTCAAAAATCCATGAGACTGCATTTGATATCTATTTCTAAATAGATAACTAAAGTTTTAGCATGTTAAGTAAAAATTACAATCACAGAGAATGCTAAAAAACTATTTCAGTATCTCATAAAAAATCTTCTGAAGGCAATATTTCTTCAAACTGAATTGTTTAAATACTCAGGACACTTAAAAGTTGCCTATAAAGTGAAATTTGCTAATTAAATTCAATATTCTCATCTCAGATAATTCTATTTTCTTAGGAATGATGGAATTTGGTTTCAAGATATAAAATTACATTCATGAATGTGAAAATTTTATACATGATATACTTTTAGGAAAGTATGAATAATTTTGACACAAAATAAATGATAAGAAATGAATTCAATTAGCCAGAGTTATTTGCCACATTTTACATAAGGATTTCAAAGTGACAAGACGAATGAAAGTTTAAAGAAAGCAACAAAAAGGATCAGAAGTTCTCTTAACGGTTAATCTAATCTTAGCACCATATTCTATACTACAATACCATGAAAATTCTATTTGCTAACTCAAACTTTGTTTCTTATTGTTCATAAAAACTATGACTTTCAGAAATAAACTTTAATATGAACAAAAGGTAGAAAGAGATGCTGAGACAAAGAATTTATTAAAATGCTTCACAAAATGAATTAAAGGGAAAGTATTTCTCAAACGTAATTGAGATTAAAATTCATAACTAAACCATTAGGTAATTTCCAAACTAGTTCCTTATATTAGAATTTTTACATATTAATCTTCCTTATAGTCAAATGCATACAATGGGTTCTATCATGGAGAAAGCATATTTAACTTACAGAAATTGGTTTAATTTGAAATTTGAAAGTTTATTCAATAGATTCATTATAGCTTACAACTTCAAACTCCTTCCATTCTAGCCCCAGAATTGCAAATGAAATTAATTAACTTGAGATTCTTTTTTTTTTTCTGAAAACGATGCAAATAAGAAATGGTTAATTGGCGAAGAGTGAAAACTCTAACTATAAATCAGAGATACTGTTAAACCCACCCTGCTCCTGATAAAACAATAAGACAATGAAATATAATTATACTCTTTAGGGAGGAAGCAGAACTCCTGAAGAGAATGGTCAAGACAAGAGGTTGAGTGCAGCCCATATAATATACATGAATGGGCTCTCTACGGTCAAGGAAAAGGTTTTTCCAGTACTCACTTTCGGGAGCAATATAATACACAAGAAGATACAAAAAGCAGTCTAGAATATACCAGACAATGCCACCTTACTAAAAGACAGAAAATACAGTGAAATAGCATACCGGGCAAAGAATGGAAGCCGAGGGGCAGCTCAGAGCCTATCTCCAAATACATCTTACTGTATATATTGTGTATGTGAGCTGGAGTGTGCTAGAAATTCAAAGATACGTGAATTCAAAGATAAGTTAAACATGGTTCCTATTCTCAAGGGCTTTCATATAAGCACATGAAGAGTAAAGAGGATAAGAGAGAAGTATGCACAGAAGAAAGCTGGTACAAATGGTCAATGTCATCAAGATGGCTAAAAAGGCTTCACAGAACAGGTTGAAAGGTTTCTGAAATTACTCAGAATAACTTTTCCTTTACTTCCTAAAAGCTACCAAACTAAGAAAACTATAAAGTTCTCGCTTTACATGGTGAGAAATACCATCTAGGGTCTGTGGAAAGAAAATATTAATAACTATGCCACTCCCTGGGGTCCTTGAGAGAAAAAGGAAAGGATTAAGTGGAAGTTGTTTTGGGTGGAAAAATGAGGCACAAGGAGTGTGTGTACATGTGCAGGGGTGAAGGATAGGGGTTGGGGAGGGACATCCATGTTTCTTTTACCTATGCTTGGAGATTGGCATCATTCCACCAAAACAGCTCTCTTCTAACATCTCCTCAAATTAAAGAGTTTGTTTTTCTATTTCATTGCCAGCTAACTCCCAGTCTACCATGCAGCAGTCTCTCAACCACACGCCACAGGAGCCACCACTCTATAGGACTCAATGTTACAACTACACTGAAAGGGAAGAGGGGAGAGGCTGGAGATATAAACCTGGAATTTTAAGACAGAATTCTCAGTGCATATGGAGATATTTCATTAGGCCCTTGTAAAATGGTGGTTATGATCCATACACTGGATACATTATAGATAAATGTAAGAACCCAATCATCACTGCTAGCATTGCTTCTTTAGGAAAGTACATTTCCAAACAAATGAGTTAAAAATAAACTTTTAGAGTACACCCTGTTCAAAATGTTACAGGGCAGCATGCCTAGCTGCTAGAGACAATCCCATCACAATAAGCACCCAGCCCAGTAAGTGTTGTCTGTCCGCTACAGGAAGGGGAAGTCTACCAAACAACCCCATAGGCCTGACACACCCTCCCCCCAGTGAAACACCAGGCAGCCCAGCCTGAGGAAAATCCTTCCTTCAGTACTAAAAGGAGTAAGCTGGAAGCCCAGTGGCACCAGATAGAACAGCAAACCAAAGCAACATCACAAAGACTGAAAATTACATTGCCATTGAAACCACATCCCACTAAAGCAGGCCAGAACCTGCATGTTAAACCTAAATAAGGTGACTGCCAGCAAAAATAAAAGATTTAAATAGGACTCAGAGTCTTCAAACATAATATATTAAGTGTTTTACGGTACAAAAAAAAACCATACATCATATCAAGAACCACGAAAAATCACAATCTGAATGAGGAAAGACAACCAACACTGAGATGGATCAGATGTTGGAATTATATGACAAGAATTTTAAAGCAGCCACAAAAATACATAATAATCACAAACTCCCTGGGAAAAAAATTAAGACACTGATTATTTCAGCCATAGAAATAGAAGTTAGTTGACCCATTGTACCACTGAACGCTCCCAATGTAAAGCAATGATGAATGTTTCAGGTGATCATGTCCCAGTTACCCTGATTTGATCACTGTATGTCGTGTGCTTGTATCAAGATGTAATATATACTCCATGAATATGTACAATTATTACGTATCAATAAAAAAAATTTAAAAAATTAAAAAAAATAGAACTTACAAAAGAGAACCAAATACAAATTATAGAACTAAAAAATACAAAACAGAAAATTTAAAAACTCACTGCAAGGACTCAATGGTAAAATGAAGATAACAGAGGATAGAATCATTGAACTGGGGGACAGATAATAGAATTTACCTAATCTGAACAACATAGAGAAAACAGATTGGGGGAAAAATGAACAGAGCATCAGGAACTTGTGGGCAATAATAAAAGATCCAATATTTGTATCACCAGAGCTAGAAGGAGAGGAGAAGGAGTATTCAAATGAATGATGATTGACTTACCAAATTTGGAGAGAGACACAAACCTACAAATTCAAGAATCTGACAGAACCTCAAATAGGATACACTCAGATAAATCCAAGCCAAAACACGTCATGACCAAACTTCTGACAATGAAAGACAAGAAGTCTTCAAAGCAGCCAGAGAGAAATGACACATTACCTCTAGGGGAACATCAATTCAAATGACAGCAGATTTCCCCTCTGAAGCCATCAATTTCAGAAGGAAGTGGCAAAGTATTTTTCAAGTGTCGAAAAAAAAGAATCTGCAAATACTAAATGTGATAAAACTATCTTTCAAGAATGAATGGAAAATAAAGACAACCTCAGATAAAGAAAAACTAAAATAATGTGGGCAAAAATAAATCTAAACAGAATTCTAACATTTTCTTCCTATGACCCAGTGAATTATTTTGTGTACCCTCGACACTCCAATACAGCAGACACGAGAAACAATAAGAAAGTTAATTAGGATAGGACAGACATAATAAAAGTGGTTTGTGGGACAGTTCTACCTTGTTTAACTTCCACAATAACTCTGTATGAGGAAAGAGTTAACAGTAGATCTGTTTCATTCAGTTTCTACTTATCTCTATAGTCTTAAAGACCAATCGTTAAAACTAATTGAGAATTAAACTCCATAATATTCAAAAGTTACTTAGTAATGTTAGTTTATATGCCTAAAGTGGTGGGTCAAGATGAACCAGGTTGTTAGCATATTTAAAGTAAACATGATGATTCATGCCATGCACCTGGTGCCTGGTTTGGGGTCCTCACCATGGCTGGTCATGTAGCAGGCATGTTATCAGCTCTCTGTAAGAATTTTGGACTCCAAAACTCAAATGGGATTTCCTGAGCAATGACATCACACTTGTCCCTGCAGTTTGTAGACAGAAAGACATGCCCATACAATTTCTGCATAAAAAGGGCAAGAAAGCCCATTTTTGACCTAGCATTTACTGTTCCTTCATGAATCCTTTGCCATAATAAATCTTAGACTTGAGTATAATTTCATTTTAAGTTATGTGAGTCTTCCCAGTAAATCAGTGAAGTAGCAGGTGGTAATGGGACCATCAAGACAGAGCTTTGAGGTTCTGAGAGACAGGTTACTCTGGTGGCAAATGGCAGAAACAATGTTTGAACCCACATCTGTCTGACTCTGAAGCTTGTGTCCTAACAAATTATACTGTATCCCAAAATATTAGAGTCATTTATTTAAAACAATGCATATGACTCTTTCAAGTTCAGAGATTATTGTGTAATTTTCAATTTTAATTGAAACACAATAGTTTATATGTTCTATTTAAGTTCTAGTCCTAACAAGATTTTTTACTTCTTATGGTTTACATACTTTGCTTGCAATGACGGCTATGCAAATTCAAATATAGATTGCTCTTCATTCACTGGATTATATTATAATCTACTTTAAAGCTTTACATTTTGCACATTTACAATTATTGAGTCAAAAAATAAAATCACAATAAAACCTTCCAGTTGTAATCAAGTAAAATGTCTTTATATAGGTGACAGAATCATGAATCAATTTTGTTTAACCTTTACAGAATCTGGAACCTAAAATAATGACTCACATTTCAGTCTTTATACCACTTATTTCCACTAGATAAATGACAAATATTTCATTTTCCGACAGTAACTCTGCACCAAATTTTCTATAAAATATGAAGAAATCATTTAAAAACGAGGTATCAACAAAATTAAGTCAAATAAAGTTTCAACAAAATTAGAATACTTTCTACTTTCATGAAAAACACTATGTTCTTATAAATTCTACATCTTTACACAAACAGGTATAAGAGTAGCATAAGCATAAAAATAACTGGAAATAAAACCTAATTACAACTTAAAAATGTTAAAACCTAAATCTCAGAATTTCGCCTCACAAATGTAGCCATTTTAAATAAAGTGAACAAAGTAGCAAATAAGCAGCATCTCCTTTGTTCACCTGCTGAAGACAACCAGCCACAGTCTCCCCAGGCTGCAGGGGACTAATCTTGCTTCTTGGTGGACTGCCACAGGGTGCAGATGGTCATTATTTATTATGCCAATCAATCCCTGCCAAATCTCTTTGGGGTGGCTGTACATGTCTTCCTAAAGTTATCCTTTTAAAGGCTTTATAGGGTATAAGAACATATTTGAAATTCAATCACAAGCAGATAAGTCAGAGTGATTAAGAGTGTGACTTCAATTAACACTTCACTTTGATTCATATTCATTCTCCAGGAAGAAAGCATACCTGAAGAAAATACTTCTAAGAATACTGAAGAACGATCTTATTCTATCCCTGTGTATCTTCCCAACTTTCAAAATTCAAATAAAAAGATTTCTTTCTACCATAATGGTGAAGAAGTTATATTTTTAATTCAACATTTTCACTTTTAAATCATTGTTTCGATAATTACTTCTACCTCAAACAGATACAGGACAATGCACTAATACAGTAATACTTCTAAGCAAGAGCCAATGTAATGTATGTGCAACTTGAGAATTTAATTACCAAAATTACTAGAAATATAAGCTTTGCCCACCCAATGGTCAAATGGATGGTAGTAATCATCCAGTGTGATAGTTTTAAAAAAGAAAAGGCAAAATTTAAATACAGACTTTAAAAAAATGTATCTCACTATGAAGATTTAATACTTGAAGCAGATGAATTTCTGAACATATTGATAACATGGTATTTCAGAGCTTTTATTTTGAATGCACAACACCAACATATGATCCTTAGGAGGAATAATTAACAAGATGTGACAATAAATAACATGATTCTCAGAAATTATAATTTTTCTACTATTCATACTGAGAAATAATTGCCATCTCTGCTTTTATACACAGGTTTTTGGTCAGCCTGGTTCATTACCTGCTTTAGCCTGCTCAGCACATTTGTTCCACTCAAAATCTCAGCCACAGCATATTTTTAGAATCTAAGGATTATTCAGAATTTGATCAGATTTGTCATTAAATTTATTAGGGTTGCTTTAGAGGAAAAAAATCCCTATTGACAAGTAAACAAAGTACTCTGTCTGGAATCCATTTGAGAAGCATTTAGTAATTGAATATTTGTTTAAATGTTCTATAAATTAATGATAAATAATCCTCCCAAATGATTCTCATTTAGGAAACCTTTATATTAATACCTTAGAAAATATTTCATCATACTTGCAAGCTACATAAAGTAGTTCCTGTATGGGTAGCACTTACTTTATCCTGTTGTTCTAGAAAGGATTTCAATTTTTCTTGTTCTTTTCATTCATGTTTACTCAATTTCCCTTATATAATGAATTTCTGTTTATTATAGGATACTATTAATTGGACAAAAGGCTGTATAATAACTTTCTGTACATGTACTAATATTTTCTAACTCATTTTCATTCATCTCAACTTTAGAATGTCTCATTTTTTTGTTACTAAAACTCTCAGAGCCAACAGTTATACCCTCCAAAGGAAGCAGTGCAGCTGATATTAGCGAAAAAAATGCTGATACAGACCCTTCCAGGTTCTGGCAACTAAGTAACCAAAAATAGCCAGCTTGGGGAAAAAATGGAGGTTCAATGTGGTCTATCAACTTCCTGTAAGAAACCTCTTATTTTTCATTCATAAATACTATGTCATAGATTTATGCCTTTTGCTGATGAATTAAGTTTAACACACACAATGTGAAAAGACACAGGGTTTATTAAAATAAGAGCAAAGTATAGTTTCTGTTCTTAGGAGTTTATTATCCAGTGAGAAAAGGGGGAAGAAAGAAAGGGGATTAGATGGTATCTTTATCCCCAGAGAGCAAAAAAGCTTTTCCTTTTTAGTCTTTGCATCTACACCCTCTTCTCCATACCATCACACACTGTGGCCAGAGAAGACGGGGTCTCTATCAGGCGGGCTGGCTCCCTTCCCAGTGGCTGCTAGAAAGGAGGAGACTTGCCTGTGAGTGGCAGTGGATCAGGGCTTGCTCCCGAGGCTCCCTCTCCACTGCTTTCTTCCCTCCCTTTTCCACTCCAGTCTGTGTAAGGTGGCAGCCCCTTGAGGAAGAGATGTGCAAGGAGTGACCCTTATCCTTTCTTCAGGGAATACAAAAGGTCATTTTGTTCAAGGGCCATAGGAGTTATCTTTGGAATCTGACTCTGGCAAGAGGCTTCTGAGCAGTATTATGAACAATTCCATGATATTTATCAGAACCCTTTTCAGTAGCACTGAAGGCTATAGACACTAAATGATCTATGGCACTGCAGCAAGCATCTTCTGTTCTATTCAACAGATAGCAGGCTGTGGAGTCAACTTGCTTGAGCTTTAAAAATGGCTGTGTCATACTAGATGTGTAACTTTCAGCAACTTAGCCTCTTTCAGCTTCAGTTTCCTTATTTGCAAAACGAATATAAAAACAGTAGCTCTCATATAGGGTGGTTCTAAGTATTAAATGAGATCTTTATAAAGTATTCAGCACAGTGCCTAACATGCAGTAAGTCCATAAGAATATTAACCAATTCTTTTTCTTATTCGAGATCCCTCAAACCTGTAGGGGGATGGGGAGCCCATCATCCCTCACACCCATCAACTATATCTCCTCAGAGACACTTTACCTGACCATCCTATCTAAAGTGAGCTTCAAAAGGTAACACTAGATGGTATATATTATATTATTAACATTTGTAGGCCCAATGTCACAAGTCTAAATATGTAAAACTTAAAAATCAAGTTAACAAACTTAAATATAACATGTTCTATTCCATTACTATGACAATTACACCTTCCCAATAACCTGGAAAGTCAAATATTCACTTCTTAAGAGTTCCATACATGGCAGCACAGGAAAAGTCTGGCCAGGTACCACATACCAAGCCTGCCCTCCTCTCTTCCTGTTCTTAGTTCCACCATGCTCCTCAAGGAGCCTAGCATGTGATATCTTTAGATACTCCTTCTTATAATCCGAGCTGCATTCGTATGTCCCTCAAACCTACTGGCCACCCTTCCAAGAGTCTGCTCTTGGGAGGATGGACCTGTGTCAGAGGCTTGAGTAGGCCACACAAGTGGGCTTATGGTTGCTGGAGCAGAGACTGTGAAGTGCTAGAAACCCTGAAGTAGAATGCATGAACTGCACATGGGCACATGTCCTGAGTGCTGTAAACTCAACTGCAGGAAGGGTGCGACCACAGAGTGCCAAAGTGGAGCCAGAGCAGGAGCTCCTCCTTCTGGGTCTAAGGATGTTATCATTCTCCTTGTTTCCTTTTTAACATGATCAACCTATAATTATATTATAAACTATTTGTTTATTTTTCTCTATCTCCTCCCTCTAAAAAGCAAGTTGCATAGTTACAGGGGCTTTGTCTGTCTTGCAATGCTTAATACATAATATTTAATAAATATTTGTTGGATTATACTTCTTAATGTAACATGAAAATACAACTTTTACAAAAAAATTGCATATATTTCACATGGTCATGTTTCACAAATATCTTCTAAATCTAAGAAAATTAGTCATTTGCATTTCAATTAATCTTATTTGTATAAGACTTATAGTTTAGTAAAAAATTAACTACTTTACCCTAATGAGATGGGATATGTTATTTATCCTAAAGCCTTAGTAATTTTATAAAATATTAATACTGAGAATCCTTCATTATAAACTAAAAGCTACTAGGTAAGAAAAAATTGGCCAATAAGAACACTTCATTTTAAAAAGAAACTATCCTATTCTAATATACTCTAATATTCAGAATATTTGAAATATACCTCTAGCAAATCAGAACTTAGCAAATGTTAGAATACTAAAAATGAAAAACAATTTCCATTTGTGAGTTTAAAATCCATTAATTATGAAGAAGACCCCAAAGGCAATCACAGCAACAACAAAAACAAATAAATGGGAACTGATCAAATTAAAAAGCTCCTGCACAGCCAAGGAAACTATCACGAGAGCAAACAGACAACCTACAGAATGGGACGATATATTCCCATGTTACACATCTGATAAAGGGCTGATAACTAGAATCTATATAGAACTCAGGAAAATCAGCAAGAAAAAAATCAAACAACCCAATCAAAAAGTGGGCAAAGGACATGAACAGAAACTTTTCAAAAGAAGATAGACTACTGGCCAACAAACATATGAAAAAATGCTCAACATCTCTAATCAGCAGCAAAATGCAAATCAAAACCACAATGAGATATCACTTATCTCAGTGAGAATGGCCTTTATCAAAAAGTCCCAAAACAATTAATATTGGTGTGGATGCAGACAGACAGGAACATTCATACACTGCTGGTGGGACTGCAAACTAGTACAATCTCTGTGGAAAGCAATATGGAGATACCTCAAAGAGCTACAAGCAGAACTACCGTTTGATCCAGCAATCTCATTACTGGGCATCTACCCAGAACAAAAGACATTCTACAAAAAAGACATCTGCACTAGAATGTTTATAGCAACACAATTCACAATTGCAAAGACGTGGAAACAACCCAAGTGCCCATCAATACATGAGTGGATTAATAAAATGTGGTATATGTACACCATGGAGTTCTACTCAGCCACAACAAACAATGGCGATCTAGCACCTATTGTATTATTCTGGATAAAGCCAGAACCCATTCTACTAAGTGAAGTATCACAAGAATGGAAAAACCAGCACCATATGTACTCATCATCAAATTGGTTTTAACAGATCAACGCTTAAATGCACATATAGTAATAACTTTCACCAGGTGTCAGGCAGATGGGAGGGGGAGGTGGGGATGGGTATACACACACCTAATGGGTGCAGTGCACACCGTCTGGGGGATGGACACACTTGAAGCTCTGACTTGGGTGGGGCAAATGCAATATACATAACCTAAACATTTGTACCCCCATAATATGCCTAAATAAAAAAAAAGAAAAAAATCTGTCAAACATATTCCTATACTAGGCATTTTTTAAAATGTAGAAGTTTCTTGATTTCAATCCTAAAAAAAGGATCCAGGAAGATTTCACACAGGGAATCCAACATGATAGCCCCTAATCTTATGCTTATTCAGGTCAAAGAAAACTTAAAAGGCCTACAATTAGTAAAAATTTAAAGTTTACTAAGCTCCTGCACACTTTATAAAACTAAGTTTGTAAATTAAAATGGTAATAGGATAACACGGAGTACAACAAAACTACACACATGTCTTTTTGATCTGATCATAAGCCGGGTGTGAAGTATTTTGGCATTTGTGACAATAGATATAGCAGTTATACTAAAATTATTCACTTTATATGAAGCAAAACACTTAAAATAACTTGAATTTATAGATGTATAAAGGTAAAGTGGTTCCTTAACTTCCAGTTGTGAGAATACCAATAAGAGGATGACATGTATGCTTTGACAGTAAAAAAAAAAAAAATCCTCATTTCATTCAGTTTAGTCCCCAAACAGGACCATTTTAACATATTCTAGTACCTAACCGGGGGTTCCCAAGAAAGAAACAAAATGTCAACACTATTGAAACCATTAGTTCACCACAGTTCTTTAACAATTAAACCAAAGTTTATCAGTACAAGGTTTCTGCTTGGCAAAATGGCTGAAAACCAATTTTGAGGTTTCTTTATAGTGTTCATGAAAGCCAGAATGCAATTTCTACTTTCAAACTCTGGCTACAAAAACAAAGTGATAAAGCAGAGCTAGGGAACAAAGTCTGAGCCAAAAACTCATGAGGGGATATAACAGCTGGATAAAACATAATTAATCTTTCTCATATATCAAGTTCTATATCCAGGAAAGATTTCTAGCAATCCAACTTTAGTAACTGAAAAACTCCAAGTCATAAAGAAGAAAACTATAATCCAAATGTAGTTATAATAATACTGACTTGTTTCCTCCCCTCATCTGACAAATTAACGATTTGAAGGAATATTACTCTTTTATTACATAACAAACAATGGAAGGGATGTTGTTTGTGCATTTCTTTTTTAATTTAGTCTTGGAAAGATTTATATATAAAAATTATGCTCTTATTTCTAGAACTGTGGTAGAGACTGGAGACATAGGTCAAACTTATGCTATATTGTATATGGCTATAAAGTATTAATAATATTACTGATTTTAAAGCATAATTTCAAAGTAAACTTATCTTACAAATGCTGATCTTGCTCAAAACAATTTGGAAATCCATTTTAAAAACTGCCTTCATAAAATTTAAAAATATTTCCAATATCAGATCATCAATGCAGGTGAATTTAATTTTCAGAAAGATAATCATTGAGAGTCAAATCTGATACCTATGGTAGGTGGTCAAACTTAGTGAAAAACTGATTACAAAGCAATGAGACCCATTTTGTTTTGGTTGAAAAGCTACCTTGAAGCCAATTATAAAAGAAAGAAATTTTAAAATATATTAGGAAAAGGTAATACTATTAGAATTTATTTTTTTCTCAAAGATGACTTAGATAATTTGTATTGTTAAAAGTATTTTTAAAATTAGTCTTAAAACTTTATAGATATAAATTGATATGTATTGATTCACATCTATATATAAAATAGGTTAACTTTGGAAAGTAAAGGGTTGTCAGCAGGCTTGTGACTCATTTCTTCCCTGGGGTTGCAGGGAAGAATGCCAGAAGGAATGAATAACCTCCATCATACCTCCTTGTAATGTTATAAATAGAGTAGTTTCCAAACTTTAGCCTGTATCAGAATCTTTGGAGACCTTTGCAAAACAAGATTGATAGTCTCACCCTCAGAATTTCTGATTCAGTAGGTCTGGCATAGGGCCTAAGAATTTGTATTTTTTACAAGTTCCCGGATAATGATGATGCTATTTGGTCTAGAGCTCACACTTAGACAATACTAATAATAGTACTTATGTATTTACTTGGGACAAAGTTACCAGGGAGGACCTATGTATAAAATGTTTTCAGTAGGATGTACCTGGTCTTCTAGATTGTTTATTGTAAATAAACCTGTTATTTGAGAATTTATGACGGCAAGGCTAGTTGGAGAATATGAGGTAGTCGCAATTAAGAATTTTTCTTTTAATGAAATGAATGGAGTATAAAACTGAAGAGCTCTAAACCTAAAATGGCATACGTTTCATGGAGCCTCTTTGTTAATCCAAACCAACACCTATTCAACTGTGCAGAAAGGGACATTTTTTGAAACTTTATATGATGTATATGATGACCAAGCCCCTCTGGAAAGAAAGTATTACATTTGTGCCTCCCTTCTGCTTGTATCTTTTGAATTCCTTGAACATTCTGGTGTTTAGTAAATCTACGATTCATATAATCAGCTTGACAATTAAATCTTGTGTTAGATAACCAAACTGTCAAAGTAAGGTGGCTCAATAGCAGTATTACCCACAACAATTAAGGTTTCATACTCTGTTTTACAGTTTCCTCCAAGGGCTGGGGGAAAAATACCCAGAAATCAATGTGGGAAAAATGCAACTTTACTACTAGTCCTTTCTAAAGTTCCTATTTTCCTTAGAGAATACGATGAATCCTTAACAATGTTGTGGGAAATAATTATTACAGCTATGACATTTTAAAGTTACTATATGCCAAACACTGTAATGTTTACATATATATGATTCACAGGATGACATATGATCCCATTAAAACCTATATAATCCTATCACACCATACAACCATAATTTCAATTTACAGATGAGAAAATGGAAGCTCAGACTGATAAAGTAATTTATATTCTACACATCTGCACTATTGTGGGGCAAGTCGTTGATACTAAAATCTGTGTTCTTTACCACAAAACTATACAGAAGATTGTGAAAAGGCAAGTTACAATTTAAAAAGGGTGTAAAAACCTTGGTTTTCCAAAGTTCCCTACATGTATAATCCCAATGGTAAAGGATCAATTATTTTAACTCCAAACAAAAGTCATACTGAACTATTGATTTGTTATCGTCCCAAATTTTTATAGGATTATCAGAAAACAAATCTGTTCCTAAATGGACAGGATAAAGCAAAACTCTTCACTTTAATGACTATCACTGATGCCTTCTAGTCAGTAATAAGTGATTTCTGTAGAAAATTTGTGAACATAATTTTTAAGATTATTTCAGCCCATTAGAGTTTGTCTTGGTCTTATTTTTTCCTTCAAATGTCTCCTATTCAACTAAAACTTCCCAAATAATTATAAGTAAAAAAAAATCCAAAACATTAAGTCACTAGGCAATACACTAGGCAGTGTAACCATCAAGGAGAGGAGATAATAGGTTGACCTCATATACATGATGCCATCTTTCACTCCTGTTACAAACTAAGATGCTAGAGAACAGGATTTGTTAAAGGGTATCTACAGGAGTTTATAAAAACAAAAGGTTCATTACAGTAGCTACAAAGGTCCCAACCACCATGTATGCTACCATCAGATGGAGGCTGTCCGGAAAAGAAAAGGGTGGTGACTCAACAATGTCTTAGTTCTCATATTTTAGGAAAAACATGCAGGTTGTATGGATTTCTTGGGTTACAGTCATTTAAGTATTCAAATTTCTACTTCTGTGGAAACTTGAACTTTTGTATTGGTCTCTAATATATATTTTATCTTAAAACAAATAAATGAATAAAATAATAATAAAATGAAAACAAAACAATTCTTAGAACAATTGCTTTGCATTTAAAATTTATAAAACAAGATACCTTAAATTCTATAATAACTACCTTTTTTCTGTAACAATTTTTGACTTGAAAAATGTATATAACACATCTTTTTGACAAATTTTAATAAATCTAGGGTTATTTTTCTTTCCATGTCACTTATTGGTCCTGCCATCTACTCAAATTCACACCTCAAAGGGCGTCACATAATACCTGCCTCATTTCAGCAAAAGGCACATAACACAAAAATTTCTAAAATAATTATTTAAGAGATATCAGAAAACAGCATGCTTATGACATGGTATATTAGTCTGCTTTGGCTGCCCTAACAAAACATCATAGATCAAGTAGCTTAAACAACAGAAATTTATTTTCTCACAGTTATGGAGACTGGGAACTGCAAGATCAAGATTCTGGCCAATCTGGTTTCTACTGAAGGCTCTGAGACACCTTCCCACTGTGTCCTCGTGTGGCCTTCCCTAGGTGTGTGCACATGTGGAGAGAGATCTCTCTCTTCCTCTTCTTATAAGCCACCGATCCCATCAGATTAGGGGGCCACCTTTATGATCTTATTTAACCTTAATTACCACCTAAAAGCCTTACATCCAAATACAGTTAATTTGGTGGTTAGGGCTTCAATATACAAACTTGGGAGGAAAAAAATTCAATCCATAGCACATGGTAAACATCTAGAACAACACTGCAGAAAATAATGTATTTTTTTCATATAAGTAATAGGCTCTAAACACTGACTAGGTATAGAAATACACTTTTCCAAGTTTTGCTATTGTTTTGCAACAACAGTGTTTTATTTGAAAATAAGTGACCTACAATTATGTCATTTAATTTATATTTGTGGCCACTGCTTTATCAATGCTTTTTGAAAAATTGGTCTGATATAATCAGAGATATCACAAAAATAGACAAGTGCATGGATTAAAGTTGTCCTTGGTTAAACTGAAATCAGTTTTCTACACACTTCCCTTGCAACTTTACCTTGCCTTATACCACTTGCTTAATCATTTTGTTGTTATTCATTCTCTGTGCATTTTTAATCAACAAAGACAATCTTGAGCTATTCAGAAACCATTCTTCCAGCAGATTGTTACCTGGCCTTGTCATTTTCAAGCTTATTATCAGCCTACAGAATTGGAATGGATAAAGTGGTCCACGATTATCAATATAGTGTATGCTCCCCCATATAGCCTTCTCTGTGTGCACAAAGATCTCATGGAACACATACTGACAGGGCTGTAACAGAAACATGTAATTATATTCTCTAGCCATTGAAGAACTGGACAAGTTAGGCCAGATATAAAAGAAAAAATTACCCAGAAAAGGGCATTCTCAGCTCCTAGTGCCTTTGTTCTCCTCTTTGCTAACAGTCTTAGACTGAATGTGGCCCAGTCTTCCAAGAGAAGTGAGGAAAATGAAAATATTTATTCCCATTCAGGAGCACCCAAAGCCACAGAATATAAATCCGGTTCAAATAATAAAGACATTTTGAGAGGGGAGCGGGTACTTGAGAGTACGGAGGGGAATGGGGAAGTGGAAAAATGCACACAATGTTGACAATTTGACAAATGGAGGAAAAAGTCAATTTCTAAATGACAGTGACTCATTCAAAACTAAAATTTAAGCAAAAAGAAGCCTTTATAGTAAGGAAATCACATTTCTGCTTAAAAATATAGTGTTAGTCATGACCCCATTTCATTCTGAATTACCATATTATAATGATATCTTGTGCTTCCCCCAGGCATGAAGTGCTGATCCCAGCCTAGTGTTTACACAGTTCTGTTAATGCTTATTTCACCTGTCACCTGGATTATAATGATCTGTTTACCTGCCAGGCTACCCTGGCAGACTGGGAGCTCCTTGAGGCAAGAGACTATATTTTAGTCACCAGTACAGCTCCAGAGTCTATCAAGTAGCTGTCACATAATGGGCATTCAATTAATGTGGCATGAATGGAAAGAATGAATATACTTCCTCCAACTGTTTAAAAAAAAGTCAAGCATTTTCTTCTCTGTCTACATCTTAACCATTTTATCTAAAAGTCAATTTTAAAAGAAAAAGTTATTTGATGCCAAGAACTGGTATTTCAAGTTTTACTACAAAAGAAACTGATACAGCATGGTTTTAAAAAGCACTGAACAGCAAAACTCATAAATGGAAACGATACCACTGTGATGACTGCAAAGGGGCTGACAGATGTTGCTTTAATAAAAATGCTGTATTGCTATGCGTTAGACCCAAGGAGCTTATGAAATCATCTATACCCATGATTCAAGATGCATGTAACTATCAAACACAAAACCAAATTTTTCCTATAACTAGATTGAGTCTGACATTATTTTTGAAGACACAAATAGTGTACTTTCACATTAACACCTACACAGACATATAGAACAAAATGTGCTTTAAAAAAAATCAATATTTAAAAAGATAACTTTAAAAATAAAGATAACACTAAAGTCAAAATGCATTTAATACTTCATCATTATCCTAAAAACAGGTAATTCCACTCCAAACACTCAGCAGAGTGAGAAATAAGTGAGTTAAGAATGCACCAAAAATCTTTATTTCTAATGAATGTCTCTTTGCTTTTGTCATTTTAAATTTGTCAAGTACAACTTTAATATTGTTTTATTTTTATTTCTTTATTCGTCATATTCTCATAGACTTTTCCAGCATTTACATTTATTGATTTTTTTTTTTTTTTGCTTTTTCATTTTGGCAAAAGCAGACCAGAAAAAAAGAAACACTTCAAAATTTAGAGAAAATTGTAATTATCAGTTATTTTCAGTCGCACCTCTACATTCATTTACTGTCCTATCGAGAAAACACAGATCTCTTAGAACAAATCTCCCCATTATCAGATTCTACACATACTGGTAATGTAGTGCCATCACAACGACACTACACAGGTCTCCAACTTTTGGAAAGGCTTTCTGGAATCACATTACGTGAATAAATTTATTGATTTAAAAATAAAAGCTTTTACTTGGAAACAAATGAATAAAAAGGTGGGGGGGTAAGATAAGTAGCTTCTGAAAAGGACTAAATTAGTAGCAGGATTTCAGATTTAGCTTCAAAATAGGTACATAAAACTTTAATTGGCACACGTGAAACTTGCCTGTCAATTGAAGGCAACGTTGCTATCCTTGCTATGAAAAGCAAGCTTAATAAGCAACTCACCAATTCTCCACAACCAGATGCTTTACATTTAATCACTAAACCAGCTGAGTTGTATTGATCTACGTAAACATTATCTTTAGTGTAATCATTACCTTTACTAACGTGATTTGCTAAGCATTTTTTGCAAACCTATAACATGCCTGGCATGTATTAATACATGGTCTCTACCTTTAAGAAGCTCAGAATCACAGACGTCTTCACAATATAAGTAAATACAATAAAATAAATGTTACACTAGCATTAGAAACTAAGTGCTGAGAACTCAAAGAGAATGGTTACTTTGATCAGTGACTGGGGGCTAAGAATGGCTGCGAAGAAGAGAAGCGAAGCAGGCTTTGCTGAGTAGAAAAGGGAAGGGTGACAGGGCGTTAGTCCAGGTAAAGAAAATAGCATGAGCAAAGCATCTGAAGCATGAGTGTTCATAGTGACTATTAGGAAGACAGGGTTGAAGAAGGGAGCAATTAGAATTAGGAACATCAGTTACACTAGGATTTCCACAATCAAAAGAAATTGTATCAGTGCTGTATAGCTTTGGAGGTAGCTATGCTATTCGTCCAAAAGGAGAAAAAAGCAGCAGGACTAAATCTGCAGGTCTGCAGGTTTACTGGGTTTGGTTTAACTTTAAGATGTGGGGAAAAGAATAAACTTGCCCTGAATGCACGCAGAGATAGTTATATTAAAAAAAAGTAAAGCAAGATAAAGGCTTGTGAATTACATAAGGGCTGGGGCAGGAATGATATGCAAAAAGGAGAAAGCCTTGGGGAAGCAGGATAACCAAGGAAGCTGGGGGGAAACTCCAGGAGGGGCTATCTCAGTAAGTCCAAGAAGTCAACAGAAACATCACACATGGCATGCCAATAACAAGAAAGGGATAATAAAAAAAAAAAGGGGGGTGAGGCAGAAAGGGATCTGGGCAAGACAAGAAAAAAATTAATTCATTTAAAACAAAGACAATACCAGAAACTACATTACATCAATAATTGTTTCTGCCTTGAATTAATTTTTTCTGATATTAACATTAGAGGTCCTGCTTTCTTTGTGCATGCATTTTGCTGTATCCACCCCTAATTATTAACCTGCTGATGTTTACATCTTCTCAATATCCCATTGAATTTTGTTTTTCATCCCACTTTACAAATCTTAAGGGGCTTTCTAATACTATGCATCAAAAAAGCTAATTATGTAATTTGAAAAAACAGACGAAAAACAATACCTATAGTATTAACACATTTAAAAAACATGCTTAAGATGTTTAAAATATGTAAATGTATTTGTACATTACATATGCATATTAAAAATCTAAAACTACATGAAAAGCTTAAAAATAGTGTATAAATCTGAGTGAGGCTCATGGATAATTTTTAATTTTTTTGTATTTTTGCATATTTGTATTTCTCATTTTTTCAAAATAAACTCATTTGTGCCAAAAAAAATAATGTTCAATACTCAAAAACATTGGCAAGATTAAATCAAATAAAGGGAATGATGGGAACTTGAATAACAACTCTGAAGTAAAACATAAGAGGAGGCAGAAGTCCAAGATTTATAGTCAGCAGGACTTTTTTTTAATTTCAGCATATTATGGGGGTACAAAAGTTTAAGTTATGTATATTGCCCTTGCTGCCTCCTGTCAGCAGGACTTTATGAGCAACTGAATACTGGAGGTAAGGAAAGATACAAAATATAACCTAGTCTGCATAATTGCCCAGATGATAATATCATGGACCAGGGATTAAGACATCAAATCAAGAAGAGAAGTAAAGGTGTAAGGAGAGGAATGGTGACAACAAATTCCCTTTTGGACTATTCCAATATGGGTTGCCCATAGGAAGTCCAGGTGTTGATCCCTGGAGACAATTACAAATATTAGTCAAAAGCTTATGAGACTGGTAAGGGATAGGAACACAAAACATTTAAATAGGGATAGAAAGTAAACTCAGAAGAGATAATTGAGATTCAAAAATTAAGAATTGTAGCAGACTGTTCAATATCTACACTTCTCCCATCCAAATATAAATATTCCTTTGAAATGTGACTTTGCTGCTTCTCCTGTCCAGAGGTGGAGTCTCCTCCTTACCTTCACTCTGAGTTAGTTTTGGTACTTACCTTGACCAAGATATTGCAGAAGAGGTGATGCCGTGCAATTTACAAAGTCTAGACCTAAAGAGGCTTTGACATTTCCATCTTCGCCATCTTGGAACACTACCCTGAGATCATGATGCTGTTAGGAAGCCTGGGCTTAAAAGAGTAGCCATTTCAGCTGTCTCAAATGAGCCCACCCCTTAATCATCGTCATCAGCTGAATACAATGAGTGAGCCCAAGCTAAATCAGAAGAACTACCCAGTCACTAAATGTTGAGGTAGTGTCTTATACAGGAATAAATAACTGAAACAAGAAGTAACAGAGGATTGCATACTGGAAGAAGCAAAAAGCAAAGGGAGAAGATAGTTTCTATAAAATAGTGAGAATTTTCAAAAAGTAGCAGACATTTCTAACAGCTGAGGGCTAAAAATAGTAGTTGAAGTCAGTAATGAGAAGTTGTCTCATACTTGAGAGTTTAATTTCAGTAGGATGGTCAGGGTAGAGGTCTTTTTTGGTGGGTTTCCAATAAGTGGTTGATGAGAAAAACTAACAGTAAAATAGATTACACGTAGGTTACTTGATAGAAAGGAAAGACAGGTGAAAATAATTGTTGGTAGAGCGTGCAGGAGTTTCTTCTCCAGGTTCTTAGTAAAAGAAGGAAGGAAGGTCCCCTGCTAATATTGAAAAAACAGGAGACTGTTTTAAGAGCTTGAGAAAAATGGTAAAGTTTGGAAATAGTTGTGGGATATGGGGAAAGGAATCAATTAGATATGAAAACTATTATTTTAAGCAACACATTGATAGTAAACATCTTCAATGACAGGAGTTGTAGTCATGGAGAATTACTGTTATGTCATTTAAATATACAATAAAACAGTATTTTTAATCAATTTCATGTACTAAGAAACTCAATAATGTAAGGTTAAAGAGTGACACATTTTATTTCCTCCTTGAGTATAGGATTATAATTTTAATCCACCGGTTTCTTTCTGTGGTTGTCAAAAGAAAAGAACCCAGAAAGAAGATATATAGATGACAAACAGGCACATGAAATGATGCTTAACATCTTTAGTCATTAGGGAAATTCAAATTACAACCACAGTGAGATACCACTACACATACCTATGAGAATGACCAAGAGTAAACATCTAATTTATTTTTTAAAAACTGACAAAACCAAGAGCCAGCAAGAATGTGTGGTCACTAGAATTCTCACACATTGTTAGTGGGAAAACAAAACGGTACAGCCACTTGGGAAAACAGTTTGGCAGTTATAAAGTTAAATATATTCTTACTGGACAAACCACCAATCTCATTTCTAATATATAATTGAGAAATGAAAAATTAACATTCACACAAAATACTATAAATGAATGTTTATAGTGGTTTTATTCATAATTGTCAAAAACTCTTTCAAATGGGAAATGAATAAACAAACTGTGATACAACCATACAATGGAATGTTACAATAAAAGGAGGCAATTTCTGTTCTGTGCAACAATATGGATGAATCTCAATTGTACTTTCTAAATAAAAGAAATCAAACTCACAAGGGTACATACCATATGAATCCTTTTATATTACCATCAGGTTCTAATGGCTGAGTGGCTGAGGTGACTAGAAAGGGGCACAGGAGAATTTTGGAGGGGTGATTGACTTGTTCAATAATTTGATTGTGATGGTAGTTTATACAACTATACGCATTTGTCTAAATGTATTAGATCTGTATGCTAAAAAGGATTAATTTTAATTTCTCTGTGCAAAAATTATCCCTCAATAACTCTGACTGAAACAATGTAAAATACCTTTGCAAAATGAAACAATACTGCAAAGACTGATGTCTCCTACCATATTTGGCCAAAACACAATGGGATCACTATACTGACACAATGTTAATACCTCATACATTTTAGAATGTCAGCTATTGCTTCAATAGACTATGTAATTAAAACTGCATTTTAGATCCTAAATTAAAAAAGATTGTTTCAATTTTATGAATAACCCATCTATAAAAACCTCTGAACCAGATCTGTTCCAATAATAATGACATTTGTTTAGCACATCAGAATATACAAGGTGTATATCCCATAGTATTTTAATTTTATTCAATACAAAAGTTAAGTAAACTTTTGAAGAACTGAAGATAACTTTTACCAAAGTTTTTTCCTTTACAATTTTGCTCTTAGAATCAATATATTGCTTTAATATCTTAATTAAGTGAGGGTGAGGTAGATAAAATTTCCCACTGTATAAGCATCATAATCACTTTATATAGGCTAATTTCAGAAGACATTTGTACTACAAAGTAAAATAAAAGTAGGTTTCTTCAAAAAGAAACAGATTACACTTTTTTACTCATCGTTATAAACCAGGCATAAATAATTCTCTTCCCCCACTTCCTAATTCTGTCAGAGTTCTAATAAAAACAAAAACAAAAAATCAAAGTCTGAGAGAGCTGCTTTTCATCATAGATACCTGTTAAATATGTTTAAAAAAATCTTGCTTAATGAAAACTCTTCACAGCTTTCTTCATTTCACTACCTCATTATAGAAGAGTAGAAAGAAAAGGGGAAATTGCTTAACCTCCCCAAGATTCAATGCCATGATTTATGAAATGATCTTAATGCTGCTCTCTGCAACATGAGGCTCCTACAAAGAGCATATAGGTAGCTTTGTGAAGTACTATAAACAAAACCATGAGCTGATTGTACAATATATCTGAATTAATCATTACTGGTAAAAAGAATGATTTTAAAATATTTACAACTGCTTTTCCTTCAATTAATTGTGCTAAAAGTAGTCTCCATATGAATATGAAATTGTTTTAAGTTATACACTGGTTGAGTGAAAACAATAGTTAAATGGAATGATTAATTCACTCATTCTTATAATGATGGGACATTTCCTGGGTGTGCAGCACTGTATGAGAGTTTAAAAAGTACAAGAAGGTAAAAGACATAATAGCCCTTGCTCTCAAAGAACTGCAGCTGAAGGGATATTTAAATTCTTTGTCCTTGGTATGCTCTCCTTTGTGTGCAAGAGCACCTGAAACTAAAACAAATATTTCCTAAAGGTTCCCTAGGTGTTTTTTGTAAGTCCTCTGTCTAGATCAGAATTCTTTTCCAACAGTTTAGTAGTTCTCTATAATTATTGAAGTTTAAAAATCTTGTTTATGTGCATATGTTTGTGTGTGTATTTGAGTATATAAGCAATGTTGGAATCTTCCACAAATAGATGATATATGCTTATACATATATATATATATATATATCACACCTCATGTAAATATATTCCATCTATTAACATAACTCATATGCATGTATTTTATAAGTATGTTTGAATGAACACATACACACTCACAGGAACATACACACATAGGCTGGTTTTTCTCAAAGTACCAACCTGGCTCACCTCAAACTCCTATTCTCTGTCCCAGTTGGCTCTGTTCTGTACCCCAGGGGGCTGCTACTCAGACTTTGAGGACTCTCTTGTTGATGGCTGTCCAATTAGATTCCAGTATAAGATCCAAAGGTGAAAGGAAAAAGGTCTGATTTTTTTTTCCTACTCCTTTCCTGGTTGGTGCTGTGTTTTTGGCAGTTGCTGCATCTTTTCATAATTAATGCATCTGCCAGGCAGCCCCACTTGCAAAGTTCTAGCACACACTAGATTCTGGTAAATATTTCTGTCTTGTGTCCTTTTATCCCTAGGGATAGATTGTAATGACTTCCCACTTTGGTTCTGAGAAATTAACCATCCCTAGTTTGTCCCCTTACTACTGCCAGTGCTTTTATCAGTAGTTCCTTTATTTTAAAATTTCTCCTCATTTGAACCCTCTGGATTATATTCTGTTTTCTAACAGGCCTTCACATATACATATACGTATACGTACACATATACATATACATATAGAAACATGTCACCCATACACATGTAAGATGATATTTAAATATATAAATATGTCAACCACCACTAAATTTAAATAAAACCAACAACCTAAAATGGACACAATTACTAATTGCTTCATGAGAGTCAAAACCAGATTCTGAATCAATGTATTTTTGATTGATTACTTTTGTTATTATGTATGATAGAAAATATTGCAAAAAAAAATCACCAACACTACCATGCTTTGTAACATAAATTTTAAAATATCTTAAAACAAATTTGTAATCATGCTGTAAATTTGTAATCATGCTGTTTTATGGCCTGTCTGTTCAGTTAACAGACTATTGTAAACATATTACCATGACATTAATCCAAAAACATATTTTAAGAGGCTGCTTAAGAACCTTTCATATAAATTTATAATCATTTACTATTCCTTTTTGTGGACATTTGGATTATTTCCAGTTTTTTACTATTGTTTCTTAATGCTTTGGTGAAGATTCTTAAACTGCTAATATTTTTTATAATACAGTTCTAGAAGTAGGCTTATTAAAAAAGGATATGACTGTTTTAAAACTATTGATGAGCAATATCTGATAAAATATTCTGTGATTGTGGAAATGTTCTATATCTGCTGTGTACAATATTTAGCCACTAGCCGTATATGGCTGTTGATCACTTGAATATGGTTAGTGAGACTGAGGAAATAAAGATTTAAGTAGCCAATGTAGCTAGTGGCTATTTATTATTGTATAGCACAGCTCTAGATTCCTATTGCTCAAATGTCCTTCAGAAAAGTTGTAGCAATTTCCATTTTCATCAGCAGAGTATGACAGTGCCCACTTCCTCATACCATCGTTAGCAATGGCATTTATTGTTTTCTAATATTTGTCAATTTCATAGGGAAAGATAGTGTATAATTGTTTTTTAATTTATATTTCTTTGAAAGCTTGGAAAGAATGTTTTTTCGTATGTTTTCTGACCATTTGTTTTTCTTTCATGAATAGTTCTTTTTCTTTGACTATTTTTCTACTAGAGAATGAGTTTGCTTTTCTTAGAATAAATGTACTATATATATTAAATAAATTAATGTCTGCCATATCTGTGGCAAATAATTTTAAAATTCTGCTTGTGATACTTTTTGATAAATTTTTACATTTTAACACAAATTGATTGATCTTATATTTGTGTTTTTATCCCAAGTTAATTTATATAAAGCCTCAAATCAACTTATACATAATTAATCATCTTTATGAAAATGAAAGGTCAAGATTAAACAGTGCATTCATGCTTAAAAAGACTACCCCTGCCCCAAACACATAGCAATAGCAGATAAAATATAAAGAGAAAAAACCAAAAGACCGTGGACTCAGAAACAAAATAAATACCTTCAAAGAGGGATGCCAAGAGTTAATTCTGCAACCAAGAAACAAAATAAATACCTTCAAAGAAGAGAGATGCCAAGAGTTTATTCAGCAAACCAGCTGCACTTCTGTGTGCTGTGTGGGTGGAATTAGACAGGTATAGTAAAGGGTTTTCCTCCTACTTATTTAGTAAAAGGACTAAAAATAGATCCATGATGCTAGCTTGAAGCAGCAAATACATCCAGTAATTCACAGAAGTGGAAAACAGAGGAGCCAATATGCATAGGAAAAGATGTTCAGTCTCTCTAGTAATCAGGAAATATAATTTAATCTAATAATATAATTGAAATTATACCTATCAGAATGGCAAAAATAATAAATATGGTAAAGATGTAGAGAAATGGAAACTCTTTTGCTCATTGATAGGAGTATAGATCAGTACAAATACATTGGAAAGCAACTCAGCAATATCTAACAAAATTAAAGATGGGCAGACACCTTCTCCTTGCTATTCTACTTTCAGGTATACATAATAAAAGAAATTCTCACACATACCTCACATCTACACAAGGATTTTTTTTTTTTTTTGAGACAGTCTTGCTCTGCCACCCTGGGTATACAGTGCAGTGGCATCTTCATAGCTCACTGCAAACTCCTCCTGGGCTCAAGTGATCCTACTGCCTCAGTCTCCTGAGTAGCTGGGACTACAGGCATGCACCAACACACCGGCTAATTTTTCTATTTTTAGTGGAGACAGAGTCTCATTGTTGGTCAGGCTGGTCTCAAACTCCTGAGCTCAAACAATCCTCCCACCTCAGCCTTCCAGAGTGCTAAGATTACAGGCACCCAGCCCAGGATATTCTGTACGTCCTGTTTTAGCGAAAATTAAAAACAAAACAAACAAAAACCAAAATATCCATTAAAATGAAAATGTATGAACTGGCATATATCCATACATTTTTAACACTGATTTACAAATTAAAACAAATTAAATGAACCAGAGCTACATTTCAACATAGGTAAATATAATTTTTAAAAGTGTTGAGTACAAATAACAAGTTACAGAATAGTAAATGTTTATAAAAAATTTTAAACATTCAACAAATGCTAAACATTCAAACAAATATTGTTTATGGCTAGCACAAATAACATAGTATAGTAATAGCATAAAAATTCAAGGAAAGATAAATCAGAGAATGTTCTGCGGTTACCAGGACCACGTGCTGGGTGGGGGTGTAGTGGGAAGCTGGAAAGATGTGGTCAAAGGGTACAAAGTTTTAGTTAGGATAAATAGTTCCAGAGACCTATTGTACAGCATGGTGAATATAGTAATAATGTATCGTATATTTGAAAATTGCTAAGAGAGTAGATTGTAAATGTTCTCACCACAAAACAAAATATGTAAGGTGATACATATGTTAGCTTGAGTTAATCATTTCACAAATGTATACAGGTACCAAATCGTGTTTTACATTATAAATTACATATACATTACATTGTCAATTACATATACTTTAATAAACTTAGGGAGAAAACAATATCAGGCAAGTTGGGGAGGAGATGCAAAACTTATATAAAACTCATAGCAAGTGTGAGTTTCCCAGTTATTTTTCTTCTATTGTCTCCTGACTTTGACCCAAAGGGGAACCCAGAGAGGAAACGCATCGCTGGAAAAGGTCACTTATTCTTTGTTACCTTCTATTTTAATAGCTTTCATTCCTTAAGAATTTTGATAAGTATTACAGCTCTGTTAGACTGTTTTTGGTTATATCGTTACCTTAATTCATATTATTCATTTTATTTATTATCACTATTGCTTAATGTTCATGAAGCATTCCCACACTGGGCAAGGCACAAAATAATACTTTAATGTCAAATATCAAGCTCAAAGTTCCTGTCCTTTCATTCACCTTCAAAACTGTCTCAAGTTTGACATTAAGCTTTCCCTATAAAGACAGACAGGGTTAGATCTGGGGGCAATATATTTCACTCAGGTATTTAATATCAAAAGAGCAACCTCATCTTGAATTTGAAATATATGAAGAGGAAAAGAAACTAGAATTGTGCACGCAAAGAAAGAAAAAGCTTTGGAATGATTTAATATATTTCTATGGCTAAGTTATACCTTGAGGGTTTTAAATTGCTTAGAGAAAATTTTTCCTGAATAAAATAGCAAGTGCTACAAAAAATTAGCGCTTAAAAACTTACTGAATAAATGAATGAATAAATAAAAATAAATAAAGAAGGAAATCTTGAAGTACAGAAAAAATGTTTCTCTGTTTGGAATTATAAATTTTGCACAAATGTGGTATCACTGGCAATCCTGAAATACATGTCTAACCCTTAAAAAATAAGAAATCAAAGTTGGTCTATCTATTTGAAAAGCTTTTTTTTTAACACACTATCTTTTCAGTACATTTTAAAGCCTTACATATAGATGACCAAATCAATAATTTTTTGTAATTTGAATTTTACTTTTTAAATTATTATTTTTTTATTTCAGAATATTATGGGGGTACAAACATTTTGGTTACATATAATGCCTTTGACTTGACCAAACCAGGGCTACAAGCATGTCCATCCCCCATACAGTGTGCACCGCATCCATTAGTTGTGAGTTTACCCTCCCCCACCACCCCCTCCCACCTGACTGGCACCCAGTGAATATTTAGGGGGTACAGTTGCAATTTTGTTACATGGATATATAATTTGAGTTTAAAAAATCTGTCTGTTTTGGAGGAACCATGATAGCTCATTGTCTTTAGTCACTCAAGATTACAAAATATGCCTATACTTTTTTTTCTTTTGCCTTACTAATAACTAGAGTAATTAAACGATATAATAATCCAATCACCTGCTTTAGTGATGAGCTAGAAGTTGGTTGAAATACACACCCCCACATGTGCATACTTATAAAAACTGAGATGGGCGTGCTATGTCAACCTTGGTATTTGATTTCAATGTTGAGATTTTCTCCTATATATTGTATTATCAATAATTTTCTTTCTTCTCACTGTCTCATTACAAATAAGACTACCATTGTATAAGATATGTGTGTCTGTGTGTATATATACAAATACATATAAATATAAAATATTTATATCAAACTCCTAGGCACAATGTGTGAATACAGACTCATTCTAATTTTTAACAAAGCCTTATTTTGTGCTGCATAAGTTATGTACATATTTTAATGTTAAGAGTAGAATACTGAATATTCAATAGAGTATTTTAGCAGTATCACTGAAAAATCATGGGTGTTAGTGTAGAAACACACTTCATTTCTTTAATATACTTGGGTAGAGAATCTCTATATTGCTTGATTTCTTTTAAGCTTCATTTTAAAGATGCCAATGAAGATGACTCAGCTCTCTATTTCACAGAAAAATTATTCTCTTCATTTTCTCTCTTATTCCTGGCGTTATAAAAATGCATTTTCTATGTTCCTCTTTTGAGACCATGACCCATTTCATCTCTTTCAACTACCAAAAATGTCAGTTCTATTAATACTTCTAAAATATTTATACAGAGTTACAATGCTTTCTATTATCCTTTCATCAATTTCCTTCATTCTCTCTTCACCTGTAATTTTTATTCAAATATTCTTACCTTTACATTTGTGTCTTTTTGAAATGTATTAAGTGGGCAGTTAGGATGGAATGTGCATACACATGCACAGATGTATACATCAATACAGGTACTATAATAAGTTTTATCATAATTCTCCAAGCTGCAATATTGATATATATAAATCAAGATGTCATGTACAATCCTTTTAACAGAATTTGAGTCTACTATTTTGAAACAATTACCAACCACATTTTTTAACATTTGATTATAATATTTATCTATATAAGGAGAATACAAATGAGAATCACCAGTTAAAATAGTTACCAAAATCATGTTTTCCTTTTAATATTACCTGAGTTGCTAATATTCCCACTAAAGGAATCATATAAGCATTAGCTTGCTTTTCAGTTTAACCAATATTTTATTTCAATTACTAAGCTAATTTAAAAAAATAATTTTTGGCTTTTACTGACAAATGCTAATGTTAAGAAGGTGCTTACTTTTGTATGTCTGTGATAGAAAAAATAATGGATTGCATCTGTGGCATGGTCCAAATCACTTAATCAATGCTTTAAAATTTTATTGAGTCCATAGTAAGTACTAGGCACGACAGGGACACAAAAAATATTATGACATACTTCTTGATCTTAGAATGATCACAGGGACAATGCTTACAAATAACTAAAACAAACACTGGTGCATGGAGTAAAAATGATCTGCTTCAAATCAACAAAAATGCATTAAATGACTAGTTATGCCATATTAAATCCCTTCATACTAAATAGTTATGTATTCTCATGCTTACTCCACATGTAATTTTTATAATGGAAATACTACTAAAATAATAACTATATTTACATAATTGTATTCGTGGGGATTTTTCAAAGCTTACGCTAATCAAGATGCAATGTGAGAGAGATGCAATGTGAGAGAAATAGTCATATACAAGATTTAAAAATATGTAAAAAAAACCCTAGTGTGATCAAAGAAAAATATATATGTGAGTATTAGTTAACTTCATCTTTAAAAACAAAAGTGGGAAGATGGATATTTCACAGCCAGAAAGGAATATGCTAAATGAGTTAATTTTTCTTGGTTTTTTTTTTTTTTTTTTTTGAGACAGGGTCTCACTCTTTTGCCTAGGCCCAGGTGCAGTGGCATGACCATAGCTCAGTGCAATCTCCAACTCTTGAGCTCAAGCAATCCTCACACCTCAGCCTCCCAAGTAGCGAGGCCTACAGACGTGAGTCACTATGACTAGCTATGAGCTAAGATTTTTTAAAAGTATTCAGTAAGCTCATAAATACCAACATTTCATTGAATTCACAGATAAAATATTGGTTTAGAACTTAGTATTTCTTAATTATTTTTATTTACTTATTTGTAACATAAAGCAACTGAACCTAAATATTATTGCAGAATGGAGTTTGGCAACGTTTGTTGCTCTATATTAAGGAAACCACAAAGAATAACAGACTAACATTATCCACCCTTCTTGCACTCCCATAATCCTTTTTTCATAACCACTAGTTCTGATTTATCCGTACTATAAATAACATGAAGAATAACTTTGGGCATCCAGTTTTTTCCATTTGAAGATTATTTCTTTAGGATTGATTCCTGGTAGTAAGATTAAGAGATCAAAGGGTTTATATTACCATTTACTGTAAAGATGTCAGCCTGCTGTGATCTGCTTTTTAAAATTTTGCTGAAAACTTTTAAAGAATGAAATCTATTCAAAGCTTTATTTGCAAATATGTCTATTAAACTGGCAAATTCTACATTTATTTGTTTAAACAACTGTAGTCCCTTCTCTTGTGAGCTGTCAGTCCATGTCCTATGTCCATTTATGTCTTGGATTTTTGTATGATTCTCCCTATTTTTTAATAACTTATTTTTATGATAAGCACTGTGATAATTTGTGGTTTGTCTTATTATCCAGGACTTTTTTCTTTTAACACTTAAGATTAGTATATTATTAGATACTAAAATTACTAACATTATCATTTGTTATTTTCTGTATATTTTCTAACCTTTGAAAGTCCCATTTATCTCTAAAAGTTTATAAATATTAAATTATATTTTCTTCCTTATTATCACTTGATTTCTACATGTAATTCTAATTAATTTTCAATGTATAATACTGTGAGATACAGTGTCTAAACTGTTACTTTACCAAACATCCATCAGTTTATCTCATGCCCATTGATTGAAAGGCAATTCACCTTCCAACTGATTTTTGATACATCCTTTATGATAGTTTCCTCACATACTTTCAGATGAATAATAATTTGTCACATTTGTATATTTTTAAGTGTAGTGAAAGGACATGAGCATGATACTCAATGAAATCTAATTATGTAGAATATACTGAAATAACTACTCTCTCGCATTTACTCACTCTCCTGCGTCATGTCTGATATGGTTTGGATGTTTAGCCTCTCAGAATCTCATGTTGAAATTTGTTCTCCAGTGTTAGAAATGAAGGACAAATGGGAGGTGTGTGGGTCACGTGGGCAGATCCCTCAGGAATGGCTTGGTGCCCTCTCTGGGACAATGAATGAGTTTTCACTTTACTAGTTCACTCCGAGAGCTGGTTGTTTATAAAAGCCGGGCACCACCTCCTCTCTCTCTTCCTCCCTCTCTCACCATATGACACACCTGCTCCCCTTTTGCCTTCAGCTTTTACTGGAAGCTCTCTGAGTCCCTCACCAGAAGCAGATGCTGGCTCAATTGTTTCTGTACAGTCTGCAGAACCGTGAGCTAAATAAATCTCTTTTCTTTATAAATTACCCAGTCTCAGGTATTCCTTTATAGCAACACAAAATGGACTAACACACTTAGTACTCAACGTCAACCACCGGATAGTTTTCTTCTATAGTATTTCCAAATATGATTAGTTAATTCTCCATTCAGGTTTTATATTTTTCAGTTTTAGTCTCTAAGGATGCTTAAAACTGTACATATAATTACTTGGATTTAGTAGAATATTGTATCCAATTTATATATTTCTATTTTCTAAGTTATTATTAACTTGTGTAATTATGTAGTTTCTGTAAATCTGGTGAGCATATTCTCAAGTTTCTTTTCCCATACTCCTCAAGATCTTTGCCTTCACTAACTTTAACTCCCCACAAAGAGAAGTTTAAGAAATAAGAAAGGTAAGATACTGGATTTTAGGAAGCCTTTTAGGGATCTTTGTCTTTTGGAAAAGTATTCAGAAAGTAAAGCAAGCAAAGGAAAGGACAGAAAAGTACTAGTAGGACTAGGTTTAAGAGAATCTTTTTACAAAAGTGTATGAGCATATATTTCAAGAAGAGTAGGCACCATGTCTGTTTTGATTTACTGCACTGCCAGCACCAGGTGCACAGTAGGTGCTAAATAAATATTTGCTGATTGCATAAAGGACATCAAGATGGCAGAGAAGGAGGGGTGAGAAAGAGAAGGGTGCGGAAGGGAGAAGAGAGAGGAGGAGGAAAGGGGAAATGAATGTGTGAGTGCAAGTATATGTTGGGTTAGCTTGCTTTGAGTAGATTTTGTAAATTGTCTCATGATTCTACCCTATTCTGGAAGAAGAATCCGGGTAACACATTTTAGATGACCCAGAAACACTTTAAAGTAGGAGCTTTCTAAACCACCATTTGTCTCTTGCTCCTCTGTGACCTTGATTCTGCTATGAAAATTCTAAAGTGCCTATAGTCAAATTTCACTGACAGACTCCAGATGAGTAACTCCAATGTTTCCTCCATTCTCAACTTAGGAATTCCATATGACTTAGAAACACCACTCATCTGCTTCATGTGTTGATCAAACTGGTAAGGATGACTGTCATGTCAAAAATTTCACTGTCATAAGATGACAAAAGTTAATATACTACTTTACATATATTTCATACCTAGAAGAATACCATGAATCAGCTGTCCAGATTTTTGCCAAAAATCCATTCCATTTTAAAATATGATTAGATTTCAACTTGGTTTAGATCAAAAGTACCAATGCAATTTAAGGCAACAGGCTGTAAAGTAAGAGATTAGGAGTTCTGAGGAAGCAGGAAAGAGGACTGGTAAAAAGTATCATACCATGTTCTAAGTATAAATCCTGCTAAGAGATGCTATCAATTTTGTAATATTGTGCTAGTAACTACTTCTCCAGAAATGCTAAATGTGATGTTAATTATCTCTAAAATTGTTCCTTGCCCTGTACACACTTCCATATTGCAACAGCATCTCATCAAGATTAGAATCATTCAATTCATTAATTCACTCATTCAACAAATATTTATTGAAGACTTACTAAGTGCTAGGGAACACAATGGCACAAAATATGTACCATCTTTGCTATCAGGGAGCTTACCATGTAGTGGTATTAGTATATTAGTAGTAGTATTAAACAAATAATTACAGAAACAACTAACATATGTTCTATGCACACATTATCTCATTTAAGATAACAGAAGCAATGAGGTAAGATAATCACCATTTTATGGATATGGAAATGAGGCTTAAATAGGCTCACACTAGTAAATGTGGAATTACAAAAATTGGAAAATTTGGAGAAAGAAAAAGTATGTAGCAGGATATCTGACATTGCCTAAGGGTCAGGGACATTTCTCTGAAGAAAAAATCTTCACAGTTTAGATTTCTTGATCAATTTAAATTATGATAGACCAAACACAGACTTAAAAACTATAATTCTTCAATAGATGAACTTCACCATTTTGTGTTTTAGAATCCACCTCAGAACCACTACAGTGAAAGCACAGTTCATAAGGGGAATACCAAAAAAATAGTGTTCACGCAGAGTATCATTTTAGGTATCTTTCTTTTGGACTGTATGAGACTGCAAAAATCAATTTTGGAACATCAATTTCTCCAAAAAGCCATAAAATAGACATTTCTGCTTCACTGATTCTTGATCGTTAGGATGTTTGAAGATGATTAAAGTTTAAAGAGGTCACTGCTTATACCTCAAATAATTACCAGTCTATTATTGCCTGATAATTGCAAATTTTTTCCTCATATTTCCAAAAGTAGAATGTATACACTTTACTCCAAATTCCTATCTTACTCTCCCAGTCTAAATGACAGAGATACGGTAATGAAGAGAACTTACAAGTTCTGGATACCTTTTTTCTTTCCATCTAAATTAGTTTATATTACTGGTTGTCAAACTTCAGTAAGCATCCAGATCACCTAGAAGCCTGCACCTCAGTTCTGGAGTTTCTGATTCTGTAGGTCTGCAGTGGGGCCAGAAAATGTGCATTCCTAAGTTCCCAGGTGATGCTGACTCTACTCATCCAGGGCCTGCTCTTTCAAAACCACTTGTCTAGGAGGTGAATCATAGGGAGATCTGTAACTGAAGGTACAAAAGTACTTATATTTCCCAAATTAACTTAATTCCATTGGTCCTTAATTAGCATCACTGATGGTTGTAGGAAGAAACAGCCACATAAAACTCAATAAACTTACTACAGAGATAGAATTGCAGGCGCTGTCCTTTTCTGTACCACTTAGGAGACAGCACAGCATAGTGTTTAAGAACAAATGCTGAAGTCCAATTGTCTGGATTGGAATCCAAGCTCTGCCACTTAGTAGCTATGCAGTCTTGAACAAATTAATTTCTCTGTGCCTCAGTTTCCTCATCTATAAAATTGGGAAAAATCATACAATAATACCCACCTCACAGAACTTTCGTGAAAATTTAGTAAGTACAGCACTTAGAACAATGATTTATATTACATATAAATATGTATTGACTAAATCCTGGTCTCCTGAATAAAGACTTAACAAAAGCGTTTTCTCCAATCTCAGAACTACGTGTAGCTGTTCTCCTGAGCAACTTCCTTTATTTTTCACTTTTATGCTTTATTCACTCAGAAGTGAATTTCTGCCCACATCCAATTTAGCTGACCATGCTTGTTTCCTCATGGGGGCCAGGTGTGCAATGGTTGCAAACTCCTTGGTAGTGTATGCAGCCTGTTTGCATGGATTGATCTACGGGGCCTTGGAGACAGCCCTTTCCAGTGTGCTTTCATGTCTCAGACCTTGCACCGTCTTCAATCTAGGCTCCAGAGAGGTGTGCAAGGTACTATTGGAAAGCCTCCGGGCACCATGGCCATTACGCAGGCCATCATATCAATCCCCACTAAGCTGCAGAACAAGGAACATGTGATTGAGGCCCTATGCAGAGCCAAATTCAAGCTTCCTGGCCACAGAAAATGCACATCTCAAAGAAGTAGGGCTTTACCAAGTTTAACGTGGATGCATTTGAGAAGCAACTCATCCCAGACGGCTCTGGGGTCAAATGTATCCCCAACTGTAGCCCCCTGGACAAGCGGTGGGCCCTGTACTAATGAGGGCTTCCACTGTGCTGGCTCTTCCTCACTACTCAGACCCACCAATAAATCCTACTTCCTGCTCTCCCAAGTCCCCAAAAAAGAACTGAATTCCTGACCTATATCTATTATTGTATTTTATTTTTACTTTATTTTGCCTTGCCTTGCCTTGCCTTTCTTTTATTTTATTTTAGACAAGGTCTCCCTGTGTTGCCCAGGCTGGAGTGCAGTGGTGCAATCATAGCTCACTATAACCTTGAACTCCTGGGCTCAAGTGAGTCTCCTGCCATAGCCTCCTAAGTAGCTAGGGCTACAGGGATGTGCCACCATGCCTGGCTAATTTTTTTATTTTATTTTAATTTTTTTATAGAGACACTGTCTCGCTCTGTTGCCCAGGCTGGTCTTGAACTCCGGCCTCAAGCGATCCTCCCACCTTGGCTTTCCAAAGTGCTGGAATTATAGGCATGAGCCACCGTGCTTGACCCATATCCATTTTAGATGAACTTCTGGTAAATATTTTTATATGTTCATCCTATATAATAAAAGTATATAGTTATATCCTCATTAAATATGTATATATGCTTTTTTTCCCTTCTCTCGGGTTTATCATCCCCTCATTTTAGCCTAATTTATTTAACATAGCTTTGCAAGTGTCTCCAAATCCTTTATTGGAATGTAGCAAGATATATAAAAATCAATCATTCAATAAATATTATATCTCTGACTTTTTTCTATATTTAAATACCACAAATATTAAATAGAAGTAAACTAAGAACAAATTACCAAACTTCAATTATGAACTAAAAAAAAATGACTTGAGCTATTCTATTTTTCTTTTCTTTCTGAGAGTTCTTTTTATTGGTAAGCCAATTTGGGGACCATGTAAATATAACATATAACACTATGTACATACATAAAACACACCTAATACATACACATGCATACAAAGTTTCAATAGCTTTTATCACAGAACTCTAGCCATGAGATCCTCTAAGTTCCACATAAATCTGCATTCATTATGTTTCCATTCCTCTCTTTCCCTTTCCAACAGTAGGTTTCCCCACTTCTCAGCCAGGTTTCCTCCATGGATGGAGCTGTCTCTCAATCTCCTAGACTTTAGACCTTAGGACAGAGATGTCTTCTAATCCCTTAGACCTGAGGAGGTGTCTTTTAACCTCTCAGAACTTGAAAACTGCTGCAAGAAGAACCACCAATGGAGGTATATTTCAACCTCCTAGATCTAGACCTTGGACTATGCTTATAAAAACATCGATAGCAAATTCCAAATAGTCAGAAAAGATAATAGAGACAGAGAGCTTAACAGATTCCATATTTACATACCACACATTAATACAGGTAAACACTCAATATAGAGAGAAATGCAAGAGGTTAAAAACAAACGAACTGCAGTTTCACCTAATAAGCCCTGAAAATGCGAAATCAAAATAATTAGGTTAGTTCCCACTTTCGAAACCTAACGGCTGGGGGCTTATCCAACCCAAAATAAATGGAAATTCTGATTGAGAGGGGCATCCCCCATTGTGTGGTACCTTCAAACAGCACTCATCCAACCGGACGCAATTTTCAAAATCCAAATCCAAAGTTCCTTTCTTCAGAGGCAATCAGAAAGCAATCACAAAGGAAGTGATTGCAGCCCGTGGATCAAGGAGTAATTTTGACTTTCAAGTATTATTATTTAAGAAACAAATTTTGTAAGGCTATAGCTGACATTGATAGTGATTCCTCTGATAGGTCTGGATACAGTACACTGAAAACCTTCTAGGAAGTATTTATCACTGTAAAAGCCATTAAGAACATCTGTGATTCATGAGAAGAGTTTAAAATATCAACATTTTAAATCTAAAAAATATATATATATTTCACTAGGTTTCAAGAAACATCTTGTCTTAGTGACTTGATTATCTTTTATAATATTATTGTTTTCAGTTTATTAGTCACAGCTACTGCCTACAACATTGCAGAAAATTAGTTAAAATGGGATAAATTCATTCTGGCACAAATATTGTAAATGAGTAAACAAACAAACAAACAAATAAAATATCAACATTAACTGGAGTTTGAGAGAAGTTAATTCCAACCTTCACGATGACTTTGAGAGGTTTAAGACTTGATTGGCAGAAATAATTGCAGATGTGGTAGAAACAGCATGAGAACTAGAATTAGAAGTGGAGCCTGTGGTTATGACTAAATTGCTGCAATCAGTTTTTCATGATAAAACTTAAACAGATGAGGAGTTGCCTCTTATACATGGGCAAAGAAACTAGTTTCTGGACATAGAATCTATTACTGGTGAAGATGCTGTGAACACTGTTAAAATGACAGCAAAGGATTTGAAGTATTACATAAACTTAGTTGATAAAGTAGCAGGGTTTGAGAGGATTAACTCCAATTTTGAAAGAAGTTCTGTGGGTAAAATGCTGTTCAATAGCATCACATGGACAGAAAAATCTTTCCTGAAAGGAAAAGTCAATTAATGCGGTAAACTTCATTGCTGTCTTACTTTGAGACATTGCCACAGCCACCCCAACCTTTAGCAACTGACCCTGATCAGTCAGCAGCCATCAACATCAAGGCAAGACCCTCTACCCACAATAAGATTATGACTTATTGAAGGCTCAGATGATTGTTAGCATTTCGTAGGAATAAAATATGGTTTTTTAATTTTTCAAGTCTAATGTTTCTATTCCGTTCATTTTCTTCTTGCTTGTATCCTATTTCATTAATTTCTACTTCCATATTTTCCCATTCCTTTCAAATGCATTTTCTATTACCTTATGAAGTATAGTTAAAACAGCTGCTTTAAAATTTTTTTCTCATATTTTAAACTCCAAGTCATTTTACTGTTGGAGTTTGTAGATTCTCCCCTAAGAACTGGTTACATTTTTTTGGTAGTTACTGATTGTATTCTGTACATTGCAGAATGTTACGTTGTATAGCCTCTGAAACCTATATAATTCTCTGGGGAATGTTGGTGATTTGTTTAAGCAGGCATTTAACTCATTTACGTTCAGACCCCAAGTGCAGCCTTACTTTCTCTTGGCTGTGTTCCACATCTCAGTTGTGTTCTCTAAGGGCTGGCTGTGCCAGTTTGAGTCTGTCCCAAATATATGCAACTCAAGGGTTAGTCAGAGATCTACAAGTTTACATGCATAATTAGAGAATCATTTTTTTTTAAACATAACGCTATTGTACACTTAACAGACTACTGTATAGTGTAAACATAACTTTTATATGTACTGGAAAAAACAAAAAACTTATGTGACTCCCTTTATTGTGATAATCAATTTATTGTGATATTCACTTTATTGCAGTTGTCTGGAACTGAAACTGCAGTATCTCTGAGGTATGCCTGTGTGCTATTCTATGCATTTACATCAAATGATGACCCAAACCCCTTCTAGTAAATCTTCACTAGAAAAACCGCCAACAACATTCTTTTGGCTTTTTAACAAATATATATTTTTTTCAGTTTTTATTATCAAATAGCAAGAGATCTTAATTATTAGGTTGCATATCATGTCTGTCCAACCAAACAACTGAGGCTAGAGTTCACCTGTTTTTTTTTGCTGTCGTTTGTTTGTTTTGCTTCTTCCCATCATCACTGATAATGCTAGATCCATAGAGGATATTCAGTGAGCAGTTGTGGACTATGGTAATCAGTTGACAATAATAAATATGTTCAGTCTTCTGCAGGTGTTTGGAAACTCACTTTTTTATTTGTCTAAACCTATAAACATTGTTTCTTCACTATTACTTCTAAATGTTTCCCAGGATCTTGCCAAAAGGCCTGAATAACCAACCAATTTCAAAACAATTTCAAATATATTAGTACTTGACATGGAAATTCAGGATGAAGTTTCACATTTCTATATATTAAAGCTGAAATGGCATTGGGGAAATGATATTAAGCGCTATTTTGGCTTGGAAGATTTCTGGTATGTAGAGGAATCAGAATAATCACAAGAGTCTATCAAAACAGGAGATAATGCTTTTTATGGCCACTTAGTCAATGTAGCAAAATTGGCTTATAAGATGAATTATTTTTCACCAGTAATAGAGAGAACTACTATTGTATTATATCCCATATGACCAGGATTAGTATTATTTTATGCCACAATTAATGATAAACTTAGACAACAAATGGATATTTCCATATGGATTACATTTTAAATTTTTTAAAAAATTATGTCTTTTTCTTTACTCAAATACTGTATAACATTTCTTGAACCCTTGAATTTGACTTAATATTTAAATGTACAATACATATGTTGCACAATCTATCACTTACAAATACTGACTTTCTAATTTCTTCATTTTGCAGTTATTGTTCCACTTTCCCATTTTAATAATTTTGACTTCCATATCTTTCTCTACTTATTCTCAAGGCTTTTTAAATCAGAGACCATCATCAAAATATACATAATTTATTTTCTATTTTCAGAATGAATTCAGTATAATCTCATTAGTTCAATCTACAATCCACAGAATGATATTGTCTCCCCTGTCTTTTGTCCTAGATTGCAAGCATGTCTGTTTAATATATCTGGGTCAAACATATTTTTGTAACAGGAACCTAATGGATATTAAGGAATTTTGTGCCATTATGAAAAAGATGACCTATTATACAAATATCTTTATTTTTTAAGCTTCCCAAGGTTAATAGATAACATACTTTCCAAACAATTTGCCATAATTTTATTGCATACTATATGATACGTTGCATTTTTTAAGTACTTGAAAGTTTACAAAATGCTTTCACTACCTTGTCTTTCCAATAACACTGTGAAGTAGGTACAGAAAAAGAAATTTGGTCTCAGAGAGATTAAGTATATTGTATAATGTTTTACAGGAGAAACAAATAATCCAGTGAAGTTACAATTGGTAGACAAGGTGTCAAGCTGAACCAGCCTCTGGACAGCCATTCCTGCCTACTCAGATCCAAGAAATAATTGGGAAAGACCCTCATGGGAAAAACATTGCTTTAATTGTCTATAACCCCAAACTAGGGTACTAAAGGAAATGCAAATTGCCATCAATCAAAACAATGATTTAGGCTTCACCAAATATCTAATAAAATATTTTGATTCACAAGATCTATGATAGTTGGGAATAATACAAATAAACCCTGAAGGGATGACACACACAAGAAATCACTAAATCATTAAACAATAATTGTTTCCTTAACTATTGTTAGTTATATAACATTCCCAAACTAGTAATCCCAGTAATTTCCCCAATCTGAGTCTTTTAAAGTTTCATTAGCTCTTTCTTGAAGATGGCTACTAGAATCATAGACTAAGAGATGTTGGTGCCACTCCAGCCATTCAAGAAGGACCAGATTATCACTTCTGTTTTATTAATTACAATATTCCTATCAATGCCTAGGTTTTTTGGACTTCTTGTGTACAGCTCCATCTATGAGTATATATCACCCTATGTTCTTGAAAATATTCTTTCAATCTACATTTATTGAATGTATTTTGTGTGCCACCATTAAAACACGCTCAAGGAGGGCGAAGATGAATTAACATAGTGCTTGACTTCACAAATTCATAACTAGAAGTATATAAAAATGAAATAATGTCAATACTATAAAACAAGTGATATAATCGTGCTTATGAAGAATTCTATGCAAGCACAGGGAAAGGAGGACCTAATTTGAACTGATGGGTTAAGAAAGACTTTAAACAGAAACTGATGCTCAAAATACACTCTAGGGAAAGAGAGCAGCATTCTGAAAATAGAAAGATATGAAATAGCAGACCACATTCTGAGAAGCAAAAAGGATTTTGGTAAACTCTAACTGCAGACGTGCGAAAGGCTGGTAGGGGAAACAACAGGAAAAGCTGAGAGAAGCTAGATCACAAAGGGTCCTGGCATGTTGGACTGTTTCAATCTGATCAATAGGAAATGTAGATTCATTAGAGTATTTTAAGCATTTAAATGATGTCCTCTGTTATTACCTTACATGTTTCAAACATCTAAACATGGGTGATAAGGCCAAGGCAAGCAAGAGAAACAGGAGACTCTTCACAAGTCTCTCATCCACATAAATGAAGACCTCGGATAACATAGCAGCAGCAAGGATGTAAAGCAGGTAACAAACTGGAAAGGCATTTATCAGGTATAAGTTATAGGAATTTATGACTCATTAAATGTGAAGAATGAGGGGAAACTGGAGACTATATTAATGTTCCAAATATTTTCTACAGTTTACATGCTAGAATGGATAGTGTTAACGAGGACAAAGATTGAGAAACAGGGCCAGTGGAAAACAGAGGAGTGAATCAACATAAGAAGTTCGTACTTCTGATGCTGAGTTTCAGGTTCTATATTCTTATACAGTTGACCCTTGAATAACATAGGTTTGAACTGCATGGGTCCATTTATATGTAGATTTTTTCAATAAATATACTGGAAACTTTTTTATAGATTTGCGACAATTTGAAAAAACTCACAGATGAACCACAGAGCCTAGAAATCCTGAAAAAATTTAAGGAAAAGCTGGGTATGTCATGAATGCATAATATATATGTGGATACTAGCATATATTAATACATACATAAACAAATGTATTATTGTTAGGGTGAGGACTCACAAGGAGTTCACAGCACAGGCTGGAGAAAGATTTCTCACACAATTATTAGGATATACAGAAGTAAATGTGTATTTATTTTCCTGAGAAAGAGAGAGAGAGAGGGAGGGAGAGAGAGAGAGCGAGCGAGCGAGAAGGGCCATGGCACTGAAGAAAAGGTAGTGGGTCACACCAGGCTGCTGAGGAAAGTTGCACAGAGTTTTAAAGGGTAAAAATGGCTTTTTTCCCTCTGTTTCAGCAGACTGAGAACAGAAGCAGCAGCAAAGCAGTTGCAGGTGCTCTTGATTTTTTTTTCTCTGTGAGACTGACTATCCGAGTCCTTGGAATCTGGTACTGGTGAGAACTGAAGTGGGGCACTTGCACCCTACTGTCTGCTTCGGGCTCTTCAAGGCTGAGATAGCAACACTCAGAGATAATGAGTTGTACCACAGGTGTTTTAATTAAACTCACAAAGGGCAGTTGTGTTATGAGTTTCCTTTCCAAAGGGGTAATTGTGTGCTGTGAGTTTATTTCTCTTACTTTGTGTTAGACAGTTTATTTTCCTCTGTTACATAATTTATTAGGAAGACCATCTTTCATTTATAAAAAGTTAAAATTTATCAGAAATTACACACATACTTACTGGGCATGGTGTCATTTGCAGTCAAGAGAAATGTAAACAAATGTAATGATGTAGTATTAAATCACAACTGCATAAAATTAACAGTAGTACATGCTGCACTACTGTAATAATTTCACAGCCACTTCCTGTTGCTATTGCAGTAAACTCAAGTGTTGTGAGTATCCACTGAAAATACCATGTAATGCTAATCATCTCTGTGTGAGCAGTGTGTCTCTCCAGTAAATTGTGCATCATACAAAAAGGGATCTCTTGCAGTTCTTGCATATTTTTCATCATGTTTAATGCAATATTGTAAACCGTGAATAACAATAGGTGACCCATACGAAGTACTACGGGTGCTGCAGGAAGTAAGTGCTCCCAAGAAGCAAAGTCATAAAACTACAGTAAAAAGTTGAATTGCTCAATATGTACCATAGATTGAGGTCTGCAGCTGCAGTTGTCTGCTATTTCAGACTGATGATTCATCTTATAAACAGATGGTATAAACTTACAGTATTGATAAATACAGTACAATACTGTAAATGTATTTTCTCTCCCTTATAATTTTCTTAATATGTTTTCTTTTCTCCAGTTTACTTCATTGTAAAAATACAGTATATAATACATATAGCATAAAAAATATGTGTTAATATACTATTTATGTCATTGATAAGGCTTTCAGTCAACAGTAGGCTATTAGTAGTTAAGTTTTGGGGGAGTCCAAAGTTATACATAGATTTTTGACCGCACAGGGAATAGGTGCCCCTTACCCTCATATTGTTTAAGGGTCAACCGTATATGCATTTTAATAGGATGGCTAGAGGAAAGGGAAAAAACAGAGGCAAAGAAGAGGGGCTAAATTGGGCAGGCGAACTAGTATCACATCATAGAAAATCTTGACTAGAATAAGAAGCCTGCACTGACTCACAAAAGCAAAAGAACTATCAGAGGTTTTTAAAATAGAAACCTGATATGATAAAATGTTATTTTAGAAGAATAAATATAATGACAAGAGGGGGAAAAAGATCCTAAAGGAAAGAGAGGTAAATTACTAGCCATCAATACAAGTTTAGAGTGATAAAAGCCTATATAAATATGGTGGCAACAAGAGTGAAGAGGAAGGAATGAGCTTGAGAGTCCAATGAAGTCTCTTCTTTCTCCATCCCTGGGTTATCTGTCAAAGGCCCTCTTCACATACTATGTATTTTTTCATCTACTCCAAACCTTCAAGCATCTTCCCTACATGTTGGTGACTCTCAAACATTTATCTGTAGCCCTGAAATTGCTCCTAAATTCCAGATACGTGTATCTATCTGCCTACAGGACACATGTATTTGGAAATGTCACATATACTTCAAACTCAGCATGCCCCAAATTTCCTCCTTAACCTGGTTTCCTACTAGATTTCAGTCTATAACATCACCACCTAGCAGCTTAAATTATAAACCTAAAAGTAATTCTTAAAACCTCTGACCCACCACATTCTTTGCCAAGCCTTGCTGACTACAACAGACAACTAAGCTAATAATGCTCAATCTTATCCAATAATCAACACCTCCACGAATACCCAATCATTGTCTAAATCCCAAATCTACCTTTTTACATCTCATTATTACTTGCATTTCTCACCTGTCTACAACTCACTAACTGGTTTCCACAATGAAGCCATAATTATCCCTATATAATACAAATCTGATCATAACTCTTCCCAGGATAATATCATTCAACACTTCCTATTTCCCCAAGACAAAAATCAAAACTTTAGCAGGAAATATTTATTATTTGACACCTTTTATCTTCTCCAACCTCACTTCCTGTACTAGTTTTCTATTGCTACTATAACAAATTATCACTAATTTAGTAGCTGAAAACAGCACCAATTTATTATCTTACAATTCTGGAGGTCATAAGTCCAAAGTGAGTCTCTTTGGGCTAAAATCAAGGTGTCAGCAGAGCAGTGCTCCAGTGCTTCTTTTGAAGGCTTGAGGGGAGAATCCATTTCCTTCCTTTTCCAGCTTCTAGAGGCTGCCTTCATTACTTGGATCTTGGTCACATGAATACTTGTGTAGTTACATCTCTTTGTCTGACTCTGGCTCTCCTACTTCACTCTTTCCCTTATAAGGATATTTGTGTATACAGTGGGTACACTTGGATAATCCAGGATGATCTGCCCATTCCAAGATCCTTAACATAATCACATCAGCAAAATCCACTTTGCTATGTAATATGACATATTCACAGGTTCTGTGGGTTAGTAAGTAGACATATTTGGGAGGCCATTATTAGCCTGCCACACCTCTTCTTCCCTCTTCTCCTGACTACTAAGATATTCTCTACTCTAGGTGTATAAAATGGAATGCTCAAATGTGCTACAGAATTTTTCACCCCAACATCAGATGCAGCTTCTTTGCCTGAAACATTATGCTCTGTCAAGCCCTTCACCAACATACTCATCATTCTTCACAACTCAGCCTACCACCAAACTCCTCTTGGAAGCTTTTCCTGAACTGTCAAGGTAACAAGTCCTTCTATGTCCTCTAAAATACTATAAAATTCCTCTAGAATGGGGCTTATCATCTCAGTCATAATTCTGATTTACTCATCTGTCTTCCCAATCAGACTCTAATTTTGGGGGGGGACAAAGACTGTCATAGTCATCACTGTATCTAATATAGTTTCTATAATATAATAAGCAACTAAATATGTATTTGTTGAATGCTAACTGAAGAGACAGAAAAATGCTTAAAAATCTATGAGATTCCTAGAAAATTTAGACTTATTTATTTCAGATGAACGCTGATGACCTTCCAGAAACCCCACATTCAAGACTGCAATCAAAGGGAATCTTTTAAAAGTTATCTCTAAAGAAGACTCAGAAAACTCTACTGACCACTTCACAGTCCAGAAATGATTCTTATGTTCTCCAACTGAAGTGATTCAGGATCAAAAAAGGATATAGATTTGTTAATTATAGAGAACATAGCATTAGCAGAAAGTATTGGGAATATCATACCTCTTGGAGGCCACTATTAGGAAATATACCTAGTGGTACAGCCACACAGTGAGGGCTGCGGTGTCAACATGAAGATCCTTTATTACTAACAGACACACATGAAATTATAACTGATCTTTCCCATTACTTTAAAAAGCCGTCCATCAAGGTTCAAGGACGTACACATTATAATTTCTCTCTATGGGCATTCCTGTTGTAAGATCTCATTTTTTAGTCTAATTTAATATATACAAGTTGGTACATAATAACAGAAAGAACATAAAGTTTCATTTTCTCTGAGGCTTACAGATACATATGAATGAGGCTTTACATTTTAAAAAAATCACTTGAAGATATCTTTTTAATGACCTTACTCTTTCTAACTTAAATCCTATTATTTCAATGTTATTAAAATTCTTAGCATGCATATTTAGTCTACATAAAATAGGATGTGGGACAAATCTTTTGTGGCACAATTAAATTGTTCCCTTCAAGGACAAGGTAGCAGAAGGTGAACACTAATTTAATTAACATGGTAAAGAAAGATAAATGGTTCTTTCAAAAAGTGAAAACAAGCATGTCTGTTCTTGTGTATCATTCTAACTTTTGAAATGGGTTAATACAGGGCAGTAATTTGCAAATAAGGAATATTAAACATTATATAAGATTGTTTTACCACTTTGATATCAGAGCAAAATCTCATCAAGATGTCAAATGAATTTTATGAAACCAATTAAATATAGTTTTCAGTGGTATAAAATACGGACAAGCTGAAAAAGAGTGCATGAGAAATATTTTCTATCTGTACTTAAAAACATTTACAAAGTTCGCTAAGAGCATCGTAACTACATGGATAAGTCACTTCAAATACAAAGCAACAAAGAAAGGAAATAATACAGAAAATAAATTATTGTAAAAATGGAACTGAAATTGAATATATCTTATTTCCAAAGGGATCTTGTCCACAAATCTAAACCATGCTTTGCTTTGGAAACTTTAAAGCTAAAATTTCTACATTATTCTAAAAAGAGATATTAGAAGTCTTTTGTTTATATTTTTTTCAAATATTATATCAAGCATTTATTAAATGTCTAGATGTTCTCAAAAATAACATCAAACATTTACTGAATGTCTACTATGTGTTAGGCTCTGTGAGATACATAAAAGCGAGTAAAAATATCCTTATTCCTCTCAAACAGCTTATTATCTAATGGGAATGTCAGATATACGAAACTAACAATAGAAGACTGAATAAAGTAAATGCTATAATTACCGTAAAGTTCAACATGAACTGAAAGGAAGGAGATGTTTTTATGGAATACTTTATGAACATGCATATCAAATAAAGTTGAGTAATGATGAAAATGGAAGCTACACATAATCATCAGAGTTGTTCTACCTCAGAAAGTTTATGTGGGCTGCAGCTTCTAGGGCCAGAGGAAGGAGAGTAGTTCTGAGGAATAGGTTACATGGCTGAAGAGACCAAACCAGGATGGAGGCGAAAAAGTAGTCTTCTCTCCCTTTCATACTCCTCCTCCTTACCAACTCACCCCACCTACTCATTACCACTGTTCATCTGCCCCTTCATTCTACTACCTACTCCTCTCTGCCTGAAGTACCAACACTAAAAATATTCTGCATCAGAATTCCCTTGTTCTTTCCTTGGTAAAGACTTTTCTTGCTTCCCACATCTCACTATCTTAATCCATTGTACTCTGGGGTTTTTAGAATACCCAATACATTCTCAGTGTCTAAATTCAAAATTTGAATAGTAAGTCATTTAAAAAGATGGTGACCCTCCATTAAATTAAATAATTTAGAACTAATAATTTACAAAATAAAATAAACTATTAGAAGAATATTATATTTTTTTCACAAGGGCAGAATATGAATTAAAAACATACTTCAACAGTAATCCATTCCATCTTAAGTTTTGTTTTCTCTCAGCATGTGAACCTTCCACCAATGCAGCTATACATTAAAATTGTTCAGGTATATAATTAAGATGAGATATTTATAAATGTCATATGCATAATTCTTTGGTATTTTGGTACTTGTTTAAACTTCTTAATTTTATAAATATTTTGATGATAAATCTGGAGTCCTAGAATTCTACTATTCTGGTCAGCAAAAACTGAAAATAAGTTAAGGTGCTGATATAGATACCATGTTCTTTATTAAGTGATAGTTTAATATTATGCACTTGCTATTTTTAAAGGCTGCTAAAAGCAACAACCTATAAATCTGCTCCTAAACTTTTGAAGAAATACTATTGAGGACATTGTTATCTAAAACTCCAAGAGAGAAATTTCCCTTAGAACTTAATGGTAGTAAAACTTTGCTTTAAGCAAATTAAAATCCTTCCTCCTTTTTAATCATGAAATTAGTTAACTCTTTTTCTGTAACAGCTTCTAGGAAGCTTACAGCTAAATTTCAAGCTCAACACAGAAATCATATATAGACCTTTAAGGGCCTGTATTTTATTTACTGGTCTTAATTTTCCACCATTACATTTCTCCCCAGTATTGATAATTTGTTTCTATTTTAACATTATTGTAATATAATTTGATTATAGCTACACAAGTTGTATGTGAAATAGTAAAATAAAAACTGATTTTTGTCCTGTTTTTTAAATGTCCCAATAAATGGCTTAATGTTTTTAAGCAATGAAAAGTATGGACATTCAATATCCAATATTTTCGTGAGGCATGTGGTACCACTATAGTTAGAACATGTTTAGTTCACATTCACCCCTTGCCTATAACCCTTCAACAGAATGGCTTTTCCATCCTAATCCTGGTATGCAAGGCTCTCAAAAATCTGACTTTAGCCTAAATTTTTCAAATTATTCACCTTTCCAATCTTCTATCAAACTGACTTTGCCTTCCTTAAAACAGGTCTTGGAATTTTCAATGTTTAGATTACCCTCTTATCAAATGATTTCCCTACTCCTTCTCCCTATCCTCAAAACCTGCTTCAAGTCCATCTTCCTCTACGAACCATCCCCAGGCCTGAATTCTTATAACATATATTGCTATTTTAGAAATCAGTTTTTATTGATTTTTTTAAAATCCTACATGTAAGTACTTTTCAAATTGTGGTTCAAAAAATCAACTAACTGGCTGTAGACACTTTTAAAAATATAGACTGTATCACATGAAGGAAGCACAAAACGTTTTGTAAAACTTATTTATTTCTATACATACATACACATCAACACTTCCAAATTTGTGTGTCCTGGGTCTCAGTATGAAATGTATTTTCTTCCTACACATTATGGGAAAAACAGTTTTAAAAAACACTGTCCTATAGTGTTCTTCTAAACATTATCATATAATACAGTTTTAGAAAAAATTTCATATTATAAACATAATATTCAGTAAGAAAAATTTATAAACTACAATTAAGCCTCCCCCAAATCACTCATAACTCCTCTAACACAAAATAATCATAATTAATATTCTGGAGTATAGCCTTTAAACTTTCTATGTATATGTGTATATTATACTACATTTCATTTTATGAAAATGAAATAATACCATGATACTCTTTTATAAATTGCTTTTCCATTTTAGCAATATATAATATGAATACTTTGTCCTCTTATCAACAATTTTTCAATAAAGCATCTCTCTAAAAAATTATAATTGCTTGAGGGCAGATGCCACATTTTCAATATTTTTTAATTTAACTTTTGAATGAGTAATACATTTAGTGTTAAAAAAAATTTTTTAAGTTTAATGTAACAAGGAAAAATTTCCCTTAAACCTCTGCTACCAATTTCAACACCCTTCCCAAACATGTATCCTCTGAGTTTCTTGTATACATTTTTAAAATTTATCATATAAAAGCAAATTCAGACATATCTTATACTCCCACCCTTAGTTCCTTTTACTAACTTACCTTAGTCCTCTCTCCAATCAGTACATAAAAAGTACCTTCACTCCCAGTACTCTACTGGAAAGAGTACCATAAATTATTTAACTGGCCCCTATTGATGAAAATGTCAATTATTTCCAGTCTAGTAATATTACAAATAGTGCTTCACTGACTAACCTTAAACTGATGCCATTTTTTACATACATAAATATAACTAAAGGACAAATTGTGCCAATGTTATTGCTGAATCAAAGGTATACACATTTTCCATTTTTTGATAGATTTTCCCAAACTACCTTCTATAGAGGTTTTTCCTGTTGTTAAGAATTTATAGTCTCAACAGGAAAGTATCAAAGGCCATTTTTATCCACATCTTTGTCAAGAAAGTGAGTTATTAGTCTATGGCCATACCACCCTGAACGTGCCCGATCTCATCTGATCTCAGAAGCTAAGCAGGGTCGGGCCTGGTTAGTACTTGGATGGGAGAAAGTGAGTTACTAAATTTAAATTTATGCTAATTTATAGGTGAAAAATATCCCAATATAGTTTTGATTTCCCTTTATTCTACTGAGTATGGGGTAAATCACCTTTAATATCTTTAAAAGTCATTGACATTTCTATTTTTTAAACTACTCACTCATATCGATTGCCAATTTTTCTATTTTGTTGTTTGTCTTTATCAATTTCTAGCTCATTATATATTAAAGAGATTCATCCCTTTTGTGGTATAAGTTTTTCTTGGTTATATTAACAAGTGTTTTAAATATTTACTTTTTTTAAGTAGCTAATGTATGTATTTTTTCTTTTTCTAATTCAGTCCTTTACACATTTATTTTTATTTATTCCTTTCTTTTAACTATGGATTTGATTTTTGCTAGTTCATTCAGGTGGATGCTTAAATCATTTATTTCATTCTCTTTGTTTTACTGATGTAAATATTTATATCTCTGAATTTTCCTCCAAGTGCAACTTTGGCTGTATCACTTAAAATATTACATAAATTTTTATTCCCTTCATCCTTTTCCCATATCCATTGTTGCAAGCCAGGAATATAGCCTTAGAACTTCAAGGTGAATTCCTCACTTTCACCAAGTATTTTTTCTGGAGCTTGGTGAGACCTATTGTAGCTTGGTTCTTGATCACATCTTCTCTTTGTACTCCATGATTTCTGCACAACCATACTTTGAAGTGTATTTTATATATATTATATATACCTCCTAATTTCATAAAAAATGCTGTTTATGAATTTCCTATTTTTGTTGTTGCTGTTCTCTTTGTTACTGTTCTATGGTTTCCAATAGGAAGCAGGAAAAAATGCTAATTATGCAATCATGTTCATACGAGAAATCTTAACAGGTTTTGCTGTACATTTCTACAGGCTTTCCAAACTCCATGCAAATGGAAGCTATAATACATACTCTAAAATGACAAAATAACACACATCAGGTAATGTTTGTGCTGTAAATATCAAATCCTGCCTTTCAACTAGCATTAAAAGATTCTAATGACTTATTCTTTTAATAGGCCTCATCTGCCTATTGCTATCATCCTTCAAATATTTATAGGATAGGTAACATATATACAGAACTCATTATTAAAAACCTGTCTCCCTCCTCCTCTGACTAAAAATATCAGATTTAAGAAAATCTGAGGATGGTTTATGGGTGTAATATCCTTGAGGGACTACTTGTGGAATATTAGTGGTCTCCAAGGTATATTAATTTTTTGAGACTAACATTGCTTTTCCTCAAAATACCTGCTGGTAAAGGAAGAGTTTTTTAAAACCTCAAAATCAATACAGGTGTTAAAGGTACCATGGCAGGCTTCTTTTATATTATTAAATAAATCAAGCCTACAGTCCAAGCTTAATTTGACCCAGACTATCCTAAATAGAGGCTAAATATTCAGATATCACCTTGTATTCCCTCAGGAAAACATGCCATACTCTCTGCAAGGCTTTCATGAGAGATGGGACCATAACTGTCAGGTTCACTATTACATCCCAATGCTAGAATACTGGTGTATAGAAAACATTTATTGTTAAACTACTGACACTACTGAGATAGTATAGATTATAATTGATATGCTACCTTGAGTTGTAGTAAAAAAAACAAAGAATGGAACAGAATCAATTTCAGATAACAACTCTAAAATTTACAAGAAATGTGATTTAGGGTAAATTATATTCTCTGAGTTTCCCCACCTAATAATAGAGATAACATTAATACTCAATTCACAGTTGTTTAAAAGATTTAATAAAATAAATAATAGAGGTAGAGTGTTCTCAACAGACTAAGCACTCAATAAATGTTTTTTTCTTCCTTCACAATTTCAATTGTTCTATATTTGCTTTCTGTTCTATCTGTCCAGTGAAAAAGTTTTTAAATAAAAAAGTATACAGTATAGTATTTTAGTTTCCAACATACATCTACAGAGATTTTCTCACATGGTCTTCACAACAAGAATTAAGGTTATTGTAGTACACAGATGAAGTTAGGAAGCTGACTTGCCTAAGGTGGTGCAGCTATACTGGTAAAATCTGGGATTTAAAATTGGATTCCCTTAGCTCAAATCCAAGGCCCACATGGAGATCTATATATATAATATTTAAATACATAATATATACATATTCTTGATGAATTTCCTAAGGAGAATATTTTGTAATTTTTTTGTGCTTTTCCAATCTCAATAAACCTAATTAGTTGATCTAAAAGAGCCAATTTAATAGGAATCTTAACAACGGGCATTCCAGTTCAGTACTTTTTTTTCCAAACTGGATTTCCACAACTGGAAATCTAATTTGACATGATATTTAATTATCTCATTTTCAAGAACTCAAAAAAAAGATGACTCTTACCTCTTTTCAAATTTTAAACACACAGCACTTTTTAAAAAGCACATACAAATGACAGCAAGAGGATTAACTGCAAAAGCACAACTAGCTAGATGCCTCCAAAAATAATATTACTGGGAAAAAGTTCTTAGAAATTAAAAACATGAGACTTTAACTTATTTGGATGGCCATACTGCTACTAAAATATTCCCTTGAAATTCACTATCACTATTAAATATACATCTTTTGTTTATAAGAGACCCACTATGAAAAGTAAAATTTAATGCTGAGTTTCTACTTGAATGAAGCGAATTTCTTATATTACACAATAAATTACTGACCTTTTAAGACAATATATATTAATTATTAAATTTATCCAAATCTGTGCTTATCTCTCATCACCCTCCCCTTCAACCACTCTGCTTCTGTCACACTACTCTTGGCAGTTCCTTAGTCACACCAAGAAACACTCTTCCCCAGATACATATGGAGAATATCAAGCAAGTCAACATTTCTTTGACTCTTTTAGTACAGCTGCCATCTGTTCTGATAGACTGGTACCCATTGCTGTATTAACTATTAAATACTTTTACCATTACCCCTGCATACAATCACGCAGGTAACTCCTTGTTTTGAGTTGTATCTCTGTCCAAAATTTATTAGGATGCTTTCTTTGATCATGATATTTAAAAATAGTACCTCTCTCTACACACGCACGCTACCTAAACACTGCCCTCAACTCACCCAGGTCTAGTCCTTCATTATCTCCTTACCCTGTTTCATTTTCATAGCATTTATCGCACTCTAAAGTAATATAAAACACTGCTCAGCACAAAGGGAGTACTAAGGAAACATTTGCTAAATGCATAAATATTGAATCATATGTATTTTCCATTCTTCTCTTTATTAAAAATTTAAATTATTCTTTAAATTACCCAATAGATCTTAATGAATTAAAGAACAAGGATACAGCCTTAAGGAAAAGGAAGTCTCTTTGATTCCATAAAATGTTAAACTGAAAAGACTTCAACATATCAAAAACTCTATCGTAAGCTTCTACAAGAGGAAAATCATTAAACAGTAATATCTGAAGTAATATTTGACCATTTATATTAGCTATATTAATTAAGCATAAGGTAAAACAAATAGTCCTTAAGTCATCTGAAACTAAATATATGAATACAGTATGTAATTTAAGGAACAGTTTTTCCTCTCTCATGAACTGCTCTTTGTTGCAGTGTCTGATGATCACAAATGGTGTTGTCACGAACCTGTCTCCTCATGACAAGTTAGTAGTTTTGGCCATAGAGAGGCTTACTCTCCTCTCAAAAATCTGCCTCTAATATTTTGGCAATTTATATCAAACTCTGGTAAAAAGCCACAATTATTTGATTTAAGCTGGTTGTCTGAGCTTCAAATTAATGGCTCTCTGCCGAACTAACCTGCATTCAGTCATAAATTTTTTTTACTTTAATTTCCATTCAGAAAGAAAGCTCTGAATGGAAATTAAAATATTAAAGTTAACAAAGCAAATAACTTTTAAAGTGCCATTTAAATGTTAAACTTGAACTGGATGTCGTCCTTACATATATTTTGCCAAACCCTATATTTTACCTCAAATCTCAGTTCAGCCTCCCCAATGATACTGTTTAATGACTTTCCTTTTCTAGAGACTTAGAGTTTTGTTAAAATCTTTTGTTAAAGACTTATGTTAAAATCTTTTTCAATTTAACATTTTATGGAATACAAGAGACATCTTTTCCTTAAACTCATATTCATATTCATTAAAGTAAGTAGTTTATTATAGTCTCCAAAGTCTAGACTCTACAATCTAGATAAATAGATAGTGGTTAAAAACGGCTCAAACCCCAGCTCTGCCGCTTATCAGTTATGTTATCTTCACCAAGTCATTTACCATTTTAAGCTTCAGCTCTTCATTCATAATATTTTATGAAGTTAACAGCAATAATAATATTGTATATGGTTAATAACAATTCTTATTTCATAGGAATATGTGAGGATTTAATGGGATAATGAATATAAAAGGCTTAGCAATTACTTGGCTCCCAGCAATTGCTCAATAAATTCAATCCTCCAACAAATATTTATTGAACACCTACTCTAGACCAACATTCTTCAGGATACTGAGGATACAGCTGCCCTAATGGTTAAATACAATTCTGGGTCTATGGAACTTACATTTCACTTGGGGAAGACAAATGATTAAAAATATAACATAATATAATGTCAGGTAAACATAACCATGACAAACAGAAATTAAGAAGAGTAAGAAGGGAGCGAAAAGGTGTGATGTGTTATTTTACACAAGGTAGTCAGAGAAGGCTCTGACATATGACACTTGAGCAGAAACTGAATTAAGTAAAGAACAGACCGGGTACCTGTCCAATGTGTTTACTAATATAAGGATGATGATAATGGGTGACTAATAACCTGCATTTAAAATACCTTCTATCTTCCATATCTTTGCACAGTCTTTGGGAGGCAGTGTAGGAAAAATCAACCAGTGAAAGGTAAGGGATGTGTGGCTCAGATACCCACTAGTTTTATTACCATTAGAAAGTTAAATAATTTCTCTAACTCTGATTGCCTAGTTTCCTATACTTCTGAGTGAATTTGCATAAGGGTATGAAATAAGAAAGAGACTACTTTGGCCACTGTGTCCTCCAGTAAGGCATTATGATATTTTCATGGGTAAGAAAAAAATAAATGGGAAGAGAAATAAATGGCAAATAGAAATTGTATTGAGACCAAAGTGGAATTCTTTATGTGGGCTAAAAATGAAGTCTAGCAAGATGGAAATCAGATATTTTACTGCACACTATATGATCAAAGACATTAATGTCTTACACAAATTAAATCAAGAAACAGATTCAGTTATAAGAATACAAATAATTCAAAGGAAGATATGTAACAAATAATCCCACAGTAACAAAATCCGTATCAATGTGCTCTCTATTCATAATTGAAAGTTATCTTTCACAACCTCTACTTTGTGATTTTTTTAAAAAGAGTGACAGGATTCTTTAAATCAAGTGTATAACAGTATTTACAACAAACTGAGATAATGATTTGCATATTTCAAATACTGGTACTTTAGATCAGGTTAATAGTCTGCCAGATAAACTTTAAATTTCTACTCCATAAAGCAACCAAATATAGCCCTTTAATCTTCTACAGTTCCAGTATACATTTATTTTCATAGCTAGTGCTATTAAATGATGAGACAATCAACTCCACAGTGGTGGGGGTGAAGAGAAAGATATTAGGATGTAATCCATTATCAAGGTTCATTTTATAGAAAATTTTATATAGTGAGGGCTATAGCTTTATTTGAAATTATATATTCCTACTCAAGCCTGTATCAGCATTGTTATTTCTCTCTTTCATGGCTTTGGTCATTCAATTTAGACTTAGCTAAGCCTGTAGACAAGGCAAATGGTTGGCTAGAGAAATGGGGCATCAGTATCTGAAATCTGGGCAGAGAATGGTGGCTCACATCTATAATCCTAGCACTCTGGGAGGCCAAGGCTGAAGGATAGCTTGAGGCCAGGAGTTCAAGACCAGCCTGAGCAACATAGCAAGACCCCATCTCTATGAAAATTTAAAAAAAAATAGCCAGGTATGGTGGCATGCCTGCACTCCCAGGTATCTGGGAGGCTGAGGCAGGAGAATAGCTTGAGCCCAGGAGTTTGAGGTCACAGTGAGCTATGATGATGCCATTTCACTATAGCCCAGGTAACAAAGGGAAACCCTGTCTGCAAACAAACAAACAAACAAACAAACAAAAAACCCCAAATCTCTGAAATCCTAGTTGTATATCCTGGGTAAAAATATCTTCCTGCACTAAATTTTATTCATACAGGGATACACTGGAATCGAAGTTCATAATTCCACATATACAACTGAGTATACAAAACTCCTGTTACTTAAAGTGGCAGAGGGAGGACAGTAATGAAAAAAAAAGAGATGTCAAAGATGACACCTTGGTTTATGGTTTGAGAAGCTGGGTATTTTGTGGTACTACTTCTAAAAAAGAACAAATTTTGGAGTTAAAGGTGATAAACTCACAGTTTGGGGTGAAAAGTAGAACCATCTGAGTTTTGGGAAAGATAAATCTGAGTTAGAAATGTAAATTTACAAGTTGTTGATGTATAAATAGTAAATAAAGCCATGAGAATACATCACTTAGAATTCTGAAAACAATAGCATTCATTTATAGATGGAAGACTTTTTTTTTTTGCTAGAGAAAAAAATGTGATAACCTGTTTCAAACTAAAGGAGAATTTTTTACAGTTTTTGGTAATTAAGGTGGTAAAAAAATGAATAGAAAAATATTAACAAAAAATAAGCCAATTTCATAATTCTAGAAAATTGTTCAAGGCCAATTCCTTAGCTAAAAAATTAAAATATTTGCCAACTATCAAAATCTTCTGTCAGAGAAATATTAAAGTTTAGTCCTTCAGTGAAGATTTAGTAATATAACAAAAGTACAAATATAGACATTATTTTCTAGACTAACAAAAGAAAATATAATAATTTCTAATTAGCTAAATCTGGATTATGCACTAGCATTCTTGGGATTGGCACTTACTTCCAATTAAAAGCCATCCCTAGATATATAAAAATCAAATCAACAAAAATCAACCTACCAAGTTTTATGGCTTTCCCTGTTCTACACTATTATTTATTTATATTAGACAGCCAACAAGGGAAATGACTCTTGCCAACCCCAGCCCAATTCCTGAAACATCAAAAGGGCTCAGAAGCTAAGTCGCCTCACACTGTCCCACTTTGGTGTTAGCCTCAAAAGTTTTACCTTAAAAACACAAACCTTCTCCATACCCATTCCTTCCCTCACAGATCTCTTAAAGCACATGAAAGAAATATGTTCTGTGATAGATCTTAGAGGTAAAAAGGACCTAACGCAATCTCTCATCCAGCTACCTGGTTCCACATAAGGAAGTTATAATTTACTGCTTTTGTGAAGAGTAGTATAGGCTTACAAAAGTTCCAGTATCTTATAATACATTATAAACCCTATATCCAAAATTAAAATTCTAATACATTCCTAATTGCTGGGCATTTTCTTTAACCTATACAACTTAGAATCTTTTATAATCTGAACCTTTCAAAGTATGAGCCTTACAAAATCACGAAAAGCCTAAAATCTTCGAAGAAAAACTGGGAAAAAAAGAAAAAAACAAACAAACAAAAATAGGCCATTTGTATCCTAGCAAATACTGAATAAAAACGCAGCCCATCTTAACAAAATCAAGGAAATTCCACAATTCAATTGCATTAGTACTAGTAGTGGTAATCACAAAACCTTTTTGTTTCTGAACTACCAGCAAATAATTTAAGAACTTTATTTACTATGGAAAATGTTAACTCACCAAACATTCTTTTGAAACAAACAAAAAAAGCATATATGCACCTACCTTAGGAATAGGATTCAGCAGAACGACACCCGATTTCTTAGTGATGACCTGTTTTGTTGTATAGTGATGATCTATAAGTTGAGGAATGTTTGAAAACCCAGTGCCCTCAAATCGATACAGATTCTGGAGAGAGAACAACAAGGTAAAATAAATGTGAAGACATTGCTTGAGGAAGGCTACATCCATCGACAAATTACATTCCATTTAACTAAAACTATCATTGCACAACAATGTAAATATACTTAAAACTATTGAACTATAACACTTAAAAATGGTTAAGATGGTAAAAAATAAAATAGATAAATAAAACTCCAGCATGTTTTAAAAATGTACCTTTTGACAGAGAAATTAATTTTCACAATGATTAAATCCAATTCAAATTGTTAAAAAAAAAAAACAACAACTAACAAATAGACCTGAAATGCATTTTGCTAAAATGATAACCACAGGAAATATAGCATGGGATATATCTGAGTTAAAGTACAAGAAATATGTTTATGTATATCTACATTTATGTTCCATTTGATAAAATTTTCAATGTCAAAAGTTTAAGAATGTATATTCAATACAATAATAAATATTTTAATATCGTTTATCATTTATTTTCTACTTGTTAATATAATATTAATTATTTTTCTACACTGGGGTTTTTATGTATTATTCATCACCAACAGCTCTTTCACACACCTTTGATAAAGAAATAAAATACACCAGTAATAATACTGCAAACATCAACACGCTAAAATCTTATTACTTTATTTCATATCATCAGGTAATTAGCATTTCCCCAAAACTCTGCCAAGACCCCTTTCCTCTGTCTCTATATTTCAAATTGTGGGTAGGTTATCATATGTATGAATTGATGTCAATAAATGCAAGAAGTATTGCAATGCAATGTAATAAAAGCTTCCATCAGATTTTTCACAAAGAGCTCACCTGTACATACAGATGAGGTATGTTTAGATACAAATATGAGTGTACTCCATCTTAAGAAAACTCTACTTTCAAAACTGTCTAAATTTGGACACTATTTGCATTATTAGAAGATTATTTTCCCAGTTAAAGGTTTAAAAAAACTTGAAGCTCCTCTCCATACTATAAATTAGGATTCAATTTGCCAAAATTTAATTTATATACAACTTTTAAAATGAATATTTCTATTTCATCAAGTAAGGAACAAACATGGATTAGTTTAACTCCAGAGTATAATTCAACTCAAGGTAGTCAGTGTTAGAGTCAATTCAGGGAGGCTGTTAATAAGTTGTCTAATGAACTTTTGTACATAGTAGCCAGAGATGCAATGATATATTAGCACTGATTTTTAAGAATATTTCACACCGAAGACACTAATATATTTCTAGATGTACAATACACTGAGCAAGATCTCCCCATGTCTTAGCTTATTCACCAGTGAAATAGAGGTACTATTTGGACCTCCTTACAGAATAAGTGTGAGGCTTGACAAAGTATTAATGTGTCAACCACTTTGCCCAGTATGTGGTACATGGTACACATTCAATTACTAAATCATCATACAAATAATAAAAGAAACCTCTTCAAAGAACACTCACTATGAGTTACATGTTCTCAAGGAATAATGACTATTTATAAATAACTCAATTATCCTAGAAGGCATTCTTATATGAAATTGGTTAAGAAATGAAGAAATGCAAAAGGTCATAGAAGTGTAACATGTATTATAATAATAACAACAATAATAATATTCTAACCAAATATAATGTTGCTCCCTTTGTCTTCCTTCAGTCTACTGTTAACACAGCAGTCAGGGGATCCTGTTATAACAGGTCATTCCATTACTTTGCTCAAAATTCTCATCTCCCTCAGAATAAAAGCAAAAATCTCTACCATGGTCTCTAAAACCTATATAATCTGCTCCCATCATCTCTTCTACCTTATCCTTACCACTCCTCCAGCCACCTTCTTTTCCTTCTTGTTCTACAAACACTATATATACTCTTTCTTCAAGGCCTGTTGCTTTGCTGCTTGAATTAATTCCTAAGATAGTTATACGCATAATAGCTTCCTCACTTCCTTTGAGTCTTTAAATCAAAATGTCATTAAAATGTGACTTTTTCAGTAAGGTCTACTCTGACCACCCTACACAATGTTCAATATCTATTTTATCACCCTAACTTTCTCACCTCCTTTTCTTTATTGAATTTTTCTCTTTAGAACTTATCACTATCATTATATATGTATTATGTATATGTTATATATATCATTTATCTTTTTTTATTATCTCTCCCAGTAGGAATGTAGCCTCATCAGGTGATAAATATTTACATTTGTTTTGTTCATTACACGGTCCAGAACATTGCCTTAGCATATATTGCTTGTATCAAGAAACGTGTGAATGAATGAAACATAGTGCATATAAAATGGCTGCGAAGTTAGACAAACAAGATAACTTAGAAATGAATACTGGAAAGTTCACACACGCATGCATTCAAGATATTGTTCAATAAAAAGTAATGAATGAATAGACATGAATAGATATTTCTCAAAAGAAGACATGCAAATAGCCAACAGGTATATGAAAAATGTTCAACATCACTAATCATCAGGGAAATGCAAATCAAGCCACAATGAGGTATCATCTTACCCAGTTAGACTGGCTATTATCAAAAAGACAAAAAATAAAAAATGCTGGCAAGAAAGTGAAAAAAAAGGGAACTTTTATACCCTGGTGGTAGGAATATGAAGATTTCTCAAAACACTAAAACTAGAACTGCCATACTCTCTCACAATCCCACTACTGGGTATCTATCAAAAGAAAAGGAAATCAGCATATCAAAGACATACCTGCACCCCCATGTTTAGTGCAGCACTATTCACAATAACAAAGATATGAAATCAACCTAAGTGTCCATCAAATGATGAATGGATAAAGAAAATACGGTAAATATGCATAATGAAATATTACTCGGCCATAAAAAAGAATGAAATTCTGTCATTTGCATCCACATGGATGAAAGTGAAGGTAATTATGAAATAAGCCAGGAATAGAAAAAAATATTGTTATGTTTTCACTCGTTCTCACTCAGGAGCTAAAAAAACTGATCTCGTGAAGGTGGAGGGTAGAATAATAATTACTATAGGCTTGGAAGGGTGTAAGGGAGGTGGGGAGACGAAGAGAGGTGGGTTAATGGGTAGAAACATACAATTAGATAAGAAATATGTTCTAAAGTTCTATTGCAGCATAGGGTGACTATAGTTAACAATAACGCATTGTGTATTTCAAAATAGCTACAAGAGAGAACTTAAAATTTTTCTAACACATAGAAATGATAAACACTCGAGGTCATGGATACCCTAAATATCCTGACTTGATCATAACACATTCTATACATGTAACAAAATATCAAATGTATTCCATAAAAATGTACAAGTATTATATATAAAAATTCTCAAAACAAAAATGTAAGTAATGAGATAAAATTCACACAGAATGACATCTCAAGTCAACTTCTAGTGTCATATTGTCTCAGGTAAAATTTTAGTATATCTCTATAGCTAGAGAAATATTGAATAAAATAATAACAATTTTCAGCTTCCCTACTTAAGAACATATCTAGCCATTAATTTAATTATTTTTAAAGCAATCAGTCTGATAGTGAAATTCTGAGTCTTAATTCAGTATAAACCCAATTAACTCACTTTCTTAAAGATAAATATACAGTAAAGGATCTAAAAATGATGCTAAGACTATATGCTTATAAAGTTCATCCAAACAAACAAAAGGCCTAGAATAGTACATTCACTAAAACTGTTAAGGACTTATTTGTTGATATACTCAAAATTCCAAATATTACATTTGACCTTGTTACAGATCTCTATAAATTTCTTGTGACACAGCTAACCTGAAGTTGGGTTCAAATACAGATGGATTTTTTTTTTTAAGTTTTTCTCCACGGTTTTAACAGTAACAGGACAGAGAACCAGACTAACTTTTAAGTAAGATACTTCTCTTATTAGCTATGGTTCCTAATGATCTCTTATGTGAATTCCAAAACAAGCAATAAAAAATAGTATAGAATAAACTTCTACAAGTTTCTACAAAGATCAATTTTTATTATCATTTGTATTACATTTTAAATATCATGTACTATATCATTAAATAAAAAAGAAGTATGAATAGAAATATGATAAGAATCAATTTGTATAAACTAAAAGTATATAGCTGTATATGATTAGAATATATCAAAAAAATTCAAAAGAATATATACTGACCCCATCCCATGAAGTGTTAATATGAAGCACACATTCTATGATTCTTATTGTGAATTTTTACCACATATTACTTTTGTTTTTAAAACATTTACTACATCTAGAATTTGTTTCTGAGTTAACACTATGCTACTTAAGAATCAATTATGCATATATATGAAAAACATAAAAAAATAGAACCATATTTTGTTGCTATACACATTTCCAGGGAAATTATTATACAAGGAAGTCAGACAAAAAGGAATAAGCACACAAAAATAAGAAGAGAATTCAATGAATGTTTAATTTGAAATAAAAAGCCTGAATAGATCTCTTGGAACAAAAAATCAAGCTCAATAATTCAAGATAAGCAGGCTTAAATAAGAAAAAAATCTGAAAAGGGCTGAAATGAATAAACTGAATAAAACAAAAGGCTAAAATATAAAGGAGACCTATCTAGTAGATTCAGAGATTAAATCTATCACTTCAAAGTAGAATTTAGCACATGATAGACATCCAATAAATATCTGTTGACATTTATTACACTAAGCTACCTTACATCACATATTATATTCACATATTATTCACAATTATAACCTCCACTTTTCTGTTATTTTATTTTACTGGCCCATATCCCTGAGCCTTAGATAATACTCACCAATACGAATTTCCTGAATGAATGAATGAATAAAAGATGCCATCACATGGAGGATTTTTCCCTAAAGTTTTATTTTAAAATATGTATTATGTTGTTCTTTTTAATTTACCACCATATGTTAATCTAGATTTCATGGCTTAATCAATCAATACTAATTCTGCATCTTTACTATTTCTTTGTTCACAAATTCTAATGTCTCAACTACTAGGTTTTAACCTCACTGAGAAGGGCCATATATTTTTGTTTCATCTTCTGTGTTGCATAACATGATACTTTGCAAAAATGGGTGTTTAGGAAATGAGTGTTAGATAAACTAATTAGAAAAATATGAATTGGTACTTTTTTATTAATAATGGAATAAAAAATTCTTTCTGGAAGTACTTTTGTTTTATCACATGTTCTTTTGTTTTATCATATACAAATATAAGGATTTGATTGTTTATATTTACTTATCAAATGGAACAAAGAAAGCTATTTGAATCTCTATGAAAATCTGTTACCATTTACGAAACGAAATTAACAGTTTTCGGTACAAACTTTGAATATGGTTTTACATTAAGCACCATAAAGAAGCTAATAACTATGGAATAGGTCAGTAAATTGCAATACAGTGAGATTCAGAAACTCTCAGATATGCTTAATACATCTGAATTTTACAAAATTAATGCATTTAGCGTCCAATAAAAAGTACAATTCTTCTTGCTTGAACTAGCTTATATAGCTACTCTCTGCTAGAGATGCCATTACGTGGAGGCATGTACTCTGCCAGATTAGTAAAAAAAGATAAAAATTTTAAATATATGTCCATCTTGATCAATTATAACATTCACAGGATGCAAATAGGTTCGCACCATGTTAAAAAGTAACTGTGATAACCATACAAAAATAAAGCTCCAAAATAATTGCCATCCTAGACTATAGTTCACAGCAGCAATGTTGCTAAAATTAACATTTGTAACTCAAAGTTAAATACATAAATAAAACAATACTTTCATAAGTACTTAAATTTTACAAATCCCACAGGAAGCAAAAAGAAATTTTCAAAATTAACTTCTCAAATTACAATGATGTTTCTTGCAAAGTACATTTTTTTCTCAAATAAAGTCATCAAATGATGGTAAAAATGCCTAATATTTGCTTAGTACTTCACATCTTGCAAAGTATATATTCACTCATTTGATTCTCATAAAACCTCCATAGGATGTTACCCCCATTATTCTGTAAACCACAGAGCAAGTAAAGGGCAGAGTTGGAACTTAAACTCAAGACTTCTGACTCCAAGTTCAATGCTCTTTTCATTGATCCACTATTTGATAATTGTTTTGTTCTCTAAAATCTCATGTTACTTTATGTCTTTCTCTCTTAGGATATTTGTCACCTTATTTAAACACCTTCATTAGAATATAATAGGCAATCATTAAATATCTGTTAATGAATTTTTATTTACCCCTTCTGGGCAACATGTATAGGAGGAAAGAAATAGGATAATTTTAGTTCATGGAAGATTCACCTGCACAAAATGAAAAAGAATTAAAATCATCTATATCACCTTAAACTCCTGTTTTCAACTCCTTGAGGAGCTCAATGCTATATAGTGAAGCTCCCTAGAAAACAATTAGGCAGTAGAAACCCTGAGGCATTTACTAAAATACAAATCCTCTCATCTTTAATAGAGATACCTGAAAAACTTCAGTGACAGAGGAAGTCAGATAAAACCTTCAAATGTGAATTTATAATGTCTTATTTTAGCATATATTACATTCTTCATTTTAGACACTTAAAACAAAATGGCGATACTAAAAACAAGTGATAATTTCCCAGTTGCCCCATTCCTTTTTGTTTCTAAGAATACTAATTTAATTCCTATAGTTACATTTTTTAAACTAGAAGTGGTAATAAGGTAAATATCTCAGTCTTATTTAATGTAAGACATATTTCAAAAATAGTAACTTTTAAAATTTAAAAATAGAATGAAACATTCATATAAATTATAGTTAATTAGTTTACACTTTATCTACAATTCTTCCATCTATAATTCTCATACCATTTTATAAATATTGGCAACATGGTCACAAATGGTAATAGGGTAGGTTATCTACCTCTATAACTTAAAGGCACATACAAATTACAGAAGGGTTTGCCAAGGAAATAAAGAATAACATGCTATTAGAAACAGTATAGTTTTTAAAAAAAAAAAAGGTTAGATGTATAAAAATGGGCAAATATGATTACCAAGTTGAAGTCCAAACACTATGCAAAATTAACAAATAGTGTGAAAATTATAATAATGGATATACTTTTATGGACATATTCCTTTTAGTCTATCTGAATGTTATCTATTTTCATTTCACTATAACTATTGACATGTAAATGTACTAAATACCACTGAATTGTACACTTTAAAAGGATTAATTATACAGTATGTATCACCTTAAAAATATATATATAGATATATACACAGATAAATACACATGTATATAAATAAAAAAGTTACTAAGTTACCTAAAACCCTATGAGGTTCACTTAATGATCATGGTTCAATCTTTCTGTAAGGTGATTAGTAGGTAATTAGTATCACTATAGTCGCTGGACATAAACTAAAATTCTGTGTACAGCTAACTTGAAAATGCATGCCATTTGAAATGATGGGAATAGAATGTCAAATAGAGGCAATGATTCCCTCATACGCCAAAAACATTAAAAATTTCTCTTTGGGTAAAAGTGAAAATTTTGAAATTACTCTTTCTCTGTTTAATGCTCAATAAAGAAAATATATCAAACATAGAAGTAAGTTTAGCAATATGTAAATTTCAAAAATCAATTAGCATTAGAACAATGTGAATAGATTATTTTTAAAATTCCTCATCAGTTTCTGTTTATTATTAAGGCCAATAAGCAACAACTTATATATTAATATAAAAACAAAAAAATCCTTATTGAATCATAAAACCAATTCAAGTATCATTGTTCCATTTACTAAGGAATTTCAGTATCACTATTTAATATTTCTTAAAAAATCCCTCATGACACCATTCTAAAAGCAATTTTAGGTCTAGTTTCAAAAGTATAAATTTCATAAACTTGAGTTTCCTTAAAAATAGAATTCATGATAATCACATTTTTATTTTTAACTTAAAATATCTTTGATGTTCAAATTTAACTTAACATATTTTAAATAGTTATACGTTTAAATTTAATTTATATTTTTGAAAACTAATTTTAATTTAAAATATTTCTAAATACATGTTTCCTTAATAAGATTTAGCATGTTAGTAAATTTTGAAGTATTATATTTAAGAAATTCAGGGGAAAAATTATCTGCTAAGCTTTAAGAGTTACTGTTATTTATCACAAAGCATTCATCATTTTAATACAATCATATTACAATGAACTACATCAAAATATACATATAAACTAAACTGGAAACGTACATCAACAAATTGTATGATAAAATGTCTCCTTTGTCCATCAGAATATACAGAAAGGACATATTCACCAGGTTTCCCATGACTCTCTCGCACCAAGAAGTCTCCTTGTTGTTTTAACAGTTCTTGTGCTTCTATTCTGGGAATTGCCCCGTGGTACCAGTCCTGTTCTGCCAGGGGCTTCTCACTGACAGAGATCATATCAGAGAGCTTGAATAAAAATAAAAAACCTTAATTAGAGAAAATGGTGATTTTTTTCTAGCAAAATTCATAGCAATTATGAAAACTTTTACAAATGTCCCTTCTTTTAATTAACTAATTAAAAGTTGTAAGATGAATGTGAAATTTTCATCATTTTTAAAGAAAATATCTTTTGGAGCACTGGTGCTGAAGTTCAGCATGAATATATATCCTTCAATACTTCTTTCTTTCTATCATACAGAGGTACATAATATTAGCATTTAAAGTTAGCATTAACAATCTTATTCACCGTATCATAAAATAAATCTCCATGTTAAAATTTATCAACCAGAGAAATTATGAAGAAAAAGAGGTATTATCAGAGAAATATATCAGAAAACAACTTCATTTTTAAATGAAAAGCGGAGTTATTTCTTTTTATGGAATAAACTCTCCATCACACAGGCTGTAGACTGTCCATGTCATGTGTTCCCAGAGCACTATTTGGTTTTATTTGATTCTACCTTGCTGCTATGCCTTCCTGTTCTTATCCTTACCCACCTGACTTCCTTAACTGTTACCTCTGCCACATAGCTGGTCCTGCTCTAGCTAAGCAATGGCAGATAAAGCCTTGGGAGAAACAGCATCACTGAAAACCACCAATATGCAATTGCAAACACATGGCAAAAACAACGGAGGACTATATGGCAGGAAAAGTAAATTATCTGTTATTTTAGGAGGCCAAATGCTAATACCAAATGTCAGAGATAATTAAGAACTGATTGTATTTCCTTGAAATGTTCTAATTAATGGTATATGTAATCATACATTTTCTGGTTACAAGTAAAAAGTGTTGTTGTTTTTTAATGAAACACAAAAAATAAACTGCTCCAGTCAGTGAGAGTATGTTATGGGTCAGGTATAATGATTTGCACTAACTCTTAAGGTTCTCATAATACAATATGTACAATGCCTCATGAGAAAGTAATTTATAAATTGGAAAATTGGAATTAATATGAATAAAAGGCAAATATTCACATATGAAGTTTTAAAGGTTGATATTATGAACTCTAATAGGGCCAAAGTATGGTATCTTTGTAGTAAATGAAACCTTAGTTTGAACATAGCCTTCATTGTTTAGTACCACTAAAGAAGCCTAAAACTTATGGGTTAAAGTTCCATTTCTTATTATCTAAAACCCATTCTTTTCGTTTAAAAATAAAAACTTGAAAAGCCTCAAATAGACCTCAAAGAAGAGTCAATATTCTAGTTTTTATTTCTTCTATTTATGACATTTTTTAACTTTTAAAATTATATACATGTTGTGACTATACATGGCAACTTTTTGTAAATGAAATAAGCCTTTTTCTTTTAGTACTAATTATGATAAATATCATATTTCAAAAAATTTTAATGTGTTCCCCAAAATGGGCTTAAGGAATCAATTATATAAAGAACCAGCCACAATTATACAAAGTAAAGGAATAGTACTTTTAAAAACAAATGCATAGGGGTCAGGGGAGGTGGCTCATGCCTGTAATTTTATACTTTGGGAGGCCAAGGCACGAGATACAAGGACCCTACATCTACGGTCCCCAACCCTGGTTTCAGACTGGTACCATCCATGGCCTGTTAGGAACTGGACGCACAGCAGGAGGTGAGCAGCGGGCCTGCCAGCGAAGCTTCCCCTGTACTTAGCCGCTTCCCATCTCTCTCATCACTGCACGAGAAGGAAGCCTCCTATTTTTAAAGTTACAGCTATTCCAACACAGTTACTAAGTTATATTAAATAAGACAAGTTTTCCTGATTAACTGGGATAGCCATTTAGATATTTTCCCCAGATCTTATTCTTAAAAGAACATTCCAATAAAAACATACTAGAATTAGTGACATAAAGAGATTGGCTTAAATGAAAAGGCAATGAGGAGCTAGTACTAGAAAATGAAAGTATTTATTTTTCTTTTCTTTTTCTCTTTATTATTATTATTATTATTTTTTTTGAGACAGTCTCACTCTGTTGCCCAGGCTAGAGTACCGTGGCGTCAGCCTAGCTCACAGCAACCTCAAACTCCTGGGCTCAAGCAATCCTACTGCCTCAGCCTCCCCAGTAGCTGGGACTACAGGCATGCACCACCATACCCGGCTAATTTTTTCTATATATTTTTAGTTGTCCAGCTAATTTCTATTTTTTTTTTTAAGTAGAGACGGCGTCTCACTCTTGCTCAGGCTGGTCTCGAACTCCTGCAGTCAAATGATCCACCCATCTCAGTCTCCCAGAGTGCTAGGATTACAGGCATGAGCCACCGCGTCTGGCCAAAGTATTTTTTTCTTAAGGAAAGAAAAAGAAAGCCATTTTTCCTTCTTAATCTAGTTCAGGCTAATTCTCAAGTATGTAATGAAGATTTGTATGTCTTTATTCAAAATATCTGAGTAGCAAGATGAGCTTCTTGAGAGGCAAAAACAAAAATGTTTAAAAAAAAATCTGTACTCTATTAAAATAAAGCACACAAATAAATCGTTAAAAAAAACAGAATAAAATACCATGGAAAATATACATGTAAACCTTTTGCCAAGCTAGAACTAAATAAAATTTTAACACAAAGATTTTTAAAAATTTATAATTTTTAATAACCACAAAAATTAAATTTAATTCTCTTTTCTATTCTTACATGAATTTAGTTATTAATTTAATAGTCTAAGTAATAAATTATTCCAAATCTAGTTTAGCAATATACAGGGCTGACTATGAGTAACTCAAAGGATTTTAAACATTTCTCACAAATTCCATGAGACTGCTTTAATTTTAAAGCTATATATTACCGGAGAATTTTTGGAGGAGATGAGGAATCAAATGTCATATAATCAGAAGTAAGAGGATCACCAAATGTTTGCAAAAGATGAGAAATATTGGTTTATTGAATGGGAATGTACCACGTAAAAACTATTCTCTAAAGTGAAAGGGAAATGTAATCATAGGCAGGAAAGTGTATTTCATACCATTTTGAGTTTGATTGTTAACATAAAATGTTTAATATAAAATGAAAACATGAAAAATAATGTTCTGTCAGTTTTTTTCAAATTTCTAAATACTTATAGTTTGAATCTATCGAATGAGTTAATTCTTAAAACAATGAAAAATAAAAGATATTCTGGACATTTGATCTTCAGGATCACTTGTGTTCAGGCTAGAAAGGAATAGTGTAAATTAATTAGAATAATGGTTCTATTTTTAGCATTAACCACTATAATTCTACAAATTCTAGGTTTTTTGTAGCATGAAAGCAGAAGTGGTAATTTTTTAACGTACTGATATCATTAATGAAAGCAAAGATACTTTACCTAATGTTTATGTTCCACAATGAAACAAACTAGCAATAAAACTCTTATTTAAAAATCTCTTAATTAACAATTTTTTTATACCATAGTACTTAAGAATTTCAGTTTGGTCTTTAGCTAATAATAAAACTGTTCTCTAGCATAATGACTACACAAAATTATATGCTAATCACAGATTAGCTTTGTATACAATTCTTTCTAAAACTTTATTAAACAAAGATAGACAACTAAGCCAAACTCAAATATTACATCATTTCCTCAACTTCCCATTTCCTTGATTGCCTTTCTGTGCACTTTCTTGGGTCTCTGATAGAGATGCTATCTTAAACATATAAATATATATTTTTTAATCTTTCTTCCATGGGTCTGACACTTCTGCTTCCTTCAGTACCTCCTGGTTTCCTCTGACTTCTCTTTTTGTTCCTGACTTCTTTAGTTCCCTTACTCATCATCTTTCCTTTATCTAATTACTTTCTTTTCTCTCTTTATTATTTTAACCCATTTACTTTTAGGGATTGTGCTTGTGACTCTCATTTATCCTCTCTCATCATTTCACTGCATTTTTGCTACAGTTTTATTTTGTAAGTATCAAATATTCTTTCCTTAACCTCATATATTTTATATAAAATGTGCCATAATATCAATAAGAACATGTTTTCATCAATTAATTATAGTCATTGCTCATTTCATGTCATATATTTCAACTAAAACTATCACCAAATCACTGCAGTGAGTCAGCATGCAACCATATTTCAGTAAGCTTAAATATGTATCATCAAGGTGGGATTGCCTATGTAAAACTCAGTATCAGTCTAACACAATCTGTGTCATTTGTTTTAAACATTTGAGCAAATGTATAAAATAACAGATTTGCTCCCTTATAGTAAAAATTATAGAAAATAAATCCTGATAAGCCATATTTAAAAATTATGTGTGACAGTGCAAATGATTCAAAACTTACAATCCATAAAACAATATTCAATTTTCCTAAATATGACTAAACTATACAGGAGAATTTAGTGTATGAGAGTGATATAATGCGAAAACTTTATTTTCCCTTGTTAATTACTGTTTTACATCTTAATAACTGGTCAAAAAAAAAGTAAATTAAGACCTTAAAAATAATAGAAGATAACTATGGTTTAACTCAGGTATACTATTTCACCTGAAATTAAAAACACGCCTTATTAAAGTATAAGGCTACTTTGCTAGACTCCAAGGAGAACACTGAAAATTACAAGCAGTTTATGTTATGCCTGAAAATAACTATTAATATTAAATACATTCCCCTATGCCAAGGGTGGAAGCCAAGCATTATAATACTGACATTATAACTGATGTACAATTTAACATAGCTGAATTATAAGTTTCTAAAAAGCAACCAAGCAAATATTATTTATGATATTCTATATAAAGGAAAGCATATATTTATTTTCCAATATTTTTATTTTCTAAATTCTAATACAAAGTAATTCTACGTTATCTATGTCAATAGAGTGTAGAAAAATATTAATTTTAAGGAGACATTAGTTGAACAATTTAATAATTTTTCTGATATCTAAAAAATAAATCATTTGGACCAAAATGTACTATCTATTCTGGTTTTAAAGAACATTTTTCAAAGAGTGCTATGATTAGAGGGGCATTATACATTCCACACATCAGTGATAAAACTAGTATTCCCAAGTGGCTGTAAGATGGAACAAATGATTTGCTCAGCGCCTTATTAAGGAAATTCTGCAGTAAAAAGATAGCTCTGGAGAAAAGGCAGTATGCTTGACATGACTGGAACAGATCTCATTAAATATAATATGGTTTGAAAGACTTCCGATTGAAATGAACCTTCATGATTGCCACTAGGCTTTGAAAATATGCAATTAATCCTGTCTAACACGACTGGATTTGGCATCAGAAAAAATCTCTGAGATAGTCCTCAATGCAAAATTATAGCCATCTGAAGATGGGAAGATACTAGATGTGTAGCTAGTCTCAGTGCCCTGAGATAATGATAGCTTATTTAATTCCTTAAGTACACTGAAAATAACAGAACATGATCGGAGTTGATATATTAAAATATTACCCTGATCATAACAATAACTATTAAATATTTGACAGCATCAAACATAATATTCAGTTAAAAACAAATTAATCTATCAACTAATTATCTCCTGTTCTTCCTTCCATCAAGACTGTTGATATAAGTGTTCCATTAGACCGTCTTTTAAAGGAGCTCCGTATTTTAACCATACTGTTAAAAATATTGAGAAGCCAGGTGCGGTGGCTCAGGCCTGTAATCCTAGCACTCTGGGAGGCTGAGATCAGTGGATTGTTTGAGCTCAGAAGTTCGAGACCAGCTTGAGCGAGACTCTGGCTCTACTAAAAAAATAGAAAGAAATTAACTAGACAACTAAAAATACATAGTAATGAAAAAAAAAATTAGCCGAGCATGGTGGTGCATGCCTGTAGTCCCAGCTACTCAGGAGGCTGAGGCAGTAGGCCCAGGAGTTTGAGGTTGCTGTGAGCTGATGACAGGGCACTCTAGCCAGGCAACAGAGTGAGACTCTGTCTCAAAAAAAAAAAAAAAAAAAATTGAGAAATATAGCTATTCCAAGTGCCACATGAACACTATTATGATCAATTCTAATTTCATATTTATAATGCATTTGCTTTATTTTATCTAAAATTATGCTTTAAAGTTCCGATTTTTGTATGTTCATTTTAATAAATGATTCATTGTTTCATTTTAAGATTATGAATTAACTATGCTTCCACATGCAAAAGAATGAATTTGGACCTCTACCTCACTCCATATATAAAAATTAACTAATAATAAATCAAAGACATAAATGTAAGAGCTAAACTATAAAACTTTCAGAAGAAAACAAAGATAAGCATCTGCATCACCTTGGATTAGACTTTTTTTAGATATGACACAATCATAGGAAATCAAGGAAAAATAAATTGTTCTTCATCAAAATTGAAAACTTTGGTGTGTCAAAGGACACTATCAAAAAAGTAAAAAGATAAGCCAAAGAATAAGAAAAAACATTTGTAAATTATTTGTATGATAAGGGGCTTCTTTCCAGAATATATAAAAAACTCTTACAACTCAACAATTAAAAAGACCCAATTTAAAAATGCACAAAGCATATGAATGGACATATCTTCAAAGAATAAATAAAGTGACCAATAAGAACATGAAAAAATACTTGACATCATTAGTCATTAGGAAAATGCAACTAAAAACTACAATAAGAAACCACATCCACTAGGATGCCTGTCATTTAAAAAAATGGAAAATAAAAACTGTTGGTGAGAATATGGAGAAACTGGAACACTCACTGCTGGCAGGAATGTAAAATGGTACAACTACTGTAGAAAAGAGTTTGGTAATTTCTCAAAAGCTACATCATGACCAAGAAATTCCAGTGCTAGGTATATACCCAAGAGAACTGAAAATATATTCACGTAAATACTTGTGCATGAATGTTCATAGCATCATTATTCCTGATAGTCAAAAAGTGGAAACAACCCAAATGTCCATCAGCTGATGAACGGATAAACAATATGTGGTAAATACATACAAAGGAATATTATTCAGTCATGAAAAGGAATGAAATACTGTAATATGGTACAACATGAACCTTGAAAACATAATAAATGAAAGAAACTAGATACAAAAGCCCATATGTTGTATGACTCTATTTATGTGAAATTTCTAAAAAAGGCAAATCCACAGGAACCAAAATTAGATTAGTAGTTGTCAGGAGTATATACACAGGAGTACCTGTGTATTTGAGGGAAAAAACTCCTTTTCCAAATAATTAGGATACCTAACACCTTAGAGAAATACCTCTATTTATTTGTTCACAGTGTATCTTGCTTGGCCAAACTGTTATTACTAGGGATAACTACTAAATAATATTCTATGCACTACTGTGACATGCCAAACCCAAATTTCAATGATTAATCTATCATTCAGACTTCAATTTTATAATCAAAATGTTCTTAAAGATATGAATATATAAACTGACACATTTTTATCAGTATACTATATACAGTAATCCCTATTATAAAAACGTCATGTTTCACTAGAAAAGAAATTTGTTTATTCTATTCTTCTAATAAGGCTCCCATAAAATGCTTCCCATAATTATCTGTATATCGTACAGGAAGTCTGTAATATAAGTTTATTTCTGTCTTTCCTACATCAGTATTATGTGGGTTTTACTATAGACACATATATAACAGATTCATATGCACAAAAAAGCTAAATTATGCTCTTATTTTTCTAAATACAAATTTACCTATGATATTCATTGGTACATCAGAAAGAAGCTAGACAGTGACAATTTTCAGTAGCACATAGAGTTAATCCTACTTACTGCTGAAGAGCCCAGTGCAGATTTTGGAGACCTAATTATTCCAGCAATTGAATGACGAATAGACTCAAATTTGGATAGTCTCTCCTTTCTTTCCTAGAAGGAGTAAGAAACAAGCCTTCAGCAATAGTAAACTATCCAATACATACACATTTAAGTATTTAGGTTTGTATCCACAGCTTATCCATCATGTCTTCCAACGAAATAAAAGTAAACTTTCTGACATTAAGGATAACAACCAAACACATATAAACCCTATGGTACTTTATTTTCCTGGCCCCTCAATAAATGTTGTTATTTGGGAACAAATAAGAAAGAAACAGAAATTCATATAGATGAGAGAAAACAAGAAATGCAAAGGAAATTCACTGAAAACCAAGCAGTAAACAACATGTACAAGAAAAGAGACACAGGCTATTATATGTAAGGAACCAGTCTAACATAGAATATTTCAGATAGCACTATAGTTGTAAGAGATTTTCAAAGAAGAAAAAAATAACAGGGAAAAAAACAGGAGAATTATACAATATGGAACACATTTTTAAAAAGTGAATTTCACGTAAGTACCTAGAGAGTTTCCCAAAGATTCACATGATAATAATGACAATCATGATGATAAAGGAGGGCAGGGGGAAGAGGAGGAGGTAAAACAAGGAGGTAGTGGCAAAACTCCCACTAAGAAAAATCAATCCAGATGGCTATTTGCTATAGAACGTAAATATTTCTGAATATCATATACCACAATTGAAGGAAACTTTTCCTAAAATTTCAAATTTTTATATCCATTGTATAAACATAAGTGAATGGGTTAGGTAAGAGGGTAGAAAAGAACACCAAAAAAGAGCAAGAATGGCCGGGCGCGGTGGCTCACACCTGTAATCCTAGCACTGTGGGAGGCCGAGGCGGGTGGATCGCTCGAGGTCAGGAGTTCGAGACCAGCCTGAGCAAGAGCGAGACCCCATCTCTACTAAAAATAGAAAGAAATTATCTGGCCAACTAAAATATATATAGAAAAAATTAGCCGGGCATGGTGGCTCATGCCTGTAGTCCCAGCTACCCGGGAGGCTGAGGCAGTAGGATCACTTAAGCCCAGGAGTTTGAGGTTGCTGTGAGCTAGGCTGACGCCACAGCACTCACTCTAGCCAGAGCAACAAAGTGACACTCTGTCTCAAAAAAAAAAAAGAGCAAGAATGAGACTTAGGAGGTAAGAAGGGTAACAATGGCAAAGCACATGTGGTGTGAGGGTTTGTAATAGAATCATTGGTCAATTTTCCAATAATGACTACATTTCAACTGCTAATCAGCTGCAGACAAAAGAACAAGAGACCCTACTGTCAAGTGCAATACTTCCATATGTCTTCCATCAGATTGGGGATGCCCAATTTTACTTGTGAAAAACAACTAAAGCAGGCCACGAATAACATCTTTTGTTCCCTTTGCCTCCAGTACCTAGGGTAAGTCTCTGTAATAGTAAATGCAGGCATTCTTGGCCACATGCTACCTTATAAACATTGCAGTTCTGAAATTCAACTTTTATCTCTCCACTTGCCTACTCCCACTTTATTTACTTTTAATTCTAATCATTACAGTGCTAATAGTTCTGATCATTCTAAAAACATATACATGTTAACAAAATAATTGCAGCATACCCTATGAGAATAATTTCAACTTCTTTTTCATCATCTACTACTTTCATCACTACTTTGCTTATGATCTATGGAAATCACTATCTATACATCAATTTTATCATGTATAAAATGGAAAAAAGTAGATTCAGCAGGTACTTACAAGTAATTACTAAAAATGATTAAAAATTAATACATTAAAAGCATGTACATATTTAATATAGAAAATAAGTCTTTACAATGATGAATGTTTCTGGTGAATCTTGTCCCAGTTACCCTGATTTGATCGTTGTATGTTGTGTGCTTGTTTCAAGATGTAACATGTAATCCATGAATATGTACAATTATTATGTATCAATAAAAAAAACTTAAAAAAAAAAAAGAAAAGAAAAGAAGTCTTTATATAGTACAAATGGTCATCACCTTAGGAATGTGAGTGTGCATCTTAAAGCCTTAATCCTAGCTGTAGATCCAGTTTTACTTTTTAGCAAAAACCACCATAACTGAGGCACAAGATGTGCTAAAGGAAAGACAGCCTTGAAGTGCTACGGCTACTCCTCCTTGAAGGAGTAGAGTAACCTTTCTTTTAAAGCATGTCCCTCCTCAACTTGGGTGTTTTTTTTTTTTGTTTTGTTTTAACCTATTTCTGATGCTTAAGAAGTCTTCTGACAAAACAAACTGGTAAAATATACAGTCAGGATATGGAAAATGAAATTATGGGAAGTAAAGCATATACAGTTGTTTTGTAATTAGATTTTAAAAGAAAAGTATTATAATGGTGCAATGCATACATATTGGACAGCACTGTAGTAGTTATGGTTTTCCTACTCAGCAGCCCAATTTATCCTTTTCTTATTCTTTAGGGAATTCCTCCCCCAACTCTGCGTGGTTGTAGAGGTAGCAGTCTTGCTGCTACTATTGCATACACAAAGATTAGATGAAAGCGCTAACCTCACCTGTTTGGCAATGAAAGCTTCATAAGAATTGGACAGACACCTCTACTGTCAATTCAGGCTTCCTTCTCCTCTGAGTCAATGCTGTTAAAATATTAGAGGAAAGGCTGGGCGCAGTGGCTCACACCTGTAATCCTAGCACTCTGGGAGGCCGAGGCGGGTGGATTGTTTGAGCTCAGGAGTTCGAGACCAGCCTGAGCAAGAGAAAGACCCCATCTCTACTAAAAATAGAAAGAAATTATATGGACAGCTAAAAAAAATATAGAAAAAAATTAGCCGGGCATGGTGGCACATGCCTGTAGTCCCAGCTACTCGGGAGGCTGAGGCAGTAGGATTGCTTGAGCCCAGGAGTTTGAGGTTGCTGTGAGCTAGGCTGATACCACGGCACTCACTCTAGCCCGGGCAACAGAGTGAGACTCTGTCTCAAAAAAAAAAAAAAATATTAGAGGAAGTATGATCCCAATATGAGAATTCGAGGAGAACAGAACTAAAAACTACATGGGAGGCTATGTAAAAAAGTAGAAAATTCAGGGGAGAGTTTTAAGTATTAGAAAGCATTTTGTTTGTTTATGAAATAATAACATTCATTGAGATGCTAAAAGTAACTCCTCAAGTTACATCTTGGACATCAAACTCTAGAAAAGGAAAGAGAACACTTTCCCCCAAAACCCTTTGATAATACCAAAAAAGAAAATATTACCTTAGGAAGGTTTTACCAGAATTATCTAATAAATTAGAATTATCTAATGGACAGGTCCAACTATAGATATAGAAGACTTCAAAAACTGCTTCCCTTACATAAAGTTACAAAGCATAATATATTGCGTGTTCAAAAGGATACAATTAGTGAAAACATCCTTTCATTTACGGTACTATTTAGATAGGGTGATCAAAAAAAATATACTATCAAAAATAATAATAATGAGACCTCAAGTTTCATACAGGAATAATTAAAATGCAAATAGCGTTTATAAAACATTTTAGCCAGTGCCAGCTCTCTTGGTGCCCAGATTTCTACAAATAAAACATGCAATTCTTGCCAAAGCGCCTGTCTTTATAATGTTAAATATCAGCTTTAAATTATAGTCTACCTAATAACACATCAAACTGTGCTGAATTCACTGACAGGTTGACTTTTATATCAAAGAATTAAATGGCTACTTTAAAAAATTAAAATTAAAAAGTTTCCCTTTAATTACCATGGCTACAGTGCCTAAGTTTTCCCATAGGCCTGCCAGGAATAGTGATGACACGCTCATTTTACCCACCTCAAGTGATGACAAGACAAAGATCTTTCTCCAGATAAAGGAGACACAGGAATTAGCTCTGGCAGAAGGCTGGCCCCTCACAGTGGACACAGTCAGGGGCTGGGGAAGGAGGTAAGGGGGAGGGGATATTATAAAATAATACCTGATATTATGAGATAATTTTCTGATGAGATGTCTAGGAAAAAATGTTTTAAACATAAAATATAAAGTATGAAATAGCTATTAACCTATCCTGAAACAGAAAGTCTAGATGTAGTATCAGTTTCATATTTCACTTAATACTTTTTTCATTATGTTAAAATTAAATGAGACAGTCTCTCCCTCTCTATGCATGTATGTATGTATGTGTATATACACACACATATATATATAAAACTTAGATAATGGTTCATAATAATTAAAAGTTTATCTATTATTCATTTTTTAAAAATTCTATAGGGAACAATACCTAAATTACTTAAGGTAAAATCATGCCTATCAGGTTTTGAAACACTCTTCACTAGAACTTGAAAACTGTAGTAAAACAGGCTCTCTCTCAGGTTACCTCCATCCCCTGCCCACTAAAGCACAGGCAAAGATACAAAGGGCAACAATTGAGGTTTTGCTGATTGCAGTGGCTCTGACAAAAATCAAAAGCTCTACCAGTATCTAGCTGCCACGGTTAAGGGACAAACAATTTTAACCAAAAAGCATGTTACAGGTCTAAAAGCAAGGCTCTTAAAGGAGGCACTAACATAAAAAGAATAAGGTTCTTTATGTCAGAAGGGATAAAGAATATGAATCTGGGAAAATTACTTAACTACTCTGGCTGTTAGTTTCCACATCAGTAAAAAGGAAGACACTGGACTAGATAAAATCTTCATCTCGAAAACTCAGTGACTATTGCCCAACTCCCCATCATTTGTACTGCACTGATCATTGATGAAAGCCAAACAGAAAAGTTCCATGGTATCAGGCTGGCAATCAGTTACTTTTCTTAGAGCACTTAGTCACATTCCACCTGAGGTGCCTTCAGAACGTGAACTATGGGAAGGGTGAACTATCGTGAAAGGTACCACTGAACACATTTTCGTTAATAATGGGTTATTAAAACAAAAACCAAATATTATTTCTCACAGCCCTCTGTAAATAAACCCAATCTAATAACATTCTTGGAAGGAACAATGCAAGTGATTATCTGGACCTATAGGAGCAGTCACATACTTATTCGAATCAGGAGGCAGTAAGAATCAAGAAAAAGATAATATTCATGTTCAAACAAACTCTAGGCTGAATGCCAAATATCTTAGAGACTTCTTATGCAAACCAGCCATAAAATTTGGCTTGTTTGGAGGGATTTTGTGAGAAATAAGTACAGGGAAATTATAACCCCAGAGAAGACTGTCTTGTGAAAAAAATTCTATATTGTTGATGACTCCAAAATGTAAATGAAATACTGCAAATATCAGTATGCCCTTCATAAAAAGAATGCATCTATAAATAAACGAGTAACAATCTTTTGAAGATGCCGATTTGCTAGGGAGAATGAAAGATGCACAGGTTCTGCTCCCATCAGGATATAAAATTTAAGTATTAAAACAGTTTCTAAATGATTTATTTTAGCAATTGGGTTCTGACTGAAGGCAAATCATTTTACAAGTATTCACTGCCTGGTAACTCAGTTTGTCATGCTGTCTTTTTCCTTTGATGCTTGCATGTTAAGAGTATTTATTAAAAGGAAGACAATTCCCTTACTAAGTCAAGCATTTTCAGATTCTGAAATAATGAAATTGGAAACCAAATACAAAAAAGGAATATTTGAATGCTTATTAAGAGCTTGTTTTAAAATAACAATGCTAAAGAAATCAACAGTATAACAGAATACAGTTTGGTGAGATCTAGATTGTAAAAATGTCACAAATCATTCTTCTTGCTTTCTTGTCTCTGTATCTCCTCTTAAATAAGATCTCTCTAGGGAAATAAGACCAAAGCAGAAGGCTATAATCAGCTCCCTTCCTATTCAATACCTAAATACAATCCCTGTTCCATGGTGCTTTTCCCAAATGTGTGCTCAAAATGGCTAAAGATATTCTTTTTTTCCTAAGATTTTATTTTTAGAGCAGTTTTAGGTTCACAGCAAATTGGGAGAAAGGAGTAGAGATTTCCCACATATCCTCTGCCCATGTACACGCACAGCCCCATTATCAACATCCACCACCAGAGTGGTGCGTTAGTTACAACTGATGAACCGAAACAGCATCATCACCCAAAGTCCAGAGTTCATGTCAGGGTTCACTCTTGGTGTTGTACATTCTATGGATTTAGACAAACATTTAATGACATATAACCAACACAACAGTATCATACAGAGTAGTTTCACTGCCCTAAAAATTCTCTGTGATCCACCCATTTATCCCTTCATCCAAGATATTCTTTTTATAAATTATCCAGGAGTGCAAAATGCACACCAATAAGCTTCCTGATGTGCATTTCACTGATTCAACAATTGAAGTGCCAATCAACTTTGCTTAGAAAACAACTGCATTATTTGGTTTTTTTAAAAGTACAACTATTATGAATTAAATTATTAAGACATGAGACTCTGCTTTTAGTACAATGAAGGGACATAATAAAGCAGTAAATTTATCTACTTTCTTTAAACTAATAAATTATGAGACAAGGAATACACTATAATGAGAGTGAAAGTATTATTTCATTAGAGACCCCAATGTCCAGGAATCAAGGTATCTTACCATCTTCAGTCACACCTTCACAAACCACCCAGCTTGTTCCTTCACTTAGCATTGTTTTGATCAGGTCAGGATAACCTCTGCCATTCCCTTCACATGCTGTACACACCTTTCTCACAGCAGCTTCCCTATCTCTCCTCTCTCTCCCCTCTCTACTTCTCTTCTATTTTTTTTCCTTTCTGCCTTATCATAATATTAGTAAATACTCATAAATATTAGCTATAATTATTTTGACTTTACTAACACTGACAAAGACATTTGGGTTTCTACCTGTTAGCTATTGTGAATGGTGCTGCTATGTACGTGTGTGTACATGTACTTGTTTGAATACCTGTTTTCAATTCTTTTAGGTATGTATCTAGGAGTAAAATTATAATTCCATGTTTAACTTTTTGAAGAACAGCCAAACTGTTTCCCACAGTGGCTGAACCAGTTTACATTCCCACTAGCAATGTATGAGGGTTCCAATTTCTCCACATTCTCACTAACATATATTTTCTGTTTTTCTGAGTATAGCCATCCTAGTGAGTGTGAAGTGCTGCTTGCCTTCATTTTTGAAAAATATTTTAACTGGATATTGAATTCAAAGTTGATGTGTTTTGTTTTTTTATTTTTCAGAACTTTGTCTTCTGACCTCCATTGTCTCTGATGAGAATTCAGCTATAATTCATATCATTATTCCCCCAGTCATGTGTCTTTTTTCCCTGGCTGTTTTTATAATTGACTAGGATATGAGTAAATGTAATTTTTAAAAATATTTATCCTGCTTAGCTGAGCGCCTGCAGTCCCAGCTACTTGGAGGCCAAGGCAGGAGGATCAGGTGAGACCATGAATTTGAGACCAGCTGGGATAATATGGCAAGATCCTATCTCTTAAAAAAAAAAAAAAAAATTATCCTGCTTGTGATTTGTTAAATTGCACAGAATTTCAGGCTGAGACTGTTGGAAAGCACTTTACCATTAACTCTTCAAATACGTTTTCTACTCCCATCTCTGTCTCCATTTGATATTACCCCATTGACGTCAAATACTCTGTTGTATTTTTCCAATTTTTTTTTTTGTTTCAGTTTGGATACTTTCTATCAACCTATCTTCACCTCTCACTGATCTTTTCTATGTTCAGTCTATCTGCTACCAAGTAGATCTAGCATATTCCTCAACTCTGAAAAATTTCCTCTATTTTTCATTTTTAGCGTTTCCATTTTTTGATAGCATTCACATCTCTGCTGAAATTCCCCATCTTTTCACACACATTCTCCATCTTCTGCACTAGATCTCTAAGCATTTTTGTAATAATATATTAAAGACACTGTCTCATAATTCCAACAGCTGGGCCATCTCTGAGTCTGTCTGTTTTTCTTGGCTATGGGTCACATTTCTCATTCTTCAGTGTGTCATATAATTTTTGATTACATACAAGACAGTTGACACAAAAGAGCAGTAGAGTCTGAATTCAATAGTATTTACCTCAAGAAAGGAGCACACCACTCGTTTTTCTGTCACGCTGCTAGGTAGTTATAAGTTGGGTCTGGCCTTTGCTGCAGTTTTAATTTGAATCAATTACCATTGACTTCGAATATTTTGAGAGTAATCAAGAGTTTCCCTTCAACTAGGAATGGATCTGAGCCCTGGTGAAATTCTAGCATCCCACCTATGCTTTGAAGCTAATCCACCAGCTTTAGGAAATATGAGAAATCTCTCCCATCTTTACAGCCTCTTGGGGGTGGGGGGGACTTCTCTTTGCTCTCACTCCCTACTTTATGTACCTAAGAAGACAATTTATAGCCCTAATACCCATTCTCTAGCCTTTAGAAAAAAGGCCACTGCCCCATACTCTGTGAAGACCTAGGATTCCCTGCAGAGAATCAACTTGTAAAGAAGCTCTTACATTCTTCAGTAGGTGAGAGCCCAGAGAGTTCCGTTCTCCTGCCTGGACAACCCCTCCCAACATACACATACACACCACTTTTTTTGGTGTGGGGGGGATTTCATTTTTAATATCTCTCTCAAGTCTGCTTCTCTGATCTCCTGCTTCACTCAGTGAAAACACTTGAGTAAGAGCTGGTAGGTGGATAGTGCTTTGCTGTGGGTTGGGCTCCTCTGGATTCTAAGCTGTCATACCAGCCTACACACTGTTATTACAAATCTGTTAAAAACTTGGGATTCAACTGCTGATACAGCTCCACCAAGGATGGAAGTAGTCATGGTTCTATTTTTTTTTTTTATCCTATAAAAGGCTTGTCACATTATGGACTTAGGTTCATTTAAAACTAAGCTATAATAGGTTCATTGCTATCCTTAGCTCTCTAAAGAGCTTCTTAAATACTATTATCTCATAGCTTATCTGCCTTATTTTGGTTGTTAGGTATAAATGATGGTCTCTTGTGACTTTCCATATCCAAACTAGATGCAGAATTCATATGCACTTTATTAAGACAAGTAATCTATTAGTCATCATCTTATTTACCTTTGTTTACAAACCAAGAAAATACAAATACACAGTTTAAGGTATTCGCTACAACAGAAAGATCATGAATTTACCAAAAGATATAGTTTTGATTTTTGACTACCATTTTCTACGGCAGTCAGTTACCATGCAGTTAAAAGCCACATTCCTCAAAAGATAATTTAAAAGGTTAAAGGCCACATGTCTCAAAAATTTTGGTTTCTGTTATTTTGGGTTTGTTTTTTTTTTATTTTCCTTTGTTGATTGTTTTCAGGGGGGATGGGAGAATAAGTTTTATCACTTTTATATCTGTTGCAAAGGACCTCACAAGGATACTATAAAGACTACTAAGTACATGTTTCATTTTTGTAAATGTTTTAACCTTCTAACTGTATCTAAAAAGTTTCCTGAATGGTTTCACTGTTTAGTATCCTCATACTGCACATGCATCAATAATCCTCCTATCTGTTCAGAGCTCCTTTTGTTACTGAAACTAGTAATTGGGAACATTAGGAGTTTCAAGGCCTTGGTCAACATTGTATTTATTAAAATGGAATCAGAAACTATAGGACCTAAAAGAAAATCCTACAATTTAATAAAAGAATATAAAAAATAAATTTTAAGTAAAGGAATGTGGTGATTAATAATATTGTACTTCTATTATCATCAAATAAAATCCAACCAGTAGATATATTTTAGAAAGAAATCAGGCAGATTCCAAGTACTTGTTCCACCTTCAGCCTCTCTGAGAGAAACTGCCACAATATGGGACAGTGATACCACCTGCCTGAGAATGAAGTCAATACAATAGAAGACTGAGCTAAGAAATGAAAACAGACAAATTCTTGATGACACTGTTTGAACTTCTAGATATATCCAACTACATGAATGGAAAAACTCTCTTTTTTAACTAATATGAGTTGGGTGACTTATATAGATCTAATATAGTCGGCTTTCCTGTAATACCTATAGTAAATATTTCCAATAAGCAATTTCAAGTATCACAATTGTCCCTAACAAAGTAATACACCAACTTACATTTTTAGTTTTTGGAAGCATATTTACTTTTAATATAAAAATAAATAAAGTAACACTGAAATACATTAATGTAGATGTAAAAATTCTTTGTAAAATAAACACTTATGTTGTGATAATTATTCTCACTTATTCTGATTAACAATTTCAACATATAACATACAAATAAATGCTCAACAAGTTTAGAAAAACCCTAACTTAGATAATTAATATTAAAGGGATGTTATACTTAAAAGGTTCAGTAGTCCCACAGATTTTAGAAATGCCCAGCTAAATTTAAACAAATTTCTTTAATGTAGTATGTCTCAGAACCCTAATAATTTCTTAGTATATGCATCTTTGGGGGGGGAAGGAAATATTTTTCTGCAAAATACACTTCAGAAGATGCTATCACAAAGCTTTCATTCTGTAGGGGTAGCAGGGGAAACATTCTTGTCCACTCTACACCAGTAAAGGCTGTTTCTTGGACCGTGGAATAGCTTCAAATTCAAGCTCCCCTCTTTTTGGCAAAAATCCCCTAACCCCAGTTCTGCTATAATCATTTTTCAACCTCACTAGAACTCTTAAGTCTTGGAGTCTCCTAATTTGTCCCAATCAATCACCTGCTCTTTTCTTGCCTTCCTCCTTTATCTAACTTAGATGTCATGATACATCATTTCAATGATATTCTTGCCAATATTCTAAATTCCCTTCCTAGCCTATCTTAGGTGCATCCATGTGGCAAGATCCAACCCTGGATGGATCCAACTATCTGTTCTCTCTGAATCTACACCCAAGCAACTCACCACTGATAGTGATTACTAACTTCAGATGGGCCCTAAATATCTGAGCCAACTTACTTCTTACTCTCCTGCTGTCGTTGTCAACCATTTCAAACCTTTCCTACTTTTCTTGTGTCTAAAACCACCTTCTTCCACACCCTTCAGCTTCTTTAGAAAGAATCTACAAGGCAGGAACCCCTTCATCTTGCCTTTACAAAGCTACAAAGCTACCCATTCTAACCTCCTTCCCCTTTTTGAAACATGGAGTAAATCTCTCCTATCTAAGAATTACTGCTTTACTTATACTATGGATCTCGTCCCCTCCTGACCTCCCAAGAATCCTACACCTTACAAGAACCTAACAGATCTTTTATGTACTGTTAACTATGCCTTCTCAACTGGTTCTTTCCCATCAGCTTTTACATATATGTAAGTTGCTCCCCTAGAGGGAAAAAAAAGGAGGGAAGAGAGAAAGGAAGAGAGGGAGGAAAGAGAAGGAGGGATGAATCTTTCCCTTCACCACATATCCTGCTCCAGCAGCTCCTTGCCCTTTACAGAAAAAATTACTAAAAGAATTATATATCTATGCTCACTGTGTCCATTTTCTCTCTTCCCACTCATTCCTCAATCTGCTCCCATTTGGCTTTCACCCTATAACATCGCCAAAGCAAATGCTCTTAGAAAACCAACAGATTCCATTATACCAATCTAACAGAGACATTTCTCACTTATCTTACTTGAACTTCTCAGCAGAATTCCACTCTATTGACCATGTACACCTACATGAAACATTTATTCCCCTGCCACGCTCTCCTCCAATCTCTCAGACAACATACTCTCAGTTTCCCTAGCAGGTTCACACTCCTCTACCAGGCCATTAAATGGTAGTGTGCTTTTAGGCTCTACTAGTTCGTTTCTCTTCTCACTCTGTACTTTCTTTATAAGTAATCACTCCCATATTCCAACTTCCATCACCACCTAAAACCAAGTCCACTCACAAATTTAAATCTCCACTCACACTTTTCCATTCAGCTCCAAACCTGTATATTGAAACATCTATGTGACTTCTCTACTTGGAGATCACAAAGACAGATAAAAGTAAACATATTTAATACTGAAGTCGTCATTCCAAAAGCTGGCCTTTTATTGGAGTTTCCCATTTCAGTGAATGGTACTAATCATTCCTTTATAAAAACCAGGTATCTGGGAGCCCAAGCACACACTGACAATATAGTGTAAGCTCCAAGAGGGCAGGCGGATTTATTGGTTTTTTTAAATTCAAATTAAACATTAAATAAATGCTACACCTTAATAATGAATTTAAGCAAGACAGTGGCTATTAGACATCATTTAAGTAATAAATAAAAGTATATTTACTTGCAGCATTGTTTGGTGCTAAAGAACCTCAAAGGACACTTAAGAAAGAAACAAAAATAATTTACTCAAATTTAACCAAAGCCATTCCAATTACAGGTAACATTTTAACTCAGATTGATTTAAGACAGAAACAAAAATAATTTACTCAAATTTAACCAAAGCCATTCCAATTACAGGTAACATTTTAACTCAGATTGATTTCAGAAATCAGTAGTTATCCTTATTTAAATTTTGGGAAATTATCAAAAACAACAAGAGAATAGTATCTTGAGAGTTAAAATATTACTTCCCTTGCATTTTTCATAAAGGCTGATTTTTCCAATTATTTTTGAAACTAGCTTATAAATAGCTCAAACTATTGGTACAGAGAACATCTAACATATTAAAAAGAGGTTCTAATACGTATCTAGAAATAAAAATGTATTATTTAATCAGACTTCCCCAATTAAAGAATCTTATAAATACCACCTACCTCTGGGGCTTAATTTTTATTAATATAAGTTAGAAATCTCAGATCCAGGTCTCTATTTCTATGTAATAGGCTCTAATATGCTTAAGTTAATAAAGCACCAATTGAGTTTACTGGATATTTTCAGAAGTTCATTAACTATTTTGCTAATAGGCAATAATCATAGTAGAACCAATAAGAAATGAAAAACATGAAACCACTGGCCTAGAACAGACAATGTGTAACTCCAAGTATCAGACTTGTTTCTAGGAAGATCTTTGATTAGGTGTCTTTATCCAAACCACCATTTATCATCTAAAAATTAAGAATGGGTACTCACCAAATAACCATATCAAAGATTTTACAAAATTATTAAAGGTATCGTAATGGCCAATATTACTTAAAATGTTATTTTACATTAAGGAGAATTATTTCCCTTAAAAAAAAGTTTGAAGATTGATAATTTGAATATTTCCTAAATCCCTTTGCACTCACTGATTTCCCCAGGAATTTTCCAAATAGACTTGGCCAGGACTCTGTGAGCTCCAGAAATACTAAGTGATTTGCTGAAAGTCATGTGGTCAAGCAGCTGAAATTTAAACTCAGCTTTGATACCAAATTTTTGCTCTTAATCATTGCGCTATTTTGCCTAACTTGAATAGTTTTTCACAGACCCTGACTTCATATTTCCCAAACCACTCAAAAACAAATGTTGTTTAAAGATTGGTCAATAAATGTCTACTTAATTGCTCTAATGAGACAAGAAATAGAAGACTTTCTGGGCTCATAATATAGATGTAGACACTTGATTCAAACCTAGGTTCTAGTCTTAGCTTTGACTTTAACTCTTGAGTTGGACCAGAAACAACATATCTGAGCCTCTGGCAAAACAAAATTATTTTATGTTATCTTCCAGTCCTGAAATGTTATGAGTCATAGAGTAGATACTCAAAAAGTACTTGAGACGGCAGAAGAACTAGCTTCTCTCAAAGGTAAAGATCTCACCCACAACCAAAGCTTTAGTCTTTAAGAACTTCCTTGATAATTAGAGAGAAGACAGACGCAAACTATAGTGTACTGGATGGCACCCCCCTAAAGGAGATGTCCACCAAGAAGCTGTGAATGTGACCTTATTTGAAAAAAGGGTTTTTGCACAGGTAATTAAGTTAAAAATCTCAAAAAGAGATCATCCAGGATTATCTATCTGGGCCCTAAATCCAATGACAAGTTTCTTCATAAGAAGACTTAGAAGAGTAGGCAATACAGGAGAAAAGGCAATGTGAAGAAGGAGACAGGGACTAAAGTGATGTATCCACAAATCAAGGAACACCAAGAATCTCCAGCAGCCACCAGAAGCATAATAGAGGCATAGAATGATTCTCACTGAGAGCCTCCAGAAGGAACCAACACTGGTAACCTGTTGATTTTGGATTTCTGGCCTCCTAAACTGTGAGAGAAGAAATTTCTGTTTTTCAAAGCCACCAAATTTGTGGTAGTTTGTTATGGCAGTCCTGGAAAACTAACACACAGCTAGCAAAGAATCACTGTACCTTTACTTTGTAAAGTAATCATCAGCTACCCTAAATGTCCACAAAAAGAAAATCACCCTTGTAAAAAATCTATGAATCATGACAAGTGGTCAAGAATTGCATTATTTTCATAAATTCTATGTAATGAAATTAAAATGTACATGTATGCATTTTTAATCTTTCATTTCCCATACAGTTTTTAGAACGTTATCTGTGACCAAAGTGAACACCTTGCCCCCAAACCACTGTCAGAAATATAGCTTTAGTCCCAAAGACAGCTTTTCTCAGCAAGAGCTCTGATAATTCCAGGAAACTGTACAGCAACATTTACAGCTCACCAGTGGCAAGGTCACTGGATTTTCTCCCTCTGGTGTTTCACACATCTACAGTGCAGCACGTGGAAAACTGACTAACTTTTTAATTTGTTTTGCTAGCTTCTATTTTCACTTTAATTACCACATGTGGTTTGAAGTTTCTTCTCATATTTTGGGGTCCAATATTATTTCTGATAATAAATTATCAGCAAAGAAAGGTACTTAAAAAGCAATCAACTCCCAAGACTAAAATAAGTTGGTCGCTATATGTTTATACAGACAGGGCATTACTAAAAAATTAACATTAAAAATAAGTGTAAAAATTACTGGGCCATAATTTTTATTCTATCACTTTTTTTTTCACAACTAAGTCACAAAACAAAACTGTTTTATATATAATCGGTGGTAGAAAAAAACCTTCTATGTTAAAGATTCTCTACTTCAACTTTTTCCTTTCATAATAACAAGGAAATGAAGGTCAAAAGAGATAAAATGACTTGCCCAAGACACACATGACAAACCTAACTCTTGGCTTACTCTGCCTTCTACTACACCATATTCCCTAGATTATATCCACAAAGGAAAGCCGACTAAATGCTGGGCATCAGTCACTCATTCAAAAATTTAATGTATTAGGAGGATGGGGGTGCTCTACTTCTTACACTTGAAAAATTATTACATTCAAATTACCTAGTCTCAGGTATTTTCTTTATAGCAACACAAAATGGACTAATACAGACAACAAGTTCTTTTTTAAATGTATCATCAAATATATGAAAAAACCCAGAGTAATATCACTATTGCTAAAGTTTTAAGGGCTATGTAAAAAACAATAACCATAATATACCACATGAAGTCTCTGTTGAAAAAAGAATATCAACCTGTTTAGAAAATAGCTCTAACACTGAAAGTAGGTAACATTTATTGAGCACTATGTGCCAGGCATCATTACCCTGTACACACATTGTTCTGTACATTATAATCATCTACAAAACTACATACCAGGTCCTGTTATTATCCTCATTTTATAGATTAGAAACCCAAAGCTTAGAGTGGTTAAATAACTTTTCAAGGACAATAATAACAATTCTTATTTAGAATACTAACTCTTACAATCAAGCCTAAGATGTTGTTTAAACCAGTCATTTCTTTTCTTCCCTACACAGATAGGACAGCAAAAAAGATTATTTATAAAATCAAAAGGTTAACATCTACAATTTTTAAAAATCAGTTTCACTGCTTAAGAATTATACACAGATTCAAAACAATTATCCATAAATTCTCTGGAGGATATAAAGGTACAAAAAAATCGAATTGCTTATTACTAGACCAGGTGTGGTGGCTCACACCTGTAACTCTAACACTCTGGGAGGCCAAGGCAGGAGGACTACTTGAGGTCAGGAGATTGAGAGCAGCCTGAGCAAGAGCGAGACTCCGCCTCTACTAAAAACAGAAAAAATTAGCCAGGCATGATGGAAACACCTCTAGTTGAGCCCAGGAGTTTGAGGTTGCAGTGAGCTATAAAGATGCTACTATGCACTCTAGCTGGGGACACGGAGCAAGACTGTCTCAAAAAAAAAAAAAAAAAAGCTGATTATTATAATAAACATCTTAAAACTTGAGTAGACATTTAGAATTTTTAAAATAATACCTTACCGTGGAAATAAATGACACTAATAATGACTCACTTAGCCATATCTTTAGAGATTATCTTCATAAAACAAATTACGTATTTCTGTCTTCTCAAACAGTTCAAAATGAACATATTATAGTTTGGCCTCCTTTTGATGAGTCAAGGCTATAAGACTCTACTTTGTAATTACTTCTATCAATATTTTGTATCTTTTTTCCCCAATATTTTAAAGTATTTTTAACTTTGAGATGAGGTCATATTCCTGGAAGAATTTTTTAATCAACAGGCCCTCTTATTCTATTACTATTCCTCTCATTCATAGAGAGCCCATCATCAGCAAGTTATGAGAGTCTTTATTTCTTGATGGCCAGCCACTTTTGGTGACTTCACCTTTAGTTCAAAAAAGAAAAGAAAAAAATCACCTGTTTTATAAGCCCAATTCCTTATGATGTTTATGTACGTTATTTCTGTTAAATACAAAGGAAAAGCCAATCATACTATATGTGAAATAATGCAATAAATAAAACATACAAAGAACAATTTCTGGAATTCTAGTAAATAATATCTCTAGATTCCAGCTGGCAACATCTGGTGATGACAGGAATTGACTTGCAAGATGTAGCTTCATCTAATACAATATTTATACTTAGTTCTGTTATCACTTAAAGTAGATTAGCAATAACATTCTGGAACAAAACAATCTATTTTTGTGTGTTTCTTTAATTAAAAAATTGTTTTGGGGAAAGAGAAGCTAACGCTCTCTTGCTACCACAAACAAAACAAATTGTTTTTACTAATTACTACAGGATATATACCTTTATAAAATTAGGAATGTAGAAATACTGACCTGCTGTGATTGAGTAAAGAGGCTAAAAACCATTTCATGCCTCTCCTCTTTCCCCAGCTCCCTCAGGGGCACTAGAGTATATACATTGGGATGGATTTTCATCCTTGTGCAATTTTCTCATATTTTTATAGATATGTTTATTAATCAGAATAAAGTTAATATAAAATATTTTTCTATGGATTTAACATAGAAAAACATAATAAAATGTAAACTATAAAGACCCCAGTGATGATTTGCCTAAAAGATTAGATACAGAGCCCAAGATATTCAATTATCATCTATCCTTTCAGTTTATTTTACAACTTTGACCATACTTTCTACTGCTTCTCATTCCCTCTCACCCTCTTCTTTAAGAACAAAACCAGTTTACACACACACACACATATACACATATATACACATACATACTTTCAAGGGAGATGCTATAAAAAAAATTACACCATTCATAGCTAGAATAAATCTTTTGTTAGAAATTAATTAGAAATTGAGCATCTAAAGCAATAACTGGAAATTAGACAATTAGAAAGGACAATATGAAATACATACAATTATCTTGTCTTCTCTGAGCATATCTAATAGCCCTTAAAATCAATTCCTTACAATATTTGTTTTTATTCTTATGAAAGAGTTAAGTTCTATAACAAATTTCAAGAACTCATTAATTTAACTATTTTCATAAATACTATTATCAAATCACCAAACACTGAAATATGTACACAACTCTTAAAACATTTTGTGACACGGCAACCAATCAGCAGGGGTTATTAAGTCTTCCTATGAATTCAACCAGAAACTAGGGAGTTGGAGGTAGAGAAAGTACTATGCCTTCAAAATAGAGATATTTACAAAGATAAGATGTAGTACACAGAATTTTAAACATTGGAAACCACCATAATGCCTAATTGATGCACTAAAATTATTCTACCTTCATAAACTAGTGCCACAACAAGCTTCTGTATTTGGGAGCAAGCACCTTCTAAAACATACAAATAAACAAACAGCAACAATGAAACTAGAAATACTATGCTGAGTAATATTTTCTATTTTCACCAAAATTTTACTTACTCTTTCAATCAAGATTGCTTTCAGCTATATGTGGCAGAAATATGTCTACAATTTACCTATACAAATAAAGTTTTATATTTCTCACAAAATAAGAAATTTGTAAAGTAAACAATCCAGAGCTGGTGCCAGTTACTCAGGAGAAACAAGAGGAGCCTAACAGCTTTCTTCTGCCTTTATTAGAAAAGTCTCTTGACCTAGTTTGCTTACCAGCCCTCAGTCAATACTATTTTTAGATCAATAAATGTAGAAACTAAGGTTTTGGACAGGTCTTTCACATGAATGCTAAAGTCATCCCAAATTAGCTAAGGGTAGAAAAAGAGAGCCAGTGACAGAAAGCACATGTGTTAATGAATGAAGAGGCATGAACAGAATTTTGAAATATTTCATCAACAAGAAGGAATAGAATGCGCTACAACCAAATTCCTTAAGCCTTAAAAAGAGACTTTCACAAGGGTGAAGGTATAATTAAGACAGCACAAAGAACCACTTTTCAACATTGAGTCATATAGGATATGGGAGAATGAGCAATCTTTTCTCAAAAAGGAAGTCTGCTCGCCAGAATGAGATTTCAGATAATATTTCAGAAAAATATTTTCAGAATTTTCAGTAAAAATTTTCACTTCCCTCACCTATGAGAACAGCTAATATGAGAATAGGTGAGGGAGTGAAAGCCCAATAAAGAATGGATCTGCCATCTATAACACAGTATCAATATGACATACTACCTGAAGGAGAGAACAGATGGCCAGCAACAGCAGCATGGGGGGCTATGGCTCACCAGAAGAAAATGAGGCCTAGACTGGTCCCATTTCCAAGAGAATCCAAGTTCCCAGTAAAAGGGACAACTTCTGTCTAAAATTAGCTCTTGTGAGTAAGTATGCATCTCATGGTGATAAAGCCTCACTGGAAATATCATAAAATAAAACTAGAGAATAAAAACCAAAGAAGTCAGAGCATCTCTACTAAAAAAATGAGGATAAATAGTGACTATGAGAATACAAAATCCTTCTATGATCAATTCAGGTTTGAAAACACCACATAAGCTATTAAGTGTGACTCTGAATACATATGCCTGTGATTATGAATATGAGTGAAGGTAGTAACATCTTACTGAGAAGACTGACAATGATAAATGTTTAAATGTATATTTATAGATTTATCATAAGTCAAAAAATTTCATCATACTTAGGTCAACATTAGCTAACAACCAAAGATAAATCATCATGCTATGGGTGGATGTGCACAAGTCAGAGTTGAATAAGTATTAATATTTACTTGTTGAATTGTTTTAAAATTTCAACAGTCAGTATGGATCCCTATATTTAATGTCTTCCTAAGGATGGTGACTGATAGCCATCAACACAAAAACTATTATCTCTTTTTCTCTATTTGAAATTTATATAAAATAGGAAAATAATAAAATTTTAATATTTTCTACCTTATTTTGAACATATGTAATAGAATTGATACCAAAAAAAGAAAAACAATGAATAAAATCTAAAAGAATTAAGAACAATGTCAAAAACAAGAAATAAAAAGCACAAAATTGTTTTGATAAAATCATGATGGGAAATTTAAAAGAACACAAATATAAACAGAAAAGTTTTAAAGGATCACAAAAGAATTTATATCAGAGAATGAAGAGTAAAAAGGAAGCAAGACTTTTTTAAAGGTTAGGAAAATGTAAGTTGTGCAAGTCACTAGCTAGCTATGTGAGTCACTATCTCAGTCTTCAGAGACATAATTATGCATAAAATGATAAATTGGACAAGATCATGCCAATGGATTCTATATCTTCTAATATTTTTATGAATCTATAAATCAAGATAACACAAAACTTATGCACACAAGTAATCATCCTCTTATTTATGAATAGTACTTATCCAATGAGTACAGGATACTAATATACAGAACACCATAGTCCAAATATTGAACTTGGTAACATTAAAACAAAAATCATGTATCTATTTCAACTCTCTTCAAATATAAGAAAAATAACTGAACATTCTTTTTTGGCATTTACCATTCTTATTTGAAGGCCAAAATTTGTTTTTCCTAATATAATAAATCTGGAAGAAGACAGCCTAAAATACAGGAACATTAAATTAGAGACTCAAAGAATGCAGGTAATTAAGTTTAAATTGTAACATAACATGTAAATCTTTCTTTACTAACAACAGATTTCAGATAGGGCTTTATTCCTAATATTCATAGAAATTATATATGATACATTAAAAGATTAAAGAATTAGTGTGCTCCAGGTTACTAAACTAAACCATAAAAATTGATCATAAAATCAGTATTAAACTGTACAGTTATATATTAAGTCATTGTCACCAATTATTCAATACCTATGTTCAAGAAAAATATTATTTTCCTTTGGTGGCAGAAATTAAAAATAAGAAGGTTAAATTGATTTCACCAGCCAGTATAGAAACTGAAATTTTGGAAAAAAGAAATCTTAATACCATTACAGATTTTAAACTGCCCCGTGTTTCTCCTCAAATATTCACAAAACTATTTTTTTTTTTTTACCTTCCATGTACTGGAACATTAGAAAGGACATTTTTCTAAAATCTGAGAACTGAATCAAGAAAACAAATGAAATAAAATTAAAATGGAAAACAAGCCGCTTTCTTTTTTTTAAAATGGCTTTGGCTTGGCATCTGAGTGATAGTATTGTTCAAAAGAATTTTGTTTCTACCAGATTCAGAAGTCAAGAAAAATTATTGTTCCCATTTGAAGCAGCAGCATGAAACAGCTGATCTGCCGACTCCTAGATAATATCTGGGCCCTGGCTAAAGCAGGCCTGAGACAGAACCTCCCCCTTACCTGATCTCTGGGGACTTCTGATGTGGAAGCCTCAGAGCTGAACATTAAAGCACATGTTCCACAGTATCGGGAGTCAACACCAGACTCCAGCTGACCTTTACAATAGAGACATTGCTTTTTCTGCTCCATCTCAAAACTTTGCTAAGAGCCAGTGATAGTGCGCCCACAGAAGTCAATCTGTCCACAAACCTTCCTGGCTGAGGCAAAAGCAAGATAGAAAAGATGCACAGATCTGGCTCCTATTTCCTACTGTCTCCCCCTGTTGGCATGGAAGTATACCAGCCTCTGAAGGAACTGATACAGCAAACAACTGTTGGGCTTTGAGCAACAAAGAGAAAATCCTCATACATTAAGTGACGACCCACTACCTAAGAAAGAAATCTCTTTTCTAGTTGATTGTGAAATAAAAATAACTTATTTTCTTCCTGTACAACATGTAGAAGTCTTCCTATTTTAGGTTGCTGGATCTCAAGATCTCTGAGAATAGACCAAATTTTCACACTTCTTGAAACAGTATCTTGTGGACAGCTGTACAACAATGCTTTTCTTAATCTAACACTTTTTAAAATTATTATTATTTTTACTGAGGTATAACTCTCCAATACTTTATAATTTTTCTGTTTCAAAGAAAAGAATTTAAATCATGTGCAAATGATCTCTATGGTCTCAATAGATATAAAAATTCTAAATTTCCTTGCACCAAGAATGTACTGTGCTTAGCAACACACAATGAGGTGGCAGAGCTAGACAGGCAGTACACTGGGATACTTAAAACCCATAAATGCTTAATCTGAGAATAAGACTCCTATGTTGATAATCTGTTCTATAATACCTTCTTAATTGCTATATAAATTCCTGCTTCATTCATTCATTTCAAAATGAAGGTACTAAGCAACTCCTAGACACCAGGTATCATATTCATGTACTGTGCAGAACATTCTTTCAAATGGACCAAAGTTCAAGGAACTTTATGAAAACAAATAAGAACACTAGAAAAAGAGCAAAAGAGTCAAAATTCTTACTCAGTAAAACTTTCCTGGCCCACAATTCTCACATAAACATCTCCTTCTTTAAACCCTTTGGCTCCCTTTACAATTAGATATACTCTTTAAAATTTTTTTAAGTCTTGCCTCTTTGTATAATTTCCTCTATTTTTCTTTCTTGTGTAACCACTTTTTTTATTTTGTAGACCATAACAACCATTCTTCTTTATATCATGTCTATCAAGAAAAATCCCATTTTATATTCTGAGCATAATTTTATAAAATTTTACATTTAATAAACAATAATAGACAACATGGGTTGAAGAGTTTCTTACAAGCTAGGGCTTGTTCTCAGCATTTTAAGTGGATTATCTCATTTACCCCCCCCCCACAATAACCCTATGAGATAGATTACATTACAAAACCTAGTTTATATTATAGATGAGCAAATCGAGGCACAGAAAGGTTAACTAAATTGCCCAAGGTTACACGGCCAATATGTGGCTCACATCCAAGCAACTTTGCTCCAGAATCTATACAATTAACTATTATACTATGCTTCTTTGGCTAGGTCCCTGCTCTATCTCACCAAAAGCATTCTGTTGCCAAAAAAAGTCTCAAAAGATACATTATCAATTTATTAATTTTGTCTTTCTGCTTAAGTGGTGAAACATTCAGTAAACAATGCACATTAATTACCAATATTCTTTCCTTGGACTCATTTTTTCCCTAGCTAATTTTAAACATATAATTTGGATATTTTTACCTGCATAAGTTTATATTTATATTAAAATAAAATTATTTTCCTATCTTGCTTATTTCCTGTTTTGCTTTATTCATTTATTAATATTATTAATAATTGAGCATTTACTAGGTAGCAGGCACTCACCCAGGCTCATAAAATCATAAAACATTAAATCTAGAATATTGAAAATAAAATAAATCAAAATTAATGTTTAATCAAAGAATATAAAATCTATCGAAGCTGGATATCTTGCTTCTTGGTCTAGCCTAGAGAAAAGCTAATACTGGTATTTCGTCTTGCATCATCTGAACCCACTGGTTCTGCTCTTCACAACTAAAAAAATTTAATGTCATCTGGTTACCTCACTAGGCAGTCCCTCTTTTAGATCACTTGTGAAGATAATAATCACAACACATTTGTCTTAGTTTCCTAGGGCTGCTGTAAAAGTACTGCAGATTGGGGCCGGCCACGGTGGCTCACGCCTGTAATCCTAGCACTCTGGGAGGCCGAGGCGGGTGGATCGCTTGAGGTTAGGAGTTTGAGACCAGCCTGAGCAAGAGTGAGACCCCGCCTCTACTAAAAATAGAAAGAAATTAGCTGGTCAACTAAAAATATATATAGAAAAATTAGCCGGGCATGGTGGCGCATGCCTGTAGTCCCAGCTACTCGGGAGGCTGAGGCAGTAGGATTGCTTGAGCCCAGGAGTTTGGGGTTGCTCTGAGCTACGCTGACGCCACGGCACTCACTCTAGCCGGGCAACAGAGGGAGACTCTGTCTCAAAAAAAAAAAAAAGAAAATTACTGCAGATTGGGTGGTACTTTTAAAACAACAGAAAATTATTCCCCATGGTTCTGGAGGTCAGACATCTAAAATCAATGTGTTAGGAAGGCCATGCTCCCTCCAAAACTCCTAGAGAGGGATCCTTCCTTACCTCCTACAGCTTCTGCTAGCCCCAGGCATTCCTCTGCTTGTGACAGCATAATCCCAATCTCTGCCTCTGTCTTCACATGGCTGTATTCCCTATATGTTTAGTCTCTCTGCTCTTCTTTAAAGGATACCAGTTATATTGGATTAGAGCTTACCTTAAGGACTTCATACTAACCAGATTATAACTACAGACCTTATTTCCAATAAGGTAACATTCATAGGTACTAGGTATTACAACTTGAAGATATATTTTTGGGGGACATGATTCAAACCATAACAGATATGAGTATTAATTGCTGAGGCAACTTGATCTTTATACTTCTACAGTCAAATAAATACCTATTAATATTTATTCCTACCTTTTGATTTCTGATTTTAAATCTGTTCTTGGGCCATTCTAAGAGCATATTTCCCCATTCCAGTAGTGACTTAACATTTAGTAACCTTTGGTAAAAAAACATTGTCAAAGTCTTTTCTAAAACCTCAGTACATTATTTTATATACTCTATTATCTTCATACAAAGGAATAATTAGTCAGGCATGATTCTTCCAGCGAAATGCCCCCTTTCCCCTAGGAGGTTATTTTATATATAAATATTTGATGACTGTTATCATGAATTCTAAGAGATGTCCAATATACAAAGCCTCCTTTATATAGCAAGTAATGTTCAAGGCAGAGGAAATAGTAGTAAACATAATGAAAGTGCCTATTTCTTGGAGCTATAGTGTGAGGAGCAAGCTGAGATTATACAAGAAAATAGTTAATAAAATTATACATATTAATACATAACTAAATACCATAATCAAATGAGGCACAGAGACATACAGAAATATATATATTAGAACTTACTGCTTGGAAATGTTTAGAACTAACCTACCACATAGTAAACACCAGCTAACAAAGCAGTAGTAGTCATAGCAGTACTAGTAGTATTAATGGTAAAGATACTAGAAGTGATATGTAAGACAAAAATGGGGAGAGCAATAGAATAAATAATGATGTCAGGGCGGAGCACCAGACAGGGCCCATTATAGCTAGATTAGTCAGAGATATCTCTCAAAGAAGTGTCATTTGAGCTGAATTTATAAGAAGGCAGCTGATCATATGAAGAACTGGAGGAGGAGTACTCAAGAGAAACAAAGCAGAAAGGTTCAAAGATAAGAAAAAACCTGGTGTGTTCAAAGGGCAATACGACCAGAATGGCTTGAGTGTGTTGAGTGTGACAAATGAAGAAAAGTGGTAGGAGATGAAGGGGGGAGGTAGGCAAAAACAAGATCATGAGTTTGGGGTATAGTAAGGAATTAAAATTTTATTCTAGTTATTATACAAAGGGATACTACTCACAGATCATAAGTAGGAGAAATATAAGATCTCATATACATATTGAGATCACTCTAGTTATTACATAGGAAATAAAATGCAGGAAGGGCAAGGAAGCAGGCAGGTAAACTGGCTGAAGCAATTCAAACCAAAATTTATTGCGGGTTTTACTAAGATGATTATGGAGACGCTGAGAAGAGATCAGATTTGGGATATATTTTGGAGGTAATATCAAGAGAACCTACTGATGGGATGTGAGATTTGAGGAAAAGAGTGAACACAGGGTGATTCCCAAAATTTTGGCTTTGAGCAGTTGATTAAAGGTAGTATCATTTACTGAAGTGAAAGATACACAGTCACTTTAAGAAGTAAAAGACTGTGGGAGTGGCAGATATGAGGGTTTTGACAAGTTAAATTTAAGATTATCAGTCCAATTACCTTACTGAATAAAATGATCAAATTGTAAGACAATCTTTATAAATTAAGTTCACATTAAAATGCCTTATTCATCCAAATGAACTGTCATACCTTATATATGACACCAGATAAAAAGAAAAATTTTAAATAATAAAGCATTATTTCTACATATTCAAGAACTATGTATCTTCACATATTTAAAAGTTAAAAACTGTATGCATTTATTTAATTTTATTTTTAAAACATAAGGTGATAAAATACCTCAATTTCAGAAATTCGGGAGTTTTTTTAAACACTGAGCTCCACCTGCTGGTAATTTCTTACCTTTAGGTATTACACTATTTAAAAAAACACTAAAATAGGTATGTTAAAGTGGAATGTCATCTCCAATATAAAATACTCAAAAACCACATTTAGGAGACATCAAGGTACCATTTTCTTTCTTTATAGCTACCATTTATTGAACTTAGCTACATGCCAGGCACTGTGCTAAACATTTTTGCAAACAATATTTCATTTGTCTTTCAAAACAATTCTGTGAGGTTTCTATGACTTGCCACTTTTCACTAATAAGGAATCTTATCTCAGAGAGCTTTATGTGATTTTTGGCTATGGTCATGTATTAATAGCATGGAGGATTTGAACTAAGGTCCCTCTGATTATACATCTGCTGGTTTAGCAACCATGCAACACTGCTTGGATAAAATATAAACTCCAGTGTCAGAAAATTTTGAGTTTAAATCTGCCACTCTGATTCTGATAAAGTTCCTTAATCTCTTCAAGTTTCAACGTTATTTTCTGAAAGGTAGGAATAACTCCTTTGCAGGATTGTTAGTAATAATAAAATGATGTGTTATATATCTAGCATACTGTCTAGCACACAGTAAATAATGATGAGTTAGTTCCTTTCTTTTAGTAATTTTCCTTAAATAACATATTAGAATAACATAAGATATGAGGTTTTATACTGCCTCAAATTAAGTGTCTCTCAAGGTATCATCTGCTAGGAAATCTTAAATTTTTAAATTTTAATAGATACTACATAAATTTGTTTAGAAAAACCATCCCTCCAAAATGGAACATGTTTCATACGATAGCTAAATTTGCAGCACTCTTTTAGTTACTCGTCTTTAAAATCTATAGAAAGCTTGGTTATACATAAAGCCAACAAAAAAAAAATCTATGAAGTGAAATTAAGAATAACCAAGTAAAAATACTGAGATATGAATAAGTAAAATACATCATGAAAATTGTAAGCAAAAGTTGACGTTTAAACACTGAAAATTTCCTTCAATAATCAGTAATATTTTTAACCCTAACAAGAGATAGGATTTAAATAATTTTGTGGGGGTTATATTTTTACAAAGATAAAAATTATTTTTAATATATAAATTACTTCCAATAATTTTCAAAGAAAATATACATGTTCAAAATTTTTAAAAATCATCTAATGAATTTGTAAATCCCTCTAATCTTACCAATCAAAACTCAAACAAGTATAGAGTAACCTACAATTGAGAACTCTTCCTATAGAATACAATTATCTATTGCATATCCAAACTTCAGCTGAGAGAAAAAGTGGTACTAAGAAAACACTGTCAAAAACACATTCAATCCATCCATTATTCTAAGTCTAGATCATATTCTTGGATAAAATTAATTTATAGACAGCTGCATTCTTAGGCCCACACAGAACTGATTTTGATGTCATGGCCTCCATTTCCACTGAGGGATTCTAGATTCTGCAAGAGAGGGCCTTATGAATCTCCTTCCTGCATTAGCAGTACTGATACTGTCAAAGGCACCGTCACCACAAAAATCAGTGTTAAAGCCTCCAGTAAGAAATTCCATTAGAGCTAAATACAGTGAAAAGCTTCGCTTCCTCTGCACTGTGACATGCTTTCTTTTATTTAAGAGTGCTATATGACTTTATCTCTCTTTTCATTTTGGCCTTTGAAAAGCTTAAAAGCAAAATAATAGCTCTAGAATACTAACTACACATACGGGCTATGACTATAGTGTTGATATCCTGTTACAACCTATATTTTCCTGGTTCTAATTTTATTTTATATTTATGTTTTCCTGAGTTTTGTTATCATTAGCTACCTCAAATACTATCTCAATACTGCCTCAAATATTCTGGGGAATAAGATAAGAAATGAATAAATGAGTGAGTGAACACAAGCACATAAATTAACAAATATTAAATCTTTACAAAAAGTCTTGCAAGGTGAGGTTTACATTCCCAGAGTCTTGTCTCCCAGCAATTTAAAACAAAAGCCCGATTACCAAGAGTTGGTGACATGATGCTCCCTGCCATCTTCAGACCCTTAAACATGGTCTTTCTATTGAAGAAGTGATAAGGCTGAGGCTTAATGCATTAGCTTTTTTTATACTTCCTAATCAGTTGATGGACTCTACGGAAAAACAGGAGGACACAGGAAGATTCCCTTGTGTTCTCTGGTTTTTAGTATTCTAATTCCAAGTAACACCGTACACCCATTCAGCAAGAAGTCAGTTATCTCTCATTTTAGGAGATGAGAGAAAGGCAACATCCCCCCACATCACCCAAGAAGCCTATAGAAATAGCAAACAAAAATTAAATTAGGTTTCCATACTCCTATGGAGAACAAAAGACCAGTGGTTTTCACTAGTCTAGTACGACTAGTCCATGCTTGTTTCATTCCCCATATACCAATATCTTAAGTACTTGCACTAATTACTCCAGCACCTTAAAAGTATGGCATATCTTTCAAAATAGAAACAATTATGATTTAATTCCCCAGCACAATTTTCAAAATTATAATGAGCTACTAAATTAAGAACTCTAAATTGCATGCTGTCATCAAATGCTAGAAAGCATTATATAGGTATTAATTTCTATGTAACTAGCTAGAGAAAAGTCAGAATAACCACGTCTATATATCTTCTCTATATCATTGGATATTTCTTTGAAATAAAGGAAAACCTTATAGATTTTCATTATTATTAAAAGAGGCTGGTAAAGAATTTTTCTGATTAAACACATTTTTTACTTAAGACAATTATATAAATGAAAGATGATATAAAATACTACATCATACTAGAAAATAATACCTGCTCAAAATGTAGAATCCTATGTTGAATTCATTATCAGATTTAATACAGAAATTAAATCCTTGAAAATACGATCAAACATGATACGAAATTGACAATAGTTACAGAAAAAGTCTATATAAGACTTTTGTATTATACACAAAGGGAGGACAAAAACGAATCTCAGTAATAGTTTTCATGATGATCTGAATTTCATCTTATGTCATCCAACCATGCATGAACATGATAGAGTTATCTAGCAATTTCCTTTTCTAATAATACATCTATACCCAATAAATGACAGACTGTGAATAGTTTATAATTAATAAAATTAGAAAAGGCTCACACTATCAAAAAGTGTAGACATATATTTGTAATAATTAAACACTGCTAATGTAAGCTATATCTAAATACCCACAACCTAACAAATAGAAAATTAAAGTAACTGTGTGTATGATGCAAGTCTATATTCATCCATGCTCTCCTCGTCCCCACAAATGCTACAGTAAATTATGATAGTTCAAATTTCTGTTTGGAGATATTTCACATTTCTCCTCCCCGTCCTCACAAATGCTAAATTATTAGAGTTAATTTTTCATTTGATTTTATCCTATTAAATATCTCCTAATAAAAACTTTTGGGAATCAACAACTTAATAAGGTATTAATTAAATAATCTGTTTAAGAAACAGATTTTCTTAAAATTCTGTAATTTAGCTCTTGACCTAAAACTTAAATATAATGCATTTTCTTAAGTATGTCATCCATAAAGTATATCCATGTATTAGATTTTATTGAACTATAAAGCAAAATTTTAACACCTTTAAGTTCGCTTGGTTCAACAAATATTTTTATTTTAAATTTCAAAATATTTTGTCTTTGAGAATGCCAATATAATCAATGCCTTTTGCCTATAAATTCTTACCTTGTATAGCCCTAGTTTTAAAAAGAAACCAAGGAAAGTTCTCAATTTTGTAGTCAGTAAAAATGGAAACCCGGGGAGCAGAGAAGATGAAAGTGAGTCACATTACAGTACCTGAGTCAATCAGGGGTATGGGGTGAGGGGAAGGTGGTGAATGTAAAGTTTTTCTTACTTCACACACTCTTCTCCACCATCTCCTTTTCCTAGCTCTTCTTGTTTTTACTTTTACTTGCCTCTTATTTCTGTATTTTGTTTTTCTCCTCTTCTTTACCTTTCACCTTCCTCATCTTTCCTTATTGATCTTCTTCTTGTCCTCACATGTTTCTCTTGCTATCTACCTTCTGTCAAATATCTGCTTTTCCTTCCTTCTTGATTCTTCCTTAATGGCCATTGAGACAAAGGATGGAGGAGAGAGAAGAAAACAGTTCCCCCAAAACTAAGTTTTAATTAGAACAGACTAACTTATCCAACAGCCAAAAAAAACAAAAGTCCTTGATAGAATAAGAACAATGTTCCAGCTCCACAAAGATTATGCCTAATTATAAACAAACAAACAAGAGCCATTTAACTACCTGAGTTTCAGAAAGTGGCTATTTGTAACGACTAAGATTCTGCTGACACTTAAAGTAACAAAACTTCTCAAAAAACAACTAAAGCTTTTTTGTCCAAGTTACAAGGCTACCTCATACTCTCCTTGCCCTTGCTGAGCCTGTTTGCCTCTATCTGTAGCCCCCACCATTACTGGCTATACTACTTCACTTTCCAAAATTTCAACACCTTTTCCTTGGCCTTCTCCTCTATTCTAATTATTTTTTGCCATATAACTCTCTCAATCTATATTACATTTGAAAAGGGAAGGGCCAGGCTTACACAAAATTGTGAAATGGGCTAAATTTACCTTCAGCAATCTCTCTCTTTCGCTTCCGACACCACACCCATCACTAGCCTGCCTATGAGAATCAGAACTGCCATTCAAAATATCTTCACATGTTTATGCTACTATATTCAGGGTGATTCCTACTCTCTTAAGTTCCTCAACCCCCTTATATGAGGTACATATAATATCTGATGATGCTTATTATGCTACTTTCCAGAGAGGCATTCAGAATTTAATAGGATGAAATCCTTTGCCCCATAGCCCTTGAACTTTTTTCAAACCCAAGAGATCTGAAGAATGGATCACTTTGTTATCAAACATAATAGTGAATTACAGCTTCTTAGTAAAAGAGAGAGAGGAGGTACATGGCCCACGGAAGAAATATCATAATATAGGTCAGGGAGTGAGTGGCAGAGACAAGTATGGTCTACACCAGTCTAAAAAGTCCCCTCCTATTCTCAAGAAATTCTGAAAAGAGAGTCACAGACAGCTCTCTCCCTCTCTCACACACACAGACACACAGACGCACACACACACAAGGGAAGTGTGCTTTCATTTTGGTCTTATGCTAAATTAGACCAATCATTTTCTAAAATTTTCAACTGAAGTACAAGATGCATGTAGCAAAGTTTACAAATCAAGAGTGTGTAGTTCATGAATTTTCAAAGATTGAAAAGGTCCCTGTAACTAGAATACAGATCAAGAAGCAAGTCATTATCCACACTCCAGAAGTCTTCTGTGTGCCCCTTCTGTCACCCCACCACCCCACCAAGGGGAACCACTATCCTAACTTCTAATATCATAGATTACTTTTGCCTCCTTTTGAACTCCATATAAATACAATCACAGAATAGGTACTGTCTGGTATCTTTCATTCAACATTATGTTTGTAAGATTGATCCATACTGCTGCATGTAGTTGTAATTTGTTCACTCATTACTGCAGAGTATTACACTGTGTAAATATTCCCCAATGTATTCTACTCTTGACTGACATTTGGGTGGTTTCCTGTTTGGATCATTATAAATGGTGCTCCTGTAAGTACTCTTGTACATGTCTTTTTAAGAGCATATATATGCATTTCTGTTGTGTATATACCTAGAAGTGAATATACTAGGTCACAGGATATGCACATAGCCTTCTTTAGTAGATGTTGCCAAATAGTTTTTCCAAAGTGATTGTTGTGGCTAAGATATTTTTTAGTTCATCCTGGCCCTGCTTAAATGACATACTGAATTTCTGCTTTGCCTATCTATTAAGTGGTGGCTATGCTTGTCAAGGCTATCTCTCTGGATCCTTTTTATCTATTAGAGTTATAAGGAATTTATTACTTTATAAAGCAGATTCTACACTAATTTACTCTTCTACACTAAGTGTTTTGTTTTGTTTAGTCATTTATATACCAAGGAATATGTAGAAAGGGAGCCACACACATTTGACTAAAAACTGCAATTTGAACACTTGACAGTTTCATTTTGCAACATCAGGCATGTTCAAGAAAAAGGTATTGAGCACTTACTCTTTGCCAGGTACTGTGTTAAACAGTAAAAACTTTATATAAAAAATAATTATAAGAGATCTAGTATTTATAATGATAGCATAAATAAAACCATCAGTGGGCATTTTCATTCTCAATATTGTTATTTACTGGCCTCTCAGACATACCCTTCATTTACCGAGGTTTCTGGCAAGTGGCTTAACATTATTTTCTTTCCAGCTCAATTCTGACATTATCATGAATGATTTTTATACCAAAGAACTCAAAACTCCTTGGATGTCTCCATCCCCAACAATGCTCATCCATGCTCGACTTCAGCAACTCATTCTACCATATCTACCTTGGAACTTCCCAGTCAGAATTGCTTCACTTATGAGATTTCAGACCACATTTGATACCTTTTTATAAACCTCTTACTAATTTATTCCAACTATATTTGTTGATAAACTAAATTAATACAACCAGCCAATGTACTGCCCCTAAAATTTTTCTCCTAGGCCTTCACCCCTAATATCTTTCTTTCATGTTTTGCTCTTTCTTTTGTAGGGTCATGTCTATGGTTATCCAGTATCCATTCTGATTAGTCTGAGTCCATGTCCATGGTAGGGACCAGACAATGCCCTACCCTTAGGCAGAGCATTTAACAAAATTTGGTGTTTAGCCTAAAAGTCCTAAGAAGCCATTGCAGCCATTCTTGTGGGGGCCAATATAACCAGATTTGCTCTGATTTGAAATTTGAAAAGATTACTTTGGCTAGCATGGCGAACAGGTTGGAAGGAGGCCACTGTGGATGGTGATAGATAAGTTAAATAGCTTATTATTTTCTAATTGTATTGCTTACTTTTCATTACTTGTGGGGTTGAAATTTTTTAAAATATTCTTACTAAAGTTTATGTTTACTTTATTATGAATCTCTTATTCATAATCTTTGCCCATTTTTAATTGGTATGTTATTTTGATAAAAGAATTTGGATAAACTACTTATATATTTACAAACAACCCTTTGTCATATTTGCAGTACATATTATTGTCAGTTTTTATCCAGCATTTTAATTCAGTTTATTTTCCAACATGGAAAAATACTCACTTACATTTCCTTCTAGTAGTTTTGTGGCTTTATTTTTTTTTATATTTGAGTATTTAATACATTTGAAATTTATTCTCTACATGAGTTTAAGATCTAAATTAATATTTGTCCAACATATAGAATAATCTTTTGTTTTCCTTAAAATATTCTTGTATGAAAATCCTGTGTGTGTATGTGTGTGTGTGTGTGAGTGCTTCTTTGGGTGAAGTATTTTCTATTAGTCTATCTGAAGATTCTCATTTCTTAACTATTCTATTTTAAACACTGTACCCTTCTAATTGTTCATATGTTATTTTTCTAAAATCACCAGAATGACAGTATTAATTTGTTTAAAAAAGAAAGCAGATTTTTTTTTTAAAAAGGATCTAAACTTGTTTATATTCTTCTTATAGACCCCTACAACATCCACCACATAGCTAAATACATAGTAGAAGTATAATGGAGTCTTTCTGATTGAGTTGTTTCTCCTTCTAAGGATCAAATAATACTTTAAGCAACCCTGAGAACTTTTCAAGACTTAGCATCTATTCTTAAAGATCTCTACATATATTCTGACAGAGAAAACCTTTCCTTACTCTAAGATCTTAATCTTCATCTGGGATGTGCAAAGTAAACGAATAATTTTAAAAATTAACAGCTGAGCCTTAATTTTTTTAAATATTAACACTGAGAAACAATTTTCTGCAGAATACTATAATAAAAGAGGAAAATTATTAGGATTTATTAATAAAATTCATTACATATCAAATGAAGCAATAAATTATAACATTCATATATTCTCTTTATAAAACCTTTCAGTTAGATTAAAGAAATTAATACGTCATAAAATAATTTTCAAAATTCAAACCCAAGAAGTCTGGCTCTGGAGCTGGGCTTTCTCCAAAGGGATGATTTTATCAGAATCACTCATCAGTCGTTATCTCTGTAACTACTCCAGATTTTGTCACCCTGTTAGAATACTACCGCCACAGTTATTTATTTATAAAGTGAGAAATATTTGATGAAAACTAATTTTAACATTTAAACTATTAAAAAATTTAGTGGCATCAATTTAACCTGTTTTTTAAAATACCGTACCTATTCATTCCCTCTATAAACATTTCCTAAGTATATCTCTAAGTAAGCTAAACACCTAAATTTTTTGAAATGTTTTAATGTATGAATACATACAAGTCAAAATTCAGCCAACTTTCAATTAATTGTTAAATCAATTACTTCTGCTCCATTTCCCCTACCAAACCCTACAGCAGCATATAAATCTATTCTATCTTTGGTCCACCCTTTCCACAAAATCCTACTACATCATATTCATGTAGTAAGTAATCATTAAGCACTGCTGAATCCCAAATGACTGACTGAATGAACCTGAGGTGATTAATTCATTTTATTTCCATTAATCATAGCAGATATTTAATTCTTACCTAACTTTATCTTCTCTCTCATTTTATTATGTCCTTCTAGGGCTAATTAATTCCTGACCAGTTAGTTTATGCTAAGAAATTAAGAAATTCATAATTAAAAAGACAAATTTAAAATATGTACACATACTTTATAAAACCAAAGGAGAAAGCCAATTTTCAATTACTCATTTGGCCTATATATCTACTGTATATGCATATGATTATGAGCACTAACAGTTAAAATATAAATTGAAAAACACTTTGAAACTTCAAGAGGTTTTTTTTTCTGATATTGAAGATAATGTGGCCTAATTGAAAAAGAATGTCTCTGGCATCACCCATTGGCTAACCTTTGATGTGAAAAGACTTCCTTTAAATGAATCAAAGAAAAATAAAGGAAAACTTGACCTGAACCATTTGGAAAATAGTTATAATCATTTCCTAACATCTGTTTTATAAATTAGAAATTTATATATCAAATTTATATAAAGCATAACACACACCTGTAAATAGACTTTAGGTATCAGATCCATAGGGGTATTTAATAATATTAATGGTCTAGTAAGCCAGTGAAAGTTTAGCATGGTAAAATTTGTGCCACATGAAAGCTGGAAGCAAAAATGTATTAATCTGAAAAATTAAAATATTAATGTTATAATAAATATCTATATCTGACAAAGTTCTTAGGTTGAGAAACTTTTAAACTATTTTGATAGCAAAATCTCAACCCATATAAACTGCACAAAAACTTAAAATGTATCTTACACACTAACCCCATGTATATATACATAATAGTATTATAAGGATTTTTACTGAAGTTGTCTTTTTTTCTTCTTCTTTTCTTGAGACAGGGTCTCACTCTGCTCCCTAGGCTAGAGTGCAATACTGTCATCATAGCTCTCTGCAACCTCAAACTCCTGGGCTCAAGTGATCCTCCTGCCTCAGCCACCCAAGTAGCTGAAACTATAGGCACATGCCACCATGAGTGGCTAATTTTGCTATTTTTTTGTAGAAACAAAGTCTCACTATGTTTGCCCAGGCTGGTCTGGCACTCCTGGCCTCAGGTGATCCTCCCCCCTGGGCCTCCCAAAGTGCTCGGCACCAGGCCTAAAGCTGTCTTTATAATAACAAAAGACAGGAAACCAAGGAAACATGTCAATCCTTCCCTCAGAACCATCAATAATTTCTAATTTCTCTAAAAGTTAGCACCAAAGTTCTTACAAGGGTCTGCAGGATTGTATGATCTAAATGCCCGATACTTCCTAGTTTCCCTGTCTCCTATTACTCTCTCTGTTCAGCTGCACAGGCTTCCTTGTGGTTCCTCCACCACAAGAAGCAGACTACTGCCTCAAAGCCTTTCATCTCATCTTTCCATTGTCTGATATTTTCTCACCCCAAGCAGTCTCATCATTTGCTCCCTTAGTTCCTTCCAATCTCTCCACAAATGCCAGTTTTTCAGGGAAGCCTTCCTTAACCATTCTTCATATGAAAACACCTCCCTTTTCTCCAATCTTGCTATATTGTTTCCTAAAGAACTTACCACCATCTGACATATTATATAGTTGTTTGTTTACAGTCTACTCCAATTAGAGTAAAAGGTCCATGGCGGCAGAAAAAATTAGGTCTATTTTGTTCACTACTGTGTCCCAAGAACCTAAACTGGTACCTGACACCTGACACTCAATAAATATTTGTTTGTTGAATGAATAAGTGAAAAAAAATGAAGTAACTGTATGTGTACTATTATAAAATGGCACCTAAGATACATTAAAAAAGTAAGGCCCAGAAGAGTATTGTCGCATTCCCTACCATTTGTCTAAAAAGAGGAGGCATATCACTTACTTATGCTTTTATTTGCATGCAATGCTTCTGGTAGGTAACTTCTGAGCAAGGAAACTGGGAGACTAAGAAAGGACACTTAAACCCACGTACATGTGTATATATCCTACCTATTTAAAGAAATCAATTAAAGCCTTGCCTTTAAAAATAAGAAATATATAAGATAAACCTGCAGAAAAATCTACAATTCATACTTAAGAACTCAATATCAATTAATTTACATGTGAACAAAGGTAGATTATGAGAAAAAAATTAAATAGAACTGTTACTTTTTTTATAGTATTCTGTAATATAAAAAATATGTTTACACACATTATCTCATTTCAGTGTCACAGAAATCCTATAAGGCAAACAGGGTATATATTCATTTTCTCTTTCTATGGAAAAGAAAACTCAGAAAGGTGAAGGAAACTGACTAAAGTTACACAGTGGAGGTAAAGCTCAACTCAGGTCTCCTGATTCTTAGTCGGATACTTTTCTCAGAGACTTACCATTTGGTAAGACCTGAAATTTATATTATTCTTACATATTTCAAGAAAGAATATAGGCAAGGTGCGGTTGCTCATGTCTGTAATCCCAGCACTTTGGGAGGCTGAGTCAGGAGGATCACTTGAGGCCAGGTGTTTGAGACCAGGCTGGTCAACAAAGCAAGACTCTGTCTCTACAAAAAAATTTAAAAGAATCAGCTGGCCATAGAGGCACATGCCTGTAGTCCTAGCTACTTGGGAGGCTGAGGCCAGATAATTGCTTGAGCCCTGGAGTTTGAGGCTGCAGTGAACTATGATGGTGCCACTGCACTCCAGCCTGGGTGACAGAGTAACACTTTGTCTCTAAAAAAATAAATAAATAAAATTAAAAATTAGGAAAGAAAAGAAGGGGAAAAAAAGGAAGTAAGGAAGGAAGGGAGGGAGGGAGGAAGAAAGACGTATGTGATGATGAAAGCAGATAAAACTTCAATGATGTTATTAATATGATGCTTCAATTTATTTCAGTCCATTTTAGTGTTCTAAGCATAAAATTGAAATACCAGACACTACTATAAAATGGACTATTATTGAGTCATAATGACAACTTTTGGCCAACAAATCAAGATATGTTATTGGTTGAAAACATAATAAAACAAGATTTTACTGATATTGCTGTTCAATTAAGCAAAACTAATTCAATAGAGATATACTGAAAAGATAAATATATACTGTGTGTTAGTCTAGCAAAAGGGCTTAAATAAAATGTGCAATTTTAGAAATAGCAAAGTAAAGGCAATTACAAAATAGTTAAACATTTTAAAAGAAGGAATTCGTTAGATGGTGCCATCAATTCTAGATATATTTGACATATAAGGGAGATTCTTTCAACAAAAATTATTATAATATGTTTGGTCCAAAGCACTTGCTGTTACAAAGTAAAATAACTTGATTATTCTGGAATGAAAAAGAAGTTCAATTCCTCAATTCAACATATACTGAATGAAAATTTAGTATGTTCTTACAACTAAACAGCTAAAAACCAAACATGAATAGAGTGGTTTTCAGTAAATAAATATGATAGGAAAGTCAGCAGCTGATGTTTACTCAAAGATTAGAAAATTCTGGTATTCTCATCACTATCAAAAGGTAGCCAACAAAGAGTTCACTCTCTTACTTTGCCCCAGATGGCATATTCTTCTACCCTAAAGAGCTAGAATTGAAGTATAATATAAAATAACCCTTGAGTTTACAGAGCACTTAAACAATTCAAAAGATCTTCAGAATCATTCACACATTTAATCTGTCAATATCCCAATTTGATGAGAAATACTTTATCTTCCAACTCAGCATTTCCCAAAGTATGCTCCATTGTGCAATGGTCCCTTCAAGAGGCTCTCTGAAAGGGGGTTAGGACGGTATTTTCAGAGACAGTGCATTCCACATGCTATTTCCCCTCTTGGGGAAATATTAAATTTGATATTAAAGGCTTAGAAAATTCTTGCATTCAATATTACTGTTTCTTCTGGCTTAACCCAATATCACCCAAATTCTGGAACTCATTTCTCCTTGGAACGCTTCTTAACATCCTACAAACTAGTGGGAATAATACACAGAGAAAACAAAGAATTTATCTAATCTAATTGATCAAATCAGTGTTAAAACTCAGAGCAGTACTACTATGAACCCAGAAGAATAAATATCACTAGCACAGTTAGAAAGGCCTTCCATTAATTATCATTGTACTTCTCCTTTTGAAATTATACTAGCCTAAAAGATATTTTTTCTAAAATTGCACTAAAGATATATATTCTTATTATTCATTTCTTCCTCTTTAACAGAGTACTGCCAAAGTTCAAACGAATTTATTTCCCTCCAGTAATCTATAAGCTTAGGGTATAACTGAAAAGACTAAACTTTCCAATATTATCATAAGAGTTACGAATACTCTCTTAAGTTGGGGGATGTAGGGTGAATCTTTGCACATAAGGTAACACTATGATAAATGGTTTTTAAAGGTTACTTTGCTAGTAGTCCAAAATTATTTTTTAAAAAAATATTAAGGTTTACAAAATGGAAAGTTTTCATTGTTGTGACAGACACAAAGCGATTATTATTCATTACATTAACTTACAGGTGTGTCACTAAAGGTGCTTCACTCTTATTACTGATTCTGCTAATAGTGTCATTGACTAGAGGAAATAACGGTGGATTCAAAAATTTTAAGATTCAACTATCTAACCTATTATGTCACCACCAACTGATTTAACAATCTATCTTCCAAAAGATAGATTTTTCTTAAATTCTAAGCTGACGTAAGGACTATAAGCATTGTCTTTAAAAGTTTTAGACAGAAATGCTTATAATTTTGTCTTCTGACCACTCTGGGGCTCCTATGAATTGATACTACCACTTTTTTTTAACTACCATTCCTCTCTTGATGGCCTCTCTTCCTCACGCAGCTTAAATTTGCTAGTCAAGCATTATAATCACCTTCTTACATGCACCTTCCCTCCTTTGTTCCTCCTCTCTTACTTAATTTGTCATATTTACCTAGCATAACCACAGCCTTAAATAAATCCAACTCTCTGCCTACTCTGTGTCATGTTAGGGTGGCTGAACACACTTGGTAGAAAAAAATACAACTATCCGGACAAGTCTCACCTCCAACTAGTGATTCCAGTACTACACAGTCCACCATATATTCTTGGTTGTATTATGCAAGACCACAACCTTAGATGAGCCCTTACTACTACCCAGCAATCACACTATATTGTCACAGTCTGTTCAATCTCCATTCTCCTAGAATATTATTTCACACCTTCTTCTGCTCTTAAAACATCCAATACCTCTTTCCATATCTTCACTCTCAGCCAATGACCTTGACTCTACTTCATTGAGAACATAACGCAATCAGAAGAAAACATTCACAGAACCCCTACCACCACCACATACTCTCACCTATGAGGAACTACTATCCTGCCTGGTAATTATTACTGAATCCACTTGGGTACTAGATCCCACCCTCCCTCACTTACTTAAGGAACTTATTCTGGTAATTGCCCACTTTCTTTTCAAAATGATTAATATTTCCCTTTCTACTAGATTGCACCTTTAACATTTAGACATGATAATTTCCTCCTCTTTAAATAAATAAATACTCCAACATTCCCAAATTTACTGCCCTATTTTTTTACATGCATTTGCAGCAGAAGTCCTTGATAAATTTGTCTATGCTCGCTATATACAATTCTTTCCTTTCTTCCTTAGACCCATCCTAATCAAGGATTTACACCCACCATTCCATTGAAACTGTTCATCAGTGACCTCTGTGTTGCTAACTCCAATGGTCAAGTATCGCTTCTCACCTTACTGCACCCATCAACATTTAATGCAATTGATTATTCTCTCTGCTACTCTCTCACTCAACTTCCAGGACACCATAGTCTCTTAATTTTCTTCTCCCTGTTTACTCCTTCTCAGTCTCTTCTACTGATTCCTCCTCTTCTCCTGGACCTCTTAATCTGAAGTATCTCAGACTTCAAACCTTGTTCCTCTTTTCGTCTCTATCCTCTCTCACTTAGTGACCTTGTATAGTCAAATGGTCTTAAATACCATCGGATGCCTACAACTCTCAAATTTGTATCTTCAGTCTAAATCACGTTCCTGAACTCCAGGCCCAAATACCCAAATTTCTATGGCCTTGTCTTTTCAGAAAGACAAACTGAAGTATTTTTTTTTTATTGATCTTCCCCATCAAAGCTGTTCTATGTGTAGTCTTTACATCTCACTCAAAACTTATACCATCCCACCAGTTCTCTGGCTAAAAAACTTAAAGTCATCCTTGACTCCTATTTCTCATATCTCACATCCACAAGAAATCTCAAGAGCTCAATGTTCAAAATATATCCAGGAGCTAAACACTTTTGGCCAACAGTGCTACCTTACTCTCCTTGCTCAAATTGTCATCTTCTATATCCTGGATTACTGTATTAGTCTCATTTTTCTATCCTTGCTTCCCTTAAGTACATTCTCAACACAGTTGCCATAGTGATCCAAAGTCAGAGTATGTCATTCCTGTGTTATAACCCCTCAACCGGACACCTCCTTATTTCAATCAGAGAAAACCCATAATCAAAGGCCCCAAGATCTGTCCCCAATTACTTTTCTAATCTGATTCCTCATATTTTCACCTTTCCCTCAACTCAAGCCTCCCTGCCACACCTTGAACAGTCCAGACATGTTTCTACTTTACAGTCTTTGCAATGGACACACTCTCTGGCTGTAATGCTCTTTCCCCAGAAAACAAAGTGGCTTACCAGCTCCCTGTTTTAAGTCTTTTAAGTTTTTTAAGTCTTTTAAGTTTTAAGTCTTTTTTTAGTAGGTACTCAATAAATATTGCTTTAGTGAATAAATGAAATATACTTAACCATAGACAATAGAGAATTACTATGCAGTACTTAAAATTTATCATTTTCTCTTCCGTATTTTTGCCAAAATTGGGTGAAAAAAGACAATATGAGAAGGATGATCTCCTGCTATAAAGTTTTTAGATTTCTACAAATTAGTAAAATTTGTAAATGCCATTTACAAATTCCATTTTGTGCTGGTATAACAGGAAAACCTGAGACTAGGTAATTTATAAAGAACAGAAATTTATTTCTTACAGTTCTGCAGGCAGGGAAGTCCAAGATCAAGGTGTCAGCAGGTCTGGCATCTGTTAAGGACCTAATGTCCAATTCTGAGATGGACCCTTGAATGTTATGTCCTCTGGAGGGGAGGAAAGCTGCAGTTTCACATGGTGGGAGGGCAAAGAGGCAAAAGGGGGCCGAACTTACCCTTTTATAAGGGCATTAATCATATCCATCAGGGCGGACCCCTCATGGTCTAATCGCCACTCAAAGGTCCCCATCTCGATACTGTTAAATGGTGATTAAATTTTAACATGAGTTTTGGAGGGAACAAACATTAAAGTCACAACAATGGGCTTTAACTTTCATTGAATTATAGAGCCAAAAAACATAAATGCATCTAAATATCTTACTATACAATCCTAACTCTGTTACACATCTGAATCACCTAGAATTTTTATAAGAACACACAACCCATGGCCCATCTCAGTGATACAGTTCCTTAAAGCACTCTTCCACAGAAGCATCCACCACTTATGAGTCAGCGTTTTAGTTAACACTGCCATTAACTAAGATCATGTAAAACAGTTCATTTTCTCTCCTACTCTTAAAAAAATGCTTAAGCCAAGTTTTCACAATTTTCCATGATATCATAGCTTATATTCTTCCTAATCTTCTATTATTCAACCAAATTTCTCTTACTGAAATTTTATGCCATTTGTAAAGACGGAATTTATACAGAAGAAATCCCAATAGGACTGCTCATGTTAATTCAAGGCTTTTCTTGTAATGTTATTCATAAAGCAATGCTTAAACAATCATTTGAGAAAAAATCATTTAAAGCTTTAATATTTTTATTGTTTTCAAGTAAACCAAAAATTAATAATTATTAATTGAAAAACCTGAATTATGCAAAGATTTCACTGATATGTGGAAATAAGTTTTAAGAACTATACATTGCAACTGTTTCTACTTGCTCTAAAAAAAAACACTTTAATCTCATAAACTGACATCAATTTAAGGGCTGTGCTGATTTGCAAAATATTAATTTATTACTTTAAACTACATATAGTATAGTATTCTTTTGTAAAAAGTCCTTTAAGACTTACTAAAGGCATTGCTTCAATAAATAGATAAAACTTGTAATTAGTATTTCAACTGTTTAAAATAAATTGTATAAAATGAAATATGCAATATCATTCTTCAAAAATGTACAAGTTATTATCTTCATTTAATAGAGAAGAGCCTGAAGGTGCCAGAAAGCAATTTGTTCTTTTAAACTGTATTATACATCCTCTCTGAAACATTATTTATTCAATTTATTTGTTGAACAAAGCTTTTCTTCAATGATTATGAAAGATTAAACTTCAAATGATTGTAAATTCTTAATAAAATAAGAATTAATGAACTATCATATTTTAAATTCAAACGCAAGATTTTTAATCAGAGTTATCAAACAGGGATTGCTATCATCTAGCAACTTGAATAACTATCCTTTATTCTACCATCATAATGCCAACATGGCTTATCTGCATGTAAAATTATTAAAACAATTAGCCAGTTTTAACCAATCTTCCACTAAGTCAAGCCTTTAACTAACCAATTCCACATGCATATGGATATAGGGAAATATTATAAACCACACTCAGAGAACTAAAGAGTTACTAGATAAGATAGTCAAATGTCAAGCAAAGGGAAAAAAAATTTCAGAAGTTCCTCTAAAAGAATGTGTATGGCAGATAGTTATCAAGAATCATAAAGCAAGAAAGAGAATTTAATAGGGTCCTTGGTACATACATATGCTAAGATCCTTATAGGTAGGACAGTAAAGGAGAGCATGGAATTGTAATTCACAATTCACAAAGTAATGTGTAGATTAGTATGGCTCAATTAATAAGAAAAATGCAATAACCACAATAGTTTAAATACTGCCTCGTCATTTCTACATTAATCACACTTTTAGATACAGTCTTTTTTCCCCATAGAGACATTTGAATCCATTTAACAATCAAATTATAATATTTAGAAACACATAACCTAAAAATTACTAAAATATCAGCATCATTAATTATAATCACTCCATCAGTGGACTATATCCAACTACCCACAGGAAAGGCCAAGGATATAGCTCAAACTTTTTCAATCTTGGCACTTTAGAAATTTTGGGCTGGATGATTTCTTGGGGGGAGTGTGAAGGGAGGGGCTATTCTGCTCACTGTAAGATGTTTACTGCATCACTGGCCTCTACCCACTAGACACCAATAGTACCCAGCGGTTGTGACAATCAAAAACTGTCTGGAGACATTGCCAAATGTCCCCTGGTCTGTACAGTGGCCGCTCGGTGAAAACCACCAACATAGACAAACAGGTAGAGGAAAGAAAGAATGAGAGAGAGAGAGAGAGAGAGAAAGAGAGAGAGAGAGAGAGAGAGTTAGTTTATACTAGGCATTCTGAAACATCTGAAACTATCAAATAAAGCTGAATTTCAAGTTGGTAAATTTGAATGTATTTATTATAGTTTAAGGATCATATTCGTGGAAAAAAAATTTTTAAACTAAATCAATATTCTGTATTGTAAAAACAATAAACATACCACCAAATCTCAGGTAAGTAAGAGTCTACTATTCTTACCAAGAAAATAATTAATAAGTAGCTTTCTCCTTATGTCTTACTTCTATCTTAAGAATAACACCCTACCTTCCTTCTGTCTCCCAGGAATAAAAACAACTGCAGTCTTTCTTTTCAGATTTGAAGGCAAGAGAAGAACTTTTTCCTCTGACTCTACAGGTGGTTCCTGAAAGTGCTCTCCAGGTGACCTGAGGTGACTGACAAGTCTATTTTGCATTTACAAACAAGTTTAATAGGACCTGCATGTTAACAAGAGTAATAATTTGTTATAGCAAACTGGAATTAATCTTTGTATTCACTTATTACCTAGACACTACACTTTCAAGTTTCTCATTGGATTACTCTTCAAGCTTACCATAGATGTAACTGATCGGGCATCTTCTTCATAATTTACTACTGGAGGTGGCTCTTTCCCATCATTTTCTTGCACTTTTTGCTCTAGTAATTCTTTCTGTGCTGCAAACTTTGCCTCAGTGCATTTCAGTTGCTGGACTGACTGTTTCAATTCTTCAAGTGTCTGTTTTTGGCTTAGCAGAAGCACAATACTAAAAGAAAATAAATTAAATATAAATCATTTCAACTTTTTTAAGAAGCAAAGACATTATCATATATATTCAGAGTATGCTTTTGTTTTCTTTCAATTTCCTCTTTGTAGGAGTCTTTCAGGGGAATGAGAAATATGAAACTAAACAGATTTTAAGTCATCACAATATTTATTCAATTTTATAATTAACAAAATAGAAGGCAATATTTGGAGATAAAGCCAAATTCAAGATGCTTTCAAACTTATCTATGATACTCTTTTTTATTTTATAGCTAAATCATATACCTTACAGAGTACATATACTTAAGTCCAGAAGTGTAGGGCCAAAATAAACTAAAATGAAAGAAAAAGAATCTTAAATTTCATTCATATCTCACAGGCAACATAGCTAGGGTCAAACCTGTGCCTAGGACAAAATAAATCAAATCAAGATGACTGGGTACAAAGCTTGTGTGTATGTTGTGAGGGTATGTGCTTGGAGTCAGGAAAAGCTGTTACGACAAGTATTAAGGGCTAAGATGTGATTGAGGGAATGAGCAAAACATAAGTCTCCAAGTATTTTCAATATCACCAATACAAAGACAGAATACATCCCTATCCCTCCTTCAGAGAATGACACAGGCCATATGTTGCCTTATTGTGACTTTTTACCCCTTGGAGGCTGCCACCAATGGGAATTTCAAAGTAATTCAGCCACATTAAAGCCAGTAACCAGGTAGTAGTAGTAGGTAATAGTGGTAGGAACACCTCTGAAAACACCCCTCTTGTAGATTATAATAATATCTTAAAAGAACTGTGCTATGCATTGCTGAAAGTAAGTAATTAATATGAAAGAAAATAGATTATAAATTAGGAAAAGCTTCACAATTGGAAAATAAGGCCAGAAGATGTTATCTTCATAAATTAAAATTTATAAGGCTCAACATAAATTAAATTGATATTTGTAGACAGAAGTAACCCACACAGAGATTTATTTATAAATATGATGTCAATCAGTATTTTGAAAACTAAGTTCCAATCTAATTGAACAGAGTACAACCTCAGTGACTGCTATAAAAAAGCTGTAATCGCTTCAAGTATATTATAATGAGAATCAGGTGAGTGTTCTAACAAAACAGTAGAGAACAGAGTGAAGTTTGGAAAAAGTAGAACTAATGAGTAAGAATACTTTTAATAGACCTAGCAATGTCCAGAAGACAGACCGTGCTCCCTACTAGAATTTAAGAAATGGTAGTTGTCATTTACATAATCATCATTCAAAAGTCTGTGACCTAAGTTCAAAATCTGTGCAGATTTCCTGATAAATTCATGCTGGTTGCTTATTAATTGGTAACTCCTTTTTAATAATTAAAAGATTACACCCACTATTTATTTAAAGTTTCCTGAGGGTTTCTTCTTTGCAACTCCTAAGTTTGCCCCCACTCCCGGACCTTCCACAAAAATCACAAAGATGGAAACAAATCAGTGTCATTCAAAGAATGAATAATTAGACAAACTGTGATATACCCATACTTTTATGGGTTGAATTATATTCCCCAAAAAGGTATGTTCAAGTCCTAACTCTGAGATCTCAGAATATGACCTTATTTGGAAATAGTGTTAGTACAGACGTAATTAGTTAAGATGAGGTCATACTGGAGTAGGTTGGACCGTTAATCTATATGACTGTTGTCCTTATAAAAAGGGAAATTTAGATACAGAGAAGAGACACACAGGAAGAGCACCATATGAAGATGGAGGTAGAGAGTGAAGTGATGCTTCTATAAACCAAGGAACGTCAAGGATTGACAGCCATCACCAGAAGGTGCTAGGAGACAGGCATGAAACAGATTCTCCTTCAGAGTCCTCAGAAGGACTCAACGCTGCCAACAACTTGTTCCAGACTTTTGGCCTCCAGGACGGTGAGTCGTTTTAAGCCACCCAGTTTGTGGCATTTTATTATGGCAGCCCTAGGAAACTAATATACCTGCAGTACTCAACAGTAAAAAGGAACGAAAGTAGCTGGATGAATCTCCAGAGAATTATGCTGATTGTAAAAAACCAATCCCAAAAGGTTACATGCAGTATGACTCCATTTATATAATATTCTTGTAAAGATAAGACTGTAGAAATGGAGAACAGACTACTGGTTGCCAGGGGTTAAGAAGAGGGTAGGAGGACAGAAGGAAGTGTGGCTATAAAAGTGCAGCATGAAGGATCTTTGCAGTGATGAAAGTGTTCTGTATCTTAACTGCATCAATGTCAATATCTGGGCTGTGATATCATTTTAGTTCTGCAAGATGTTACCATTGGGAGAAACAATATAGGTTACATGAGATCTCTCTGTATTATTTCTTACAACTACGTATCAATCTGTAATTATCTCAAAATTAAAAATTAAATTAAAAAATATATATCACTGCTGCTATTATGCATTATGCTTCCTCTGGTGAAGTGAGAGGTTTTTATCATCTCATATGTCCTGGGTTCCTAAATAACCCACTTTGGGGAAAGGCCTTTTCTACTTTCCTTCAGGGGTTGTAAGTACCTATTGTATCGTATATTATTGGCAATCACCTAGACACTCTGAGACACTACCCTAATACCAAGAATAAGGTTAAAATGTGAATTTCCTAGGTTTGGGTTTAGCAGTTTTTAATGACAATGAGACTTGCAGGGGAGCTATACCTCTAGTCCTAACTTTTTAAAGTCAACATTTCTGAACATGAAATCAATGAGCAAAATTAGCCTCTTCCAATTAATCTCACTGGGCCCTTACATATAATGACATTACAATTTCACATATACTAACATGTTACTTTTGTTCAATTACTAAAAAAAGTACTGCTGCTATCACTATACAACATGCTAAACAATTATTTTACATGTTTATAACACCACTGAGCAAAAAAGGTATATATTTTTATATAAGTAGAAAATTATAGTAAACTAATAGTTATATAATACTAGATGCATAGGAAGCCATAAATAAATTTAAAACATAGAAGCAATCAGGACTTTTGCATAAGCTACTCCCTATCTCTGAACACTCTTTCCTTGTACTCTTCACATGCAAGGCATCTTCTGTCCGTCTCCTAGGAGACCCCTGACCATCTATCTTAAGTAGGCATACCTCTGCTATTCTTCTGTCTGAACCTTTATGTCATTCTTTCATAGCAATTATCACAATTGGCAATTTTCAAAAATTTTGTATTGGTCCCCTCAAAAAAGTTTAAGATTCATTAGACGTGACAATATATGTCTTACCTCTCACTGTATTCACAGCAGCTAGTAGGTGTGCAATCACTAACTGTTGCATGAATTCCCTATTTTTGTAGCACATTTTTTGTAATACACATAATAGAAAGTTTCTGAGCCAAAGAAAATAAGAAAGATGGGTACTTGAATTTGGAGACTAGAATACTATTCTAGATTGTTTAAGTCTTACCTTTACCAGAATTAGATGTGACATTTTGCAAATCTCTTAAAATTTCTAGGCCTCAGATGTCACATAATTTGAAATGCAGGGAGGTTGAATCAAATGATTTCTTGAGATTCTGCATGGCTCAAAGAGTTATGATTTTATAATATATAAGATATTTTTAAATACTAAGTGATAATGGTATAAAACAAATTGAAACAGTACAAAATTGAATAATCGTTTACTTTCTGGAAATCAAAGTAAGCATTCAATCCTATAGTAATAGCACTAGTTCTTTATGCCACTGAGTCATAAATGACATATGCTGGGTATATTTTCCCATAAACTATTTTCTAATGCAGTGGTCAACTACCATGAATCAGAAAAAGATGGATATTATTTCTATTTGAATAAATATGCTTTAGAATTGAGTACAAGTATGTATATTAGAGTGATACTTTGTGTTATATTAAAAATATACCATCTCAAGTGGTTGGTTTTATTTGTTTCATTCTATCTTTTTAAATAAAATTCTGCAATAATTTTGAAGCTACATGTGGTTGAAGCTACATTTCAACCAAGATCTGTATATTACTTAAAGTAAGCTCCAACTCTACCCTTGTTAGTGTGAATTTAATGTCACATAAAAGCTATTCTTAATTTTTCATTTCATGTTATTCAACTATAGGAATCAAAGCTATCAAATTATTTCTCATAAAATTTATTTTTTCACTGTTATCACAAGATGTTTTAGAGACATTTATATTAAATTCAAATTTGAAGCATTTTATTTTAATCCTTTATGTTTTGATAGGATGAGTAATGTAATTTCTATGAAGTAAAAATTCAGTATAATTCCATTAATTTAAAAATAATTTAAGAATGTGAATATCTAATATAGAACCATTTCTGATATTTGTGGAGAAATGTAGTTTTATTGTGTTTATTTCTTTCAAGTAACACAGTATATGAAACTAACAGTGTTGCAAAGTAAAGATAATTCTGTCTAATATTAAATCTAGATAAAAATTGCTTTTAACTATATATATGCATTTAAACATTTATGTGTAGATATATACACATGCACACAAAAAAGGAAATGTTCCAGAAATATTAAAAAATTAAAACGCAAACATTTCACTCTACCCTTTCAGACTATTTGTTTAACAAAATATTTTAACATATAATTCAAAGGCAAACTTCAACCCTACCAATGTCTGAATTAATGAGAATTAGCAATGACTATTTAGCTACATAAATATACTTAACATTTTCAAGATTATGCCCTGAAGCTAGCAATAAAAACTGCATGGTAACAAAGTGTAACAGAACTAGGGTTAAACAGGACTCATCCCCTGAAAAGCTTAACATACTTACCCATTCTAACTTATTCTCCTAAGAATGCTATTCAAATCCTAAAATCCAGCAAATGCTATGATCACAAAGACAGAAGCTATTGAGTCAGGAACTTATGCATTTTCTAGCACTTACTACACATGTGATTTTAGGTAAGTTATCTGAACTCTCAAAGCCCTATAGGTAAAATATAGGCAATTACACAGAAGGCATAGTAAGATAACATGCGGTGAGTTCATATATATAAAATATCCACCATAATTATCTGAGCATAATTGGCACAGAGTAAGATCTCAAGAAACACTACTTTCCATATATCCACTACCATTCAAGCCCCATTTTTCTTACACCTGTTCTTATATCCTGATAAATATAAACAGGTGGAGGAACATGGATCATACTCATTATGTACATGCAAACAGAGGTAAAGATTTGAGTCAAGAAAACATGCCAAAAATTCGAAGAATCTCATAAATTCTAGATTAAGGGAGCCCTTAAAGATAACATCCTCCAACAACATGTAATCAGACATCCTGGTGAGAGGTCAGGATATTCTACTGTCTTTCTTTATATCCACTAAATTTTAAAATGAGTCATTTTCAATGTGTGCATTTATAAAACTATAAAAAGTAGAGCCACTGTGTCATTTGTAAACATGTGAAGAGATTCATTTGCAAATAGAGAAAAGCAAAAGATAATTATTTCGTTTAATTTTACATGTGCAATGGTTAATAAGTTTTATTTTATCAGATATAATCGTCTGCTGACACAATACTGAAATTTTCAAGATTTATTATAGAAATGCCCAGAAAACTCAAATTGTCCTGTTCTCATCTTTAAAAGGCTCATTGATTTCATTATGATATTGCAATGGACTGAATGTGTGCCATCAGAATTCAAATGTTAAAATCCTAACACCCCCCCAACCAAGGTAATGGTATTAGGAGGCGAGGTAAGTAATTACTTCCTTTGGGAAGTAATTAGCTTTTATGGGTGGAGCCATATAGCATGAATGGGATTAGTGCCCTTATAAAAGGGATCCCAGAGAGCTTTCTCATCCTTTCTTTCTGTCATAAGAGGATAGAACAAGAATAAAGCAGTCTGCAGCCTGGAAGAGGGTCCTCCTAAGAATCCAAGCATGTTGGCAACCTCATTTCAGACTTAAAAAAACTCCAGAACTATAAGAAATAAATTTCTGTTCTTTATAAGTCACCTAGTCTGTCGTACTTTGTTACAGCAGACCAAACTGAGTAGGACAGAAATTTAACACTAAGTTATAATAAGAACTATAGTATAAATGAGAGAAGTAGGACTCCTAATATTCTGTGTGGCATAATAGAATAGATGCTGTTGCCATTCACTGAAATAAGGAATACTAAGCTTGAACTAGGTTAGGCTGAGTTGGGTTGGGATATATAGAGATTTTTAATTCAGCCTTAGACATGAGGAATTCAGGATACTTCTAAGACACCTAAAGAAGCATGTCAAGCAGGCAATTGGTTACATGGCCATAGAGCTCACAGGAGAAATCGGAGAGTAATAAATGGGTCTTCAGGAGATCATCTAGGGAGAGAGTTCAGGAAGGGAAGCGACATAACCTAGGGCCATGCCTTCAGTAACTGTAAAATGGACTGATTGAGCAGAGGAGAATGAATTTGCAAAGGAGTGGCCAGAGAGGGAAGAATAAGATCTGACACTTTGACTTTCAAAGGCCAAGGGAAAAGAAGGAACATGAAGTCAGCAAAGTCAGATAATACAGGTGTCCCAAAAGTTGCCATACATAGGAAAAATGGGTTCCCCTATGTATGGGTTCCCACTTTCCCTGTGTATGGCAACTTTTGGGACACCCATATTATATTACTATTAAGAGTTCAAATGAGACAGTTGCCAAATATACCTGGAAATGTAGCAGTCATTGGTGATCTTAGAGATATCTATTTCTTAGAGATATATGGGCCTTGAAAACTAAGTGGGAGTTGAGAAAATGAGTGAGCATAATCAGTCTTAGAACAAGTCTGAACTAAGAAAACAGAAGGCAAAGATAGTATTGGGGGGAAATATGGAGACTAAAAAAAGTGATTTGGGTTGGGTGGAGAGGTGGAGATTGTTTTTAGGAGTCAAGACTTAAGTATTAATATATTTTAAAAGTGAGCACAAGGACTCAGTTGAGAAGAAAAGAGGAACATAATATAAATAATGTAAAATTTCTGGGAAAGTAAGAGATGATAGGATACGAAAAACAGGCACAAGCAATGGACTTAGGACAAGAAACAGTTCCTCTATTGAAATAATGAAAGAGAATGGGAGAATGGATACAAACATCAGTGGATTTGGATTTCTTGTCACAGAAAATAAGGGAGGTGTCACCTACTGCTTCTAATATTTTCTGGAATGTAGAAGTCCATCTGCTGACTATGATGAAGGAGATCAGAGGTTTGAGAGAAGTGGAGAATATCTGAAAACTACAGAAAGTAAGAGCAAGTATGGAACACAGAAATCTCACACATCACAAATTCCTTGAAAGTCTTGATAAATCAAGCCAATTGTGAGAGTATGTGAGAGTATGACAGCAAGAAATTTATATGGTCTAGTCAGGATTAGAAAAGCCATACCAACAACCACTGTCATAGGTGCAAACAATTATGCAGAAAGCATAATGAAATCAGTAAAAGACAAGAGTACACCAAGACAAGTAATGCCAGAGGACTCAGGAAGATATTTGCAAATCTAGAAATCAGCAAGACAAAAATAGCACTGCAAATCTCAGAGTGATTTTTATCTACTTTCCATTTTTTAGTTTGTTTGATTTCTTCTAACACAGTAGAGTCAATTTCTAGGTGGTATTTGTCTGCTACTTTCTTAACAGAGGAATTTATAATAGGCCTGATGAAGAACGGATATGAGAAAGTAAAGACAGGCCTTTAACAAAGGATTTCTGGAAAATAGCTCAATCTATTAAAAAACATTGAGACATATGATCAGGATGGTATATTTATAAAAATGTAGAATCATTTTGCCTGAGGACACTATATTTAAGAAACCACAGAATCGTTTTTCTAGAGTCCTGGAAATTAACTTAATTATATAAAGTTTTATGCTTAAAATGAAAATTTCAGTTTCCAGAAATGTTATAATACCATGTAACTGAAATATTTCCGTAAAATTATATCAATAAAACTTTCTTCCTTCAAATTGTTTTTCTTTTACTCACTCAGACTTTTTTTCACAGGTCTTAGAAGATTCTTCAATTCTCTTCTCTAGTTCCAGGACAGCCTCTTCTTTGTTTAAGAGCATCTGCTGTGTCTGCATAAGTTCTTCTGCTAAAGTTTTCAACCTAGAATGAACAGTTTCCTCGGTATCAATCAACAGGTTAATTACACTCACTTTATACATACCCAAAAAGCATTCATACATCTTCTAATGTTACGATGTTCAAAACAGTAACCACATAATTTGATTTAAATTAAATTAAAGTAAAGTCAAGTCAAGTAAACTTTCAGTTCCTTGGTTGCATTAGCCACATTTCAAGTGCCAAACAGCAACACGCAGCTGGCTAGTTGCTACTTTATTGGATGGTCCAAAAATGAATATTTCAATAATCACAGTAAGTACTCTTGGGCAATGCTGGTCTAGAGAATCTTATTTCATCAAATAGAAAAAGAGAAATAGAAACAGAAAGTAAGAAAAGAATAGAAAAACTAAAGTAAACAAATACATCCCATGACTGAGGAAAAATGTATAGTGAAAATACTATGCTTTTTGTTTTCAGACAAACATGTACTCACATTCTAGCTTTGCCACTTTTTATCTGAGAATCTGGGCAAATTCTTAAGCTCATTGAATTTATTTTTTCATTTTTAATTTCGTACAGTAACAGCTGCCTCATAGCATTGTTTTGAGGATCAAATGAACTAATGACTGGCACTATACCATTGACAAAATGATAACTAGTATTATTTCATATGTTATATCAATTAATCTTTACAACAATTTTATGAGATAGACATTATTAGACTTATTTTAAAGAAAGTGAGGCTTAGCTGTGTGGCAGTTAAAATCTATGGTAAGCTATTTCTATTTTCACATATTGCAATAATGCTTTAGTAGTAATATCGATTTGAAGACAATTTAATGTACAAAATTAATACTTAAAGACCAAATTATCATCTACATAGATGTGGAAAAAGCATCTGATAAAATCCAACACCCTTCATGATAAAAACCCTTAACAAACTAGGCAGAGAAGGAATATATCTCAAAATTATAAAAGTCATCTATGACAAACCCATAAACAACATCATACTGAATGGGAAAAAGTTGAAAACATTTCCCCCAAGAACTGTAACAAAACAAGGGTGCCCACTGTTACCATTTCTATTAAACATAGTGTTGGAAGTCCCAGCCATAGTAATCAGGCAAGAGAAAGAAATAAAGGGCATTTAAATCATGAAAGAGGAGATCAAACTATCCCTCTTTGCTGATGATATGATCTTAAGACTCCTAGAATTGAAAAATAAATTCAGCAAAGTATCAGGTAACAAAATCAATGTACACAAATCAGTAGCATTTCTATATACTAATTAACAGTCAAGCTGATAGTCAAATCAAGGACTCAATAATATTAACAATAGCTACAAAGAAAATAAAATACCTAAGAATATACTTAACCAAGGAGATGAAAGATCTCTACAAGGAAAACTACAAAACACTGTTGAAAGAAATCATGAAGGACACAGACAAAAGAAAAACATTCCTTGCTCATGGATTGGCAGAATCAATATCACTAAAATGTCCATACTACCCAAAGTGATTTATGCAATCCCCATCAAAATACCAATGTCATATTTCACAGACCTAGCAAAAATAATCCTAAGCTTCATTTGGAATGAAAAAAGAGCCTGAATAACCTAAGCAATCTTAAGCAAAAAGAACAAATCTGGAGGCATCACATTACCAGACTTCAAATTATACTACAAGGCTATAGTAACAAAAATAGCATCAAACTGGCATAAAGAACTGTATATAGCATCTCTTCTAGCATCTGGCAAAGAAGGTAGATCCAAGACAGAGGCAGATAGTAGAGGGGTGCTGGTAGGGAAGGAGAGAGGTTATAGATAACAGAGACAAAGGAAGCAGCCTCAGATTTAAGTCTGAAGGTAATACAACCGAAAAGTACATGTGATGTGTAGTGCATAGTCTCAGATGTCCAGCAGTAGAAGTTATCAGAGGCTGAGAAATAGCCCTCGATCACATGGTGAGATACTATGCAAAATACTTTCCTATAAATAGGAAATAAACAATATACAAATAATTGAGTTTAAGGTTTCTATGTATATATACCTTTTAAAATATGGTTGATAAATAAATGATATTATGATAAAATTATTTGTGGTACATATTCAGCTGGATAAAGGCAGTAACTTTATCATGCACACATCATAATATTTGATTTCTGTCATAAAGGAGCTAAGTAATCTGTCTAGTTTCACAAAGATAATTTGGCAAAGAATGATAATTTGCCAAATTATCCTCCTAAGAGGTTCTATCAATTTACCCATATCCAAGCACTTTATAAGAGGGCATATTTTTCCATACCTTATACAACACTGGGTATTATCAAATTATTTAATCTTTGCCAATCAAGTAGGTGAAATAGCCTCTATCAATTTATATTTCTTTAATTGTCAATGAAGAATATCTTTTCACAGGATTATTGGTAATTTGTATTTATTTTTCCAGGAACTACCTGTTCATTTGTTTCTAATGTTTCAGGAAAGAAAAGACATTAGTTTAACTTTAAAGCTCTAGTATTATGATAAAAAGTAAGATTTTTCTAATTCTTATATTCAAAAAATATAAGGCATTACCTTTGATTTAATTTCAAAGTACCAACAGACATAACTGAATAACTCTTTCTTGCAATAAAATCTTTGAAGAAGGCCTAATCTTGAACTCGTAAGATATCTCAATAAGATAACAGCAATTAAATCTTCTATCACATAATCAAAGATTTATTATCTGTATTACATTTTTGTTCATGGCTTCATCACAATAATTAAGAAACAATGATTTATGAGCATAACTAATTTTGTTATAAATTATAACCTGAAAGCAACCACACAAATTCTTCTCTAGTGACAAAATTTCTAATTTTACATAAGCTTATAACAGGTAGCTATTAATTTTACCACAGTATACTCCAATATGAATATACTCATTCTTTTTGGTGTTTATCATAATACATTGATCAATTTCACTGTAAATCCCTTGAAGGGATTAACCCTTACAACCTTACATACACAGTAAATATATTTGATAAATAAATAAGTTATTTGGGAGCAATATAGTGATAACAAAAAATCCAGGCATAATCTATTCATATTCCTTCACCAAGAAGCACATGAATTGAGAAATGGAATGTCTCTCTGCATAGCAATTGAGACACTCTGACATCCATTTTGTGTCATACATTCAACTCTGTTGTTTAGAGCAGAGTTTCTCAACCTCAACACTACTGATATTTCCAACAGATAGTTCTCTGTTGTGGTAGGCTGTCCTGTACACTGTAGGATGTTTAGTTACATCTATGGCTAATGTCTTCTCATATTGTCAAATATCCTCCAGAATATAAAATTGTCCTGGGTGTGAACTGCTGGTTTAGAGATAATTAAAACAATAGTCAAAGTGAAACTCCTTTGGAGGGCATCAGAAACTTGGGCAACGGCTTCAAGAATCCCAATATGGCTGCTATGAAATACACTCTAAAGCAGGGTAATCCCATACCTCCATTCCTCTCTCATCAGTAGTCAATCCACCATAATTATTAAGCCTTCATCTTGTACAAGTAAGTGATTTGTGGGCAAGCATTTGTTAGTTTCTTCAATCCTATCTGGCCAGCTTTATAGATTTCAAATCCCTTTCTAAGAGCTAGACCCAGCATCCTACCTTAGCTAATCATATGTACTACTACAATATTACTGAACAATAGAAAGGAGATTGTTTAATAGTATTACCTAGGAACTTTTGGCTGAGTTATTTCAGGTAAAATTCCAATAGGTGAGATGATAAGTTCAATAGTGAGGAGAAATTAATGCATAATCATTTCTAGCTGTGGTTCTGACACAAAGATAAGCACACACAATGCTCCTTAATAAATGTTTCATTGCATTGCTCCTGAACAAAATCAGGAGATAGGTTAAATATTTGAAAGTAGAGCACCTTATGTTTTCTAAATTAAAAATAAACTATTGATTGCCTTTACTGTTTGAAAAGTACTAAAAACACATTAAGATTTCTCAAAATTCCCTTAAAATTTTATGCAACAGAAACAAAAAAGGGAAGAAACTTATTTAATTGCCTATAATAGAAGACATCCATGTTTCAAAAGAAAAGAACTCAATTAAAAGTCAAATTTTTGTACTGAACACTCTGACATCAATGACACTCTTATCTCTAACATTCAGTGTCCTCATTTCCAAAATGGTTCTTCTAATAAGTTTTGAGGATGAAATGAGATAAAAAAAAGTAAGTAAATTTTAAAAACAATAAAGCATTATTCCAATGTAAATATTAGCAATATTGGGTAAATTAATGTAACATTTCACAGAACTTTGATCTTCAGAATTACCAAAATTAGTGATGATAATGAGTAAAATTAACATGTTTCTCAAAACATGTCACTCTGACCCAAAAATGTAATTCACTTTTCATTACTTCTAAAAAAAGATTTAGAATTTTAAATATGATAAAGTATAACTATAAAGCAACAATAACATTAATATTTAAACTGTTCAGACCTTCTCAATACTTACATTACTTGCAAACTTTCTGCTGTTAAATTATTCCACATGATCTCATTTGCCTGAAGATTTTCATTTTCTTCTAATAAGGAAGTATCAAACTCAATTTCTTGTTCTTTAGCAGTCGTTGTTCTAGTAAAGCATGCCAAATAATTTTGATCAATACGAAAATGCTATCATATTTTAGTACATACCAAAGGCAGAATATTTGTTCTTCTCCAAAATTATGTTAACAAAGTAAACACAAATAGTATAAATCAAATTAAACTCTAGGCATGTAACTTGAGCCTTAGTTTCCTCATTTGTAGAATGCAGATATTAACCTGGTTTATTCTTGTCACAGTTATAATGATTATAAAGATGCATTCATGAAAAGTAATTGGTGTACCATAAAGTTTAGTACACATATAAAGTGATAGTATTCTTATTATCTAAATGTTAAAAAGGAAATAGAATTTCAAGGACTAAATATGGATTTAAGCAATGATATACTAATAACTGACAAATTTTTAAATATCATTATATAAATTAGCATCAAAAGACTTTGAGATAAAAGCAGAGAAATAAGTCTGAAATATCCCATGTCCTAATAAGCTCCTAAATATTTATTTTAATTTGATTAACTGTTACATGATGGAAAAAATAATATTGTCATAAGTCCTTAAAGAGGAATGAAAATATCATACCTGTGAACATCTATGAAATTATTGTATTCTGTACTAGGATCTATCTGTTCAACCGACGTTTGAATCTCTTTATGGACATTCACTATTTCCTCTGTAACAAGACTGGTTATTTGGCTGTATTCATCAAATATACCTTTTCTGAAAACAAAAATAAAATTTTACAACATTTTAAAGTTTTATCAATAGAAACATAGGCCCAAAATGGATTCAGAACAATAAATACACCAATATTTACAGATGGTGGTTTCATGCATCATCTTATTTCACACACCTAGAGCACAACTACAGATTAGCAATTTACATTTGATATAATACAGTAATTGCAAATGATTTAGAATAAGGCATTACCTTTTCAAACATGTCTTTGATATATTTAAAATGTAGGGCCAATATTGATAACTTTCTATGATTAAATATTCTCATAGAAATTTTGGATTCCATAACATGAAACTCTGACCGACTCCTGACTCTTTAATGTTCCTTTCTAGTGTCTGCCACTTCCTCACATGCCTTACCTGTTGGTTCTTCTCTTGGTCCTCTGGGACTCTGCTCTTTTGTCTATATTTACTTCAACTGGTTCTATACTTTGAATAATGTCTAAATTTCTTCTCCTGACCTCCAGTCAGTAGCAAAAATGTCATCCAGGTGATTAACCTGGTCTAATAAATGCAAAAGAAAAAAAAAAAACTATTCCATCACAAAGAACAGATCCCTACTTAAAAATGCTATGCTGTAAAAATATGCCATGGGTTATTAGTGGCCTCAACAGCAAATGTGGGAAGACAAGCTTATCCTGCACATGCCCAAATAAATATAAAGCGTGGTTGTTTTTTTCTTTTGTACAATCATTACTCATAAAAAAGCAATCCTTATTAAAGCTCCCTTATTAGGAAGCATTTTCTCAATTTCTTTCTCTCTCTCTTTCTTTGTTGACAGGGTCTCACTCTAGCTCAGGCTGGTCTAGAACACCTGAGCTCAAGCAAGCCTCTTTACAGGTGTGAGCCATGGCTGAGCCACCATGCCTGGCTCAATTACCTTATTTTAAATAGCAAAATACTGTTTGTGTGAAACATTAGAGTTAAACTGCTTCAGGCAATGCTAGTTTCAAATGACTAGAGAAATCATCTGACAGACACAATTTAAAGAAAAGAGAGAGGTAGAGAAATTTAATATATAGTTAGTCAATATCCCTGGAATTATGACCTCCTAATTGAAAGTACTGAATGTTATGCATGTAAGTGAGCACCTATGTAGGTAACACTTATAAAGTGATACAATAAATGGCTGTGATATGGAGATCATTAATCTTCACCTTTAAGACAAGAGAGAAAAAAGGAATCTCCAAATATTATATGAATAGGTACTTGTCACATGAGAGTGAATTTCAGTGATATCACCATGCTTGGATTTTTAAAATGCTAAATCTAAAATAATGTACTACAAAATAAGATAATATGCTTTGGGAAACAATTCTATGTCTCAAAAACATGTTGCAGTGATGATAAAGATACTGGTATTAAAAATTCATGTGAACAGTTTGAAAATATATTGATTCATAAAATGAAAGTGGAAAAGAAAATATTTCTATGTCAATGACATATAAAGTGGAGATAAATAACTAAATTTATCAATCAAACATTTTAAGTAGGCATTTCACTATTTTATCCACACTGAAAAGTTTACATATTCAAGTTGACTAAAAACACTTATTTTATCATCTAATTGTGAATATGGAGGATCACCTAAAATTTAGTCTTACCTATAAACAAGTATATACCATATAGTTATCTTCATACTTTTACATAAAGAGAAGAAAAGGTCAGGCAGAGTCTGAAAGGCAGCAAAAACAAACTTGATCTAATTTCAGAGGTGAAGTCATTATTGCCCAAGACATTTTGGAAACCTACTTATCCCTGATCTGGATTATTTGTATGTAAACGGAATAATATAACTCAAGGATAGCTAGTTGTACTAAATCTCTTATGACACCAGGGAGCCCTTCAAAGGATACAATGAAGCCATTTTTATTCAGGTTAATTAATATCAGGGTAACAGTTGATCAAGCATTAAGAGATTTTTCTTTAACATTCCTCCTTTTGGATAATTAATAAAATAGAAGATGTGTTTTCCCACACAATTTGGAAAATTTTACAGAAAAGAACATTTCTAATATAATTAAAATCTCCAGCTTTTGGTAGCCCCAGGTATTCCTTGGCTTGCAGTAGACTAAATCCTATCTCTACCTTTGTCTTCACATGGCCTTCTTCTTCTCTGTGTCTCTCTGGGTCCCCTCCTCTTCTTACAAGGACTCTAGTCAATGGATTTAGGGGCTACCCTAAATCCAGAATGAGTTCTTCTTGAGATTCTTAACTAATTACATCTGCAAAGACTCTACTTCCAAATAAGGTCACATTCTGAGATTCTTGGTACACATGATTTTGGGGGGTACACTATTCAATCCACTGCATCCTTCTCATAGAAAGAGTGCTGGGTTCATCAGAAGATCTAACTTAAAGTTCCAGATCTGCCACCTCTTAGCTTTGTGATTTTGAGTCAGTCCTGGCTTGTCTGTCACATTTACAATCTGCTCTTCTTAACTCTCCAGGATACTGTAAGGAACAAGTGAGCAAATGAGCAAATATACATGAAAGTGCTTTGCAAACTATATTGTATTATATAAAAGGAATATTTTGTTTTAGAAAGTAACATTTTATCTTTAACAGTTACTTTGGCACCTATAACGTATTCAATATTCAGGATTCCTCTTGTAACATAACATGAAAAATGTTCACAATCATCTTTCACATTAATTTACTGCTACACTTCAAAATACACTAAATTTAGGAGCTCATGTGCTAATTTATGTAATTACAGATAAATTAACTAGAATATAAGAACCTGCACTTAACTGGCGGAAGTTCCTTGTCTCATAATTTACAACTTACTTGTGAACTTTATCTCCTCCACCTGAGAGATAACCAACCACTTCTTTCTTCTCTAACTCTCCTTCTTACTACCCCATTTCCTTTCCCTCTTCCCCAACCCTACACCTAGTCCACAGAAACTCTAACATTGAAAAATTCCCCTATACGCATTTTCAGTGAAAGAAAATTGAATTCAGTCATTTGGAAAGCACTAAACTAGCTAATAAAGGAGATGAAGTTAACCAAAGGGTGGCTCATCTTTTCCTGTTCCCTTGTATCTGTGTGTATGGTAAATGTCTGTGTATTTGACTTATTGATTAAAGTATATTGTTAGCTCCTTCAAGGCAAGAATTATAGTCTGCTCATCTCTATTTCCAAAAATACCAGGTTAAAAAAAAAAAAATACCAGGTAGCATGCTTTGCATACAGTAAAACTTCAATAAGCATCTGTTGATTTTAATTTCATACAGAAACAAAGAAGAAGCTAGCAAATAAACCTCCAAAAAATCCTTTCCTTGAGGCCTCTCAGTTGTTCAAGATTTAAATGCCCAACACTCTAGAGGCAGATATTCACTTCTTAATACCTGTCAATTAATGAATTTGTTTTTCATTTCAATTTTCAGCAAAACAAAAACATACAAAAGAAGGGCCATTTGGGGGGGCGGGGCTAGCTAGAAGGTTTAGCAGATGAGCACAACCTGAATGAACACCAGAAGTGAAAATCAAGAAGGACCAAGGTCTGAGATACCCATTGGGCTGGGTCAATAGCATCAATGGCAAAGCTTATAAAGCACAAACTTAACTAGGAGAGAAAACATGTTGAAGTTATTTTATGAAGGGATTTCATGATAAATAGAAAATGTATCTTACAGTGATTTTATCATTTCCTCTTGCATCTTTTGTAAGGAGTCCAGAAGAAGAGGAAGTGTGATATCATAATACTGACTCTGATGAAGCTGTGCCCCTTTCAATGCCAACACATACTGATTATGCAGCATATGAAGTTTCATTGTGGCTTTGTCGTAACGTTCCTTAGCCTTTTCAGTTTCCTTCCCTGAAGAAACATTGAAGAAAGTTAGCAAAAAGCATAAGAAAAAAAGTTTTGTCTTTACTACATGCAAACTGGATTACCACTATTTTATTTCATACATTTTATGAAAAATCAACAAAAGTTTATTGAATATATACTGTGTGCTCAGGTTATGCAAAGTACTATTGATTTGCCAGTACTCAGCGGAGGCTGCTATGAAGGAGGCATGCAGGATATTCATGTGAATGAAGGTCTATGTACAACACAAAAAATACAGATATATGATCCTTTTCATCTTCAGGGAGCTTATACCAAATTGATACAACAGTGCATATGAAACTGTAAAACCAAGAAAATAAGAGAGTTTATAAATAATATGAAATTTTGTGCTCTGTGTTTGACATATCAATAAGACAGGGGTAGTGAGAAGAGGCTTTGTGAAGGAGACAGACCTTAAAAGATAGGACATGTCTGGAAAAGTATAAGAAAGATAAACTAGACAATAGTTCTTCCCTCTCACCTTCCCTTTTTCCTTTCATTCCTTCCTTCCTTTCATTCAATGAATTTTATTAACCACTAGGAACTGTGCTAAACAATGGGACTTCAGCATTTGGCAAAACAGAGTCCTTGACATAGAGCCTGGTGAATTGGAATACTGAGTGAATACATGGAAAGAATAAACAATGTAACACAGGCAAGCAAAGAGATAAGCTTACCCAAAGAAGACAGTAAGTTTTGAGGAAGTCAAGAAAATATGTCTGTATAGGTAGAGCTATGACTTGAAAATCAAGTGGAGAAATTTGGACTTCATATGGAAGAAGTCTGGCAGATACTGATAATGTGATAAATGACAACTTTTTGTGGTTCCTTTACTAAGGTCATTTAGAAAATATTTACAGATTGCCAATAAAAAATGAATAAATAGTAAATAAATGAAAATTTTAAGCAGATTTTAAACTTTTAATGCAGATTGAACAAATATTTCTCATCAGTTTAGATGAAGGAAATAAACTTTTCAAAATATTTACTAATTCAGGCCCTCCTTCCAAAGAAGTCCTCAAATGAATCCTCTCCCCAGAAATAGATCTTATGTTGAGAATTTTTGACACCAGAAGCTCTCCTCTGCTGCCATTCCACTTAGGCTCAGCAACCATCTGATTATTATTCCTCATCTGAGAATCTCTCTAGCACAGAGCAAAAAGCAGAGAAAAAGTGAGGAGTTTTTGCAGAGCAGGGAGAGTTCAGATGCTCAGACCATGCCCAGGAAGGGCAACAGAATAAGTATAATTCCCTTGAGTTTCTCATCACTCCTCTAATTCTGAGGCACAGGAACTACATCTAGATGGCATAAAAGAAAACAAATCTTCCAGCAGACTAGTATGTCTCTACTACCAACAATTTCTAGTGTTCCCAAGTACTAGAACCACCATTTATTTCTAGGGAGCTGCACATAATTATTTTACATAATTCTTTAGCCATAGTCCATTAGACTATAGTCCATTACCTAGCCCCCGCACATGTGGATGTTAATAATTGTCCAAGTTATTCATAAAATGTTCCCCTAAATGATCTATTTCATTTTATAACATAAAGAACTTCCCAATGAGAAAATAATTTTTTCACAAGAGTATCCCTTTTATTGCTGACTAGAAACAAGTTCAAACACTAGAGTGGCAGGGAAGGAGCAAGTATATTAATTCAATTCTGACCTAAAGGAAATCAGAAAAAAAAAAAACTAAACTTTAACCACCAAAGAAGTGGTTTTTCACACTTTCTGACCACAACCCACAGAATAATACATTTTATGTCATGAACCAGTAAATAATCATATAAATATTTAAATATATTACTTAAATATAAAATAATTCTCCTTAATGAGGTATGCCCTGAGATTTTTTAAAAATTCTATTCTATCTGAATTTTGAACTTTTTAAAATGTTGATCAAAATCCAATAAACTTTTTGCTTCAGTCAATATAAATTCCTAGAGAAATTTTAACTCACTCTATGTGGTACTTGGGACTATTTTATTAACTTAGCAATTAATAAACACTTCAGTAATACTCATCATGAATGATTCTTAACATTCTCAGGAATATATACTCCCACATGTTCAGTTACTATAATAATTTTTCACAGAAGAATATCATTTTTATCTGTGAATACTACTAATATATATTATTTCTTGCAGAAATACATTTCATTAAAAGTCCTCAAGAGTCAATGCAACTGACATATCATTGGCCAACCCCACAGCCTTCCTCTAAAAATGGCCTCCAACTTCTCTCCCCATAAGTTAGGAGAAGACCCCTATATGAAGCTGCCAGCCAAGATCCAAGGTGCCTGGCCACGAACTTGACCAGATAGGAACCAATCTTTTGGCTATAAGCTAAATCACATTAATTCCCAAATGAGAGTAAAAGTTCACTAACTCCTGCTAAAAAAACTGCCAGAGCAGCCCTGGTACTGCCCATTCTGGGTCTATTTGAAGGTTTGGTGGGGGGGGTTGCTTTGGTTTTAATTCACCATTTTTTTAAAGATAGTTTAAGTTTCTATTACTTGAAATTGAACAAATTAGTTCTGACAACAGCAGTTCAAAAGGTCATGTACAATTATTCTGATAAATTAATTCCAAGTAATAGATACATATAGTCCATGTGTTCACAGTAAGAAAATAAAACAAGCACAAGAGTATTTAAGCATTATATTCCAATGTGTTAATTTTTATTCTCAGTTCAAAAGGTATAACTAATCAATTCATTGAATTCTATATTTTGTCACATTTTTTAAAACTATTGCTTTTTTATGAACTCTATTATTCCTAATTAATTCCTTAAAGTTTTTAGTCTAACTTCAGGAGATAATCGCTCCACACAAACATTTTCATGGAGACATTTAATCCATTTAAACCACCCATCTGTTCTCCGAGTTGCACAGATTTTTAAACTGCACACTACCCATCTGTCTTTCTAACTGGTGCAGAATGATTCACTAAATACACAATGTTCAGCTCACTAAGACTTTATGATCCAGATAACATAGTAGAACAGAATTTCCAAGATACTTTTTTTCTTTATTAAATATATGTATCTCAAACAACCTGAAGAAAATAATTATAGCAAAAATCTAATTACCAACAGCTTATCAATGGTCATTAAAAATAGCTAGAAAAAAATTAAATGCCTTTGAAAATATACGATGCAGAATCCATTGCACTGAAATAATAATAATAACGAATTCTTCAAAACCACCTTAGGTTTAAAACTGAATTTGAGGTTATGTTTTGACAGGTTTTTGGGGAGAGTACTCGACAGCTCACATACACTTCTGCATTTGGTTATAAGGTATACTAATGCATGCACACTATATATCAATCTACCTATCTAACTTTATCTTCTTCCCTTGTAGGTAAGAGCAAATAGTTTTAAAAACACATTCATTTGCCATAATTTGGAAAGGTATTTTATTGTACTTTCTCCTGATTTGTTTTAAAATAAATCTTTAGGATACCATAGAGACTATATAAGTAAATTCCAGAAATGTTAATACTATGTGAAAGCCAATGTTGAAAATAAAATTTTTAAGATTCCTGTTACTTAACAAAGTTATCGCAATAAACATGATTCTTGTCGCCATATCTATTTGGTTCAGAATGTCAGATCACTAGTACACTTTTTTAACTTTTAAATAACTACATATCAGCTTAAAATTAATGTGAAGTAGACAGAGGAATAAATTCTTGTTGACAGACATAAAGTTGTATCTCTGCTATGCTTTTTTTTTTTTTTTTTTTTTTTTGAACAATGAGAGGCATTGATGCAGGGTATGGAGTTGTTCTACATGTCAAATAAAGGGAGGACAACATCCAATTTTCCCTCCTCCACATAATAAAAGTCATGAGGAGATTGAATTATAACTCTTTTGCCACCACTTGTTGACAAATCTGTTTAATGTTTTGTATTATAATATTGTAATAACAGAGTGTATAAACAACATGTCATGACATAAACAATATTATGAAGCTAACAAAACTCAATTATGTAAGTTTGACATTTACAAGAGACAAGCTAGACTACTCATTAAGCCAGCCTAGAAAGTCAAGTATTTTTTATTATAAATTTCCGGAGTGTTTGCCATTCATTATATATGTGGTAGAAAGCCTATTGATAATAAATAAATGATTACTTTCCAAAAATAAAGCACCTACAAGTAGACTCTGCTTTGATTTAGATAACTAAACATTCTACCGTTTTCCTTTCTTTCCAAACATTACTCCTTAACTTCAAAATTTTTACTTATTACTCTAAAATTCCTATCCTAGGCACACTGAGTTAGAAGACAATGAACAGGAACTCATCTTAACTTATAAGTTACTTAGGCCAAATGCACACATATGTTTTTTCACATGGAAGTTAAATTCAAGTGTGATACATGTGAACAATGAATGAACTACCTATTTTACTTAGCGTTGTTCTGACAGAAATAATGTTAAGAAGTCAGTTTTAGTCTCAGCTTCTCTTTCAATTAGCTGTGTAGCCCCAACCAACTATTTAATCTAAATTTAGTTTCTAATTTTTAAATGTGGGAGTTAAATTATCTGCCCTTCCTAATTCACTGGTTATGATGGAAGTTAAATGGCAAAAAATTGTCAAAATGCAGTTAATAGCAAAAGGCTAAATTAAACATAGAATCTGCAGAGCCAAAAAAAAAAAAAAAAAAAAACCTTCTGATCATATGTTCCTAAAAAAGCATTAAAAAATACAATGGGCATATCCATACTTTGCCACTTTTAATAAATTTCCTGGTGTAAGATACTTTGATTTATCAAGAATATTTATTAAACATTTATTATGGGTTTTAAACTGTTCAGAGAACTGAAATAATATTTTATTTAAAGATTCAATACTTTCAAAGAGTAAGCTCTCCAATTCTGTGTAATATCATTTCTTTGCACATAGTGATTGCTAGATTCACTTGACCCACAGTCTTTTAATAACCTATAAATTGAAAGACATATCAAGTCCAAATCTATATTCTATAATGTAACAAAACTGTGAATGTGGGAATTCTAGGTAGCTGGGATAATGGCAGTAGAATAATTCTGAATCTCCCACATATCATCCAAAAATATAAAAAAGAACAAAAACAAAACAAAGCTTACACCCTCAGCATAAGTATTTAATAACATGCAGAGAAACTCCAAATTTTAAGTTGGCTGTAGGTAGAAAAATAAACACCAAATCTCTACAAATGGTCTCTCACATTCCCACTGCTAGCCTTTTTGAAGACCAAGGGCTATTCCGGAGGGGAAAAGCACTAAAGGAAGAAGAGAAGAGAGAGCAGCATGCTTCAGACTGATCTAAAACAACTATCAGAAAAAGAAGGTCCACTATACTTGTTAAAATACTGAAAAAATGTAGTGGTAGATCACACTGACAACAAAAAAGGGACTTGAAAGTTCATATGAAAGTCAAGAGAAGCAATCTTAGGTGTAACACTTCAGAGGGAGAAATGATTAAAATGAAGAAATCTTGGAAACTAAGAAAGAGAAAAAAGAAGCAAGAAAAGAAAACCTAAAATCCTGCAGAAAATAAAATGAAACTAAAAAAATAAATAAACCCTCATCAAGAATCATGAAGGTTCTAAGATTTTAACACACTTGCAAGCTAACAAGTCAGCCGACCACAGTTTAAGGGATGCTGGCAGAAGACACAAGATTCCTGGGACAAAGACAAAACACAGTTTATTACTCAGAACAATATTAGTAACTAGAGTATCAACATTTGTGAAAAAAAAACATGAATAAAGTCACATGACAATTGAAAAACTAATAGAAAATATTTGCACCATACATAACAGATAAAGAGCTATTCATTGTAACACATAAAGAACTGTTAAAAGTTTAAGAAAAAAAATACCAAAAACTCAAAAAAAAAAGGGGCAAAAGACAATTCATTAAATATATATATTAAATATATATTTTTTCATAAAATTCCAGCTTGTAAATAGCTGTCTTATTCTTTTTAATAGTGGCATAGCACTTCATTGTAAAATTATTCAAGCACTTTCTTACATATGGACATAAAGCTTATTTCTAATTTTTCCAATTATATACACTGCTGCCCTAAATAACATTGTACATGTGGTTGTGGTTGTGTGTGTGTGTGTGACTGGAGAAATATCTTAAACATAAATTTCTAGAAATGTGATTGATACATATACACACACATATATGTGTGTATATATACTTATATATATATATATTTTTGAGATAGGGCTGGGGTACAGTGGCTTGATTATATAGCTCACTGCAACCTCCAACTCCAGGGCTCAAGTGATTCTCCTGCCTCAGCCTCCCAAGTAGCTGGGACTACGGGCGCAAACCACCATGCCCGGCTAACTTTTCTTATTTTTTGTAGAGATGGGATCTCACTACATTGTCCAGACTGGTCTCAAATTCCTCGCCTCAAGTGACTCTCCCACCTCAGCTTCCCAAAATGCTGGGATTACAAGCATGAGCCACCACATTCAGCCAAAAAAATATATTTTTCAAATGGTCATTAAACATATGGAAAAATGGTCAACCTCACTCCCTCAATCATAACAAAAGAAATGCAAACTAAAACTATACTGAGATACTGTTTCTCACCTACCAAACTGAGAAACACTTTTGATGAGGTTGTGGAGAAACAAACACTTTTATACATTTCTGGTGGGAATGCAAATTGGTATAATCCTTATAGAAGGAAATTTGGCAGTATCTAATAAAATCACATGTATATTTACCTTTTTTAACCCAGCAATCACACTTTTAGGATTTTATGTTTAAGATATTCTTCCAGTATCTCTCTCTCTCTCTGTCTCTCTCCTCTCCCTCTCTCTCTCTCTCTCTCTCTCTCTCTCTCTCTCACACACACACACACACACACACACACATACACCTCACATGTACAATGTTAGGGTAGTAGTGTATATAACTGGAAAAAGTAGAAATAAGCTTCATGTCCATATATAGGAAAGTGCTTGAATAATTTTACAATGAAGTGCTATGCAGCTATTAAAAAAAGTAAGAAAGCTATCTACAAACTGGAATTTTATGATTTTCATGATACATTGTCAAATGGAAAAGAAAGTAAAAAAAAATATTGTAGTATGGTAGTTTTTATATGACAAAGAAAGGGAAATAAAGAAGATAAAGTTCTCTTAAGTATGTAGTTTTGTACACTTTTGACTTTTGGAATCGCTAAAGTTTCACATGGAAATAAATAAACAAGCAAAATCAACAAGGATAAGAGAGGAGAAAAACAATTAAAATGGGATATAACATAAACAAATGAACCAAACTGTATTTCCCATAACATAAGTAAAAGGAGTGGAGAAGAAAGAACTAATTTAACTAACTTTGAAAAACAGTATGTACTATGATAGAAGATTAACAACAAAAAAAGCTCTCAACAGACACCAAACTGTAGTTTGTAAGTTTCATTTTTTAGAGGCATGAATTATCAATGCTATAATTATTTTCTGTATGTTCTAGCACTGAACAAATAAGAAAATAAATTGTCAATAACAAAAGCCAGGTTTCTCACTGTAAGAGAAAGAAGTTGCAAATATGTAAATAGGAAAATATGAAATGAACTTTATGGTGTTGGACTGCAATTGGAAATATCAACCTTCAGTTTTAGTATAGACAGATCAACAGATACACATAAAGGCACGGATATATAGAAGACAGTGTGTGTGTGCATGTCTTTCCTTCATTCTTATCTCTGTCTACTGAGAGGGCCTGCAGCAAAGATACTCCAGCAGCAATGAGCACACCAGGACTCAGATATTATTTTCTAAATATAATTCTCCCCTAAAAGGAACTAAGGTTCATTAGAGAAATGGAACCTAAAGTAGGAAAAGTGTAAGATGGGCCCCAAAATAAGAAGTACTCAACAAATGACAGGAATACGTCCAAAGGACAGAGGAGCTGTAATAGTTTGAAGTGGATCCCACTGGCCACATCTGAGCATGATAGTATATAGTGAAAGTATAGGATTAATAAAAATAAGAATTCAGGGGTTCACATTAATATAGTAAATTTATACTTAAATTTTAAAAATAAATGGAAGAGAGGAAAAAGGACTTTCTTATATTAAAAACAAATTTATAAATATAAAAAGAATTACAGAATTAGAAAATTACCATTTTGCAATTGTCATAATAACAACAATTTAGGCAAGAAACATCAATAGATGTGAAAACTAGTGGGTGAATATTTGAGGAGTAATACCATATATACATAGTGCCAAAGCTTCCCCTACTAGATACTTACTAATTACAAAGGAAAATGAAATCATAACTTTACTGTGGAGAAAACAGGCAGACACCACCTTAACCAAACAATCAAATTAACATCCAGTAATGGGACAAACTGACATCATGTGCCTGATATGATTGACTGAGAAGAATAGAACATCGTTTCTATTGTGTATAATATTTATAAATTGTATTGTGCATAAATACTACGTGCAAAAACAAATCAAGGAAGACTCTACAAAATAATTGTCCTGTACCCTTCAAAAATATCAATGCTTTATGAACCATAAAGAAAAACTATTAATTGTTCCAATGTAAAATTGACTAAAAAGGCATGACAATAAATGTATGCGTACTCACACGCATGAATACCTATACACGTACCACATACAGAGGGCAAAGCATAAAGCAAATGTGGTAAAATATGAACATTTGGGAAATATGGGTGAAGGGTATATGGAAATTCTTGGTACTATTCCTTCAACATTTCTGTAAGTCTGAAATAACATCAAAATAAAAAGTTAACAGAAAGTATGAAAATCTGATCAAAATTTTAAAGTATATGAATGTTCATTGTATCTAAACACCTGACATTATTTAGCCTAAAAATGAAAAAACTCAATGATTTATCATTAAAATATCAAAATACTAACTTGCCAGTTTAAAAAACAAAACTTGGTTTTAATATGTATGATTCCAAGCAGGTATGGTTTCACTGTAAGTAATACTAACAGACAAAGGAACCATAATATGAAAAAGCAATAAAACTAAAGGTCAGTCAAATGTGTGGCAGAACTATATTTACAGCAAATTAAGGGAATTTATCCATTAAATATTTATACATAACCCATGATTCCTAAGTTATGCGAGGGATACACAGAGACTTTTCCTAAAAGACACTTGACAAGAAAATTCAAATGGAGCCTTGCCAAACAGTTATCATCAGGTTAGGATACAGCTATAGAAGAAGAGAAAGTGTACACATCACCATTAATGTATCATGGACAACCAGTCACTGATCTCAAACTCCTAATAATACACTATAGTATGAAAGAGTATCTAATAAGTTAATGTATACCCTTAATGAAGTGGCTTAAAAGCTACGTGATATGCATCGAATATCTCTAGAAAAAACAGAAATACTGGTTGTCTCTGGAGGAGAAAACTGAATAATGGATTCAAAAAAAAACTTATCTATTCCGACTTAATAGTTTGCATCCTGTGATTTTAAATTTGAAACATATAATTGTGAAGAAGGAGCACATGAACCTCTTTAAGAAAAAAAAATTAATCTAAAGAGAACTTCCACAAGCTCTCACCAGCATATCTAACCTTTTATCTGAATTTATATTTGCCCTTTTCTCTTAAATTATTATTATGAATAAACTGTCCTTTTTCCTAAGTAAGATCAGTCTTTCCATTTGGGTACTACATTCATCCTCACTCACTTACTCATGAATATTAATCCAGCAATTCTTTCTTCATTTCTGCTGCCTCATCTACTTGTCCTTCCCTAGGGGAGCACCTTCATCAGCACACAAGCTGTAAAAGCTCCCAATCTTCAATTTTAAAAAGTCCTCCCTTAACTACACTTCTTCCAGTTACTTCCCTATTTCTCTCCTTGCCTTTACTGCAAAAATCTTAAAAAGATTTGTCCATACTAGTCATCTCTAGTTTCTTTCCGCTCATGCTTTCTTAAACCCATCCCTTTAGGGTTTTCCCTCTCCTACTCCACTAAAATTGCTCCTGACAAAGTCACCAATAACATACACTTTGCTGAATCCAAATCTTAGTTCTCATCTTATATTTAGTAGTAGCCAACACAGTTGACCACTTGCTCTTCCTTGAAAACCATTTCCCCACATATCCCTTCCAGAACAGTACATTCAACTAATTTTCTTTTATCTTCGTGTTCTTTATAATGTACTCCTTATTTCCCTGACTTCCTAATATTGGACTCAGTCTTATGATTATTCTCTTCTTCTTTCATGCAATTGGTAACGTCATAAAATCTCATGGCTTTAAATAACAACATTCAGATTTATAGTTCTACTCTAGACCTCTCCCTGGAACTGCAAAACTAGAGATCTAAGTGCAAACGTTGACATCTCCACCTAAGTGTTTAACAAGAACCTGAAAACCAAGCTCCTGATCATCACGTAAAAAATTGCCCTTTCCACATTTTTCCCATTTCAGTTAATAAGAATGCCATCCTTCCAGTTGCTCAAGCCAAAATTCGTGGAATCAGCCTTTTCTTACTTCTCTCACACACCATATCCAATTCAATGGCAAATTGTCTAGGATACACTTTCAGTATACAGTCAATCCTCATCCTTTGTAAATTATGAATTCATCCACTAGCTAGAATTTATTTATAATAGAAATCAATGCATCAATTGCTTTCCAGGTCAAATATGGGCATACTATACACAGAGTGACAAAAAATATAAGTAGTGGCACAGGTTCTCAGCTGAGGTTAAAAAAGGTTATGCTTTGCCTTTTTGTTTCAGCTTTCCTACAATAAATAACTGTCCTTCTGCAGTCTATGTAATGCCACATTTTACATATTTTTGTGCTTGCTGTTGGTGATTTCACTATTTAAAATGGCCACCGAGAATAGTGCCGAAGTGATGTCTAGTGTTCTACACTCATGACGGCTGTGATGTTGATGGGGCTGCTCCCGTGGGATTATGGCACAGGTGTACCTGTGGATAGCCATTCTAGGACATTTAGGGGCAGCTACGTCCCCACTGGTGATAAACCAAATGGACCCAGGCTTACACGAGGGGTGGAGACCCTCCCCCTTTCTACATGGAATGTCAGTGTTCCTGGAGATGGACAGTGGTACCTGCCTGATCTCAGTATCTTGAGTTCTGGGAAAGGGACTTGAGGGGGTGGCTGATCTTCTCCTTGAAGGCCCGGGTCATAGAGCAAGGGCAGACCCTTCAGCTCCCCTACAGGGAACTTGGTGCATTTCATCAGGAGCTCCCCCCATCTAACCCCTGTCAGGACTGGTATTTGTGCCCACCACTGGGATATCATGTATACCCATCTGCTCTTGCCACAGCCGGTTCTAACCCGTGGACAACACATACTGGCCTGCAGGCTAACCTGCACAACCCAGTGCAAAACCTGCTTACAGAACTACAAACAGCTGGAGAAAAAGATAAGCTTCCCGAGACCTCCACCATCCTAGCCCCAGAGCAGTCGGTTTACAAGCTCACATGCCTGATACTTCACTACTACAACAAGCACCTGAGAAAACCAGGGAACTCATACAGAATCTTTGCCACTGAAAGCACCTAGAACCAAAGCCAGGCAACCACACAACCTAAAGGGGAAAAAAATCCTTCCCAAAAGAAAGTATACTCAAAAATAAGAAGAGAGACTCTATACTGATGAGAAGCAATCAGTGAAATGATTCTGGTAATGTGAATGAAGTTTAAAAACACCACCAAAAGATCTCACTGTCTCTCCAGCAATGGATCCAAGCAAAAATGAAACCTTTGAAATGACAGATAAAGACCTCAAAATATTAGTTATAAATAAGCTCAATGAGATCCAAGAGAGAGTTGAAAACCAACACAAACCAGAAAAACAATTCAGAAGATGAAAGAGACAGATATTTAAAAAACAAACAAACAAACAGAACTTCTAGAGGTTAAAAAATTGATTAAAGGAATTATAAAATACAGTGGAAATGTTACGTCTGGAGGAAGTAAACAGGTGGTAAGGAAGTGGCTAAGGGCGAATTGTAGTTAGAAACCAAATGGTAGCTAGGAACTGTTCCCTGGTGGGAACATACAAAGTAAAAAGTTCCTAGTAGCATTTAACTGACCTAGAGCTCATTACCATCTAATAAGCATGGCATGGGTGGAGCTTTGTGAAGGATTCTGGGAAAAAGATGTGCGGAAAGGGAAACCATTACGTAACCAATCTGTTACTAATCTGTTACATAACCTGTTCTATAACACCAACCTGTTACTCACCCCTAAAGGTGGGAAAAGACAACCAATCCTGCCAGGAGAAAGGCAGGACAAACTAATGAGTTTATAAAAGGCAGTATGTGCTCAGCCTTTGGGATCTTTCTCAGCTCATGGAGACTAGCCCGTTCTACTCTCTCTGGAACATATTTTCACTTTGTGTAGCTTCCTTCTTTACTTTCATTCTTTATTTTGTAAATCTTTGCATAAAATTGCTCTGTATTTGTGATCACTCTATCATCAGCTCGACTCAGTACCAGTACTCATTCTTGACACTGGGAATTGGGGGACCAGGGAACATCCAAACAGACGAACCTAAGAAAATAACAAAAGCCATATATGACAAACTGCGAGCCAACATCACACTGAACAAGGAAAAGTTGAAACCATTTTCCCTAAGAACTAGACCAGGACAAAGATGCCTACTTTCACCACTCCTATAGTTTCAAGTCTTACATTTAAATCTTTAATACATCTTGAGTTATTAATAATTTTTGTATATGGTGAGAGATACGGGTCCAGTCTCATTCTTCGATATATGGCTATCCAATTTTCTCTGCACCATTTACTAAAAAGGGTATCCTTTTCCCAGTGTATATTTTTGTCAACTTTGAAGATCAGTTAGTTGTAGATAAGTAGCTTTATTTTTGGGTTTTCTATTCTGTTCCAATGATCTGTATGTCTATTTTTATACCAGGACCATGCTATTTTGGTTACTATAGCCTTGTGGTGTAATTTGCAGTGAGGTAATATGGTACCTCCAAATTTGTTCTTTTTGCTTACCATTGCTTAGGCTATTCAGGCTCTTTCTTGATTCCATATAAATTTTAGGATAGCTTTTTCTAATTTTATGAAAAATGACGTTGGTATTTTGACTGTGTTTGCATTGATTCCATAGATTGCTTTGGGCAGTATGGTTATTTTAATGATATGGATTCTTCCAATTCATGAGGATGGGATGTTTTTCCATTTGTTTGTGTCATCCACAATTTCTTTCATCATTTTTGTGTAGTTTGCCTTGTAGAGACCTTTTACCTACTTGGTTAAATATATTCCTAGGTATTTGATTTTTTTTGTAGCTGTTATAAATGAGATTGAGTTTTTGATTTGGTTCTCAGCTTGATCATTTTTGGTGCAGAGTAATGCTACTGATTTTTGTACATTTATTTTGTGTTCTGAAACTTTGCTGAATTCATTTATCAAATCTAGGAGTCTTTTGGAGGAGTCTTTAGGGTATTTTAGTTATAAGATCATGTCATCAGCAAACAGGTAATTTGATTTCCTTTTTTCCAATTTGGATGCATTTTATTTCTTTCTACTTTCTAATAGCTTTTGCTAGGACTTCCAGTATCATGTTCCACTTCCACTTACCTACAACTAACTGATCTTCAAAGCTGACAAAAATATACACTGGGAAAAGGATACCCTTTTCAGTAAATGGTGCAGAGAAAATTGGATAGCCATATATCGAAGAATGAGACTGGACCCATATCTCTCACCATATACAAAAATTATTAATAACTCAAGATGGATTAAAGATTTAAATGTAAAACTTGAAACTATAAAAATTCTAGATGAAAAAATAGGAAAAAGTCTTCTGGACATTGGCCTAGGTGAAGAATTCATGACTAACACTTCAAAAGTAAATGCAACAAAAGTGAAAATAGACAAACAGGACTTAATTAAACTAAAAAGCTTCTGCACAGCAAAAGAAACAATCAACAGAGCAAAGAGACAACCTACAGAATGGGAGAAAATATTTATAAACTACATATCTAACAATGGACTAATATCCGGAATCTACAAGGAACTGAAATAGCACAACAAAAATAAAACAAATAAGCATGAACAAACATTTTTCAAAGGAAGACATACAAGCAGCCAACAAACATATTAAAAATGCGCAACATCACTAATCATCAGAGAGGTGCAAATTAAAACCACAATGAGATACCATCTTATACCAGTCAGAATTGCCATTATTAAAAAGTCGAAAAATAATAGATGTTGGCAAGGATGTGGAGAAAAGGGAACATTTATACATTGTTGTTAGGAATGTAAATTAGTACAACCTCTATGGAAAACAGTATGGAGATTTCCCAAAGACCTAAAAATAGATCTACTATTCAATCCAGCAATCCCACAAATAGGTATCTACCCAAAGGAAAACAAATCATTATAATAAAAAAGACATCTGCACTCATATGTTTACCACAGCACTATTCACAATAGCAGTCATGGAATTAACCTACGTGTCAATCAGCAGATGACTAGATAGAGAAAATGTGACATACATAAGTACATACATACACACACACACACACACACACACACACACACACACACACACACACACTATGGAAAACTACCCAGCCAAAAAAAAAAGAATGAAATATCTCTTGCAGCAACACAGATAGAAATGGAGGCCATTATCCTAAGTGAAATAACTCAGAATCAGAAAGTCAAATACTCCATGTTCTCAAAAATGGGAGTTAAACAATGAGTACAAATGTATGTACAGCATGGAATAACAGACATTGGAGACCAAAATGGGGGAGGGTAGGTGGAGGGTAAGAGATTAAAAATTACTTATTGGGTTCAATATGCCCCATTCATGTGACAGATAGGTACACTAAAAGCCTACACTTCACCACTAGGCTACATAACTATGTAACAAATCTGCACTTGTACCCCCTAAATCTATAAAGAATAATTTTATAAAGAAGGCTGTGTTATGCCTATAGCACCACTGGTTTTGAATTCAATGTTAATCAACATCATATGTTAAATAAGGTGTCTTTAAATGGAAGCATACATAAGACAAAGCTATATATTGATGAGCTGCTAAAAATGTTGTGACCCTGCTTGTAGAAACCAAACCCGTTAGGTCCTCTAGGAGCAATGATTCAGTACTCTCTAATGCAGTGTTTGCAGTGACTTTGTGGAACTATTATGATTAACAAAAATCAATTGTATTTGGCCACTTCCCACCATTTCTCCTGCTACCACCCAGGTCAAAGCCAGCATGACCCTTTGACTGGATTACTGCAATAACCCAGAAGTAATTGGTCTCCTTACTTCTGTCTTTCTCCCACTCCTTCCTTAGACTATTCTCAACAAGCCTACAAGAATTATCCTGTTAAAATGTCAGTTAGTTCATGTCATTCCTCTGCTCAGAAGATGCCAATGGTTTCTCATCTTAGAGTAAAAGCCTAAGTGTTTTAAAAGAAATACCAGGATCCCACATAATCTGTACCTCCTCTGCCACCCACCATTATTCTCCCTCACTCACTCCTATCTCCACATCTCTCCCTTAACAACTCAGTTCCAGCCATACAGGCATCTGTGCTGCTCCTCAAATATGCCAGACATGATAAGCTCTCAGTGACTTTGCTTTGGGTATTCCATCTACCTGGATAATCACCTGCTTTACTCCCCTCACTTCCTTCACTCTTTATTTAAATGTTTCTTTCTCTGTAAGTTATTACCTGATCATCCTCCCAACACCCTAACAAACTAGCATGTTTAGCTTTTCTCCGTTGTATTTACCACTATTTTATACACTATATATTTCACTTACTTATTAATTAGCTATCTTCTGCTCTAAAATGGAAGCCTAATGGAAGCAATGATTTTCATGTTTTGTTATCTACAATATCCCAAATTCAAAGAGCAGTGCCTAGCACATAGCAAGAACTCAATAAATAGTTCCTAGATGCATGGATTGATATAGTTCTTATATGAAGAAAAAAAAGATATTTAGACAAATAAATTTTTTAAAAAATTAAGTTTTAGACAGATTACAATTTTACCTTCTGCCATTTAGATCATGCTGTTTATATTACCAATATTACCTTCTGATGTTTACATATCTTTTTAATAATGAATTCCAAAACTAATATTGCTAAGGAGCTTACTTATGAAATAGAGAAGAAAATCAGCAAAAGGATATAACTTCTCTTAATCTCTTTGTATATAGAACTTAGCTTTTTTTATTTAACAAAACTAACCAAAGCTGAGACAAATCAAATTATTGTGCTTTTACTTTATTTTTAGGAAGTTACATGAAGAATATAAATGAATCATGTAGCATATTTCCTCCCACATAATATTTTAGCATCTAATGAGAATATTATAACTGTCACTCTAATTTCTGCACAGCTTTAATCCAATGTAAATTGGATTAATAACTAAAAGTTCCATTACTCTTAATAACTTTGAAAAGTTCCTACCATATGAAGCTCCATGCAGTGAAAAGCATTCATGCCGTAAGTTAGCCGCTGATATATCATGTGTTAATGAGTATATTTAAAAAAGGCAAAAATCTCTCACTTTGAGGTCACTCCAATAGAAACGATGATCAACAACCATAGCTTGAACTCTACTTTAGTCTTTAGCAAATATTGTATCCAAAATGCATTTCCTCCATATGTTTAACTGACAGATAAACTCTAATTCCAAAATATTTTCTAGAGTACTTCCATACGTCACCCATACAGGATTCTGATATTTAACTATCTTGAAGATATACAGATTATTGAATAAGAAGGCCAGTTGCCATTTGTGGTGAACTCAAAGAGAGGAAATCAACTAAAGAGCTTTTAAAAAGTCCTATTCATTTTTTAAAAATTGGATTTACTTAAACATAAATCTAGCCATCTGTCTTAAGGCTAGACTCATTTCAAATTGGTTTTCATAATTAAAGTACTCTAAAGAGACAACTCAAAAAATCCAATCAGTTTTAATTGGCTATAAAATATCACAGAACTACTCATAACACACGAAGAGGCAATTTAAGAAAATCTACTTCCCAATTACAGAAAAATTTACTTTTGAAAGAGACTGGAAGCTACTCCCTACAGTTCTAGCAGTATGTACCCTCTTAGTTTGTCTGCTTAGGGTAAGTGAGGGCTTATAAATTATCAGGGGGGTTACCAATCTCTTAGCAGTCTTTTTTGTTTCTTGTAGAGAAAGAATAATTAGGAAGATAGTTTGTTTTCCCACTCTTGTTGTAAAAGAGGGTAAAGAGAGCTCCTTTCAAGCTTCCCTAGAGTGATTGTCATGGGCATGTGTAATGTGAAGATGTTCATCCTGTTTTGTTTCTTTCTCCTGAATACGACTGAATACGACGTGTGATAAAGCAGAAGCATTCAGACTAGTATTCATTAAGTAGAATGTCCCACAAATACTATCATGAGTATTTTAAGGCTTGGTAAACACAAAATACTAACATAATTCTAGCTATACAGAATCAATTAGGTAGGCTATATAAAAACATATACCTAAGAGGCAGGTATTTTTAACACCTCTTTTACCATATTTCAGTACATCTTCAAGTCAATATACTTCAAAGCAAAATCATATTTAAAATCATTAAATTCAAAACCACATAGTTTAATATGGTATTGGTTAAATTTTAAAAAATTAGCATGTCTCTCATTTACTCCTAAACAATTTTTTCACTTTGGAAAAAAGTGCTACATGGTATATGCATAAGACTTCTGTGTAGATACATAGGTAAAGATGATGTATGTTATATACAACAAGAACAAGTGAGAGAAATAGTGAGCCCAAAATATCCCAAATTAATAAACTAATATAACTATCAGAACCAATAAGGAAGGAAGATGAAGTCCACAAAGACTCTAAAATTTAGGTTAATGTGTTTTGGCTTTTCATTATCACTAACAAAGTTTGATTTAATTCATGTGCTTCATAAGGAAGAAACTAAACTAACAAGGCCATGGATACTGAAATCAGAAAGACTTGGTTTCAACTATTTCTTTATTTTCCCCATATGTACTTAAAAACTGTGTGTCTATAATAAATTTCCAGAGAAACTATCTAGCATTATAATTTTTTGAAGACTGATATAATTATAATTATTAATTTTTTGAAGACTGATATATAACAATATAATAAAATCAGTATTAGTTTCACATGATCTGCCCTAAATAAAGAGAGAAAAACTGTAATGAGTAGAGTACACAGATATTCTCTGCAGCATTTCACAGGAAATCCATAGACAAGAAAATAAGAATAAAAAGTAAACCATGAAATAGCTCATGCCCGTAATCTCAGTGATTTGGGACACTGAGGTGGGAGGATTGCTTGAGCTTAGGAGTCCAAGACCAGACTGGACAACATAGCAAGACTCTATCTCTAAAAAGAATTTTTAAAATTAGCCAGTTGTGGTGGCACATGCTTATAGTCCTTGCTACTCAGGAGGCCAAGACAGGAGGATTGCTTGAGCCCAGGACGTCGAGGCTGTAGTAAGCTATGATTGTACTGCTACACTCCAGCCTGGGCAATAGACAGACCCTGTTACTTTACTTTTTTTTTGGAGACAGGGTCTCTCTCTGTCACCTGGACTACAGTGCATTGGCAGGATCATAGCTCACTGCAACTGCAAACTTCTGGGCTCCAGCAATCCTTCTGCTTCAGTCTCCTGAGTAGCTGGAACTACAGGCATATACCACCATATCCAACTAATTTTGCTGTTTTTTGTAGACAGGGTCCTGCTCTTGCTCAGGCTGGGCTTGAACTCCTGGCTTCAGGCAACCCTCCCACCTTGGCTTCCCAAGGTGCTAGGGATAACAAGTGTAAGCCACCATGCCCAGCCACTTTTTACTGTTAAAAGTAAACTTTTTTTAAAAGTTTAACATTTTCTAATAGTAAAACAAATTGTATGCCAACTAAAAAAATAGATAAAATATTTTCCTTCAAGTTTTATATAAAAATTTTTACTCATTTCGCATGAGATCAAAAGATAAACCACAAAGACAAAATAATTGAAACTACTTGTGTACACTGGTAAACCTAAACTTAGAGAATCTCTTAGAAAATCATGCACTATAAAAAGATTATCTAAGTATACAAAAACTTGAATTATTGCTTACACAAAATCAGAGACACTTTAATAGGAATTCTCAGAGTAATATATAAAACAAAACATACACATGGAAAAGTATTCTTACAGATTCATACAGAAAAAGTAGAGAATCATCATAAATTTTAAGGGAAAAAACTATCTCATAAAAGGCACTAATAACATAATTTTCAAACTTCAATGAATTCATGAACAAAAATTTATCACTCTTCTCTCTATTGTGAATCAAGGCAATGTTCTACATTTTCTCCTTTGACTAGAAGTCTTATAGCTTTAAAAATGTTATACAAATTCAAAATTCACATCTGGCAATTCATCAAAAGTTATCAGACATTCAAAGAACAAAGAAAATCTACCCAAAATGAGTGGACAAATGAATCAATTGAAGGTGATTGACACAGATATTAGAATTAGCTGACAAGGATATTAAAACAGTTATAATGGTATCCCATATGTTCAAAAAATTAAGTAGGGCCGGGTGCGGTGGCTCACGCCTGTAATCCTAGCACTCTGGGAGGCCGAGGCGGGTGGATCACTCGAGGTCAGGAGTTCGAGATCAGCCTGAGCAAGAGCGAGACCCCGTCTCTACTAAAAATAGAAAGAAGTTATATGGACACCTAGAAAAATAGAAAAATATATATAGAAAAATATATAGAAAAATATATATAGAAAAGTAGAAAAATATATATAGAAAAAAAAAATTAGCTGGGCATGGTGGCACATGCCTGTAGTCCCAGCTACTCGGGAGGCTGAGGCAGAAGGATTGCTTGAGCCCAGGAGTTTGAGGTTGCTGTGAGCTAGGATGACACCACAACACTCTGGCCAGGGTGACAGAGCGAGACTCTGTCTCAAAAAAAAAAAAAAAAAAATTAAGTAGATACATGGAAGATAAGACCAAATCCTACTTAAGGAGACAAAATCTACACTGCATGAGACAAAAAATACACCGGATGAGATCAAAGGCAGGCAAATTAGACACTGCAGAAGAAAATATTAGTAAACTTGGAGACACAGCCATAGAAACTAACTAAAACAAAACAAAAAAGACAAGGAAAAAAAATGAACAGATAATCAGTATGCTGTAAAACAACTATAAACAGCCCAATATAGGTACAACTGGAGTCTCTGAAGGAAAACACAAAGAGGTGAGATAAAATATATGTGAACAAATGATCGCTGAAAGTTTTCCAAATATGATGAAAACCATAAACTCTCAGACATAAGAAGCTCAAAAAACACAAATATAAGACAGAAAATTTTTTTTAAAAAACTAGCGAGACAAATCATGTTCAAATTGCTTAATAATAATGAAAAAAAGAAAACTTTGAAAACTCCCAAAGGAAAATAAACATTAAGAACAATAAAAATAAGTACTATAGCAGATTTCTCCTGCACAAGATACTGGAGAAACATCTTTCAAAACATGAAAGGGAGGAAAAAAAAAGGCTGTCAAAACAGAATTCTATACCACCAAAAATATATTTTACAAAGAAAGGTGAAATAGGCTTTTACAAACACACAAAAGCTGAAACAATTCATTACATGTAGACCTACGTTACAAGAAATGTTGAAAGTAAGTAAGCCACTTAAGTGAAAGTAAAACGATACCAAATAGAAATAGAGACAAAGATACAGAAATAATGCTGGAGAAAAATAAGTACATGATAAATGTATGAAATATTTTGCTTATTACTGAAGATAATTGAATATTTAAATAAAAACTAAAACATTAACAATGTAGTATGGAGAGCATGTCATATATAAAAGTAAAATATATCACAACAATAGCACAAACACTGGAAGGCAAGAAAGAGAATGATACTACGGTAAGGTTCCCATACTATATGCAAAGTAGAATAATATCGCATAAAGGTATACTATAGTAAATTAAACATACAATAAATCAAAACGTTAAAGCCAATAAGTCAACAAAGGAGATAAAAAGAAATTTTCAGAAAAAGTTTCAATGCATCCAAAGAAAGAAAGAATAAAGCAAAAGGGGAAAAAAGAACAGATGGAACAAAGACAAAACAAATTACAAGATGACAAATTTAAACCTAACATTATACAAAAATCACATTTAAGTATTGGTATAAATACCACCAGACTATCAAAATACGAAAGTAAGACCTAATTATATGTTCCTTACAAGAAATTGCATTTCAAAAGTAAAGACAGAAACAGGTTAAAGGAAAAGTATGAAAAAAGGATATACTATGTAAACACTAATCAAAAGAAAGCTAAAGTGGCTATATTAATATCAAATAGAATAGACAACAGAAAAAGAATATTACTACCAGAGATAATAAAGGTAGTTTCAGAATGATAATGGGACCAGAACATTAAGAGGATATAATAACAAAGATTGTTTACATACCTACTATCAGAGTTTCAAAATATATAAAGTAAAAACTGACATCAGTATAAGAAGAAATAAACAAATCCACAATTATAGTTGGATATTTCAATATCGTTCTCTCAATAATTAATGGAATACATAGAAAAAATATTGGTAAGAATATAAAGAATTTGGGGGGGGTGCCAAGATGGCAGACTAGAAGCAGACTGTGCATGCTGCTCTGAAGGAGGAAAACATGAAGGTTTATTGTACAGATAAAAAAAAGTATTAACAGATCCAGATGCTCTCGTTTCCTCTTGTTGTATCTTGCATCAGCTAGATCTCTGTACTAAAGCTACAATCTTAAGTGACACTTTGCAACAAGTTATATGTACTGTTTACTATATTGGTGCAAATGTAACATGGCATGGTCAATTTCATAACAAGCTACAGTTGAAGGACGAAGTATCTACTATAGATTTGCCATATCATTCTAAAGTATGTTGGCTACGGCAGGGACTGGTGTTAACCAACATGTTATCTCTCTGAGAACAGATAGTTAAGTTTTATGAAGAACAGAATCACCAATGTGAATTATTGAAAGAAGATTTCTATAGGAGATCTTTAATGTCAAATTAAAATGACTTGATTATTTCTTTGCAAGGTAAAACTAAGTCTATAGATGATATGTAGCAAAAAATCCAAGCAATTTGAAAAAAGCTATCTATTTTAAAAACACTTCTCCAAAAGGAAATTTTGGAAGAACATTTTCCCCATTAGCAAAGGTCATTGATGAGCAGGTTGGTACATGTGAATCGTTTGAAGAATACACAGCTATTACAGACCTATTAATTGGAGAATACAATGAACGGTTCACTGACTTTAAAAATCATGACATCACACTCAAATTAGCATTTTGGCCTCACCTAGTTGATATCACCAAGGCATCTAAAGAACTACATACAGATGGAATTAATTGAGCTCTCAGTGGATGACATTTTAAAGTCACTGATGCTTAGAAAGATCCAATTGAAATATGGAAAAATGCAGTAGAATACCCATGCCTCTGTCAACATGCCTGAAAAATGCTTTCTTGCCTTTCAACCACTTATTGCTGCAAATCTACATTCTCCTACCTAACCCAAATCAAGACATCCTTAAGGTCACAAATGACTGATATCCATGTAGAGGATCAACTGAAACTGTGGACCTCCATGCTGCAACCAAATATTCAAATGCTTTCCAACAAAAAGCAGACACAACAAAGTCATTAAAAGGTTAGTTAACTTTAAAATTAGCATAGTTTTCATTTTTGAAATTATTAATTACATAGTAGTTAGATTTTTACAAAATAATATACATTTTTAATTATATCTAATTGAAGTTTCTTGATCGTGGACTTACTTGATTACAGATGAATTAATGCAACCTTCCAACATGAAAAGGTTCCCCACCCCTGGTCTAAGACATATGGTAATCAAGATAGTATGGTATTGACATAGAGACAAACAAATAGTTCAGGAAACAGAGTCCAGAAATAGACTCATACAGATACGGTCAATTGATTTTTAACAAAGATGCCAAAGCAATTCAGTAGGGAATGGGCAATCTTTCAACAAATGGAGCTGGGACAACTGAATAACCATGCGCACAAAGATAAATTTAGACCTTTACCTCACCTCATACACAAAAATTAAGTCAAAATGGATCACAGACCTAAATGTAAGAGCTAAAACTGTAAAGATTTTTAGAAGAAAACATAGGAGAAAATCTTAGTAACCTTAACTTAGGCAAAAATTTCTCAGATTCTATGGCAAAAGAAAATGCATACATGAAAAAAAAATTATTAGACTTCCTCAAAATAAAAACATTGGTCCTTAAGTCACCATTTAAAAATACATGCCCCAGACTAGGAGAAAATATTTACAAATTATATATCTAATAACTTGTATGCAGAAAATATAAAGAACTCCCCAAACCAGTAACAAGAAAACAACCCAATTAAAAATGTGCAATAAATTTGAACAGGCACTTCACTGAAGAACATACCGATAGCAAACAAGCACATGAAAAGATGTTCAACATCATCAGTCATCAGGAAAATGCAAAGTAAAATTTCAGTGAGACACCACAGCTAAAATTAAAGGCTAGCCATACCAAGTATTAGCAAGATGTAGAGGAACTGGAACTCTCATACACTAACGGACAGAATGTGAAATGGTACAGTCACTTTGGACATAAGTTTGGTAGGTTGATCAAAAGTTAAACATACACCAGTATATGATCCAGGCATTCCACCTCTAGGTATTAATCTAGGAGAAATGAAACCATATACCCATACAAAGACTTGTACATAAATATCCATAGCCATTTTATTTGCAATCACCCAAATGTCTATTAACAGGAAAATGGATAAACAAACTGTGGTAGTTCCATACAACAGAATATTAATGAGCAATTTAAAAAACAAACTACTGATACATGCAACCCTGGATGCATCTCAAAATAACTCTTCTGAACATATCAATCTAGACAAAATAGAGTATACACTGTATTATTCCTTTTTAAAATATTCTAGGAAATGAAAACCAAAGCAGAGGCAGGTCAGTAGTTGCCTGGGGATAGGAAATGGGGGAATTGCAGAGATTTGGAAGGCAAAGATTACAAACGGGCATTAGGAATCTTTTCTGGGTGACAGACATGTTCATTATCTTGATGTTAGTGATGGTTTCCCAGATATATACATATGTTAAATGTATAAATATTGTAATATTATTTGATATTTTACTATTTAATAAATATTTTAAATATGTATAATCTGTTATATGTCAATTATACCACAATAAACCTGAATAAATAAAAAACAAAAAAAGGTAGAAGAAATTCTTCTACATGGCAATGAAATACAGTATGTACTACTTTATTTGGATCCTGGATCCAAAACAAGCAACTAAAAGGTTTAAGACATATTTGTGATAAATTTAAATACAGATTATATATTTTATTAATGTATCAATGTTAAGTTTCTTGGCCATGTTAAATTGCGATTATTTTGGAAAATCTAAGAGTTCTTAGGGAATATATGCTTAGGTATTTAGGGAGAACTGTTAAAATGTTTACAATATACTTCCAAGTGGTTGAGCAAAAGAAAACTTTATGCACATCTATTCATATATACATACATGCATACATACAGAGACAGACAGACAGACTGAGAAACAGAGACAGAAACAGCAAAAGTCCAGTGGTGATAATATTTTGGCAATTTGTGAATCCAGTTAGAAAGTATGCAGATGTTCATCATGTTATCACTTCAACTTTTCTGTGGGCTCGAAATTTTTTAAAAATGGGGTAAAAATTTCCTTTTATAAAAATTTCAACTTTCAACTGCCTGAAGGTAGGGTCCACATCCTTTTCATTTTATATCTCTAATATTTACCAAACAAGACAGATTTATATGAAATAGGTGATTAAGTAATTAATGGATAAATGGATTAGTATAGGAATATTAAATGACAAAGAACAGTTTCAGAATAACTTGATATTAAAATTGGTACCCTGATGAGGATCACCTATGTGAGAACTTGTTTTCTTCTCTTACAGTAACATTCTTTTTCTTTTCAATTTTTATGAAAAAATTTCAAACCTATATAAAAGTAGAGAGAATTGTTCAATAAACTCCCACGTATCTATCAACTGGCTTGAACAATCATCAAGTCATGACCAATCAAGTTTCATCTATACTCCCATCTACTTAATTCTCATTCCCTGGATTCTTCTGAAGCAAATCTCATACATCACATCATTTCAGCTATGAATATTTCCATATTTACCTTCAAAAATGTAGAAGTCCTCAAGAAAATAAGCACAATTTCATTATCAAACTTAAAATATAACAAGATTTTCTTAATATCATCAAATATACTCTCTGGGTACAAATTTCTCAGATGATTGCATAAATCTAATGGTTGATTTTAAAATCAGGATCCAAACAATATTCATAGCTATACATTCTAAAATGCTAATCCTCACAAATCCCAGGTACCTACTACATGATTTATTTCCACAACCATCCATCACTCCTTCACTGGGAATACATAGGAAAAGAAAAAAGGATGAGTCTTCTGTTAACCTTTTATCCACAAGAAATGTCCCATCCAGCTATATAGCTAGCTCTCACCTGATGGTATAAAACAGGCCCCAAGTTCAGCAACTTATATACTACTTTGTTACTCCTGGCACAAACATTCACTGATTCATGATTTTTAAAATTAATTAACAGACTAAATAAAACCCATATTAGAAAATGCTTGATTTATTTCTCATAGACAACTACAGCACTGATGACAGTCAAAGGGAGTTATTAAAGCATATGTCATGGCAAACACTGCCTGAGTTCCCCATATTTACTCGGAGAACCCCAGCAAACCTCTGGGATATCTCTTAAGAGATAAACCTCAGAGTATTATTTATTTTCTAATATAAAAAGTAAAGAAAATATTTTCTTTGATACTATTGACTGCAAATATAGGCTTTATGCATTCACAAAATTATTTTATGGCTAAGCCTAAACATGTGCTTAACCAACTAAAAGTATTCAGAATTTAATCTCCAATAGGAAAGTAAAATCTGGGTATTTTGTATTCAAGTACTAGTTATTCTATGCTGCTGTCAAGAAACACCCATAAATGAAATGCATTAAGTTCTCAACAAAGTGAGGTCCCTGAGCAAGAGGCTTTCTTTGCTCATTGCTTCAAGCCAACCTTATCTTAAAAAGCTTATGACTCTGGGAACACCTGAATGTAAACAGGGTGTAAACAGGTCAGGGCCTAGGCAAATCTTTTGGAATTGGTTTCCCTATTTTCCAGTTTCTATGTTTCTTCCCTCAACCCTCCTCTATTTTTCCCAGTCATCCTTTAGCCATTTTACAATTGATCTGCTGGCTGTTAATGTAACAATTGTTATCAGCAAGGAACATCAATGGATTCCAGACCACTGGATGGAAGGTTGTTGAGGGTCAAGGTATTTACACAAGCCATTATCTCTCTCCAGAATTACTTACTAATTACATGGGGTAAAAGTACCTTCACAATGAAGAAATCTGGTAGTCACCACTTGATTTAAGTGATTAAACTTGACTGAGGACTAAGAGTAAGACAACCAACTTTACGTGCTTCCTCATAGGATGTACAACTATGAAGTGTCCTTGCCAAAAATGTTTAACCTGAATCTAATCAAGCCTCTAGACCTATCATTACATTTATGGGGAAAAACGGGACAGACTAAGGACAAGTTAAACAGCAGTATGAGGAAGCAATCAGACAAATCTAGAATAAGAAAAATTTTACACAAAAACTCTCCTGGATTCTTGATAAAAATCAACATCATGAATAAAAAGTGGGGGAACTATTCTAGATGAAAACATTATGATAAGAGTCTAAAGAGAGACAACAATCAAATGTGGCATCTTTGACTTGATCAGATCCTTGTTCAAATCAACAACAACAAAGACAATGAACAGAAAAAAATAACTATAAAACACATTATGAGAACAACTAAGGAGATTAGAATATTAGATGATAATAACAAATACTGTTAATTTTCTTAGATGCAGTAATAGCATTGTGGCTTCTTAGAAGAATGTCTCTATTTTTACAAGATGCATAATCAAGCATTTAGGGATCAAGAGTATGATGCCTGAAACCTACATTCAAATAGTTCAGAGACAGCCAGCCAATGTGGCAGAATGTTAACACTTGTTGAATGTACGTGACTAATATAAATATTCACTGTACCATCCTAATTTCTATGGTCGTTTAAATTAAAAAAAAAAAGTTGGGAAAAATAAAAATAAAATGATGGGCTGTTTGGTTGGAGCAGGAGGAGATGCTTTTTCTATCTGTGTAAATTATAGCTAGTCCTGATAAGGAAGTGGATTAATTACTTTTAGAACTTGGCATGAGGGATGGAGTAGGAGGATTTCCCTCAGTGGCTACTTTCTGTTTCCTGAGTTACTTATTCTTTTTCCCATCTGGTGTTTATAGGTACTTTCCATTCCCTTCTTGCTCAGAGCAGTCTTCCTGAATTAGCCTTAAGGCACCTGACTAGCCTAACTTCCTCAATTCTTCTCTTTCTACCTGGGTTAACTTGATCCCTTTTAACTTTAACTTCACATTGACCCAAGACTCTTTTCATTTTTGGCTCACCCTAAACCATTTTCTTCACCCAATTTGAGGGAGCCACAATCCTTTACCCATGGTTCTCAAGAATTTCTTCTTGGTTACATCTTCTTACTCATTCTGCAGGTACGTTTAGAGGCATTTGCACTTTTACTAAACCAAGTAAAGGTGATTTTCTGTCTACAAGAGAAGAGGCACTGACAGGAGTCATAAACAATTGTGCACGTACATGTGTTTGGTAGTGAGGTGATAGGAATTGGGGGAATCCCTTTACCACCGTGTGTACTTCTTTGTATCAAAGGATCTTTGTATCTAAAGTAAGTGTTTGTTAATGAAATGAAGGAAAAAAAGAAACCACTAAATTATTCAGCTCAATATGCTAAACTTATTTTGGTTGTTCTCAGCATAAATTATAAGTAATAATCAACAGACTAAAGTCCAAATTAGTCCAAGTCTATTTAAAACTGTAAATATTTGCTCCTTCAACATAGTATACAGCAAAGCAACTGTAACATTTAAAGTCTATTACAAAAAAATTAATTAAAATGATGCTCCATTCATACTGCTGATATGTGTTATATTTTACGTAACAATGAACATAAACTAGTATTCCTTTGGATATAAATATTAACATTCAAATTTTAAAATATTTAGTATAATCTACATGGCAGGGGACAGCAGTTTGGAATTTCAACATTAACCTAGCCTTCTTGCTGGTCTACTACCACTGCTGAGCCCCTAGTTGTAAAAACTGAGCCCTTGAGTCCAAACCCATTTCTTGATCAAATCCAGAATTTATCCTTTACTAGAGGAATTATTTCCAGGCCTTGTCTCCTGAAGGTCTTGTCTTCTCCAGGTGGATGTTTTGTGTCAAAAGGGGATTTTAAATAGCTTTCTCAAGACCTCATAACATTTAAAGTAATGACTCTGGATGCCAGACCCGTATCTGTAATCTACGTTTAGCCCCCAGCAGTCTAGGGCTCATTCCAGAAATGCCCAAGTCTGGCCCAGGTAGCTGAACTAAGATTCTGACATAAAGTCTATAAATGTTGGAAAAATTTGCCATCACAGCTCATTATCCTTACAAAGAGTAAATAACTTCACAAAAAGAACTTTTATCTCCATAAGAATAGAAATAGTTTGAAAACAGAAACAAATTTTTCAAAAATAAAATTTTATACTCTTTTCGTTTAAATTAATATAAACATAGCTTTGATTATAAAAGAAAAATTTGCATGTCTCCTGTGAAACAGTTTATTAGCACTTACTTAAAAAATAACTTTTCTGTACGATTTAATGGGAGAAATCAAATTCTTGAAAAGAGAAAAATACTATCTTGAAAAGATACTACACTATCACTAATACCTTCAGAAATACAAATGTACACAAGGTCATAAAGGAGATTCAGTCAAATAATTCAGTTCTTAAAACCAACTGAAAGCATGGTCTTCAGATCCTCTCAGTGCTTTCCTACTATTAATACCACACTAAATACTGTTTCATCTGGATCAAAAGTAATCAAGAACAATGATTACCTATGATTAATCTTTTATAATGTAAACATTAGTAAAAAGAACTACTTAAAACTTTATTATGAAATGAGAATTAGATTTTATTTTTAAAACAAAAATAAACTCTATCATTAAAAATAGGTCTCAAGGACTTGAGAGTAATTATATATTTCCTTTTCTTACTAATCCTTCTCCAAAGGTACAAACCCAATGTAAAATACATAGCATAGTTGGGTTATAATAAAATTAAGTCATCACTTGCTTTGGGTGAAGTTAGATACGGATATTTACAATGTGATTTAATCAACCTAAGAATGCTAGGAAGGCATGAAGTAATGAACTTTATAAAATTAACTATTTAACAGATTAAGAAGTAATGATTAATATATGAAACTATTTTTAAGCTCCTTTTGATGGTTTGGCAAGGGATCCCTCATATAAAAAACTAAATTTTGAAACTGGATGAAACTTGGAGTTCTCAAGTTAGAGTGTCTACTAGACTGTAAGCTCCTTGAATTCCTAGGAAATATTGTTTTGAGTTTCAAAACTTAGAAAGCTCAGTAAATGTTTCTTGGTTATCTAAAGTGCTCTTAAAATAAAGAAATAATAATTAAGTACAGAAGTTTGAAAATCTATGAAATAATCATACAATGTTGGAACTTAAATCTAAGACTATGACTCCAAAGCCTATCATCTTTCCACTATGCCATTTTTTTCTTCATTAAAATAACTCAGATAATTTAATTACAAAAATATTTTAAAATATATACCTACATTAATAAATAAACCATAATCTCAAAATATTGGCTGAGGTATATGAAAAATAAATAAAATAAGTAAAAATGAGAAAACTGTGTACATGGATTCATCTTACCTAAAAAAGCAATAGAAACATTACAAGAAGCAGAAACATCAAGTAAAGGGAGGGGACATAAAGCAAGATGTTGGGGGGAAAATGGGAAGGAAGAAGGTAGGGAGGGACAAGGAGAACAGGGAGAGAAAAGCAGCTGGGAGGAGAAAGAGAAGGAGGGGAAAAGGAAGGAGGAAGGAAGGGAGAAAGAGAAAGAGAACTGCACATAAATCAGTGTCACTTTTAGTCTACTGGAAATAACAATGATATTTTCATTGTGTAAGATACAGCCAAACAGAGGAGCTGTTTACTCATTTACTATGACAAATTAACAAATAATAAAGAATACTTGAGAATATATAACAAATAAAAGGCAAAGAGAAAAAACATTGATGAAAGAGAAAAGAAATTTAAGAACCAAAGGAAAACAGAGTTTCTAATAAAGTTTTTATTTAGTAAGGAAGAAAATTAACAAAACAAAAAGAAAAATTTTCCAACTTTAAAAAATGTTTTAAATATAAATATGAAGACTGTTTAGTCACATTTAAACATAAGGAAAATATTGCCCAATTATAGCAACAGCCAAAGAAGCTTTTGTTCATAAACTATACTTAATCTCCACTGAAATCTAACATTTAACAATTTTTGGTACAAAATTACATAAGTACTTAATAAGAAACTATAACCATAAATCTCTGTTTAAAACATAAATAATATGCTCCTCTTGCCATTTACTTCTTAGACTTCTTATGAAAATTTTAGGATAATATAGATACATAAAATTAAGCTACGAAGATAACATAATGCTATAAAATGATGTGGTTTTAATTACTTAAATACTATAGGTAAAAAGATTTAAAAAAAACTTCCAAACAAATACAACCCAACTTTTCCTATTTGAGTACTTTGTAATTAAATAAGAAAATAAGATGCTAGAGAGAAAATTTTAAACACTCCTTGCATTCTATAACAAATGCTACAAAGTTCCATTTAGTATGAACTATTCAAAAATATGTTGAAAATGTAAAACAACAAAAAATTAGTAAGACTTTCTGTACAGTTTGACAGTTTAGTCTACTTTGGTTTATTTTAAGGTTTTTTGTATGTGAATTGCTCTAAATGGAATCATTCCAATGCTTAGAAAGATAACTTTCAAATGGTAAGAATAAAAATCACTTAAACAATTTTCATAATTTTACGATACCTTTTGCTAAAGCTTCTTTATATTTCTCTTTGGCAGAATTCATTTCTTTTATTAGTTGTCTATAGCTGGATTTTAATTTCTCCAATTCTGTCTTTGTCACCTGTCAAAGAAACAAAATGCTGAAAATTTATTAAATGTTTAAATTTACATTGGGTTTTTTTAATCCAGATGGCTGACTAGAGGAATTTCAAGCACACCTCATCCACTTAGAAGAACCAAAACAGTGTGTAGACAATCACACTCTGAATATATTATCCAAGAGGGAACATGGGAGTCCCACAGAGAAGCAATAGGCACCAAAATCTAGGAAGGAGAGGGAAAACAGGTAGCCTACATGGCTGGGACTGGCCAAGAGTAAATCCCCAATACAGGAGTGAGTGAGTGAGGGTCCTTCTGCAGTCCACTTTCCCCCAATACAGGAATGAGTGAGTGAGGGTCCTTCTGCAGTCCACTTTCCCACTGAGGAATCATACAATCCAGCCCACAGGAGAGTACCTTGGGACCAAATGAGAGACTGTGAGAAAGAACTGCTCTAGGGATGTAACATGCCTTGTTTTTCACACCTTTTCTGAAACCTAATTGGCCACATCAAGACACTAATCTTCATTCCAGCTCTTAACAGACTGTGCGCAGTCCTGAGAACCAAGGCCACCAGTCTTAGCCATTAGGGGCACTCAGGCTGCTGCTTACACAACTGGGCCATGAGCAGGCCATGGTCTCCCATAAGCAGGACTGAGAAGCATATGTATGGCATGGGCTGCAGCCACCAGCACTGGAAGTAAGCACCGCCCGTGGGGCTTAAGAAGGATGAGAGATGCCGTGGAGGCTTGGTCTTGAGCTGGGCGAGGGCTCCTATGGCCCAGGGCTGAGTTGCAGGCTAGGCACAAATCACCAGGTCTGATGCAGCAGCAGCTGGGTCAGCTGCAACAGGCAGGACAGGGCCTTGGTGGAACTGGGGCATGAAAGGAACAAAAGTCTCCCATATGCCAGCCAAGGCTGTGGCCACTAGGATCAGGCACACCCTCCCTGTGGCAGGACCTCAACACAGTGGTAGTAACCCCTCACCTAAGCATCCCAGCACGGTACTGAGGATTGCCCTGTCCTTGCCTGTCACAGCTGGTGCATGTACTCACCACTGAGGGAGCTGAGCTCAAGCCTGAACCAGTCCAGTTCTACCAGGCTTCACTCACCACCGCTGCGCAACCATGACAGAGTACGGGATCTGGGGTCCTGGGTTCCACAACCCAATCCACCATCTGGGATACTCAGGCACTATTCCTGGGGGACTAAGGTTGAACGTAAGCACCCTGCTACTACCATCTCAGCTGGGTCCTACTCACAAAGACCACCTACTGGACTGGAGGCCGGCATGCAGAGCCCATTGTAACCACTGCCAACACAAGCACGCAGCACTTGGAACTCGGCAGAACATCTTACCACCACTGTTCGCACCATCATGCAAGCCATGTCAGCTACCCAGGAGCTAGAGAGCCAGCTCACCTTTCCAGTACACTGCTGCTACACTGGCATCCAAGAAAGCCACACAGAGGTCAGAGAATCAGCCGCCCTGAAACCACCAACACAGCCAGCATATGCTGCTCCAGTGCACAAGAATAGACATACAGCTCCTACTGCTAAAACTGAAACCTAAAGATGAGCCAACAAAACATTCTAGTCACCTGCACAAATTCATCACAGCCTCCACTAATTAATACACCCTAACACACAGAGGAAACCACAGATAACATTAATGCTGTTTATAGCCAAAAAAAATTATACAGAGACTTCACTACTGCACATACTCAGAACCAAGGCCAAATGATCCTACCCAACCAACATTATAGTCACAACTTCAGGAAAAAGTATGCATGCCCCCTGCCAACAAAAGTAAAACTAAAAATAAGAAACAGCTAATATTACACCAGATATGTAGAAATCAATGTAAAGATACAAGAAACATGAAAAAGCAAGGTTTTATAACATCCCCAAAGGAAAATAATAATTCTCCAGCAATAGATCTTAATCAAAAAGAAATCCTTGAAATCCCAGATAAAGAATTCAAAATATTGATTTTTAAAGAAGCTCAAAGAGATGCAAGAGAAAGACGAAAAACAATATGAAAAACTCAGAAAAATAAATTCAGGATATGAATGAGAAATTTACCAAAGATCTTTAAAAAAAAAAACAAACAAATTATAGAACTGAAAAAGTCATTGAAGGAAATACAAAATACATTCAAAAGCTTCAACAATACACTAGAACAAGCAGAAGAAAGAATTTCAGAACTTGAAAACAAATCTTTTGAGATAACACAGTCACACAAAAATAAAGAAAAAATAATAAAAATGAATGAACAAAGCCTTCGAGATGTTTAGGACTATATAAAGCAACCAAATTTACAAATTATTGGTATTCCCAAGGGTGAGGAGAGAAAACCTTATTTTATGAAACAACAGATGAAAACTTCCCACATCTAGCAAGAGGCTAGATATCCAGATACAGGAGGCTCAGTGATCCCCAGGCAAATATAATGCAAAAGGGACATCACCATGGCACAATATAATCAGACTGTCTAAAGTCAATGTGAAAAAGTGAATTCTAAAATCAGTAAGAAAAAAGTGTCTAATTACCTAAAAAGGAAACCTCATAAGACTCACACCAATCTTCTCAGCAGAAACCTTACAGGACAGAAGAGAATGTGATGAAAAATTCCAAGTGCTTAAAGAAAAACAACTGCCACCCATGAATTCTATTTTCAGCAAGATTAACCTTTATAAATGAAGGAGAAAAGTATTCTTTCACAGATAAGCAAATCCTGAGGGAATTCAACAATTGGCCCTACAAGAAATGGTCAAGGGAGTCCTAAACTTGGAAGCAAATGGATGACATTCACCATCATGAAAACACATGAAAGTATAAAACTCAGTCTTCAATAAAATAGTAGCAAATCAAATCTAACAGCCTATCAAAAAGATAATACACCATGCTCAAGTGGGTTTTATACCAGGGATGCAAGGATGGTTCACAGCAACCAAAATTAGTGGGTGGAATTATAGGGGGAAAAAAGACAGTGACTATGTGGATGATGGGTAGGTGAGAGTTCATTCTACTATTCTTTCTCCTTTTGTATGTTTACTAATTTCCATAACAAAAACAGTTTTTGAAAAGTTATTCAGAAGAGAGAGACTCTAAATACAAAGAAAACTTAGGAGTACCTTAACTAAGTTATTATTTTGCCTGTAGTTTCTTTTTAAATTTATGAATAGTATTACATAATACGAATTCATTTTTTAAAAAAGGTAAGAGCTATTTCAGTAAATAAAAGATAAAAATTCTAAGTAATAAGAAAGCATTGTTTCATAGTTTAATTGGCAGCATATTTTTCTTCCTTAAGAGTAAATAAAGTAACAATATATCTTATAATCAATGTTTTATGTTCAATAAAATGTTATTTATTAGAGAGCCCAAACCTATTTCTTGTAAGGAAATGATGAATAAACTATTTTTTAAGTCAAATAGGATAAAATATTTCAATGAATTTAAAAAAGCAATTAAAGGAAGAATTTCATTATGGAAAGACTAACCTTGATCATCTCTGCCTCTATCTGCTGATGAACACCTATATAACTTTTCTTCACCTGCTGCTTGTCCTTGATCATCATGGTGAGCCTGTGTAACGGTCCAGAGTTTAGGTCCTCTGCATGTGTCTTCATTATCCTACTAAGTTGCTCCGTCTGCTGAATCATGAGTAGCCAGGACTTAAAAAAAGAAAGAAAGAAAGAAAGAAAGAAAGAAAATTAGCATTTGTAATAGAGATTAGAGGTTTCCATTTAGCTGTGCATTAAGTGTTTGAAAACTTTAAATATTTAGTTTTACAGAAATTATTACATTAATATAAAAATAGCAGGTTTTTGGCAATTGTGTAATGAGCTATGAATGGTTTATATTTAACATTTCCAACTTCAACTACAAATGCTTCAAATTTAAATAATCAGAGACTGTAGAATTTTAGGAAAAAGATTAAAGGACTCTTTGAGAGTGCACACTTGCAGTCTTCATTTTATCACTTCTTAATTGTTTTCCAACACAATGGAATATTGTTCTGCCCACACCATTCTGATATCCCAGTAGAGTCACCAATTCTTAAACTTCAAATGCAATAGACATTTTGCCACCCTTATCTTAACTCATCTCTCCAAGACATCACATCCTGCTGACTCGCTTCTTACTGAAACTGTCTTCTTTTGGGGCTTGCATGGCTTCCTATCTTATCTTCCAACACTCCTGGCTTGTTTCTAAAATTTCCTTCTTCAATCTGTGGTACCTGTTCTTTTGCTGTCTGTGTCTTAAATACTAGTATTCTCCAGACTTCTATCTATTGCTCTCTTCTTAGTAAGTACCATTAGATCATAGCAGTGCTTTCCAGCACAATACACCTAAGAGGCACAACATATTTCCTCAATAGCAGAGACACATAATGGTGGGGTCCAGGCAAGTGGGCATATGGACACTGCTGGAAAAACAAATCATTTGTTATTGGTTAGACTTCCTAATGTTTATATACTGAGAAAAGTAACAAAAGAAAGTTCTTCACTGTAGGTCTTCAAAATTCAATTCAGAAACAACAAAGACCTATCACAGTCAGGGAGGGGCTATGTTAAAGATATAAAAAAAAGAACACAGTATGGTATCAGATATTAACAAGAATCATTTTCAACTTTATTACTTTTGATCTGTGAATGAAGAGAATTATTCTTTTTCTGTTAATATTCCAATATAATCCTAAATCAAAAACATCTAAATCAAAATTATAGCTTAAAGCAAGCAAATTCTTAGCCACAGTCCATACTTACCAGGGTCTAACTCAGTAATCTCATTTTTGATACACTGCAAAAAAATGGTTTTTCAAAAATAATAACCTTTGAGGGTATTTGTTTAGTGAGGGAGGTTGTGAAATGCTATCATGAAAACAGAACATGATATGCAGCCTATGAACCCATCATATTTACTTTTAAATATGAAAATGTTAAGAGCACTAATATGGTCTTAACATCACAAAGCAATTTAAAACTGATGTAGCCCTTCCTTTAAAATCTAGAACTTAACAAAGATGCAAAACACAAAAAACTATACTACATGAATTAAACATATAAACTAAATGGCTATAAGAACTTATGTAGCTTTGCCATTTTCATCTAATATTTTCACTCCATAAAGATACAACGTTGGAAAAACATTCCTTTGCATGTGTAAGAGAATGTTAAGGCTATAAAAAAAAAAAAAAAGTGAGATGAGTCAGTGTTCTTTTCTATCCTCAAAAAATAAATATTCTCTACGTGCTTTGTAGCAATAAATTTCCATGATTTTATGTGGAAGTCCTCAGAGCCTAGGGGGGAAGGCTTCTTGGAAGCCAACATTAAAGACCACAGTTAAGTTACATTGCCCCCTTCTCCCAAAAGGGAACATCCTAGCCTGCCTAATACCCCTGTTCATCGTAGTCACTACAGGAAGTTCAATGTTCCAAAGAATATACGACCACTCCAACTATCAACTCCACATTGCCCTCAATATCTCCTAATCCAACCCAGGCTGCTATATATAGAATCCTATATTCTCAAGAACTCTTGTTCTATGATTAGAAAAGTCCTCATACGCCTTATCAGAATTTTCCATGTACATTCTAGTTTTAATAAAAACCTGGCTCTATCCCACTCCCAATGCCTGAATGCTGCTAATAAATATTCCCTCTCTTCTGGCAAAAGTTCCTGCTCTATGAAGCTCAGGCTACACTTCCCCACAAACAATCCATCAGCAAGTCTTTCAGATTCTGCCTCCAAAGTTAACCACAAATCCACACACCTCTCTCCATCTCCACGGCCACTCCTTTTGAAGGTTATGATTATCTCTGGCTTAGACTATTACCAATGGTATACTCTCATCCTATTTTTAATCCATTCCCCTTAAAATATCAAAAGAAATTATTAACATTGTCCTCCTTCAAACTTTACACTGGCTTTCCTTTGCATTTAAAGAAAAATCCAAATTCCTTTCTAAGAACTATAATGTCTCCCACTATCTGTACTCTGTCTGTCCTTCCAACCTCATGTTTTGACGTTCTCCACCTGGCTAAACAAATTCTCTGAGCACTGTTCTTCCTTCATTTTTCTGAACATATCAAGCTCTACCTGGGGTGGGGAACCTGTGGCCTTCCAGATTCCCAAGTGCAGCCCCTCAACTGAATCCAAACTTCACAGAACAAATACCTTTATTAAAAGAATTTGTTATGTAAAATTTGGATTCAGTCAAAAGGCCTCACTCAAGGATCCAGAAGGCCACATGTGGCCCCAAGGCTGCAGGTTCCCCACAATCTCCTCCTGAAAGTTTTCTCCTCTTCCTGGAAGCTCTTCCTCTCCTTCACATGACAGGAGCCATCACTTCCTTTACTAATCAGCTAAATCTCATGAATCCTTGCTATTCTCTCTCTTGGCACTTAGAACAATTATTTATCTGTATGTGGGTTCTTTTTTTATAATGTCTCCTCAACTGGAAGGGAAGTTCCATGAAGGCAGTACCATGTCTCTGCCTACTATTTCAGGTATTTACTGTGATGCCCAAGACAACAGATACTAAATATTCATGGAAGGAAGGAAGGAGAGGGAGGGAGGGAGAAAGGGAGGGAGGGAGAATGGGAGGGAGAGAAAAAGGAGGAAAGGAATGAGGAATGTAGACTAAAACCATAAATTGAATACATGCCATAAAAAGGGTTTAAAAAATCTTTTTATTTTAAACCGAAAATGAATAGTATTATGATGGTGAAGGAAAAATAAACAAGTTAATCTTCAACTGATAATACAATAGAAAGATCAAAGCAGCACATAATACAAATGAAACTGACATAAAAGGAATGGTTGAGAATAGCAAGAAAATGTTTAGGTGGTGTATTACTTGAATTAGATGGGTGGCTGGAATATTTGTTAAAAGAGAGAAGAATAAGATGTTAACAGATGCTTAATAAATAAACAAACAAAAGTAAAATGCACTCCAACACTTGCAATAAAACTACTATAGCACTTTGCAGATATAGCTCTTTGGTTAGGGCATAGCAATGAACAAAGCATAGTTTGTTAAGATAATTTGTGGAAGATAATTCTTCGTAACCTAATAAACAAAATATTGTAGGCCATCTGCAGACATTCAAATTGTTTTATTATAGAGAAACCTGCTTGCTAATAATGTTCCTTATAATTGGATTTTACCAGTATAAGTCACTGACTCTACCATCAACTATGACTGAAGTAGATAGGATCTTAAATAGAGAAAACCTAGCCAGGCCCAGTGGCTCACACCTGTAATCCCAGCGCTTTGGAAGGCAGGAGGAGCACTTGAGGCCAGGAGTTCAACACCAGCTGCCTGGGCAACACGGTGAGACCTTGTTGCTACAAAAAACCAAAAATAAGTTTTAAAAAATTAGCTGGGCATGGTGGTATGCACCTGTAGTCCTAGCTACTCAGGAGGCTGGGGCAGGAGGATTACTTGAGCCTAGGAGTTTGAGGTTGCAGTGAGCTATAATCACATCATTGCACTCTAGCCTGGATGACAGAGTGAGACCTTGTCTCTAAAAATAATAATTAATTAGTTAATTAAAGGAAATCCCTAAAGACTGTAAAAAAAATGTTAGGAACCAATAAACGAATTCAGTCGCATAATACAAAATCAACATACAAAAATCAATAGCATTTCTATACACTAACAATGAACTATCCAAAAAAGAAATTTTTTTAAAATACCATTTAAAATAGCATCAAAAAGAATAAAATACTTAGGAATAAATTTAACCAAGGAGGCAAAGACTTTGACAATGAAGAGTATAAAATATTGATGGAAGAAATTGAAGAAGATGTGACTAAATGGAAAGATATCTTGTGTTCATGGACTGAAAGAATGATTATCATTAAAATGTTCCAAAGAGACACTCTTGTTTCAAACTATATTACAAAGCTATAGTAATCAAAACAGTATGGTACTAGCATAAAAACAGACAAATAGACCAATGGAACAGTAAAGAGAGCCCGGAAATAGACTCACACATCTATGATCAACTAATCTTTGACAGGGGCACTAAGAATATACAATGGGGAAAAGATATTCTCTTCAATAAATAGTGTTAGGAAAATTGGATATCCACATGCAAGAGAATGAAACTGTATGCTTATCTTACACCACACACAAAAATTTACTTGAAGAGGACTAAAGACTTAAAAATGAAACCTGAATCTGTAAAATTCCTACAAGAAAACATACGAAAAAAGCACCTTGATATTGGTATTAACAATGATTTTTTTGGTTATGATACCATAAGCACAGAAAACAAAAGCAAAAATAAGTGAGACTACATCAAACTAAAAAGCTACTACAAAGCAAAGGAAATAATCAACAAAATAAAAAGGCAATCTACAGAACTGAAGAAAATGTTTGCAAATTATATATTTGATAAGGGGTTTATATCCAAAATATATAAGGAACTAATGCAAATCAACGGCAAAAACACAGAGATCAATTAAAAAATGTGTAAACAACCTAAGTAGATACTTCACCAAAGAAGACACACAAAAGGTATATGAAAAGGTGTTCAACATCCCTCCCTCCTCATCATGTAACTACAAATCAAAATCACAATGAGCTATCACCTCATTGTTAAAATGGCTATTATCAAAAAGACAAAAGATAACAAGTATTGGCAAGGATGTGGAGAAAAGGGAGCCCTTGTATACTGTTGGTGGGAATGTAAATAGGAAAGCCATTATGGAAAACAGTATGGAGCTTTCTCAAAAATTATTATAAAAATAGTCCTGCCATATGATCTAGAAATCCCTCTTCTAAGCATATATCCAAAGAAAAGGAAATTAGTAGGTCAAAGAGATATCTACACTCTCATGTTCATTGTGGCACTGTTATGGTTTGGATATGGTTTATCTGTCCCCACCACAACTCATGTTGAAATTTGATCCCCAGTGTGGTAGTGTGGGGAAGTGGGCCAAATGGGAGGTATTTAGTTCATTAGGACTCCACTCCCATGGGTGACTTGGTGCCATTCTTGTGGTAGTGTGTGAGTTCTCACTAACAAGACTAGATTAGTTCTTGTGAGAATGGATTAGTTCCCATCAAAGTGGGTTGATATAAAGCCCCTCAGGCTTTGTATCTTCACACGTTTACTTCCCCTTTGACCTTCTCAACTATGTTATGATGCAGCATGAAAGCCCTTACCAGAAACCAGGGCCATGTCCTTGAACTTTCCAGCCTGCAGAACCATGAACTAAGTAAACTTCTTTTCTTTATAAATTACGGTTTCAATTATTCTGTTATAGCAACACAAAACAGACTAGACAGGCCATATTCACAATTGCCAAGATAAACAACCATCAACAGATGAATGGATAAGGAAATTGTAGTATATATAATACAAACACACACACACACACACACAAACACACTCTTAATGGAATATTATTCAGCCATAAAAAAGAAGGGAATCCTGCTATTTTTGACAAAATGGATGAACTAAGAAGGCATCATGCTAAGTGGAAAAGCCAAGCACAGAAAGACAAACACTGCATGATCTCACTTATATGTGGAATCTAAGAAAGTAAAACCCATAGAAGAAGAGAGTAGAATGGCGGTTGCCAGTGGCTGGGAGGTGGGGAAATGGGGCCATGTTGGTCAATTAGAACAAAGTTTCAGTTATGCAGGATGAAAATGTTCTGGAGATCTAATGTACAGCATGGGAACTATAGTTAGATATTAAGTGTTCTCACCACAAAAAAAAAAAACTGTGTGAGGTGATAGATATGTTAATTAACTTGATTATGGTAATCATTACACAATGCACATGTATACCAAAAATCACATGCTATACCATAGATATATACCATTTTTTGTAAAAAATAATATTGGAAAATTTAATAATAAAAATAATATATATGTGATTGGAAACCTCTAATGAGACACAAGGAGTGACAAGAAAAGCCCTTACCAGAAACCAGGGCCATGCCCTTGAACTCATTTAAAGAAATAATGGCTGACATTTTTCAAAACTTGATGAAAACTAAAAACCCACAGGTCCAAAAAACCCAATGAACCTAATCACAACAAGAATGAAAAAAACATACTATAAGTACCATATCTGAGTCAAACAGTCTTGGAACATTCAAATATTTAATAATGATCATAAAAATAATTTCTAAAAATTAATTACATATGTAAAACTCCATCAATTCTGTAACTCATTATGATGAGTTCCTAGATAACTTCATTTTTCCTACAGCATTTAACATTTTTCCCCTGTAAATACAATAGGAATTAACTAGTATCCTTTTCTGCATAGTTTATGTCTCAGTAACCAGAAGTGCAAGCATGTTCTTATCTAGTGAAGCTTTTTTTTACAGACAGGATCTTGCTCTGTTGCCCAAACTGGAGTGCAGTAGCACAATCAGTTCAGCGCAGCCTTGAACTCCTAGGCTCAAGCACTCCTCCTGCCTCAGCCTCCCTAGTAGCTTGGACTGCAGGCCCAAGCCACCAGGCCCACTTGGTGAAGCTTTTTAAAGAATCAAAGAATTAAAGTTACTTGATAAATGATAAATGGATCATCTCAGTTAAGTATATCCTCCAATATCAGGAGAATTTCACTTTCTCTAATTAGTTAAAGCCTTTCTAAAAATGGAAAGATTGAAACTTTTAAGCCCTGGTTATTCCAAGTATTGTAGATTCTCAGATTATTAAACACTAACATAATAACTAAAATGAATCCACATAAAATCAAAATACTGTGGACAAAAAGTAATTAAATAAATTATTTTTAAAGTAAAATCAATATAATCAAATTCAATACTTGTTTTCTAAAGACTGGTACCAAATATGCTGAATTGCATTAGTTCACTGTCCAATCTCAGAAGTAAAAAGCACCTGGCACAATGGTACATGCCTATAGTCCCAGCTCCTTGAAAGGCTCAGGCAAGAGGATCGCTTGAGCCCAGGAGTTTGAGAACAGCATGGGCAACATAGCAAGACCCCATCAAGAAAAGAAAGAAAAGGAAAGAAAGAAAAAAGAAATAGAGGGAGAGAGAGAGAAGAGAGAGACAGAAAGAAAGAAAAGGAAGGAAGGAAGGGAGGGAGGGAGGAAGGAAGGGAGGGAGGGAGGGAGGGAGGGAGGAAGGAAGGAAGGAAGGAAGGAAGGAAGGAAGGAAAAAGAGAAAGAAAGAAAAGAGAGAAAGAGAGAAAAAAGAAAGAGGGAAGGAAGGAAGGAAGGAAGGAAGGAAGGAAGGAAGGAAGGAAGGAAGGAAGGAAGGAAGGAAGGAAGGAAGGAAAAAGAGAAAGAAAGAAAAGAGAGAAAGAGAGAAAAAAGAAAGAAAGAGGGAAGGAAGGAAGGAAGGAAGGAAAGAAGGAAGGGAGGGAGGGAGGGAGGGAGGGAGGGAGGGAAGAAAAAAGAGAGCCACATGACTACCAAGATATTACAAAGAGTAAATTATCTAAATATCTAAGCACAGATCAGGCCAGAAAAGAAATTACATTACCTCTTCTTTCCCAATACTTTTCCAGCTTCCTAGACCCAGTGCTCAATTGCTTTTGTTCTTCTTGGACTTAAAGATCACATTTCTTGTTCTTCTGAGGAAGAAGAGTAACCAGAAAGATAACTAGGCAAAGAGAGTTACCTTTATCTTTCTGAGGCAAATCATGTAACCTCAGCAGCTGTCTCCTACCAAAAATTAAGGGTTGAATTAAAGACCCTCACAGACCCTTCCAGTTCTAGCAGTCTGTGATCTTCCTCTAGCTACTTCTTTCCTTAGTGCTATCCTCATAAACTCTTTGAGTTTTACAGCTCATGTCCAGAGAAGATTCCTTTGTTGATGCAGCTGTAGTGGATCTTTTGGAATTTTTTTTTTTTTTTGAAATAATGAATTACAGTTAGGATGCTGGGAAATGTATGAAATTCCTGCTCTCCACTCTGCGACATCCCATTCCCTTTCTGAGTCCTTGAGAAGTCATTCTGTTATTCCCTATTTCCTACATCTCCAAATTCTGCTTGATTGGCTTCTTCAGCTCAACATTTCTTTAAATAGCAAAGCCCTTTCCTTCCGCCCCCAACCCAAACAACCGTTCCATCTACTGCCCAATCTAATTTTTTTAAAAACCCTTCAAATAGATGCCTGGGGGAGGAGGGGAATCTCTGCATTTTCTCCCAGAACGTATAAACTAGGCTATATACATAAGACACCGCCTTCCTCCAAAGCTCTATCAAAAAAATGCTGTTTTCTTCTCTTACATCTTGTGTAACACAGAACCAACAGGCAGAGGTGATGGTCTCCATCACTTCTTTACAGCCCCACCCCTATTCAAGCTAACCTCGCTTGTCTAGGTGACCCTCTGCTCCTCCTCTTTAATCCTATAAACCCTTCACATCCTCACAGGCTTTCTCCTATTTACTCCTTTTATCATTACTATGAGGCAAATATCTTCACCTTAGAAATGTGGAAATTGGATGTCAGAGAGAATAAATAATCCATCCAAGGTCACACAACTAACGAGTGGAAGAGCTCAGATTCAAACACAAACCTACCTCTTAATGTGCTAGACCTGACACAACCTGGTGCTTGGAGGAAACAAAAGCATGGGAAGCTAAAGGCCGTAACACCTAAAAATGACTTTAAGGATAACTATCTAGGCTAAACTGATCAAAGTATTAATACTTTTGAAACCGGTTACAAATTACATAGTAATCTTTAATCTGTATTTAGTACTTTATCATTAAATTAGGGATTAAGAGCCAAAGGGAAAAGCTATCTACTCCCTTTAGGCCATCTACTTTGTAGCACAAATACATTTAAAGTGAAAAAGTCCTCCTAGGCCATTCTTGCTATGACTTACTAATCTCTGTATCCACGCTGTGTATATCCATGCTCTGTTAGAAGCTATGGATATGAAAATGAAAGAGGCTTCTCAATGTAATTGGGTTTCCGACTAAAGTAATGACCCACCCCCCCATATCACCCTATGCAGAACAATTAAGAAACAATCATCTTCTTCTGACCTAACCAACCTGAATACCACCCTGGATAATTAAAAGTAGGATCACTTTAAGACACTGACACAGATAGCACACATTTTCCTATGTCTCGGCGAAACAAATTACTGGCTGGAGATTTTTAAATTACAGATCATTTTTCCAAATTCTAAGTTGTATATTGAATAATATTTAGATTATATCATAAAAATACTGCTTTTACCTTGAAATGTATGACTTCAAAAGATTTTCTAAATTCTTAAATGTGATTTTTTGACACTGTTTTTTGTGACCAAAAATAAAATGGTTCCTTGAAATAAATGCATCACTTATTTCACAATAAAATGGAAGAATAATGATTCAATGTATAAAAATCATATTCTTATCTCCTTAAAAAAGAGATCAATTGCATACACTAAATATTTAACACAAATCCTAAAATGTCTATTTTACATTTAGGAATCCAAGAGAGGTAAATGGTATATCAGTTATACTAAGATGAATACATGATATAAAGAAAATAATCTCTGTACTCAATTTTTAAACAAGAGAAAACTTCATATGGGGGAAAATGTATGTCTTTAGAAATGTACAGCATGTCCTTTCTTGTCTTCTACCTTTGAACTAACAGATGTGTGGTGGGGTAAATCAGTACTCCATAAACAAGTAGTAATTTAAGTGTTCTGAGTTCATTAAACCAAAAAGTATTTATTCTAGGATACTGAGTCAAAGAACAAACTACTGCTGGAACTATAATTATAATAAAGCATTGAAAATAATCAACAAGATGACTCAAGCTTGAAGAATACCTAAATAATAGTTGTCATAAATAGCTTTTCACTGCACACTACATCCTCCAACTACTTGTTTTCTTTCTTCTCCCTTGAATTTTTGAAATGCAACATAAAAATTCCATAAAAAATGCATAGTTTCTGCACCACACAATAACTCAAAATAAATGGTTCTCTGAAATAACAGTTTTTATTCAGAGTTTGCCTATTACACAGGAAGAATGTTTTTGGAGTCTCTGAATCCTTATGAGATACAGAAATCCAGAAAACAACTCATTAAATTTCCCTAAAACTAACATTTTCAAAGACTCAATTGCAAGTGCACAGGAAACTTTACATACTTCCCATTTATCAGAGCCCTCTTTCTACATTTTCTTCAAAGCTTCTTGGTTTCCCTAGGCTAGTGGTTCACAAACTGGCTGCAATATAGAAGCAAGTAGGAGCCTTTTTAAAATACCAATTCTTGAGCCTCCTGACCAGAATTTCTGATTTAATAGGTTTTGGATGAAGTCTAGGCATCAGTATTTTAAAGCTCTCCAAGTAATTCTAATCTACAAGTTCTGCTGTAACAAAATATTTTTGTTCCTAATAATCATTGGGTTGCACAGAAATCACACAATAAATACCACAGGGCTTATAGACAAATACGGTTAAAGGCATTAACCCTCAAGAAATTAATCAGGGACACATTAAAAAAGGACAGCAACCTAATAAAAACTTTGCAGTTTTATACATATTAAATGGTTAAGACATACATGACTAATACAATAAATTATGGCACTTCATCTTGAAAAACCTAAGGTTTGCTTATCAAAGTAGGTTTCAAAAGGGTTGCAACTTGTAAGTTACTGTAAAGTGGTACACTTGTCTGAAATTGGACAGAAAGCTGCAATGCCATGTATGGATGGGTGTGGCTCATAACAAAGATGTATATAAAGGTAACCAGTAAAAGACTTAAGCATGTATCTGATGTGTATTCCTAAACAGCTTGGATCAGCTGGGTACAGTTTTCTCCATCCACCTAGGGCTTCTGGTTTCACATAGAAGCAAATACAAAATTCATGTTAAGCTCAAATTATTCCCTAATATATCAACTGTGTTTGAACAAATTAGTGTTTTCCAATCAAATGTTACGGCAGTTACATAATATGTACATTACATGACTACTAAATAGTAAGACTGGTTTATCAAAAAGCATTTTTCATTACTTTTTATTACCATGTGCTATATAAAGCATTGCCAATATTTCAATCCACTTCATGTTTATAAGCTAAGCCACTTCATGTTTTAAAGTTAAGTCAATATCTCCTTTCAAATAATTTGTGTTATTTGAAAATTATCTGTTTCACTGTAGTATTTCAGAAGAGAGTTGACTATATTCAGACAAGTATAATTTTAGATGAATAAAAAAACAAAGTAGAATTCATCTTTAGCCCCAAATAAGTCCTCAAAATACAACAGCTGTTTAAACATATAAAAATATTTTTAATTTCACTCCTTTTAGAGAAATATAAAATAAAACCAGACTAGACATCATTTCTTACCCATCAGATAAATAAAAATCCAAAAGTTTGATACAAACTCTGTTGCTCAGATTAAGCGGAAGCTGGCACCTTCGTATATTTCTGGTGGATATGCAAAATGGTACAACATCAATACCTATCTTATATACTATAAATTTATATTTATATTGTCAATGTGTAACAAAACTATCATGCACATTTACATTTTGATCTAAAATCCCATTTCTAGGAATTTACCCTGAAGACATCCATAATGACACAAAAGTACAACCGTACAAAGATATTCACTGCTGCATAATTTGTAATGGCAAAATACTGTGAAACTTAAAATTCCACACATAGTAAATTGGCTGAATACTCAAACATTCTCTTCACTAAAAGGAACCAGGACTCTTAGGAAAAGGGGCTAATTCCAGGACTTTAGAAAGCAACATTCAAGATGAGCCTGGTATATCTTATTACACCAAGAAGTACTCAAAGAATGATGGGACAATAATACAGGCAGTTGAAAAAGAAAAGATGGCTAGCTAGGTCTCCATCTCCCAATATTGGTCCAAGAGCTATACAAAAAAACAAAAAAAGAAAAAAAAACACACAAAAACCATGTCCTCAGGATGTAAGACAAAATGTACACAATTCAAAAAAACTTTCAGTAAAAATGAAAAATTCCCAAATCACAGAGTGTGAGTTCTCACATTTGTGTTCCAGATTAAAGGTCACTGAAAAAAACATAACAACTAAAGGAAATGAGTGGTTCTGTATTGAATTCTGGATCAGGATGAAAAAAAGAACTGTCAAAAGAAAGGACGTTATTGGGACAGTTTTAAAAGTTGGTTATGGAATGTATTTTCAGTAATAGCATATGACAACGCTAAATTTCCCAAATTTGATTATATTGTAAGTACGTTCTTAGAAAATACATGCATTAGTATTTAGGAATAAGGGGACATGACGTCTTTAACTAAATCACAAACAGTTCAGGAAAAAATAGTAATATATATTTATATGAAGAGAGAAAGGGAGCCATAGAGCAAATATGGCAAAATGTAAACAACCTATGAATCAAGAGAAGAATATAGAGGAAATATTTATTTTATTCTGGAAAGTCAGCTGTAATTTTTAGTTTTTTAAAATAAAGACATAAAAATCACTAGTTGTAAGACTTCCACTTCCATTCAAGATGGGGGAAAAGGGAAACTATCCTCCTGACTAAAACAACTACAAACTAGACAAAAATATATGAAACAGCACTCAAGACACTGGACATTAAGAAATGAAAGGCAGTGATATGGGTCTAGGCAAAGGATTTAGGAAGAAGAACCCAAGGGCAATCACAGCAACAACAAAAATAAATAAATTGGGCTTGATTAAATCAAAAAGCTTTTGCACAGCCAAGGAAACAGTCAACAGAGCAAATAGACAACCTATAGAATGGGAGAAAATAGTCACATGATATACATCTGATAAAGGGCTAATAACTAGAATCTACAAAGAACTCGAGCAGATCAGCAAGAAAAAAATCAAACAACCCCATTAAAATGTGGCAAAAGACATGAACAGAAGCTTTTCAAAAGAAAATAGACTAATGGCCTATAAACATATGAAAAAATGTTCAATGCCACTAATCATCAGAGAAATGCAAATGAAAACCACAATGAGATATCACCTAACCCCAATGAGAATGGCTTTTATCAAAAAATCCCAAAACAATAAATGCCAGCATGGATGTGGAGAGATAGGAACGCTCATATACTGTTGGTGGGACTGCAAACTAGTGCAACATCTTTGGAAAATTGTATGGAGATTCCTCAAAGAACTAAAAGTAGACCTACTATTTGATCCAACAATCCCACTACTTGGTATTTACCCAAAGGAAAAAAAGTCATATCAAAAAGACAACTCCACTAGAATGTTTATTGCAATACAATTCACAATCACAGAGATGTGGAACCAACCCAGGTGCCCATCCATTCATGAGTGGATTAACAAAATGTGGTATATGTATACTATGGAGTACTACTCAGCCACAAAAAATGAATTAATACCTTTTGCAACAATATGGATGGAACTGGAGACCATTCTCCTTAGTGAAATATCTAAAGAATGGAAAAACAAATACTACATATACTCACTATTAAATTGGAACGAACTGATTTGCACAGATAAAAGTAAAACTCAACGGAAATCATGCAGGTGGTAGGGGGAGAAGGAGATGGATGCAACCATACCTAATGGGTAAATGTACACTATCTGGATGATGGGTACACTTGTATCTTTGACTCAAGCAGTACAAAAGCAATCCATGAATACAAAAATATTTGTACTCCTGTAATATTCTTAAATAAAAAAAAAAGTTTAAGTTAAAAAAAAAGAATATGAACATATGAACTGAGCCCTAAGATTATCTCAATTTCCTGAATGGAGAAAATGTGTAGGCCATAGCATAGGAAGGAAGAGCCAACCAGAACCCAGTAATCTCTGTGATATAAAGGAATAAAATAATGTCTGTTGCAGCAACTTAGATGGAATTGGAGGCCATTATCCTAGGTGAAGTATCTCAAGAATGGAAAAATAAATACCGCATGTTCTCACCTATAAGTGGGAGTTAAAGATGGGTATACATGGTCATACGGAGTGGTATAATGGACACTGGAGACCCAGAAAGGGAGCGGGATGAGGGATCAAAAATTACCTGTCAGGTACAACGTACACTATTTGGGTAACAGGTACACTAAAAGCCCTGACTTCACCATACATTAATACAATTCATCCATGTAACAAATAAATAAGAATCATAGACCTAAATATAAAACTATAAAACTTCCAGATGAAAACAAAGGCAAAGCTCTTTGTAATTTTTGGTCAAGCAAAGATATTTTTACATACAATTCCAAAAGCACAATCTTCTGAAGAAAAATTTGATAACTGGACTTCACTTATAAGTAGAATAAATGATAGATTTTTCAGGATTAAGAGAAAAAGCTGACATACTCCTTGATTTTCTCTGGATTCCCAAACATTGTTCAAGTGTTAATTGTCAACATTTCCTCTTTGGAGGCAACACTACCCACTTAAACCACTTCTCCCAATCCTCATTACCTTTTCCCTAGCCCTCATCCCCATCCCAAATACCTCTTTCCTTCCTTAATTACTTTAGCACTTGTCTCCTTCTATTCCTCACCAAAATATTTGACACTTTAGTATTCACACTGATGATTCCTCCACTGCCCTGATCTCATAAATTTTCAATCTTCTTACCTATTAACCCTATTTCTCATTGCTTTCACTACCACACTTCTTTAAAGAGTATAATTTTAGTTAAGCGTGGTAAATAGAACACATTTCTCCACTCCTTCGAAAAACCCCAGTAAAATACAATATAATTAAAGTATAAATTCATAATAGCAAAGAAAGTAGAAAATTTTAACAATGGGAGGCCAGGCGCGGTGGCTCACGCCTGTAATCCTAGCACTCTGGGAGGCCAAGGCGGGTGGATTGCTCAACGTCAGGAGTTCGAGACCAGCCTGACCAAGAGCGAGACCCCGTCTCTACTAAAAATAGAAAGAAATAATCTGGCCAACTAAAATATATATAGAAAAAATTAGCCGGGCATGGTGGCGCATGCCTGTAGTCCCAGCTACCCGGGAGGCTGAGGCAGTAGGATCCCTGAAGCCCAGGAGTTTGAGGTTGCTGTGAGCTAGGCTGACGCCACGGCACTCACTCTAGCCCGGGCAACAAAGCGAGACTCTGTCTCAAAAAAAAAAAAAAAAAAAGAAAGAAAATTTGTAACAATGGGAAATAAGACATGTCAATAGAAAGTAAGAAAGTGAAAAGCAGGTGAGCGGTAACTAATTTGCATATCAGAATAAATGAAACATAAGTATCCTGCAAAGAGGAGGTCAAGATTTATGGAGTTAGACAGCTCCAGTAAAGTTCAGGAACTGGAGAAACCTGGAACAAATGGAGAAAGAGAATAGGGTGCTGAAACTCGACTGATTCAAAGTCTATATAAGAAGCAGGCAGAACCCCAGTTCTGTGCTCAGCTCACACGGAAAGGCAACTATTCTTCCCAGTGCCGTGGAAAACAAGAGGGAAAAATGAACCACAAAGCCTTTGGACTCGAAGACACTAGGCAGCTTGCCAAAATCAGGAGGATTAAGTAAAATATGACTCAAAATACCCAACCTACTTTCCCTATCTCCATTAATATAATAGCAGGCTTATACTCACAGATAGGGTTCCCAAATGAAATAAAGGACACCCAGTTAAATTTAATTTCAGATAAACAACAAATACTTTTTAATGTATGTTTGTCCCAAACATTGTAGGTAAATTTAACTGGTGTCCTGTATTTTTAATAGCGATCTCTGGCAACCCTACCTTCAGACTAGAGACTAGAGAATTCCTCTTTGGGAAATCTGTCTGGCCCAGGAAAGGAAGTTAAAGATATTAACTTTAAGAGGCTCTCAATAATCACAAATCCTTACCTGAACACATTATATACACATTCTTCACTGGAAACAGAGTTTTCCTCTACAATTTACTCAAATCCTAAGACCCATAAGTGAAAGAAACATTAATTTTTTAAACTTTCCAAAGTAAAGAGGTAAGATATATTTTTAACTTTGAATAAATATAGTGAAATATGATATTTAAGTAAGACAATGGAAATAAATAGAGGAAAAATCCAAGACTGTTAAGGTGTTTAATATTTCATCTTTAATGTTTTCAAAGAACAATTAATAGTACAATTTCAGCCCACATTTTTATATGACAGAATAACCTTGGAATTTAAAAAACTATATTGTTTATACAATGGAGTTGTTTTAAGATTGACTAACTCATCAATATACTAATATTTTAGCAATGAAGTAATAGCAAGTAACAGCTACATGTTAAAATATTCCATATGATTCACAGAAGAATTCAAGGAGGCAGATTATAATCACAGGTTGTGTCAAAAGAAAAAAATTGCAGGGTTCAAATGATCCAAAACAAATAGAATAGTAAAAGAAACCAAAATTTGTAACAATGGCTCTTAAACTTGACTAAGCATTATAATAACATGGACATCTGTTTTTTAAAAAAAAAGAAAATATTTCATAGTCCGTCCCCAAACCTACTAAATAGAGGATCAGGGAGGTAGGGCCCCAAATTATATCATTTTTAAAAGCTTCCCCATGAGATTCTGATACTCAGTAAAATTTTGAAACTACTGCTTTAGAATGCTCACTTGGGTATGCTCACTCAATACTATGATCTGTTTGCTTTAAGCACAGTTATTATGCTATAAATTACAAATGATGAAATTATTTTTCTTACCTGGGATACATTGCTGACATAATTCATTTGGACAGTACTTTCCTTATCAACTTGATTACAAAGGTTCTGTAAAGTAGATGCATATTCTTTATCACTTTTTATTCTCAGGGCCATAAATTTCTTCACTGTTTCCAGTAACCGTAATTCCCAGTCTTGCAATTTTAACACAGCTTCGTGTGAATTCTTCAGGTCACTCCCAAACCCCATTTTTGTAAGGCACTGCTAATCTTCCACACTGCACAAGTGAGCCTTCTAATCAGCACATACCTGTATATGTAAACACAAGGGAAAAAACCTTAAATCAAAAGGAAGTTAGTCATCAAAGCAAAGTTATGGCCCATTCTTTATGGGGTAAAAAACTCACTACAAGCGAATGCTTTCTCCCAAAGATCAGGAACAACATGTCCACTCTTTTGTTGACTTCTATTCAACATTATACTGGAGGTTCCACCCATTACAATGAAACAAATGAAATAAAAGACATTCAGATTGGAAAGGAAGAAGTAAAACCATCTTTATTTGCAAATAACATCATTGTATGCAGAAAATCCTAATGCAATAAAAAAACTATTAGAATAAATGAAAGTGATATTATAGGTTACAAGATCAACACACAAAAATCAATTATATTTCTATATACCAGCAATGATCAATCCAGAAAGAACAGCACCAAAAAAGAATAAAATACTTAAGAATAAATTTCACAAAAAACTTAAAGCTTATACTCTTATAACTAGAAAATATTGTTGAAAGACATTTTAAAAGACCTAAGTAAATCAAAATACTCATGATCATAGATTGAAAGACTTAACATTGTTAAGAAGGCAAGACTCTCTTTTACAAAAATTGACAAGTGAATCCTAAAATGTATATGGAAAGGCAAGGGAGCCAGAATACCCACAAAAAAAATCCTGAAGAAGAAGAACAAAGTTGGAGGACTCACATTTTCTGATCTCAAAACTTACTAAAAAGCTATAGTAATGAAGACACTAGGGTACTGGCATATGGACAGACATGGGGATCAACGGAATAGAATAGAGTGTCCAAATATAACTCTTCACATTTATGGTAAAATGATTTTCCACAAGAGTGCCAAGACTATTCAACAGGGAAAGAAAAGTCGTTTCAACAACTAGTCCTGGGACAACTGGATTTGCACATGCAAAAGAACGAAGCACGATGCCTTCCTTAGACCATACACAAAACATTAACTCTAAATGGTTAGTAGACCTAAGTATCAGAGCTAAAACTACAAAGCTCTCAGAAGAAAACACAGAACAAATCTTCGTAACCTTGGCTTAGGTAATGGTTTCTTAGATACAACAACAAAAGCATAAGTGACAAAATAAAAACACATAAATTGGATTTCATCAAAATTAAAAACTTCTGTGATTCCAAAGACATCATCAAGAAAGTGAACACACAACCTATAGAATGGAAGAAAATATTTACAAATCTTACATCTGATAAGGGACTTCTAACTGGAATATATAAAGAATTCTTACAACTCAATAAGACAAACCAATTAAAAATGAATAAAGTATTTGAATAGACATTTCTCCAAAGAAGACACATAAATGTCCAATAAACACATGAAAAGATGTTCAATATCATTAACCATCAGGAAAATGCAAATCAAAACTACAATGAGATACTACTTTATACCACCAGGATGTCTATAATCAAAAAGACAGATAATAACAAACATTGCAGAGATTGCTAAGAGACTAGAACCCTCATTTCCTGCTAGTAGAAATCCGTTAATAAAATGGTAGAGCCACTATGGAAAACAGTTTGCAAGCTCCTAAAAACATAAGACATAGAGTTACCATATTACCCAGAAATTCCACTCCTAGGTATATACCCAAGAGAAATGAAAATATGTCTATACAAAAACTTGCACATGAATGTTTGAAGCAACATTATTCATAAAAACTACAAAGGGAAACAACCCAAATATCTATCAATTCATGAATGTATAAATAAAATGAGATAACATTCATACAATGGAATATTTGGCAATAGAAAGGAATAAAGTATTGATACAGGCTACAACATGGATGAACCTTGAAAACATTTTACTAAGTGAAAGAAACCAGACACAAAAGACCACATTGTATGATTGCACATATACGAAATAGCCAAAACAGGCAAATCTATAGAGATGGAAAGCAGGTTAGCTGTTGCCCAGGGCTGGCAAATTGGGGGAGAAATGAGGAGAGACTGCTAATAGGTATTGAAATTTCTTTTTGTGATGATGAAAGTGTTCTAAAATTGATTGTAATGGTGGCTGCACAACTCTAGGTGAATGTACTAAAAACAACTGAATTGTACAGTTGCAACTGGTGAATTCTTTGGTATGTGAATATAGCTCAAAAAAGTTGTTTAAAAATCACTACAGCACAACTTATAATCATCTAAAGGTCAATTATCATAAACTTGCCCAAAATATCCTGCTTGTTTATTATAAATCCTGAAAATGATGGTAGAATTTATTTTGCTCTCTGGTTTCCTAGAATTTCAGGCAGTAAATTTGTCAGAGGTAGTTAGAAGAAATGAAGAAATATACCTTTTATTTTTAGTTCTAGATCAGCCATACCAAGGTCAATTTCTTGTTAATTCAGCTGATATCCTCTAAGACACATAGAAAAACAAGAAGAGGTTTATCTCTAACCTCACTGATCTCATCTGAAGATAGATAAAAATGAGGGTTTTCCAAAAAGAGAAAAAAATTACAATTTTTCCCCAACTGAAAGCTGTCCAGTTTTATGAACTCTCAAATCACTAGGAAAAAAACAAAAACAAAACACTTACAAAAAAAACTCCACTTCATCAAAGTTTCCGAAGTAGAAACCAAGACAGTAAATGAACCTTAACAGAAATAAGTCAATACAAAGTAACTAATTTATTTACTTTAACATTAAATAGGATAATTATAGTTTTTTTCATTTTGTATGTAGTAGCATTAAAAAAATTACTTTAACATACTGTATCTTTCATGGGACACAAGAATTTACTATGAACATTTTTCTATTTTACCTGCAGCTTTGCTCAGGTCTATCTCATCTGATGTTTCCAATAGAATAATAAGGAACATTTTTTGAGGCCAAAGAAAGGTAAAATATTTTACTTTTCTAAAAAAATCTATGTCTGATATTGTGGTTCATGTTATTCTGTAACTTGGAATAAATATCATTCCTGCTTCTAAATGTATCATGACAACTTTTTCTTCCACTATTAGGAATTTCAAAAGAATTGTGAAAAGCTTAGAAGAATAAAAAGGGAAATAGAATCTGGCAGCTATCTAGGAAACACTCAGGCTTTCCTAAGACTTAGTTATATACACCAATATTCAAGGTCAGGGTATATAAAAAATAATTTAATAAATGGAACTGCTCTTGATGCAATAAAATTTTAAAACTCCATAATAAATTAAGAGTATGTCTAATTGTTGAACTGAAAGACATTATAAATACTTTGGGAATTAAGAGAATTATATGATACAGATAATTTTCCCATAGATGCCAAATGACATATATATAAAAGTATTTGTTGCAGTAGTATTTGCAACAACCACAAAAAAAAAAAAAACACTTGGAAATATCTGAAATATACAACAGTAGAAACTAAGTAAGTTTGCTGCATTTGATTGTAGCTGAATAATTCTAGCAGGTACCATCCAAATCACAGTCTATGTGAATTTGCTCAGTGACCAACTTTCACAACCATATGCGGTAGATCTGTTCATGGTATATTCATTCATTCAGTGGACCATCATTCAGTCCTAACAAAAAGTAAGAAATTTTTTTTGTGTATTGATATGGAACTATCATTAAGAACTATTAACTGAATAAAGTAAGATACACAACTTAGTATGCTAGCTTTGTATAAAAAGGAAGAAGAATAATTTTCATTCTGCTTATAAGTACATAAAATATTTCTAGAGGAACACATAGTGGCTGGGGCACAGGTGTGAGAGGTAGACTTGTCATTGTATACTCTTTTGTATACTTGAATTTTGTTCTAAGTGAATATATTGATATTACCTATTTAAAAATAAATTAATTAAAGAATTTTTGAAGAGAAAAGGACCAAATTAATGAAAGCTGGAACTGCCCAGAAAATCTCTTAGAAATGGCAAAATATGAGTCAGGACTAGAATCATGACCATGATTTAGATTGTAAAAAGTCAAAAGGGAAATGTATTTCAGGAAGTAGGAGCAGTACAGGGCCAAAATAAATAAATAAATAAAATGAATATGAGATGCAGTGGAAAAAAAAAAAGTCTCAAAAACAAAGCTATATGTGGCAAACAGCGAGAGATGGCATGCCAATTTATCTCCCACTATTCCTCTGCTCAGGAAACTAATAAAGCTCAAACTTCTTGAATTAATTGGTTCTTAACAAAGAAAACCAAGGTCATGAATGTGATAATTTAAAAAGATTAATTTGCTAGTGCTAGTTGCACAAATATGTTGTGTTTCTGACAATTCATCAAGCTGAGCACCTATGATTTATACATTTTTCTGTGTGTATATTATAGTTCCATAAAAAGAGAGAGAGACAGACATAGATTTTGATCTGGCAGCTGGGAAAAAAAGATAAAATGAGATAAAAGAACGCAAGTTTAGAAGCCATTATAGCAATATAACTTGAGAAATGAGGATCTAGAATTGACAATGTCAGTGAAGAATTAAAATGGGAGATTCTTGACCTATTAAATGGATTTAGGGAACAAAAGAAAGACAATCCAATGAAAACTTTAAGGCTTCAGTAAGAAAAAATGGTGATAATACCAAAAGAAATGGAAGAATGAGAATATGGAGCTACTTTAAGGAAAATATATACATTTCAGCTGGAAATAAACCTTTAGGTAAAACATTAAGGCTAAAAATGCAAATTTGAGAGTCAATTGCTTAAAGGTGAGAGATGAAAGGAACAGACTGCTGACAGAAAAGCAGGAAGTCAAGGACAAAACCCATGAGAATCTGTGAATCAAAGATTGAGACAAAAAGAAGCCAACCAAAAGATAGAGATTAAGTAAGCAAAAGATAAAAGGGGTTTGGCAGAGTCACAGATGCCAGAGTGAAAAAAAAAAAGATATTATCAATGCCAAGTGTCAGAGGGAGATGCAAAAAACTGCAAGAACTCATTGGAATTCTGGGTAAAATCAGTATCAAGAAATAGTACCTCAGAAGCTCCTACCGCCAATAAATATTGAAAGGAACAAGAAATCGTTTTTAAGAAAAATCAAAACTTTAAATGTATCATCAGCATATGAAGGAGTCCAACCTTATGCCATAAGTTTCACAGCACAGATTCAAAGGAAAGAAAGAAAAAATAATGGTGCTCTAGGCAGCACAGCAATGTGCCCAACACGACCCCAACCAGTCCAGAAGATATTCTGAGGAAGAAAAGTCAACAAAATCCTGAGAATTCACATTGGATACCCCAACAGGAAAAGAAGCAGGCAGAAAGTGAATAGATCAAACTAGGGAAAGTCAAGAAAACATCTAAAGAGAAAAGCCCCTCTGGATCAGGACAGCACGTCAGAAAATGCAGGGAGGGCAGCATTGGCATATAATTTTTGAGAGCTCTGTGACAAATTGGTGGCTGAAATTTAAGTACAGGATTACAGGATGTTTAATGAACTCTTATAAGACAGTAAATTTCAGGACCTCCAACTAAGTCAAACTCAACCCCAGCCAATATCTCCCTACCCCTTAACCTCCATGCTCACATGCCACGGAAACTGAAATTAGAAGGAAAACACAGCTTCTGGTCCAGACAAGATGACATAGACCATTTTTCCCCACTAAGCACAAGTATAAACACTGGAAATAATGCAAGAGACAACCATCAAGAAGAACTCTGAAAAACGGAAAAAAGAAGGCAAACTCCTTTGAGACCCTACAACTGGAAGAACAGCACAGAGGCAGGGTGTCTCATATCCCCCTCACCCAACAGAAGGTGGCCACCCAGACCTGGCTTTTCCCAACTACCAGCCTAGGAACAGAAGGCAGTCCACATAGGCTAACTCCTCCCAGAATAGAACAGGAGTCCCTCTCACACCATCAGGGAAGCCAGACACCACCAGCTAGGGAGATTAATTGGAACTTCACCAAAAACAAACAGCCAGGGGAAGGACTTTCATTCCCTGTGAGGCCTAGGACTCCCTTTTCCATGAAGAGAAACAAAGGCAGGCAGAAGGAAACAGCAAGAGGGACCCAGCTACAGCAAGCAGCCCAGTCAAGAACCTCTTTGTCGCCACAGGTTTGAGGATCTCCCTTCCCACCCAGAGATACAAAAGCAGGCAGGCAGAACTGGCAAGCAGAACCCAGCTTTTGCCAGAAATCCAACTAGGAAGCTTCTTGTTCTCCATAGATCCTTGCAAGACTTTCCTCCTCTGCCCAAAGACATCAGGGCAGCAGGGGAGCATAGCAAGGAAATCCCAGCACACTTGTTCCCCACCAATAGACATCTACTGGTTAGGCCTAAAAAAGAGTCCTCTACTTCCTCAGGCAGCATCAGCAGGGACCAGTGGGAGCCCTAGTGTTACCAGATAAACGAAGCAAACCAAAACAATAGTGCAAAGACTCTGAAAATGAAACTGTAATTGGAACCAAAGCCCACAAAAATTAGGCTAAGACCTGTATGATAAACCTAAGGGTGACAACCTGCAAAAATAAAAGATTGAAATAGTACCCAGAGTCTCTCAACAAACACATAAAATATCTAGGATTCAAATGGAAATCACTTGTGACAACAAGAAAAATCATAATTTGAATAAGAAAAGATAATCATCTAATGCCAACACCAAGAAGAATCAGATGTTGGAATTATCTGACAACAATTTTAAAGCAGCCATCATAAAAATGCTTCAACAATCAATTACAAATTCTCTCAATACAAATATAAAAAATACAAGTTGTAAAAATAAGCAGATGGAAATTATAGAACTAAGAAATATGATAACAGAAATAAAAAACAAGCTAGATGGGTTCGATAGTAGAATGAAGATGACACAGGAATACAATCAATAAGCTTAAGGACAAAACAGTAGAAATAAAAAAAAAAAAATGAACAAAGCCTTAGGGACCTGTGGGACAATAACAAGATGCAACAGTTGTATCAGCAGAATGTAAGAAAGAGAGGAGAGGGCAAGTGAGACTGAAAGAGAATTCAAAGAAATATAGTCCATCCTGCTGAATAAGATTATATATAGCTACAGAAATCAAGATGGTGTGCTGTTGGTAGAGGACAGATAATAGATCAATGGAACACAACAGAGAATCCAGAAACAGACCCACACAAATATGGTCAACTGATTTTTGACAAAGGCCCAACGCGATTCAATGGAGAAAGAATAGCGTTTTCAACAAATGGTACAGGAACAATTGGACATGTATTGGTAAAAAAGAAAAAAGCATCTTGACCTAACACCTTATAAAAAATTTAACTCACAAGTATCATGGCCTTTAATGTAAACATAAGACTGATAAATTTTAGAGGAAAATAAAAAAACAGAAGGAAATCTTCAGATCTAAAGCTAGGCAGAGTTCTTAGAATGGACACCAAAACCACAGCCATAAAAGGAAAAATAGATAAAATGGATCACATCAAAAGTAAAATCTTTTGCTCTGTGAAAACACATGCGGACAAAATGAAAACACAAGCTGCAACTTCTGGTTTCTGGTGGGCAAGTAAAAATCTTGGAAGTCACTAGTCCATCCTAACAAGTAAAAAGCTAAACAAACTGAAAAAGCAATAACTTTTCTTAGATAAGTACGAGAAATGAAGTCACAGGGAAAACCACTGTCCCCCAAATTGGAAAGACAGACAAGTGACTACAGAGAATCACATCATGTTTTCAGGTAGGAAAACCTGAATGCAATGAAAAACTGTTGAAAGCTAAGTGTGGACAAGTGAGAGTGGTAAAAATTCCAGGGGGACCCCACTCACAGGAGGGCCTCCACACTTCTGTGAATTTTACCTCCAGGAAGTCAATCGGGTTCTCACAGTGAATCTTGGAGAAAATCACTCTCATGCTTCTGACAGGAGGAGAAACAGAATCATTTCGAAACAAGCCAGAGCATTCTGTTCTTAACAAGGTCTGCACTCAGGAGAAACTATTTCAACAGAGCCTAACCAGCTGGAGTTTTATCAGGGCCTAACTGACCTGAAGGAAGGGAAATACCCAACGCCTAGTCTAGCCATCCTGTCCCACCTGAGGGGGAAGGAGGAGAGCTGAGAAACATCATTTGTGAAGTTCACAGGCTCACTAAAAGACTGACATTTAATCATAGGACTACAGAATGCTTCCCATCCCCCAACATCTTACTGCCACATTACCAGTGGCCTATTTAGAGCGCTTCCTTTTACCCAGGACATCAGATTCCACTATCAAGAAAAATTTATATGGCATACAAAAAGGCAAAACACAGTTTGAAGAAACAGAGCAAGCATAAGAACCAGATTCAGATATGGTAAGGAGGTGGGAATCATCAGATGGGTAATTTAAAACAACTGTGATTAATATGCTAAGGGCTCTAATGGATAAAGTAGACAGCATGCAAGAACAGATGGGTGATGTAAGCAGAAAAATGGAAATTCTAAGAAAGAACCAAAAAGAAATCCTAAAGATCAAAAACAATCTAACAGAAATAAAGAATGCCTTTGTTGGGTTCATTTAAGTAGATAGGCTCAGTCCAGTGTACTGGACACAGTTGAGGAAGGAATCTCTAAGCTTGAGGGTATCTCGACAGATAACTAAAAAACTAAAACGTAAACAGGAAAAAAGACTAGAAAAAAAAGCAGAATATCCAAGAACTGTGGGACAACTACAAAAGGTATAAAAGGCATACTAACAGTATATGTGTAATGGGAATATCAAAAGGAGAAAAAAAAAGAGAAAAGAATAGAAAAAAAAATATTTGAAACAATACTGAATGAGAATTTCCCCAAATCAATGTCAGACACCAAACCACCAATCCAAAAAGCTCAGAAAACACCAAGCAGGATAGAGGATTTAAAAAAAAAAAAAAAAAAAAAATCCTACAAGTAGGCATAGCACATTCACACTACAGAAAATCAAAGATAAAGAAAAAATCATGAAAAGAAGCCAGAAGAAAAAAAGACCTTACCTATCAAGGAGCAAAGAATTACACTGATTTTGTCTCCAATACCATGCAAGCAAGAAGGGAGTGGAATGAAACACTTAAAATGTTAAGAGAAAAAAAAACACCAACCTAGAATGTACCCTGCAAAATTATCCTTCAAAAGCAAAGGAGAAATAATTTCTTAGACAAACAAACACTGAGGGAATTTGTTGCCAGTAGACCTGCCATGCAAGAAATGTTAAAAGAAGTTCTTCAGAGAAGAGGAAAATGATATAGGTCAGAAACTGAGATCTTTATAAAGAAAGGAAAAGCACTGGAGAAGAAAATGAAGGTAAAATAAAAACTTTTTTATTTTTCTTATTCTTGTTCTTAACAAACACATAATCATTTAAGAACAATATATACCACAATCATCTTAAGAACAATATATACCACTATGTATGCTTGCTTATGTGTGTGTATGTATATGCTTATGTATGCTTATGTGTAAGTGAAATGAACAGCAGCAATGACAAAAGGGATGGAAAGGGGGAATTAGGATTATTTTATTATTTTAATCCCACTAAGATCAAGAACAAGGCAAGGTTGTCCTCTTTCATTCCTCCTTCTCAACAGCATACTGGAAGTCCTAGCTAATACAAGAAGACACGAAAAGGAAATTAAAGGTATACTGATTGGGAAAAAAGAAATAAAATTGTCTTTGTTCACAGATGACAGGCTTGTCTATGTAAAAAATACAAAAGAATTCCTGAAACTAATGAGCAATTATAGCAATGGCAGGCTATGAGATTAATATACAAAAGTGAATCACTTTCCTATATGCCAGAAATGAACAAGTAGAATTTGAAATTAAAAACATAATACCAATTAAATTAGTAACCCCCCAAAATGAAATACTTTGTATAAATCTAACAAAATATGTACAAGATCAGTATGAGGAAAACTACAAACTTCTGATGAAAGAAATCAAAGAAGAACTAAATAAATGGAGAGATATTCCATGTTCATGGAAAGAGCCCATATTAGGAAAAACTAGGCAACTCATTTGTTGCTGCTGATGGGAAGACAAAACCATATAGCCATTCCAGTTTCTTATAAAAGTGAACATTCAACTACCATACAACCCAGCAACTACTCTCCGACATATATGCCAGAGAACTGAAAACATGTTTACACAAAAACTTGTAAAGAAATATTCTTAACAACTTTATTTTTAATAATTAAAAATTAGAATTAGCCCAGATATCCTTCAACAGATTAATGGTTGGTTATATACAGCATAGAATAATACTCATGATACAAAGGAACAAACTGTCAATATAGACAACAATTTAGATGAATCTCCAGGAAATTCTGATGAGTAAAGCCAAATAACAAAAAATTGCATACAGTAATCCCCCCTTATCTGCAGAAGACATGTTCTAAGATCCCTCCAGTAGATGCCTAAAACCACAGATAGTACCAAACCCTATATACCCTAAGCACAAATTGTTTTTTCCTTCCTCACAATTTCATGGATAGAAGATTCATTCTTACTATAGATCTTAGCAGCCTCAGTAATGTGATTTTTTTTCTTTCCTTATTAAGTCAAAAACTTTCACCATTTCACTTAACAGAAGCACTTTATGGCTTCTCTTTGGCATATCTGAATTGCCAGCATCACTACTCTTTTACTTTGGGACCGTTATTAAGTAAAATAGGGTTACTTGAGCACAAGCACTGCATCCCACAACAACTGATCTGATAACCAACAAGACTATTAAGTGATTAAGGGGCAGATTACGTACACAGCGTGGATATGCCAGGTAAAGGGATTCACATCCGGGCAGAACAAAGCTGGACAGTGTGAGATTTCATCATTCTATTCAGAATGGCATGTGACTTAAAACTTATGTTCATCTCTGGAATTTTCCATTTAATATTTTTGGACCATGGTTGGCCGCAGGTAACTGAAACTGCAGAAAGTGAAACTGTGAATAAGGGGGAATTACTGTACTGGGTGATTCCATTCATATAACATTCTTGAATTGACAAAATTTTACAAAAAGGACATATTAGTGGTTGCCGAGGTTTAGGACCATTAGAGTAGGGAGTAGAGGAAGGAAGTGAGTGTGGTTATAAAAGGGCAACACAAGGGAATCTAGTAGTGTTGGAACTGTTCAGTACCTTGAAGGTGGTGGTGGATACATATATCTAGACAGGCAATAAAGTTTTATAGAACTTAAACACACACAAATGAGTACAAGTAAAATTGGAGAAATATGAAAAAGATTAGTAGATTATACCAATGTTAACATCCTGGGTGTCATGTTATACTATAGTTTTGTAAAATGTTACCATTGGTGTAAACTGGGCAAAGTATAAAAAGAATTTCTCTGTATTATTTCTTACAACTGAATATTAATCTACAATTAGCTCAATACAAATTTCAGTTAAAAAAGGTAATATCCAGACCTCAAATTATAGTTCAAAGGAAGAACAATAGCATGGAGAAGGTTTCACAAATTCAGCCATATTATTCCAGAAGTAATATGAGGTATGGACAGAGCTGCCTATGTTAATCACAAGGAAAATAAAAAGAAATTGCAAGGAAATTAAACAATCATGCTATAACCAAAAAGGAAGGGTTGGTAGGGAGAGTATACTACATACTGATGTGCAATGCAATTTCCAGTCAGGCAGGGAATTACTCTGTATCTCCAGTGCCTTGCCTATACAATGCCTTGCCTATAGTTGACAACAAAAATCTGTTAAGGTCAGGCATGGTGGCACACGCCTATAATCCCAGCTAGTCAGGCAGCTGAAGTGAGAGGATTACTTGATCCCAGGAGTTCAACACCAGCCTGGGCAACATAGTGAGACACCATCTCAAAAAAAAAAAAAAAAATCTGATAAATGAATTAACTGATTGAGGCTATACAACATTGCACATGCATCTCTAGTGCCTTACAATCCCTACTTTGCTCCCTTCATTCTTTAGGGTACTAGGTAATAATAGGTACTAATTTTATTATTACTTATAATATTAGATATTAATTTTACAACCCTAACTTACAGGTTAAAATTCAAACCCCTTTGCCTGGTAATCAAAGCTGACCCCAGACAACTTCCCACTCTCTGTAACAGTCATACAACTTACCACTTTTGGTTCCTGAAATGTCTCCTGATCACTCATACCTGTGTGCCTTTGCAGATATTATTCCCACAGTCTAAATGTTTTTCCTCCCTTGTCTGCCTAGAAAACCATCAACAAGTAAACTGTAAAGTTGTATTCTCTGTGAAGTCTTCCCCATAACAATCACCACCCAGGTCAACCTAGGTGCTCCCTTTTCTGAGATCCCAGGAACTATGTATGTATCCATGGTTCATACAACAGTTATAATGTATTTTAACTATTTTCTCAGGTGTATTTTTCCCACTGAACTATGAGCTAACTGGAAACACAAGAATATCATAGATTTTTCATCTTTATATCACTGGGCACTATATTATTACGCAGAATACAGTAGGCATTCAATTTATTATAGATTATTGCAAGAAACCCATTTTTTAAAAGGTTTGTAAAATGAGATTTCAAAGTAATAATTTCTATAATTTAGTGGATAGTAAGTATACATCAGGCAGAAACAGAATATTGTACAAAAGTATATGACTGTTATATTAGCAAAGGTAAAAGTATCTTTTAAAGTGAAACTGGTAAATCCTACTAAACTATTTAGATTTATTGAAATCTATCTTATTTAATGGTATTCAATTTGGTATTTTGAATCAAGTGAGTACTTCTATGTTGAGTTTTCAATTCACCATTAAGTAGGGATTAAAAATTTTAAAAGAATCCTTAAAATTGTTATATTTTCTAAAATTAGAAGTTTAATTTGCACAAAATTAATCTATAAATTCATATTTTTAAACAACTGGAACTTATTAAATAGCAAAATATAGAACAGATAACTAATTTCCTTAGCAGGATGATCGATTTCCCATGGTATTTCTTATGAATACAAGAGTATATGCAACTATTTGTCTAAAATGTCTCCTGTTTTTCAGCTTTTGGCTACACAACTGGCAACTTTAACATTCTCTAAGTACAAAGATGGAAATATTGTTTTTATATGGCATAAGGAAAGTTTAATCTGTATTGATTACTCTCTTTTAAGTAAGGGCAATTAATTTTAACACAGATGATGTTTTATAGTCAAAAATATTTGTTTAATTATTTCCTTTATCTTAACATTGATGAAGAGATTCTAGTATGCCACTGAAGGTATGTTAATTTAGGATAAAAACAGAAATAAGTGAATAAAAACTGTGTAATAGAAATATGAAATCTTTCATTCTTCCCTCAACAGATTTTCTCATGAGCTAGAAGGAAATTCAACAGAGCTTGATTTTATAATCCTTGACTAATAAAACCTATCAAAATCAGTTTATGGTTCAAGTCACATCATTTGAATATGTTTGTATAGTGATAGACTATAAAATCATTAACCAGTTAAAGTATAAAACGAATTATCTGAAAGCATTTCTTACCTTTTACATGCTTCAATATGACAGTTAGAACTCTAAAATAGAATACTATATTTGAATACAATATTAAGCTGCCTACAGCAAAACAAAAACAAAGTCACGAAAAGCCCTCCCCACCCCCCCAGCATGCAAGTAATAACCACAGTTACAAACCAAAAAAACTGACTTCATATGAATACACAGTGAGGTCTTTTTTCAGAAGTACTTAAGCAAGCAAAAATCAGCAGTCACCAAAATTTAACTACCAAGACGGTATCATTCATCACCAATTAATATACGCTGACCTTGACGACCTTATGGACATAATATTTAAAACTCCTCCTATTCTTTCTTTATTTGAAAGCGTTGCTTCTAGCTCAATTAAAAATAAAAGTTAAATGCAAGTGAAATAGCACTGGATTGGCTGGCATATTAGAACATTAATGGATGATGATCTCCCACTAAGAGAAAAGAATGAGTAAAACCTTAAAATTTTATAAACAAATGAACATGTTCTCTTTTAAATTAACTATTATCTTTTTTATTTTAAAAATATATTTGATGATTTGATAACTAGCCTAATATATATATATTTTTTGAAGTACTGACATTTAAAATTAAGGACAGCAGAATTTTTAACAGAAATGTTTTCTTTAAGGTATTGATATTAATCAACAGGCATTTTATTACATAATCATGTGAGAAATAATTGTTAGAGATACAAAGATAAATGAAATGTGGATTACTACCTTTAAACAATTTTAAGTGTAGTAGGAATAACTAGACAAGTTCACAGGTAACCGTGATACAGTGAAATCATTCAAAATTCACTCAGCAAACAAGTATTGAGCACCTGTTTGCTGGAGATATTTCTTAGTGCCAGGAACACTGAGATAAAAATGATTACAATCTCTAGTCTCAAGAAGCTCACAACCTACTAGAGGTGACAAACATGGAAACAAATAAATGCCATATATTTCAATACATGCACAAATACAGATTGGTCATAAACTCAGCAGGAATGCTGAGAAAGAATGCACACCATTCCTAGAGGCCACAGAGGAAGGCTCCCCTGAATATAAAAATATGAGGTACAAAGCGCTACGATGACACAGAGGAAAGTAGTAGCTAGCACAGCTGAGTAAGGGACTCAAAAAGACTTTACTGGCCGGCGCGGTGGCTCACGCCTGTAATCCTAGCACTCTGGGAGGCCAAGGCGGGTGGATTGCTCCAGGTCAGAAGTTCGAGACCAGCCTCAGCAAGAGCGAGACCCGTCTCTACGAAAAAAAAAAATAGAAAGAAATCATCTGGCCAACTAAAATATATATATGGAAAAAATTAGCCGGGCATGGTGGCGCATGCCTGTAGTCCCAGCTACTGGGGAGGCTGAGGCAGTAGGATCGCTTAAGCCCAGGAGTTTAAGGTTGCTGTGAGCTAGGCTGACGCCACGGCACTCACTCTAGCCTGGGCAACAGAGTGAGACTCTGTCTCAAAAAAAAAAAAAAAAGATTTTACTAAGCCTCAAGGGATACTTACAAAAGGAGTGCACATGTGTGTCTGTTCATCTGCAGATGTAGATAGGAGGCAGCTTTGAAAAAAGACAATCCTGGGTTCAAATCCTAACTCTACCATTTCATAGCGAGATAACTGTGCATTTTAATCAACTTCCTGGAAGCTCAGTTTTCTTATCTGTAAATTGGGGATAAAATACCTACTTTGCAAGGTTGTTGTAAAGTTAGATGAGATAAAGTATATTATGTGTCTGGCATGTTGGAGAGACATTAAAAAGTAGTCATTAATAATAAAGTATGAGAAAGGGTACAAAGAGAAGACAGAAGTGCAAGTGGTAGAGGAGGTTACTTTCTAAGTAGATATTTTAACAGGAGCAAGGGTAGAGAGGTGGGAAAATGGAAAACATGTTTGTAAAAAGATTGCTAATTTGAAGAAAAACAAGAAAAGAAAAGGTTAAAAAGATTAAGTACAGCCATAATGCATAGAATCTTGTGTGCGCTAAATTCTAAAAACATAACTGTTTGTTAATCTAGATACCTTTTAACCTTTTACACTTCCTATATAATCAATTATTATAAGAGTTCTGTTTTCAAATTAAAGCCAAACAAATTTTTCTTTCAAAGAGAGTAACAATGTGGGAAGGAGTCAAAATATTTTCAAAATCTCTATTTGTACTTTCAAATATTATAGGTTCATTACAGAATGGCAACCAAAAAGGTTTCATCAGTCAAAGGTTAAATGAACTAAGCCATAGCCATTCCCTACCCTGCAGTAAGACAACCCTTTAGGGAACCCAGATCAGACAAAACTTGTGCCACTTAGAACATAGAGGAAAGTCAGTTCTATTCCTGACTTTTTGGGTAATTCAGTCTTTCCCAAAAGGAAAGGCCTAATCCCTACTTGCACCCCATTCTTTGTCTTTAGTCATGCCCTTAGGATTATTTTCTTCCCAAATTGTGCTTCTATTCAAACTTTTGCATTAATTCCTCTAGAATTCTATTCAATTTATAAATAAACTTTCCTAAATCTCTACCCTCCAAATTCTCACCCTATCTGGACCCTGGCTCTCCCAAAACATGGTGCTCTCAGGTGGAAGCCCTGCCTTCTCTACATTCCACCACCCATATTCATGGGACTGGGAGAAGTAGAGCTTGAGTAACATTATCCTGATCCCCTAGTGAGATTTCCAAATCACTGTTCTCCCAGTCTTATGCAAAAATCCCTTCTACTTTGAAATGTACATCATTCAATTTTATTAAGTCCTACCTTAACCTTGCTGTTGTCTCCAAATCTGCCTGTCAATCTTCCACTTGCCCCAAAATTTTATTCTGTAACCGAACTCTTATCTTCATCCATGGATATTTTAACTTCTGTAATCTTTCTATTCTCCAAAGACTTTTGATTCAACTTCAACTACCCACTGCTATTGTCCATAGCCTGAATCCAAAACTGTTTCATCTCTGTAAAGTAAATTTTAATATTCTTGTTTTAGGCCATAACCTACTACCTTCTATCTGGAGTCTGAAATTCTACTATATCTACTCTTTGACCTCAAAGACATCTCCAGCAGTCTAGTAATCAAATTATTTTCCCTGAAATTTATCAGCTCCCCCTAGACACTCTTCCTTCTGAGTGGTCATGTCATATCACCAAGAGCTGGGATACTTTTTAAAGTGATATGGGTGCTATTCTTTATTATGCCAGGACAACAGGTGTAAATCTGAACCATTCAAGGCAAACTGGGGCATGGAGGCCCCCCTACTTCTTTCCATACACACTGAATTGATCAACTGACTTCTCTTGACTTTCTCTGTCTATTGCACTTGTCCTAACAACCTCCACAGAGACACCAAAGATAGCAATAACACAAATAAGAATTAGCATGTATTTTCCTCACCCTAAACTATTTAAATTTTATCTTCCTATACATTCAATTATTCTTATTTTTTCTATTATTCTCTGCCAGTGATTTTGTCTTCTTATGTTATATGTCTAATACAAAGTTATATCAAACAAATTTTGGAAGTATATGGGGCATAGCAATCAAATAACAAGTAGCAAAAGCAAATTTGAGAACATGGATATCAAATCATCCCATTATAAAGTTATTTATACATAAACATGGGTATTTTTTAATATACATATTTTAAAAGTCCAAAATGACACAAACTTTTGAACAGTAGCTACTTCTGAAGAGTGAGACTTGGGAATAGTGGGAGTGTCACTTTCCACTTTATGTATCTTTAGTTTCTGTCTTGATAATAAACATATATTGGCATTGATAATAAACATATATTTGCATTACAATGTAAAAAAGACAAATAAAAAGTTCTTTTTTTTAAGACTGAGGATTGAGAAGATAAAAATCAAGTTTCACAGATACAAGTATGAAAAAAATGAGTGAATAGAGAAGGATGAGGATAATACTTAAAATTATTTGCCATGAGAACTACATGACTCTGACCAACATTCCCCTAGCTACTAATAACATTGATTATAGACAGAACCCACCAATATTGGTAAAAAGTATATAACATTCATATTAAGATTGTAGATAAATAATTATAGACAAAAAGCTTATCATGAAATATTCTAGCACCTAAGGGAAAAGAAACACTTAAATATATTTGTTTTCCTTTGTACTACTTTGAAGTGATGGATAGAAAGGCTGAATCCAGCTAAATACTAGGATGTGATAGAAAAAATTCCATTTGGATTATATAGGAAATCACAGTAAGAAAAGTAGCCCAAATAATCTACATTAACAGAAGCCAGCGTCTATATAATATTCACCCAATAATGTATTTAACTATGGGAACATGTAAGCAAGTAGATAGTGATAGAAATGATGAGTTATCTTCTCTTAAGCTCCTCATAAGTCCTGGCAGCAAGATAGGCAAGGAAAAATCAGCGGAAAATATTTGGACTTTAAATAGATAAATTAGAGTTCATTAAAATTAAAAACTTTTTTGCATCAAAGGACACTATCAATAGAGTGAAAAGACAACCCAAAGAATGGGAGAAAATATTTGTAACTTATAAATCTATGATTACAATATACCTAAGGATCTAGTATCCAGAATATAAAACAACTCTTATAACTCAACAACAAAAAGATAAAAATCTGGCAGGATTCTCCAGAGAAACAGACCAATAGGATATACATAGATATATATAAGAGAAGATATATTACAGAAATTGGCTGATGTGGTTATACAGGCAGAGAAGTCCTATGATATGCTGGTGGTATAACCCTGAAAGACTAAGAACCAGGAGGACTAATGATTAAGGGGAGGAGAAGACAGATGTCACAGCTTAAGCAGACAGAGCAAATTTGCCCTCCCTCTTCCTTTTTGCTCTATTCAAAATGGATTTAGCAGAATGAATGATGCCCACCACATTGGTGAAGGAGATCTTCTTTACTCTGTCTACAGATTCAAATGGTAATCTCTTCTAGAGAGACCCTCACAGACACATCCAGAAATAGGGTTTCACTAGCTAGTGGAGCATACCTTAGCCCAGTAGAGTTGACACTTAAAATTAACCATCACACAACCCAATTTAAAAATTGGCAAAGGACTTGAATAGACATTTCGCTATAGTAGATAGGTTAGGTAGTTAGCAAGGGATTCCAGATCTTCTAGGGACAAAAGTGGCTGCTGTTGCTTTGATACAACTGCCCCACCTGGGAAGAAGGACAAGGGTGGGCCCCAGGCCCCACATCTTGGTCCTGCCCCACCCTAATCTCCCAGGCAACTACCATACCTGGGGAGGAGGGAACACCCTACAAATCTGCCAATCAACTTAGTGCGTCATCTGCAAAAGAATGCAGAGGACTCTCTAGCCCACAGGCCAAACAGCATAGGTACTACAGAGTCCAGAAATTGACCTAGAACAACCCTCATGCAACTCCCAACTCTGTCATCAAAGTGGTTCCAGGGTGATGTCTGAACCATGAGGGAGTCCCAATTTGGTCACTATAAAACAAGATGCAGACCATAACCAAGCCCTTTTTGGACCCTTTCTTTTGCTCTCCCTTTGCTGCAACAATGGGTCCGGTCATTATCTGCGATGTATATATCATGATCTATAAACCTATATCTGGCTCTTGCCCTATAACTCTATCTTTCTCTCCTCAGTAAACCTCATTTTCATGCTTGCCTTACTTTGGCATGTCTGGCCATTCTTCAGCCATAGGCACACCAAGAACCAACATTTCAGACTAAAACCGGAGATATTTACAAATGGCCAACAGGCACATGAAAAGATGTTCAACATTACTAGTCATTAGAGCCAGTCAAAACCACAATAGATACCACTTCACACACAGAAGAATGGCGATAATCAAAAATTGTAAAATAATGTGTTTGTGAGGATGCGGGGAAATTGAAGCACTCGTACCTTGCTAGTGGGAACGTAAACTGACTCAGCCATTGTGAAAAACCGTTTGACAGTGCCTCAAGTAATTAAAACATAAAACTATCATATAAAGCAATTCCACTCCTGGATATAACCCGAAAGGATTTAAAACAGCTATTCAAACAAAAACTTGTATATGAATGTTCATATCAGCATTAGTCAGAATAGCCAAAAGGTAGAAACAACCTAAATGTATATAAATGGATGAATGGATGAAGAAAATGTGATATGTTCAGATGATGAAATATTATTCAGTCACAAAAAGGAATGAAATACTGATACATGCTATATGGATGAACCTCAAAAACATTATGCTAAGTAAATGAGGCCAGACACAAAAGTTTTCATATTGTATGATTCCATTTATATGGAACATCTAGAACAGGTAAATCCACAGAAGTAGAGAGCAGACTGATTTGATTTCCAGGGAATGGGGAGTGAATACTTACTTAATGTATATGGAGTTTCTTTTCAGGGTGATAAAAATGTTTTGGAAATAGAAATGACAGCTGCACAACATTGTGAATGTACTAAATGTCACTGAGTTATACATTTTAAATGGTTTCTTTGATGTTCTGTGAATTTTACCCCAATTTTTTCTAAAAGACAATTGGAATTTTGCTGAGATGGCAGATTAGAGGCTTTCCCAGCATGCCTCATATCCACTTGGAAGAAGTAAAATAGTGGCAGAAATCAGAAATTCACACTGTGAACTTGTCTTCAAGAAGGAACACAGGAATTCAACAGAGAAGTGAAGGAAACTTCCTTCTCTTCCTGGGGAAGAGAAGCTGGGCAGGAAGCCTGTGTGGCAGGGTCTAACTGAGAACTGTGAGTGAAGCCCCTAATATGGGGGGCTGACTGGGGGGAGTCCCTCTGTGATCTACTTTTCCCCTGGGAACTGCGTATGGGAAAGCACCTGTCCCTCCCAAGCCCTGGCCCTAACTCGGGGAGAAGCCAGTATACTATAAGAAGGAAAGGCACCAGGAAGTGCCCAAGGCATTTTCCCAGATGTGGGATACAATAAGAGGACACCATTCTCAATCCTGACTCACATAACAAGCTGGGCAGAATTTGACAACCTTGCTGCGTGGGCTGCCTCAGGCATCAGAAAGTCTCAGGCTGAGGATTCAAGTGCTGGATCAGAGTCAGGGAAGGGCCCCACAGCCAGAACTGAGAAGCAAGTGTGGGGTGTGCTCCAGCTGTGGACACTGGAAGTGGGCTGTCCCCCACCATGGGAACTGAGCAGGAGGACATTTGCCAGGAGAGCTGTGCTTTTGCCTCGGTGGTGTTTTTCTGGCAGGGCTTGCTTGCCAAACTGTGTGTGATTACACTAAGTGCCCAAACTCACTCCCTTGGTCAGGACAGGGGAGTGAGCTCCACAAGATCTGAAGAGTGAGAGGGAGGCAGGTCCCAAACCTGCCTGCCTGGACAAAGAGGTTAGGCCTACACTCTTTTCACGTGCAAAGAACTTGGTAGAGCAGCAGTTTCTCCAGTCTTCGCAGGGGCATATCTGCAGGTATTTGGTGATGGCTCCCTGGACCCTCATCAGAGCTGGTGCTTGCACATATCACTGGGGGGCCCAAGTGTGGACCTCCTCAGTCCACCTCCATTCAGCTTCACCACCACCCCCTCACAAGGCTGAGTGCAGAACACAAACCACTGAGTGCTCCATAGTCCAGCCCATTGTCTGGAACACATGAGAACTTCTCCTGGTAAACAAAGGTCAAGCATAAACCCTACTGATACCACTACCACGGCCAGATCTTACCTGCAAGCACCAACTACTGGCCTGGAGGTTGATTCCACAACTCAATACAAAACTGCTGACACAAATGCACAGCACTTGGGAATAAGATAACCTTTTCATGATCTCTGCCACCCAGGCTTCTCAGGAGGCCATGAGCCCACTCACCCACCCAGTACACTGATACTACAACTGGCACCTGAGAAAACCACCACACTAACGCTATCTATAACCAAGGAATTCATACACAGTCTTCACCACTGAATGCACCCAGAAGCAAAGCCAAAAGGCCCTACTCGACATGCATTAGAGTCATAGCCTCAGGAAAAAAAAAAAAAAAAGTTCCATCAAAACAAAAATAAACTCAAAAATAAGAAATGACTCTCCAGATGCAAAGAAATCAATGTAACAATATAGGGAATATGAAAAAGCAGTGTGTTATGACACCCCAAAGGATCACACTAACTCTCTACCAATGAATCCTAACCAAGTGAAATTTCTGAAATACCAAATAATGGAAACAAAATATTGATTTTAAAGAAGTTCAATGAGATATAAGAGAATTCAGAAAATCAATTCAGGATATAAAGGAGAAATCTACCAAGGAGATAGATAGTTTTATAAAAACCAAACAGAACTTCTGGAAATGAGAAATTCATTAAGGGAATTATAAAATATAGTTGAAAGCTTCAACAACAGACTAGACTAAGCAGAGGAGAGAATCTCACAATGTGAAGACAGGTTTTTAGAATTAAAATAGACAAAAATTTTTCTAAAAGAATACAAAAGACTGAGCAAACTCTGTGAGAAGAATAGGATTAAATAAAGCAACCAAACTTACCAATCATTGGCATTCAGAAGGGACAAGAAAAAACAAAAAGTTTAGAAAACTTATTTAAGTAAATAATTGATGAAAGCTTCCCTAGACTAGCAAGAGATTTAGATATCTGGACACAAGGAAAACACATTGCAAGACAGACTTCACCACAACATATAGGCATCAGACTGTCTGAAGTGAATGTGAAGAAACAAATTCTAAAATCAGCAAGAGAAAACTATCTAGTCACCTATAAAGGAGACCATCAGACTAAGAACAGACTTCTCAGCAGAAACCTTAAAAGCCAGGAGAGATTCAGATCCTACCTACAAGATGTTTAAAGAGGAAAAAAAAAAAAAAAAAAAAAAAAACTGTCAACCAAGAATTTTATATCCTACCAGAAAAAGCCTCATAAACGAAGGAGAAAAAATGTATTTCCCAGACAAACAAATGCCGAGGAATTCATCACCACTAAATAGGGTCTACAAAAAATACTCAAGAGTTCTAAACATGGAAACAAAAGGTCAATACTTACCATCATAAAAACACACAAAAATATAAAACTTACACATTTTATTAAAAAAATACACAAAGGAGGAAGAGAAAAAAATCAAATGGCAATAAGACAGAACTCCACCAAACTACAAGGACAGAGAGGAAAAAAAAGAAACAAAATAAATGAATAAAAATTAACGTTATGACAGGAGTAAAAACCTCATGTATAAATATTAACCTGGAACGTAAATAAATTAAATGCTCCACTTAAAAGATATGGGTAAAAAAAATATTAATAAACTATGTGCTGCTGACAAGAAATTCACCTTAATAGTAAAGATACTTATAAATAAAGGTAAAGGAGTGGAAAAAAATAATCCATGCAAACAGAAACCAAAAGTAAGCAGGAGTAGCTATACTTATATCAGATAAAACAGAATTTAATCAAAAACAGTAAAAAAGACAAAGAGGTCATTATATAATGATAAAGAGATAAATTCAACAAGAGGATATAACAATTCAGAATATGTATGTACCCAACACCAAAGCACACAGATTTACCAAACAAATATGACTAGACCTAAAGAAAGACATAGATAGCATTACAATAATAGTTAGGGACTTGAACACCCCACTCACAACACTAGACAGATCATCAAGACAGAAAATCAACAAAGAAATATTGGAATTAAATTGGACTTTAGACCAAATGGATCTAATAGACATTTACAGAACATTCTATTAAAACAACTACAGAATATACATTCTTCTCATCAGCACATGAAAAATTCTCCCAGACCATATGTGAGACAATGAAACTAGCCTCAATAAAGTTTTAAAAATCAAAATTATATCAAATGTGTTCTCAGACCACAGCAGTATAAAACTAGAAATCAACACTGAGAGGAATTCTCAAAACTATACAAATACATGGAAATTAAACAACATACTCCTGAACAATCTTACATCAAAGAAATTAAGACAGTAATTTTAAAAAATATTTTAAACAAATGAAAATGGAGACAAAAATGTACCAAAACTTCCAGGATACAATAAAAGTGGTACTAAGAGGGAAGTTTATAGCATTAAATGCCTACATCAAAAAAATAGAAAGATCACAAATTAACAATCTAATATCACAATTCAAGGCACTAGAAAAACAAGAACAAACCAAAAGCAAACTTAGTAGGAGAAATAACAAAGATTGGAGCAGAAATAAATAGAGACCAAAAAACACCACAAAAGATCACCAAGACAAAAATGTTGATCCTTAGAAAAGATAAAATTCATAAACTGCTAACTAGACAAACCAACAAAAGAAGAAAGATCCAAATAAACATAATAAGGAACAAAAAAGGAGACATTCCAACTAACACCACAGAAATACAAAAGATCATCAGAGACTACTACAAACAACTATATGGTCACAAACTAGAAAACCTAGAGGAAATGGATAAATTGCTAAAAACATACAACCTTCCAAAATTGATCCAGGAAGAAACAGCAATCTTGAACAGACCAATAACAAATAGTTAAACTGAATTTGTAACAAAAAAAAAAAAATCTCTCAGAAAAAAAGGCCAGAACCAGATGGATTCACACCCCAATTCCATCAAACACACAAAGAACTGGTACCAATCCTTCTGAAACTGTTCCCAAAAATCAAGGTGGAGGGACTCCTCTCTAACTCATTCCACAAAGGTAGTATCACCCTGGTACCAAAGTCAGACAAGGACACACACATAAAAAAAACAAAAACAAAAACAAAAAAACTACAGGTCAATAACCCGATGAACGTAGATGCAAAAATCTTCAACAATATACTAGCAAACAGAATCCAACAGCACATCAAAAAGGTAATACACCATGATCAAACGGGTTTTATTCCAGGGATTCAGGATGGTTCAACATATGCAAATCAGTAAATGTGACTAATCACATAAACAGAATGAAGAACACAAACCATATGATCATCTCAATAGACGACGGAAAAGCATTTGATAAAATTCAGCATCCCTTCATGATAAAACCCTCAACAAACTAGGCATAGAAGGAACATACCTCAAAATAATAAAGGCCACATCTGACAAATCCACAGGCAACATTATACTGAACAGGCAAAAGTTCAAAGCAAGCCACCCAAAAACTGGAACAAGACAAGGATGCCCACTTTCACCATTCCTATTCAACATAGTACAGGAAGTCCTAGCCAGAGCAATTATGCAAGAGAAATAAATAAAGGGCATCCAAATTGGAAAAGAAGTCAAATTATCTCTGTTCACTGATGATATGATCTTTTAGCTAGAAAACTCTAAAGATTCTTCCCAAAAACTCTTAGATTTGATTTTTAAAAACTCATTAACTTTCAGGATACAAAATTAATGTATAAAAATCAGTGGCATTTCTATACACCAATAATGATCAAGTGGAGAACCAAATCAAGAAGAAAACCCCATTTACAACAGTTACAAAAGAAATAGAATACTTAGGAAAATATTTAATCAAGAAGATGAAAGATCTTTGCAAGGAAAACTACAAAACATTGATGAAAGAAATTACAGATGACATGAACAAAGGGAAAAATATCCCATGCTCATAGATAGGAAGAATTAATATCATTAAGATGACCGTAATGCCCACAGCAATCTACACGTTCAATGCAATCTCTATCAAAATACCAGCATCATTTTTCACAGACTTACAAAAAACAATTCTAAAATTCATATGGAACCAAAAGAGCCCAAATAGCCAAATTAATCCTAAGCAAAAAGAATAAAGCAGGAGGCATCACATTACCTGACTTTAAATCATACTACAAGGCTATTGTAATAAAAACATCATGATAGTGGTATAAAAGACACATAAATCAATGAATCAGGATAGAGAATCCAGAAATAAAGCCACATATATATAGCCAACTGATCTCTGACAACATTGACAAAAATATGCCCTGGGAAAAGGACACCCTTTTCAATAAATGGTGCTGGGAAAACTGGATTGCCATATGCAGAAGAATGAAACTGGATTCCTGTCTCTCACCATATACAAAAATCAACACAGGATGGATCAAAGACTTAAATATAAGACCTGAAACCAGAAAAATGCAGGAAGAAAACCTAGGAAAAAAGCTTTTCCTTTTTTCTGGACATTGGCCTAGGCAAAGAAGTCATAACTAAGACCTCAAAAGCACATGCAATAAAAATGAATATAGACAAACGGGACTTAAACTAAAAAGCTTCTGCACAGCAAAAGAAACAATCAATAAAGTGAACAGACAATATGCAGAATGTGAGAAAATATTTGTAAATTATGCATTTGTCAGGGACTAATATCTAGAATTAACAAGAAATTCAAACAACTCAACCAAAAAATAATAATAATAATAATAGTAACCACATTAATAAGTAGGCAAAGTACATGAATAGACATTTTTAAAAAGAGATAAAAGGCCAAAAAGTATATGAAAAAAACGCTCAACACCATTAATTATCAGAGAAATGTAAATTTAAGCCACAATGAGATATCATCTTACACCAGTCAGAGTGGTTATTATTAAAAAGTCAGTAAAAATAGATGTTGGTGAGGATGCAGAGAAAAGAAACACTTATATACTGTTAATGGGAATGTAAATCAGCACAACCTCTACGGAAAACAATATAGAGATTTTTCAAAGAACTAAAAATAGTCTTACCACTCCATCCAGCAATTCTACTACTAAGCATATACTCAAAGGAAAAGAAATTACATTCTGTCAAAAAGATGTCTGCACTCATATGTGTATCGCTACGCTATTCACATAGCAAAGATACGGAATCTACTTACGTGTCCAACAGATGATTGGATAAATAAAACGTGGTGTGTATACACACACACACATACACACACACACACACACACACACACACACAATGGAATACTGCTCAGCCAGAAAAAGTAATGCTCAGCCAGAAAAAGTAATGAAATCATGTCTTTTGCAGCAACATGGATGGATCTAGAGACCATTATCATAAGTGAAACAACTCAGAATTAGAAAGTCAAACACTGCATGTTCTCACTTATAAGTGGGAGCTAAACAACATGTACACGTGTACATAGAGTGTGGAATAATAGTCATTGGAGACTCGGATGGGTGGGAAGATAGAAGGGGAATGAGGTGTGAGAAATTACTTGATGGGTACAATGTTCACTATTTGGGTGATGGTCACACTAACAGCCCAGACTTCATGTATATCCATGTAACAAAAGTGCACCTGTACTCCTTAAATTTATATAAATAAATAAACAAATAAATAGACAATTGGTAAATCTGAGTATCTTTTAAAATAACTATTTATGATAGAACACTTTAAAAACTATAGTCTTGTACATGAAACAAGACTAACAAAATTGCTGAACCTGGTTGGGTGATGGGTACTTGTGGGCCCATTATAATATTCTCTCGGTTTTGCTGTAGGTTTGATAATTCCACTAAAGAATGTTAATAAGAAACCCTGGATAACATTAGAAAACATAAAATTGACTTCTATTTATTAAGTGCTTACATTAAAAATTATTTCTCCTTCAAACATATTCATTTTCATTCAAAAAATGGCAAAGGTTCTTACATCATAATAGCTACGTCTATGAAAAATGTCCCAATTGTGTTCCCATAACAGATATCTTGACCCCTGCTGTAGAACGCTTTCAGCTTCCACTGGAACAGTTTCATCCCTCCTCCTTATCTGAGGCTCCTCAATCGACTCTACCTCGAATGGAGCACCTCAGCAATGAATAAGTCTAATCACAGGTCCAACCATTACTGTGGTTTACCAGCAAAGGAATCTTTGTCTTTTTGCTCTGTATCTTAGTAAGAGACTTTGTTCATTCATTTATTCACCCAATAAGCACTTATTAAATGCCCACAATATGCTGGGCACTGACTGAGAACTGAATACACAGAAATAAAAAGTACCATTCCCAGCCTCAGGGAGCTTATTAAAGAAAAAACAGTTCTAACACACAACAATAATTGCTAGAATGGGCCAGGCGCAGTGACTCATGCCTGTAATTCTAGCACCTTGGGAGGCCAAGGCGGGCGGATCGCTCGAGTCAGGAGTTGGAAACCAGCTGAGCAAGAGCGAGACCCCATCTCTACTAAAAATAGAAAGAAATGATTTGGACAGCTAAAAAATATATAGAGAGAAAAAATTAGCTGGGCATGGTGGCGCATGCCTGTAGTCCCAGATACTCGGGAGGCTGAGGCAAGAGGATCGCTTAAGCCCAGGAGTTTAAGGTTGCTGTGAGCTAGGCTGACCCCATGGCACTCTAGCCTGGGCAATAGAGCAAGACTCTGTCTCAATAATAATAATAATAATAATAATAATAATAATAATTGCTAGAATGAATCTCTGTGTAAAATGTACTAAGAACACAAGAAAAGTACATCTTGATCCTGGCTGACGCAAAGAGGAGGAAAAGGCTTCAAAGACCTCCCTAAATCATCTAGAGTAGTCCCCTTTCTCACTGAAATTTTCTTCCTTTCCTCTCAACCAAAATATGATTCTTCCTTCTTTAAAAATACTGCATAAAAGTCACCTCCTACCTCCTCCCAAAAAAACTACAGAGTTCTTAAGTACCACATAATTCTTAAAGAAAACCAACCAAATCTATGAAACTCAGAAGAGAGTAAGGAAGAAAAAGAACACTCACTGAGTGACAATTCTACACATGAACCAGGGAGAGATGGTACTTAAATTTTTTTCTTGTTATGCCTAGCTCTATGACTGTCTCTATTAACTTGCTTATACATCATTTGCATTTTAATTTATTTCCCACTTGAAATTGCATATTTTTCAAAGACAAAGGCTTAGACTGCTATGGCTTTAAATGTCCACAGCTACTAGATATATATTCCCAGACATAACCAAGTGGTTACAAAGTAGGAATGGGCAATAGAGGACAACAGAGGAACTCCTTGAATTTCAATTGCTAACTAGTGCCAGTGGATCAAGTACAACATAAATCTCCTAGTTTTCTTATCTTTAACTTAATGCAACCACATGTAAAAACCTCAGCCAATGTACTACATATATAAAGTTGGAATTATGTTTTGAAAAAAAAAAAAAAAGCTTGGAAATGACAATTTTATCTCCAGGAACCTCAGAGAACTGGAAGGAAAAAGCAAATTGCAAATAAGTTTTGATAGATAATATTCTAAGAAACTATGCAATTCCCAAAGAGACATTAAGTATACACAAATTATATAACTGAAAGGAAATACGGATGATAGAGGGGAGGGGAAAAAGCAGGGGACTGTTCAAAAATAAAAGAGAATAAAGAGGCATAAGAACTAAACACAATGCATGAAACCTGACTGAATCTTGGATCAAAAAAACTCAAAAACCTTTTAGGGATAACTGGGGAGATGTGAATATGGACCATTACATTAAACATTGCTATGGCTTGAATGTATGGGTCCCTTCAAAATTCATATGGTGGGATTTAACCTCCCAGGTGATGGTATTAAGAGTAGATGGGGATCCTAATCACTTCCAGTGATTAGACCATGAAAGCTCTGTTCTCATGGATGAGATTAATGCCCTGGGAAAAAGGATTCAGAGAGCTGCCTTCCCCCTTCCATCTCTTCTGCCGTGTGAGGACATCCAAAAGGCGCCATCTATGAGAAATGAGCCTTCACCAGATACCAAACCTGCTGGTGCTTTGATCTTGGACTTTCCAGACTCCCGAACTGTGAAAAATAAATTTCTGTTGGTTATAAATTACCCAGTCTCAGGTATTTTGTTATATAGCAGCACAAATGGACTAAGACAAATGTATTCTTAAATTAGTGCCAATGTTCTTATACGTGACATTGGTATTATGATTATGTGGAGATTATATTCTTAAGACCTGCATGCTAAAATTTTTAATTATGACATCTTTAATATAGTTTAAAATGGTTTTAAAAATATATAAATATCTAAAGAAAGAGAAAATGTGGCAAAATGTTAAGAGAGTAAATCTACCTGAAAGGTAATATGACTGTACATTGTCCTATATTTTCAATTTTTCTGTAGCACTGAACGTTGTCAAAATGAAAAGTTGAAAAGGCAGGAAGACAGAAAGCATGAGAGGAGGCCAGCTTGACTGAAGCATGAGAAGTAAAAGCAGCACTAGTCTCAATAATCATAAAAACAAGCTACATGATCTTGGGCAGGTCACAAAACCTCTCTAGGTCCCAGCTGAAGGAGAAGGAAGTAGGATGATCTCCAAAGCACTTTCCAGCTATAAAATCCCATTATTCCACTACTACCTCTCAGCTCTAAAACACAAAAGATAACCATATTCAAAGCAGAAAAACTTACAGGATTGTTGTAAGGATGAAATACAATAAAAGATTTAAAACAGCCAGCCAAATGCCTCTTATTTTGAGAAAACATCTTAAAAATTCTTCAGAGGAAAAGCAAGATAGGACTATTGATTAATTTAGAAGAAATGCCAGAGTTAGATTTTAATATCTATTCCATTTCATTTTGTACCTAAAATATCAACCCTAAGATGCTGATGCTCTGATGAAGCCACAAAACCTGACAGATAATAAATGAACCTCCTAGGAGTTCAGACAAGCTAGGTGCTTTCAAGTGAGCTTAGGATGATATATATCTAATGGTAGGATGCTTGAAAATCTCCAAAATGAAATAATAATAAAATTACATTATTACAAAATTACATTACAGAACTTTGGGTTGACAGTCTGGGAAGATTTCAGACTGGCTGAAAATGTTAAAAGAATTATCTCTTTTGAAAGAAAGCAGAAGAGGAGGCTTAAAACTCAGTATAAAAGTATAGACCAATTATTTTAACTTCCAGAAAGACTCTAAAGTCATACAAAATTAAGCTTATAATTAATTAGAAGTTATACAAAATTAAATTTTAGGTATAAAACAAAACAAAGTATTAGCTAATACAAACTACAAATTTGCCAGATGCTTTATTTCCAGCACTATGTTATTTCTAGCATTATAATTAATTACCTTTTGGTAAAATAACCAATCTTTCACATAAGGGGAAGATAGTTTTCTAAAATGTTTCTTCTGTACATGATACCAGCATGCAACCGGTTGCTCAAAGACCAAAACTCTTGAAGTCATCTGGCGTATATCCTGTCTGTCTTTCCACATCCAGACAGTCCACAAGTCTCATGAATTCTGACTCAAAAAAATGCATCTCAAATCCATCCATCTCCCTTGTAACTAGCACCTTCATTCAGACCACCACTATCTCACCTCAGCTCCTAAAAGCCAGATTTCACATTCACCTCAGCCAGTCCATTCCTCACAGAGCAGTTAAAATAGTATCATTTAAAATAAAATGCAAACCTCTTGCCAAACCCTTCAAAGCACTGAATATTTCTATAATCTCTTCCTACTCATCTCTGCCTCTTTCACTAAGTCAGCCACGCTGGGTTTTTTTGATCCCTCAAATTCACCAAGCTCTTTCCTCATTCAGGGTCTTTGCACCCACTATTCCTTTTAATGAGAATGCTTTCCCCATCAAATGAAACCACACACACACACACACAACTAACTCTTTAAATAGCTCCTTTTCATACAATAGTTCTCACCTTAAATATTAACTCCTCAAATGAGCCTTATATGAATCTATCTACAGTAGCCCCCACCTTCTCATCTCCAAATTATCTGGGTTTTTTTTTTGCTTTCCTTCAAAAAATGTATTATAATTCATAATTATCTTGTCAATTTATTGTTTAACCTGTCCCCCCTTGTATAATAGAATATAAGAACGGGAATAAGGATGGAACATCAAGCTTATTCATCATTATATCCTCAGAAGCAGCACATTGTATGATACTTAATAGAAGCATATCAATGTACATCAAATGAATGAATGAAATAGTAAATAAATATATGATTATATTAGACAATGAGACTGATAATGCTATCAACAGAAATACAGAAACCAGAACCAAGTACAAGTGTTTGAGAAGAAAAAGATAATGTGTTGAATTTGGTGGTAGGCAATTGAAAATATAGGACTGGTAGACACACAGGTTGAGGAAGAGATATAGACTGGGATTCTGTTAATTATTGTTAGTTGAAAAAAATAATTATATCATAAATGAGATAAAATTCATTAGGATAATGAATTTGACAAGCAAAATATAAATAATAGAAATATAAAATGATAGTTGGCTATATACATAGCAGATTAGTCTAACATAAAAGACACAACAAAACTAAGACAAGTCACAGTTTCTGCAACCAAAAAAAAAACAATTGTTTTCAGTAATTTACTAAGAAAAGCAAAGTAATCCTACCTTACTACTATTCGCTGCTGGTCATGTCTTAGCTAAAGTAGCAGGTCCATGTTGAGGTGTTACACATTAGGGATGAGGCAGACACTCGAGAAAACGTGAAGTCTCATGAGAATGACCATAGGTCTAGCCAAAAGACATGAGCTGCAAGAAGAAATTTAAGGAGTCAGAACTGTGCACTACAGAGAAAGAAGTAAAAAGGTGTACATGAAGTGTAATTGGCTATTACTGGAAATTAGCTATGATGGTTTATCACATTCACCACATTAACAATAAAAATACTCCACTTATCTAGCTTCTCTATTCACTGCTTACTCCCTTCCCATTTTTTCCCAAACTTTCCTAATGTGTAATTTGCCGCCTTCTCCCCCAATCTATTCCCTCAGTTTTGAAGAGATAATTCATGTTTTTTTCCATTTTTACATCATAAAACTAACTTTTAAGTTTGAAGCACATTAGAAGAAAGTGACTACACTTGTTAAAATATTATTACAGCCTAAAGTCATTAAGTATGTAAGAAAAACTTTTTCAAAGGCTAGGGAAGGTTTGGGAAGGATTCTCCCGGCAAACACATACTTTCTCAGTCTCACATACTTCAGTATGCCAAAGTATGATCCTTGAATTGGCTGTTCTCCCTTCAATCCTTGAAACTGGGAGACCTTCTAAAAGGATTTTTAGTCACTGGCTCTCCTCTTTACTACTGATGTCATTATATGTAGTTTACAGCCCTGTCACAGCTTCTCATTTTTGTCTCATGCCCTCCTGTTTCGAATCCTGACTTCCTGGTTTATCATCAGCTCTCCCCTTCTTCCAAGCTCTTCTTTTTGTTTGCCTATTCTATTTCCTGTCATTTCCCTTACTTCCTTGACTTTCATGTGAATCAGATGACATTCCATAAATATTACCAACAAGATTACTCTTTTCCTTCTGGTCAGGAAATGGACCAAAAACAGTTTGTCAGGCATATTCTCGAAGTTTTCTATTCTTCTCATCTTTTACCCATTTCCAAAGGGCTCCTTCTTTGCCCCCAGACAAGTACTTTATTTCCTTTTAAATTTGGCAAAGTTCCCAATGCTAGATTGTTTGGAAATCTAATCTACATATATAATTAAAGTGTTATTACATCCCTCTTCATCTACTAAACTGTGACATAACTGAGGACAAGGATTTTTATCTTAATATATTCAGCATCTTACATAATACCTGGAACATAGTAGCCACCAAACAAGTAATTACTGAATGAATGAAATTCCAAGGTGAATTACAGCTTTCTCTGATTTGTACATTTTAGTGTAAAGTAAGGCTTCAACAAGAGTTGTCATATTAAATGATAAAATTCATAACTTAAAATATTTAAAAATGAAAATTTTAAGCATGACTTTGGTTTTATACTTACTGCTTTCAATGCAATATCTTCAATTAAACCCCCAAGGTATAGTACAGTTAAACAGTATTACTCATAAAGATTTCCGAGGAGCAAAATGTAGTGAGTATGTATTTAAATGTGCCCATTATATACTATATATATATACATATATATATATATGTATGTATAATTCCACTTCAAAGACAAACCCAAAAATTACTGGATAATTCATTTAATTTGAAAATTTTTAAGACTCTCTTCTCTATCAACAAAAACAGTTGAGAGTTATTTAGAATTCCATACTCTGGCCTCTCACTGTGATATGGAAATGATAATTTTCAAAGACCTAAGGATGAGAAAGACAACTATTCTACTGGGATTCCATGCCCGATATTGAGCAGCGTCAAATGTCTTGCTCAAGAAAGCTAGTAAAGCACCCATGTGTTATGTCTCAGTCTCTAACTCGGTCTTTTCTATAATTTTCATTTTTCAATGATAAAAATAGCATGTTTCCTTGATATTGAAATGGTTTGGGTTAAAAGTAAATAACAACTTCTTCAGTGGCATCTCTAAATGGAACTTTTCTTTGTTCAAACTACTATAAACCTAAGAATAAAAATTTATATTCCTTGTGTTATTTCAGAGGTATTATCATCCTTATCAGAACTCAGCAAAGGTTTCCACATACAACAGCTGAAAACGTATAATGACTACTGTCTAGAGCACCTTAATCTTCCCTATCAACTTCCCCAATTACACAAGCTATCATCTCTAACTCACACTCACAGATAAAAACAGTTCCTATTTATCCCCTGAAATATGCTTTTCTTCATGAATGGGACCAGAGTGAGGCAAGAGAAGTACCTGGAGTACAAAATTTAAGGAGACACTCTCAGAGTCGTGCAAGTGCCACCCTGCAGTTTTATGGTCCTGAAAGTGAATACATCGCACGTTCTGTGCCCTAGGCATCTCTCTTACCCCACCCTAGTCCTGGCCCTACTTCTCTTTCCCATCTCTACTCTCTTTACCTCTCAAATAAATATCCCTTTACTTTTTCAAAATCCAATTCTGATAAACGAAATAACTAAAAATAAACAATGAATTTAAATATAATTTTGTAACATTTAAAGTTGTATTTTCAAAAACAATTTCTTGCTCACGATGTGACGGTAGGTGAAAAACAGATTGAGATACTAATGCCTATATACAACAAGATTCTAATTTTCTTTAAATGAGTGCGAGTTGCATGTGCATAGACCTGTGTTGTTTTTTTACTCTGAAGCATCTATCTCCACTTCTTTCGGTAACAGCATCTCAATTTTCCTCTCTTGACCTACCCTTCTCTTATCTTTAATACACATGGTTTGGGTGGCACAAATCACTAGCACTCTAAAATTCCTGCTGTAGGACCATGACCCAGGTCTGGAAAATCAGCATATTCCTTCCCCAAGCAGTAGTTCAGGAATGGGTATGTAACCAAAATTGGATGGATAAGATTGAATCCCAACATTTTTGTAGAAAATAATCAGGAAGGATAGTTCTCTTTCAGCTGAGGTTGCTAAACTGAAAGAACATTAAGTACCTACTTGACAATTATCCAACCCAGAGAAAGAACTAAGAGATGGAAAGAGAAATGGAGAAACCTGTAAAAACATTTTGCCCCTAAATCTGAGCTCAGATATAAATAGATGTAGCTGCTAGAATTTATAATTTCTGCTAGGATACAATTCTCTCTGGATTTCTTATGTTCCTTTGTAGTCAAAGCCTTCTGAGCACAATGTACTACAAATGGATATTTGCAAAATAGTCTTGGAAGCTACAATGTCTCCCTAAAGATAGAAAACTTCAAAGAGCTTTAGAGAAATAAAGTTCTCTCTTTCCCCTCCCTGGAAACATTTTATTATAGGGTAATAAATCTAAAGATACTTTCTCCCTCTCTCCTGGAGGATATCTGCTTAATGAGTAATCTATCATCCTCTGCAGGGAGGATGGCAGATGTACCAGAACCCATTACAAGCTTAGAGACTCCTAATTTTCTCCTCTCCTGTGATGCAAATCCACTGCATGTGTAGGTAAACATACGGCCCTCCTCACATTGCCTTGTCACAGGGATGGGGCTTGGAGAACTAGTGCTAACATACTTCTCTGGCCACTGCCTTTGCTATAATAAACCCTGATTCTCTGACCCAGGGCTCTTCTGTTAATATATGTATATAAAACTATGGCAAGCTAACTTGTTAGCTTGCAAGCAGGGTATTCTTAGTCCCTTCAGAGTTTCAGACTTAACAGCTAACATGAAGCAATATGGTTTTTTTTTCCTATTTATTAATTCATTCAACAAATATTTGCTGACAGCCTACTAAGCCAGATGCCATGAAGTTTCCTATATAAAAAAATAGACAAAAATCCCTGCCTTCATGGAGATTACATTCTAGAGAAAGGAAACAAACAAAATAGATAAGTAAAAGACACACAGTTAGGTGGCGATAAGAACAATAAAACAACAAAAAGCAGGAAAAGGTAATAAGAAGTATGGTGCAGGTAGGAGATTTCAAATTTATGTTGGCTAATTAAAGTCCTTACAGTTAGTGATATTTGAGCAAAGACCTGAAGGAGTTAAGGAAGTGAGTCATACAGCTATCTGGAGGAAGAGCATTCCAGGCAGAGGAACCAGTGAGTATAAAGTACCTACACTTAAGGAGGAGGCCTGTGTGCAGTGAATGGTGGAGAAAATAGTAAAACCTGAATTCAGAGAAAGATCCTCATGAGAGAAGGAGTGCAGGAACACAAAACTGTAGATCATTTTAAAGACTTGAGATTTTACTCTGAGTCACATGTAACACTGAAAGATTTTGAGCAAACAAGTGACATGATCTCTTACCTCTCAAAAGGATAACACATGCTCCTTTTTGAGAGCACCCGCAGTAGCGGGAGACCTCTTCAGAGTTATATAGGAGGAGAAGGAGGATGAGGTTCAACCAGGATGACACAAGTAGAGGTGGCAAGAACTAGTGAGATTCTGGATTTTTTCCTAAGCAAACAGAATTTGATGAAACATTGTGTAGGGGGAAGTTGAAGAAGAAGAACCAAAGATACTTTAAGGTCTAGGGCCTAAGCAAAAACAAAGATGGAGTCGCCACTTACAGAGATGGGAAGAACTGATTTTTTTAAATGGGGGTCTGTCACTGGCATCCAAAAGAAGCCTGACAAACATAAAAATGTATGCCAGAAATAAGGTAGTACAAGGGATAGCTATGAAATGTGGAACCAGGTCAATGTAAAGTGAAGGGAACTTGGTATACCTCTATTGCAAGGTGAGAAGTCAGCAATCCTTAATAAGCAAAACAGCTGGTAAATTGCTGCTCTTGTAAATCTGACTATAGGCATACCTTGTTTTATTGTGCTTCGTTTTACTGGACTTCATAGATACTGTGTTTTTTTTTTAACAAACTGAAGATTTTTGGGAACCCTGTAAGTCTATGGGCACCATTTTTTCCAACAGCATTTCCTCACATCATGTTTCTGTGTCACATTTGCTAATTTTCACAATATTTCAAACTTTTTCATTATTATATGTGTTTCGGTGATCAGTGATCAAAGATCTTTGATGTTACTATCCTAAGTGTTTTGGGGCCCAAAAACCACACCCATATAAGACGGTAAAATTAACTGATCAATATTATATGTTCTGACTGCTTGACTGACCAGCCGTTCCCCAGCCCCTCATCCTCTCTTCGGGCTTTCCTATTCCCTGAGATACAACAATATTGAAATTAGGCCAATTAATAATATCCTCTAAGTGTTCAAGTGAAAGGAAGAGTCATACATCTCTCACTTTAAGTTAAAAGCTAGAAATGATTAAGCTTAGTGAAAAAGCCATGTCAAAAGCCGAGATAAACCAAATGCTAGGCCTCTTGGGCCAAACAGCCAAGTTGTGACTACAAAGGAAAAGTTCTTGAAGGAAATTAAAAGTGCTACTCCAGTGAACACAGGAATGATAAGAAAAAAAAAAAACAGCCTCATTGCTGATAGAGAGAAAGTTTTAGTGATCTGGATAGATCAAATCAACCACTACATTCCCTTAAGCTAAAGTCTAATCCAGAGCAAGGTCCTAACTCTCTTCAATTCTATGAAGGTTGAGAGAGGTGAGGAAGCTGCAGAAGAAAAGTTAGAAGCTAAAAGAGGTTGAAGGAAAGAAGACTTCTCCATCATATAAAAGTGCAAGGTGAAGCAACAAATACTAAGGCAGAAGCTGCAGCAAGTTATTCAGAAGACCTAGCTGAAATACTTGATGAAGTTGGGTTACACCAAACAACAGATTTTCAGGGCACACAAAACATCCTTTTAATGGAAAAAGATGCCACCTAGGGCTTTCATAACTAAAGAGAAGTCAATGCCTGACTTTAAAGCTTCAAAGGACAAGCTGACTCTCTTGTTAGTGGCTAATGTAGCTGGTGACTTGAAGTTGAAGCCAATGCTCATTTACCATTCTGAAAATCCTGGGCCCTTAAGAATGATACTAAATATACTCTGCTTGTGCTCTACAAATGAAACAACAAAGCCTAGATGACAGCACCTCTGTTTACAGCATGGTTTACTGAATATTTTAAGCCCACTGTTGAGACCTACTGCTCAGAAAAAAAACATTCCTTTCAAAATATTACTGCTTGTTGACAATTCACCTGTTCACACAAGAGCTCTGATGGAGATACACAAGGAGATTAATGTTCTCATGCCTGCTAACACAACATCCACTCTGCAGCTTATGGATGAAGGAATAATTTCACTTTCAAATCTTATTATTTAAGAAATATATTTTGTAAGTCTATAGCTTCCACAGATAATAATTCATCTGATGGACCCAGGCAAAGTAAACTGAAAACCTTCTAGGAAGGATTCATCATTTTAGACACCATTAAGAACATCTGTGGTTTATGGGAAGAGGTCAAAATATCAACATCAGCAGGAATTTGAAAGCAGTTGATTTGAGGGGTTTAAGATTTCAGTGGAGGAAGTAACTACAGATGTGGTGGAAACTGCAAGAGAAATAGAATTGGAAGTAAAGCCTGATGATATCACTCAATTGTTGCAACCTCATGATAAAACTTGAATATATGAGGAGTTGCTTCTTATAGATGAGCAAAGAAAGTGGTTTCTTAAAATGGAATCTATTCCTGGTGAAGGCACTGGGAACATTGTTGAAGTGACAACAAAGGATTTATAATATTACATAAACTTAGTTGATAAAGCAGTGGCAGGGTTTGAGAGGATTGATATCAATTTTGAAAGAAGTTCTACTGTGGGTAAAATGCTATCAAACAGCCTTCGCATGCTACAGAGAAATCCTTTGTGAAAGGAAGAATTAATCGATGTAGCAAACTTCACTGTTATCTTATTTTAAGAAATTGCTACAGCCACCCCAAACTTCAGCAACCACCACCTTTATCAGTCAGATGCCATCAACACTGAAGCAAGATCTTCCACCAGCAAAAAGATTATGACTTGCTGAAGGCTCAGATGATGTTTAGCATTTTTTAGAAATAAAGTACTTTATAATTAAGATGTGTACATTTTTTTTAGACATGATGCTATTGCCCACTTAATAGTATAGTGCAAACGTAACTTTTATATGCACTGGGAAACCAAAAAATTCATGTGACTCACTTTATTGTGACATTCACTTGATTGCAATAGCATGGAACTGAACCCGCAATATCTTCAAGATATGCCTGTACATGCCTACTAAGAATGAAACTGTAAAGTACTTAGTAAAAAATGTTAAGATATTGGCTACTAAGTTGTAGACTTCAGTAAGGTCTGTCAGAAAAGAAGCACACTTAGGGTGAAGTCTTAATAAAAGGAGAACTCTTTCAGTTTGTCACTACAAATCCAGATAATCTTGCAATTTACAGGATGAAAACTGAATATCCCCAAACTAAAATCAGAATTAACGACAAGAAAAATGTCAAATAAATCTGGGAGGTGGGAAAAGCCTAATGCTCCAGGTTCCTACCGAAGCATCCTAGCAAAGAAGATATTTACCCATATTATAAAGAACCATCCACTAATAAAACAGCCTGTGAGCAAGGACAAATAAGCTGTGCTTCATCACCTCAAGCAGTTGCTCTCAGTGGCCTATAGGCAGAAGACAAGATAGAGACTGCTAAGCCTAGGATTTGCAGGGTTTTTCAACCTTGATACATTTTAAACCAGATAATTCTATGCTGTGGGAGGCTGTCCTATGCACCATAGCATGTTTAACAGTATCTTTGGCCTCCATCTACCAGATGTCAGTAGCACCTACCTCCTGCCCCCCACCCCCCATATACACACACACACCCAATTGTAACAACAAAAATGTCTCCAGAGGTTGTCAATTGTCCCATGTTGGAGAACCACTGGATTAAGGTAATAGGCAAAGTTGTTTAGAAATATACCAGGCAATGATTTGATTCCAGGACTAGGATCTGAGCTTAGACGACTTGGGGGAAGTTGATCAAATACAAATAAATCAAAAATTTACTAAGTTTATAAGAAAGTTGAATTGTTTAAGAAAATCCCTGCAAACAAAGGCTTGTTATTGCTCAACCCCTAAGATGATTCCCTGAACCTCAACCTCTCACTAACAGAAAACTGGCTGCTAAAGCAGTACAGTCCCCAGTAATCCCTCAATATCCGTCTTGGCTCGGACCAGGAGGAAAAAGAACAAAGAAGATCTTGAAGGTGGCAGAACCAGAAACAGGCATATTGGCTAGCCAAAAATTCTATTCCACTGCTAGGCAAAAAGTTTTTGTCATCCCTGCCCAGTGAAACATGTATAAACGTGTATCATGGATTAGAAATCTCTGTGAGTTGTTTCCCCTTTTTTTCTCTTCCAATTACTAAAGTTTGAAGGTGTGCCCTCCAAAATTCATGTATTAGAAACTTCCCCAGGGCAACAATGTTAGGAAGTGGGGCCTTTTGGGAGGTGTTTAGGTCTCAATCCTAAACCATGAGGGCAGAGACCTCACCAATGGATTAATGCCTGCATAAAAAGGGCTTGCAAGCTGTTATCCCAGCACTTTGGGAGGCCAAGGTGGCAGCATCACTTGAGCCCAGAAGTTGGAAACCAGCCTAGGCAACAGAATGAGGCCCCATCTCTACAAAAAATTTAAAATATTAAAAATTAGCCAGGCATGGTAGTGCACACCTGTAGTCCCAGCTACTTGGGAGGCTGAGGCAGGAGGATCCCTTGAGCCAAGGAGTTTGAAGTTGCAGTGAGCTATGAGGACACCACTGCACTCTAGCCAGGGCAATAGAATGAGACCCTGTCTCAAAAAAAACAAGGGGGGACGGGGACTTGCAGGAGTGAGTTAACTCTATTCTGCTCTTCTGCCATGTGAGGACACAGGGTTCATCCATCCTTCTCTTTCCTTCAGCTGTCTACCATATGAGTATATAGCAAGAAGGCCCTCATCAGATACTTGCACCTTGACCTTAGGCTTCCCAGCTTGAAGAACTATGAGAGAATTAATTTCTGTTCTTTATATAATCACCCAGTCTGTGGTATTCTGTTACAGAAGCACAAAATGGACTGAGACAGAAATTGGTAGCAGCAAAGTGGGCTGTTATTACAACAAATACCTAAAAATGTGGAAGCTTTGGAACTGTGTAAAGGCAGAAGCTGGAAGAGTTTTGAAGCTGAATGCTAGGAAAAGCCTATGTTGTCGTGAACACAATGTTGGTAGAAATATGAATGGGAAAGACTATTCTCATGAGGTCTCAAATGGAAATGAAGAACAAGGTATTGGAAACTGGAGGAAAATCCATCCTAGTTATAAAGTGATTAAGAATCTGGCTGAATTATGTCCATGACAAGGACTTTATGGCTGGGAGAACTTAAGAGCAGCGAACTAGGATACCAGTTAAGAGTTTTCTGTTGTCCTTATGCTATTTTCCTTCTATCACTGAATATGCCTTTATTATAATTAGTTATACTTATCATTTACCCATAAATTGCTAGACCCTGAGGCAGTCTATATTCAAACAGAACTGAGAGAACTTAAGCAGAGATCCTAGTCTTAAGACTAGATACAATACTTAAGCCTTTTCGTTGTCTTCCTTTGCTGGGGGACAGGTATTGGAAGTTCTAAGTGAAATATTTGCATAATGTTAGGTGAGGGCATTTTTTTCAAGGGTACATACGTAAGGGAGGACATATATGCACACTGGAGGCTACTATGAATATCTTTTGGTTATGCTTGCCCAGCATCTACTCCCTCTTCCCATGGTCACCGTACCTTCTTTTGGTTTCAGTGAACTACCCTACCCTGATTCTCAGCCCAAGTGATTTAGACATAAATGACCACACTTCACTATTCCCTGATCTAGATATGGTCTATCATCATATGCCATTCCTCTGACCACAGGATAAAAGATGGAGAAATGATCAAATTCATTCAATGAGACACAATCCTGGGACTTTTCTTAGAAAAAAGGGTAAGAGAAGTTCTTTTTATGTTGGACTTGCTAAACTGAAAGAATCTAAGCCTGGAGCCACCAGAGAGCTTACATGGAGTGAGTATTCTAATAACATTTGTAGAATGACCAAAAATGGAAGAATCATATGCCTTCCTGCTTTCTGTCCCATTCCTGCAACAGCTTGCCTCTTGTCTCACATAGAACATTTCTGTGTTGTTTTTATAATGTAGGCTACCTTGAAGGACATGTCTATCTCATTACCATTTTCAACCTCTTTCAAAATCCATGATATTACTGTATATAATAGCAAGTGTCTCTAAGCTAAGTTATTTAGATCTTAGAATGCCAGTTCTAGTCACAGAGTAAATCAGGCTCCAAAATACATGTAGGAAATCAGAAACTTAAAAGAGGCCATCACCAAAGTCTAGCTATTATCCTGTTATGATTAATTGTGAAACAGTCATAAAAGGACACCCATATTATAGTAGAAGTTAGGATAGTGTTGTTTATGTTAACATTTTAAGATACTTCAAGATACATTAACTTTGAGAAGGTAGCAGCTATTAAAAAACAGTCAAATCCCTTTTAAATATTATTGTTGAGGGTGGCAGGAAAGGAAAGGAGGACAAAATTTATGAATATACGATCCTTGACATTTTCATTAAATCTGTTTTTCCATTTGTTTATGTCCTCTGATTTCTTTCTTCAGTGTTTCATAGCCCTCCTTATAGAGATCTAAGGAAAGAAATCACAGAGGACACAAACAAATGGAAAACTATATCATGCTCATATTATCAGTAGAATCAACATTGTTAAAATGTCCATACTACCCAAAGTGATTTATGAATTAAATGCAATCCCTATCAAAATACCAATGTCATTTTTCGCAGATCTAGAAAAATAATTCTATGCTTCATTTGGAACCAGAAAAGAGTCCACATAGCCAAAACTATCATAAGTTAAAATAACAAATCTGGAGGCATCACATTAGCAGACTTCAAACTATACTACAAGCCTACAGTAACCAAAACAGCATGGTACTGATAAAAAAAAAATGGAGACATAGACCAATGGAACAAAATAGAAAACCTAGATATAAAACCACCTACCTACAGACAACTGATCTTTGACAAGACAGACAACAACGTACACTGGAGAAAAGAAACCCTATGCAATAAATGATGCAGGGAAAACTAGATAGCCACATGCAGAAGAATAAAACAGGACCCCTATCTCTCACCACTCACAAAAATTAATTTAAGATGGATAAAACTCTTAAATGTAAGGCATGAAACCATAAGAACTCTAGAGGAAAATGTAGGAACAAACTCTTCTAGATATCAGCCTAGGCAAAAAATTTATGACAAAGACCCCAATGGCAATCACAGCAAAATAAATAAATAAATAAATGGGATTTGATAAAACTAAAAAGCTTCTGCACAACTAAGGAAATAATCAACAGAGCAAATAGACAACCTACAGAATGGGAGAAAATATTCATGAGCTATACATCCAATAAAGGGCTACCATCCAGAATCTACAAAGAACTCAAGCAAATCAGCAAGAAAGAAATCAAACAATGCCATTAAAGTGGGCAAAAGACATGAACAGAAGCTTTTCAAAAGAAGATAGACAAATGGCCAATAAACATATGAAAAAATGTTCAATGTCACTAACCATCAGGGAAATGCAAATTTAAACCACCATGAGATGTCACCTTACCCCAGTTAGAAAGGCTTTTATTAAAAAGTCCCAAAACAATAGATGCTGACATGGATGTAGGGAGAAAGGAACACTTATACACTGTTGGTAGTATTGCAAATTAGTACAGCCTGTATGGAAAACAGTATGAAGATTCCTTAAACAACTAAAAGTAGACCTACCATTTGATCTAGCAATTCCACTACTAGGTATCTACCCAAAGGAAAAGAAGTCATTTTATCAAAAAGACACCTGCACTCAAATGTTCACTGCAGCACAATTCACAACTGTAAAGATGTGGAATCAACCCAAGTGCTCATCAATTCATGAGTGGATTAATAAAATGTGGTATACCATGGAGTACTACTCAGCCATATAAAAGGATGAATTAATGCCTTCTGCAACAATTTCAATGGAACTGGAGGCCATTCTCCTAAGTGAAGTATCTTAATAATGGAAAAACAAACACTGTATGTACTCTATTAAATTAGAACTAACCAATAGGCCCACATGTGCACAGAGGGAAGTAAAACTCAGTGGAAACCAAGCAGGGGTGAGGCAGGAGGAGCGAAGGGGCAAAAACCTACCTAATGGGTACAATGAACACTATCTGGGTGATGGGCACAGCTATAAGCCATGACTCAAGCATTACAAAAGCAATGTACATAACCGAAAACATTTGTACCCCCTTAATATTTTGAAATTTAAAAAAAAAGAAGTAATCTGTCTAAAGACCATGAGAATTTCTGACAGAGCTGTAACACTCAATGAAAATGTTTCATGAATTAACTTTTGTTCCCTAGAAGGTGTGGTGGACTGATTCACAATCAGATCAGTAATTTACTGATTTTAACATTCCATTTTTAAATTTATTCAAAAATGTCAATTTTCTGGCTAAGATCCACCACTTTCTCAGAAGGTCTCTTTACTTTCTCTTTACTTCTACCAGCGGGCTTTCTTTTTCAGGAAAATTTTTTACAAAGAAACATTTTATCACTTCACAAAAGTTATAGTATAAGTCAGTCTCAAACAGAGTAAAGCCAAAGTGAGATATGGACACTGGATAGTTCACTAGGGTGATACATATCTTAGGGTCTTGCTTCTTAAAGAGGAAGTCATCTCAGCAAAACTGCAAATAACCAATTTCAACATGGACCTTTAGAGTCACTCTCAAATAGTTGAAATTTCTGTTAAATCCAGGACTGCTAAGAGTTTACTATATTTAGTCTTTTACCATTTATATTTATTTTAGGTTCAGAGTGTGAAATACCTGAGTTCAAGTCCCAGTATCATTTTATAACTAGGATAAATAAGACCTAAGATTGATTCCAAAACACAGAAAAAGATACAAACCATCCAATTCATAGAAATCAAAACAAATATATGAAAAGTGCCTAACATTTTTAACAGGCAGTAAAGAAATGTTATCCCCCCACCCAATAATATATATGAATCCATACAATTCACTAAAAAACTTTTGCTGACAGAAACTGTTTCTACCTTGGAGGTGAAAATGTTGATGAGGAGAGAAAAAAGGACTATACATAAACAATAACAAAACAAAACAAAAAATGTGTGTGTGTGTGTGTGTGTGTGTGTGTGTATGTATGTGTGTATAGAAGGAAGAAATCAGCCTCCTATTTTTTAAAAAGTTCCTGTTGTATATAAATCCAGATAAAGATTCCATTACTTCACCCAATGTAACTGCTTATAAAATAACTGGGATAGTGATCCCTCATTAATTAGATGATTATATATTATCATTATATTAGTAGTATAACAGATTATGTTAATCTATAATTAGATAATTATATGTTATCATTGTTATCATTAATAATTATGATACAACTACATTGTTTAGTTCCCCTTAATTACTCTACTATAGCCCATGTAGTTAACACATAAAAAGTAAAGAGTCATGACAAAGTGATGGTACTTAACCAAATATATAAATTTGGAGTAAAGGAGTAAATTCAGAATGAATGTGAAACGTGACAATGACTGGATTTGCCACATTAGAAAGTCTACCATACAATTCTATGCTGAAACAAACAAAAAAGATGATGCTTGAAAATATTTCCTTTGCTCCTGGCAAAGCAAAATTTGCAAAAGTGAAAATTAAAATGATGGTGAACCTATATAAGAATGTACATAGAAAGTATATAATTCTGAATGAAATATAATTCAAGATAAAGTCAGGACATTGTATAAATATTTTGATGAAGGAAGAGGTGGTGTAGCTGCTACTGGGTGCCTACTGACCCATTTGTTACCAAAACTGAACATTGCTAAAAAAGTCAAATGCACTTTCTCTGTAGAATGTGAACTTAACAAGAGATCCCCACCAACTGACAGAAGCTTGGGAAATTCTCCCAAGCTGAAAACATCCAGAGACCAGAAAGGACACAAACTACAGAGTGTTCACCTCCAAGGATAAAACATATCCAAGAAACAGCAGCAAGCAGTAAGCATTACAGAGACCAAGGACTAATATTCAACTTTGTGACAATGCAGGAGGCTTTGTGTTTCAGCCAGGAATGTTCTTTTGTTATGCAAACCCCAGGACACAAGAGTCAAAAATAAGAACCTTTGCCTGTATACTGATGATGTAATGCAAAGTCATCCAGCCTTCATCTTAGAGCAAAAAATTATTTCACAACTTTAAAGACTCGAGTCCTACTTACAGAATCATTAAGAGTCTGAAGCGATCTCTTAAACTTTTCAATTAAATTCGATCACATTTTATGAAGCTAGTTATATCCTAAATTCACAAAGGTTTCAGGAAATACCATTTGCAAATATCAAAGGTCTACTGAACATAGTTTTTCTACATCTTCACCTCTTACTATATGTTATACATGGTATTTCCATATAGGATGAGCAATTTAAAAGCAATCTCTATTCACAGCAATGTGATTTCGAAGATACTTTTCTGACTGAGCCAGAGTAAAGGGCATTTTTATAAACTAAGAGCCTAGAATATAAAAATGCTAGTATTGAGAGTTTCCCCTTCTCCTTAAATTGTTAGTCTCACTGTGGAAATAGTCTTTTTGCAAGTAAAATAATTCATACTAAAAAACTAATTTCAGTTTTTCTACAACAATTAGTGTTATTTTATTTACAATAAAGATTGAGGTGCTATTATTCAAATATTTTTAAATGTTCGTTAACAGTTATTCTAACTTTTAAATGTAGGATTCTTTATTAATTATATAAAATTAGTGTAATAATTTTTTCTTCTATAGCATTTAAGAATGATAAAAACTGGGGAGGCATTCATTTCAGGAAAATGGAAATAACTTAGGTCTCAACCATAGAACTGTAAGGTATGGCTTAAGTATCTGATACTAATAATAGTTATACACGTTTTTTGATGACTCATTTTCTTGAGTAAATCAGGGTAGATTTCAATTGTATACCTATAATGATGTCACTCTCAATCATTTGCATTCTGGTATGCTTTCCTGAGTGGGAGAGGAGAAATGGAATTACAGCTGGCATGCTAGAAAACTGCACATTGGAATATGTCACACAGGTAAATGTCTTCTACTCGGATGGGAAAAAATATTGAGAATCACTGACTTAGATCACAAAATCTGTTTTACTGCTGAATGAGACCATAAGGACTCTCTAGTTCAAATTCTAGCTCTTCATTCAGTTCAGTGCTTGCTTCATTACACCCAATAACTATAGGCAAATGTACATTTAAACTGCAAATGTGTTCTGTAAGAATCAGAACCCTATAGTTATAAAACACATTCTAAGGATATCTGCAAAACAGTGCTCCCAAATATTTGTGGTTTATATGAAAGGAATTTAGGGCAACCATTCAACAACAGATGATAATCTAAGGTGAAAAAAAATAAATCAGGAATCCAGACAAACTGGACAAGTTTTGGGGTTAAAAACCATTTAAAGTAAATTTATGATTGTCCTTAGGGAGATACAGTAATCTAACAACTATAAAGGAACAGCTATTCTGAGATGTTTCTTATTCTTTTGTTTGTACAAATACAAAGGTCATTCACTTAAAGTAAACTTAATGTATATTATCTTTTAATTTCCTATGCCTGAAATTAAGGACGTAGAACATATTAATATTAGAAGAGATAAAATTAATGCTGCCATGTAAAGAACTGAATACAGAAGTTGAGCACTTCCTAAATTCAGGCATTTTGTCTATTAATACATTGTCTCATTTCTTCTACATAACCTCGTTTAACCTATTTAATAGATGAGGAAATTATGATTTAAAGAGATTAATTAACTTGCCCAAAATCACACAGAAGAGAAACTGGAACCAAAACCCAGATTATCTGACTCCAAAATAAATGGCTCTTCTTTTCATTACACTACAAACTGGCAAGAAACATCTACATTAAAATTTCCAGTATTTTAATTAATACCTACTAAAGAAAGAGATAATATCAAGCTTATAGTGAATGGTGATGATATACAGAGTTTAAGAAATAATTCCAAGTCATATATGACATTAAATTTTTTAAAGCCAAATATGTAATATCCCAAAAATGGAGAAATTTGAAAATTTTAGTAGAAAAGCACTAAACTTCATCTTCCCCAGACATTTTGAATTCTAAGGAAAAAACTGGCCCCATATTTTGTCAACCATACAGCAAATTATTTGGTAAACTAGAATTATACTTCTGCTTACAGAATAAGAAAAAGTAACTTCGTGGGTCTATCCTTTGTTCTCACTCTAATTTGTCCCCTCTTCTTTTCCATTTTTGCCCCATACCTGGGAGCCATCTTCTAATTTAAGATAACTGAGCCTCACATTCAGGAACTCCTACAAATTTAGATGCAAGTACAGACACATTGAAATGAAAAGCATAAAACTGCAATGATTGGTAGAGTGTTACAGAAGATATGTAAGTTTCAGTTATTTTCCACATCATTAACTATTGTGGAATTTTTGGTGACTTTTCTTCTCTATAGTTTCCTCAATTGATTTTAAAGCACTTAACTTCTATAATCAAATAAAAACAGGGGGGGGAAAGGAGTAATAAAGGGAAGGAGATAGGGAGGCAGAGAAAAACTAGAGCTTTAATTAAAAAAAAAATCTAAACATCACATTGTTGCCAAATTAGCTGAATCTACCACTAAAGTTCCAAAATTATGACCTGCTTTTTCCCTTTAATCTCTCAATGGCATGGTAGGTTAAACATACATAAGTATGCCAAAGACAAATGAAATACGAAAAAATAATAATGAGGCAATCCAGAGATCTATAAATTCTGAGACATAGTTCTTCATTTCAATATTTAAGAAATTAGGATATAAATGAGGTAAGTAAGAAAAACAGACTTAGGTATTCTGAAACTAAAAAGCAGGATTCAAATACTTAAAGAAGAATGCTGGAACTTTCTAAGTATGGAAAAATTACAAATACACATATACATGAATTTATACCCCCATCCCCCTTTATTATAAACTTAAGTTCTATATTAAAATATTCCTTTATCAACAACATGAGACAACACCTAAGACAGTTTTGAGTCCTATCAAAACACTGACTTAAATCTCTCTAGATACACTTCAATCTCCATGAAGTAGTTCCACTAAAAAAAGTTCACATTTATAAGCTCTTTTTCCACTACAAAAATACATTCTTATTCCAAAACATATGTAAGACTGATACAAATTATTACGTTACCAAAACATCACATAATTGATAGTCCCTCCAAAAGAAAAAACTCATTTATAAATCAAGTACAAAACTATAATCTATTAACACAGGAGTCCAATTAAAACAAAACTTTTATTTGTATAATAAGTTTATCAGATTTCCTTTTTTCTGATTACCAAAATGTAATTAACTTGCCTGTGCCTTGATTACAAAGTTGATGACTTCCTGCTCACTCACACGATTGCTTTGAAGTCTCATTTAATTAAAATACTATTGTTTTTACAAGCACAATTCCCATTTGCAAACACAAATAAGCATCTTACATTTTAATATTATATATATATTTATCCTAGTTTTTCAGTCTTGATCATTTCAGTTCCTCTGTTCCTTAATATTTACTATGTAACAGCTATCTTGAAAATATTACTGCTATCTAGGTGTAGAAGGTACAACTCAATTTTTTAGCATTGTTTGACATTTTTCAGAGTAAACTACTTGAAAAAATATTGGCCAGCGTTCACAGATCAGAGTTATAACTCCATCTACATCGAAGATGAAATGAAAGGGACTTGTCTACCAAAAGCCTCAATTATTTTTTCTGGACTAATGACATCAATCTTTGAAGTCGTGCAGAAGCTGCATTAACTGGACACTATGCAAATTTAGATGGTGTATATTTAATGCTGCCAACTGTAGTACAGAAGAGAAACAGATCTCCACCAAAGGTCTTTCATGGAGGAAAAGAGGTTTCCAAGCATGGCTATGGACTCTTTTAATATATTCCCAATACCTTGGAAGCACAGTTCCCTTGGTACTAACAGAAAAGCATTCCTCGATTACAATAAGATACACTCAATCTTCCTGTGCACTGAATGAAAAACTTGGGGTTCCTCACAAATGTCTAAAAACCACACAGGTATACCAGGACTACAACACTGCACTATATTTTGCAATAGTCTTTTTTTTTAATCCTATTCTCATGTTTCAATCACACGTGGATTGAAAAGTATTTTCTAGTCTTTAATTACTAAAATTCTTATTGATTTTTTCCATTACACTTTTATATATGGGAACTTCATTTGAGAAATGTATTATCTTAAAATGTCTGGAGAAAGAGAAAATGGTAGTACCCCTTTACAACAATGATAGTGAGACTACTAGGAATACACGCAACTTCTGAGTTAAAAGGATTAGAGCTTCATTTTTTTTTTTAACCCATAAGGTGAATGAAAATGAGAGGCTACCATCCTTAACAAATTATTAGATTTTGGATTACACTGCAATGGACAGCAAAACCACCAATTTTCAAGGGAAAAAGCTACCACTTCACAGTAAACTTACTTGTGCAAGAAGTATCCTGGCCCCTACCAACACCAGCCTAATGAGCGTGTTTCAGAAACTTGATCCTAAGGAAAACTTTAAGGCAGAAGGTTGACCCAAAGGTGCCTCCAAACACCTTCCCAATCCTACATGACAAAGAGACCACAGAGCAGAAATTACTCCGACAGCATCAGCTTCACACTTAGGACTCTTATCTCTAATTGATCAGACTCTTGGGGGACACCTCTCTCTAGCCAAGATGGGAGGAGAAAGCAGAGGTGGAGGATAAGAGTGGAAGGAGAAGCTAACATATGGGAGGAGAGCCGGGGGACGACCCAGCTGGTCAGGGGCCCCAGAGATCGGAAGGGCTTGGGGGAACAGCCCAGGGGTAGGGGTGGCCGCCCCAGCGAAGGGCAACGCCGAGGGCAAGAGCAAGCAGAGAGAAGAGGTGCAGGCAGGACGGGCGGTGCCCACCGTCCCCCCCACACCCTTGCAGCCCCCAGACCCCGCGTCGGGGCGGGGCCCCTGCGCCGGCCACAGCCCGTTCGCGCGAGCACCCGCCCCCTCAGCCTTCGGGTCCGGGCGGGTGGCAGGGGCGGGCCTCGCGGGACCAGGTGTGCAGCGCGGCCCAAGCCCGAACCAGGAATGTTGCGCTGCGGGCGAGAGGATGGGCGGGTGACCCCACCGCCTGGGCGGGGGCCGGGGAGCTGGCCGAGGGCGGAGGAAGAGCCGCCGGCGCAGCCCCCGCCGCCAGGGCGGAATTCCGGACGCCCCCCTGCGGGCAGGCATTGTTGCCCCCGCTCTAGGCTTGCCTTCCCTCCTTCCCCCCTCCCCCCGGCGTTGCCCCGGGCAACAGCGCCTACCGCCGGCGGCGTGAAACGCACCTACCTAGAACCTGACAAGAAGGAGCCCCTCAGACTCCGGAGCCAGTCGCCACCCCACGTCACGGGGGTCGGCACAGCCAATAGGAGCAGCTGTCATGAACCTCTGCGGCCAATCCTGCGGCACTCCGGTCTCCGGGCACCCTCGAGACCTCAGCCAATAGGCAAGAGTGGAAGGCGGGAGCTGCCGCCCGGCCCCCAACCCCCTCCTCCACCACCTCCCAGGAGGCGGGGCGCGGCCGATTGGCCGGGACCCCGGAGGGGGCGGGACTTGGGCTGGAGGGCCGGTGGGCGAGGGGAGCGGAGGCGTGGTGTTGCGGCCACCGCCCTCTGGGCCCGCTCCGCCGCGGGAGTGGGGTTCCGAGGTCCGCCTGTTCGCGCTGTTCTCCCCGCCTTGGTAACCTGCTCCTCCCTAGCCCGTGTCCTGGGCTGCCCAGGGTGGGATGAGGCCGAAGGCGGACGGCGGCGTCACAGGAAACTTCGGGAGGCTCGCCTGGCCACGGCCGGGAAGTGGCCGGACCGAGGGTGATAAGCTGAGGCCGCCTGGAAGGGGCTGCTCGGCGGGTCCGCGCCGGAAAGGAATTCGGAGAGCGGGGGCGGAGGCGTGATTAAAATGTTAAGTGTGCCCGCGGGGTGCTGGGCGACCCCGGGAGCTGAAATCTCCAGGAAGGGAACATGCTTTGGGGCCGCGGGTCCTCCACCCCTAAATAGAGACTTTTCACCCTCAGAATCAATTACTCTTTTCCTGTACGCTCCCGCATTGTATTTGCATCTATTGTCACGTCGATTCCTTTGGAATGGTTTTCAGCTTCTCCAGTGTACTCTGAATCCCTTAAGTGCAGGAACTGCCTTTCTCATTCATTCCTGCATTACCAGTGACTGAGTTAGACACTCAGTGCTGTAATTGTAATGGATGCTGTTAAAAAGCGTACAGCAGGTCCCGGGAGTGGTCCTCTGTAATAAGTCCTTACCTCTTCCAGAGTCAAGAGTGCGTAGAAAACCCAGACTGGTTTGATATTTCAGCGAGGGCTGTTTGTGAAGCGTCCTTCCCCAAAAGAACTTGGTAGAAAATGAGTAATATGAGCTAAAAAGATTACTAGGTGATCTGTAACAGTGTGATCGTTGTTATTCATCAGTATTCGACCTTTCCATGCTCCCGTAGCAGGATTTTTAAGGCATTTTATCTTGCACATTGGTTGGTTGAGCCACATTCTTTGCCTGGAGCAAATCTAACGTCAGCCTCGTATCCACCCTCTCCTAAAAACTTCTGAGTTATGTGGTAGCCAAAGAAGAGTGGTGAATATTTTTTCTAAGCAGCTTTATTTATTTCACCATAGTGGGCAGCCCTACACATAGAAAAACATAAATCTTAAATTGGACTTTTTGTATGCGGTTTCAAAGCCAAAGAAACCAAAACAAAAATTAAAATTAAAAATAAGAGGCTTGTTCTGCTTGTTGAAAATGGGGCATGAGATTTCCCTCCCATTCTTTTTCTCAGAACATTTGCCTTAGAAAACTTGTAATTGTTAAGTACTTTCTCATCTTTTTAAAATGTATGTAAATCTTTTTGGAGACTAGATAAGTATTTTGTCAGCTTTATGATCCAGAAGTGACTTTCTCTAAAACCCTGGAGCCTTTTTTTTTAATGCTGCAAATATCAAGGGAGATAGCACCCCTGTCTCCCAGTTTCTGTGAGAGAGTAGGAGTCTAACTTCATTGGGCACCTTGCTCCAAGTTGTAAATCTACCTTCTGTCATAAAGATGTGAGTTTTTCCTCTGGTTAAAGACAATTAGCTAATACAGATGGTCACCGCAATTACCAAGTAAAGATGAATTGTGACAAATGGTGTGTCAAGTCTTCTTACTTGAGGACTAGTTATTGTTTTTATCTTGAAAACATGTATGTAATGTGTTGTATCTGCTTCGCTATATAAAAGGGTGCGATTTCTTTCTGTCTTTGCAGTCTCTTAGCAAACTGTGCTGTGCATCACATTCAGGTTTAATGCTTATTTGATAATAAAAGTGTTTTCTTTCTCTACCACCTTCGTGGAGAGGATTTCCGGGTTGGAAGATTTTATTTTTAATTTCCCCAGCAATGCCTACACCCAGAATATTAAGAGGACAAAGTTAAGGAAAGTAATTACTTCTTAGTTTTTAATTTGCTCTCTAAAATGATCTCCCATTAGTTGATACTTTAGCACTGAACTACAAATAAATTTTAATAGAATAAGAAATGATGTTTGGTAGGTATTTTGTAGTGACTGCTAAATGCACAAACTAAGCCTCTATGAGTAAACCTCTTAAACAGAAGTTAACTTTCAGTGAACATTAAATGTTGTGATAATGTGTCATGTCAATATGAATGCAATGAATGAAAGTTTCTACATTACATACTTAGGTAAAGCCAAAACACAACTTTGGTATTGCTTCACTACTGAATACCTTTCCCAACAACCTTAGGATTTTCCTACTTTTATACAAAGGGAATCTAAATCTAGAAAGATGTGGTTGATTAGTTATTACATATTTGCAGAAAGTAGCTTTAAAGATATGGTGAAAATAGAACTGTTTGATATATAACATTTCTGTGTGTATATGTTTTTAAGGAACCCAAATCTCTAAAAATAGTAAGAATCTTTCCATTTCTGCAACAATTATTCTCTCAGTTCTCACCTATTCATTCAAGAAACTTAAAAATTGCCTAACATATGCCAGGCATTGTGCTAGGAAATGCAGTTTTAAATGAATGTACTTGAAGGAAATGAACATGGCATAAATCTATGCTGTATTTTTGAAACTGAAAAAAAAAAACACTTGCAAATTCAGTTTTAAATTTTTTCCTCTGTTATAATTATCACTTTGCATTGCAACACATTTAACAAACATTTTGGTTCACAGAATTTCAAAAATACTGTACAACTTTCTTTATATCTTGTAAATGTAGGGAGAATATGGAAGAATGAAGAAAAATAATTTCCTGTCTAGATAATCCATGAGCTTCATAAAATACTAACCACCCCCACAGGGCCTGGAGGAATATGTATCTCAGTTGAAGTTGTTGGCATAGAATTTAATAGATCTGTCTTTTATCATTAAAATTTAGATCTATACCAAGTAGTACCATGACTTTTGAAATGCCACAAAGTATTACCTAGTTATAGGCAAATAAGTCCTTAGTATATATTCCATTTGCCCAAATGCCAATTTTGTCTCTTCTAATAACATTACTTACCTGGACAAATGAATTCAATAATATGGACATCAAATCTATGTGATTAATAAAAAATGATTTAAAAAGTTCTTCATGCTCTCCCTGGCACAGGACTTACATGTCTTCTAAAAAGAAAAAATAAATAAATAAATAAATAAAAAATAAAAAGTTCTTCACTTTTTTTGATTAGCACCATTCATGCCTCACCTCATCTCTCCTGCTCCTTTATTTTCCTGTTTAAAAGTTTCTCATAGGCTTCAAGAGGAATCTTAGTTGTGTGCCATCTTAGTTCAGTAGGCCCCATACTTAACTGGTTTTCTTCATCTATGTCTCTTCCCTTTTCCTCCTTTCTGCCAACTCCTTTGATTTCTGATTCTCTGCTCTTTAATCCACAATTCATACCTGTTAGGCAGGGACCAAATCTGCAGGTGGCAGATACAGACCAGGAGGGCATTCCTAGAGGCAGAAAAGCCTGGTGACCAATAAGGGGAAGGAAGTACAGGAAAATACAGAACACCTAACAATCATATATCTCAATCATCTGGTAACATCCCACACCCCCGTAAGCCCTCCCCAGACCAGGCCAATAAAAGGAAACCACCTGGGAGTCCTTAACATCTTTCTCTACTCATGGAGACTGATCCATTCGTCTCTCTGGAACATACTTTGGCTTTGGATAGCTTCCTACTTTTCTGCAATAAAAGCTGTTTGTGTGGAGTTGCTTCCTGTCCACGATCACTCTGTTGTACCGGCCCATTTGTGATTTTTCCAAGCAAGGAGCCAAAGAACCAGGACAATGGTCCACCAAGAGGCTGGACCTGACATGACTAACCACTTGCACGTATCACTTCCAAAATAGAGATAGTGATGAAGTATACAATATGGAAATCCTGTCTATCTTTATTCTGTACATGCTGCAGTGTCTGTTTTCAGTGGATATAAATTTCTTTGAATTTGAAAATTGTTCTCTTGAATGAATACTATTACTAGAGGTCACATTTGTGCAAAATTTTCTATAAAACTTGTTTTTGGCTTCCAAATTTCAAATTTTCAAAATGGCCATATGGCTTCTTTTATTGTTTAAATCCATGTAAGGAAAATAAAGGGGGGTGCAGAGGAGGGAAGAAAAGAAGGTGAAGCAGAGTTGGAGGAAGAAAACTTCTATTCTGCCTTCACACTAGATGTGGAATCCATTAATCCCATCTCACAACCATCCCTCCCAGCCAGAGGTTGGCTGTCCTAGCACTCCAATATTGATGCCACTGCTTCCCTGACCTTCTGCCCTCCACTGAGAAATACTACCACCAACATTCCTAATCAAGACATGTCCCCTCCAGAATGCCTCTGGATCACTCAAGGCCTGTCCCTTTTTAAGCCATCCTTTTCTCAGAATTTACCTGTCCTTTTCCTCATTCCCTTATCCCTGGTTCATCATACATTCCAATTGTCAAATGTGTCCCAGTGAGAGAGTGCTGGAATAATGATATCTGTATGTGGTGTCATCAGAATCACCTGAGGACCTTTTCAAAAATACAGACTCCCAGATTCATACCCAAAGATTCTGACTTGGAAGGTCTGAGAAGTGTTCAGAAAATCTGTATGTTTGGAATGAAACCAGTGAATCTGGTCAACGTGATGTGTTGAACTCAGGCACTTATCTCTACTGGCTCCTGAAACTCCTTAGCACAGCATAAATAGAGATCCAGATCACCAGGAATCTAATGCCCAGGGATCTCAGAGGACATGGGTGAAAAGAGAGGCTGAAAACCACAGAATTGGTTGAAAAGTCTGTATAAAGGGTAGGGAGACCCTCAGATCATTTCCCCCACCAAGCAATGAGGTAACACACTGCCCTACTCCAATCCAGAGACAATAAGGTTTACTCGCTGGTGTGGTTGAACTAGAGAATTTTGATCTTGAAGACCTTAAGACAACTGAGTACTGTATAAGGGTGAGGTGCCTTACCATACATTGGGGTGAAGGGAATAACTAAGTCTGCATACTGAACTGTGAGACTTCTTCTCTCCCTCAGCTCCCATAATGACTGTTTCCAGGTTTATATGCCTCAGAGAAGAGATTTGGAGGGTTCCCTTCTAGGGAAATTGACCTGCACAGGGGAAAAATACTTTTATAGCTATTGAGGGTTTCTTCCAAAATAACCAGATCTGCTGCCTAATCACATCAAAAATGAGGTCTGTGCATCCACAATTTCCAGCTATGCAAGTAATTTCCTTCACTCTTAAATATGAAGAGAAATCTAAGGCTCACCACTCTTCAGGAACCCCACAGTCATGAAAATCAGACACCAAAACAAACAAATAAAAAAGGCAGGGGGCAGGGGGAGAGCAATCCAGAGAACAGAAGAAAATTCAAAAGAACTATAAGCAGTATCCTTAAAGAAAGATGGTATTACATCTATGAATGAAAATAGGATGCTATTTTTCTAAAGAAATACTCAGAAAGAAAGATGAGCTTTTGGAAAGTAAAAAATACATTTTAACATTCAGTAGCAGATGATAAAATGAAGTTAAGAAGTCTCAAAAGAAAAACAAAAAGACAAGCAGTTGGAAAATAGGAGAGAAAAGAAAATTTAGGATCAATGTAGGAGATCAAATATCTAACCTACAGAAAGTGAAAAGAAGGTGGGAAGGGTAGGAGGATTGGAATTATCAAAGAAAGACATTTTCCCAGTACTAAAGGACCTGAGTTTCCAGACTGAAAAGGATCTAGTGAGGGCCTTACAAAATGAATGAAAATGATTTACACAAATGCACTCAATCCTGAAATGCCAGAACAGCTGAGATTTCTTAAATTTCCTAAATGCTTCAGATAAAATAACAGATTGCAGACAGAAAGATCAGGCATGAGAACAAAGAAAGACATTGGACCTTTTAACAATGAAATTGAAAGCTACAAGAAAATGGAGCAATATCTTTAAATTCCCAAGGGAGATTATTTACTATCTAGAATTCCCTATAAAGCCAATCAATCAAGTCTAAGAGTAGAATAAAATTATTTTCAAACATGCAAGATCTCAAAGTTTTCTTCCTATGGAACCTTTTCTCAGGAAGGTACTTGAAGATGGTTTCCACCAAAAAGAGGGATAAAAATAAGACAGATAAAGACATGGAATCAACATTGGAGAAAGGAGAGAGGAATATCCAGGATGATAGTGAAGGAAATTTCTTCCAGGGTAACAACTGTATGACAGGCCTAAAAGGCAACCAATATAGATGAGACAGGAGAATAGAAATCTCCAGAACTGATGTCTCCAAGGACAAAAAAAAAAAAAAACAATGGAGTCAGTAGATTCCCTGATGTATTTCACCACAGAGAGCTGTATAAGAGTTCTGACAGAATTTGGAGATGACTTGAAGGTAGACATATAAGAGATGAAACAAATGGAAAATGAAGCAATTATTAACCACAGGAAAAAGATTTGTTTAAAAAAAGAAACTTTACATTTTAAAAAATGTGATCATAGTACACACGTAACCCAGCCCTAAAAATTATTATACAGTCATCCTAATCTAAACATGGAATATTGATTAAACCAAAAATTAAAGTATTATAGTTCCTACAATATTATAGGACTAGGGTGAGGGAAACAGTGGAAGTACTATGAAAGATCTAAATCCTCTTCTTAAGTAGTAGAAAGTCAGCAGATAATTTCTAGTACTGAAAAATCAAGAAACGACACTGTAAGCATGCTTCATGGTAGAAAGGGTAAATACCAGTGCTAAGAGTAGAGTTCAACTATGAGGATGGTGCTGGGGACTAAAAACTAATGACGGTTAGGGCTGGAGGCTTCTCTTTTATGTTATAAATCTTGGGATGTCATTGCACTTGTACTGTTTTGATAGAAATAAGAGGGTTTTTTTAAAAAAAAAAAAAAAAAGATCCATAGGTGAGTCTGTTGCACAACCAAGTTTGAGAACTACTGGGATAAAAAGTAGCAAAGAACACCTGTCCCTATCACTGCAGATAGCTTACATTGTTTTTTTTTTTTAAAAAAAAAAGGATGCCAGTTATAATGATGCTCTGTCTTTGCTGTCTAACTTGGATGGTTATTCACTCAATGAATATCTCTTGTGCACCCATTATGTGCCAAGCATTGTAAGAAGTCTGAGGATACAACAGGGAACTGCAGGGACAGGGTTCCTTCCCTGAAGTCAAGTGGGAGATACAGACAATAAGCAAGAAAACAAATTAATAGACAACCTACAGATTGTGATAAATGCTAGGAAGGAAGTAAATAGAATAATGTGAGAGAGAATAAAGAGGACTGGAAAGAAGCAAAAGACTAAGCTTCAGGTCTTAGTATCACAGCTATATGGTGTGAATTAAGCAAATCTCTTAACCTCTCTGAGCCTCCATTTTTGCATCTATTAATTGCAGATAATAATTCTAACCTCACTGGTTCTTATGAGAATTAACTAAGATAGAGTAAATCAAAGAAACTAAAAGAATTTCCAATTTATAAACTCTTTTTCAAACATATTTACCCTTACAGGAGCCCTTTTCACCTCTTAGTTGGTTTGCCTGCCTGCTACCTTAGGGTAATATGGTGCACATTGTCAATAGTCAAGTCACTTAACCATCATTTTCATTTTGACATTCTTATATTCAAATGCTTTGGCTTAGAGGCATATGTCTAGTTTCTTAACCTTGGCCTCCATTTTTGCATCTATTAATTGCAGATAATAATTCTAACCTCACTGGTTCTTATAAGAATTAACTAAGATAGAGTAAATCAAAGAAATTAAAAGAATTCCCAATTTATAAACTCTTTTTCAAACATATTTACCCTTACAGGAACCCTTATCACCTCTTAATTGGTTTGCCTGCCTGCTACCTTAGGGTAATATGGTGCACATTGTCAACAGTCAGGTCACTTAACCATCATTTTCATTTTGACATTCTTATATTCAAATGCTTTGGCTTAGAGGTATATGTCTAGTTTCTTAACCTTGGCATCAGGGCCTTTACAAATCTACAAGCAATTTAACTATCCAGACTTATCTCCCACCACATAGTTACCTTTCCCTATTCCTCTCCAGCAACAGAATACTTTGTGCCTCCACATTTAATCTATTTTTTAAATTTACATACAGTAAAGCTCACTCTTTTGGTGTACAGTTCTATGAGTTCTGATCAATGCATAGTCATGTAACTACCACCACTGTCAAGATACAGAACAGTTCCAACCCCTCTCCACCCCTAAATTCCCTCATGCTACCCCTTTGTAGTCAACCCTATCCCCACACAACCCCTGGCAACCACTGATCTGTTCTTCATCACTATAGTTTTGCCTTTTTCAAAATGTCATATATGAAATCATGAAGTGTATGGCCTTTTGAGTCTGGCTTCTTTTACTGACCGTGTTGCATTTAAGATTTGTGTTATGTTATTGCATATATTAGTAGTTTCTTCCATTTTAACACAGTGTAGTGTTTCATTGTTTGTTTATCCATTTCCCAGTTGAAGAACATTTGTTTTTGTTTTTGTTTTTCCAGTTTGGGGCAATTTTGAGTAAAGTTGCTATAAATATTCACAAACAAGTTTTATTATGTGAACATAAATTTTCACTTCACTTGGGCAAGAACCTAGCACTGAAACTGCTGGATCCTGTCGTAAGCACATATTTAACTTTATAAGAAACCGCTACACTGTTCTGAAGTGGCTGCACCATTTTACATTCCCACCAATTACTCCTCAGTCTCAGCAGCACTTGGTATTGTTGGGGAAGGACTTGGGAGTTTGTATGGCCATTCTGATAGGTATGTAGTGGTATCTTACTGTGATTTTTACTTATATTTCCTTAATGACTACTAATATTTAGCAACTTTTCATGTGCTTACTTGCCATTCCTGTACAGTCGCCCCTTGGTATACACAGAAGATTGGTTGCAGGACCCCTGCATATACCAAAATCCACACATACTCCAGTCCCTCAGTTGGCCCTGCAAAACTGCGTATACAAAATTGGCCCTGTGTATATACAAGTTTCACATCCTGTGAATACTGTATTTTCAATACACGTATGGTTGGAAAAAATACACATATAAATGGACCTGCACAGTTCAAACCCATGTTGTTCAAAGTTCAACTGTATATTTTTTGGTGAAGTGTCTGTTCAAAGCTTTTGCCCATTTTGAAAATTAGGTTGTTGTTTGGAAAAGAAAGGACAAAGTTGAAGGACTCATACAACCTGATTGCAAGACTCATTATAAAGCTACAGTAATCAAGAGAGTGAGGTATAGGTAGACACATAAGTGACCAGATCAATGGAACAGAATGCAGAGTCCAGAAATATATCCATGCAAATATGATCAACAGATTATTGGCAAAAGTGGATTATTGGCAAAGACAATTCAGTGGAGAAAGGATAGTCTTTTCAACAAATAGTGCTGGAACCATTGAACATTGACATGGAACCATGACCCAAACCTGTCACCTTATACAAAAATTAACTCAAAATCAATCACAGACCTAAGTGCAAAATGTAAAACCACACAAGTTGTAGGAGAAAAAATCTCTGTAATCTTCAGTTAAGAAAAGAGTGCTTAGATACAACATTGAAAACACAATACATAAAAGAAAACATTGGTAAATTAGACTCGATCAAAATTTTACAGTTTGGATCTGTGAAAGATACTGGCAGGAGAATGAATATAACCCATGGAAAATATTTGCAAATTATTATACTTTCCTGGAGAATAATATACCTTAATAAATATACTCTAATAGTCTAGTTCCCTTTATAACTAAAAAGGTATATGAATTTGCCAGACACTTGATATGGATTAGGTATGCTGCAATGTGTTATTAAATACCATGGAATGAAATGAAATGAAATGAAAAAAACTATTGACCAAAACAAATAGTAAATACTATGGATGGCATAGTATGTTACAGATGCCAAATTTCTCACATTATGGCCTAACCTTAGGTTTGTCATATCTAATGAGGGCAGGGCTGGAAAGGTATACATGTTTTATAACTGTATATAATATCTTGTGTGTGTCTGTGAAATGTATAAGTATACAGTTATAGATAACTAAAAAAACATGAAAAAAATTTAAGTCATATATTTTATTTTGTTGAAATAGCAATTCTTTTCAGGTTCATCTTTTGCCAAATCTAACTGTTGTATTATTTTCTTTTAAAATCAGAAGCTTTGTCTTTTGTAGAGACCATTTAGTCTCAACTTGTTTTTCAAAACGTCTTGATTTTCTAAATTTAAATGCTGACCCTTTTGTTAGGCCTAGATTAGTGCTCAGGATAAACTGAGGAACCTTTAATAAATTAATATCTTGGGCAGCAGTATTCCAGGAATCCAGGAAAATATGTAACCTTGATGATTCCCCCAAAGATTCTCAGACAATAGATTTACCATATATAGAGTTTCCCAATACATACAAATTAGAGGAAAGGTGGGCCCATTCAGCAAGGTAAACACAGGTACAATTCAAGCACAAGTATAATGCATTTGCATAGGGCCCCACACTCAGAAGGGGCCTTTGCTTGATTTAAATCTCTCTTGTTGACATCTTGAAATAGTAATAATTTTATCTTTGAACTTGTGGGTTGGAAATGAACTCCAGTAGGACAATACAGCATGAATGTAAGCAGAGGAGATGACACACCACATGCCTGTCCACTGTTACTTACCACTCTATTCTCATTAGTGTTCCCACATGTTAGTGTTCCCAATGCCTCATGAGGACAGCATTCCCATTTACCCACAATGTATGAAAGTTCAGCATGACTCAGTGAATACAAGGTCATTGTGTTACATGTATGACTGAGTAAATGGTGGACAACCCTGAGAGGCCATGCTTTGCATTCACACTAGAATTTGCTTTGAACACAGATAGAAGGCAATGGCATTCTAAGAAATATGAACATTCAAGGAACCTTATCATATTCTTTCTTTCTTGTGTTATTTATGGTATTAGCCATCTACTTATGCAAAGAAATGACACAGCAGGAAAGAGAAAGGAAGGGCCACACATCATTATTTTCTCTTTCAGTTCTTACTCATCAGTAAGAAAAACCTGAAAGGGTTGATAGATGCATTTTTTTTTTTATTTAAACAAGTGAAATAAAAACAGTTGAGTTAGTTTTGTGCAGTTTCCACTGTTCTGGTAAAAATGAAATACATATTCATATACAAACTATGAAATATGAATTCTATAATTTTGGTGATTCCACATACAGGTTAGATGGTCTTATATTTGCATTTAACACTGGCATTACACAATAGAAAGAAGAAAGGTAAAATTCATGCTAATAATTTAAAATTTAAAATTTTCTTTGCACCATGACAAGTTAGAGAGAGAGAGAGAATGTAAAAGAAAGGGCAAAGCTTTATATTTCAGCATCTTTAACAGCTCTTTTTTCTGTTTTTTTGGACAAAGCGATGTTTTCATTTTACACTGATGGGTACTGCACGGGTGCGTCAGTTTAATTGAGAAGAAGCTATCAGCACAGTCATTCATTTGTGTGAGCCAATCTATTTGTGTTGTCTGTAGTTTATAAATGTACTTTACAATTTGGATTGATACAAAGGCTTCCTAGAAGAGAGCAGGCAAAATGTGTATCTCAGTAGTTTGTGTCTGATTACATTTCCAATTCTAAGTTAAAAAGAAATAAATTGAGATTAAAATTTTATATTATCTATTTTATTTATTCACTCTGTTTAATATCCAGAATACCATCAAAAACTAAGTTTAGTATTTTTTTTTTTGCTTCATTTTATTTCTAGGGGCATTTTCAATAAAAACAATTGAAATTTTTTCTTACCTGAAACTCACAGTCTACTTTGTAACATCGTGACTGTCAATGACAAGAAATTGGATCAGTGATGTAAAATGAAGTTGCCTAAATCCTTTATATTAAAAAAATTAAATTAAAATAATAAAAAATTAATTCATCAGAAAGTATTAACCTGGAAGGCTTTCTCTAAATAAGAGAGATAGAAATTATGTTCTACCTGTCTTTCCTCCCCCTATTATAATTTCATTGTTGTATTCTAGGAATTGTGTTTCATTTACACAAGAAAGAATTGCTTTCTAATTGTACTTAACAGGATTTTCATTTTTAAACAAATACTTTGAAATCTATATTGCATTGTTTGTTTATTCATTTATCAAGGAGCGGTAATTTGGTGGGGATGGTAGATTGAAGATAATAAACAATTAAGTAAATAAGACCATTTTAGATAGTGCTAAATTCTATGAAGCAAACAAAGTAATGTGAGAAAGAGTTCCTGTAGCTAGGTGCAGAGAGGGCCCTTGCTAACAGTAGATGAGGAGTCTGAGAAGTCCTCTCTGGAGAGAGAGAAGGTGACAATTCAAATGAGTTGAAGGAAAAGTCAGAGCTGCTCTGGGGGCAGGATATTCTAGACAGCAGTTAGAGATTACAGTCCATGTAATGCCCTGAGTTGGGAATGATGTGGCATGTTCTAAGCACGGAAAGATCAGTGTGACTGGAGCTAATGAACCAAGGGGAAAGGAGACAGGTAGATAAGATGGCAATTCAGCAGGTTTTAAGGGCAAGAGTAAGACTGCATTTTATTCTAACTGCAATAAGAAACCAGCAGAGAGTTTTAAGCAGGTGAATAACATGATCAATTTACTTTTTGAGAAAAGATTATGTATGCTGCCACATGGAGAATGAATTTTAAGAGAGCAAGAGAGGGAAAAATCAGGAGGCTGCTGAAGTGGTCTAGGAAGAAGGGATCGTGGTTACTGTCATGGTAACATGAGATGAAGAGGAGAGCAGCATCTCGGGATGTAGTAAGAAGCATTTTTACAATTACCTTGTTATTATAAAATGATAGATTCTATCATAAATGAACATAATTTTAACAAAAAAATTGTAGATGTAATTCAACTAAATCCAACAATGATTGATCACATAATGTGTCTCAAGTACTCTGCCATCTGAATCCTTACCCATGCAGTATCCAGCCCTGCAGAAGCACATATTATATTTGTGAAAACATCTGTAGTAATAAAACCTCCGATAAAAGACAATTTTAAAAAATTTATCAAAAAATAGTCCACTTAAAAATTAAAAACAAAAATTAATTCATCAAAGAAGTAATGAAACTTTAGGAAAAGTGGTTTGTACTTAGCATGCTCACTCTCCCAAACCGGTTGGCATGTGAAGAGGAGATTCAGATAATTTTTTTTTTGGTACATTGAAAATTCAGAGTTCTAAATAATTGTCAGGATCCCTGGAGTCCAGTACGCAAAATTAAAATGTAATATTTCTTAAGCAATCTTTAGAAACAAGCTCCATAGCACGCTCTGGAAAGACTAGAAAAGTTCCATTACAATATGCAAAAAAAAAAAAAAAATCAAAAAACAAAAGAACAAGCTGTGCTGTTATGGGCTGAATTGTGGCCCCGAAAATGGAAACCCTAACTCCTAGTACCTTAGAATGTGACCATTTTGGGAGACAGGCCTTTGAAGAGGTGAATAAGTTTAAATGAGGCTGCTGGGGTGGGCCCTAATCCAATCTGACTGGTATCCCTACAAGAAGAGGAAATTTAGACACACAAGGAGATACCAGGGATGCTCACACACAGAAGAAAGACTATGTGAGGACACAGAGAGAAGGTGGCCATCTGCAAGCCAAAGAAAGAGATGTCAGAGGAAACCAACCCTGCCAACACCTTGATCTTGGACTTTTAGTCTCCAGAACTCTGAGATAATACATTGTTATTTAAGCCACCCATTCTGGGTACTTTGTTATGGCAGCCTTAGCAAACTGATAAGCTTCTAATACTGTCTGATTTTAGCTTACATGGTCTTTCCTCTGTCTGTTTAAATTTCCTCCTCTTATAAGAACACCAGTCAGATTGCATGAGAGCTCATTCTAATAGCTTCATTTTAACTTAAACACCTTTCGAAGGCCCTATCGCAAATACAGTCACATTCTGAGATACTCGGTTTCAACATACGAATTTGAGGAGGATACAATTCAACCCATAACATTTACTACCCTGGGAGATGAAGTATCTTGTTTTTTAATGTTCATGGGAGAATATTAGTTTTCCTTGACAAAGCTTGTCATATTTTTCTTCCCTGAATGCATTATTTTTCCATTGCTGCAAAACATATTACCAAAAACTCGGTAGCTTAAAATAACTTCCGTTTATTATCTCATAGGTTCTGTAGGTCAAAAGTTCAGGCAAGGCATAGCTAGGGCCTCTGCATAGGTCTCCCAAGGCTCAATCAAGGGGTCAGCTGGCCCTGTGAGCTCACCTCAGGCTCTGGGTTCTCTTCCATACTCATTCAAGTTGTTGGCAAAATTCAGTCCCTTGCAGCTATAGAACTCATGGTGGCCTTCATCTTTTTCAAAACAAGCAGAAGAGCATTTCTTTTGCTTTGAATCTCTAACTGCATCTGTTTCTGACTTCTAGACTTAGATTTAAAAGTCTTGTATAATTAGGTCAGGCCCTATTAGGGACCTCAATTACATTTTTACCCTACACAGTAATGTAATCACAGAGGTGAAATCCCACAATATTCACAAGTCCCACCCACATTCAAGGAAAGGAGATGATACTGGGTGTGTATATCATTGCCAGGAATCTTTGGAGCCATCTTAGAATTCTGCCTATCACAATAAGACAATGAAATAGTAATTATAATTATAGTATAATACATAATAGGTAATTTCAGTATGATGAATTTAAAAGTTCAACTCAAATACCCTTGGGCAAACAGGGCAAAGTATTATTAATAGATGTCATATAATTGCAAGAAGGGCTGAACAACCACAGTGCTGGAAGGAGATAATCAGGGATGTAGAAACAACTGAACCAGGGCCGAGGGAGTAGCAAGGACTCACTCTCTCTCTCCCATTTTTTTCTTACTCCTCAGTTTTATTCTTTTTTATTCTCTCTGTTTCACTGCACATACATATAAACACACTTACTCATAAACTCTGTAGAACACTTTCTTCTATGTGGCACTAATAGTATTCAAGTTCCACAATCCATAGCTTCTACTATGGAAGAGGGAAAAAATTCTACCAATTCCAGTTTGAAAAATTCAACAGAAGGACTATGATTGGCTTCTCCTTTAAATATCAAGACCAATCAAGTATCAACAGGGTGGCAGAATCATGCAAGAACATGGCAGGTTTCACTAGAATCAATAAATAAGGTGGGACAGAGGTGCTTCTTAAAACAAGCAGGCACAGAAGGACTGCTTATGGTTTACTAACAGGGGACAGACAGTGTGGGGATTCTACACAGCGTCTTCTATTTCAAAACTTTAGAATCCTTCTATAATTAATTTTTCCCTAAAAGATTATTTATAAGTTACATTTTTGTAATCAATATGTATTAAATACGGTAGAGGTACTCACTATTTGTAGCAGGTTATCATGGGCTTTATAGCTGAACTTCAGGGAATCCTTGTGCCTCAAAACTGTAAGGAGAACTGGAAAATTATATAATATGGATGCACGCAATGAGGCACACTTCTCTGGGGAAAATGGTTAAGAGTCAAAGCTCTGGCTCTGGAGCCAGCCTGCTTGGGTTAAATCATAGCTCAGTCACTTTCTAGAGGGGTGATCTTATTCTTAAGCTGTGCACTTCCTTTTCCTTGTCTGTAAAGTGAGGATAACACTAACAACTTCACAGATTTGTCTTGAAAATAAGTACACTTATATATATAAAGAGTTTAGGATGGTAAGAGTTCAATAAACATTAGCTGTTTTTATTTCCATAGGACTCTTTTGATTCATAGCAGAATCCAAATGCCAAAAAGGTTACAAATAAAGGATTTAAAGAAATCCTTTTGTGAATCCTTTTTAAAATAAACTTTGACTAATCATATCCACATGTATCTGTTTTCTGACTCTGGTTGGTCAAATACTAGGCTTCAAACCACAATGCAGCAATAATGACTGTCAATATTATCTGTGTTAGAAGCATCTACCAGAAACTCTAATAAGCAGGGTTTGGTTGATGAAAAAGTGAAGGCATAGATCCTTTTCCTTGCAGAGTAAACCTGAGCTTTTGCTGCCTATTTAGAGATGATGATCAATGCCCAAATTTAGAAAGAAATCTTTAGTACTTAGTCCATCATCAGTGGTATAAAATACACAGAAATTACTTTTCTTATAGCAGTTATATATTGCATTTAATCACGGATAATCTTTTACTTCATCTTCTCTTCCTCAACCCTGGGGAACTACTCGTAAGGTCCAAACGGGACTATAGGTCAGTGTTTCACTTCCTTCTCCTCCAGCAAATGGTAGCTGGGCCTCTGCATCTTCGTAGGCTTTTGTTAGAGAACATTACCATATGCACTATTAGGTCCTAATAAAAATAACTAATACATACTGAGCGCTCATTTTTTGTTCAGATATGTACAAAGTGCTTTTATACACACAGTCTCATTTAAGTCTCATAAAAACCCTGTGAGATAGGCACTAATATGATCCTTATTTACAGATGGAAAAAGTGAGGCAGAGAAAGGTTAAATATGTGATTCAGTCTCACAGCTTTTCAGTGAAGGTGTTGTGATTTGAATCCAGGTGATTGAATACGGGAGCAACATTACTTAACTTTTAGCTATGCTGCCTTGCCAGTTAAGTCTGTTGATTCAGAAGTGGAAGAGTGATTTTTGTACCCCCATAATATTCTGAAATTTAAAAAAAGTAAAATAAAATAAGAGTGATTTTGAGAGGAAGGAAGCATCACCAACACCCATGTAAAAAGATAAAGTGGTAGGGAAGAGCAAATCTTTTCAAATAAAAAATAACATAGCTGATATAAATATCCCTTTATAATAGCTCCAAATGTCAGACAAACCTAAGTTTGAGAACTTGCTCCACAACTTTCCAGCTATATGACCTTGGGGAAATTACTTCTCTTAATTACCTCACTTGTAAAACAAGGGTAATAACAGCACCAACTTCATAGAGTGGTTGTGAGGATTAAATGGCATAATGCATATAAAATGTTTATCAAGGTTTGTGGCATTTAATAAGTGGTCCATAAATGTTAGTTGCTGTTATTATTATTTTCAATATTTTATTCCTCTTGAGCTTTTCATCTTTAAACACCCCCTTTCTCTCTGTCTTTGTGGTCTAAGTAATTTTTCCTACAATATGGAGCTGGTGTTGAGTTTTACTAATACAAGTTCCAGGCATCCAGATTGTACTTCACTTTCTTCCTGCAATTCTATCTACCACCCACTGTATCACTATATCATTACTGATTTAGTGCCAGATTATAGATTTTCATCCACACATTTTAATTTAGAACCTTCCCTTTTACCTGGCTTTCAAGCACATTGTGTTAAAATTCCCAAATGATAAGTTCAGAGTTTGCTGCAAAGTCCTTATATAGCTCTTAGAAAACTTAAAGTTGTTCTTAGGGGAACAATCATTGCTTTGCATTTCATTATTGAATAGAAAATCTAGAAGAACAGTATCAACTTTTAAATGAAATTATACGCCTGGAAGGGGAGTATAATGCAAAAAGGAGAGCACCTCATTATCACACTTTCAAGCTGCTAGAGTGAAACTTGAGTCATTGCATATTCCAACATCAAAAACTCTCTTGGATATACTAAAGAACATCATTATGCACATAGCAATAAAATGAGGAAGTTATTAGAAGGAGCCACTAAGAATAAAAGATTGCCAAGGCAGATTCCTAAAATGAATATAATAAGCTCATTAATAAGTATTCTTAAATAGCTCTAAAATTTTCCAACTGTAACTGAACTCCTCGGGGTTCTTAACAAGTCAGGGGCATCAACTTTATTTTTTCCTCTTTAGTTAAATTATCCATACCTCTTTGCTGACCCATGCAAGAATGTTTCTACCTACATCTATCTAAACACAAAGAAACATTTGATTTTGGTATTGGCATTTATGAGTACTCAAGAAAATAAATGAAATTAGGCTTCTGTTTAAACACCTGGGGAACAGACAAAAGGCTTCCAAATGAAGAATAAGCATATGAAGGAGTCATGCTTCACCATCTTGCTACAATTCTCTAAATTGCCTTCATAACATACAAACTTCTAATTGCAAAACATTTAAGAGTTATTGTATACCACCTCAATAAACCTAGTCATTAGGGTTCTTTTTTAGTTGGTAGCAGTACATTTAGAAATACATACTAGTTCATCTTCCCTTGCCATTTCTATTTGCCTCTTACAGAGCAACTCGAGTTTCAAACGGGATCTGTCGCACTCACATTCAGAGCTTTTGGCCCTAAAAACTAACTGCTCATCTTTAATGTTTGTAGTTCTAATGGTTTAACTTTCCCCCCTTCTCTTTAGTCGCTGTGTAATTATAAACTTCTGAATTAATTAGCTGAGTCGACTACAGAACAGGTAACGGAGCCAACGTTCGATCTCTTTTTAAGCCTGGTGGTGTGCGCGGGGCTGGGGGGACGCCGCGTTCGCTCCGCCCGCAGGCTGGGAACTGCGGTCAGGAGCTCCTGCAGCAGCCGCCACCGCACGAAGGCGTCTATGGCAAGAACTGGAATCAAACTAAGGGAACACATGAAATCAGTTGAAAATAATAAAGACAAACTAAGAAATGGCCGTTTATTTTCTTTTTGCCACGCAGTAAAAGAGGAAAAAATCAATTTGGGGGCAGAATTCTAATATTTGGCAAAAATCGACCCACTCGTTCTCTGAGATGTTTGGAAATCAGAGCTCTTCCACGGACGGCCAGGGCGCGCCACACTCCTTCCCGCCTTCCCCGGGTTCCTGCCCCCGCTGGCTCGCCGGCTCCGGCGTAAACGCGGGGCCGGGCCCGGCCCCAAGGTGGGCGGCTCCCGGCGGGGGGCGGCCCGGCCTCACCACCGAGAGGAGGCCCCCTCCGGCGTCCTAGAGCGGCCGCGGGGGGAGCGGCGCGAAGCCGGAGTCCGCGGACCCGCCTCGCCGGCCCCGCCCCCGCCGGCCGCTCCTGTCCCCGAGGGAGCGCGGGCTCCTGCGTGCCGGGAGGGGCACCTGAGTCCTCGCGCCCGGGTGCGGCCCCCGGGCGGAGCGGTGTCTGCGGCGGAGAGCGGGGTTCCCGCCTGCGCGGGCCCTTGGCCGCCTTCTGCGCAGCCTCCCGCCGTGAGTCCGCGTCCAGCGGCGACACGACCTGCGCCCGGGGCGCGCCCGCGGGAACGACCGAGCTCAGCGCGCGCCTGTGCGGCCGCCCGGGGCAACCGAGAAGAACCCGGACAGGCCCGAGGTTGTCGCTCGGGGCAGCCAGACCTCGAGCTTGCTGCATAATAATTTTCCTTAGTTTTCTAGACCACGATATCGGCGTTGAATACTTGCCCTGGTTTTTTGAGAATTAAATGAGATAATACCTGTAAACACCAGTAATTGCCTTTTGTTGGGTGCTTCCTATGGGCTTGGCAATCTTAACCACTTAGCACAAACTCCTTCATTCCGCAAATACTGACTGCATGCTATCAGCACTGCAAGGCGCTGGAGACAAGGCCCCACGTTGGTCAGCAAAAATATCAGAGTCACTGGTCATCCGAAAACTTATTTGAAGATAAGAGGTTGACTGAAGTATGAAAGAGGAGACAGAATCTAAATAACTACAAAACATTATTTAATGAAAACGTTGAGAGCTTATAGCAGGGAGAGCTGGGGGAAAGAAGGAAAGGAAAGGCTCCCCCGAGGAAGTAATATTTCAGCTGAGACCTGAAAGATGAGGCAGAATCAGCTAGGCAGACTCGGCAGTGTTCCACGCCTAGGGACTAGCAGGTGTGAGGACTCAGGCTGGAAGGAGTATTTGGCAAACACCAATAGTGGGAGGCTACTCAGTACCTTATTCTCTTTCCCCTTCTCTCACCTCCCTCCTCTCCCCATAGTAGGACAATGAAGCAGGTAGTTGATCCTAGTAGTTCTTCCTTATAGTAAACACCCTGCAGGTTCTTCCTAACTCCATTTGATCAAAATAGGTATTTTTGAAAATCTGAAAAAAGCACTATCACATCTTATACTTTCTCCTTGCCTTCTAAACCAAACATAAACAACTTGCTTGAAATGTTCTCTATCAAACCAAGAACACGTATTTAATTCACCCTTCACTATATTCTTCAGCTTATGTTGACTTCTTTTGGAACCCTGTATTGTTCATGTCAATTCTCTAATTTACACGCTGTTCAAAAGCGTTACACATTCTGAAGCAATTGTGTTAAGCACACTGATTCCTGGTATCCCAAGTATCTTCCTACCTCCAGAACATGTTTATTCTTTAGCCACTTCCTGCTAGCACAATGGAATAATACTATTGCTCTAAATAGTAGCAATTATTGAATATAGGCACACTTCTGAGTTACAAGAATCCTATCCCAATCCAGCGTATAAATTGTTGATGGTGTACTGATTCTTTTCCTTCCCATTCAAGATCCTTTCATCTCTTCCCTCACCCCAGATGCCAGCCAGGCATTTGAGAACCATCTGATGATAACAGGATGGAGACTAACTCAACTTCACCCCACCACCTACTTTCCTGCCTTAAAGGAGGTTTTGTACATATCTTAGGCTTTGTTTTTTTCTACTTGTTGCTGCTCACAGCAATGTGATTCTACTTTAGGCACCTTCTATACATTCATATCCATTTTCCCCCCTTCTTTCTTGTTTATGATTAGAAAGTTGTTTCATCAGTTTTATTTCAGAACGAAAAAAGAAATCTAATTATGACAATAACATAAGCATAGTACTATACGATACTAGTAATACACTCAGGTTAGCTAACAGTTCCTCCTTTTTGTTCCTATAATATCTGGTGAATATGTCTATGACTGTATTTAACACATTATATCATGACTAGTTTGTTTATGTTATTCTCCACTTATTAATGGACTTCCTTGATGATAATCGAGACAGTTTTTTTCCCTTTCATTTGTTTTCCCTGTGATTATCTCAATGCCTGCATTATAAGTACTCAAAGAATGTATCTTGAATGAAAACAAAGGAATTCATTGTCAAATCAGTTTTTAAGTGAAATAGATATAAATGGGAGGCTAACTTCTCCAGTTTTTGACAATGTCTAGAAATCTCCCTCAGAATCTTTACACATCTTCATCAATTTTCTTATGGTCTAAATAAATATACTTTCCTCACACATTAAAGATAGCAGTAAAATGAATTCTTATTCAATTTCTTTTTTCTATTAAGGTGTCCATGTGTGTGTGTAGTTGTATTTAAACTAAATAGGAGAAAATGAGCAAGCTTGTGAGGTATAATTTCCCCATTTTACCAACAAGAAAATTATGTTAGGTTAAAATGGTCATACTGTTAGTGAGAGACACAACCAGTGTTCAAACATAGCTCTTTCTGATGCCAAAGCCAGTGTTCTTTCTTTGATAGAAATTGAACTTTGATGGTATTTTTCTTCCTGTTTAAGTAATGTGATTAATATAGAAAAATTAGAAATTACAGATAAGGAAAATAAAGCAAAAGGAAATAAAATTCATCCATGATTTCATTATTCTAAGCCAACCATTGCCAACATTTTTGTGAATATACATAAAAGTACACATTACATACACACACTTTTTTTTTTTACAAAAATGGAATCACACTAACTTTAATCTACTTTTGCTTAACAATATGTGATAACTCCTCTCTCTTGACTCATTTATTCCAGGGTTTGTTTTTCAACCTAGGCACTATTTACATATTCATTACATACAGATACTTCTTTATTATCATTCATTACATACAGATATTTCTTTATTATGGAGTATTATGACAAAGAGACTTTTCTTGACCAAACTTTAGTCAGGTTCCTGTTCCTGAACCTCTCCTAGGCCCATATGTGCACTTCCTTATAAAATCCAATTTTAGCAAGAACTCTGCTAAGTCAGTTTAGAAACCCTGTCCTGCCCACCATCCTGCCCTAGCCTCTGTATCTGATCACCCTGGATGTATCTGATAGGGTTTCTCATCCTCCAACATCCCCCAGATAATGCCTGATAACCCTAGCCTGTCTTCAGCAAGAATCCTTTTAGGTCAGTTTAGCCAAAATCCTCCTTATCCCTGATGCTCCTCTTAGTAATTTTCTACCCACTTATCTGCACTCTGCTCCTTGACTATAAATTCCAAGTTGCCCATGCTGTATTCAGAGTTGAGCTTAATCTCTCTCCCCACTGCAAAATCTTATTGCAGTGGTCTCTATACCTACTTCTATGATCTTGAATAAACTCTCCCTTACTGTGCTTTAACAAGCGTCAGTGAATAATTTTTTCTTTAGCAAGGGCTGTTCTTGTGCATTGTAGAATGTTTAACGACATCCCTGGCCTTAACCCACTAGATGCCGTTAGTACCACGTCCTCTTCATTATGGCAATCATAAATGTCTCCAGACAATGCCAGATGTCTCCTGGGGGACAAAATTGTCCCTGGTTGAGAACCACTGATTTATTCTAATAATATATTAATTATTTTTCTTTTCTTGACACTGCCTACCTAATGACAATTAGAAAATCAATGATAAATGCTTTGCTTTCCTATGTTTTATTCCAGAAATAGTTATTGTCCAATGAATACTAAAAGTTTTAAGAATTAGATATTTTAAACTGATTATTAAATTCTGAGGTAATGCCACCAGACTCAGTGGAATGTTTTCTCATCTTGGATTATGCCCTCTTTATGACCTATGGATTTGTTGTTTAAAATTTGAAACTTTACTTTAAGTGAATGAAGCATAAATTATCTCAAAGCAAAGGTAGAATAGCACTGTGAAAAAGAGCATCAGTACTAATAGCCTTTGTGAGGAGTGAATTTGCTAAATGAGACTTTGATCACGTTTCCATGAACAGATACAATGCATTTGGTAGATTTTTATCATTGCAACCTCTTTTGTATCTTTAGTTTTCAAAAGACTTCTCAAATAAGGACATTCTTACACTAAAAATCCTTGAGCATCTTTCGAAAGTTAGTTAAAATATTCAGGGGAAGTTTTTAGAAGCTGTTCTATTTTACTTTTTAAAAAATGTTTTTATTGTTAAATGAAACATAGAAAATTGCATAAAAACATAAATATGCAGTTTAATGAATTACTATCAAAGGAATATTGCATAATCACCAAACCAGGTCATGAAGTAGAACATTGTAAGAGCTCAGACACACCCCTGCCTCCATGCCCATCCCAGCCACAGCTTCCTCTCTCTCCTTAAGCATAGTCCTTTTCTGATATTTATGGAAAATACTATGTAGTCACTTTCTTGCTCTTTTTATTCTTTTACCATGAACATGTGCACCTGTTTATACTGTAGTTTACTTTAGCTTGTTTTTGAAGTTTATACAAATGGAATTACACAGTGTGTGGTCTTTTCTCTCTAGCTCAACATTATGTTTATGAAATTCTTCTGTGTCATTGCAAACACTACAGTTTATTTGCATTGTTGTATTGTTTTACATTCCATGCAGATAACACTACCTTTGATGAACATTTTGATTATTTCTGGCCTTGGCCGATGAACATTCTTAGATATGCCTGCTGGTATCCATGTGCACACATTTCTGATGGGTGTATATCTAGAATTGAATTGCTGCATCAAAGAGAACACATTCTACAACTTTATGGTAAAATGCCAAACTGTTTTCCAAAGTGGTTCTCTGATTTATACCTCTGCCAGCAGCTTTAATGAGAGTTCTTGAATTTCTGTATCCTTGCCAATACTTGGTATTTTTAATCTTTTTAATATTTAGCCATTCTAATGCATTTATAGTGGCTTTAATTTGTATTTTCCTCATTAATAATGAGGTAAAGCACCTTTTCATGTGTTTAGGAAAAGATGTCCTCTTCTTTGGCATCTAGTCAAAATATGTCCAAAGTGTCTGGTCAAGTTTCTTGACCATTTTTCTATTGAGTTTACCTTCAGTCTTTCTGTTAATATTTTCTCAATATGAGTTATTTGTGTTCATTTCACTTCATTACTTGCTTCTTTACTTTTTAATTCAACTTTTCTAAGCACCTTGTATTAGGAATATCTCTTATGGATAGCATTTAATTAGATTTTGTTTTCATAGGTAAATTTATTGACATGATACCTATCCCTTCTTATGTTTTCTAGTTTTTAATCTTTCATTATATGATCTATATATTTTTATATTTGCATTTTATATTTATGTGTGTGTTCCTTCTGAAAATGTAAAAAATTGCATTCTAGGTTATTTTTATTTGGTATTGTCAGATTTGTGGTTTTAATTTGCATTTCTCTGATTACTTATGAAGTTGAGCATATTTTCTTATTTGTATTCGATATTGAGTTTCCTCTTTTGTAATGTTCCTGTTCAAGTCATCTGCCCATTTTTCTAGTGGGCTGTATGTCTTGTTTTATTGTTTTGTAGTTCTTTATATATTCTGTATGTTAGTTCTTTGCTAGTATTTGTATTATAAATTTCTTTGCTCAATTTGTGGCTTGTCTTTTCATTCTCCTTATCATGTTTATTAATAAACAGAAGCTCTTAATTTTAATGTAACCATATGATAAATCTTTTTCTTTGTAATTTATGCCTTTTGTGCCTTGAGGAATATTTCTTGTCATAGATCATATTTTTGTACATTGTTTAAAAGATTCTTTCTTATGCCAAAATCATAAGGATATTCTCTTACATTTACTTCAAAATATTTATATTTTACTGCTCACATTTAGGTCTGCTCACATTTAATTCACCTGTAATTAATTTTTGTATATACTGTGAGGTATGGAGTAAAAATTTATCAATAGGGATAATCTGTTTTCTCTGCATTATTTATTAAAATCCATCTTTTACCATTGATCTATAATGTAACCTCTCATATATTAGGTTTTCATATACATGTATGTAGGTTTATTTGGAGACTTTCTCTTCTGATCCTATAGTAATGTCATAATTATCATAGGTTTATAATAAGCCTTGAGAGTTCTAGTTTAAATATCCTGTACTTTGTTCTTCAAAATTGTCTTGTCACTGTTCATTGGTTTTGTTTGTTTTTTTCCTTATATATTTTAGAATCAACTTATAAAGTTCTACAAAATAGTCTTGATATTTTAAAAAACTGTATTGAATTTATAGATTAATTTGTGGGAAGTTGACATTGTAAGAACATTGAGTCTGCTTACCCATAAACATGGTTAGCTCTCTGTTCAGAAAATTTTATGTTTTATTCATAAAGGTCTTACATATTGCTATGAACTGAACATTTGTATTTCCCTCAGCTCCCCAAATTTATATGTTAAAACCTAACTTCAAATGTGATGGTATTTGTAAGTAGGGTTGGGAGGTAATTAGGTCATGAGGGTGGAACTTCCATGAATGGGATTTGTGCCCTTATAAGAAGAGACATGATAAAGATGATCTTTCTCTTGGCCATGTAAGGTTACAAGAAGATGGTCTTCTGAAAACTGGAAAGAGACCTCCTTACCAGACATCAAATCTGTCAACAACCTGATCTTGGACTTCCCAGAACTGTAAGAAATAAATATCTGTTGTTTAAGCCACCCAGTCTACGGTATTGTGTTACAGTAGCCCAAAAGGACTAAGACACACGTATTCTTTAGATTTGTTTTTTTATGCCCATGTAAGACATCTCCCATTTGCCTCTCCGTGTCTACTCTCCACTCTTTTCCACTTTTTCTTCTCCACTTTGCCCTTTACTCTGGAAAGCTGACCTGTATGGACTACATTCATGGCCTCCTATGCTCTCTGGGTCTGGCTGGGTTCCAGCAAAAGGGGGTTCCAGCAGTAGATCAGAGGGAAGGAGAAGGAGGAGAGTGAGGTCAGGGTATTACTGATGACTACATCCCTTCCACCAAATTTGCCTTGGGTTAGCTATGTCCCTACACTGAGCGTTACTTCTCTCAAAGTAGTACAACTCTTTCTTTCTTGGTTTTTCCTTTCATCCCTTTGGGCAGAGTGATAACAGCTTCTTATAGAATAAAGAATAGAAGTCCAAGGATTGAACATTAAAAATTATATAAGCTTTTATCCTGGAAGAAGAAGGAAAACATTTTTTGAAAGTATTAGATGGTGACATTTTTCACATGATATAGAAATGTCAGAAGACATAAAAGCCGTGAAAAACCTTTTAAAATAATAATAATCATGAAAATATTGAGCACAAACTATGTGCCTTGCTCTGTGCTAGGTGGTTTACATATTTTGTATCACTTAATTCTTATGATAATCTTATAAAATAGATCTTATTATCCCTTTTCACAGATGAGGTTTTAAAAAGGTTTTCTCAAGGTCACAGAGCTAGCTGGTACATAGTAGAATCAGGACTTTAACTTAGGTCCGCTTGATTTCAAATCCCATTCTATTAATTTCCTTGCCATTCTGTGTACATTATACCATTAAATTAATACTCAAGGAATTATGTCTTTTTAGAATGTAGTTTCAGTTAAGTGATCAGGATATAGTCTCAGAAGAATGATCTGTCTGGTTGATCCCAAGAGATTAAACAAATGAAATGGCAAAGAAATAAAGATGGCAGTAGCATACCAGTTATTTGATAAGGCTGTAGTAAAAGGTAGAAATAAACAGTATTAATTGCTATTCATCCCATTTTTTCCCTCAAATTCTATGCCACTCAAAGTCTGACTTTTCTCATTCTGAGAAAGGTTTAACTGATCTCTCTGAGGAGTTCCTCTACATTATTCAATAGTGATGCCCCAGTTTTATAGGGGTTTCTCATCCTCATACGAAAAAAGAAGCTAGACAATGAGCTTCTTAGGGACAGAGCATCTCATTCATCTCTGTATTCTGACTACAGAGCCTGGTATGCTTCAAGCCAAACATTTCGATTTGGGCTCTACTATCTCAGTCTTGCTGCAGGGCTTGTTTATACTCATTAACATTAATACAGCGACTGTCTTGCAGGTCACCTTGTCCCAGCAACACAGAAAAGGATATTTATGTCTGCCATCCTCCTGGCTTTCCTTCCTAATAGCTCCCCTACCTAATATTTAAGCACAGACAGGTGCCATTTAGCAAAACCCTTATAAGAAGGTTGGGGGTATAATCAGCTTTAACCTTGGATCACAACTCTCAAAAGAGAGAAATCGTTGCTATCACAGGAAACAGAAATTCTCTGAGAGTAGGAGGCAAAATGTGAAATGGAAACTAACAGTGAACAGGGAAGGGAATAGGTAACTAGAAGCCATTTTTCCTCCCGTATAGATGAGCAAAGATCAAGAAGAATCTAGGTCACCCTATCTCTGACTCACAGTAGGTCTCATAAGAAAGGCATGGAACTTCCTTAGGAAAATAACACAGTTCAGCTAACTAAACTTTGCTTCTTTCTTTTCATGTACCTTTCTTGCTTTTTTGCATGTTTACTTCCTTCAACTCACATATTTTATGCTTTTAAAATGTTTCTTAAAAGATGTCTTTACTGTAAAAAGTCATAATAATAACAGTTTAATAACACTTGTTAAATCATGGAACACAATAAGTGTTATTCAAATAATTGGCAAAAGCAAATATGAGAAAGAAGAGCTATGAAGACTGCAATAAAAGCTTATTAGCAAAAGATCACGTCCATCTCACTAACAAGAAGGGAAGGGGATCAGCAGAATATAAGTTGTTCTTAGACTAATAATAGTGATAATAACAATAATTATAGGTTAAAGCTCCTATTGGAGAATTCAAATAAATGGGGAGCCATGAAAGACTGCTAAGTATAGAACAAATACCTCGTATTTCTGGTTCAAACTTTGGAAAATGAATTAAAAATAAAAAGAGTGATTTGCCATAGTATGGTGGAAAGAAGTGATGCTTTGCACAAGAGCTCTGGCTACTCATTTTGGTCTCCTTAATTGGATGGCATGATAAAATAGAGTAGGTGAAGAAAATATCTGATCTAAGTGATGTTACAGGGCTTTTTACAAGATTTAGAAACCCAAGAACTGTAAGGTAAAAGACAGTTCGGGGTGAATTTGGATGTCTTATGTTCTTGACAACACAGAAAATATGATTTGTTTTTATATTTAGGAGAAAGTTTTCCAAGGCTGAGAATGTCTCATATTTCAATTGGCTAGTCAATTAGATGTATTTCCAAATAAGTAAAAAAATTAGATACCTTGTAATATGTTTCCTTAGTACAAGCATTTCTCTATCTTGAATGTAGCCTATTAAATTTAGGGGGAAAAGACATTTCTTCCTAAATAAAGGGGAAGACAACTTAAAAATCCAATCTAATGGGAAAAAAACTACTAGTTGGCAAAAGTTGGCTTGCAAAGTATCGTAAAACTTCGTGTAAATAGTATCTATAATGTCTAGTTTAATACAAATTTTAATATATTTTCCTTTAAGATTCATTTGTTTCTTCTAAAATGTTACTCAATTGACATTATAATTTTGAATTATGATAGTAGCACAATAATAAAATTATCATAACAAAATGGAGACGAAAAGTGAATTCACACTTTGTAATGTTTTGCATTGACATGACCTGATATGATTCTTCATTTTGGTGGAAAATGTTAAAATTAGATTTCTAGCCCAGGATTGGACAGAATAATATATCTAAATTGTTTAGAAGATCATTAGCTAATTTAAAATAAAAATATATCAGATATATAATGTCTCAATGAAAACAAATGACTATATTATTCCGAGCTCAGGAAAACAAAAATACCCCTATTTATATAATTGTGCTGCCTGTCTCAGACATTGCAGCCTTTAGCACCTCATAAATCCTAGCTAATTACATGTCAAAAGAAAAGGTTAATTATAAATTTAATATGCTTCCCTTTTCTATCTAATGAATCAATATCACACATGGAGAAAGCTAGGGGAATAGAACAGAAATGCAAATACTTTAAAATAACTACTTTAGGTTCTATCTGTGAAGAACTTCCTAAACAATGATGCTGCTTCAGAATGGAAAAGGCTCCCTCAGTAGGTAGGCTACTCCTTCAGCAACCATGTATGGAGTGTGGACTATGTTCCAGGCACTCTGTGCTAGGTTCTGGGTTGCATAAGGGACAAACATACCTAAGACAACATTTCTCCTCTCCCGGAACTCATAAATCCCAGAGTAGTGAACTCCCGTACTTGGAGCTCCTGTCCCAGCAGTTCTTTAGAAGCCTTTGGGACATGACCCCTCAGCTGCTGTCAAAGCTGTCCCTTGCTTGAATGGTAGGTTGGGCTGCAGACCTCAAGAGTTCCTTCTTGCCAAAGAGTTTTTTGTTTACTTCCAAAAAGAACTATTAATATGAGACTTCTAAAAACCACAGGATTTTGTAAACTTAAAGCAACTTATAATAACTTAAATATATCAAAACCCTTTAATATAACATGATTATAATTTCATTTTACAATATGAAAGAGAATAACATATCTGCATTGATGTTTCCTAAATCACTCTGGTGTCAAAATTACAGGTAATGTGGGCTGGTCTGCTAATTATATTATGATTTATTAAGCTGTGCTGCACTAGAATCATCAGTTTATCTTTCATTTTCTTATTTACTCTATTTAAAAGACTATAGCATCAGTGTCAACTTAACTCTCCAGTGTGCTGTGAATAATGTATCATTCTTGCAATGCATTAAAGTATAGATATGCCCTTAAATGCAGACTCCATGATTGTGCCTCCCTTCAGGAAGTTTTCCTTTTATAATAGGGAAAAGGAGATTAGACACTCCCTCCTAGGAAAATCTTTCACCAAAGATTTAACTATTTAGCATCCTGCCACCAGTGGAGTTTAATTGCATCAAGTAATGAACCAGGTCCTGAGGCAGCCACTTCACTGCCTAATTACAAAGGTAAGAATAACTTGTTGTATAAAATAATTTATTTTACAAAAGAAGACATTTAATCTCCACGGTAAGTTCAATTACCTAGTGCTACAGAGAATAAGGCAGCCAGAGCCAGCGTTTGAATCCAGCTCAGTCTGAATTCATATTTCTTCTTCCCACACAGCACTGCCTCTCCGGCAAATCCACTCTCTAGCTTGAAACGGTAGTTCTACATTCAAATTAACCACTTGAATATAGAGGGTGGCAGTCTTTTATAAATAACAAAAATCCAACTTGGCATCATTCTCTTGAATAAGTAACACAATTAATAAAATATTTACCAAGACATCAGAAATCTCTCAGTTGTACTTTGCGGGGCTTTGAACAAAGACCTGAAGCAAACTGGTAGCCACATTTAGGAGAGTGGTACCTTAGAGCACAGGACCTGCCATTCAGACAACTTGGCACCCTCATTTGCCATTTAAAGAGGGAAGAAAAATGTTAATGCTCTTTTTCTTGTGGATTACTCACTGTAGAGAATTAGTCTCCCTTAACTGGAGCGTGTCTAGCTTCTGAAGAGAATGCACTGAGGTGTGAAAGGGGGTGAGCAAACTTTATTTACAACTAGTAATTACCCTTTCCATTTATGTTTCTAATCTTAGAATCTTATAAAAGCACCATGTTGATCAGTTGTTAATGAGCTAAAGGTTCCTGGTTATATACCTTCCCTCCACAGGCCAGGATGACAAGTGTAAGTTGATACCTTAAATATTCCTTCTAGTTAGTATACAGTTAGCTAGTAAATAGATCTCTAGTAAAAAGGGGGATCCCTTTTTCTGTCCATGACCATACTGTCTTGGGGCTTTGTGGCCTGGCCAGCACGTGGAATACGCCCTATGATTTGACAGTCACATTTCCCAGAAGGTAGGCAGAGCTGCCTGTTTCTCTTGAGAAATATTTTGTATATTCCTGATCAAATACTGGCAAAAAATTCATTTTCCATTTGAATGAGTTTGGGATCAGTAGGCCTTTCTCCTAAAGTGTTTTCTTCCCACCTCACCATCCTTTTCCATTCTTGAAGCAATTCTCCTCTCCACTGTGTCATCATAGTCACGTTGGCTTTCCCACTAAACAAAAGAGTGTAAAATATTTTACTGCATAAAAATTTTACACTTCTTAATTAGGAAAAAAGCCAATTAAGTAATTTGGCAGTATCTATTGAGTTGCAAAATTATTCAACTTTTTTTTTTTTTTTGAGACAGGGTCTCACACTGTTGCCCAGGTTAGAGTGCAGTGGTGTCATCATAGCACAGCATCGCTGACTGTAACCTCCAACACCTGGACTCAAGTGATCCTCCTGCCTCAGCCTCCCCAGTAGCTGGGACTTTTGGTGTGTGCCACTATGTCTGGTAATTTTTTTATTTTTTGTAGAGATGAGGTCTCACCATATTGCTCAGACTGGTCCCAAACTATTCATACTTTTTGAATCAGTATTTTCTGTTGTGAGAATATGGCATTCAAAGACAAGTATTTGTGAATTAAGATATTGTTTATAGCTGAAAAGTTCTAACCATCTAAAAAAACAGTAATTGGGTAAACATGTTAGAATATTATATAAACATGATAGAATATTATGTAGCTATTAAAAATGTCTGTGAATAGTTTTTAGTAACATAAGACTATGTTTATGATACTCATAGTGGGTTGAATGGTGGTTCCCCGAAAAGTATGTTACATCCTAATCCTCAGCTCCCATCAATATGACCTTATTTGGACAAAAGGTCTTTTCAGATGTAATTAAGTTAAGCATCTTGAGATGAGATCATGGCAGGTGTCCTTATAAAGGGGAGAGAGGAGAAGACACACACAGAAGTCAATGTGAAGAGGAGACAGAGACTGGAGTGATGTGGCCCTGGGCTAAGGACATCGGCAATCATGACAAAGCTGGAAGAGGCAAACAATGGATTCTCCCCTAGATCCTCTGGTGGGTACATGGTGGCCTGTCCACACCTGGGTTTCAGATTTCCGGCCTCCAGAACTTTGAGAGAATACATTTCTGTTGTTTTAAGCTTAGAGTTTGTGCTAATTTGTTACAGCAGCCACAGGAAACCAGTACAATATGCTAAGTGAATAAAGTAGGACGTAGAAAGGTATTTCCATTACAATCTCAACTATATGAAAAGACATATGAAAAAATTTAAAAGAAATCCATCAACATGTTGGCATCAACTGCCTGTAGGTGAAGAAATGATAATAGCCTTGTTGTTTGTTTGTAATTTGTATTTTCCAAATTTTCTAAAATGAATATTGTTCTTACATTAAGAAACTAAAATATATCCCTTTGGGTTGTGAAAAGCCATATGTGTTGATACTTTCATTGTTGTATAATTTATGATGGAAAAATTGGAAGCAATCTAGTTATCTAATATATGATAATAGGTAATTAAATTGTGGTTTGTCTTTTTGATGGAATTAAGCTGCCATAATTATGAATATTATGTAGCAATAAAGGAAAAGTCTTAGGACAACAAGGAAACAACATAGCTTAGTGGTTAAAACTGGGAGCACGAGAATCAGATTAACTGCATTTAAAAAGACCTATTTCTTAATGACTATGCACCTTGCTGATCTCTTTATTATTCCATCTGTGGAATAATAAAATCGACTTAAAAGTTATATGGGGGTTAAATAAATAGTATAATATTTCATCTGTTCTAAGGAGAATATTTTTTCACGTTTTACATCTCTGATATTGGGCTGTGACTTACAATTGATGATGTCTTAACAATCACAGAGTTGCCGCTGCCACGTGTGTAAACTTGGCCATTGCTCCTCATGTGGTTGTCACATCAGTTGAATTATGCACATTGTAGTACTACACAATCTGAATTTAATTGCCATTTAAACTGTCTTGAAATTACATAATGATTCAGCATAGAAACAAAAGTTATTGTTTATGGACAAAGGCACAGAAGTAGAGCAGGAGGGCTTAAATTTGATTTTTAGTAAAGCAAATACTTGTCCCTGAAGGAGAGACTGTAATTCCACATATGCATGGAAAACAACCTCCAAAGGGAATCTGTGTTACATTTTATGACTGAGATACGAGTCTATCATATACTAGCCAATGCCAAGAGCAACTGTGAAATCCTGTGGAATAGATGGAAGAAATTTCAAAGTCATGAGAGGCTGGTATGACCAATTCATGCCTCGTACAGAACCATCATTAAGGTGTCAAGCACCAATGCATCAGAAATTTCCTGTTGACTTTAGATAAAAGTTGCTTAACTTCCAGAGATATGTGGTTCAACTGGGAAAAAAAAAAACCCTATGTGTTGTTTGCGTTATGGTTTACTGAGCAGTTTTTCTTTAAAGTTCTTTCTTAATGATACATAAGATAAATGTTCACGTTGCAATGAGTAACATCTTAGTTTCAATGAAATTCGATTCAAGGAAATATCTCATTACCATCCCTGGCACATGGTAAGTATGTCCTAAATGTCAGTTACACATAAGCTTAAAAAAAAAAGCAGACTATAAAGTTGTGTGTGTATATATCTCACTATAAAAAAATCAACAAAAATTTAGACAGAATATATGAAACACAAATTATATTTGTTAGATTGGTAAGTGATGGATTTTTTTTCTGTTTTCAAATTGTTATAAAAACTTTCCATTTTCTTATAATTAAAAGAATTTGTAATTGAAAAAAATGCATGAGTATTTCATGAACATGGTAAAAGAAAACACAACACTTTAAGTGGTATATAAATGAAATGTAAATCTCTCTCCCATCCCAAGTCCCATTTTTGTTTTCCCAGAAGCAATTACTGATTTCATTCTTATATAACCTTCTTCAATTTTTCTGTTTATCAAATAAACGTATATGTGCATGTGTATATATAATTATACATATATACACATTTTATTCTTACACAAATGAAAGTATACTTCACATACTACTCTCTACTTTTATTTGAACTCTAATGCTGTGACTTAAACCTTGTTCCATAGCCCATATAAATCTTAATCCTTGATATCCACATAGTATTAGTGCCTGTCAGGATTCAACGAAGAAAATAGAAATCACTCCGGGTACTTCAGGTAGAAAGGGATTTAAAGCAGGAAATTAGGTACTTACAAAATTGTTGGATGGGTTCACGGAGAGAAGACAGGGGCCTGCTACTGGATATTGATTTCAAGAGCACACCAGTGGGATCCAGAGGTCAGTGAATTGCTGTGGCTTCCACTGCTTGAGCCCCACAACTGCCTCAGTTCCTTCAAAGCTGGTGACTAGACACTGACTACTGCCTCCGGGCAGCTGCCTCTAGGTTATGACAGAGCTGATAAGTAGACACTGGAATGCGGAGTCCGGCTGCAAACACCAGGGAGCTGGCTGCTCCTTAGGAAGAAGGAGGCCTCCATTTACTTCCAACTTCCAAACATAGCACACATGTTTCTCATTGATGGAAGTAAATTCTCATCCAGAACTCTAGCTCCAAGAGAGTTAGAGAAACGTAGTTTTTTCCTGTGTGCAGGAACATAGAAAATGGTAGAACCAGACGTTGAGTGCTAATTCACTGTAAATGAGTGCTCCACAGTATTGTTGCACTTTATTTAACCGGCCCCCAATTGTGGGGGTGAGTGATATGTAGGCCTATCATAGAATTTTGCTACTACAAACAATGTGCCAATAAAGGCAGTCTAGATATGTCTCTGAGCATCTGTGATAACACAATCAATTCTAAGAAGTAAAATTGGTGGTGTGATAAGTTGGTTATAGACATCTGTACATACAAAGTAACAAAACAAAAGTTCATCCCACACAGGCTGAAATACAAAATGGCATTAGTAGCTCAATTATGTCATCAAGGATATATTTTTACAATTTTTAAATGTTTAAATCATGTAACATTTTAATTATATGGAAGAGCACCCCATTTGTTCTCCTATGATGTATAGAAATATTTTAGAAGCACCTTCATCCCTCCAAACTAATGAAGGGATTATAGCTTCATGCCTCTCACCAAAATCTCCACCCCACTGTGGCTTCCCTGTGTTTACCAGCCTCTTATTGAGGGTGTGGCCCCCACCCAGGTCAGAGCAAAAGTTAACTGGGCCACCAGGGATGGCACCTATGAGCTCAGTAGTGCACTATCTTACCACCTGCACCACCCAGTGGCAGGAGTGGCAACAATGCTAAGCGTTCTTGGAGTGTTTGCCAGAGGCCAGGCATTATCCTTCATTTAACCCCCAGGATGACTCTCTGAGGAATAGACACCATTATGATCCCCAGGTACAAATGAGGAAACTAATCCTCAGGGAGCTGATGAACTTGCTCAAGGTCACAGAGTTTGTTTTTGCAGGAGCCCAGATTTGAATCTCAATCACCTATCTCCAGAGGCTGCCCTTGCTGTTCTCTTGGAGTGTGAATCTGTTCTTTCTTTCATGACTAAGCAGGAATTCATGAAACACGAACCTGTCTGTAGCAAAGGAACTCTGATATTTGGTGTAGTCAAACAAGATGGAATCCCAACCTCAGGAAAACCCACAACATATTCTACAGCCACAGACTCTACCTCCTGACAATGTGTTCTCATCACCATAACAAGCAAGAAAGTGCCTGCAGATTAGAAAAAAAATCTACTACTGGAAAAGCAGTGCATAGTGCATGTATATATTCATTTAGTCAGCCAGCCATTCATTCATTAACTGGCTGCTAGTCACAGAATTCTGTAGGTCTGTGGGGACTAAGAAAATAATACAAGCTACAATCTCCCTTATGCCCTAAAGGAATTTATAATCACTTTGGAGACAATAGATGAATAGACACCAAACATTTAAGTAACTATTAGAGTACAAGACAGAACAGTAACTTAGATATGTCCTTGTGAAATTTAAAAACTTATTTACACTTCAGTTTTTACATATAATTTTTATATAATTTTTTCCTATCATACTCACAATCCATAGTTGTAACTTTATTAGCCTACAACTGTGGGTTGTATGATAGGAAAAAAGTCTATAAAGGGGCTCTAACATGGAATATGTTAAAGTTTTAGAACAACTAGAATAACTTTAGCAATCTACCACAATATTTTAATTCTAGTTCTAATTTCTACAAAAGATAATGATTTTGTCAAAATATACTAGTAAAAATTTCCCATTAAAATGATTTAAAATAAAAGGAGGCCCTGCCTCCCACCATTGAACCTAAGAGTGGCGAATGCTCCCTCTCCCAGCAGCCAGTGCACTCAGGGGTGGGGTGAGAGGAGGGTGGATATGACCCAGCCTTGGTGAATTGGAGGAGCAGTGAGTGTCCACTGGCCTCATGCCAAGCAGACTGTTGCTGTGATGTGATTTTGACTGTTGCTTGACCCTGTTGGTTCCTGTCCATTTTTTGAGCCTGGATTCCAGCTGTCCTATCAGCTCAGCTCCAATAACCTTACAATAAATTTGTTTTGTTTGCTTGTTTTTAGGCTCAATTAGCCAGAATCAGTAGCTGTTTGACATCATGAGTCCAGAGGAATAAGAGGTTCAGAAACTTGGCGGCAGGCCCTGGAGGCTGTTGAGTACAGTGGTATCTCCAAGGGGTGGTGGTGGCTGCGGCTGAGAGAACCAAACTGAGGTCTCTGCTATGGACAATGGTGGCAAGAGCAGGGACTCCATGCCACCCCTGGCAGGCCCTCCAGTGCCACCTGCTTTATTGGGAAGTGCTGTGACCAGGTGTAAAGAACACTGAAGATTCAGTTCTAATTCAAGCTCTGCCCTTACCTAGCTATGTGACCTTGTGGGCCTCAGTTTCTCATTCCTACCCTGCAGTGATGAAGACAGAAGAACATCGATAAGGGCCCTTCCTGCATTAAGATTCTGTAAGTCTCCTCTGTCATCCCAAACATCCAAGGTTGTGATTTTTTTATCCATTTAATTTATTATTTGTTCAATAAATATCTACAGGCTGCATGTTTCTAGTAGTAGACAATAAATTTTATTTTTATTACTGAAATAATTTGCCTTCCTGAATATGAAATGTTTATTTTCATCAAAAGTTCTAAAGAAAAAATAATTTCTGTAGTACTGTGTAATATTATTGTCTTAAATATTTATATTTTATTAAATTAAAATTAATTTCAGAATAAATAATATTAAATATTAGTAAATATGTTCTTCAACGCCATCCAAAGGTTATTTCTATCATATGAAGATGGTATTAGTCAGAGTGTTCCAGAGAAACAGAACCAATAGAATATGTGTGTGTGTTTATATATATAGATATATATATATATAAACACACACACACACACATATATATTTTTTTTTTAGGAAGGAGGAGAGGCAGCATGAAAGAGAACTTTATTTTAAAGAATTAGCTCACATAATTGTGGCGTTTTGGAGACTGGCAAGTCCAAAATCTACACGGTAGGCTGCAGGCTGGAGATCCAGGGAAGTGTAGCCGTTGGAGTCAAAAGACAATCTGCTGGCAAAATCCTGCCTCCTCCAGCATGAGGTCAGTCTTCTTTTTCTTAAGGATCTCAGCTGATGAGACTCACCCACATTATTGAGGATAATCTGCTGTACTCAAAGTCTGCCAATTTAAATGTTAATCTCATCTAAAAAATATTTTCATAGAAAAATCTAGAATAAAATTTGATCAAGTATCTGGGTACCATAGCCTAGCCAAGTTGATACATACAATTAATCATCCCAAAGAGCTTGTATATGGTTAAGTATTAAAATAAATAGTGCAGATAGTAAATGCTGTCTATCATTGAGAGAAAGGAAATTTCACTTAGCTAGAGTGGCTGGGGAAGGTGTCATGGAAATAGCATGGCTTATGCTGTAATTAGGAATCGGTGAAGATAGTGAGGATTTTATTTTCTTTCTTATCATCCAGGCAGTAAACAACAAGGATGTAGGCTGCTGGCAAAGAAGGTTCTTCCAGGTCTTTCTTCCCATATCGTTCTCAGTGAGAGCCACTTACCTTCCCTATAAGCCCATCTGAAACCTAATTAATTATTTTAGATGAACTTAGACTTACTAAAAAATCTTTTAGAACAAAATAAGATGTTATTAAACCAAGTTAATCACAGTTAACATTTATTGAATATTTACTATCTGTATTAGGCACTGAGCTAAGTGTATTATTAGTATCTAATTTAATGGACACAAGACACAACTTAAAGTAGGTGCTGATGTTAGCTCCACTTTATAGATACAGAAGACTGACACTCAGAGAGGTTAAGTCATTTGCCCTAAATTACATAGCTAATTAGAGGAAAAGCCAGGATTGAAATCTAGGCCTGCTTGATGAAAGAGCTCATGACTTTCACCACCAAACTAGATGCAAAAAAAGAAGAAAAAAGTGCTACCAAGATAAGAAATTGCCAGTGGTTTAAATTTATCTTCGTTTGGATTCCCCTCAAAGCAAACTCGAGACAAGGTTTTGGATGTATGTAAATCCATCTGGGAGGTGACCCTGGGAAATGCAGTGAGGGTGTGGGGAGGTAGGTGGAGAAGGAAGGACAGCTGATAAAGGGGTATTAATGATGCATCACTGTGTGGGCTCAGTCCCCTGGAAACGCTCTAAGAGCCTATGTAGAACATGGCTGGGAACTGACCACCAAGGGGCAAGGAAGCTGGCCTATTCATCTACCAATTCTCATATCTCATTGGTTGACTGTTGTTCCTAAAGAGGTTCATTCCCTGGTACTTCTGGCCTGCAGCACACGCAGGCTGAGCAAAGGACAGAGTTGCTTCAGGAACGGAGTCCTTGGAATGTATGGCAACTTGTACCTCAAGTTACAGGTGACCCTCAGGTTGGGCCCATGAATATGCGTGGGACATTGACCACGTCTGCTATAGGATGTGAATTAATTCACAACAATTAATAACCAGAAACTTTCTTTATTGTGTCTGAACAGTTCATTTCATAAAAAAATGGATTTCCACTTGAGTGAAATTATATCATAAAATAAATTAGTTTTCACCCTTTAAATTCTCAACTTAAGGAATGCTTTAATATTAAAAAAAAGAACAAGAAACTAAAATGATATCCATTTATAAGAACGCACTAGAATTGAATAAAGATTCACATATTTTAAAAAATTTGCAACATTAGCCGGGCCAACCTAGCATTGATTGCTCTGGTGAATCTCTAACCCTTGTTGAATAAACAATTGCTCCCGCACTTCATGCTGGACACACGTGGCCTGCGTATACCCGTAATTGGATCGCCCCTGCAGATCTGAAGCCTGCAGCCGTTCTGGACGAACTTCCCTGTCTGTTTGATGTGCCATCCCAATAACTTTTCAAAATGAATTGTGTATGCACCCTTGTTAACTAAGTTTTTTTTCTTTTATTCATCATACTATCCCAAACATACTCTACAAATTTGGTAGATATCTGTTCAGTCCTATTTTCATGATGTAGCAATAAACAAAGACTCCAATTGAAAGAAAGCCCACTTTATTTTTATGGGTAACAAACTGGATTTCAGAACTGAAATAAGCTAAGGTAGTAAATAGCCAAGCCACAATTTCCCCAAAGGACAGAGCTTAAGGCTGTTTTAAGTTGTTTGTTTTCTTATCTCACGACTATGGTTTTTAATTGATTCTAAATCATGAGTTCCACATGGTTCTTGTAGTAGAGTAGGAGGAGGCCCAAACCCCTTCCTTTAAATGTTTGCATGCTGTGTGATGACTTCATAATTAGTGAGTTTGAGAGAGGATTAAATATTGACAGTTTAAAAAATAAAACATCTTTATGGAGAAAATGAGAACTATATTAGAGAGTTTTTAGAACCATCTTCCAGAAATATGGAGAGTCAGTAAAGAGGATCTTGAAGAAAATTGGGAAGGTGGAGAGAGATGCCAGTTCAGAATAACAGAGTTAACCTGAGGGTGTACTCCTGGAAATACTCAATTAAAATCATATCCTGGGCTAAAAAAAAACCTTAGCTTTTTAGCCTCAAGTTTATTTCCTATAAATACCTCAGCCACTGAGTTTATTTAGTACAGACTGCAGTTATTGCCTCATAAAAAGAAAAAAACCCATGATTTACCTCCTTAAGAAGAGGTATATTTAATCCAGAGGTGGGTATTAAAGGACTAAAAAGCTTTAGAGTTTGAAAAGTTGAAAATTACACTTGTATATGGGAAATATACACTCATTCTATAGATTTTTTTTTAAACTTCTAACAAAGGTGGGCAAAAGATCCAAATATGCTTTAGGATGTAATTTTTATTTAATAGACAACTGTCACCGTGGATATTTTCTTTAATCTAGAAAAGTATCTCAAAGGATAATTAGACTGAATAAAAAATTAAGAATAAATAATAAAAGGATATATCCATTTTCCATCATAATCAAAGTCACAGTTCTAATCTAATATTCAGTATTTGAACCCATCTATGTGCCCAGTCCTTTGGGAATTTGGAGAATTTTTTTATTGCAAAATCATTAGGCAAAAACTTGATCTAAAACTGTCAAACTTTGTACCTCATGAATATGAGGTTACTCTTGAGGAATTCTCTGCCTGTCCTATTTGTCTGCTTGGATTTCTTGGGTCTCAGCTGCAACTTATTTCAATAATCTGTTTATGTTAGGACAGTGGGAATGCCGAATATATTGTACCTGCCTTTGGCAACTGCTATCACCAATCTCACCATTAGAATTATTACATAAAATTATTTTGTCATTAGTATATGCTTATAGATAGAGCTAAATATTTGAGATAAAAAAAAACACTCCACTGGAAAGAATAAAATATAACCATTCTCAAAACTGGATATAAAAAATTTAAATCCTATTTGGGGGGTGGTAAAAACAGCCAATTTCGAGTCTATCATATTTATTTCCAAAGCTAAAAAAACACAAAATCTAACAGCTCTGGAATGGCTAGGAATGTAGGACTTTATTTCTTATCACATTACGTCTATATTAATGGCAAAATAAGTCCAGCATATAGACTTTTAGGGTATTACATTTTTATTGTGTTACATTTCATAAACACAAGCGCAACCAAGTTTCATACAGTGTCAATTATGAGTGTGTATTTATAGATAAAGTTATTGTATTTCTGCCCTCTATTACTTTCTTCATTTTCCATTTTTAGCACATTTCTGTTGCTATGTTTTCACCTAGACATTCTCTTTGAATTAATCCTCTTCCTCTATCTTTCACAGCATCCTTCTCTCTTCCAAGGATTTCAATACATTTATTAAATTCCGGACATTCCACTCTCTTTCATCAAGTCCCTGGTTGCTGGAAGAAGCCTTCTGGATCTGCTGCTGCCCTGCGATGCCATTGTAATCACACAGTGCCATTTTCTGGAGGTGTTTGTAGTTGAAGATACTTAGTTTATAAATTAAATAAGACAAAAAATTTGTAAATGTTTCTGAATGTTCAGTTATCCTTTTTAAAAGTCAAGACATATCAGCTCTGTGAACCTTGGTTTCCTTGTCTGTAAAGAGAGGGACTTAGAATACACAGTCCCTAAGGTTTCTTTCAACTGTAACATTCTAGATCTTAGGCCCTGATATCAGAATGCCTAGTTTTGAATATTGATTATTTCTTTACCACCTTGGGAAATGTACCTAACCTTCTAGTTTATGAGTATAATAATAATACTTACCCAATAGGGTTGCTATAAATATTAAATAAATTAATGCAGGTAAAGCACATTGATAGTGGCAGGCATCTAAGTATCCTTTAATAGATGTTAGCTCCTATTATTACTATTTTATAATATACTCATTTTATAAGTAGATATTCATTTAACCTTTCATTTATGCATTTAACAAATATTTATTCAACACCCACTCTGTACTGTATTGGGAATACAAAAAAAAAATTCAACTATAACATTATTTCTGATCTTAAGGTTCCTAGAGTCTCATGGAGTAGAAAAACAAGTAAATAAACGATTATAATTCAATGGAATAAGTGCTTTAATAGCAGAAAAAAGCTTGGGCATGGGTGAGGTGGGGTGAAGGAAGGCTTATGGGGAATGAGATCATGTCTAAGTTGAATCCTAAATTTGAGGTAGAGTTGGCAGGGCACCAGGCAGTCGCAGGGGAAGGAATTGGGGGATGGAAGGAGTGAAGAGTCCAAGTAGAGGGAACATCACGGGTAAAGACTGAGATGCATGAGATAGTGTGGCGCGTTTCAAACTGCAGATGGTTCTGTATGTCAGGAGAGGAGGATGCATGTGGCAAGTGGCGGACTAGGTAGTGAGGTCAACAGAGTGCCAGCACTTGTAAGAGGAGTAAAAGAAGGGGAATTTGGGAAGAAGACTGAGAAGGAGCAGCCTTGTCAGGCTGAGGGAGAGGAGGAAATCCAGGCTGAGTAACAGAGACAGGGAGGAGAGGGCTCACTGTGGCCTTGGAGGGGTGCTCAAGTGTACGGGGTGCAGCAGGGAGTTTAGGCAACACTTTCTCCTCCTTTTCTGTCTCCCTTTGGCTTAATTCATTTTATCTCCACTATTGACTTATTAGCTACATTTCATTGTTTTGTTGGGTTTTTAGTGGTTGTTCTAAGGTAGGGGTGGCACATTTTTCTGTAAGGAGATAAATAGCAAAGATTTTAGCTTTGTGGGTCATACAACTATGAAAACAAACAGGCTTGCCTGTGTTCCAACAAAACTTTGCAAAAACAGGTGCCAAGCGAAATCTGGCTCACAGGCTGTAGTTAGCTAACTCCTGGTTATATCAATGTATTGGATGATGCCCCCCACACTGGGAAGGGCCATCTCAGTCCAACAATTCAAATGCTAATCTCTTCCAGAAACACCCTCACAGACACGATCAGAAATAATGTTTAACCAAATGCCTGAGCATCCCATGGCCCAGTCAAGTTGATGCATAAAGTTAACCACCATATTTGGGGATTAAGGTGCTGTGAAGGGTGAGCAGGAGGGGCAGTTAAGGGGTTATCATGAGCCATTTGCTCAAATACATTCTGAAACTCATTAGATCAGAGAGGGAGACTGTCAATATACTGTGTACTCTACATTGCAACAGATCTTTGATCTACGAACCCAACTATTGTGGAATTAAGGACAATAGAAGCTGGTACTGACAGTTCCTCTCTTAAGAAATACTTCTGGGGAAATTGCTGTGAATATGCTCATAAATTGTTCTGTTAAATAAATATACATGTTTAATATATATTTGTGTTTATACTTTTAAAAATACTGAAAGTTTTGGCTATAATGGAGTAATATGGTCTGGATTTACCCTTCCGCCTTAAACCGTTAGAAAACCAGAAAAAAAATATGTAAAATAATGGCTTTCAAACATTAGATAACAGGAAGTGCAGAACTGTAATTCACAAGAGAAGAATCCTATGATTATCTGAGTTTACTGTGTGGGGAGGCTACAGCAGGTAGTATAACCCAAATAGAGCCTGGCAGTCTCACTGATATGATAGTACAGGGAGGCCAATGTGGCTAGAATTTGTGGGGAAAGTAATGCAGAGCAGGAATTGCAAAGAGAGAGTGATCCAGAGATCTGCACAGGGCTTTCCTCAGTTCTTCAGATGAATAATGATCTGAGTAAGTATGTTTCTAGGAAAATCACCCACAGCCAAGGAATGAACTAACAAGAAGAAATAAGCATAGAAAACACCAGAATTCATGCATAACTAGAAGTAATTTATATCACCAGCCTGAATGAAAAGACTTCCTCATCCATGGGGCATTGAGTAAACCCTTCCAAGGGCTATGGCTTTAGCGGCAGGGCCAACTTAGCTCTAGACTAAAGTCTGATCTGGTCCAAACCAGAAAATTCTTAAAAGCAGGGTTGAAAATTATCAAAACTAATTCCAAGTTACTTAACTATGACACAAAAGAAAGCTCAACAAGGGTTAATGGAAAACAAAACATAACACTCAACATGAAATTCAAAATGTCTGGCATCCAATCAAAAACCACCAGGCATGCAAAAGCAGGACAATATGATTCCTAGCTAAGAGAAATCAATCACATGTATGTTAAAATCAGCAGACAAAAATATTAAAACAGCTATTATAAACATATTACACATGCACAGAAGAAAACATTGAACATACTAAGAAGAGAAATTAAAGATATGAGAAAGACCTAGATAAAACTTCTGGAGATGAAAATATAATATCCGAAATGAAAATCACTGGATAACAGAAAGTTGATCATTGGACTTAAAGACAGCAATAGAAACTATCCTCAGAGAGAAAAAAGATTGAAGAAAACATGAATATAAAATTAATGACTTGTGGGATCATATCAAGCAGTCTAATAAATGTGTATTGGAGTCACTGAAAGCAGGGTGAGGTAAAATGGAGAAAAAATTTGAAGAAATATTTTCCCAAGTTTAATGAAAACTGTAAACCCACAGATATAAGAAGCTCAACAAACTTCAAGTGAAGAAACATGAAACAAAACAAAAACACTATAGTAGGCAGACTAACAGTCCCCAAAGATGTCCATGGCCTGGAACTTGTGAATGTTACCTTATATCACTCTGCAGATATGATTAAGTGAGGGATTTTGTCATGGGGAGATCATCCTGAATTATTGGGGCAGGCCCAATGTAATCACAAGTGTCCTTATAAGAAGGAGGTAAGAGAGAGTCAGATTCCATGTGACAATGGAGCAGAGGTTCGAGTGACACAGGGAATAAGCAGTGAGTTAAGGAGTACAGGCAGCCTCTAGAAGCTGAAAAAAGGCAGGGTATAGATTCTCCCCTAGAGCCTCCAGAAGGAAGACAGCCTCGGTAACACCTTGATTTGAGCTCAATAGGACACATTTTTGGACTTCCCATGTCTAGAACTATAAGATGATAAATATGTGTTGTTTTAAGCCACTAAATTTGTGACAATTTGTTACCATAGCAATAGGAAATTAATACAAACACCAAAGTATTAATATAGCGTAGTCAAATGGATGAAAATAAATGATAAAGAGAAAAATCTTAAAAGCAGTCAGAAAAAAAAGGAGCACGTTACATATTGAGGAATCAATCTTAAAAACAAGAGGGGGAAAATGTACATTATGTGTAGAGAAACAAATCCATTCTTACCACCACTGACTTAATGTTGGAGTTCACTCACTATGCCCTCAATATATCTATGACTTCTATTTTTACACAGCTTGGAATGTTATTCTTTTATGAGTAATAACAGTTCCCTTATTATGAGTCCCTGCTGGAATCCAGGATTTTTGAGTATGTTGGTATCACTGACATCCCCTTACCACTCTCAACAGCTAACCAGTGAGGTTCTGAACCCAAAGACACATGGTTAATAAATGGAATAGGCAGCATTCAAATCCAGATCCTCTTGAGAGGATGTGCTCATTTCATCATGAGCACTTTTTTTCCCTACAGAGAACCCACACACCGTTCAGAGCCTTCTTTTCTCACTTCATCTTGTCAGCAGAATGTCTTGCTTGAGAATCTATACACAATAATCCCTTCCTCCTTAAAACTCTTTTTTGTCATTGGGCACTGTGGTAGCTTGTCTATAACGATGGTCTCCCTCTCCCATGAACCATATTCCTGATGGTCAAGGCCTTCTGTAGCCCTCATCTTGACTGAACCTGAATGGAAGAAAAAGGTGGAAGAAAGCTGAAATCTCTTTCTGCATGACTAAGCTGGGACATCAAACTTCTCCTGTCCTCGGTGCTCCTGGTTTTCAGGCCTTCAGACTTGGACTGGAATATACATCACTGATTCTCCAGTTCTCAGGCCTTTGAACAATACCACCAGCTTTCCTCCGACTCCAGCCTGCAGATGGCAGATTATAAGACTTCTCAGTCTCTGTAATCATGTGAGCCAATTCCTTATGATAAATCAATTTCTCTCTCTCTCTCTCTCTCTCTCTCTCTCTCTCTCACACACACACACACACACACACACACACACACACACACACACACACATATTTCCTGTTGGTTCTGTTTCTCTGGAGGACTCTGACTAATATACTGAAGTTGGATTTCTCTTCACTGTGGCCCTACCTGCCATGAACACAGCTGATTGTACTACAGCTGGGCCAATCATTAAATAAAAATTAGGACTAGATAGCTAGATAAAGGTTGCAAGAGACTGAGGGGTAGCAGAGAGATTCAGAGTCTGTGTGGTTGGACCATAACATACGAACTTAGGAGCCAGGAGCTGCCACATTCTGTGTGGACTGCAGTGAGCTATCCAACAGGCACAGAGAAGAGAATGTAGCACACGTCCAGTGAGAAAAAGAGATGGCAAAACACAGCCTGCATTCCTGATGATTTTCCTATTCCTAGTTCTAGTTCCTTCCTAAATTCCTGACCTTGGGTCTTATAATACTCCTACCCTTCTCTTCTGCTAAAACTGGCTTGCAGAGATTTGTTACCCTTTAACTGACCTAGAACTTGGTTTGCCCTGAGCAAACTGCTGGATCTTGCCATTGTTCAGTGAGCCTCCTTTGCTACCAGTCCCATGGGGCAGCATTGGAACTACCTATTGTTCCCAGGGAACCCATTGTTCCCTGACTTGCAGCTCCAGTTTCCAGGATTTGCTTTTTTCTTTGGTCCTATTACCTTGTCTTCCCCTTGCCAGCTCCTCCTGGGCCACTAAAGTCCTGCCCCAAACCTCAGCCATTGCAGCCTCTCTGCCTGGTCTGTGGACTGACCTTCAGGATAAAACCCCTGACTCAAGGACCAGCTGTGGGATTCCTGGTTCCTGCACCCCTGCCCGAGAGGGACATGTTGATCACACTGACGAGGCTGCCGTTCTTTCTACATACCAGGCCAGACCCAAAAGTAAGAAAGATTTTTCTTCTGACACGATAACTCCTGGGACAAAGCAGGTTGCTACACTTTCTAATAATCTCTCCAATCCTGTTGAAATAGTAGGAGGAGCTTGGCAGTGAGAGAGTGAGCACTATTCATTATGTCTCCCCTTTTCTCTCAAGAGGGTACCTTGCTAACACCAACCTATATAAAAGGGTATAATTGAACACATTAATAATGAAGACTGAATTATGCTATTTTCCAGAGTTGCAAACACACTAAAAACTGGCACTTTCAGAATAAAATGGGCAAGTATTGCCTCCTGTATCTTGAGTATGTATTATTATGAATTCATTTTTAATTTTACACACCGATGTTTCATTCCAGCTGATCATAAATTTGCTAATCCTTGACATGAAACAATTTTTAGCAAGAGAGTACATGAGGGAAGTCATAGTGGGTTATTAAGGCAGCAGAGAGAAACCTAAATATTGCTGAACAGGTCATAAACGAAGCTTTAAAATGAGCAGTTAGATAGCCTAAGAGTACTGGTTATTGAAATCAAAAAGTGATAAGATTCCATGTGAATTTATACTACAGCTATTAAACTCTTTCACGAATTTACCCAAACTCCATAAATATGAACATCTTCTAAAGAAGAGAAGCTTTTTGTGTCTCTAGTGAGTTTCAGGGTTTTTTGGTTTCATTCATTTTATCACCTAAAAACCAACATCAGTTTCTGTCCTATAATAATATATCTTTCCATTCAAACCAGAGATATTAAAATAAAAAGTACATTATATTCAACTTCTAAAAATGACTACTTAGTCTCAAATTCCACTAAACAAAACAGTCAGAAACAGCAGCCAAGGACGTGAATAAGCAATGTATAGATGACCAAATATAAATGACTAATAAATATTATATATAAAAATATGTCCAACCCTTTAGCAAAGATGGAAACTTATATCAAAACGTGGTACATTATTTCTCCATCACATCAATAAAAAATTTTAAGAAGATAATACTTAATGCTGATAAAAATACATTGAAATAGTCACTCATATACTGCTGATGGGAGTGTAAATTGATGCAGCCTTTTGTAAAATACATTTGGCAATAAACATGGAGAATATTAACCACGTTCATACTCTTTGACCCGGGATTTTTCCTTCAGAGATTCTATCTTAGGAAGTAATCATAGGTATTGAAACCATATATATTAAAATACTGTAGAGCCATAAGGTATAAATAGTAATCAAAGTCTGATTTTTGTAAAAGTATAGATACAGCCAGAAGTTGACCAGTCATTGTTCCCTGACTTCCTTACTGCTGTAACTGTTCACTGCTTAATGGCACTATCCTCCCTGATAGGTACAAGATTTGTGTCTTCCCCACTACTTCTGTGGGTTACATTGCCATTGTAAAGCCCAAGGACTTGTGCTTCTATAGACAACATCGCTATTATGAAGCCTCAGGCTGGTCTGTGAAGTATTTTTCAGACTCTGCATTCCGGGGGGCACCCACTCATGCCAAGTAGACCCATTGATGGGTGTGGGGACAGATCCAACAGCCTCGAGACTCTCTACTCAGGAAATCTCCCAACTGGGCAGATAATCTCTATGGATTCATCCCTTCCCAATAACCAGACCCAGTTGCATAGCCTTTGCCCACTACTATCTTTAAAAACCCTTTCTTCTAAATTCTCAGGGAAATGGATTTGAGAAATTACTTCCATCTCCTCGCCTGACTCCTTGTGAAATGAAATTCTTTCTCCGCTGCAACACCTGCTGTCTCAGGATATTGGCCTTCACTGGGAGGTGGGCAAAGGACTTGGCTGGGCTATAACAGCATAAACAAAGATTTCTGCATGAAGATTGTTGGAAGAGTAAAATGCATAAAATACTTTGCATTAGAATAATTTTAACTGCAAGTACCAGAAACCCTGGTTGACCTAAATAAAGACCGAATTTATCTCACATAACAAGAAGTACAGAGGAAGAGGTGGGCTTCAGAGTTGTGATTCAGTGTGGGAGAGGAAGAGAAAACTTCCCCTTTGCCCCCTGAAGGTTCACTGAAAGATCAATTCATGAAAAAGATTTATAAGAGAGAGTTTACAAATCTATTTACCTTGCACATGGGGAGAATCAGAGTGATTGCCCAATATCCTAATGAGACCCAAATACTTATATAGCCCCATTTCAGAGGGGATGGGGGAAAGGGAGAATATATGTAATTCTGTGGAGGGGCAATAAATGATTACTAGGGAGGATGAATAGATACTAGGGAGAATGAATGGATGGGGGAAACAGATCGATTTGTCAATGATTGTCTTTGGAAATTAAATTAACCAAGAGACAGGTAGTATTGTTAAAATTGGTTGGGTCAGGTCTGCTTACATTCTTGATCTTCTTTCCTGCAATGGATATAGGGATAGAAGGAAGGAAAGACAAGTGTTCTTGATAAGTCTGGCTGGTTTTTATGAAGATAAAGGGAAAGCCCCTTCTACCGCCTGTTGATCTCTAAGAGCTTTAATTTAAAATACTCTTTATACCAAGGAGTCATATTTTGGGGTGAAATTCCCTGAGTTCCTTTAAGTGATTCATTAATGTCATTAAAGAATGAAATTTCATTTATTTCTTCTGCGATTTTCATAGCTGATAGGAAGTGAGATGGCTGCACACTCTGAATTCACTACGTCTAGTGGAGGAATAGAGACTATCTCTTCTATGGCTCTTTCTTAGATGTGAGAAAACTTCCCCAAATCTTCCCACCCAAACTTCCTTTCACATATTATTGGCTAGAAGTGGTCATTTGCCATTTCTGAACCAATCACTGGGAATGAGAATTATATTCTTCTTGGACCAGTCAGGTCTATTCCTAGAACTCGTCCTGGAATCATTTCTCTTTGAGATGCATAGCTACTTGGAGGAAGAGTACATTCCTGAAAAAAATCATTGTTCTTTCTGGAAAAGAGAAAAGGCAACCAAAAGTGTGCATTATATATCTAAATGAATTAAAGTAGTGGTTTGGTAAAATAAATTATGGTACATTCATGTTGTATGGTGGATAATTGTTTGATCATTATAAACGTTGTGTTTGAAGAATTTTTTTTTTTTTTTTTTTGAGACAGAGTCTCACTTTGTTGCCCAGGCTAGAGTGAGTGCCGTGGCATCAGCCTAACTCACAGCAACCTCAAACTCCTGGGCTTAAGCAATCCTCCTGCCTCAGCCTCCCGAGTAGCTGGGGCTACAGGCATGCGCCACCATGCCCGGCTAATTTTTTCTATATATATTTTTAGTTGTCCAGATAATTTATTTCTATTTTTAGTAGAGACGGGGTTTCGCTCAGGCTGGTCTTGAACTCCTGAGCTCAAGTGATCCACCTGCCTCGGCCTCCCAGAGGGCTAGGATTACAGGCGTGAGCCACCGTGCCTGGCCTGAAGAATGTTTAAAATGAAAAAATTATCATCATATAATAAATGCTGTCTTAGTCTTCTCAGGTTACCATAACAAAATACCATAGACTGGGTGCCTTAAAGAACAGAAATTTATTTTTCACAGTTTGGGAGGCTGGACGATCTAAGATCAAGGTATTGGCCAATTCAGTTCCTGATGTGAGGGCGCTTCTCTGGGCTGGTAGATGGCTGTCTTCTTGCTGTGTCGTCATTAAGACAGGAAGGGAGAGAGTACAAGCTCCATGGTATCTCTTCTTCTTATGAAGGCACTAATGCCATCATGAGGGCGTGGTGGTGATGGTAGCTGTCTATTGTGGGGGCTTGATGACATCTATTTCTAAGAGTACTGAGTGAAGATGATAGTGAAATATTCCTTTACAAGTCCATAGCTCAATGGCCCTCTGACTAGCTATTGCCACACTAACATATTTGAATAAGTGGGACCCTTCCATTCTTAGGTTGATACACACTCATTCAACCTTCTTATCACCTGTGATCTAAAGAGACATGGAGGAGTTGAACAGGAAAAAGTTCATGGCCTGGAAAAGAGGGATTTTATGGTATTCCTTGTAACAGACAGGTAGAGGGACCAACCATCCTAGTTTGTTCAGGACTAAGAGGTTTCCCAGGATATGGGACTGTCAATGCTAAAACCAGAGAAGTCCGGAGAAAACTGGGATGGGTGTCTCCCTAGTCACAGATCTAGAAACTGGTCAGGCCAAGAGGGCCATACCTGGGTATCACTGAAAAATCATTCAGGGAGCTGAAAAATATTCATGTTGTTTTATATTTGCCTCCATTTTCTTATTGAAATCTCTCTTGGAGCATTCTACACTGTATCTGTTGCGCTCTTAAGGAATGGAATTCTTTGCTACTTTGCAGCCAACAGTCGAGGAAAGCAAAAAGACTCAGGAGGCTGGGTGGGGTGGCAGCATCAGGAAACCCTTAGAAGGCAAAGACAGAAATAAACCCAGCAGGGAGAGGCCCTTCTTGGCCGGAAGGATCTCCTACAGAAACTTTGTCTGTTGGAAAATTTCTTTTCTAAAAAATAAAAAATTTGATACTTTTACCAGGTCTACAACCTAATTTTTGTTCATCTTTATTCTTACTTTCAGTTTTCAAGCTCTGTTATCCTGACAACATCACAAACTGAGTAGTGCAACCTCCTTAATGTTTGTCGGTATCTGTTATGTTATTTAAAACAGCAAAGTTTTCTAAAAAAACCTCAGTATTTCATCTCTCAGTCTTCTCAGAAATCATTCTCTGGACTTGTGATGCTAATTCTTGACATGAACACAGGAGCCATATTTAAAACATAAATACTTTCTAAGAATTTCATCATAAGCCTCATCCTTATGTATAGAGATTATGTACAAAACTGTAACATGTTTTCTGAAGAATTATATAAATAGATGCATTCTGTGTGGTATGTTATACACTGCCCTTCCCTTTTTCATTAAATGTGATGATCAGAATGGTCAAGAAAAAAACTTGGGCTGGGTGCAGTGGCTCACGCCTGTAATCCTAGCACTCTGGGAGGCCGAGGTGGGAGGGTCGCTTGAGCTCAGGAGTTGGACACCGGACTGAACAAGAGCGAGACCCCCGTCGCTACTAAAAATAGAAAAATTAGATGGGCATTGTGGTGTGAGCCTGTAGTCCCAGCTATTCAGGAGGCTGAGGCTAAGGCAGGAGGATTGCTTGTACCCAGGAGTTTGAGGTTGCAGTGAGCTACAATGATAATGATGCCATCGCACACTACTCAGGGCAACCGAGCGAGACTCTGTCAAAAAAAAAAAAAAAGAAAAGAAAAGAAAAAAGAAAAAACTTAAAATGTGAAAATCCTCATACAGCCAACAATAGCATAGAATCTGAAACTTTTAAGAATATGAGAGTTAAAAACATATTTAAGCAATGCATGATTGGTTTCCAATATTGGATGCTACTGAGAAAAAAATATATTTAATACTTGAATTTACAGCTCCAATTCAGACAAGTTCCTTGAATGCTATATAAACTACACTGAATGAATGGCTAAATTCAGACTCCAAAGCCTTTAGCTAATGAGATGCATTTTCTATATCCTGAATTAGCATGTGAATGCACATACGTTGGCATCTTAATGCTTGTGTGTTTGTTGAATAAATCAGTTTATTCTTTAGGATGTTTGGCAGGAAAGTATGCTTGAGAAATTAGCTGATATTATTTTTCTTTTTATTTCTCCCACTCTTCCCTCCATTCAGGCCATGTGTTGGTTTGATGTGATGAAGAACGTGGCAGAGAGAGAACTATCTTGGGTATCTAGGCAGACTGGCCCATAGGCCACCTAGAAATAAGATTTCTATGCTCCAAATATGGCATAGAAGTAGCAGAGAGGTGTGCTAAGCAGCATAACAGACCATGCTGCTATAAACCAGCTGGGTGGACAATTGATATTCAGAGGGGCCTAGCTTGACCCTTGGTGCCTGGAACTATGGCCCAACTTCTGGGAAGCGGTAGGGTTTGGAATGGGTCCTAGAGTTAGGAAGTAAAACTCTCCAAAAAGATGATGTTTAAATTTTTTGAAGGCCAAGCAAAATGGGGACTGATCAAGATGGTCTTAGTGTTCCTCTTAGCTGGACTAAGATAATCTTCTTCCTGAAGGGAAGAAGGGAAAGTTCTAGTTTTTAGGCCTAATTTTTCACAACTTGGGAAGGTGATATAAAATTTATTTTTCAATTATAAGTAACAAAAGAACTAAAATAAAAACAGCTTAAACAGTAAAGACTTTTAAAAGCCATATAACAAGAATGGCTAAGGTACTAGTTTTCTACTGCTGTTGTAAATAATTGTCACAACACAATTCCATGGGTCAGAAGTCTGGGCACAGTGTCACTCAACAGGTTCTTCTACTCAGGGCTTTGCAAGGCCAAAATCAAGGTATCAGCAGGACTGGGCTCTTATCTGGAGGTTCTTGAGAAAATTCTGCTTTCAAGCTCATTCAGTTTGTTGGCAGAATTCAGTTTCTGGAAGTCATAGGACTGAGGTTCCCATTTTCTTGACATAGTTCCCTTCATCTTCAAGCTAACAACGGCACATTGAATCCTTTTCATTCTTTGACTATCTGACTTTACCTTCTACCACGAGCTGGAGAAATATCTCAGTTTTTAAGAGTGCATGTGATTACATTGGGTCCACCTGGATAATCCAAGATATGCTCCCTATTTTAGGTCAGCTGTTTGGTAACTGTAATTACATCTGCAAGGTCCATTCTGCCATGTAAAGTAACATACTCACAGGAGTAATACCAGGGACAAAGATCTAGGGGGTCAAAATTATACCTACCATAGATGGGTTTGGAATATATTTTGGAGATGGAGGTGAAAAGATTTGCTTCAAAACATGTTTTGAAGCAAAACATTTTATCTAATGAGACATTTATGCTTTATCTAGAAACTTCTTGAAGGCACCAACCGTTTCCTTGAGTATTTTCATTCATTAGTCTGCAAGTACCCTACTTGAGATCTTTGGATATGCAGAGAGAGAGTAAAGCAACTATCACTTAAGAAAAAATTTGTGTTTGGGAATAAGAATTTCGCTTAGTGAGGCAAAGACATGATGAGATTAACTGGAATTGTGAGTGTTGAAGTCACTTTGTTGTTCTCCTTCTGTAGGGGTGTGCAGGCATGAACAGGAGCAGAGGAAATGGGTAAAGAGGGAAGTGATCTGGGGCTTGGGGTCATATATAATAAGTGAGGAGGGGAAACCAGAGTGTATCATATTAAAGAAGGTAAAACAGCAAAGAAAACCCAGAAAGTCCTCAGCAGGAATGGGACAAATAAAGGCAGAAACAATGTTAGGGCCACATAACATCATTGTCTAACTAACCTCTTTGGAAAAAAAATTATTGATATGTACACTTTAAAAAAAAAACATTTTTATAAAAGACATGATCTCACTACTTAGAACCAACCCTGTAATCTCCTAATAATAGTCAAATACTTATTGAGTTCTTTGCCAAATATATTGTACACATACATACATACATTTTTGTGTGGGTAGCTGTTAATATTTTTAGGAGGAAAAGGCCCAAGTGAAAACTGAGTGAGCAGCTTGGTAAACCTAAGACAGAAAAATGTGCTGACCAAAGGGCTCTTTGGAGTGTGTTCTATTTTTTCATAAGCCTATAGGACCTCTGTAAAAAACACCCACTCGTCTATAGAAAATGAACATTTTATTCTGCTATTCCTTCCAGCAAATACTGATTTGGATTTTTAGTGAGGAACAGTCTCACATTCTTGATCCAAATTTTAAAACCTCCAGGTCACTGTGTAAGAAACAGATTAATAGATTTTGCTTTTCATCACCCTGGATCAGCTAAAACAATTGTGCCCTCTAGCCTATGAAATCTGTACTGCAAAAGCCATTTCAGTAGCATTTGCTTCAGCTTTATCCTCAACTTCAGTACTTAAAGACAAAAGTCATCAAAAATCTGGTACAAATTCACAAAGACCCCTCCAGGTGTAAGTAAAGCAATTAATCTGATTTGATGCATAAACATGGCTATTGAGAGGTTCATTTCCCCCCTTAGCTCTACCAGAAAAAAATTAATTATGCAACACTTTTGTCCTCATATTTTGAAAACTTTACATATTATAGGAAAAATATTCCCTAATATTGCTAAGTAAGAAGTTACCCTTCATTTCCTAATAAAAGCTTGTGACTAAACTCATAATGATAAATTGTAGAGGTTGCTTGCTTGACCTTCATTAACCATCTGGCATTTAGGGTACTGATTTTTTAAAAGCTCTATTTAGTCAGTTAAAGACACCTCAGCATCTTTTAAAATGCTTTGATTTGGTCTATTTCTACTACTCCTTTGAGGCAATCAAGCTGGGAGTTCTGAGAACACATTCTGTTTGTCTGTTTGTTTTTTCCTTTATCCCTTCTGTACTGTCTGCATGCTAGTGCACATCTCACCTTGCAAAGAACTCATTGGTGGCTCTCACGAATGGGAGTTTCAGGGCCCTCATCCTGGGGCACCTTTAACAGAGTTTCATTTTTTTTTCCTCCTTTGATTTTTGAATAGTGCATGTATTTGAACACACTACCAACATTCTGGCTAAGTCTCTCTCACAGAGTTGGAATTCAGATTGGTCGTCAGGTTATTTAAAATATCTTTCTGCCTGGCTTGGATCACTGCTAATTGCTCTGATCAACTGTCATACTTGGTTAAGAGAGAAAAAAATATTGAAAAGAGACCTTAGTCAGTCTGATTTTATTTCATGGACAATGACAAATGACTAGTTTATTTTAGTTAGGGAGACCAAGGAAGGAAGAGGAGGCAATATTAAGGAGTAAATGTTTCTAGCAACCAGTTTCTGGGTCTTTAAGCCCAAATGACTGATCTCATTCGGTTACTTTAAAGGCCTCTTGGAAATAAAGTGGAAACAGTTGGAGATACCTTCCCTGGCATACAGAGGGTTTGGTTCACAGCATCAGCTATGTACACCTGAACATTTTGTGTCACACACACTCCTGCATTTGACATCTCCACAAGAGAGAACAAATAAACAAAGTCACTTTGGAGCTTGAAAAAGCTCAAACCATTTTGGAGCTTTGAAAGTGCTCGTCATTTCAAAAGTGGAGAAATGGGGATGCTCTCAGTAGCAAGGGCAGCCTAATGGGTCCCCCAGAGCCCCAGATAACTACCTCCCCATGACTTAATTGTTCTTAAAATGCCTATTTTTTTAACATTGCCTAAGATTCTCATCAATGAGAAATTCATTTGATTTATTAATGTTCAAGCCTTTTATAAGGATAGCAAATACCTCTGGGATGGTTAAGGTAATCTCTGTCATTCACAGATGTTGATATATAAACAGGTGGGATGGATTGAATAAAGCTCTAGGGCAGGAAAGGATATTTTTCTTAATTTTAGAAAATCATATTACATGATAGGATATTCAGTATCAGTCACGTTAGGAGTTCTTCCTCTAGTGTTGTATAATAATCTTGAGTAATTCGTGCTATCCAAAAAGCTTGAGGAGGAGAGCCTGGTATTAGCTCATCATAATTGCACTGAGATCCTCATTATTTTGTGCTTACGTGGTACTCTGCCAATAGCGGCACCAGCCCCGCTGCACCCAAGTCAGCCACTGGTCCCCTCAGGAGGTGCTAAAGGCCAAGGAACTCTGGGCACAGCAAAGAGCCATCTTTGCACCAGACCCATTAGATATCCCTCCGAATTGCTGTGTAGGAGAAGGCACAATTGTCAACCACAAGAAATCAACACTCCTTCCCTTCTTCTAGACTCTGGAAGGCATCCATACTCATAGCAGGTTCTCCCTTCTCTTTCAATCAACAGAACCCCCCACCCCCCATCTACCCCATCTATACAATCCTGCTGTTAGAGAAAGAGAGAGAAGGAGAGATTCTTAACCTTCCCCTGAGCAACTCCAGACTTTCTGGATACTTTACCCTTTTAAGAAAGGAAAGGTAAAAGCCTCTTTTACGGAGAGCTGTTCTGTTCAGGTTATCTATTGCTATGCAACAAAGCACACCAAGCTGGTTCAAAACAACAGCAATTATTTATTTTGCACTCAAATATGGAGTCTGACAGGACTCAGGCAGTTTTCACTTGGAGTCGCTAATGTGGTTGCGGTGAAAGTGTGGCTGGGTCTGGGGTCATCTTGAAGGCTTTTCCACTCATTTACAGAGAGTGCCTGGACTGAGGCTACTCCAACAGCAGGGACTGGAACAGCTTGGCTCCTTGGGCATCTCTTCCCCTCTGTTGCCTCTCCACATGGTCTCAAGGAAGCCTCAGGGCAGCTGGATTTCTTCCCAGAGTGAGTAGAGTGAGTATCCCAAAAGGAACCTAGCCTCAAAGTGACTCAGTGTCACTGTTACCATATTCCGTTCGTTGAGGCAGTCACAAAGATCCACTAAGTTTCAAGAGGAGGGATTTTGATGGGAATTAAAATAGAATTAGTGACGTATTTTAAAACCATCACAAGAGCTCACAAGAAAGAAGAAAAAGAAGAAGAAATTATTTGTTTCCCAATTAGGTTTTCTTTCTTCTTCATGTCCACACATGACCACCAGTGTGCTGCAAACTATCCCTCTGGCTTTGTAGAGCACTCTTGCTCTCACTTTTGGTCCCACTCTCTCTGCCTTGCCCCCTTAGACTAAAGCCAGGTTGGGTTCTGATCTCTCTTTGCAGTTCTGTGTGCTAGAACCTATGAACAAGTGACACTACCTCAGTCCTGGCCAGTCCACTGGGGAACCAGGTCCCAGGCAGCGCAAGAAGCAGCTTCAGTTTTCTAGGAGGAAGACTGGGAGTGTGTTAGAGGTTTGAAAAAGAAAGGAGTGCATAGGGAAGTGGCACTCTTTAATCAACAGTTTGCTGGACTTCTGTTCTGTGACAAAGAATTAGAAGAAATGTCTCTGAGCTTCATGTCTTTCCTTTTGGAATCCTATGGTCCCCTCACAGGACACAGAGCACAGACTGACCCTATTGGTGCTGATTGTAGCTCCATATGGATAACCTTGGAGCCTCCACTCTCACTTATAAAGTGGGTGACCTTGCAGGATTAGGTATCCAGAGGATTACGCGTCTAAAACTCCTGCTGTGATATGTGTCTGGCCCATATCAGTTCTGTGGCAGTACTTTTTTTTTTTTTAGCAAGATGTCTCCTAAGCTCTGACCTACCCACTTACCAAGTAAATGGAATCATAAACCCACTGTAAATTGGATATTACTTATAATAAGTGAGGGTCTCACCACATTAATAGTGATTCAGAATCTACGTGCTGAACAAATTCTTTCTGGCACATTTATTGAACTATTTTTTTTAACAATTTGCAAAATTTTGGCAGACTTGATTCATTTTGGATTTAAAAAATATTATTTTAATAAAATTCCTTCTCAAAGAAGTGCTTATTCATTACACGTCATTCTGTGAACTATTTCTTTCAGCCTCAATAGGAAAAAATCAGGAAAGCAATTCCGTTTCTTCTTCTGTATATAATGAATCTTTTCACATTTCTTCTATTATAGTTAATGTCTTAAAAAATAAAAATGAATGACAGCCTGAAACATGCTTTTCATATTCGTCTGTGATGTTGTATGGTTAATAGTCCAGTCTCACATTTGCATGGGGCCAGCTGTCAAAGATGGCACCGCAGGGAATCTGCTATAATTTTAAAACATGTTGCAGACTCACACATGTCCATAAATCCAAATTCACTAGAATGCTTACGGGAACATATCATCTTCAGATTTGAAAATAAATCCTTTATTGCTTTCATTTTGAACTTCACCCTTTACTTGACTCAAATTATCTTTATCAGATAATGGATGAGGGTCCTCGTAACGAGTGAGCAAGTTTCCAGGAGCAATTTCATTTGCAAAACTTCTTAAAATTCTTGTCAGAGTCCATTTTGGACACAGCCAGGGCAATTTTCTCTGTTCCCTTTAAGAAAAACCTCCTTGACCTAGCTAATATCTGTGATACGTTATAGTTACCATGTAATGAGAACAATAGTCAAAACCATAAATTCATTCAATATGTGCAGATTAAGGAATTTGAAATCCATAGACTGCCAACCATAAAAATATAATGTCGTTATCTCACACATAGCAAAGATTGGCATGCCCATCTACAAAGCTGTCTTTACCTGCTTGACAAAAACCATTTTTTACTTACATATAAAATAGCTCTGAAGTTCGCTAGAGGAGAGGAAAAAATGGAATTCAGGTCAAACACTTCCTTATTAGTTCCTAAAAAGTCAATTAATTTACTTAATGACTTAGGATTAGAGCCATATAAGTCATAGCCTCTCCTACATATTTCTAAGAATAAGTATAAAATCTTAAATAAACACACATTCTTAAAAGTAAGTATAGGCCAGGCGCGGTAGCTCACGCCTGTAATCCTAGCCCTCTGGGAGGCCGAGGCAGGTGGATCACTCAAGGTCAGGAGTTCGAGACCAGCCTGAGCAAGAGCAAGACCTGTCTCTACTAAAAATAGAAATAAAAATTATCTGGACAACTAAAAATATATATAGAAAAAATTAGCCGGGCATGGTGGCGCATGCCTGTAGTCCCAGCTACTTGGGAGGCTGAGGCTGTAGGATCGCTTAAGTCCAGGAGTTTGAGGTTGCTGTGAGCTAGGCTGACGCCACGGCACTCACTCTAGCCTGGACAACAAAGTGAGACTCTGTCTCAAAAAAAAAAAAAAAAAGTAAGTATAAAATAATGCTCAGATGGGATTTAAACATTCCTGAAGCGCCACTTACCCCCCATTCCAAACCTTGGAAGAGTCTCTCAATACACAAAAGCTGAGGGGACTCAAATTCTCAAACCTCTCTCCAAATGATCCCACCAAATTCAGTAAGGGAGCAGGTATGGGGCCGTGGAGGACAGCACAATATTTCATATTTCTTCACAAGTATGTCCAATGCTAAAATGAAAGCTACATCCCAGCGAGGTATATACTTATCTGTATCAGACACAGTGAAGTATACATTCAATTAAAATAACGAGATCTTTTTATTCTCTTTAGTTAGTTGTGGTTCCTTATATTAAACTTTCATCAAATACCTGTGGAATTGAATATATGAATATATGTAATTATAAATAATTCCTTCACATGCAAAGGTCATTTATCTTAAAAAGTGAAAATAAATTTCTTTTGTAGTTGGAAAAGGAAGCTAAGGGGACTTGAGCATGTTCCTTCAACCTCTCTGAACCTCTGTGATCTCATCTGTGAAGCAGACAAAAAATACTTTCACATGGGAGAGTTAGACAAGATGCAGGAGTAAAGGGAGTCAGTTTATTATTTCTTCAACTGGGACAGGTGGGTCTCTTTGCTGCAGTCCTGACCTTGGTAAGTCACTGTTTGAAATAAATTACCAGCACTCTCCTCTCACTCACTATTGTTCCACCCCAGAGCCCCCTCAGAGCCTGCCAGTCCCTCACCCAGTATCCCAATGTTGTCTAACTTCTCCAGGTATGCATAGGAGCCCGAAAGGGATGCTATAAAAAACTCCATGTCTGGAGTTGCAGATGTGTGGTTCCAGCCTGGGAGGGACCCTTCCCCTCAGTCTTACAGATGTCCCAGGGTGTTCTGGTGTCCATTCACCATCAAGGGCTGTCTCACTCATCCTCCCCCTAGGTTCCTACTAGCTCTCACACTCCACCTCTCTCTCAGCAGATGACCTTGCCTGCTGTATCATTAGAAAAACGGAGACCCAAGGCAGGTGATCAACTGCCCACCTCCTCCCTGGCTCCCATCCTAGTTCTGTTCCCCATTTATTTGGGCTTATCCCATCTCTACTATGTCTTTGATCTTTCCCTCTTCATTGACTTCTCCTCAGCTTATAAATGTAACCAAACCACTCCAACCCCAAAAGAGCTCCTATCAGCCTTGCTTTAGCCAATCTTTTTCCTCTTTCACTGCCAGTATACCCAAGCGTCCTGTTTCATCTCTGTTTCCATCTACCGTGAGTTCCATTCCTACTGTGCTATTGATGTTGTTAGGTTTAACAACGAGTGCATTGATTAATTCAATTACTAGGAATGGTGCTAGGCAGGGGGACATAGTAGTGAACAACTCAGACATGATCCCTGTCCTCATAGAACATAAAGTGTAGTGGTATATCAGTTCAGGACCCTTGAGAAACAGTTGCCAAGACAGGATTAGGTGCGTAAGAGATTTATTGAGGAAAATGCCTGTGAAGGATAGAGGAACTGGAGTGGACAAGGAGAGTCCTTAGATCACACTGTAGGTATAACACCTGTGAAAGGAAATAAGGAAGGCTTGGATGGGAAGAGCCACAGACTATAGTGCAGTCTAAGAAAATCTCAGCTGTGCTGATGGGACATCACTGAGCAAAACTTGTCCATTAGAGGAATCCTGTTGCTACATACTAAATATTTGTGTCCCTCCTAAATTTATATGTTGAAATCCTAACCCCCAAGGTGATGGTATTAGGAAGTGGGACCTTTGTAGGTGATTAGGCCATGAGGATGGAACCCTAATGAATGAGTATAATGCTCTTATGAAAGAGACTCTGGAGAGCTCCCTTCCCCCTTCTGCCATGTGAGGGCACAGTGAGAAGATAGCCATCTGTGAACCAGGAAGTGGGTCTCACCAGACACCAAATCTCCTGGCACCTTGAACTTGGACTTCCCAGCCTCCAGAACTGTGAGAAAAAAATTTCTGCTGTTGATAGCCACCCAGTCTATGGTATTTTGTTATAGCAGCCTGAGGGGATTAAGAGAGAAAATTGGTACTGAGAAGTGGGGGTGCTGCTGCGATAACTACTTAAAAATGTGGAAGCTGCTTTGGAACCGGGTACTGGGTAGAGGCTGGAAGAGTTTTGAGGTGCAAGCTAGAAAATGCCTACATTGCCATGAAACAGATCTTTGAGGGCAATTCTGGTGATGGCTGAGAAAGAAAAGAGAAGAGCTATAGAGAAAGCCTCAATCTTCTTAGAGAAAGTTGATCTAAGCAGTCATGAACAGAATGTTGGTAGAAACATGGATGATAAAGCCCATTCTGGTGGGGTCTCAGATGCAGAGGAGGAACATGTTATTGGACAATGGAGGAAAGGCCATTCTTATTATAAAATGGCAAGGAACTTGGCTGAATTGAGTACATGTCCTAGTGTTTCGTGTTTTGTAGAAGGTACAGCTGGTCACTAGGGCCCCCACATATAGTTACAGATGTGGTCTGGAAGAAGCATTCTGGAGCAACTGTGCTGGAGATCTAGGCTGCCTGCTCATGCATCTTACCTGTGCCCTCTGGTCTTGCTTCTGGCTGTAGATGTTAAGGAGCACTGGCCAATTTTGCCCCTTGGGATGTCATACTCTATTAATCTTCTCTATAACTTCCTGGAGCCAAGCACTGTTGACTGCCTCTCTGCCCTTGCTGGTCATTATGATAACTGTGGTCTTCTGGCTTTCAGTGGGTAAGCAACACTTCTTGGCTGCATTATTTTACTTCTCAATCATGAGTCCAGCTTTGTGACCACCTCTCATACCATCACCCCTGGCCTTCAGAGGAGGCCACCACTGAACTTTTGAGTGTTGCTAGTGCTCCTCTCACCAGCACATTCCTGACTGCCACGGTGAATGGTGCCTTCTCTGGTCCCTCCATGGAGTGTAATCCTGTGACAGGTCTTCTGGTTTCATATATCCACTCCAGCATCTCACTACCTACAGCCTTCTCATTCCCTTCTCTACCAAGTACAGGGCAACTCTGGCATTTCCACTTTGCCCAGCATGGGATGTTATTTTTCCCAGGCTTCTAAGGAAGTTTGTCTTATCCCTTTGAGTCCTTGCCAGGGTGATGAATCCCATGTCCTGAGAAAGTGTCACAAGTTACTGAAATTTTGCTTATCCAGTTTTGTGTTCTAACCACCTCAATCAAGTGCTCTCAAAATTCAATCCCAGAGGTATTTTCCCAGCTCATGTATATATAGGCTGGTTAATTTTTGCAACTCCTTGGACAGAAATCTCTTTCCTTCCTTCTCAGGCCTGGCATGCCACCAGTTGTATCATGCAGGGATTTAACCTGAGATAGCAGCCTGAGAGCCAGGAGTGCAGACAGGTGAACTCCTGAGGGAGCATCTATTGCTTTATGGGGGGAAGACCTCTGCAGAATCTTTCCTCTTTGGCTGCTAGCTCTTCCTGTCCAATCTCTGAGATTTCAGAGGGCTCTACAGAGGCAAAACTCACAGAAGCATTTCCCAGATGTCCCCATTTCATGTTTCAGAGTCCAAGTTTTCCCAGCCTCAGCCCTTACCTTAATGAACAGCCCTGCTTTGGTCGAGCCTTTAAATGTTTCCGGAGTTGGGCAACCTCAACTAGCAGCACTTGACTTTGCTCCTCGGCTGTGATTGCTCTCCCATGGCAGGAGACAGAGGCCTTTTTGTAAACTACCACTTAAACTCACACACTTAGCTTTCCTCTCTTACTTTCTCATTATCTTTCTGTGGGGCTTCAATACAACTATTCATAACCAGCCACCCCCACTGGAGGCTTTGTTCACCCTGTATTTTTCAAATACCTGAATCATCTCACTGACAAGGACATTCCCCTTCACTGGATGTTTTCTGTGTCATCATCTTCCCACCATCATCCCCAACCACCTTTCCAACCTCATCTCCTGCTACCCACCTTCTCCCACAAGCACTTTAGGCTCACCATTCTCCAAGAATTTGTTGCTGCATCCAGCCTACATGCTTTTGCCTGTGGTGCTGTCTCTGACTACAGTTTGTCACTATTCTTAACTTCCCATGCCTCAGGAGTCAGCTTAAGCATCCTCTTCTGGAAGAGTCAGAGAGTAGACATGCATTTCCTTTAGGGTCAGGCAGTCCTGGGTTGTAAGCTCAGCTCTACCACTGACTTCTGCAAGAATCCAGTAGCTTTCTCAGGATTTAATGCTTTCTGTTAGTGCTCAAACTGTGGGCATAGAGTCTCCTGGTAAGCCCCGGACTGCAGACCCAGGCTATGGTAAGGGTGTAGTAATGTGCCCGGATTTGGTGCAAATGGGAGCTGGACAGGGGTTTGGGCTTTTAAAAGTGCATCCAAGGACTTCTAAAGGCCAAAATACCTCTGCAGGCCTTGGGAAGCCTCAACCAGTCAGAATAGTTGAGGCAGTGATTGCTGGTGACACGCGAAGCAGATGACCTAGTGGTTAGGACTTTTGGAGCCAGAATGCATTTACATTTATTAATAAATCCTGACTCTGCTACTCAGCTGAATGTGTGCAATTTACTTAAGCTCTTTGAACCTCAGTTTCCTTGTGGAAAACCTGGAAACAGTAAGCCTAGCTGACAGCATGGTAGTGTGGGCTGAGAGTGCATAGCCAGCATCTGTGACTCTGCTCAGAACGTTACAGGGGCTGGATGAAAAGTAGAGGAACACTGATTCATCCACATTCCCCTGCCAGGTTAGGGTGTCTCTTCAGGACAGTGGACCTGCCACAGACAGTGAAAGGGATCTCTTGAGTAGGTTCTATGCCTGCTGAGCCCAGCTGGCCTCCTTTATCTCTAAAGCTCTTTGCTCTTCCTTCTTTCCTGACTCCTCTTCTCCCTGTGTTTTGGGTGCTCCATTTCCGCCCAGGCTGCTGAGCACAGTTCTCCCCACCTTGTGCCCAATGTGCTGACTCCCACTACTCCCTCACGTCATCAACAGTTACTTGTTCTGCCTCCCCTTGATTAGGGCCTTGCTGGGGATCCAACGAATTAATCTGGCAAAGCAATAAAGGGCAGGGCGTTAGTGGCGGATAATGCTGCGTTTCTCCTAGGGAATCTGCTGTACTTTAATAGGAGTCTCCTGAACTCCATGCAAAGGAGTGACGAATGGGATGTTGACCTTTCAAGGTCAACATCACTGGGATAACAACCTACATAAAATCCAATTGAGGATAGAACAGGAGAATGAGCGCCAGACTGTGGCTGAGAGCCGGGCTCTGCTGTCCCTTAAATCAGTTCACATTGCTGAGGGAAAAGAGCTGCTTCCAGGAGCACAGCAAGCTGAACCGTGCAGGGGAGAGGGCCGGACAGGTGCGTTTCTGAGCCGCGGCTCTGATCTGGGCCTCAGCCTCTCTTGCCTGGTCTAGTGCAGAAGGCTCTTCTCTGGTCTCCCTGCCTCCTTGAGTAGGTGTCTTTCTAGATGTTCTTCCATACCCCTGCCGGGGGACCTTTAGAAAATACCGTTCTGAGGATGTCATCCCCTGGCTTAAAATCTTTTGTTACACCCCCGTTACCTTCATGGTAAAGCCTGAACCGTCAGCCTGATACACAAGCCCCTCCTGCCTGGCCTCTGCTCCCTTCTCCAGGCTCATCTCCTGCCACGCCCCCCTCACACAGCCATGCTCCAGACGGACAGCATGAGTCACTGTCCCCAAAGTTCCCCAGGACCCAGCATTTGCTGTTCCCAGCACTCGGATTGTCTTCCTCCTCATGCCACCCCCGACACCCCCATCTCCTCGTTCTGCCCTGCTGTGATTGCCCGTGGGCTCCTGTTCGGTTTCCAAGACGCATCTGTTACCACGTCCTGGTGACAGCTTCCCTCTCCTTCCAGCCTCACTGCCCCCTGGCAAAGTGAGCCATTTTCTCTTTTGGCCTACTAAACATACCTCTGTTACAATATTTTCACAGTGAAAAATGTTTCACTCCACGTTAGATGAAAGCTTTTTGAGCATGTGGAGTCTGTCCTATTTATCTGAATCCTCAGCTTCGGAGATTCAAGGAGATCAAGAAATGTGTTCTGCGCGAAATGAATATGGATGGCTGTGAATGACCGGAATTTAATTTGCATATTGTATCCACCACATATTATTGTGCAATTTATTTAATCTCTTGATACCTCTGTTTCTTATTTTGGCAAATGGGAATAAAATACCTACCCATGAGGATGGCAATGAGATTTTATGTACGTGAAGTGTCTGCCCAGGCTGGGCAGAGTCGGCTGTCACATTGGGGGACCCCAACACCTTTACCCACCTCAGTGTATATCTGAGTTGAGTTATAGCACCTTTGCAGATACATCCCAAAGGTCGAAGGAGAAATCAAGAACGTGCGGGGGAAAGCAGAACTGGCTGTGTGCCTGGCCTTGTGCTTGCCATTTTCACACACTGCTCCTGAAGTCCTTTCTTCCACCTTGGTTGTCTGACTTGCTGTCTTTCCGGCCTGCATGTAGTTGGAGAGTGATAGTGGTTGCTCAACAAATATTTTAATTTAAATGAATTGAATAGAGACTTTTCTATATTGACTCATAGTTTACAGAGGACCATTTTCTTCTGCTGTACATTCTCAGTAATGAAGTTACAGATCTTCCTTGAACAACTACTATTATGCTGACAGATTTATACGCTGTTACTGCTGATTGCTTGAAAGAGACTAGTTCTTCCGACTGGGATAAATGTGTTTGGCTCCCAGTTTTTGTCAGCTTCATGAGTAAAGAATTTAAAGAAATAAATCTCTACTGTAACTTGACGTTTTCTCTAACAACAAATAGAGAGAGTGAAAGAGACAGAGAGAGGGAAACGGAGGGAGATTCCCATATGTGTACAGATACATAGGGAGATAAATATCTCTCCCATTTGATAGCTATTCAAAGCACACTACTAGACTAGTATCCTGGAATAGCCTATTTGTTAAATGCTAGAACAATCAAGTAACTCTAAAAGATTTGAATTGCTACTGAATGTCGATCTTCGAAATATATTGTCTGCTCAAATAGACTGACAAGCAGATCTTTCAGAAGCCCGGAGAACACCTTCTGGTTATAAAAGGAAAAATACTACAAAGAACCTTTGGTTACTGAACACTTTTAAAACAAAGGGAGGTGACGATAAAACATCATTTCCTTGGCTTTGTGCAAATTCAGTCTGTCAGTACCGGGGCAAGACCATTCCAGTCCCTCACTACCAGATCTAAATTATAATATATGTTATTTATTGCTTACAGAGTGTTGTCTGTAAAGAAGTGTATACACAAAGGGTATTTATATGATGATATTTTGCTAATGATTAATTTGCATACATTTATTTATGATTAAGCAATTATTTATAGGATGCCTAGTAGGTGCCAGATAATGCTTTAGGCACTGGGGGATCCAGCAGAGAATACGACAGTGTCTGCTCTCATGCAGTTTACATTCTGCGGGCTGGGGCTGGGGCTGGGGCTGGAGAAAACATGGCTGTTAAATTGATGAACAAGAAAAATATCAGAGAGTGAAAAAATGTTCTGCACAGGGAACATAAAATTCTTTACAGTGAGGATGAGCTTGGCATGCTGAAGGAACAGAAGGCAGGTCAACATGGTTGGAGTGAAGTGATGGATGTAGCCATAGGAGTAGAAGAGGTGGAACATTGGATTTGGAAAGCCTAGATAATAAATTTAGATTTTATTGTCAGTGTAATGGGAAGCTGTTGGAGGGATTTTTAATCTTCGTAGTTACAAAATCTGAAGAAAAGATTCTAGTGAGTTAAGGGTGGAAGCAGGATTTCCAGTTAGAAGGTATGGTTCTGAGTCAGAAAAACGTGATAGTGGCATACACTAGAGAGATACTAGTGACAATGAAATCAGTGGAAAGATTCTACATATCATTCACATATGGCTTCTGTTCATGCATTGCTCATGAAATGTTTCTAAATTAAATTTTAGGCATGGGAACAAATTCCCCTGAGAAACAATTCCAGAGCTGCCAAAGAAGTGGCAAAAGAAGTAGAACATCTTTGTCTTTTTGACATTTAAATGCTAAATGTAAGCCAAGTACTATGATTTATACTTTATCTCATTTAATCCTCATTACCACCTTATGAAGGAGATATACATATTCCTATTTTTTGATACAAGGAAGAGGAGGCTTTGAGGCCCAAAGTCACACAGTTAATAAAAGGTAGAGTTAGAATTTGTAACCCAGGTCTATTTATACTAAAACCAGTTAATTTAGCTACCAACCTAAACTTCTTTCCAAGAATGAGATACATAAATGATTTGCCATAAAGACCTAGGACATTTTCTTCCCTTACATCATAATTTTACTAAGGACTCTGAATGCTACCATTGAATAATACCAGGGGCAGGAACACATAACTTGAGTCTGTGGCTGTGACTTTGGAATAGAATACAACAAAGAGGATGAAGGAGTCACCAAATGGATCATACATTTCTCATATGCCTTAGCCTGGGTGCAAGTGTCTGGCCAAGCACTTATGGGACACTCTTCATGAATCAAAGGAGCTGAACAACCCACGTTTTTGTTCTAATTTTAAAATTCTATTGATTCTAGTTCAGTGCCCCATAACCTGGTAGCCCTCTTTCTAGCCTCTTTCAACACCCTAGTCCAGGCCCTTACACCTGGTGCCTAATCAGAATAGTACTATTGGTAGTGCTTGATCATTTACAAAACACCTTTTCACTCATTACATCAACTCCCACAACACTGTGAGATAGAAATATTCATATTTTGTTGGTTTTTTAATACATATATATTGTTGCACATTTTAATGTATTTGAAATTGAAATGGATTTTTTGTACTCTAAAGCAACTTAAATTGCTATTGGCCAGATGGCAGTGTGGTGTATTTATCATTGCCTGTACCAGGTCCGTCTGACATATTTTTCCTGGTGGTATGAATGGAACTCACTGTTCTCAACTGTTAGCTCTCAATATATTGTTTAAAGAAGGAATACAAGTCCTAGTTATCGCCTAAAAACCTTTTGTGAACACCTTGGGATATTTTCCAGCACAAAACTTTCAGAATAAATGAGGCTTGAAAAAAAATCACAGAGATGATAGTAGAGTACTCTTAAAAAATGATGCATCACTAATGCATCTGTGGCACATAGGATGATGTTGTACAGATAAAACCTGGATGTAAACTACTCACAATTAAAGAGTGATACAGAAGAATCACACTGTGAATGTGAAGTTTTAGAAATATCTTAACCAAGAGAGTCTCAAACTTTCTTGGTTCATGGCACTTCTAGTTTCTTAGTATGTTTTTACAGCACCCTTAGGCCACAAGAAATATCTATATCTAACAGTTTCATTTATTAAATAGTTAGGTCCAATAACTTAGTATCCATTTGAAAAAATATTTTTATTTTATTCTTTTTTTCCTTTTTTTAAAATTTTAGAATATTATAGCAGTACAAATGTTTTGATTACATGAATTGCTTTCGTACAGTTTGAATCAAAGTTATAAGTATGTTCATCACCTAGATAGTGTGCATTGTACCCATTAGGTGTGAATTTACTCATCCCTCCTTCCCTCTCCCACTTACTTGATTTCTGATGAGTTTTACTACCATACGTGCACATGAGTGGGGATTGAGTTCCAATTTAATAGTGAGTACACATGGTGTTTGCTTTTTCATTCTTGCAATACCTCACTTAGAATAATGATCTCCAGTTCCATTCAGGTTATTATAAAGGTATTAGTTCACCATTTTATTATAGCTGAGTAGTACCCTATAGTATACATATACCACATTTTTTATTAATTCACTCATGTATTGATGGGCACTTGGGTTGATTCCACATCTTTGCAATTGTGAATTGTGCTATAATAAACATTCAAGTGCAAGTGTCTTTGTGATAAAATGACTTTTTTCCCTTTGCGTAAATACCCAATAATGGGATTGGTGGATCAAATGAGGTCTACTTTTAGTTCTTTGATGTCTCTCCATACTATTTTCCATAGAGGCTGTACTAGTTTGCAATCCCACCAACAGTGTATAAGTGTTCCTTTCTGTTCACATCCATACCAGTGTCCGTTGTTTTGGGACTTTTTGAAAAAAGCCATTTTCACTGGAGTTAGATGATACCTTGTGCTTTTGATTTGCCTTTCCCTGATGATTAGAGATGTTGAGCATTTCTTCATGTTTATTGGTCATTGGCCTGCAGGAAGTACTCAGAACTGCATTATGCATGGATCAGCACGATAGACACTCAGTCGTGTAAAATCACCCAAAAGCTAAAGATCAGAGCACAGGTAGCACAATGGTTCAGAGGTAAAACAAAGCAATAAAGTTCTGCTCAACAGGATGAACAGAAATCTACCTCACTTATCAATTTTTTTCAATAAATGTGAATGGCTTGAATTCCCCACTGAAGAGAGATAGGTTGGCTGAATGGATTAAGAAAAAAAGCCAAGTATCTGCTGTCTCCAGGAAACACATCTAACCCACAAGAACTCATTCAGACTGAAGGTGAAGGGATGGAAAACAATATTCCATGCAAATGGAAACCAAAAGAAAGCTGGTATAGCCATTCTCATATCATATAACAAAGACTTCAAATCAATAAAGGTAAAGGAAGACAAAGATGGTCATTATATAATGGTGAATGGAACAATTCAACAAGAAGACATAACAATCCTAAATATTTATGTACCTAATAGAGGTGCACCAAGATTCATAAAACAAACCCTACTTGATCTAAACAAAATGATAAACAGCAGCATCATAATAGCCAGGGATTTCAACACTGACAGAATGGTACAGATCCACCAGGCAGAAAATAAAAAAAGAAACAATAGACTGAAATGGGACTCTAGAACAAATGGGCCTAACAGACATTTACAGAACATTCTACCCCAAAACTACTGAATATACATTCTTCTCATCAGCTCATGGATTGATCACATCCTAGGCTACAAAATATGTTTCAACAAATTAAAAAAAATAGAAATTACACCATGTATCTTCTCAGACCACAGTGGAACAAAATCAGAAATCAATTCCAACAGAAACACTCAACTGTGTGCAAAGTTATGGAAATTAAACAACCTACTGCTGAACAATTATTAAGTCAAGGAGGAAATTAAGATGGAAATCAAAAGATTCTTCAAACTAAATGACAAAGAGAGCATAAAATCTTTGGAACATGGCAAAAGCATTCCTCAGGGGAAAATTAATAACCTTTAATGCTTACATCCCAACAACAGAAGAATCACAAATGAACAATCTAATGAATCATCTCAAGGAATTAGAAAAGGAAGAGCAAACCAATCCCAAACCCAGCAGAAGAAAAGGAATAACTAAGGTCAGAACTGAACTATATGAAATTGATAACAAAAGAATTACACAGAAGATTAATGAAACAAAAAGTTGGTTCTTTGAAAAGATAAACAAAATCCATAGGCCTCTTGCTAGATTAACCAGAAACAGAAAAGAAAGCACCCTAATGAGCTCAATCAGAAATGAAAAAGGAGACATTACAATTAATATCACAGAAATACAAAATGTCTCTGAATACTATAAAAATCTCTATGTAAATAAACTTGAAAATGTAGAGGAAATGGACAAATTCTTGGAAACACACAACCTCCCTAGCCTCAATCAGAAAGAAATACAACTCCTGAACAGACCAATATCAAGGAACAGAATTGAAGCAGCAATAAAAAAATCTCTCAACAAAAAAAGTCCCATACCAGATGGTTTCACAGCCGAGTTTTACCAGACCTACAAAGAAGAACTGGTACCTATATTGTGGAAATTATTTCATAACATCAAAAAGGAAGGAATCCTCCCCAACTCGTTCTATGAAGCCAATATCACCTTAATACCAAAGCCAGAAAAGGAGACAAAAAAAAAAAAAAAGGAAAACTACAGATGAATATCCCTTATGAACATAGATGCAAAAATTCTCAATAAAATTCTAGCAAATCAAACTCAGATGTACATAAAAAAAATAACCCACCATGACCAAGTGGTCTTTATCCCGGAGGTGCAAGGATGGTTCAACATATGCAGATCTATAAATGTGATTCACCACACAAATAAAAGCAAAAACAGAGACTATATGATCCTCTCAATAGACAAAGAAAAAGCATTTGACAAAATTCAGCACACTTTTATGAAAAGAACTCTTAGCAAAATAGGCATAGATGGAACATACCTAAAAATTATAAAAGTCATACATGAAAAATCCACAGGCAACATCATACTGAATGGGGAAAAGTTGAAAACATTCCCACTTAGAATTGGAACCACACAAGTCTGCCTACTGTCACCACTTTTATTCAATATAGTGCTGGAAGTCCTAGCCAGAACAATCAGACAAGAGAAAGAAATCAAAGGTATCCAAATGGGAAAAGAAGAGGTCAAACTACTATTCCTTGCTGACAATATGATCATATATCTAGAAAACCCAGAAGATTCTGCCAAGAGACTGCTGGAATTGATAAATAAATTCAGCAAAGTCTCAGGTTACAAAATCAATGTATACAAATTAGTAGCATTCCTATACACCAATAACAGTCAAGCTGAGAATCAAATCAAAGACTCAATACCTTTCACAATAGCAACAAATAAAATAAAATACCTAGGAATATATTTAACCAAGGAGGTGAAAGACCTCTACAGGGAGAACTACAAAATACTGAGGAAGGAAATCACAGAGGATGTAAGCAAATTGAAAAACATATTATGCTCATGGATTGGCAGAAACAACATTGTTAAAATGTCTGTACTACTCAAAGTGATTTATAGATTCAATACAATCCTCATTAAAATAACAATGTCATTTTTTGCGGAATTAGAAAAAATAATTCTATGCTTTGTATGGAATAAGAAAAGACCCCAAATAGCCAACACAACCTTAAGCAGAAAGAACAAATTGGGAGGCATCACTTTACCAGACTTCAAGCTATACTACAAGGCTATATAGTAACCAAAACAGCATGGTACTGGCACAAGAACAGAGACATAGACCAACATATCAGAACAGAGAACCCAGATATAAAACCATCCTCATATTGCCATCTGATCTTTGACAAACTGGACAAAAAAGTACAGTGGGGGAAAGAATCCCTATTCAATAAATGGTGCTGGGAAAATTGGATAGCCACATGTAGAAAACTGAAACAGGATCTGCACCTCCCACCACTCACAAAAATTAACTCACAATGGATAACAGACTTAGAGCTAAGGCATGAAACTACAAGAATTCTAGAAGAAAATATTGGAAAACCTCTTCTAGATATCAGCCTAGGCAAAGAATTTATGAAGAAGACCCCGAAAGTAATCATAGCAACAACAAAAATAAATGGGACCTGATTAAATTAAGAAGCTTCTGCACAGCCAAAGAAACTTTCACAAGAGCAAACAGACAACCTACAGAATGGGAGAAAATATTTGCATGCTATACATCTGATAAAGGGCTAATAACTAGAATCAGAGTCTATTTCATTCTTAAATAACTAGAATTACCTACTAATGGTATGGGTGTGCTTCTTGGGCATTGCACAACTTTCCAAACCTTAAAATCAAGTTGGACACCACCATCCTCATTTCCTGTTCCACATTACTTTTGTAGTACTTGCTTTTTAATCACAGCAATTGCCATTATATCAGTTTCACAAAATATGACATCATCAAAACAAAAAGGAATGTTGATCTAATGTTGAAATTGTAACTAACCTTGAGCTACAAGTTCATACTATTATATATCCAACAGATGTCAAGCATTATTGTGTTTAAAAATATAAACTATTCCACAACACCCCAGTGAGTTCCCTGTGGCTCTTTGAGAAGCTGTGGTACACAGTTTGGGAACCATGGCCTTAACTAATCCCAATTGCTCATAGTTCACTTTTGTGAATGCACAAGAGTAATATATGATAAAAAGCAGTGACTAAATATATATAAAAGAGCAATTCAAAAACTATACTATAAAAATTCCGTAGTGGTAAGAAATCATTTTGTCATGGCTTTATTGACAAGAATTTTTCTTTACTTGGTGTTTATAAGTACTTCTTATAACTGATGGCATCTTAGATTGTATTTTATAGATCAAGCTAATAAGGCATTAGATTCTACATTGATCTCTCTGCCTCTAGGTACTTATTCTGTATTTTGTTGCCAGATTAGTTGCTCTAACTCACAATTTTCATTATGTCACTTCCTCTTATCAAAATATTCAATAATTTGCTATTGCCTATAAGATAAAATCTAGATTTCTCCATGTGACAAGTAAAGCTGTCTGTAATTTACTCTAAGATACCTACCTTTGTAGGCTTAGCTTCTATTAATACCTTTTAGATCCAGGAGACTCTCAGGCTACATCTTCCTACTAGTTGGTAAATCACTTCTCTACTATAGACATTAGTTTCTCCATTTATAAAATGAGAGATTGGATTAGATCAGTGATTCCTAGCTTTTCTTGAAAAAAAAAATGGAGACTGACATAGGGTTACCAGAGTTTTAGCCTATGATTTGATCAATACTTATATCAGGCACAGTTGGCTCTCTGTATCCGGGATTCTGCACCTGCAGATCCAACCACGGTAGCATGGAGAATGTTTGAAAAAAATGAATGGTTGTGTCCGTACTGAGCACATAAAGACTTTTTTCTTGCCATTATTCTTTAAACAATTCAGTATAACAACTATTTATATGGCATTTGTATCGCATTAGGTGTTATAAGTAATCTAAGGATGATTTAAAGGAGGATGTGTGTAGATTATATTCAGATATTATGCATTTTATATAAGGGACTTGAGTATCTGTGGATTTTTGTATCCACGGATGGTACGGTTGAGAGTTCTGGGGAGATCTTGGAATGAATCCACCTTACTGAGGAAGGACTGTAGTCTATCTGAATAATATATTATAATTATATTATATAACACAATACTATTGCAAATGGAGTGAATTATAACTCAATGTAAATAATAACAAAAAAACCTGAATAAAGTTAACTGTAAAAAAATCTCAGTCTGTTGTCCTTATGGTTTTCATTTAGCTATGGACTTCTTTATAGACTGTTGAGCACTGGTTTCTATACAAGCATTTGAGACCAATGGGCTAGACCCTTACTACTCAAACTGTAACCTTAGAGCAGGGGCATCACATCACCGGGAAGGTTGTCAGAAATGCTGAATCTCAGGTCCTACCCTGGACTGGCTGAATCAGAATATGGATTTTAACTTGATACTGACATGATTCATATCCATATTAAAGTGTGAGAAGCCTTAAACTAGATGCTATCCAGTGTAACCATTCTCTGTTATCTGTGATTCTCTTGTACAAACTCGACACAGCTGCCAAACCACGATTTGCAATAACACTTGCAGCTAACTAATCTTGTATTAGTCTTCCAAAGTTCCTATTCCTGGCTACCTCCACATTGTCTCCTACTTATTTTCCAATGGTTGTCTCAGGTTTCATCTTTGCTTCTCTATTTTCCATCTCTGTATGAGTTTAGGCAAATTGATTTTTCAATCCAAGTCAGTTTCCTCAACCATAAAACAGGGACACAATTTCTATTTCATAAGGTTTTTGAAAAGATTAAATGACTAATAAATATAAACCTCATACCACAGTGCTTGGCAAATACACCCTCAATAAGGGGCAGCTGCTATTGTTGTCCTTGCTGTTCGTATTATAACAGTAATGCAGCAGTGTACCAAACAGACAAAATCCTCTGCCCTGTGCAGCTTACTTTTTAATGGGCACTGTTAAGTAAATGTTGGGTACCGTAATCTCATCTCCATCTGTCATGCAGTCGCTCCTAAATCCAGTGGGTCCTAGAGATTATCAGAAAGCTAGTTGTGAGATCTTGTATGTCTTGTTTATGATATTTACCACATTATGTTTTGCGTTATGGCAATGTATGTGTGTATTTTCTCACTTACTGAGTTCTAAGTGCATTGCTTCTTTGTATAGTCCCCTGGCACTTGATATATAGCAGGTATGCTTACAGATTGAAAGCATTTTAGGAAGCCTCTTTCTGATCTCTTTATCCTTCCAGCCTGAGGCTGCCGTGGCAAAGGCTGTCTAAGCAGCCATCTTGGATGAAGGTGTTCCCAGCTCCAACTAGATGCTGTTCTCTCTGAATTATTCTGCTTGTCCCAGCTGTTTAATGTGGACATCTTACAGCCTCACTGTCTGTAAGTTGTCTTGTCACGGATGCTAATGGCTTTAGGGAAAACTAGCAAGAAAAAACAAAGCCAACCCCAGGCTGGTGCGTAGTGCACAGGCTTTTGATCTATTCTAGTACAACATGCATCCAATCTCTCTGATTTTCCACTGTGGCCCTTCTGGTAGTGTCAGATGACTTTTGTAAAAACGATCTTGGAAACTCTAGTTTAAATATAAATATTATCTCTAAAACAATTTAAGGGAAATGAAGAACTGCCATATGGTTCCTTTTGGCCTTGTCTGACCCATGATGTAACTGATCCTCATTCTTTTGCAATTAATCACTAGATGTGTTTTGGCAAATCTAAGGTAAATACAATTTGTCCTCTCCCTACCAACCCTTTGGTAAGGTCAAGGCTATGTGCTTGTGTGAATCAATTTTCTGAAAGCAGCTCACCATGAGCAGAGAGGGCTTAGAAAGCAAGATTGTCTGGTTCCCCAGAACAGCTTAAAATACCCCTCCAGCTGGGGTCACCCTCCTCCCTGCAGTCTCATCACCAATTTGCTGATTAGCTTCTCTTTATATAACAAGCCCCCCAAAAGCTGCATCTCTCACTGAAAACACCCATGTCCCCTACATCCTCAAATCTACCATCTAAATCAAAGATGCTTGGGGAGATCATTAATTCAGACATTTGACTGAACAGAACCCTTTATCCCTTTTTTCCCCCAAGTAGCAAGTTATGCTAAGTGCAGGGTAGGGAAATTCAATAACTCATGAAAAAGGCATTCATTTTACTTTTAAATTTCAATCACCAGGGTGAAGGGTCAGGAAAGGCCATGACAGAAATTCTTGCAGAAGAAAATCCCCCTGTTACCCCGCAGCCAGTCATCTTCCTGCTGCATAAATCACTGCACTTTGTGGAATGTCAGATCCAGCTGCATCAGAGTGCTGAAGAGAAGGGCTTTCTTCAGGGCTTCCGACTGGGACAGTTGTATTTAGTTGAGGTCAGTTTGACAGCTGAACAGCCCTTTCAAAATAGCAAGGTTCATTAAAGAGTTGTTCTTACGCGTGTACTTGGCCCTGGCCTGGTCCTCCTGTGGGAATGTGGAATCCGCGTCGCTCTGCGTGGTCTCTGCCCGAGCACTCTCAGACCTCCTGCTCCCCTCCAAGGTCACTTGTGGTGGCTGTCCATGTCCTCCTGCTTCACTCTTTGGCAGGATGCCACAACACTTATTAGACAGGGAGGATGTAGACTCTTTAGATGACAGCAAATGAACAAAGCAGAAAGTCCAGTAAAGCTAATTTTTCTAAAGGAGATATTCCTGGACTTCCTGAACCCTTTCTATTCTTTTCTGCTCTCTGCATAGTCAAGAGTAAGAATTCTAGCCGGGCTGGAGGCTGGCCTCAGACATGTAGGGAAGGACATAATATTTGGCTTTGGCAACCTTGTTCTGCCTTTTGCCTCTCTGCCAGAGGGAACTATTTCCTTCTCATCACATTTTCTCAGCTCACCTGCAGGTCTGTGCTTATAATCCCCTTCCCCAGTCCTGGGATGCAACTCCTGCACCCATCTTCCCTCACTGTTAGATGCCAATCTCTCTCTCTCCTACATTATCTCTAATGACAATACAGCCCCCCCGCCACCTCACTACGTCCCTACCTTGGTTGGAACTCATGCTAAAATAGTATTTTGCTTTATTTATGAAGGTGGGGAGGAGGAGAGAGCAGCTCATGAGTTTGGAAGCTCTTGTCAACCTCTGATTTCTGCACATCCAGAACCCAAGAAAGGTCCTCACTATGACAAGAGCATCCCTGTGCTTTCAGTGAAGGTGAAGGGGGACAAACTCACTTTTCCATCTGTTCAGATGCTGTGACCCCAGAGCTTGGGAGCAAAGCCCTGTGCGAATAAATTCTGTCTGCAGGAACCTCAAACTGAGCCTTTCCATGCGATTCTTACAGGGTGAGACTATGTGTGCCCACATTTTCCCAGAGTAAGAAGTTAAAGCACAAGGCAGGACCTCATTTGGCCAAAAATCCTCTACCACCATGAGCACTGAAGCCCATAGGGTTCCCACAGGTGGGTCAGAAGGAACCTCAGTCTCATAGCTCCCCTGCTTATGGGGGAGTGAGGTTTTTCTCCAGCTTCTTTTCAACCATGCATCACATTTCCATTAAGCATCCTGCCTTTGGCGACCAGCAGGCATCTGTTACTTGCCCATGTGGTAGGATCTGAGTGCTGCATGGCCAGAACTTCTTCCCTCTGGCCCAAAGCAACCACACCCACAACCCTGAGAGAGCATTTATTTCAGGTCAGAAATGGTTCTCAAGTTTAAGCATGTATCACAATCACCTGGAGGCCTTGTTGGAACAAATTTTGCTGGCACCAACCTTTGCAGGTGATGATTGAGTGGGTATAAGGTGCAGCCCGAGGATGTGCATTTCTCACACGTTTTCAAGTGGTGCTGGTGCCGCTTTTGCTGGGACAGCAATTTGAGAACCACTATTTTAGGTAAACTTAGTTATGTTAGTGCATCAGAAATTAGTGATTAACCACCAACGAGGACCCAGAAAAGAGTCAAATGTCAGCCCTGAGCATGAGACTGTCCTTCCTTGACCACAGGATCAGTCCAGATGTTTTTTCCTGCTCCTGACAGAAGGTGGTGAAACACAAGGACCAAATTTGTTTGTTCCTGGCTTTGCTCTCTTCTCGTCCTTTCTTCCTTTTCCTTTTTTCTCCCCTTTTCTTCCTTCCTTTTGAAAGTCACTTTATCTGGGATACCTTGTAAAAGAGGTAATCTCAAAAGTATATTCACAAATAAGTCAGAATTCCACTTTAGCAACAAATTTCAACTAAGGTTGGGACACTGGGGAATCTGATATGGAGGAGGATCCTATGAGAAGTGAAGTGAAAAATTCAAGAATGGAAAGATTGAATGATCGAATCCTTTTCCAAATTTGAACTCCCCTGTTGCAAATTATCTTTCACTAAGAGACACAATCAGTGAAGTTAAACACAACAATATTGCTTCTGTGCCATATGTGTTTTAATCTTCACAATGACCCTATGAAGTAGATATGGTTAGCAACTCTTTTCCAGAAGAGGAAATTGAGGTTTCAAAAGCCTAATAACTTGGCCACACTCATATAGTGACTGTGACCCAGAGGAAAGATCTTAGTCCTGGGTGTGGGATGACTTCTTTCCCAAGAGCTGCTGGAGTGGATGTGACAATTGCAGTGGTGATGGTAAGGTCTGGTGACCCACAGAGGAGCTATTGTGACAACTAGAGACTGGGGAATGGAAAGATTTGTGCAGACTGGTTAACAAACTTGGAGGATTAGAATATACATTAAAAATGAAAAGTAAGAAAATGGAAGGAAGAAATGAAAACTTGCGATTGTTAGGGAAGCTTGGTCAAGAAAAGAATGAGCTGCTTATACAGACAAGGGACCAGAGCTCTTTCTCAGCTCTGTTAACTATCCAAGGGGGCCACCTTGGCAAAACCTCAGACCTCAGTTGCTCCTCAGTACCTGTAGGGTCCCCCTACACAACCACTGGGTGTGAACATAGAAACCAGCCAAAGGTCACTCCCTGCTCCTGAATCACTCTTGTTTCACCTCCAGCTTTCTGCCTCTTTGGATTACCTTGGTGTTTCCCACTGTTATCTGTTTGGACCTGGCTCTGCTTCTGATTTTATTCCAACTTCACTTCCCAGCTGACTGATGAAAATCTCTACTGGAAGCACCACTATCCTCAAAGTCAGCACTTCCCAGCTAAATAGCTTCAACCCCAAACAAATTCTTCTTCTCCTGACTCCTTTCTTTCTCCAGTTAACCAGATTTGAAAACAACAATTGTATTGATGCCTCATTTCTCGTCCACAGAATTCAGCCAATAATAACCAAGTTGATACAACTTCCAAAATGTCTTTAATCCATTGCCTTTCAAAGAGCAGGACCACAATTCTAGTTCAGACCTTCACTTCCCCCCCCCCCCCCGAACATTATAACTGGATCATCTTTTCTCTTTCAGTCACTTTCAGTCACTTTCAACTCTTAACCTGTTCTCATGTTGGGACCAGATAATTCTAGAACTGCTCTAATCATGCTGCTTCTTTGCATGAAAATGTTCAATGGCTCCAGTGCATTTTCTTCAGATTGACTCCAGAGACCCCAAAATGTGGCACCTGCTATTTATTCTACCAAGGAGGCAGTTCTTTATGTGGTAGATCTTTAAGATTCCTTGTGGGTACCCATTCCTCCATCCCAAATCCATAGAGTCTGGCTGGCCCTGGACCTTCTTGGCTCTACGAGTCAACACATGGCACATCCTTCTAGACATAATAACTGGTTCAGGGATAGGCATAAATTACTTAAATCAGACGAATGAATCTCTATTCTGAGACTTTTGTCTAGACAATTAAGAAAGAGAAGCCCATTTTCTATTGAGGCTGCTTGAAGTTACTGTGATAAAAGATTAAAGGTGCCAAGAGTTACCAAGTATAACATAATCATGAAGCCAACAAAAAGAAAAGAGGTGAAATTTAGAGAGCTAAGTGAGAGTCCCAGGATCCAGCCACAAGTGAAGCCAGAGCATCTCTTTGACTTTTCAGTAAGGTGGGCCAGTACATGCCTTTCTGAGCTAAGTCTACTTTTAGTTATGTTGCAGTCATCTTCAGCCTAAAGAATCCTGACCGACGTATCTCTCAACTGTCTTTTTAAACATTTCCTCCAACTCCTATACCATTTGCTAAACTATTCACTGTGGTCTCAAAGCATAATGATTTTTATATATGTGTGCTTTTGCTTGTGCTGTTCTTTCTGTCTGGAAGACAGTCTGCAGCCATCTCCATCAGCCCAATCTTTTAAGGTCTATTTCTTTTTTTTTTTTTTTTTTTTTTTTGGTGAAAAATTTTTTATTGCAAAATTAACACATTTTTGTGGAAATTTTTGGAAAACATACATAAGTGAAAGGAAAAAGATAAAAATCATCTGTAATCCGACATGGAGAGAAAAATCACTGGTAACATTTTGGTACATATACTTCTAGCATTTTTTCATGCAAATATACATAAAATAGAATCATGTATGGTCTACTTTAAAACTTATTCAGAAAAATATGGAACACTTCACGAATTTGTGTGTCATCCTTGCGCAGGGGCCATGCTAATCTTCTCTGTATCATTCCAATTTTAGTATATGTGCTGCCAAAGCGAGCACTAAGGTCTATTTCAGACGTTGACCTCTTATATGTTGTTTTTTCTGCCCTTTAGCCACATAGTCTTGTTCCCATTTGAATCCCCCACCCCTCTCTGAGTCTTCTTTGCCATTAAATATTTAACATCCTTCACCAGCTGCCCGTATTAGATGCTCAATAAACTAGTGTGAATTGGATTAAAAAAAAAAAGAAAGAGAGAAAATGAAGCTAGTGCTTGTTGGGTTGAGTTGACTTTAAGTCCAGAGGAAAATAAAAGGAAATAGCTTATTATCCTTTCTATATAGTACCTAGCTTTTGTTTTTTTCCAGCAAATAGGTAGGCATTTTCACTGCAACATCCTTAATCACACATGTCACTGTAAACTTTAATTTTGCAGCATAAAAGCACTGTTGTTTGAACCTGTGGGAAATAGCAGTACTTCTGGTTACAGAAAGGCATTTTATTTACTTTAATATTGGTTGCTTCCTTTTGTACAAACTTCGTTGTTGTTTTTGTTGCTGTTGTTATTGTTGTTTTGGTGTTTGTTTTCTTCCAAAGTCAACATTGTAGATTTATTTTACCAGAAATTTCAGTATTTCTGAGGCTGTTTTATTGCTTTCTTCTTTGGGGTATTGCAAATTCTTTGAGCCTTATTGAAGTTTTAATATGACATTATTTGAAAGGAATGTTCTGTTGTATTCAGTGTTTATATAACACCTGCCAGTTTGTCCTCTGAATGATTTACAGCTCCTCTAGGGAAAGGAAAAGTAGCTACATGGTAGTCTGGCAGAAGAGGGGTCTTTTCTATAAATGCCAACCTGAGTGGTTAAACATGAAACATCCAACAAACACCTTGAGTCTCTTGTCTATGTGATGCCAAAGACCCACTTTTCACTCCTTAAGTTAAAATAGTTACTTTGATGTTACATAAACACAACCCATGGAATCAGACATTAAATTTAAAAGGAATCCTAGGAGTGAAATCCAGACCTTTTTTCCCTCACTACCATAGGCTCTATAGACTTGAAGATCCACTTTATAGTTTAGCAGAAAACAAAAATCATATATATATGAGTTTCTGAACTAAAACATTTCTGCTTCCACTTGATTTACTAGCTAGCTTTATGAGCAATACCTGTTTCTAGCTCATTTTATAAGTAATACCATAGTCACTTATTCAAAAAGACAACAAAAATACTATTTTATAGCCACTTTATTGACAAAACTAAGAGATTTGGCACTCCAAGTATTAGAGAGGATGTAGATCAACAGCATCTTTCATATGTTAGAAGAAAGAGTTTAAATTGGTTCAATCACATTGGCAAATAATGTGGCATTATCTTGAAGAGTGCCCTATGCCCTATGGCACAGCATAGAATATGCCCGAAGGAACATGCACTAGGAGTTATGTACATGAATGTTTATAGCAACTCTGTAACGGCAATAAACCAACCACCCAACCAACCAGCAAAAGCTGGAAACAACAAAAATGCCCAGCAACTTGCAACTGTAGAAAATAACCATTGAATATTAAGCAACAGTGAATATGAATGAATTATAACTACGTGTATTATGAATCCTCGTAACATACTGTTGAATAAGAAAAACAAGTCTCAGAAGACTACACACAATATGATATCTTTTTAATAAAGTTCAAAATCAATACTATCTTTGGACCTCATGGTAAAAAAATACTAAACAAAAATTTGTTTAAATGTACATACATATAATAACTAAGAAAAGTAAGAGAATAATAAATTGCAATTTAGGAAAATGATCATTTCTGGCAGGAAGGCAATAGCATGCAGTAGGGAGGAGTATCTGGGAGGATTAAATCATTGTTAATGTTCTAATTCTTGGATTGCCTGGTGGTTTGTGGGTGTTTGTTATGTTACCAAGAAATAAAATAAACTAAAACAAGGCAATGAATGGACCAGTGATGGTAGCATACCATTAACCAAGAATTAAGATAAATCCAATTCTGTGCACCTGAAGTCTAGAGCTAAAAAATAAGGACAACAAATGCATAGAAGAATAAAAAGAAAAAACATATTACCTGAAACATTTTTCAGTTTTAGGTAGTGGAAAGCTTAACTATGGTGGTTTAAACAAGAACCAGTTTCCTTATCTCTTCCTGCGCTGCCATTCTTAGTGTGTGAGACTTTTGTTTTCAGAAAGGGCTAAAAGCCAAAGGGACATGCTCACCAAGGCTATCCTCTTTAAAAAGGATCCCCAAAGCCCCACTTAGCTTCTATTCACCCATTCAGCTACGTTTTATCTCTGCTTTTGCTACTTCTGCTGGTTCTAGCCAACTTCTCTCCACTTTCCTTCTCTCTTTTACATGGCTTCTATTTATTACCTCTGATTGCTCCTGATTATTCATTACCTCAATGTCTTACCTTCTCTCTTTGTATCTTTGGCTTTATTCCCCAAACTAATCGTTCATTCTAATGCCTTAAATTCAGAACTCCGTGAAAGACATCTATTTAGACAAAGCTCACATGTTACTCCCCTAAAGCATCTCTAACCTGTGGGCTCATTGATTGGCTGCCCTGATTCATTCACTTGGGACCAGGCAACAGCGAGGCAACTCTGGCGAAGATCTCTTTTGAAAGGGACTGAAGGCATGGCAGACATTCCAAAGTGTGTTCATCCAGAACAAGCCAGTTCACGTAGAGCAACATATATGCTCAGCAATGTAGGTAAGAAGAACATATAAATAATTAGGAAGAGGGAGGATTTCTACATCCTTATGGTATCAGGGGACATTATCAACTTGTTTTAGACTAATGAGTAAAAAATTCTTGAAGGAGTTTTTTTTTGTGTTTTGTGTGTGTGTGTGTGTGTGTGTGTGTTTAAGGAAAAGGAAGGAGTTTCACATTGGATTTGGAAAGTCTTAAGCAAAAAATGTGAGAGGAAAGGGATGAGCCTGCAGATGAATAGAGGTGGGTTGAGATGGTAAGAGAAGAGAGAGGGTTGGGTGTACCCAGGGAGAAATCTGAGATAATAGTAATAAATCCATTCATTCAACAAACATCTTTTTAAATAGATTAATGTATATGAATTACAATATATGAAGCACTTAGAATAGTGCCAGGTTTTATTCCATGTCTTGGTATATACCAATGAATAAAACCACAAAAATCTCTGCCCTTATGGAGCTTAAATTCTATTATTATTATATTTAAGTTAGAAGCTTAAATAACTTGACTCACCTTATCTTCACGAGAGTACTCTAAAGCAGGGTCATCTATACAAGTTTGAGTTACCTTACTCTGCACCAGGCTCCACTCCAAAAGTTTTACTTACTTTAAATCAGGTATTCTTTATGACAACCCTATGAGTCAAAACAAGTCTTAAAAATTCAACCTCCTAGCAGGATTCACCACCTGCTGACTAAAGAGCCCTGGGGCTTTGAATAAACATCAGAGATAGCCAGGCAACAGTCACCACTGGCTTCGGATGAGACTGGGTTTGCTTCAGGTGTGACCTGGTGCTGGTGGCCATGAGGGAGTGCCCATGTCACTCCTCCCCCAAATCCAGCTGCCCAGCACAGAGAGTGAGAGCATTTGCCTGGTAATCCAGGAATTCTCTTACCCAAGCTCACCAAGGCAGTACCACCAGGAGTCTGCAAGAATCACAGCATTCCGGGGCTTGGGGCATCCCCAGTGCTGACACAGCTGCAGTGATTAAAGACTTAGATCACAACACTCAATTCCCTTTGAATATCTGGAAAGCCTTTTCAAGAAGGATGGGTTCAAACAAGCCCAGACTGTGAAAATTAAAATAAATACCTAACTCTTCAATGCCCAGACATTGACAAACATCCACAAGCATCAAGAATGTCCAGGAAGACATGATCTCACCAAACAAACTAAATAAGGTGCCAATGACCAATCCTGGAGTGATGGACATAGGTGACTTTTTAGAAAAAGAATTTGGCTTGGCATGGTGGCTCATGCCTGTAATCCTAGCACTCTGGGAGGCCTAGGCAGAAGGGTCTCTTGAGGTCAGGAGTTTGAGACTAGCCTGAGCAAAAGTGAAACCCTGTCTCTACTAAAAATAGAAAAAATTAGCCAGGCCCAGTGGCACATGCTGTAGTCCCAGCTAGTCAGGAGGCTGAGGCAGGAGGACAGCTTGAGCCCAGGAGTTTGAGGTTGCTGAGAGCTATGCTGATGCCATAGCACTCTAGCCTGGGCCTCTGTCTCAAAAGAAACAAAAAACAAAAAGAAACAAACAAAAAATGTAAAAGAATTCAGAATAGCTATCCTGAAGAAGCTCAATGACCTTCAAGACAACATGGAGAAGGAATTCAGAAGCCTATCAGAGAAATTTGACAAAGAGATTAAAATAATAATAAAAAAACAAAGCAGAAATTCTGGAGTTTAAAAGTTCAATTGACAAACTGAGAAATGCATCAATCTCTGAACAGCAAAATTGACCAAGCAGAAGAAAGAATTAGTGAACCTGAAGAAAGGACATTTGAAAGTATATAATCAGAAGACAAAAAAGACACAAGAATAAATAAGAATGAAACATGCCTACAAGATCTAGAAAATAGCCACAAAAAAGGCAAATCTAAGAGTTATTGACCTTAAACAAAGAGATTGAGGTGGAAAGTTTATTTAAAGAAATAATAACAGAGAACTTTCCAAGCCTAGACAAAGATATCAATATTTAGGTACAAGAAGGTCATGGAACACCAGGAAGATTTAACCCAAACAAAACCACCTCAAGGCATTTAATAATCAAGCTCCCAAAGGTCACGGATAAAGAAAAGGTCCTAAGCGAAGCAAGAGGAAAAAAAAAAAAAAAAGCATATAAAGGAGCTCCAATACTTCCGACAGGAGATTCAGTGGAAACTTTATAGGCCAGGAAAGAGTGGCACGACATATTCAAAGTGCTGAGGGAAGAAAAGCCTTAACCCTAGAACATTATATCCTGCAAAAATATTCTTCAAACATGAATGAGAAATAAAGACTTTCCCAGGCAAACAAAAGCTGAATGATATCATCAACATCAGACCTGTCCTATAAGAAATGCTAAAAAGAGTTTTTCAATCTGAAAGAAAAGGACATTAATAAACAATAAAAGATCATCTGAAGATTTACCACTCACTGGTAACAGTAAGTATACAAATACAGAATACTCTATTGCTGTAATTGCAGTGTAAAAACCACTTATATTTTGAGTAGGAAGACTAAAAGACAAACCTATCAAAAATAACTACAACTTTTTGAGAGATAGTATAAAAAGATATGGATAGAAAAAACAAAATGTTAAAAAGCAGGAGGGGGAGATGGAATTAAAGGGTAAAATTTCTGTTAGATTTCTCTTTGCTTGTGTATTTGTTTACAAGCAGAGTTGTCATATGTGTAAAATAATTGGTTCTAAAATGTTTTTGCAAGCCTCATGGTAACCTCAAATCAAAAAAACCTACAACAGGTACAGAAAAATAAAAAACAAGAAATTAAAACAAAATCTATGGGATACAGTAAAAGCAGTATTAAGAGGAAAATTTATAGCAATAACTGCCTAAATCAAAAAAGTAGAAAAGCTTCAAATAAACACCCTAATGATGACTCTCAAAGAACTGGAAAAACAAGAGCAAACCAAACCCAAAATTAGTAGAAGAAAAGAAATAATAAGGATTAGAGCATAAATAAAAGAAACTGAAACAAAAAAATCAAAAGATCAATGAAACAAAAAGTTGGTTTTTTGAAAAGATAAACAAAATTGACACAACTTTAGCCAGACTAAGAAAAAAGGAGAGAAGACCCAAATAAATAAAATCAGAGATGAAAAAGGGGACGATACAACTGATACTGCAGAAATCCAAAGGATCAATAGAGACTACTATGAACAACTACATGCCAATAAGTTGGAAAACCTAGAAGAAAAGGATAAATTCCTAGATACACACAACTTATCAAGATCGAACCAGGAAGAAATCCAAAACATGAATAAACCAATAGCAAATAATGAGATAGAAATAGTAATGAAAACTTTCCCATTAAATAATTGGCCAGGACCCAGTGGCTTCACTGCTGAATTCTACCAAGCATTCAAAGACATGATACCCTAGGGAAATGCAAATCAAAACTACAATGAGATATCACCTAACTCCAGTGAGAATGACCCTTATCAAAAAGTCCCCAAACAACAAATGCTGGCATGGATATGGAGAGATTGGAACATTCTTACACTACTGGTGGGACTCCAAGTTAGTACAACCCCTGTGGAAAGTAATACGGAGATACTTCAAAGAGTTACAAGCACAACTTCCATTTGATCCAGCAATCCCATTACTGGGCATCTTCCCAAAGGAAAAAAAGACATGCTATAAAAAAGACTCTGCACTAGAATGTTTATAGCAGCATAATTCATAATTGCAAAGATGTGGAAACAACCCAAGTGCCCATCAATACATGAGTGGATTAATAAAATGTGGTATATGTATACCATGGAGTTCTACTCAGCCACAAAAAACAATGGTGAGCTAGCACCTCTTGTATTATCCTGGATGGAGCTGGAGCCCATTCTACTAAGTGAAGTATCACAAGAATGGAAAAACAAGCACCACATGTGCTCACCATCAAATTGGTATTAACTGATCAACACTTATGTGCACATATAGTAGTAACATTCATTGGGTGTCAGGCAGGTGAGAGTGGGGAGGAGGGGATGGGTATATTTATACCTAATGGGTGTGGTGCACACCGTCTGGAGATGGACATGCTTGAAGCTCTGAGTTCGGTGGGGCAAAGGCAATATATGTAACCTAAACATTTGTACCCCCATAATAAGCTGAAATAAAAAATAGTAAAATAATTAAAAGAGTGAAATTGGAATATTTCTAACAAAGAAATGATAAATGTCTGAGGTGATGGATACTCCAGTTACCCTGGTTTGATTAATTCATTCTGTATGCCTGTATCAAAACATCACATGTATCCTATAAATACATACAACTATTATGTACCCATAATAATTAAAAATAGAAAATTAAAAAGAAAACATTCTCATTATCTAACAATAGGAAAGAATAGTTACATGTTGGTAGATTAATAATATTGTATTTTTATAGCAATTATAAATTATATTCTCAAATAAATTATTTAAAAACATTAAAAATATTCACAACGTAAATGGAAAACATTCATACTCTATCTAAGTTTGCTTCACATTTGCACTGTGATTTTCTGGTGTGGTGTTCTGTCTTTCCCAGCACTTCTAGTTGCCTTCTATCAACTTTTTCCATCATAGCATTAAGCTTTCTAGCTTCTTAGTCATACTCTGTTAACTGGAATAAATGTTATTATTCTTGCTAATGCTTTGTTATTCCTCGTAGAAAAGGAGCCTACTCACGTCCAGTTCTAATTTTATATGATGGCTTTCTAGGATTGCTGCCAAGCTATCATTCTGACACTACTCTTCTCTGCATTCCTGGGTTAGGATGCTCTATTGGATTCCATGTTGTCCTCTTTAGTGAATTATTTCATATTTTTTTTCTGTAGTATATCCTCAAATAGTTTTGGAAAGGTGTATGGAAGTAAATTTTCCGAATCCTCCAATGCCTAGGAAAGTTTTTATTTTGCTCATATCTTTTTCTCTTAGGAAATATTCTAGAGGAAATCTTGGTTAAAAATAATTTCCTTTCAGAAATTTAAAGGCATCCTTCCAACGTCTTTTAGTAACAATATCGTGTTGAGAAGTCTAATGCCAATCTGATTTTCATTCCTTTGTAGATGACCATTCTTTCTAAACATTTAGAATATTCTCTTCACCCTGATGTTTTGAAAAATTATGAGAATGTAACTAAATAAAAGTTTTTCTTCATTAATCATACCTATCTTATAGGTTATTGTGAGATCAAATGAGACAGTCCATGGAATGCACTTAGTAGATGGTATCAACAATGTTAGTTATTTGTGTTCATTGTAGTCATTCTGCTCAGCAGTGAATACACCTTTTGATCAGAAGACTTGTATCTTTAGTTAAGGAAAATGTTCTTCAACAATTTCCTTAATATTATCCTCCATGCCATATTTTTCCTCAGCATACATTTCTATTAGACAGATTTTTAGAGCACTTAGCTGGATTCTCCATTCACTTAACCTTTAAAAATCTTCATATTTTCCATCCTTTTATATCTTTGTTCTACTTCTGAGAGATTTCCTTTACTTTATCTTTGCTATTTTATTATGTATTTTATTTAGGAAATCATGTTTTGGATTTTTTCTTTTATTATCCCTTTTTATAGCAGCTATTCCTGTTTTATGGATGCAATATCTCATTGGTTTCTTACTAATTAGAATTCTTAAGAAATTCCTTCTGCATTTACCCACTCCACACCACCTCCCTCCTTTTTCCCCGAGTTGCTTATTTCCTCAGCTATTCATTCCTTTTGGTCATTTTTCATTCTATTTGCTTCTCTCACATGACTGACAAACCCTGGTTTTCTATTCAGTTTTGTGAGTTAAGGGCTAGGTTGACTAATAAGGATAGCTGGTATAGGTTTTCCTGCCGCTGTGTAGGTCTTTCTCTCACCCCAGAATTGCACTGTGTTTTCTCTGTGTGTGGTTCAGGCATCACTGCCATGTGCAGGGACAGGGTACAGGTAGGGTTGCCCTTCACCACACCTATTTCAGTGCCAGTATTTTTAGGGCTTTACTCTGGAGCCATATATGCTTGAGGGATTAGCCCCACAGTTTGTCCCAGGAACAAAAACAATGGCTCTAGTGGAAGTAGGAAGCAGAATTGAGGGACAGACCTGCAGAGCTGTTCTGAAGATACTCCCTCAGCTTCTATCCTGATTTCTGCTCCTGTCTGGGTCTTCACGCCTTCTGACTGTTAGTCGAGAGCATCTCCACACCAGGAATTCAGGCTTCCACCTCTGCTTCATCCCCCAATTGTGCACATTCATGACTATAGTTCTTTCAGATTTAACTTATCCATCATTATAATCTACAATTCCGTCTTCTAAAAATCTGTCAAAAATCTCTGGTCTGCTGATAGCTGCTGTTTCCTGCTTTCGGTATTATCATAGATTTATCCCTCTTCAGATATCTTTACTGTCATTGCTGTGGGACTTGGGTGAGCAGAAATAAATACAGATTTTCAGTCAAGTTCCTAAAGCAGAATCTGCATTTTGATGGCATAAGTTCACTGTAATATCCCTTGCATCCTTGAAAGCTGTATATTTTCACAAAATAAACCTCACTGTTCTAGCATTATAGCAGCATCATAGGGAGCTGGAAATTTTAGAAGATGTGAATTTTGGGAAAGGGAAAGTTCAACATTTCCAGCAGGCAACTGGGCCAATGAGCTAATTTGTGGCCTCACTGTCTGGGGTAGCACTCACCCCCTAGAAACTTTGCTAAGTGACTGATCATCAGTGGATTTTTTTCTGATATGCTTTGTGCCTGGGGGAAAAAATGAAGAAGACTAATTACTACAGGGCTGAATTATCTTTTCAGGATGATTGAAATTGGTAAGAAAAATCTAGAAGCTCAGCTCAGATGGGCCTGCAAGTAGCATTTGTTAACTGCTTTACTACCTTATTGTTGTCTTTTTTTTCTTTTAACTCAGCAAGTAGTATTGATGGCATCATAACACAACCATGGAACAAGAAGTAGCAAAATTCTAAAAGCAAAAGATTAAATAACATTAGAAATAAATAAATGTGAATATTTTTCCTCTCATTTCTTTCTTTGTATGAGATCTTCTTATTTATTTGTACATATTCGTGGGGTAGGAGTGCAATTTTGCTACGCTGATACGTTGCACTGTGGTGGAGTTAGGGCCTTAAGTACATTCATCACTGGAGCAACACACATTGTACCCACCAAGCAACCTCCCACCAGCCACCTCCCCAGCCCTCCGAGTCGCCATTGTCCTCTCATTTCTTACTGACGTTTTCATTTTCCTCATTGGTGTAATAGGTTGTACTAAATCACCCACACTCTGTCAACTGGTCCCTGCTCTAAAAGATGGCATACATTTTCAGGGCAGTCAGTAGGGTGTAAATATTTAGCCTTTGGCTGTGAGACATGGATTAAATCTAAGTGAATATAAATGGTCCATTTGAGACTTCGATATGTGATCTTGCCTCTAATCCATGAACCTAAGCCATTTATATAGGAAGAAATCAAACAAGCCACCAGAAAGTACTTACTTATCTCCTTAGATTTTTACTTACTGAACTTCTGGTGTATGTTCAGTGTTGCAGTGTCTGTTAGGAATGGGGGTGAGGTGATACTGGCAACCATAAAGTAGAAAACCCATTTATTAACTTGCAATCTAGTTGGGTAGAAAAGATACATGTGAAGTAAATTTTAAGCTAAATGCCAGTGGTTCTCAGCCTTAGATGTGTATTGGAATCACTTTTGGGAGCTTTAAAAAATACCAACTTGAGGTTCCATCTCCAGAGAATCTGGTATATAATGTATTATAATAATATGCAATAAGTACATTGTATACTTACTCGTGGGAACTGTAAGCCCTAGTGTTTAGTTCTCACATTGGCAGCACAGTTAGAACCATCTTGAGGACTTTTAAAAGTCCTAGCACCCAGCTCAATAACATCAGAATCTCTGGGGATGGGACAGAGCTTCTCTTGAAGCTCTCCAGGGTTGAGAACCATATCCCTAGAGAAATTCATAGCAAGGGAAGGGAAATAACATCTGGTGCCATCAAGAAGATCTCCAAAGAAGGGCATAGGATGTTTTTGCACAAAAGAAGGGGGCGACTTTCACATGGGGAACATGGGCAAAGGCGTGGAGCTGGAACAGGGCTGGTAGGACTCAGCACATGAGCAGGACAACAGTAGGATGCTCTTGTTTGAGAAAAGTGCAAATGCATTCGGAAAGACAACTTTGAAAGAGGAATTTAAAAGTAAGGCTGCACACCTAATAAAGTAACAAAAATCAAAACATTGGCAACACCAAATGCTGGCCAGGATGTGGAGCAATAGGAAATCTCATTCACTGCTGGTGGGAATGCAAAATAGAACAGCCACTTTGGAAGACAGTTCAGTAAAAACTAAACTCTTTTCATACAATCCAGCAATCCTGCTCCTTGGGATTTGCCCAAATGTGTTGAAAACTTATGTCCATGCAAAAACCTGCTTATGGATGTTTATAGCATCTTTATTCATAGTTGCCAAAACTTGGAGGCAACCAACATGCCCTTCATTAGGTAAATGGATAAATAAACTGTGGTACATCTATACAATGGAATGTGATTCAGCAATAAAAAGAGAAATGAGCTATATCAAGCCATGAAAAGATATGAAGAAAAATGCTTATTATTAAGCCAAAGAAGCCAATTTGAAAAGGCTACATACTATTAATATATGATTCCTACTATACACTATTGTGGAAAAGGCAAAACTATTGAGACATTAAAAAGATGAGTGGTTGCCAGGGACTAAGGGGAGATAGGATGAACAGATAGAGCATAGAGGAGTTGGGGGTAGTGAGACTACTGTGTATGATAATTGTGAATACCAGTCATTACACTGTTGTCAAATCCCATGGAATGTATGACACCAAGAATGAACCCAAATGGAAACTATGGACTTCGGGTGATAATGTACATTCATTGATTGTAACAAATGCATCACTCTAATGCAGGATGATGATAGTGAGGGAGGCTGTGTGTTGTGGGGGCAGGGACATATGGGAACTCTGTACTTTTCTGTTCAATTTTGCTGTGATCCCAAAACTACCCTAAGAAAAAGTCTATTAAAAAAATGAAAAAAAAAAAAAAAAACAAGTTAGGATGGACTTGGAAGTTTAGACTGGAGGTAGTCGGTTGCTCTTATAGTTTCTTGAGCAGGGAATACTGCGGTAAGAGCAATGTTTGAAGAACATCCACCTTGGCCATGACGTAGAGTGGATGAAAACATGGAGAGGCTGTGGCAACACCATAGATGCAGGGTGGTGAGAGAGGGAATGAAGAGTTGGTGATGACCTGAGATTTGGCAATTATGAAGGAAGACTTGATAATTGACAACTCTTCATCTTGAGACCTATAGTTCTCTTTTAATTATTCTAATAAATAAAAGCAATAGTGAAGTCATCTAAAAGGAAAGGGGGAAAGTATGAATTAGGAGTTTAAACGTGCACTAGGTCCCGAAAATCCGTTCTTCAGAATGAGGCTAGATGGCTGTGCATGGGAAGCACTTAAGTACATAAAAAAGCCATCGTGTGAATTATTTTAAAAATATAATTTGCAAAGGCCACTGGCATTGCTTGGGTGCATTTGTAAATCAGGCACTTGCTTAAGTCATCTTCAGCAGCTAAAGCTATAATTTCCATGCAAAGGCTCAAAATATTAAAACATTAATTGAAAAAGAGTACTTTGAAAATCCTGTTTGCAGAGTTCATTCAGCTGGGCAAGATAGGGTCAGGCCAGTTTTTCATCTGCAGAATAGGCTAAGCCTTTTTGCATGATTGCCTTGGAAAACAAACCCTTCATATGGCAAATAAATGACTGCTTGGTCTGTTTGCTTTATTAAAGGCTATCGTGGTCCTTTTTATTTATTACGCTCTCAGTTTCTGCTAAACTCTCAAAGTTGAATATAAAATGTCCTGCATTATTTAATCTGTTAACTATTGTTTATCCTCTCTCTTATGAAGCCAGGGCTGGCAGACTTAGCTTTTATTATAAAGGCTGTAAAGTGTCTGTGGCATCTGTAGCAAGGATCATCCTGGCAGGGAAGGGATCTGCTCTTCCCTGCTCTTCTGCAGGCTGGCAACTTGGGGTAGTGGGCACAGACGTTCCCCCAAGCTCTCCCTCCTGCCCCCCAACTGTTCCTGCCAAGCCTTAGATCACCTTTACAGAACAGAGGGTAACTCATGCCAGCATCTCTTGTAAGCTAATCTTTCCTGGGAGGCAGTTGACAAAAGCTGCTGAGAACAGGAAAGTGACTCTGGGTTCCCTTTCTGAAGGTCTTTGCTGACTTCAAGGTCAGGTAGGCAATGCACATGGTGTCTTAATTGGAGCAGATGCTACAAAGTCTGGTATGAAATAGACACTGAGGAAGAAGAGCACTCACATGCCTATTATGGTCCAGGGACTTTCCATACGTTATCACATTTTATCTGTCTACATCTTATGAGATAAATATTATTTTCCTCTTTTTATAGGTGAAAAAGTGAAAGCATAGGGAAACAAAATAGCCTGCAGGCAGGTGTGCAGATAAGACATTATTAGTACATGCAGAACTTGGGGCTAAGCCAGGCCTGCCCAGCTTCGGAGCCCAGCGCTTTGCCCTCCACTGATGCTTGTCCTGGAGCTTCCCAGGCTCCCATGGGCCCCCAGCACCCTGTGGGTCCTACCCATGTGGCCCTTTGCTGCATTACTTCTCCAGTCCTTGCTTAAATGGTAAAGCCCAAGGTCTCACCCATGGAAAGTTATTTTTCTGTCCCTCCCATAGATTGCAAGTCAGTTGGGAAATTCTCATTCTTGTCACACACACCAATTTTTGTCAGTGGTAGGATTAATTTAGCCCATTAACTACTTTCCCATTAGGTTTGTGGCTTAACTGAGGTGTCAAAATTTGATATCTAATATTTTATGAATTACATTGATGTGCTACTTCTTTGATCCCTCTTCATAGCCTGTGTTATGACCATCTGGACATCTCCTTCTCTTGGAGTTTTTGGGATGGCAGCCAAAGCAAGTACAGAATACTGAACAGATCGATATAGTTAAGCACATTACCATAATCCACAGACATTAAAACGTCAATACCTCATTCCCCTGACAAAGTTTATATCAAACAGAAGGCTCCATGGAACAACAGATAGAGTCATTAGGCTTTCACCTCTGGGAATGGGTTTCAACAAGCTTAGGTCACTTACAAAGATGAGTTTCATCATCTTAACTTTGCCAAACTTTGTTTATTATTAGCATTATAAATGCTAATCATAATCCAATCAGGGTAACAGCTTTTCCTTACACAAGGAGCATTCTCATCATTTGTCCCATCAAACATGTGCTGTTGATATGAGAATTCATTTGAACAGTGTGTGTGACCAGTATCCTGCTCTATTCAAGACACCTGCAAACATTTAGACCGAGTTGTTTCACATATAACCACATCAGAATGTTAATCCAAGACATGAAGAAGTCTAAAGCTCAATGACTATTTCTTGGGCACCCACTATGTGCCTGGCACTGTTAAGGGCACTGAAGTCATAGTGGGTAGTGGGGTACACAAAAGACCAGGTGCTGGGAGACAGACAACCACACATACACCTGAAGCAATTTCAGGTAACTACAGACGCTAGGAAGAAAACAGACATGCTAATATACAGCAGGATCATGAGAGGGAGGGTGGTGAGAAAAGGACTGGGTGAGGTGCTGGATCCAATATATGTAAAGAAAGTGGCCACACAGAAGTTAAGGGAAAGATGATGCCCTAGATGGAAAGAATAGCAAGTGCGACTGCCTTGAGGTGAGAATGAGTTTCATTTATATGAGGAATAGAAATAAAGCCGTTGGGGACTTTAAGTCAGAGATGTTGGCAGGGGCTAATGCTAGATCGTGCAGAGCCTTCCTGGCCATGATAAAATTCTTACGGAGTCACTGGAGGGTTTAAATTAGGGAAGTGACATTCTTATTTTTGCTGTTTTATTTTTTATTTTATTATTTATTATTATTAATTATGACTTTTTTTTTAAAGTAAAAATTGCTCTGGCTATGGCAGTGATGCTCTACGGGGGAGATTTTGCCTCCCAGAGGACCTTTGTCCACGTCTGGAGACATCTTAGGTTGTCACACTGAGAGCGCTACTGACATCTAGTGGGCAAAGGCCAGGGATGCTGCTGAACACCCTACCAAGCCTGGACGGCCCCTTCAACAAAGAACCAGGCAGCCTGAAGTGTCAGTAGTGCTGTCTGTGGCTGAGCAACCCTGAGCTACGGCAGACAGAATGGATTACTGGGGAAGGAGAAGGAGTGGAAGCGGCGGGAGGCTGGGGCAGAAACTCGGGAGAAACGGTGGTTGTTTGGACCAGGACAGCAGCAGCAGGGCTGGAGAGAGGTCGAGTGGTTGAGGATGTTGTGGAGATAATGCTGATAGGACCTGACGGTGAGCTGGCTGTGGAAAGCAAAGTAAAAGGAGTCAAGGATTTTAAGTTTGAGCAGCTGGGTAGACAGTGATATCATTTACCAAGATAGGCACAGCAGGCGAGGAATAGGTTGAGAGGGGTAAGTCCAAGAATGTTGTTTGAGCCACATTAAATATGAGATCTGTTAGACTTCTCAGTGGAGATGCCATGTGAACGGCTGACTGTACGAGCCTGAAACTAAAAGTAGGGTCAGTTAGCAGCCAAACTGAGGAGGAAGTGCCAGCAATGGGGACTGGGCAAGAGAGGTTAGAAAGCAAGAGACCAGGCGAGGGTAGCGCCCTGAAAGATGGGAAAATGTTTTAAGAACAAAATTGTTGTCTGTGTTGAATGTTTCTGAGGGGACAGTAAGATGAGAGTGAAAAAAAGACGCCAGAATTTGGCTGGCCTGGCTGGATCTGGCCAAGGCAGTTGTGACAGAGACTATAGCAGCTTTGCTGGAATAGATGGGATTAAAACCCTGACTGAAAGTGGCTGAAGAAAGTAAAGGGTATAGGAAATGTAATCGAAGAATATGGCTTCCTTAGATAAATATTGCTGAATGAAGCAGTAACAGAATTCCAACTGTATTATAAAACAACAGAAAAGTGTTTTTCTCTTAAATGTATTCTTTTTTTTTTTTCTTTTGGTAGGTCCCAATTTGTAACATTTACTCATGAAATAAGTAAACCAATAAGAATTTAAATGAATATCATGGTGTTCCAGGTGTTGGTATATAATACATGCATTTCATTCAAATTGGAACTCAATTGTATAAATTCAAATAAAAATTCAAATAATTGTATTTTCCTAGATAGAGCTGGAACCCATTCTACTAAGTGAAGTATCCCAAGAATGGAAAAATAAGCACCACATGTACTCACCATCAAACTGGTTTCACTGATCATCACCTAAGAGCACATTTAGGAATAACATTAATCGGGTGTTGTGCAGATGTCGGGGGGGAGGGGGGTGGAGGGGATGTGTGTATACATACATAATGAGTGCTATGTGCACCGCCTAGGGGATGGACATGCTTGAAGCTCTGATTGAGGAGGGCAAGGGCAATATACGTAACCCAAACTTTTGTACCCCCATAATATGCTGAAATTAAAAAAAAAATTCAAATAAAAAATACCAGAACCATTGAAAAATCACTAAAACTTTAAAACAGTAGTTTTAAAAAAAATGTATTTGGAAAACCACTACACAAAATTAATTTCAACAAAACTTTATGCATCCATCCATCAGTGGGGCAATAAAGTTTTGCTCAAAATAAGACCTTTCTCCCTGACCCTGAAATTTTATAGCAAGATTTTAATCTTGTTGCTGTCACTTCTCAGCTCTTTGGCCTTGGGCAAGTTACTTAACCTCTTGACATGTAAAAGTCCCCATTTATAAGCCAGTCAAGGTTAGTATGATGACCAAATGAAACAATACATGCAAATTGTGTGTCCTGAATGGGCCGCACCTTCACCCTTCTTTCTGGTACCTTCACTTTAGAACTTTCTGACTGACCAGCCTTGCAATGACTGTGCTGAAACATTACATATGGCAGTGCTGGTCTTTGTGGGAGGCTCTGGTTTTGTCCTCAGCTCACATTTGGTGTCTTCTCACCTCATCTAGTACACGTTCAGACCCAGAATGCAATGAACTTTGTGAACACTGGCTGCCTATTACCCTGAAACATCTAAATGATGTTGAAACCAAAGTAAGATTTGTTTCTGTGGTTTCTGGATTTTAGTGTATGAGATATTGTGGAAAACTAAATATGTAAGCTGTGACAACTTCAGAGGGAGAATGCCACTGAATTTTTGGTTCAGGGTTTAGATACAGCCAGGACCATAAATAGTTACTCGTCCCTAATCTTCCAACCACAAATGGAAGTTTTCTCTAAGTAAAGAAGAAAAATAACAACCACCACCACAACAAAACCCTAACCAATAATAACTCTTGGATTATTTACACAAGTAGAAGTGAGAAAGAATATTTTCAAATCTAAAAAATTGCTTCTGACCTAACATTGAGATTGCTGAAGAGGAAAGAACTTATTTGTCGACTTGTATTCTCTTTTCAGTAATGGAGATTGCTATGAGGAACCTATATAGGAGACAAGGAAATTGTAGTAATGAAAACGTCATGTAATTTAGGCAAAGCAATCAGCTCCAGTACACCAAAAGAATATGCCAGAAGAATAGCATATTCACAAATGTATCATTAGGGTGGTCCAAAGATTTTTGGTTTTGTTTTTATTTTTAGACATTGCTGGGGAACATCTGCAAAGCAATGTTAATCTTTTGTGTTTCCAGCAAAGAGATGCTGATAACTTACCCAAATCCCCAGATTTCTTCTTACCACAGTGATTTAGGCATCTCTTTTATTTCTGAGTCATCTACACTTTTCCACGTCTCTATGCATACATGTAGGGAACAAATTTAATGTGGACTTCTCAATAATTACCTTTTTAACTTATTTCTATTCAGTTCTTAAATTCTGTCAAGTCTTCAACTGGTTTAAATTAACAAAAGCCATCACTAAGTCATAGGCTAGAATTGGAAGGAAGCTTAAAAAAGCCAGAGGCCCATCTTCTCAGCAATGTTCACAACCACTGGTCATCCAGGTCTTCCATTCAACTCTCTAGAGATCTAGAAGTGACTATCCAAGTAGGCAGCCCATGCTGATTGTATTTCTGCTTGGGTGGCTATAAATCTCATCCTCTGAAGCCACAGAGAACCAGGCTAATTCCTTTTGGTAGGCAGGCATGGCCCATAACACAACTCAGCTCTTCCTGGTAGAGAGCAAGGGCTGGGGGAGGCAGGGGATGACAGGGAGCCGGTTGCTGTGGGGAGGTCACCAGCAATGTGGTCCAGCAGAGAGAAGGGCTCTTGCTTCTTGTGAGGAGAGTATTGGTGAGTGGCAGTGGACAATGCCCTCTGTAAACACTGAGCACCTTTCAAGTCATGGTTGAGCCCAAGGGACAGACTGAATGATCTATGTGATTTCAGTCCCAGTTATAGAGGTCGACAATTGAGTTTCACGTATTTTTCCCTTCTAGTCCCCAATTCCCCACCACCTCTCTGCATTTCTTCTTTTCTTTCCTTTTCATTCTTTTCTTTTTCCTTCCTTCCTCCCTCCCTCCCTCCCCCCTTCCTTCCTTCCTTCCTTCCTTCCTTCTTCTTAGTATTCATCCCAGAAGAGACACTCTGCATTTCTTATGTTGGAAACTGAACATTCCAAAACACCACCTATGTGAATATTCTGGGATGTATCTAATGGGGGAGAGGGGCCTAATGCTTGTGGATTAGGGTAGAGAACTGTCTTTGAGATTCTGACCCATGTCCAGCACTCTTCTTGGAGCAGATTCCGTGATGAACAAATCCTGTCTTAAAATATTTCAGGTTACATGGGTTAATTTTAGCCCTGACATAAAACAGTGAATTAATAGCAATTATGCAGTGTCTAGTTTAGTGATTCTCAGTATTTCATACTTAAAACTCTTTAACAAGTTAAAAAAATATGTCCTCCTTCCCACATTATAGTAATGGAATATTTAGTAGTAGCCATTGATTGAAAAATTATACAATGACTAAACCAGAAGCTTTGAAAACACATCCCAATAGCAACTGAACAAGTCCACAAGTTTGAGAAACAGAATACAGTACAAATGAGTCATATTAACCCTTCACTTGTCAGGTAGCAGTTAGTGTGCATATGAATGGGCTAATCCCTTAACTCAGTGTCTGCTCTGGAGTTTGCACCCACCCTTTCCCCACACTCCCCCACATCCTCACACAGACTTCCACGCAGCCCTGACATCTTTCTTCAGCAGTTGCATGTTGTCAAAACCACAAGGGAGTTGCAGTCTAGGTCCAGTTACTCATCGCACAAAGATTCAATTACTGAGATGAGGATTTCCAAGGATAAAAGGCATTTTTATTTTTATTTTATTTTATTATTTTATTTTCTTAGAAAGGAATTTTTAATACGACAGTTGTCTTTTCTTGTTGGGAGAACTAGAGAAGCTGTCTCAAATCCATCTCTCTGTCTAACAGAGATCATGAGCTCTTAAAGGAGGGACCACATGCCTTGGGGCAGGTCATGGTGTAACTGAGGAGGGGCTGCGGCACTGGGGGCAGGTTGTGGGGGGTGGTGAATCTTGGCTCAGGAAGTCTGCCCAGGGGACTTCAGAATCTCAGCTCCTTTGTCTTATAGAAAATCCACCATTTCTGGGAAACAACTCAAAACTACTTGACCAAGTAGTTACTTAAGGGAGAGGATTATATAGGGGTCATTGAAATTTATTGAATGGGAGGCTGATTCCATGCTCAACTTGTAGCACTCACCGGTTTTGCCCAGAATGCAAGCTAAAGCTTCTAGCTTGAACTAATTAGAGTCTCCCTTAAAATCGTAGAATTTTGGAGCTGAAAGGGACAATAGAGGTCATCTAGTTTTGCCTCTTTAATTCCCAAATAAGAAATCTAAGGCCAAGGCTTAGAAGCGGCCATCCCAGGGCATGGGGAGTAGAACAGAGCCAGGTCCTCCTTGCAGCATTCTGGTCCCGGTCCCTGCCTGGGTTTGGTGCACAGGGCCACCAGGCCTGCATCCTGAGCCCTGGCCACTCCACGCAGCTGAAGGAGTCTTCAAAGTGACAGGCTGTGTCCCATTTCTAGCACCCTACTTGTGCAGCTCCTCTTGCTGAGAATCTATTTCTCCCCATGGTTACCTGGCAGCAATTTAGTTCATCCTCAAGACTCAGCTAGAGTAGAGCCTTTCCAGGAAGCATCTTTAGACCCTTACAAATCAAATAAAATAGAAACAATAATAATAATAATAATGGCTAACATTTACTGAGCACTTACTTCATACCAGTTACATTACATGTTACACCTCACTTAATCCTCATTACATAGTATGCCATAGGAACTGTTATTTGTCTTCAGTTTAAAAATAAGGGAATTGAAGCTCAGAGATACTGAGTAATTTATGTAAGTGCCAGAAGTGAGATTCCCCCCCACCCAGTGTGAGTCAAGCATCCACAAACACAACCACCGTGCCGTGCTGCTGTATGTTGTTGTAGCATAGCATCCGTAACATGTGAGTGTACTTAGGTTTTGATGTACGTCTTTCTTTCCCTCTACGTCTCTAGACTATAAGACCTTCAGGGAAAGGGATTATGTTTCGTCTTTTTTCTTTCCATACCTAGTAGTTTCTTTCAGAGAGCATGTTCTCAATACATATTCGCGGAATGAATGCAAGCATGAATGAATCACTTTGCATAGGTGGTTCTTAAAACCGCTGTACCAAAACAGTTCATGCATAATGGTCATTTATAAATGGAAGGGCAGGACTAATGATTTATCTGCATGAATGACTTCCCAAAATAGACAGTACAGATAACAAAAGTGTCAGATAATAAAAGGCTTTATACATTAGCAAAATCAAATGTTTCTATAAGTCAATATGGAAACTTCAGATTCCTGTGTCTTTCTCTCTCTCTCTCTCCCTCCCTTTCTCCTCTTGCTGAGGAAGAAATCAAGAGTAAGAGAGGAAGCAGGGAACAATAAAAGTAGCATTAGAGTGGTGATCAGGAGAGCTGACCCAAACCCTGTTCTGTATAGTCACTTAGCTTCCTGTGAGACTCTGGCATGTGAGACAGCTTATAAAAAAGCCTTTTCCATTTCTTCTAAGCAGGGATATGCTTCTAAATGGTCTCTAAGGCCTTTTAAATGCAAACATTCTGGAATTCTAAAATTCACCAGGTGGTTTGTGGGCTGATGCAAAATGAGAGTCATTTGAAAAAAGTCTGTTATTTTGGGCTTCCCCCAAAACATAGATTTTCTATATTACAGATTTGAAGCTGCATTTTAAAAGACAGAAAATGAAGATTAAAAAAGATGAAACTAAATCTGTGCTTTTTTTTCCTGAGGCAAGTCAACTAACGATCTTGTGTTTGTGACGGTGAGAAGAATTAGAAGAGCTCTCATGAATAAGAGGTCTTCAGCCAGAAAAAAGCAGGAAAAATGCTTAAGACCCTGAGCTACTCCCCCTGTCTAGCCTGGTCTGCCTGTCTGCAAAGGGAAGGGTGGGAGCTCATCAAAGGTCTCTTCCCGGCTCACACACTCCTGAAATCCACTTACCATCTCTCCTCACACCACCAAAGTGAGGTGGGCGTGTTACCACTTCCTCCTCCACCTTTCTATTAATGCTCTGCCTTTGGTCACATCCATCCAAGACCATTATCAGTCCAAAGTCACTTGCTTCTCCTTTTTTTTACTTTGATCCCTGTGTTTAATTTTTTTGTATGATTGTGAATTATCTGAGGAAAGGCAAGTACTTATTTATGTCATCCTGTAGGCATGAATCATGGAAACTGCACCTATCTCTTACAATAAGAACAACAGAGTATGTATGCATTTAAAACAGAACCTCCTTTGGAATGAATATTCTTAATTTCATAAATGAATGGTTTATTTGGTTTGACATTTAAAATTATCCTGATTTTTAATTTTCATGATTTTCCCATGAAATGTATTTTACTTTAAAAAACATAAGTGATAAAAATTTAGTGTTTGAAATTAATCATGAATGTCCATGATTTAATTAACATAAGGGGCTATGACATTTCCAGTGATAAACTATGAAGCTCACAGTACTCAAGTTCCTCACAGATATTTTTAGACAAGTCATGTCAGCTGTTCTTAATATTATAAGCTTCCTTTATCCCTTACCACTTTCCTTTTTAAACTTGCTATATATATTTACAGAACAGCAAAATTTCCCCACAAGCTGTTTTAATTTGCATTTTTCTCAATGACTAATCTGATGTACCAGATAGGAGATTCTTATTTTTTCCATCTCAGTAAATGCTAACCAAGTATTCTGTTTTTGTGAATTGAGAAATCTAGCAATAATAGACAAGAAATAAAGAGTCCAATGTCTGCATGTCCTCATTCTCAAGATGGCCATATTTTTGAAATCATCCTTTTTGCAAAATGGTATCCACATTTCCACTTCAGTAACTTTGCTGTAATGGAAAGTCATACAAGTATTGCCAGAATCAATATTTCAGATTCTTGTGCCTGTCTCAGACAGCAGGATTCATGGTGGTAATGCTGTATACCATGTGCTTCCATCTGAAATTATCTGAGTTTCTTATTTGTAGTCATGCTGCAAGATGGTGTGATTCTCAGTTTACTTTTCTCCCAAAGCAATACATGATTTTATTGTCTTGTTTTTTAAAAGAATGCATTTTCTTACTTCTAAGACATTGAGAAGTTATTTCATTTCTCTGTATTTGTACCAACAAGAAGGAAGCAATTATCCATTTCTATTTCTTCTCTGTCACATTAGCTGACGAGCTAATCCTCCTTGGGTTCCCAGTAGATATTTGTCTCCCTTTTATTTATAGTCAACTAATGATAACTCCTCAGGAACTCTTGCGTGTGTTCCACATGTTTGATTGTAACAAGGCAGTTAACTGGCAAGAATGTTCAATGAGAAGACTCCTCAAAATCTGTCTTCAGGATTTTCAACACTTATTGCTGGTTAGAAATGGGACTTGGGAAGCATTCATTCTGCACTTGTCACCAACAACAAATCAGGGATCTACAATTAATGGAGGCATCCCCACTTGAATGGTAGTTGAGCTTTCTAAATGCAGACCACGTGTGTAACTGCATTGGTGTTTACATGCCGTAAGTAAATCTTGCATTTGGCCGGTGTGTTACTTCTAAGAAAGTCCTCCATGACTGTGACTGTGGAAACCACTAACTTCAAAACGGAGCCAGGAGTTGAGGGATAGCAAAGATTAAAGGAGAAAAACATTTCAATTTGCAAAAGAAATGAGACAAATAAATGGCCTGATTTACCGGTAGCTTTACTGTTGAAAGAGCCATAAATAGATTTCTTGGGAAGTTAGGCAGAAGGACTGAGAATCAGGGTGAGTCAGAGGTTAAACAGACATCTCCAGATTGAGAGATTATGAGTAAAAACCATTTCTGAAGCTGGAGAGCTCAGGACTAAATTATCCATTCGGTAGCATTTATTGAGTATCTATTGCATGTGAGTCACTAATTATATTACCATGCATGTCCACCTCACTACTAAACAGATTGTCCTGTTGCTGGTGTCGCTGCCTTGAGTGGACAGGCATTGTTGTGTCTGCCTAGAAGAGTAGCCTTTCTTCTTTGGGGAATTATTCTCTACTCGTTCCAGCCACGCCCCTTTGTTAAGGAAGGCCAGTGATCCTCCCCTATCAGAAGAAGTGAGCACTTAGCCCAGGTGGACCAAACCTTGTACCACTCTCCTTGGCCACAGTACCTGCACTAGGGTATATGATCCAGCTCAAGCCAACAAGAGTCTTTTCTCAGGATTTTTCTAACGGGAGCCGGCAGGGCAGATCTCTCTTTCATCTCTTGTTAGGAAGTTGCCAGAACATAAGCCTAAATCTGGCCATAATTAGAGGCCTGTAAAGACAGCTGGCTTGGAAGACCAAATCTGACATACAGAAAGAAGAGAAGAAACTTGCAGAGAGACACTGAGAAAGATTGATCTGTTGGCTTTTGAGTCCTGTATCAAATCATCTGTGAGGTCATATCTCAGGTTTTCCATGGCATTATGTGAGCCACGTCACTCCTTCAGAGAGTTGGAACTGTGTCTCTCTCTGCATTTTGCAACTGAGAATCTTGAGTATCCAGAGTATTCATTGAAATTTCTTCTTTAGTTAAGAAGATGGAAAGAGACTATCCTATGGTTGTCATGACAACCCTAGAAGAGGTTTAAACAAAGGGTTGGAGAGGAGAGATATATACTGGGAAGTTAGAGGCAGAAGTGTAGAGAACTACAGTCCCAAGACTTGGCCCCAGGAGAAATCGCCAAGTCCTCAGTCAAAAATAGAGAAGGCAAGAATCAAGCCACGAGCCAGCCATGATAGCCTGACACTGAGAAGAGATTGCTGGCTCCCCATTCAGCTGCCAGATCTGTCCAGAACTAGCCTAGATGATGAATGTCTTAGCATGGTTAGGATATTAATACATTACTAAAGCACAAATGCTCAGGGTTTTTTTTGAATCCTGATCTGAGATCACGTAGTTTAAGAAGTTGCCCCACTCAACTAGTGTCAGCATTTAGCTCATCCATCTTCTTTTCAGGTTAGGCAGAAACCAGGCACACGCAAGAAAAATATTGAAACCTTGAATCTCCTGGAAGAGGCAGGAACAATAGAATGGAATAAATATTAAGCAACAATACATTTTAGGCCTTTTTGTATTGATTTAAAGAAAGTAAAAGTAAGCAAAAATTCAGTGGAAGATGAATAACTATAAATAACTGGAAGCCCAGTTCAAACTGGTTTAAGCATGGGAGAGAAATTCATGGCTTCCATCATTTATGTTGGAGCCTTTAGGTGAGGTTGATCGGGGTCACATTCCTTTCTCGGTAATTCTCTGAGCTTTTTCAACACCGTCAGTCTCCAGGCTTTCAGAGAGGGCCTCTCTTAGAAAATATATACTTTATTCTTCTTTGGTTTTATATAAACCCTCTTAAACCTAAGCTTGCCTTTTTATTTTGTGAGCATTCTGAAGACCACAAGGCATTCTAACCTACTGAGTTTTTCTGACCAGGTTTTCCAGTGCTATAGCCTCAGTAGGCACATGGTCACAATGTGTTTAACCAACTGTTTTGCTATTGCATGAAAAGATTGCCAATTTCCCAGCCTAGAATAAAGGCTCACTGCTTTCTACCTAACTTCCACTCAGTGACTCCTGCATTTTGTAGTCTTATCACTCTCAACTTCTTATTCCTGGGAACAAATTCTGGGTCCATTAGGATGTATTTAGTTGGAAGGAACAGAACATGTAGAGTAGCTTAAGCATCAAAGTGCTTTATTGGCTCATGTAATAAACAGTTTGGTGGTAATGCGGTGTTAAACATGGTATGATCAGAGCCCTGGCTCTATTTCTCTGGAGCGCTTGGCTATGCCCTCCTCCCCGTGTTGGTCTGGTCTTCAGGCTGGCTTCCCTCATGCTCAGTGACATGGCTGCCAATGACTAACAAGGCTGCATGTTTCTTGTTTACAAATAATGCATTTCTTCCTAAATTTCATGATTTTTCTGTCACTTTACTAGAGAGACAGGAGCTCTGGTTCACAGCTAAGTTGTGGTAAATAGTTCCCTACCTCCATGTACTAACCTAACATATACTCCTGACAAAATGTAAAGCCTTCACAAAATAAGGAGATAGGAAATCTTAGTCTGCTTATCATTTTCACAGGCATTTTCTTAGGGTGTTTCACATTAAGCAGGTTTTTCTCTTACTGGACTCTGAGACCCATTTTTCTCTTCCTCTTGCCCTAAAATAGAATAATTTTCTTGTTTCCAGATTGATGTCTGAGAGCAGGGAGGATGCATTGTTGGTGGTAACAATGGGAAAACCTTGGGAAAGGGGCTATGCCAGAAAATAACATACTATTATGCTACTTCTTCCTTTATGGCCTGTTATAGGTAAAATTTTATCTCTCCCCTCTGCCCCCAACTCCTCACCAAATTCATATGCTGAAGCCCTAACCCCCAGTACCTCAGAATGTGACTATATTTGGAGATCGGGTCTTTAAAGAGGTAATTAAGTTAAAATGAGTTCATTAGGGTGGGCCTTAATCCAATATGACTGGTGTCCTTACAACAATGGACATAGACAACACAGATGGGGAGAAGATGGCTATCTACAGGACAAGGACAGAGGCTTCAGAACAAAAGAAACCTTACCACTTTGAACTCGCACTTCTAGCCTCCATAACTGAGGAAATAAATTTCTGTTGTTTCAGCCACCCAGTGTGTGGTATTTGTGATGGCTGCCTTACCAAACTAACACATGAACCTCTTCCTGCTCTTAACAGTGTCAGGAGAAAGTGGAAAAATCCTTCTTCAAAGGAGAAACAGCTGTTGGTATGATGTTACCACCCATCTTACACACACAGCCTGGAATTTAGAGACCTGTTTGCCCTGAGGATGTCTGCTCCCTCACTGCTAAACCAGCTCTGCCGAGGGTCTCTGAACACCACTTTGCAGTATAGCCGTGTTATAGACTTATAGATCTCGTCATTCTATTCTTTTTGGCTAAGGCATAGGTAAACATTATAGTTTTCAAGTTGAATTCAAACCACTTCCTGAAGAATGAATTTAAGTATTGGAGTAGTTCATGTGTAAACCTTGGTTTACTTTGTCCAAACACATGTTCAACTAGAAAGGAAATACAACAGATTATGAGGAAGCTATAGTCAAGAGTAGTACCTAAAATCTCCTAAGGCAGGGGTCTAACCCTCTTCTTTGTATCTATAAAATGTGCAGATGTGTACAGAAGAAGGCCTGGGGAAAATTGGGGGAAAATTCTCCCTCCTTCCTAAAAGAAATTCTGGGACATTCCCAAGGAAAAATAGCAGAAAAAAGACAACATAAATAACCCAGAAGTCATAGCAAATAATATTAAATTTGATGGTTCAAGCTTATAATTCTCTCCCCATAGTGCGATCCTTTGGGACCTTACATAGAACTATGTTTTAAAGACAGACTTTCCCCATCACAGTGCCCTTTGTGATTCAGATGTCACAACTAAGCAGAGTACAATCTGACACCACCTGAGTCTTGACAACTGATCAAGGACTACAGCAGCTGCTGCTGGATTGGACACAGCTGTGAGTTCAGTTAGTGGACAACCAGGTGCAATTGCTCAAGGCCGCTGGTGCAAGCAGGGCACCAGGGTGTCTTAGAACAGCTCTCACTTCCCACCCAGGCAGCTATCCTCTGTCTCAAGCTGCTCAAAAGCCCAGCAATTTGACCATGTGATAATTACAAATGAAACTTCTGTCTGTGCCCATCCTTCTTTATGATGAACACTGGTTGCAGCCAACTTAAGGGAGTATTCAAGGAGAGGAATAGTTATTGTGTTATTATGGTAGACAAAAACAGGTGGACACAAATTCCTCACTTTATTGCTTTGTTTGGTTTGCTTCATTTCCTTCCACCCAGACCTTCTCCCTCTCTCCATAACCTGTTTTGTATTCTGCCGGTAGATCTAGCCCCTCCTCCCCAAAGAAGGCTAAATTGTTTTTTAGATAAAAATGTCATCTGCCTCTCTCAAAATGGGAAATTCAATCATACAAATGACCGTACAAATGACTGTGGAGGCTGGTTCCCCATTTCCTACGTGGTGTCACTTAGAACGAGATGTTCTTCAGCAGCTGTTGTGCATTATTATGGAGGCTGAAGGCCCGTCCCACCAATCACAGCAGAGGACGCCCAAAGCTGCGACTCCCTCCCTCAAACAAATTACTTCAGGCTGTAAAACCTTAATTGTCAACAGCAACCAAGACAGCAGACTGAAATCTGACGTACCAGACTTGGGGTACAAGCTAGAGACAGAAAATGGGAACAATGACTTGCTGTGTGGTCAGGGGGCAGATGAGTACCTCTCCCAACTGTGAACGCCTCTGTGAGGTTAAGGATCTGAAAGCCATGAGAGGGGAAACAGCCACAAAGCTTGGTGGCATGGCAGCTGGCCTTGACTTCTGCCCCCTCATTCCAACAGAATATTTCCCTGGGATTACTGCCCTTCTTTGTTTGATATGGTTTCCTAGGTAAATTCAGAACATGTTTTTAAGATCTATCCCTTTTAGTAAATGCAGTTTAAGGGCAACTTTAATTTATGAAATACCTATGTTATATAGCCTCATGATTAAAGGAAAAATAAATAATTATTTAAGACACCTGGCAGAAATTAATTCAGTGGGAATGTACAACAAAGTCATTTTAATGTGCTCAGATAACTGTTATCCCCACAAGAAGGGGGGCAATAAAAGTGCATAAAAGTGCATTGGCTTCCTCCTTTGGCTCTTCACAAAGATGGTAAAGGGAAGGAAATAAATATTTGCTGAATGTCTATTGGGTGCCAGGCCTCAGCACAAGGGATTTTCACATACATTATCTCATATATTCCTAGAAAACCCTGTTAGGAATTATTTCTATTTTCACAGGTGAGAATATTGAAGCTGACAATATTTAAATTGCCTAAGTTTCTACATAGAAAGTGACTGAACTAGAATTTGACCTATCTGACTCTATGCTCTTTTCATTACATATTTCAATTTGGAGTATATGACTTTAAGAAACTAGATTTCAGTAAATCTTCCCCACCTTGGGTCTGCTTGATTTTTAGAGTATGTACTATATGGAAATATTGTGCCTTTGGGAACAAATTACTCATAACTCAAGTAATAAGTTTCTCTTCAGTATTCCACTTTCACAATCCTCTCTTCCCTTTTCCTATTTGCATGAGCAAGGGACTTTGTAACAGAGTAAAACAGTAATCCTAGGAAATACGTGCTCATATCCCTCTAAAAAATGCTAAAGCCCTAGTCCAGGGGAACCCATATAATCCTCCCTTCGTTGAAAGTCATGAAAATACCATGAGTCATGAAAACAAATACACAAAAAACAACAGTCATATACATATACACCTTAGGAAAAATTGTTTGTATCTCCTAGTCTAGCTTGTGAGCACCATATAGAAACAAATCCTTGGTATTAGACCTCACTGGGAACTGAGGATCTCATATGGGAAGTGAACGGTGGTTTTGCCACTGCTCAAATTGCTGGTGTGGGTCTGAGGTTTTGACTGAGGGAGCTCAACGTTTACACAAAGGACAAACCAAGCAGCTTATGCTGTGCAGAAAAAAATGTGGGAAAAACCAAGGCCAAAGGGTCAGAGGTAGGACTGAAGTTAAAGGTACACAGCCAAAGAGAGGTGAGAGTCTGGTAAAAGCAGAGGTCTAGGCAAGAGCAGGGTAGGAACAAGAATGAAGAGAATTACCATCAACAGCCTTGAAGCGTCTGTAAACCTTTTCTACTTAGGGACTGCTCAAGTTTTAAAGTGTAGTATATGGAAGGTGGGTGATATGTGGTAAAGTGGACAAGTACCTTGGATGGACATTCACAAAAATTTTCCATGAAATCTGTATGGTTTCTTTTTTTTGCTGTTGTTATATTATTTCAGGTCAGCTTTCTCCAATCCCAACAACCAGCAACTCTGTTCTTCCCCCCAGAGAAAGTATTTTATCCTTTTCTTTCCATGGAGATAATCCTATTGGACCTCTTACTGATACACACAAGCTGTTGCACTTCTATCTTACGTATTGTCTTACCTTGCATTTCCTGCCATGTTTCTATTATCTCTATCACTCTAAATGTGACTTACATTTCTTACTTAATTCAATAGTCATTCATCTGCCTCCTTTTCTTTTCTTTTTTTTTTTTTTGAGACAGAGTCTTACTGTCTTCCTGGCTAGAGTGCTGTGGCGTCAGCCTAGCTCACAGCAACCTCAAACTTCTGGGCTCAAGCTATCCTACTGCCTCAGCCTCCGGAGTAGCTGGGACTACAGCCATGCGCCACCATGCCGGCTAATTTTTTCTATATATTTTTAGTTGTCCAGCTAATTTCTTTCTATTTTTTTAGTAGAGATGGGGGTCTCACTCTTGCTCAGGCTGGTCTCGAACTCCTGAGCTCAAAGGATCTGCCCGCCTTGGCCTCCCAGAGTGCTAGGATTACAGGCATGAGCCACCGCGCCTGGCCATCTGCCTCCTTTTCATAAAATTCCCTGAAAAAAATTAAACTTTGTGAAATAAAGCATCCTTGCCTATAAAGATGGAAAAACTCAGAACATCAGCATCCAGATGACCCTGTGGCCGTGGAGCCCCATGGGAGCCTGTGCCCTTATGCAAATATTCCCCTTTAGTATTACACAAAGAACCTGGTGTATAAAGAGTCCCCCCCAGAAAACAAAATAAACACAGCAATAAACTTGGTTTGCAATACCTAAGTAAGGGGCATTGTCATTCCACCTCGAATTATAAAACATTGAAGCACAAAACATTGTTGGGCCTGCTATTGTGCTTAAAATTAATGCAATTATCAAGCTGAAAATCAGAAAGCAGTTGTTATAAGCCAAAAGTGGGCTTGGGTTCAGATGGGAACCCTCTTAGGGTATTTCTCTTGACTCGTCACTACTGCTAGACAAGAGCCTCGCTTGGGGCTATGTGTTCTTGGCCAATGTACTCAAACTCTGCCAGGAGTAAAAAAAGAAAAATCTCTTTAAATAAACGTGCCCTAAAGGGAATATCATGGAGGCAGAGGAACAGTCTGTCAATCTCTCCATTCTCTCTGCACACACTCCTTCAGAGAACCACAGAGATGTTGAGACCCTGGGGTTTGCAACTGGGTTGGTTTCAGACAACCTGAATCAACTCTAAATCACTTTTTGGGCAGGCGGTGTTATTTTCTTCCTTGTATAGCTCTGGAGCTTGACTATCTCAAATCATTACAAGGCAGGTCAGATTCTAAGTTTCTTTAAGGTTAAAATGTGCCTGAGAACAGGTTTCCAGCATATTATACCTTTTTCTTCTTTTAAACCCAGAACACCTTTCTTCACTGCATCTGCACACAATTCCTGTTAGTGGGCTCATGATTGGTCTAGTTAAAAGCAAGTCTGAACACTGTCTCCCCTAATGTGTCTGCTGTAGGCTGAGAGACTCTGAGTATTTGTTGTGTTTCCAGATCTTTGCCTCTTATGGTTTGGAGATGGGAGTACACAGCTGCAATATGGCCATCAAAGTGGGGGAGGTGATCATTTACATTCTAACACACAGAGAATTCCTAGTCAAGGTTACTTATAAATCAAATAGATGTCATTTCATAAACACCCCCAAACAACTGTATTTCATTATGAAAATGGGAAGCAGTCTTGTTAATGGGTATCTAAGGACTCAAATCAATTTAACTTACAGGCACTCAGCTGCTACAACAGTTGTGAATATGTCTGAATGTTAATAAACACTGATTAGTATTAATATCATACAAGATTTTAAATGTAGATGGCATGAAATTCTCAATCTAATGGACAGAGAAGCCCGTTGACAGAGATTTATTCTCTTTATTCCCTTGTCTAAAGAAATTTTCACAGGTTTGACAGTATTATCGTCAGTTTCACAAGGATACTGTGGCACTTCTTGATTTTTAGAGACTATAACAATATCATGAAAAGAAAGAAGGTTGAACACTCATTTGTCACTCAGAGACAACACCAAAATGACAGAGAGCAAACCCAGGAGCAGCAAGTGAAATGTGAAAACAAAGAGAAAAGACAGCGTGAAGATATGCAGGCCCTGATAATACAGAACAACAGTGGGGAACGAGGGGCTGTTCTGCAGAGAAGTTGACACCAGCTGTGACCTCCATAACAAGCGACAACACAGACATGGCTCTACTTTTGTCACCTTTCAACACAAGTGTAAAGGTGCAAAACCAAAGGCAGTGAAACGTATTGACTGGAATTGCAAAGATGTCTTATTTTAATAAGTTTCGTGAGAACCCTCATTTCTTTCTATTTTCTCACCCTTATTTACCTTGACTATTCTGTATATAAGAAATGTCAAGACAAGACTCGGAGTGGAAAGTTAAGGTCAGGATTAATATGAATCAGTAGGTTTTACTTGAATACTGTCTCTTTTCCAGGATAGTTATATTGTAACTGAATACGGTTGAAAACAAAATATTTGAAAACCACGTGAACTTTCACCAGTCTCCACCTTAGGAAAAAGTATACATAAAGATTCATCAGTTACTTCACCTAAAAGAATAGGGAAAAGAAAGAGAACACTATCTTTAAGAATCAAATCAAATTTAAATCACAACTCAAGCAAGGTTTTTGTTTCGGAAATTGGCAAACTCTAAACCTTATATGGAAGTGTGAAGAGTCTTGCATAGCTAAGGCAATCATGAAGAAAAACAAAGCTGGTGAACTTATGATCAAATGCCAAGAGCTACTGAAAAGCTATAAGACAGTACGGTAGTGGCACAAGGATTAACAAATAGACCCATAGAACAGAAAAGAGAGTACGGAATTATGCCTAAACATGTATGGTCACCTGATTTATGACAAAGGTGATACTGCAGTGCAGAGGGAGAAAAATGATTTTTTCAATAATTGGTGCTGGGTCAATTAGATATTCATAGAGGGAAAAAAGTGAATCTGTACCCCACCTCTCACCATACACAAAAATAAATCCTAAATAGATTGCATATTCAAATATGAAAGGTAAAACAATAAAGTTTCTAGATGAAAACATATAAGAAAATCTTTATGACTGTGGCATGAACAAAATTTAAGACACACAAAGCTGTATAAAGAAAAATATTGATAAATTGGACTATAAGATTAAGAACTATGTATCAAAGGACACCATTAAAGGAGTAAAACTACAGCCCAGGGTGTAGGGGTATTTGTGTCTCCTTGTTAGTACTTTTTGGCCAATTGGCCCACTCTAACAGGTAGTACATGCACAGGTAAGCAAAGTTGAATTTATCTCCTTCTTGCCTCATGTGTATAACCATTCCTCTCACCCAGTCTATTGGTGCAAAGCAACAAATCTACCTAGCCCATATATTTTTATATGTGGGCTTCTGGGGTCTGAGTACCACACTATCTCTTTTATCTGGATGCTAATTATACAGGTGTGCTCAATTTGTAAAAATGCATCCAACTGTGCACCCATAATTTGTTTACTTCTCCGTATAAATGTTATGCGTATATCATAGCTGTCAAACTTTAATAAAAAGTTTTAAATATAAAATAACATCTAAATTCAATGTTAATGGATCCTTATTCTCTGCTACAACCTATAGAAATGCTGAAAGATTATCAAATACAATGAACACACATATACTCTATACCTATGTTCACCAGTTACTAAAACTATGGCACATTTGCTTTCTCTCTTTCTTTCTTTCAACATCTATGTACACACATTCATTTTATCTGAACCAGTTAAAAGTAAGTTGTAGATATTACCACACTTCACTTCTAAATTCTTCAGTGTGTGTCTCCTAAAGCAAGGACATAACCACATAAACACTTGTAAAAGAAAAACTATTTTTTTCTCTCTATTTTAACATTCAACACAGCATGGAATACTTTGTTTTATTTATTTTTTAATAAATTTAAAATGTATGTATTTATCATGTACAATATGATGTTTTGAAATATGTACACACTATGGAATGTTTTAATTCAGCTAATTAACATAGGCATCACCTCACATACTTACCTTTTTTTTGTGGTGAAAATGCTCAAAATTCACTCTCTTAGCAATCTTCAAGAATACAATACATTGTACAATAGACCTCTTGAACTTATTCCTTGTGTCTAACTGAAATTTTTTATCCTTTGACCAATGTCTCCCAAACCACCCCAGCTCCCCAGCTCCTGGTAACCACCATTCTATTCTCTGCTTCTATTGAGTTCAATTATTTCAGATTCCATGTGTAAGTGAGATCATGTGTCTATTTGCCTTTCTGTGCCTGGCTTATTTCACTTAACATGATGTCCTCCAGGTTCATCCATGTTGCAGCAAATGATAGAATTTCCTTCTTTTTTAAGGCTGAATAGGATTTGACTGTGTATAGATACCAAATTTTCTTTATCAATTCATACATTGATGGACACTTTGGATAATTCCATGTCTTGGCTGTTGTGAATAATGCTACAATGAACATGGGAGTACAGATATCTCTGACTTTTGAGATACTGATTTCACTTCCTTTGGATATATAAGCAGTAGTGGGAATGCTGGGTCATTCTATTTTTAATTTTTTGAGGAACCGCAATACAGTTTTCCATATAGGTGTACTAATTTACATTCCCATCAACAGTGCACAAGAGTTCTCTTTTCTCCACATCTTTGCCAACACTTATCTTTCCTCTTTTTGTTAACAGCCATTCTAACAGGTGTGAGGCGACATCTCACTGTGGTTTGGATTTGCATTTCTCTGATGCTCCTTATTCTTATACTTTCCCATATTCAACTTTAGCAATTCATTCAAATAACTTTACCTGAAATCTTATTCACTTGTATAGTGACCTCATCTGCCTCTGTGCCCGCTGTAGGTAAACTAGGGCTCATGTACCATCTCTTCCTGGAAGCATCCATTTTTAACTTAGATTTCATGCTCGTTGGATACGCCAAAATACTCAGCTTTTAGAGTGGTTTGAGAAAATTATGATGTTATACAATATGCAACATTTGACTGATCTTAGGGTTGGAATGACATTCTCCAACTTTCTACATTCTAAGAAGAAGAAGGAAGTCAACTTTATGTCAAATTTAATGTATTATCTTTCATACCTATTACTGTTTTTGATGCTTGAATTGTCCCATATTCCAAAATTGGCCTTTCACAACGCCTTCAAGCTGGCTTCTTATGACCTTTTGATATGTTGCTACTTGTTCTTGAGCACTTCCTTTCTAGCACAAGACCTTCCAGGCTCACTTTGTACTTTTGCTGCTTCAGACCTAGAATTGGTCTTGTCTCTACAGATCCTTGGTTCTTTTTAGTGGGAAGTAGCAAGGGGAAACCTGAGTGTTAAATGTGTTCATTGCCCCTGAGGTGTCATTATTTCTAGAGGCTTTTAGTGATAAAGCTAAGAAATATATAATTTTTAAAATATCGTTAGTTCATACAGATATTGCCTATTTCATTTCAACACCACATCCTTCCTCTCCTTCAATTCCTTATTGTATTTCCCCTCCCATAGTAAGAACACTGGTTCAAACACTGATAAACTTAACCATTTGTTCTACTCTATAACAAAAATAAATTTATTTCAGGATCAGTATACTTGTACTACTATCAAAAACAAACCTACTAAGTAAAATCCCAGATTCCTTGCAGTTCTGAGAGCATATGCTGTGTACATACAGTGTACTGTGTTCAGAAGTTACTTGAATGGATTCATTTTTTGTATTTATGTAATAAATTGATATTAAAATTTTAGGTTCATTTGGTTTTGTTTATATTCATTTTTAAGCTTTTTTTATCCTTGTAGATATAATTTCATTTTTTAAAATATATAAAACATTGACTTGGTTCAAAAGTAAAACTTATATTAAAAGATATACACAGGAGGTCTCACTCCTTTCCCTGTTCCTTCTGTTCTGTTCTCATTTGTTGCTTGTAGGTAATCAGTTCCATTAGTTTCTGATTTATACACACATTATACACATACAGAATTTACTTAAAGAACACCAACATATTCAAGTGGATTTGCTAGCAGTTAGCTTGAGTTTATGAGTGCAAATTTATTTGCAAGAGAGGATAAGAAAAGTTCTATATTTTTTTCTGATAAAGATGGCAACTGACTGGAGAGATCAAATTTTCTTGAAAATAAAATCTTTATGCAGAGAACTGTGTTCTTGTGCATCATTTGTCAATTGTAATTTTTGGTTGTATAAAAGCATAATAGGAAATATAACTGTTGGATAAAGACTGATAAACATCAATACATTTCTTCCATTATTTTTCTTATATTTTACTTCTCTTCCTACCTCCTCTCCTCCTTTCCTTTCCTTTATTATATGGATACTCTGCAACCTTCTGTGCATGGAGGTGTAGAGATGAACAATATAGATGAAATTCCTACCCCATTTATATTCCGTTTGGGGAGACAGACAGTAAATGAATTAAAATAAAGCAGTGAAGAAAGATAAACTATTCTTTCCCCACCCGCCTATTGGGTGGTGTTAGGAGTTAAGGTGAGGGATACAGATCAATCATCTGCATTGTGTTAGTATCTTACTATCCAACTACTTGGCTTCTTCCTTTCCAGATTCCATAAATAGAAGTTAGGAAACAGTAACTAATGGTATGAAATTCCCTTCCTTCCCTTTGTTAAACTGACCGAATTAGCTTTGACATGATATGTTGGAGATAGGAGCATTGGCAGTTAAGATTAAAACAGAAGTTCTTTTACAGACTAACTTTTAACTTAGGAATTTGGAGAGATACAATCAAAGCTATATGCTTATGCAAGAGTGTCACCTCAGCCCCCTCTGCAGACAGATGGTATCAGCAATTACGTGGTTCTGTTAGTCACAGGCATAGTCTGTTTGTTAGCCCCATGGCAATTTTGTAATGCTTGTGCTTGTTTCCAGATCTGTTACAAACCCTCTCAAATCCCATAAGTTCAAAAGCATAGTAGTACTGAATGCGCTTAGAAAAAGAAGTACACAGTTATGATAGAAACCAAAGTGATGTTAGCTCTACACAGATGTTTATACATCATTCATACACATGCTACATTGTTCTTATAAATAAATGGACTTAGGATCAAACTTTAGAATCTAATCTGTGCATAAGTACATGAGCTTCTGAATTTAAAAATATGGGAATCCTTCCTATGTCTTTAAGATATGTATCTTCCAGCAGCTTCAGGTTCTAAAGTCATTTGTGTAAATCAGAAATCCCCCGTAGTCAAAGTGATCTTTGAAAATTCCCCAAACGGTTAGTGTATGTAATGCTGCAAAACAATTCTAAAATTTGAGGACTATTCAGTTGATCTTAACAACAACAAAATGACAAAAATAAGCCCTAAGTGCAGACATCTCAGCATTCAAATCATTCATCCTTTAAGATAATCCTAGAATCTCTGACTATAATGGGGGGCGGATGAGGATGCTAAACTCATTTGTTTATCTTCAGGTTGACTTCAGGTTTTAATAGTAGCAAGTACAGTTATTTTTATACTTGTTAATTTGCATGTTGTTTTAAGGAATTAATGTGGTGAATATGTGGCAACACCTAGCCCAGGGCCTAGTACCTAATTGGTCCTCAGTTGTAAATTAGAGCTGATTTTGAGTCTAAGATTGCTTGATCAGGTTCTCATCCATTTTGATTCTAAAAAGTGATGGATAAAAACTCAGCTACCTGCTGCCTGTCATTTCAAATACACATTTCTTGTGACGCTGCTGAATTGCTGTCACAGGCACGCCTTTGGGATTTGGTCTTAGGGCCCCTTAAGTGGAGTTACACTCACCCAAGGGTCAGGTTCTCAAATCTGTATGAAAACTATTAATAAAGGCATTTGGACAGCATGACTAAAGTATAGATGTCTCCTTATCTGTAGTTTGATGCACAATTCATCTTCTCCATCATTGCCAAATATCTGTTTCCTTTCCCTTATTTTCCCACCTCCCACTTATCTAGCATTTTTCCTCAATAAGAATATGCAGTCTCTCAGAGAAACTCCTTGGCAATTATTTTAATTCCCAGTAATGACATAGAAAACATTAACAACACCCTTTCTTAATTTCATTCACTTGCGTATTAATTAATTTGGAAGATAGTGTGTGTTTTTCTTTGTATATATGTCTGGGGCTTAATTAAAGTTAACCCTTAAGAGGAAATATAGCCTATATTTAGAGAAGTACTCTTCTTTAAATATTTTATTGTCAATTTTTATATGTAGATTGCAAATATATTCTCTGTATTATAACATACACAATACAGAAGAATATAAGGTGAACGATCATAATCCTTATCATGTTCCCCAAATGCCAGTCCACTCTCCAGAGACAACCAACTACTTTAACAGTTTTATGTATATCTTTCCAGACTTTTATCTTTTTAGTCATATATGTGTATGCACATATAAAAATATATAGCATTGTTTTCTTTGCCTTTATTTAATATACTGTAGTTATATAACTATGTATTATAGTTCAATTTGCTTTTTTCACTTAACAATGTGGGCACAAGTGATCCTCCTGCCTCAGCCTCCTGAGTAGCTGGGACTACAGGCATGCACCACCACGCCTGGCTAATTTTTCTATTTGAGATAGGGTCTCTCTCTTGCTCAGGCTGGTCTTGAACTCCTGGCCTCAAACAATCCTCCCACCTTGGCCTCCCAAAGTGCTAGGATTACAGGTGTGAACCACTGTGCCTGGCCTATTTTAGTGCTTTTTTTAATTTTTCAAATCTCTTGTTATTTCCGTTTTTTAAAAATAGCATTTGTCTGAAATATCTTTTTTTCCCTTTATTTTCAATCTTCTTGTGCCATTTTGTTTTGTCTCTTGTAAATAGCATGTAGGTGGATTTTTTTCTCTATAATCTTGGAGTATTTTATGTGTAATTTAACCCATTCACTATTTTTGTATTAAATACTCCATATATTCCTTTCATCTTATATTATTGTTCTATTGACCATGGTTTTTTCTTTTTTTCTCTTTAAAATATTCCTACCATTTATTGCCTTGATTTTTACTTTTTCCCCTGATATTTCTCCTAATAATTTGGAAGTCAGTCATACTGATTCTGGCCTTCTAGAAGTTGTTTCTATATATTTAATGGACACATTTAAACAACTTCTCTGCCCTCCTCCTTCACTTCTCCCTTCCTTCTCCTCCCCTCCCCCTCCTCCTTTTTTTCTCCTTGTTCTTCTCCTCCTCCAGGGACAATTTTCCATGCGTCTTCAGTTTTATGTCCTCTCTCTTCCATTCCCTCTCTTTCTCCCTCATTTCTTCTCTCTTCTTTTTCTTTGTCTTCTAGGATATTTTCTAAACTTGATTTTCTTCATCACTATTTTTGTTTTCAGTCTGATTTGTTTTATTATTAAGTCCTTCTTATTTTTTCTCAAATTACAACAATCATGTTTTCAATTTAAACTTTTTTGGCTTCTTTTTAAAAGCAGTTTTTTTCTCATTTTATGGATAAAGGATTTTCTTTATTCTTTCTGAGAATACTAATAAGTTTCTTTATAGCTCTTTTCTGCCCTCTGAATTGTCTTTGTTTTCTCAGGAGTCATTTGTTCTCTTTGTTCATCTTATTTTTTCTTGTTCATATGTTTGGTATTTGTATCAGCCTGCTTAGGCTGTTATAACAGAATACCCTTAACTGGGAGGCTTAAACAACAGGAATTTATTTCTCACAGTTCTGGAAGCTGAGAAGTCCAAGATCAAGAACTGATTTGGTTCCCCAGTGAAGGTTCTTCTCCTGCATTGCAGAAGCCCACCTTCTTGCTGTATCTTCACAAGGTAGAAAGAGAGAAAGAGAGCTCTGTTTTCCTCTTATTATAAGGACACTAATCCCATCATGGGGTCCTCACCCTCATGACCTCATCTAGACATGATTAACTCCTAAAGGCCTCACCTCCAAATATTATCACATTGGAGATTATGAGTTCAACATAGCAATTTGGGAAGACACAATTCAGCCCATAGCAGTATCCTTGATTGTCAGTGTATTTGTATGACCGAAATAACTAGGTCAATAATATTCTATTGCTACATAACAAATTACCACAAATTTAGCAGCTGAAAACAGCACAAATATATTATCTCACAATTTCAGTGGGTCAGTAGTCGGTACAGGTCCGCTGGATCCTCTACTCCAGGCCCTACCAAGTTGAAATGAATGTGTGACCCAGAGCTGTGATCTCAGCTGAGACTCAGGGTCCTTTTCCAAGTTTACTGGTTATTGGCAGAATTCATTTCCTTGAAGCTGTAGGACTAAATTCCCTGTTTTCTTACTGACTTTTGGGTAGGACCACTGTCATCTCCTAGAGGTGGTTCATAACATGATTGTTTCCTTCTTCAAGGCTAGCAGGAGAACATCTCTGTTCTTTTGAATTTCCCTGACTTCTTTTCTGGGCTCACCTGATAATTCCAGTCCCACTCAGTGTAATTGTCCTTTTGATTAACTTCAAAGTCAAATTATTAGTAATTTACTCATGTGAGTGAAGTCTATCATATTCACAGGTCCTGCTCACACTCAAGGGAAGGAGATTATATGTGATATGTGCACCACAGTGTGGGGATCTCAGGGGTCATCTGAGCATACTGCCTGCCACAGGTGGGCGTAAGTTTCTCTCCGTAAGTCTGTTTCCCCTACAGGCTTTCAACTTCTCCTGTTAGAACAGTGAGCCAAAAAGTCTTTCAAAGTGGAGTGGAGGTAGAAGTATGTTGACTGGCTGGTTTTGTAAGTTATTCAACATAAGGAAACTTTACACTACGAATGAAGGTCCATAGGATGTTTTATTCCAGGGTAAAGGAGCTTTTTCTATTGGATATCCAGTAAACACAAAGTCTGTTCTGTCTCTCTTCATTTCCAACACTCAACCAGGAATCTTCTTAGGTATATAGTTTACTTTCTTTATCATGCAGGTCTTGGGTTTTAACCTATGATCAAGCATTGTTGCAGCCTTTTGCTGAGGTGGATTGAGTTAGGGGTATCACTGGCCCTGCTGTTCTTTGTCCATCTCTTTAATTTTTCTTGGCAGCAGCCCCAGGACCACCCCCCATCCTGAACTTGCCATTTGTTCTGTCTGAGCTTGCAGTTTTTCTGGATCTGTGATTGCCTCTAACGTTGTTGCTGTTGGTTGTGGTGGTTGTAGTGGACTGAGTATATGTGTTTGAGCATTATTCTCCATTTTTGTCCCATCTGCTTTCTGTTTTCTAGGAATTTCTCATAATTTTTGACGTGTTAATAGCACTTTTTAAAAATATTGTTTTCGTGTGCTGCTAAAGATTTATTTATTGCAAAATATATTTTCTAATTTTTAAGGGGATTTGAGGTTGGAAGGGAGATAAATGCATGTGCTAAATCCATCATTTTGTTCTATTAATAATTTTCAATTTTAGTTCCTTTAATTTTATACTAAGATTTTTTTTGCGGTTAGAGTTAACTTGTCTGTTGGTAGATAATTTAATCAATCCTCAGGTTGTTTTCCCCACCCCTTTGCTCTCTTAATCTTTACTCTTCCTTCCTTAGTTTTCCAAATAAAGTGGGCAAAGAGGAGGCAAACATAAAAATCAAATATCACATTTCCTTCTGTGTTTGTTCATCTACTGTGAAAAAAGTTGACTTTGGGTAAAATTGCTGGCTAAAATAAAGCCCCTGCATTATTAGTGGGTTTCCTCCCTATCTGAATCCCAAATGCATGTGTAGGGGACAGAAAATGGTTTCCCTCCAGCCTCTTAGGTTCTTTGGCTGGGCTATGAATTAAATTGATATAAGACAGATAAACAGGAGAAAAACCATATTTATTTGCATACATATGCATAGGAGTCTCCCCAAAATATGAGACTTTAAGCAAGATCCAGATGACTGAAGCTTATATCCCAAGCCACAGAAAGGAAAAAGGGCTTGGGGTTTCTGGGGTGGGGGTGAGGAGGTGGAGACAAGCTGTGGGAGGGTGAGGGCAGGAAACCTATGGTGAATAAGGGTTGCCTTGTTATGTGGATAAGAAGTCTCTCAGGTAATAAAAGTTGTCTCAAGCAGCCCTCTTCCTGACACAGATACTTTTACTACTGTAGATTTCTCTTGTGGATATAAATTTCGTTTACAAAAGGGAAGCTTTTCAGAACTACTCCTGTGTTTGCAGTTTCTCAAAACAATGTACTTGAAATAGGCCAAAAAAGTATATATTGGAGTGGCATATTTGGTCTTCTATAGTCATATTTTGAGGTAGTGTGTCCTGAGCCCCAACACATAGATAACTAAGACACTTTCATTACTTCCAAATGACTAGAACATTTCAATGAAATAGGCTTATTCAAAAGCAAAAAGAAAGGGGAATCAAGTTAGTAGCCTCTCCTAGGGAACTAATGTAGAAATACTGAGAGACCTCAACCTCAAAGAGAATGATGAAGGGTCCTAATTAGATAACAAGGTACAAAATGTCTTATCAAGAGACAACATGATATAATTTAGAACATGACTTAAGAGAGAGATTTTAAAGAATCAGATTTTGAAAGAGTCATGTAAATATTTAAATCAAACAACACATGCAACTTGTATATATACAAATATATTAATATATACAAGTTGTCCAACTCACAGAATAAGGTGGCCACATTTGAACTAAATTTATAGTAGACTCGTGTGTTAAATGTATATATGAGATCACATCATAAATTCAGGTCCTGAGAGAGTAATAGTAACTGACATATAGGACAGGGGAGAGCCATTTCACATGTTCTTTCAGCAGAAATATAGTAAAGGGAATTGAAGGAAAAATGTTTCAGAGAAAGCCATGGCTTGCAAAATGGGCCAGGTGGAAAGAATATTAATTCTAATATACAAGGCAAGCATTCAAGGGTGAAGGACTAGAGATTGTAATCCATCCTTTTCTATGCCAGATTGAGTGCCATCCATACCATGCCAGGAAAATGTTCTATTTAGGGCCATGAACTCAGTGGAAAATTGAGTAACATCTATAAATTCTATTCACTCCCTTTTTCAGATCATTGAAAGCATTAAACTAGATCAGACTCAACATGGACTCTTGTAACACCCCACTACACATTGCCCTAGAGTTAATTATGCTATCATTAATCATTTGCCCACTGTTTATAATCATCCAAGCATTTTTAATATAACTAGATTCTTATTCAAGCCTGTTTTAAATTAATTTTGCAAATAAGATTTGGAAGTCCCAGATACAATGATTCATTGGCACCTACATTCATCAATTAGGCAGCATTTTACCTTTCTCCTGCTTCGGAATATTTCTGGTAGGATGTGTGCTCTCTGCAGATCTCCGCTTTACGTTAGACATAGCTCCTCTGTGCTCTAGTTGTTTACAGTTTTCAATAGCAGCACCATAACTTTTTAATCTGTTGACATAAAAAAAACCAGATGGTGTTGACCCAAATCACACTTGTTTTTTTTTAAAAAAATGATTACACATTTGTTTTATTCATTATTCACTTCTCTGCTCCTGTCTTTATTTTCAGCAATATGCCCTAGTTCTCCATTAGAAGTAACTTGATGTATTTCTTTAACACCATTTAGGTCCTTTTATGCTTGGATATGTGTCATATACATTGTTATTTTGGATGTACTAAATATTATATAACTTTTTCACACTAAATTTTGAAAAGTGTTAATTTTCTTATTTCTTCATACAGACTTTATTTCTTCTACAGACTTAAAAAAAACAATCTTTTATCCTCCTTTTAAAATAAGTTACACATCTCTACATTTATTGCTGGTTCTATTTTTCCAGACTCTCTTTTCTAGCTCTCTGTCTCTTTCTTTAACTAATAAAACATAGTGCACATAGTTACACGTACTTTAGAGTCAAATAGTTTTACAAGATTTGTAATAAAAAAATAATAGTCTCCCATCCCCACTCCAGCATTTCTCTCTTCAAGAGACAACAAATTTCAACTCTCAGCTAAATATGTTGGTGTTTACCTCTATGACCTGAAATAATGTGCTTGAATTTCTACCATTTGATCTTTATTTTAGGCATTATCTATTGCCTTCCCAGTAGGGAAGATGAGAATTTTGCTCCTTTTCCTCATCTATTCCTACCACACATGTATTTCTTTTCCTTTACCACATCCTCCCAATATGGTTGCATCATAATTTTTATTAGATTAATATTAGGGTCTGTGTTATTATGATTACGTAAATGCTATCTGTAGCTGAAACAAATTGTAAACTCTGATAACTTCAGTACAACTTTTTGTTTTCTATGGAATGAATGATCATCTTACTTTTGTGTTCATTTGATTTTTTGTTTTGCTTTTCATTAATTTATCCTCCAGCTTCTCATCAACTGACACAGTCTCCTTTCAAGACTGCGAGACTCATTAGACATTATTTCCATTTCATCTTCCTAAAGCCTTCCAGAGCCTTCTGACTTCCTCTAATCTGGAATGGTGGCACTCTAGTTCTGACACACAGCTTTCATCCTGGGATCTCCCTTCACCATCATCCAAGGATTCATTTGACTCCTCCTGGTCCCTCTATCCTGTGTTTTCCTCTTTCTTGGCTTAATCTCAAGCTTCTAAAAAATACAGGAATGGGAGGTGGTTTGGGGGAAACTTGCATGTCTGCAGATGCTTTATGTTATCCTTACACATTGATTGGCTGGTATTCGAAATGAAGACTGAGACCATTTTCTTTCAGGTGGTTTAAAGCTTCCAACATTGCTCTTGAAAAGTCTGAAGCATTCGGATTCCTACTGTTTTATACTTGATCAGGTTTTTGTTTGTTTGTTTGTTTCTGGAATCTTCTATTTCCTTCTCTTTGTTCCTTGTGTTTTGAAATTTCACAGTGATGAACCTTGGTGTAGATCTCTTTTTATCCATATGTACTGTATTCTTGGTGGGCCCTTTCAATCTGAAAACTTAAGTTACACAGTTCTAGGAATTTTACCCCTCACCCCAATTACTTTTTTGATTTATTCCCTTCTATTTTCTTTCTTTCTTTTTTTTTGGAACTTCAATTATTTGAATATTAAACTTACTAATTAATCTTCTAATTTTATTTTCATTTTGTTCTCTCTCATTTTCTATATTTTTGTTCTTTTGCTCTGCTTTCTAGGGTATTGCCTTAATTTTATCTTTCAACTGTTCTTTTAAGCTATTGATTTTTATCATATTTTCAGTTTCAAATATTTTTTCTAATAAGTTCAGTTTCAGGTTCCAATACAACATCCAATTGAATGTTCTGTTTTTTTATGGTTTTATTTTTGCATTATCTTTTGTTATTTAATCATATTTTCCCCAACATTTTATTATGAAAATTTTCAAACATACATAAATGGTGAAAGAGGAGTATGATGAATAACCATATATACAACTACCAAAATTTAATAATTGTTAACATTTTATTATATTTGTTTTATCTAGATGTATGTGTGTATATAAACATTTTGCCAAACAACTTGAAAATCAATGGCAGATATCATGTCCTTTCACCCCTAAATTATTCAGTGGCTATAGGATGATCAGTTTATCCTGGTTTGCTAAGGATTTTCCTAGTTTTTAATCTGAAAGTCTTGTGTCATTAGAACCTCTCCACCCCGCCCCAACTCTCAGGCAAACCAGGACAGTTGATCACCCTAAGTGGGTGGATCATAACGATGACATACTCTGACATAACCACAGTGCCATTATCACACTCAAGGGAATTAATGGGGATTTCACAATATCATCTTAATTCCACTCTACATTCAGATTTATTTAATTGTCTATTATAGCATATATATATATACACACACACAGAAATATATATATAAACACACACACACACACACACTCTGTCTCTGTCTCTCTCATATTTCTTTTTCTCTGACTGAGAAACCAAACCAGTCGTCTTATAGTGATTATATAGTAACATTACATTCTGAATTTGTCTTTTTCTTTTTGATATCATGTAGCTTATTCTTCTATCAATGTTCTGTCCTGCATACTGGCGGTAAGGTCTGAAGGTTGATTGGATTGAGGTTAATAGGCTTGGCAAGAGCATTCTGCAGGATGTACCACGTACCTCAGAGAGCCTCACAGCAGGAGGTACAAAATGTCAAGTTTTCCCACTAACAGTGAGGCTAAGTTTGAACTCTCAGGTAAGATGCCGATCACCATATCTCTCCACCTGAGTGAATGTTATTTCCTTTGCAATTAGCAAGTAATCCATGGGCTGATATTTTAAGGCCCTGAAAATATTCTGTTCCCCACAACATTTTGTCCCATGATTTTAGCATCCATTGATGATTTTTATCTGGATCATTATTTCAAATGGGCTTACAAAATGGTAATTTTTCTAATTCACTCATTCCTTCTACATTTATTCGCTGATGGTCTTCTATAATAAAGAACGTTCCCTGAATTAGAGATAGGTACAGTTTCTCATAAGATGGCTTAAGAAATGTTTACTTTTTTCTCTTTAGTTGCAAATTTTCGGAGTAAAGAATGGTGCTATTATCTCTCCAATGGTGGCAAATAGGGTCTCTCTCTCTCTCTCTCTCTCTCCCACCCTCTATCCATTGTGGAATTGTGGGTTTTTGGTTAATATAAGAAATTTAAAAATTAGTTTACTAAGATTTTTCTTCAGGTTATACTGCATAAAAAAAGATTCATTTCTTTTGATGATGTTAAAATGAACAATTTCTTTGATCACATTCCTATTGTAGTAGTGTTTCATAAAGTGATTCCTGGCAGCTTATTTTCTAAAAACCCAAACAAACCACCAGATATATTTCTATATCTGTTGCTATCTACCTTTCTACATGTAGTTCCTTTCCCCAAAATGGAATCTTACTGGAGGTGTCTATCAATGTCCACCATTCCCAACACCTTGGCATCTGTGTCCACAACGTGCCTGTCTCCCTCCCCTGATATAAAGGTTACAGCAATTGGACCTAGTTAATGGGCATCTGTCCCCAGTGCTGGTGAGCCCACCATGGCCTATGTGACCTGCCTCAGCAAGAATGACTGAACCAATCAGATTCCTTTCCCAGGAATTTGGAATTGGAAAACTGAGAAACTAAAGCTGTTAGCAATAACACTGAAGTAGAGGTAGGAACAGAGAGACCTTGATAAGCCATGCTAAACAACAGTCATATGAAATTCAAAGTTGTGGGGAGGAGAAGCTATAAGGAAACCAGGAAAAAGCAAATCAGGTGGGTTGATGTGCCAGGGTGGTGTTCCTCCTCCTGCCATCCATCCCAGGGAAGGGCACTATCATGCATCCAGTAGCCCCAGCCTACTGCAAGACATTGATCTTGCTCACCTACAGTAATAAGCTTACTGCATCCCTTTCAACCATTCTTCAAGCCATCCTCAAAAAAAATGTGAATCTTATCCTGTTACCACTACCTGGTACATAGTAGTTGCTCAACCAATAATGTTATTACATTTCTAAAGATATTCAATCTTTGATACCATAAACAAATTGAGAGTAAACTCTTAAATATAAATGGCATTTAAAAATAAGTATATTTAATGAAGGAAAGAATAGTCTTTCAACACATTATATTGGGACAACTGGGATATCCACATGCAAAAGAATAAAGTTAGATCCCTACCACATGCCATATACAAAATTAACTCAAAATGGATCAAAGAGCTAAATATAGGAGCTGAAATCATACAATTCTTAGAAGAAAATATAATTGTAAAGCCTTATGACCTTGGATTAGGCCATGGTTTCTTCAATATGACACCTAAAACACAAGCAACCTGTATTAGTCTGTTTTGAGTTGCTATAAAAGAATACCGGAGGCTGGGTAATTAGTAAAGAAAAGAGGTTATTTGGCTTATGATTCTGCGGGCTATATAAGAAGCATAGTGTCAGCATCTCCTTCTGGTGGGGGCCTTAGGAAGCTTCCACTCATGGCAGAGGGTGAAGGGGAGCCAGCCTGTCACATGGCGAGAGAGGGAGCAAGAGAGAGGGGAGCAGGTGCGAGGCTCTTTTCAACAATCGGTTCTCTTGGGAACTAATGGAGCGAGAACACACTATCATGAGGATGGCACCAAGCCATTTACGAGGGATCTACCCCCATGACACAAACACCTCCCACCAGGCCCCACCTCGAACATTGGGGATCAAATTTCAACAGAAGACTTGGAGGAGACAAATATCCAAATGATATCACCACCAAAGAAAAAAATAGATATATTGGACTTCAGAAAAATTAAAAACTTCTAAGATTCAAAGAACACTATCAAGAAAGTGAAAAGACAATACACAGAATGGGAGAAAATATTTGCAAATCATGTATTTGAAAAGGGCCTACTACCTTAGGTATCCAGAATACATAAGAACTATTACAACTCAACAATAAAAAAATTTTAATGGGCAAAGTATTAATATTTTAATTGACATTTCTCCAATGAAGATACATAATTAACCAATAAGCATATGAAAAGATGCTCAACATCGTTAGTCATTAGAGAAATGTAAATCAAACCCACAATGAGATACAACTTAACACCTACTAGGATGGAATAATAAAAATTTAAAAAAAGAAAAATAACAAGTGTCAGTAAGGATGTGGAGAAAGTAGAACCTTCATATGTTGCTGGTGTGAATGTAAAATGGACAGCTATTTTGAAGTTCCTCAAAAGATTAAATATAGTTTTACCATTTGACCCAGCAGTTCCACTACCATGTGTATACACAAGATAATTGAAGGTATATGTCACACAAAAGTTTGAAAATAAATATTCATAGCAACATTATTCGTGATAGCCAAAAAGTATCAAGAACTCGGATTTTCAACTGATGAATGAATAAACAAATGTGGTCTACCCATACAATGGGATATCATTCAACCATAAAAAGGAATGAGGTATTAATCTGTGTTATAATATGAGCGAACCTTGAAAAAATTATGCTAAATGAAAAAAGCCAGATGCAAAAGATGACATATTGTATGATTCCTTTTATATGAAATGTCAAAATAGGCAAATCCATAGAGACAGGAAATAGAGTGGTTGGTTGTCGGGCTGGAGGAGATAGGAAATGGAGAGTAACTCCTAATGGATAAGGGTTTCTTTGTGGGATGATGAAAATGTTCTGGAATTAGATAGTGGTGATAGTTGCACAACACTGTGAATGTACTTTAAAAATCACTGAATTGCACCCCTTAAAAGGGTGGATATTGGCATATGAATTATATCTCAATACAAGGAAAAAGAAAATGAAGTAAAAATTATGAGCACATTAAAAATATCCTTATATAAAGCCTTTATTCATTTCCTCAATTTGAGCTATACTTTTCTTTTTAATTCTTTTTTTTTTTTTTTTTGAGACAGAGTCTCACTTAGTTGCCCAGGCTAGAGTGAGTGCCGTGGCATCAGCCTAGCTCACAGCAACCTCAAACTCCTGGGCTCAAGGGATTCTCCTGCCTCAGCCTCCCGAGTAGCTGGGACTACAGGCATGCGCCACCATGCCCGGCTAAGTTTTTCTATATATATTTTTAGTTGTCCAGATAATTTTTATTTCTATTTTTTAGTAGAGACGGGGTCTTGCTCTTGCTCAGGCTGGTCTCGAACTCCTGACCTCGAGCGATCCACCCGCCTCGGCCTCCCAGAGTGCTAGGATTACAGGCGTGAGCCACCACGCCCGGCCGTCTTTTTAATTCTTTATCAGAATCTTAAACTAGCTTTTGAAGGAGAGATAATCATTGACAATTTTCTGTAAAACAAAAGCAAAGAAGGTGAAGCAAAGAATGGAATTATTTAAAGTAGCACTTGGTCATTTTGTTCCTCTTATGTGGCCATTATATATATGAAGAGAATTGCCCCAGGGCCTGATAGCTTCCCAGTTTCCACACCTGTTCTCATAATGCCCTGCTATATTGTGGTTCCCATCTCTAGATTTCCATGAGACTCCCTTTGTCACTAAAATAACCCACATTTAATTGAACTGGTGTAGCTAGTTACTGTACCTTGTAGTCATACAAATCTCATGAGAGCAAGCATTTACTCTGCCTTCTGTTTTGTAACTTTTTCTTCACCTAACCATATAGTATGAAAAATCTTTCCAATGTCAATAAATGCATACTGTATATGAATCATTTAAAATGACTACAGAGGATTTCATTGTGTGACTGAAACATAAAATCTGACTAGGCTTCTGTAACTAGACTTTTACATTTAAGGACATTATTGTCCTCTCCATTTGCTTGAATTATTTTCTTCATCTAGTTTTTATTGAATTCTCAAACAGATTTTTGATTAGACAAACCCTGAAAATTTTCTCTGGAGAGAGCAAAACCTAAAAAGATGAAAGACCTACAATAAAACAATTAATATTTTGACATTCCCATGGGCACTATAATACTGCTGAATATGAACTAGAATTCAGAATCCTGTGAAAGAGAACTGGTGTCACAGAGAGTTGATATCATACAACCTGAGTCCTACGCAGTATAAAAGACTGAGCCAAACAGTGGTTCTGTTGTCTCCTAGCTTTGGCTGAAGAGTGTGCTTGTAAAAGTCAGATTTTAAACTTTGGATACTAGTTATACATAATGAGGATCCATCTTTTGTAAGTCATATGCTTAAAAAGTGCCTTACTAAAAGGTCTTATTTTCTAAAATTAATTTTGTTTTTAACTTACTTTTCAGTTGACCCTAATTCAGCTATGGGAAACTGGACCCAGGTTAAGCATGGATGATGGTGGTAGAATTGTTTCTTTCTCTTTCTTAGGTCACTTACCTCTGTTGCTTTAAGTGGAACAGATGGTAATGGCTCAGAGTGTGTGATTGACCAAATTGCCTATTCCACATAAATTGGATGTTTAGGGAGTAAATTTATTTAGGAGGAAAAATGGCAGAGAAAGGCATGTGATCTAGAAGGACAAGATGATGAACCTAACGAAAGGGTTGGCCGGATGCTCTCTAGTATTTCTTGGCCCAATTATCCCAGAGATAATTCAGAACATTTTTTCCCTAAAATTCTTCTCCCTTAAAAAAAATGAATTTGGGTATTCTCAGTTTGCAGGATTAACATTTTTGGGAAAAAATTTAATTCCCTTAGTCATTCCTAAAGGATAGTTTTTAACCTGGCTTACAGCAAATAATTAATTCATTGTCTCATAGTGAACATTATATTGGAATTTCTAGATGTGTAGAAATTCAAGGACATGCCAGTTTTTGATAGCTCTACACATTACTTCATATATCAAGGAAGAGTGAATCTTTGTTTTTTTCCTTTGACTTTCTTACTCTCTGATTTTGTATTTTTTTAATTCACAATCAACTCTTTGTCCCACCATTGTGCCAAATTAGGATCCTTGGCTTTTCTGGGAAGATTTACTGATGTCTTTTTTAAATACATAGATTTATACTTGAAGTTCTTTCTTCCTTCATGTTGGGGAGGGAAGCTACATTCTCATTGACCATGTGCCTACACTTCTCTGCCTAGATGAGTATGACTCTATTGATATCATGAAGAAATTTATTGTCAGTATCTTCACCTCTGCCAGTACTCATGCTGATTACTCTTCTCAGCTGCCTTCACTTCAAATTGGCCAAGACTGGGATGTGAGTCACTGTGGTTTAACAGCGTAAGAGCCCTTGAAATGGGATCGCTGGGGGGCATTTCCTTGCCACAATGGACATGCAGCCTCTGCCCTGTGTGAAGTCAGCAACAGGAGGAGAGTTTCAAAAACTGAGTTAGATTTCGAATCTCAGTTGTCTTCCCTTGATTGGAGCTGTGAACTTATAAGGAGAATGTTCTCAGCCTGGTGGGTGGGTCTGTGAATCAGTGCAGCTTTGCTGTGATTTTGAATAATTCAGCTGAGTTTGATATCAAGTGCTTGATTCAACACGTTGAGCTCTTAATCTATCCTAGGCACTGAAGACTGAGGACACTGTGGAGGTGTGGACATGTGTCTCTGCCTTTCATTCACTCAGCTGACTAGATGAACTCTCGCCTGAGTTAGAGAGTGCTCCAGCTATTTTCTCTTTTTCATGGTTGTCTTGGGGACAGTGAGGTGGTCTATGGAACTGTAGGAAAGCTCAACTGTTTGTAGGTCCTGGGGGACCAATAAAAAGGAGGTATAAGTCAGACTATAGATAATTAATTTGAATCTCTTTTCACTCTGTTTTTCACTATTTCTGTAGCAGGGGAGCAATTACCATTTTCTTTCATCTGAAGGTTTGGTGCTCCACATTTATGGTATGCTTGGGTGTCCAGACTATTCCTGAAGTTACACTACATCAGTGCCTCCTGTAGTTAAATGATTTTCCTCTCTTCTTCAAATCCTGTCATTTTTACATACAAATCATTTTTGCGGGATACACATACCATACTAAAAATCAGTCTTTGGTCTTCACAAATCCTATTATCTACATTTTTGATGAGCATGAGTCACTTCTCCAGAATTTATGAATGTTACAAAAGCATAACATTTTCTTCCAAAATGGACCTTTTGAAATACTTTGGCTCATATTCTGAAAACAGATTTGAAATATCCCTTTTACCCAAGTGACATTGGTGGGAAGATTTCCAACAGATACATTATTCTTTATTTCTTTTCTGTGCCAGGTGGGCTCCTCTCTTTCAATTCTGGTTGACCCACCTAATACGCACTTTGGCTCGGTGATTATGTGGTCAGCCCAGCAACCATGGCACCACACCAGCACTCTTTCAATAATAGCCAGTGTCAAAAATGTTCCTTATTCTTATGTGTACGAAACAGAACTCATGGATTTTAATTTTTTTTTTACTATTAATTACAATTATCATTATTTTGTTAAAGTTGTCTCAAATTTCGCCAGTGGGAGCCCCTCCAAACTGGTTTCTGTGTCTTCCTTAATCCCTCTCCATTAATCTTTGACTACTTATTTGCTTTCAGGCAAAACAATTTGTGCTTTTCCTGCCCTAAACTTAGAATAAACCATTTCTGTAAGGAGCCCTGATTCCTGTTAGTGGGGAATAATATAGAAACCAGGATCTGAGAACTAGCCATACTCATTGCTATACTCTTTTTTTTTTTTTTTTTTGAGACAGAGTCTCACTCTGTTGCCCGGGCTAGAGTGCCATGGGCTCAGTCTAGCTCACAGCAACCTCAAACTCCTGGGCTCAAGCGATCCTCCTGCCTCAGCCTCCCGAGTAGCTGGGACTATAGGCATGTGCCACCATGCCCGGCTAATTTTTTTCTATACATATTTTTAGCTGTTCATATAATTTGTTTCTATTTTTAGTAGTGATGGGGTCCTGCTCTTGCTCAGGCTGGTCTCGAACTCCTCAGCTCAAATGATCCGCCTGCCTCAGCCTTGCAGAGTGCTAGGATTACAGGCATGAGCCACCGCGCCGGGCCCCTGCTATACTCATTGATACCGGTGTGTCATTGCTTCTTGGTGAATGAAGGTAGAAAATATACATTTTTTACAAATAATGGATTTATTTAAACATTTATAACTCAAATACAACATTATAGGATTTTTTTCCTTAACTTCTTTGATTTTATATTTGTATATCTTTTCCTTTACAACAAAAATTATGGTTTGTAATATATACACACACAAACACACATATACAAATAATTTCAGTCACATCACCGATATTACTCCTAACAATAAAGCTACTGAGTAATGTAGGATTGCTTTGTAGTTCTTTTTTGTCACACTTTAAGGATGTATAGGAAGAGTTTTATATACAAAAATCACTTGAAATAATTCTTCTGTATAGTTACCAATTTGATATACAGTTAGGTTCATTTGTCTTGCTTTATTTTCTATTTGGGGGTTTGCTTCTTTATTTAGTTTTATCTTTTGAATGTGTAAAACATTTACTTGGTTCAAAAGTCAAAAAAGAGTAAGGTATATTCAGAGACATCTTATTTTTATCTCTGTCTTGTTCAATCCCTATTCCCCAATTGAAAACTATATCTGATTTATGCTGACTTTTTAAAAACATTTAGCAAATATGTATATATTCTATGTTTTCCTTTCTTATACAAAATGTAGCATAGTATTAATATATATATACAGTTTTTCAACTTCTTTTTTCACTTGACAATCTATCCTGGAGCTCATTTTATATGCATTACTATATTGATTATCTTCATTCCTTTTTATTAGTTTGATAAATAGTCCTCTTTTCTGTGGATGTACTATAGTTTATTCACCAATCCCCTATATTGATAGACATCTGAGTTGTTCCCAGTCTTTTCATATCAAAAATAATGCTGCAGTGAGTAGTTTTGTGCATGTTTGTTCTACATTTGTGGAGATGTATCTTCAGGATGGATGTCTTGAAGTGTATTGAGAAATTTCTTTTCCATAAAGATTGTAGCATTTGCACTTCCACCAGCAATGTGTAAAAGTGCCTATTTCTCCAAAGCCTTGCCAATAGCATACGTTGTAAATTCTAGATTTTTGCCATATAATGGACAAAAAATGTTATCTCAGTTTTATTTTGAGTTTCTATTCAAAATAGAATTAGGGTAGTGCATCTTTTTTTAATTTAAGGGCCACTTGCCTCTCTGCACAGGTCTTTCACTAGTATTTCCTTCAGTTTTTTGTTCACTTTCTGCTATATTGTCAAGAGTATATATGAGAAATATTAGTTCTTTGATAATAGTTGTAAAATTTTTGTTTCAGTTTGGCAGTGTGTTTTGACTTTGGATACAGTAAATTTTTTTAAGTATTGGGTTTTTAGCAGCTTCATTGAAATCTTATTCACATATCATGTAATTCACCCATTTAAAGTATACACTGCATTGGCTTTTAGTATATTCACAGAGCTGTGCATTCATTACCACAATATAGTTTAGAAAATTTTCATTACCCAAAAAAAGATACCCTTCACCTATCCTTTCAGTTCTAGACAACCACTAATTTACTTTCTATCTCTATAACCATTGGAGTTTTTTACATATTAAAAGAAAAAGGTTTTTTTCCTTTTTCCTCTCAATTTTTGTGTAGTCAAATTTCTCTCCCTTTGTTATTGCTTCTAGATTTTGAGTCAAAGTCTGGAAGGTTTTTTTTCTACTCCCAAGTTAAAAAGGAATCCACCTTTACTTCTACTACACTTACTTCTTGTAGTACTTGTACAGTTTTATTTTTTACATTTAGATCTCTGATTTATTTGGAGTTTATCTAGTGAATGGCATGAGGTATAGATCTAATTATTTGTTTCTAAATGACTATATAGTTCCAACACTTTTATTGAAAAAGTCCCTCAGTATTAGTTTCCTATTGCTTCTGTAACAAATCACTACAAATTTAGTGGCTTCAAACAACATAAATCTATTATCTTACAATTCTAGAGATCAGAAGTTCAAAACCAGTTTCACTGGGCTCAAATCAAGGCATTGGCAGGGTTGTGTTCCTTCTGCAAGTTCTAGGGGATAATCTGTTCCTTGCTTTTTCCAGTGTCTAGAGGCTGTCACATTCCTGGGCTCATGCTCCCATCACGTGACCTCTGCTTCCATTGCCACATTTCTTTTTCTTCTTTTGTCCCTCTTGTCTCGCTTTTATAAGGATTGTTGTGATTACGCTGGACCCACCTGGATAATATAGGATAATCTCCGCCTTTCAAGATCTTTCATGCAATTGCATCTGCAAAGTCCCTTTTACCATTTAAGGCAGCATAGTCACAAATTCTAGGGATTAAGATGTGGATATCTTTGGAGGGCTATCATTTGGCCTACCATATTCTCATTCCCTAGTGTTCTAAGGTATATCTATCATTAGATCTATCTATCATCTATCTAAGAAGTATCTATCATTATCAACTTTCAGTATTTACTTGTGTATATTTCTAGAGTGTCTGGATCTATTTGTCTGCCCCTACCACGCTGTTTTAGTGAAGAAGGCTTTACAGCCTCTCTAGCTTTCCGCTCTCATTTCTTTGTTTTATTTGAAGTTGTCTTGGCTGGTTTTGATTGTTTATTTTTCCACATAAATTTCAGAATCAACTTGTTCAGCTGTAGAAAAGAAGCTTTTTGGTATTTTATCGGAATTGCTTTACATTTATATGTGAACTTATGGAAATTTGACATTTTTATAATGTTGATCCACCCTATCCAAGAACGTAAGATGCTTTCTATTCACATAAGTCAACTTCATGCCTTTCAGAAGTGTTGTTTACTTTCTTCATATAAATTGTGCACATTTCTCACTAAGTTTATTTCCAGGTATTTTACCTTTTCACTTTGCTTTTGTAAATGAGATCTTCTCTTCCATTATATCATCAACCTGGTTATTGTTTGCACATACATAAGTGTATTTATTTTCATACATTAATTTTATATCTTGCTACTTTATTCAGTTTATTGTTTGTATTAGTTTTATTTTCTTGTTCAGCCACACAAACAATTCTTTAAAAGATTTTTAAAATACTTATGTAGTTAAATGTATAATTTTTTTTATTGCTTCCAGATTTTGAATCATAGTTAGAAGGCTTTGCCTACTACCAGGTTACAAAGAAATGATATATTATCAAATCAACTGAAAATAGAGCTATTTTGCCTCTCTTTCCAATTTTTATACCTCTAATTATTTTTTTTTGTCTGATTGTAGTAACTAATAGCTCCAATATAAATTTAAGTAATAATGAAGATAGTGGGGAACCTTGTTTGTACCTGACTTAAGCAATAATGCCTCTAGAGTATCCCCACAAATTAAGATGTTGGTTTTGGTCTTGAGGTACATGTACGTATATAATGATGTTAAGAGAGTATTCATCAATATCTATTTTAACAAGTGTTTTTTATCTGAAATGAGTATTAAATTTTTAAAAAAGATTTTTTCAGGACTTATGAAAATAAGCATATGATTTTTCTCCTTAGACGGTGATTTGGTAAATAGTTTTCCTAATACTAAATTATACTTGCATTCTTGAAGAAAAGATTTTTTAAAAATTTTCTCTATTTTAACTAGATGGTTAATTCACCTTCGGTATTCCTAATCTTTGTATATCTGTAGTTTCTTTTGTCTTCAAAAGGTTAGGGATTTGAGTACTTTGTTGATATTTTGCCATTTGCCAAATTATTTTTTTGTTGTACTGTTTTCTTTTTCCATTTCCTAATTAATTTTTGCTTTTATCTTTTTACTTTCAGTTTACTTTTTTCTAAATTAATTTTTGTTATTTTATTCTCTTATTTTTATTAATATAAATGAGGGGATAGCAAGCTTTTTTGGTAAAAGGTCAGATAGTATATATTTTTGGCTTTGTGGGCCATATTGTTTTTATTGCAACTACTCAACTCTGACTTTGTAGTAGGAAAGCAGCCACAAACAATAAGTAAGTGAAGGCATGGCTGAATTCCAGTATAACTTTATTTATCAAAACAAATGGCACAGCCGGGCACGGTGGCTCACGCCTGTTATCCTAGCACTCTGGGAAGCCAAGGCGGGAGGATTGATTGAGCTCAGGAGTTCGAGAGCAGCCTGAGCAAGAGCGAGACCCGATCTCTACTAAAAATAGGAAGAAATTATATGAGCAGCTAAAAATATATATAGAAAAAAATTAGCCAGGCATGGTGGCGCGTGCCTGTAGTCCCAGCTACTCAGGAGGCTGAGGCAGAAGGATTGCTTGAGCCCAGGAGTTTGAGGTTGCTGTGAGCTAGGCTAACGCCACAGCACTCTAGCCCGGGCAACAGAGTGAGACTCTTTCTTAAAAAACAAAACAAACAAACAAACGGCAAGTTGAGTTTGGCCCACTGGCAGCGGTTTGACAATCCCTGGCATGAATTTTATTTTGATCACAGCTTTAACTGTATCCCACAGATTATGTTATGTAGTGATTTTTATCTTCAGTTTTAGAAATTTTGCAACTTAAGTTTACTTTTCCTTTAACTCAAGAGTTATACATTAGTTTAAAAAATGTTTAGGTAAATAATGTTCTTTTTAAAAATTTTTTATTTCTAGTTTCATTGCATTGTGATCAGATGTTTGTGCTAACTCTACCTTGTAGGACTTATTGAGATTTTCTTTGTGACCCAATATATGGTCACATGTCATTCATGTTCCATAAATGAAAAGACAGTGTATTTTTTTAATAATCAAGGAGAAAAATTTGTTGTATTCTCATAATATTTACCTTATTATGTTGTTTGTATGTTTGTTTCCTTGATCTGTCTTGAACTGAGTGAGTTAAGGTCTCCTTTTAGTAGATATTCCTATTTCTCATTGCATTTGCTATAATTTCTGCCTTATGCAGCTGTGTTACGTATACACAGGTGATTACAAGGATTACAGTTTCATTGTGAATTATGACCGTTCACATTCCAAAACGTCCTTCTTTATCTTATCTTTTGAAGCTTTTTTACTTGAATTATTCTACAATGTCAGACATCAAAATCACAAACACTGCTTACATTTTTTTTGGTTTTTTGGGGACATCCAGTGGCTGGCGGAGGCACAATGACCACCCTCCAGGCCTTCACCTGTGATGTCCTGTTTCCCTTCAGCAATATTAACTTGGATCCACTTACACAAACTTACGAGATTCCTTTTTACCTGCAGACCTCACCCACTGGCCAGAGTACTTCATCATTGCAGAGGCCCCTGGTGCCTTGTGGAGAATCAATGGGTTCTATTATGGGTAAAGCAGAAGGTTCAGTAGTGAGGGAAGAATGGCACGCACATATCACAGCTCTGTTTGTAGCTCCACAATTTCCATGCCTTGAATTGGCTGCTGAATTTATGAAGTGAAGACATTGAGTAACCCCTGGGCAGTGGTTCTTTCACAGATGCTCCAGATATTTTATGGACATGAGGAGCTCAAGCAATTTCACCCCAAAACATGATTCCTTGGTATAAAGAGTATTTTGAATTGCAGGCCCCTTGAGATCAACAAAGCATTGGAGGGGGCTTTCCCTCTAGCTGCATAAACCAGACTGACCAATCAAACGATCAAAGGGAGCAATTGCCTTCCCTTCCTCTCCGTGTTATCTCAATATATTGCAGAATGCAACCAAAACTGGCCCAAATCATTTAAAACATAATACCTGTCTCTCAGGTTAACTTACAAGTCAATCTGTTTGCCCCATCCATTCCTCCCGCCTAACAATCATTTATCTCCCCTAAACAGAATTACCTATACTCCTCATTTCCCTCCTCCCCTCTAAAAGGCATGCATAAAAATATCTGAGCTTCATTGGGATACTGGGTAATGAATCACTCTGTGGTTCTCCCCATGTGCATGATAAATAAACCTTTCTCTTATTAATCTACCTTAATTGTGAGTTGATCTTTCAGTGACCTTTCAGGGGGAAAGTGCAAGTTTCCCCTGACCCCTACAGTTAATATTATTTTCATTGGATGGTCTTGGAGCTTTATGGGAGAAAACTAATCATTTAGGTCTTAAAGACATCAAGAAAATACAGATTATGAACTTATTTTAAATTTCATTGTTTTTAATTAACAATATCATACCTAGTAAAACTGTTCACTATAATAAAATTCAATCAAAAAGGCAACTAGGTCAGAAGAAAACATTCTACTATCATGGTGCATAATATTCACTATGCTAGGGAAAACACTTGCCCCAATCTCCTTCTGTGCCTGAGAACCACTGATGCATACATATATATGCGCGTGTGTGTGTGTGTCTGTGTGTGTGTATATATATGCACACACTCATATATATACACACACACTGTTTTAAATTTTGTATTGAACTGTTAATTGAAGCTTTAAAAGTATTTATGAAATGTATAAATCTAAGGTGAATAATAAAATACATTGTCAACTCAAAGGAAAAAAAGAAAATTTTGTGGGCTTTTTTTGCTTTTGCTTTTGCCTTATATTCCTTTACTTATTCCTTTATTTTTAGTCTTTCTGAATCACTCTTCTGTCACTCTTCTGAATCACTTTGTTTTAAGTGTATCTCTTTGGTGAGTTAAGCCTGTTTATTTTTAAGAATAAAATTGGTATGTTAATTGGTATTACACTCTCAGGAGTGTAATGTATCTTATGTTGATTGTCTTTCAATATGTAATCTGATCATTTTGCTCTTTTAAAACTGTTAGAAAAGGTGTTTATATTTATGAAGGTTTGTATTTTTGTTCCATGGTAGCCTTTATATTAACAATTTAGACAATGTTCTCTGTTGCCCAGGCTGGAGTGCAGTGGTGTGATCATACCTCACAGCAGTCCCCAACTCCTGGACTCACACAATCTTCCTGCCTCGGCCTCCTAAGTAGCCAGAACCATTCCACCCAGCTAATTTCTTTATTTTTATTTTTTGTAAAGATGGGGTCTCACTATGTTGCCCAGGCTGTTCTGAAACTCCTGGTCTCAAGAAATCCACCTGCTTTGGCCTCCCAAAGGCTGGTATTTCTCTCTCTCTCTCTTTTAGAGTCTCTGTTTCCTACAAGTTGCTTTTCTGTTTCCTTGTTTTGATCTCTTTGTCATTTTGGAGGCTTTTGTCCTGATGACTGGCTATCCTCAGAAGCTGAAGATTTTAGCACTTTGTATGTAAAGGTCACTTAATTTCCCTGCTTCCATTGTTCCCTATTCTAGATACCTTCCCTTTTATTCTCTCCAAACAAGTCTTTTTGCTGTGGCTGGGCAGGATCTGTAAGCTGGCTGTGTGCAATGGGGGAGAGGATATGGTAATCTGTTTCTTAAACAGACTCACCCCAGTCCTCCTTAATTTAAGAATTCCTGCTAACCCTTACTTCTACAAGTACCTAATGCTACCTATTTCTGAGGCTTTTGCAGATTTGGTGGTATAAACCAGATTGTTTCTCAACTTTCCTTACTGCTAGCTTGGTAAGTAATTTTCTCACATCTGCCCTGATATTTAAGACTCATTCATCTGCTTTCTAGCTTCCAAAACGTTGTTGCTGTTTTGCTCCTAAACTCTTCTCTATGTCCTTGTAGGCTTATGTCTTTTTAAAATTCTATCACTGTTTTTTCATTGGGGTTGCAACAGTAAAAACAGATACACGTTCCTGTAATGAGCCATCTTTATTATGAGTCCCCAGTTTGGGACTTTTCCTCAAGATATTTTTTAAAACTCCCTCTTATGCTTTCTTGCACTGGTTTTCAATGCCAAGATCCTCAGCTCCAAGCTGGACTCCCGGGCATTACAGCGGAGACTCCTTGTCTGTCACGTATTATTTTTCAGAAGAATCACAGATGACTCTGTTCTTCCTATGATACCACTGGGAAGAGCACATATTTTTTCAAATTTGGGGCATGTTTTCTACAACTTGCAGACTTCGTTTGATTTCTAAACTCCACAGAAATTTCTGTTCTCTGACTTAAGGACGCTGGGGTCATTCTTTTCAATATGCTTTATCTGGTCAGATATGCACCAACCTACATGTACTCTGGGGAGAATCACTGCTCTGACAATCATATTCACAACTGAGAGCAATGCAACTTTCTCAGCACTGCTTTAAAATTAAAGAACAATGTCTTAAATGAATATTCATGGATTTAGCAAAGTTAATGGAAAACAAAGTGTGAGAAAGGTTTTTAAACTCTCCTGACACCCAAACGAAAACAAACTTTTGAGTTTCTTGCCAGCTTCTATTCATAGGCATTGATAAATTTTTCATAGGTCTCATAGTGTAGATATAATTTTATGTTCTGTTTTTCATTTACTGTCTCATAATAGTTTTCCTGGCCATTGAATAGTTTTCAAAATTTTAAATCTTAGTAGGATCCCCAACAGGCCACTTTGAGAAAAGCACAGGAAAGCTGATAGAGAAACCTACACTATTTCTCCCAAGCAAACCCAAATACATATAATGAGACATATAGATGGAATTGTTTATGGGAAAAATACACTATCATGGTTTTTCTCAACCTGATAACTAACTGGCCCACTTAAGCTCCCCATTTTGATCCATCTCAGCTATAACCTCATCCTGACTGTAAACATGCTTAACTTTTTTCACATCTTTTTGCCCCACGAAGTATAGCTGTAGAAGTCCTGGCATTCACACACCTTGGCTTTGCCTAAAGAGCAGGTGTGGCAAACTGGAACAACCCTCTTTCACCCCAGGCTGGACTGAAGAACTGCATCAGAAGACTGAAGGGGTAGGAATGGAAACCCATAGGACCACTATGGCTGGCAACACTCACCCTTTGGCACTGCTTGTCACTTCTCCCCAAGTCTCTTCCATGTGTCTTCTGGCCCCATTCCCCTTGTCCCCTGCATTCAGTATTGGTTAAGTTTACTCTACATCCAAATCATCTCTCCCATTATCTTCTCACCATTCTCCCCACCATTGTCCTGCCCCAGGACTTCATAATTGTATCTTCAATTTGTTACAAATGCTCCTTACAGGATTTTATTCCTTCAGGTCTACTTCCCACAGCTCCCAAACACACACCCACAGAACAGACACAAACACACACACATTCTACCAATATGGCTATTATTTTTCTTAAGGTGCATCTGAAAATGTCATTCATCTTCATTTACTAAAAAAAAAAAAAGTTTACTGTGTGGTTATCACATAGCATTTACTATGTGCCTGCCCTCAAAGAGCATTCCAACTATGCCGAGATAAAGGTCACTGCACTGCACCGTGATGGGGCTTAGGTCTGTGGCCGTCCAACCTGAAACAGAGGTAGAGAGGAGCTGGGGAAGAGTTTTTGGAGAAGGAAACACCTGAGTTGAGATTTTGGGGGGATATACATAAATATTTAAATATTTAGTTTTTACAATTTTACCAACAGTAATACAGATTCATAGCTTCAGAAAAGATTGCACACTACTGAAGAACATGTGACGTAAAGCAGTTATCTCCTGCCCAGTCCTTCAGTGGACTTCCTGGTACCCAGAGACAATCACTTTAAATTATCTCTGTAATTCTCTTAGGGGGTTACTGCCATATTTCCAAATAAAATGTTCATTATAATTTTTTCTCGATTTTGTTAGATAGTGTCTTTTAACTACCTGCTCTGACAGATGAAAAGTTACCTCATTTTAACTAGTACTCCAGTGTCAGAAAAACTCATCTCCCCTCTCATCTAAGGTAGTTTTAAAATATATCTTCAAATTATTTAACACATCTTTCAAAAGGTGAAATCTTAGTCCCTTCTCCTTGAAAATGGGCAGGATTAGCTGCTAACAAAATGTAGTAGGAGTGCTGCTACGCAACTTCCATCTGGTCTCTCTCGGGATACCTGGCCTTAGAACGTATACACCATGCTGTGAGGAAGGCCAAGCAATATCTAGAGGCCACATGTGAATGTTTTGTCCTACAGCCCCAGCTAGGTAGGTTATTAGCCAATAGCCAGGATCAACTCCCAAACACATGAATGAGGAAACCTTCCAAAGATTCTAGTCCCAAGCTTCAAACCTTCCATCTGAAGCTCTGGATGTTGTAGAGCAGAGACAAGGCATCCTCACTCCCAGAAACCATGGGAGATAATAAATAATTGTTGTTGTTAAAGGCAAGCCTCTTTAGTAAGTCTGAAACAGAAAAACACTTAACTTCCCCCTGAAGAGGTGTGCTCAGACTTTCAGAAACACTGTATTGATCTCCTTTTCAGAAATCAGGATGAGAACAAAAGATATACTAGTTGGCTTTTGATTTCTTAAGTCACCATGCTGTTTACTTGATCATTCATAACTCCCTTGGTTGCAAGTTTTGGGAAATTCAACCAAAAGTAGCTTATACAAATAAAGGGAGTTTATTATTAATATTTCATGTACCTGAGAGGTCCAGCGTGGATCTGGCTTCTACAACCTTCCAGGTTTAAGTCTAACAGAAAAAAAATTACCCTCTCAGCAGACCCAGCAAAAAGTCTGATTACATTTCACTGGCTCTGATTGTGTGTCCCTCTGTGGACCAATTACTACGTATTGGGGAACGGAATGCTCTGATTAAATAGATCTGAGTCACATGGACTTCCTTGAAGCATATGAATTGAAAATGAGGAAGGAGGTGATTCTGAGAAGACATCAGGATTTAGTAACCAAAGGAGGAGAGATGGGTGGATAAAAATGACAATTGTAAGCAACATGAATATTCTAACTCTCCTCTGGCGTACTATTCCTTGATATTTATTTCTAATCTTATCATATAACCTGCTTTGGCTGATGCCATCAATTATCAGTGACCGGCTGGGAGTGTAACCGGTTTTGTGCTTAGTTCCCTTTCCCAATTTCTTCCCAATTCTCCGCCTCTGTTTTGTGCTCTACTATGAACCTTCTGGCCTTTCCACAAGGCTTCACTGTTTTGGCTCCAAGCTAAATCCTAACTTTGGTTATAATATTACAATAAAAATCTCTGCAGACTATAAATTTCCCTTGGTCTCAGACAATATGCTTGTTTGGTTTGCTCTTTTACAAGTTAAGGCTGAATTCCAGTATAAAGATAGAATTGGGTTAGTTCTTAAAAGCCACACTGATTGGATTTGACTTGAAGATTCTTACTATAAAATTCACCTACCCAGACTTTTCAGTCTCTGAAATTCTTAACCATATAAGAGGATGAGAGGAAGCCAGAGTGTAAATTCAATGACAATTTTTACTTTAACAAGAAAGTTGAAAAGCAGTTTGAGAACTGGAAATTTATCTTCATCACATACAAACTTTTAAGAATCTGCTGTACATGGCTAAATTTTTATTTGCAATGTTATATAATTCATCAGAGTGCTTATTTGAAAGAAAAGAGTACTTTAATGTATTATTAATTTTCAATAATTTATAATGGAGGAATTTCCATATTATGACTGTGAGTTAAAACAAGCAGGTCTTTTTCTTTCCTTTGAAGGCTTTTGTATGTTAGTTCTACAATCATACTTAAAAAATTTTCTACCCTCCCTTTTTCAGAGTTGTTTAATCTGAACATAAGATGTTTAATCATAAGATTAAGATGTTTAATCATACATGCAGAGAATAACTAGCCAAGGAGTCTATTATGTATAACTATAAATACAATAGTATGATATTTTAAAAATATCTACCTACCTCTGAACTATGAATATGTTTGTTCAGTATAGTGGCACAAATTAGATTATGGATACAACATAGGAAAAAGACATAAATTTGCATGCATTATTCTTTAGGGATTGCCTAAAATGCAGCTGCAGAAATATGTTTAGAATGATTTACTTTTCTTTGTAGTTACCTTTTAAAAATATGTATTCTTAGGTTTTCTGTACAAATTTTACCAGCATTTTAATTATTTGTTTAATTATTATTTTTATTTAAAAATTATAATTATATAAATTAATGGGGTACAATGTGATATTTTGATATATGTATACAATGTGGCATGATTAAATCAAGCTAATAAATATATCCATCATCTTGCTTACATGTTATTTTTTATGGTAAGACATTTAAAATTAACTTAGTTATTTTGAAATATATAATACTTTGCTATTGACCATAGTGCAAAAGGTCTGAAAACCTATTCCTCCTGTCTGTCTGAAACTTTGTACCTTTTGACCAACTCCCCATTCCCTCCTCACCACAATCCCAGCCTCTGATAACCATCATGCCACTCTCTACTTCTATGAATTCTACCTTATTAGATTCTACATATAAGTGAGACCACACAGAATTTGTCTTTCCATTCCTGGATTATTTCACTTAATATAATGGCCTCCAGATTCAGCCATGTTGTGCAAATGTCAGGATTTCCCCCCTTTTTAAGTCTGAATAATATTCCATTGTGTATATACACCATATTTTCTTTATCCAGTATCTCCTGATGGACAGTAAGGTTGTTTCCATATCTTGGTTACTGAATAATGCTATGATAAACATAGGGGTTCAGATATGCCATTGGCATATTTACTTCAGTTCCTTGGAATATGTACCCAGAAGTGGGTTTACTGGATCATGTGGTAGTTCTATTTTTAGGCTTTTGAGAAACCTCTATATTATTTTCCAAGGTTGTACCAGTTTATATTTCCACCAATGCACAAGAGTTCTCTTTTTTCCACATCTTCTCTTTTTTCCACATCCTCTCCAACACTTGCTATTTTTCATCTTTTTGATAAAAGCCATTCAAAAAGGGGGTGTGGTGATATCTCATGGTCTTCGTTTGCATTTCTCTCATGATTAGTGATGCTGAGCATTTTTTCATGTGCCTATTGGCCATTTGTGTGTCATCTTCTTCTTCTTTTTTTTTAGAAATAGGTCTTACTCTATTTTCCAGGCTACAGTGCAGGGGCATGATTATAGTTCACTGTAACCTCAAAGTCCTGGGCTCCAGTGATCCCCTCACCTCAGTCTCCCAAGTAGCTAGGACTATAGGCATGTGCCACCAAAGCTGGCTAATTTTTTCTTTTCTTTTTTTTTTTTTGTAGAAAAAGAGTCTTGCTGTGTTGCCCAGCCTGGGCTCAAACTCCTGGCCTCAAGAAATACTCCCAAATACTCCCAGTGGCCCCCAAAACTGCTGGGATTACAGGCATGAGCCACCATGCCCAGCCTGTCTTCTTTTGGAAATGGCTGTTTAGGTCCTTTGCTCATTTTTAAATCAGGTTATTTGTTTTCTTGCTATTGAGTTGTTTGAGTTCCTTATATTTTGGATATTAATCCTTTATCAGATGTATGGCTTGCAAATATTCTCTTCCATTCTGTGGGTTGTCTCTTCAATTTGTTAATTGTTTGCTTTGCCATGCAGAAGCTTTTTAGTTTGATGCCATCATTTGTCTATTTTTGCTTTTTTTGGCTGTGCTTTCCAGGGTCACATCTAAAAAAATCATTGTCAAAACCAATGTTGTAGAGCTTTTAATGTACGTTTTCTTCTAGGAAACTTACAGTTTCAGGTTTTACATTTAAGTCCTTAATCTATTTTGAGTTGATTTTTGTATATGGTATACAATGAGGATATAATTTTATTTTTCTGTATGTGGATATCTAGTTTTCCCAACATCATTTATTGAAGAGACTATCTTTTCCCCGTTGTACAGCACAGAACACTTCTGTGATCAGATGTTTAGGAATTTTTTTCCCCATACACGAAGCAATTTTCCATCTATTACATATAATCATAAATAGTATGGTATTTTAAAAATACCTACCTCTGAACTGCAAATATACCTTGTTCAGTACAGTGGTACAAATATAATTATCGATTCAATAGAGGAAAAAGGCTTAAAATTACTTGCATTATTCTTTAGGAATTGCATAAAATGTAACCACAGAAATATGTTTAGAATTATTTACTTTTCTTTGTGGTTACATTTTTAAGATACATATTTTTCCAATAGGTTTTCTGTACAACCTGTACCAATATTTTAATTATCAAAGTAGTTTTTGCTACCAGAAGATTATTCCTTCATCTGTTATGTGCAGAAACCAAAGAAACTTTTAGTTAGATAAATTAGGTTTTGGAGCTTTACGTTTAAACTATATAAAATTCTATTTTAGCAAGGCTAACAAAAAGGAAGGTGTACTTATACACTGATCAATTATCTGATGTTACTTATGCCTCATGCAAATAAAAGTGTTCAGCACTAGAGAGAGTGATTTTTTTCATTTACCAGTAAGCAACACCCAAGAAGAATCCTAAATTAAACATTATTCTATATAGTTGGCATTCCAGGTCTCTTTATTATCATCATTATTGCTGAGGCATTCTGGGTTAGTCCTTCCAGGTTAATGTCTACTGGTTGCCCCCTTTTTGCTCTCCACATGTTGGCCCTTCACAATGTAATGTTGATCTCTCATACCATGGGGCTCACAAGGTATATAGCTGGGCCTATGACTGCCATATTGTACAGGAAATCTAGCAACTCTTGAAGTAGAGTGGGGAGTAATGTTCAGGTCTGAGTAGGTCACTTGTTTCTATGCTCTTTGGAAATGATATTTTATTTGAGAGATTCAGTGATTCCATAGATCTATCTATATTAGCTTAGACAGAGACCAGAAATATGTGTCCTACTTTGACCATCAAACATTTCTGGATATAAGTGTCAGAGAGGAATTAGATAACAAAGATGAATGGCCTTTCCTTGTTCTGCTGATGGGTCTGCTTCTTTTCTTGTTCCATTTTGGTAAGCATTGAAAGGAACTTGGCAGACATGGCTAGTTGTCCCTCATATTTATTCTCCTTTCCTCTTTTTAATAAAAGGATGCCTAAGTTTTAGCTTGGCACATCACTGCCTAGCTGAAGATTACATTTCTCAGCCTTTCTTGTAGCTAAGTGAAGCCAAATGGAATTCAGCATAATAGACTGGGATAGGAGCATAATAGATGTGGGAACTTCTGGTCATCTCCATAAAGAGAAGCCACTTCCTTTCCGCTCCCTCTTTAGCCCATTACCAACATCAGAAAAATGGCACCTGGAGGAGCTTCCTTGGACAGATATGCAAGCTATGTATTATAGATGGTTGGGCCAGCCCAGCAGCCTAGACTTTGGATGAGCATGGGGAGTGGTGATGCCATCAGTCACTGTATTTAGGGATCTCTTTGTTTTATCAGCTTAGTCTATGAATGGGACAAATTAGCTTACCTAATGGAACAACTCTGAAAATCTTAACTGCTGTGAGAACCAGCATAGTCATTTTCAATGTCCTAATGATATAACATTTATCTGTTATCAGCTGATACAGTCACTAATTAAACTGCTATGTCAAAATTATCATATTAAGAAATCAATAATGAAAACATACAACATAACAGGGGCAATACAACACACAGTGCAGGTCACAATGACAATAGCAAATGCACATATGTCCTCAGCAGCATTTCTGTGCCAAAGGTGGGTCTGAGTAACATGCATGTACAGACTTCACATCTCCTCAGCAGAGACTGGAGTATCAGAAAGTAACATGCCTACGGATCCTTTGGAAAAGGCAAGAGTGCAGTGGGGAAACAGGGAAATGGAGAGATGTGGCTAATGTGTGGAACCACAAGTTGTATCTCTCTTGGAAATACATTTGCTGCTAAGTAACTGGTACTAAAATGTATGGTATTTTGAAACGAAAACTGACAGTTTCAGTGAAACTTTAGGGCAATTATACCATTCTCAGAGGCCAAAAGGGCAGAGTAATAATATGTATCATCCAATTTGTGCCTTTAGGTAAAATCCAACACCTATTTAGCCTGCCATGACCTGTCTTCTGCTCCTCTTCTCTTTTATTCTCAAGAGTGAAGGCTAGCTACACAGAGACTCAGGACAGCTACAGGCCAATGGGAATTGCTGGTAGTGAAGCTGTCTTTAGGTTTCTCTGTTATTAGAATTCCATTGCCAAGGATTTTAATGCAGCAATGGAATATATTAAAATATTTGTATTACTCAATAGTCCTACTTAGCTACACACAAAATATTCATTCTAGATTCAGGGCAATGACTCTGGGTCTTAGAAGCTTCACAGACAAGTCAATTCTTTCCTATAATCTGAAAACGAAGTGGATGTGAGAATTTCCCCTTGGAAAACAGCCTCCAGCAGCTGAGACCTTCCTGACACGAATTTACCCTCTCCTGAGGAGCTCAAATCTCCTCTCCAAATTTATGAATATGTAAAGAGGATCTTGACTTTCATGCCTGAATACATGGGGCACATACTGCTGAAAATCTCTGAAAAATAGACTTAATTAACATAGGAATGTGCCCAAAAGCAGTTGCATAGGGAAAAATCAAATGACTCTTACTCTTTAATTTTATAAGCCTAGCAAACTGAATGTCTCTTGCCCACAGATCTTGAGAAATACAAGTTATTCATTTTCAAGGCTCACATGTACAATTCACATTAGTGAAAATTATCATATTCCAGCAAGGTCAGTGAAATGAGTACTACTGTGACCTCCTTATTGCGTGTCCCAGCAATCATTCAACGTGTTAAGTCACTCTTGGGGGCAAGTCATTGCGACAGGTCCCTATGAGGTGAACGGCATCACCATTTACATCATAAAATCAACTGTTACTATGTGCTAGGTTTTGAGTTGAATAGAAAGAACGACAATTGGTCCTTGCTTTCATGAAACTTAGAAGCTAGCTAAGAAGCAAGACATAAATAGGACAAGTTTATCACTTTTCCAGAGATTTTAAAGCCAAACATAATTAGCTTCTAAATAGAATAAGAGATATAAAGAAAGTAGTAAAAATTCTTAACTAGGTGCCTAATCCTGAGCCAAGGACTTTCCACATATTGTCTTAAACCTTTCTACAACTTCTGAGGTATTATCCCCATTCAAGAAAACTGAAGTTTACAGAAATAATTTGATTAAATTCACACAACTAGTAGGTGAGGGGTCTTGGAATGGAATCCAGACCTGTCTTCTCTAATGACTTGATTGTAGGAGGCTGATTAGAATTTTCAGGGGAGAAGTGACCTTACATGAGCTGAGTCTTAGAGGACAGAGCATTTGGTCAAGGGAAGAGCAAGGGCCTTCCAAATCAGGGTATGAGGTGCCATAGTCTGAATGTTTGTGTCTCCCCAAAAGTCATGTGTGAAACTTAGTACCCAAGGTGATAGGAGTGGGGCCTTTGAGAGGTGATTAGGTCATGATGGAGAGTCCTTATAATGGGATTAGTGACCTTATTAAAGAGGTCTGAGAGAGACCCCTTGCCAGCTTCCACCATGTGAATATACAACTAGAAGTGCATCCATGAACCAGGAAATGGGCCCTCACCAGACACCAAATCTGCTGATGCCTTGATTGTGGACTTCCCAGCACTCAGAACTGTGAGAAATAATTTCTGTTGTTTATAAGAAGAACAGAAATTTGTTGTGGTGGTACTTTGTTATAGCAGTCTGAACAGACTCAGACAGAACTGGAAGGTGGAAGCCTGCTTGGCCAGGAAATGCTCTCAATCTGGGGGTGTGATTACCTTCCTCCTTTTGTGAGTGCAACTAACAGTTATGCTGTTAGTTGTGTCTAGTATACTCACTTTTTGTGTTTACATTTGCTCTCTGTTTCATGGGTGATCTAATTGTGTAAGTTAGTTTAGGAGGACAGAAAAACCTGCATTCTATTATATAATTTTAAAAAAAAGAAAAAGCCCTCAGTTTCTTTCTATAGAAGGGCATCTGGATATTAGCATTTCCAATTGTGCCTAGGAGCCAAGAAGTAGATAAACACATCCGAAAGTTGACTTTTCATTATGTCCTTGAGCAGCTCATTGCAATGGAAACTGTAGTCCAATTAGGGTTTATGTTCCAAACCTAAAGTTCCAATAAAGCTGCTAAATTTGTAGAGAAGATTCTGTTTTAAACCTGCTGGAAATTTCAAGCTGGTATCTCCCAGGGTTTCTAAGATACAGTTGTCTCCAAATTGGCCCTTTGTGTTGTGCCCTGGGGCAGCACAGCAGAGTTGCAATTGTGTCTAATTAACCTCCTGCTAAACGCAAAATGTCAGAAAGGCAAATCACCAAACTAGAGAGGGATGCCGGGTGGTTGTTATTTTCAACAAGGATAGAACTAGCTGTTTTAGATTTTGAGGACACAACTCTGAAATTTGGCATGATATTAGTATAATTTGCATTTCAAAGATGGGATTTGAAAAGGTCTTAACTTTGATGAAGTCATATTTTAAAATCAGTAGTTCAGAAAGGCACAGAGATTCTTATAGCTGAATATTAATTTGCTAGGTAAGATTTTTTAACTAAGTTTTGGTACCATGAAAAATTCTGTCATCTGCATAACTCAAGGTGACTATCATAGCTGGATTTTTTCTTTGTTCAATAATGTGGTAGCCAGGCAGGGAGAGCAAAAGACTTCACCTTATAATTCAGTCAGGATAAACTAAAGTATGCTTCAATAACAACTCCCAAATCATGGTGGCTTTAAACACCAAAGCTTTATTTTGCACTCATACTACATCCCCACTGGGTCAGCTGGAACCTAGCCCTAGGGAGACTCTGTCTCTGTGTTGCCAATTAGTTTTCTATTGCTCTGTATCAAACTAATACCAACTTAGCAACTTAAAACAACACACGCTTATTATCTACAGGTTCTGCAGGTCAGGAATCGAGGCATGGCTTATCTGGGGCCTTGGCTTCAGGGTCTCTCAGAAGGCTGCTATCAAGGTGTTAGCAGGGGCCAGGAGTCTCATCTGAAGGTTTTACTGGGGGAGAATGTGCTTCCAAGCTCATGTGATTGTTGACAGGTTTTAGTTCCTTGCAGGGAGAGAATGTGCTAGCAAGGCAGAATTTGCAATCTTACATAATATAATAATGGAAGTGGCATCCCACCACCTTTGCCATATTCTGTTGATTTGTTGCAAGTCACCGGACCAGCCCACACTCAAGGAGAGGGGATTGCAGAAGGATGTGAATTCCAAGAGGCAGGGATTATTGGGGGCCATCTGAGAGTCTGTCCACCATCCACCACGACAGAAAAAAAAGTGAACGTGAGGGATTGTGTACTGGCTCCTAAAGACAGATTCCTTCCACTTCCATTTCATTGGCCATACCAAGTCCCATGGCTATATGGCAATACCTATCTTGGGTGTGGGGGTAGGTGGACAGCTACAATGATAACCACATTTGTCTACAAAATAAAATCACTTTGATCTCTGTAGAGGAATTCACCAGCTACAAACAAAACAGTGCATAGAACAAGAGGTTAAAAATTAACTGAGTGAATTGTGTCATAATACCTTTGTCTTTGCTTGGGTTCCTTGGAAGCAGACCCTGACATAGGAAATACTGAGATAGGAGTACAAGTAGGTTTACTTGGGAAGTGATCACAGGGGAGTGAGGATGGGAGAGGGGAAGGGAAGAAAACCAAAAAGGGGTGTGTCACAACAGTGGTTGCTACAGTGAGCAACTGTGGTCAAACCCTCTGGGAATACTCTGAAGCGTTATCCCATCTGTGGGATTAGTAAAGTAGGATATTTTTCCTTTGACTCCCATCTGTCTTTGGCTGAGGGCTAGTCTTAGGGGGATTAGCTCCTGGACATTTCTGGCCTGCCTTTTGTTTGACTGGCTAAGAGGGGGCACTCAGGCAGAGTATCCTCTGCTTGCAGTAGGACCCTGTGTACATGTACTGGCGTGGTGAGTGAGGACGGTTTTTATGTCCTGGGCCCAACAGCATCTGCTACAACCATTAGATGTGTCTTATGTTGGACAGAAAGTCAGGGGAACTAGATTTCAGAAACAAGTTTTTATAGTACTTAGCAATTTGACATTTATGTCATTAAAATTCTGCACTTCTCTCATACCCTGAACTCAAACTCTAAGTGTGTCTAGAAAAAAATAATAATAAAAAGTAAATCCTAAGTTTCTTAGTTGTAGATATCAATATGGTTTCTTCATTATTATTACTAGTTATAGTGATAAGTGATAATAATAATAAGCTGGAAAGGCCATGCATGCTTTTGGAATGTCACTAGGGGACGGTAGAGGAAGGAGGAGGAGGAGGACAGTTTGTTATCATTACCAGCAACTTTCCTAACTTCTCATCTGCAGATGGTTGTTGTGGAAGGGGTGTGGAGGTTAATGGGGTCAAAGGCATCAGAGGTGGGGGACTTCTGGGGGCAGCAGAGACATAGGAGCAGGAAGAAAACCTCATGACTTTAGGTAACTTCTGACCATGTGAATTAGTTTCCTGGGCTGTCATAATAAAGTGCCACCTTCATCATATTAATTGGGCGGGGGCACAATTCAACCCACAACACAATGCAATTCAAAATGTATTACCTCTTCCTAGATCCAAAGTACAGCCTGCCACCTAAATCCTAAAGATTCCATGAAGTGTCTCTCTGTCTTTGTAACCATATAGATGCCTGCCTTCTCCATGGCATAAAAACCTGCAATTGATTTTAGATAATCTTTCATTTTTCCATAATTGTTACATGTGTGCAAATATCTCCACAGCAAATTTCTCAAAGACTGGGATTGTAAGAAGCACAAGTCTGAAGCAGCACAAGTCCTAGATTCCCTTAACACATGTTGACATAACATTAGGTAACTGGGTTGTTTTTTTTTTTTTTTGAGATAGAGTATTGCTCTATCACCCTGCTTAGAGTGTAATAGTGTCATCATAGCTCTTTACAACCTCAAACTCCCGGGCTTATATGACCCTCCTGCCTCAGCCTCCTGAGTAGCTGGGACTATAGGCACATACCACCATGCCCAGCTAATTTTTCTATGTTTTGTAGAGATGGGGTCTCACTCTTGCTCAGGATGGTCTTGAACTCCTAACCTCAACCAATCCTCCCACCTCGGCCTCCCAGAGTGCTAGGATTACAGGAGTGAGCCATTGCACCTGGCCAACATTAGATTAACATGCCCTTTCACAGACCAAGTTCTAGAGAGGTAGTAGTTTACAACCCCACAGAATTTTACATATACAGATTCCTGGGCCCCATACAGATCTAGAGAATCTGCATTTTAGGGGACATGAGGTCTATGCATTTTAGGGGACATGAGGCATGTTCATAAGCTTCTTTAGAGATTTTGATGCAACTATATCTACGGGCCAATACTTGGGAGCCTCTAGGGCATAGTCCACTTCCCACTGAGTCTTTGGCCACTGCTTACCAAGTCCATTGTCATTTTTACATATTTCTAGCCCTCCTTCTGGGGCAACATGAAATAATATTTTTTAAAATTCTAAAGTACCACCTTGGCAGAGATCCATGATCAAATATGTTTGAGAAATGCTGAGTTAATCATGGTGAAATAAATTTCCTTACTGTAGGACTTGTCAAAAATTTTAATAGGATAGTGCATATTAAGAGCTGGGGCAGGGAAGGGTGGTATATGACATCTTCTAATCTTATTTTACTAACGATACTTTTTTTCCCTAGGGCACCTCACGAGACCATTCTTGTGAAGAACACATTTTGGGAAATGACATGAAATCTGGAGTCATTTTCAGGAGGCTGGGCTTCCAGCTCCAACATATTACTCAATGGAGCTAAGACCTCTTTGGATGTTATTTTCCTCATCTGTAAAATTGAGGAAATTTGTTCCAAAATATTTTTTAGATCTTATAAAAATAATTTACTTATTTCTGAGTCATAGATGGCATGTATTATGTAATGTTAAATCTACTTTACTTTGGTGCATTTGATTATTTTTCTTGATCACATTCCAGAGCAGCTGAGTTTCTACCACTGTAAGACACCATGCTAGGCACTTTTGGTGAGCCATAGAAGAAATAATCATGTTTCCTCAGGAGAGAAAGGAGAGACAGACATGCACACCTTTCTTGAGTTTTTTCTTCCTATTCCTTGTCTCCCTGTCTCATATCATACATGTCTATCTTTGGTATTCAGAAGAAATATGTGCAATAAAAAATGCAATAAAGAGCTATGCTATTTCTCTATTTATCTTCATTATCTCCAGAGAGAAGGTATGCCGACATGAAAGTCAATGAAAGGTTTACTGTTCCTTTCTCCTTACAAAAGAAATTTCTTAAATGGTTTCTTTCAGAAAAATTTGGCCTACGGCCCCTTTGTGACTTTCATTAAATTAAAATTAGGATAGAGAACTGATTCAGTGACAATACAATGCCATAGGCAAGTTTGTACTGATTCAAAAAACAGAGTTGCCAGTGTTGAAGAATTTCTCCATGTTGCTAGCAGTGGATGACACATAGGGAAAGCTGGCGTGTCCTCCCATTCCGGTGCCCAATCTCTTCCCATGGGATGCCCAAATACTCCCTGAGGTCATGACTCCGGAGGCTGGAAGTTTGGTTTGAGGTCTTGAGAGCAGCCTGCTGAGCACTGGTTCTCAAGACATTGGTACCTTTCTCTAGGGTGTGGTTGCCAGATTTAGCAAATAAAAATACAGGGATATTAGTTAAATATGAATTTCAGAGAAACAAAAAAAAGTATTTTTTTTGGTAAAAGTGTGTCCCAAATGTTGCATGGAGCATATTTATACTACAATTATTTGTTTCTCTGAAATTCAAATTTAACTAGGCATCTTGCATTTAATCTGGCAACCCTACTCTGGGGAGATTTTTTATAAATTGTGGAGGGAATTTTTGTCGTCACAGTGATGGAGGAGCAGGAATGCTAGATGTTGTACATGTATTGAACAATCTTACACAACAGAGAATTGTCCCATAGCCACATGACTCCTGAATATCCCATTGGACATTCATGAAAACAGTATTTTGAGATGGTTTTAAATGTACAATGAATTTAACATGCAATGCAATCTTACACGTCAGAATGCAATAGCTATGTAAACTCAGGGATGATTTTGCTATGTTTTGTTCAGTATATTACCAACAGCATTCATTGTTCCAGACAATCATATCACCTGTGGCAACAATGCTTGTGGTGTTTGAGTTGCCAATATATCATACCTGAATTATTTGTAGCTGTCACCGTTATAGTGATTCTAGGCGTGCGTACAAGTACCCAATTCTTCATTATTCTTGTAGTATTACTGAGCCCAAGTTCTTACATATTAAAATTTTTTATTATAAATTACATTCCCTTTATTTCTCTTTTACATTAAAATTAGGGCATTATATATTTTGTTCAAAATATTTGTATAGATAATGTCACCTGTGATCTTCATGTCAGGATAGTAAGGGGTCTTGGGTCTGATAGGGTTGATACCGACTGTTGGAGGGGCCTGGTACCTCAGATTTGTCTACCATTCCAAATGGGTGGTCTCCAGTGGGGGGAAAAAAACTTAGGTGAAAGAGAGGTTTTCAAATTCTGGAGGAAAAATCAAAATGGCCTGACTATGCAAACATACTGTAACCTCTTCATCTCTTTTTTTCCCACCTCTCTAAAGTCCTTAGAGAAGCATAGAAATTGAAATTTGATTCTGTTTTGAGTGTTTTTAGTGTTATTTTTTCCTCTAAGCTTTTGAACACTAATTACATCATTGGGTATTAGATTTATTTCTTTGCATTAATCAAGTTATATTTGATCAGTCCTGACATATCTAAATGGAAAAGAAATTCAAACTCTGAAGCTGCTTAGGCTTTATTAATATCAATACTTCTATCAGCATAAGTAATGATAATGTTGATTAGGGCTTTTAAAAAATCTATTTCCGAGTGAATTCATTGTCTTGCCAAGTAGAGGACAACCTAGATCCTGAAGATGTCCAAACATAATGATTATAATCTACATTCTAGGCTATTAAGCAATTTGTCTGGCAATTAAATTTCTATATGGTTCCTTTAAGCACCATTATCCTAATAAATAGCACCGGGTAATTGATGGTAGATATGGTGTCCTAGCGAGAAGAAGGGGGAAAAAAATGGATGCTAGTGACAAAGCGGGGCGACAAGGAGGAAGAGCAGCAATGAGCCAGGGTGATCCAGTATCTATTGCTGTGTCATAAACTCCTCCCAAATTAGTGGCTTAAAACACAGCCAATTTAATTATATCCCATAATATAGGGGATCAGGAATTCAGGAAGGGCTCCAGTGGGCAATTCTTCTGATCTATGCAGTAGCTACTAGAGTCACTCAGGGGTATTCACCTGGAGGGTGGTCTGGTATGGAAGGTTTGAGATGTCTTCATTCACACGTCCAATGTCTTGACAAGGAGAGTTAGAGGTGAGGTTTGGCTGGCTTCTTGTCTTCTCCATGTGATCTTTTCTTTAGGATAACTGGGCTGCTTACATGGTGGCTCAGGCTTACAAAAGTGACTATTCCCTGAGACGTGAGGTAGAAGCACCTGGTCTGTTGGCCCAGAAACTAGCGCAGCATCATTTCTGCTGCACTGTATTTGTCAAAGCAGTCACAGGTTCAGAGGAAAGCAAAACAGATCTCACCTCTTAAGAGGAAAAAGATCAAAGAATTTGGGGTCATCTTTCTTTAGCACCACCAGATTTGAAAGTAAAAAAGATGATAAGCAGGTTAATAGACATACATTAGATCATCCCAAAATGCAAAGTACCATGTTCCTGCAGGAAAGAGATTGTGAAAAGAGACAGAGGGAAATGGTCCAGTGTAAGATGAACAAGGGGGGTCAGCAGAGGTACTGCCACTGTGGTCCCAAAGAAGCCTGACAGTGGGTTAAATTTACAATGTCATGTAGCATGATAACATCATGCTAGCTAACACAAAAAGTACAGCAGGCTAATATTTTGAAATATCATACCATGCATATTTTATTTCTGCAAGGTTACTTGTCAAAAGGTCCTCTTCACAGTGAGGAAAGAACACAGCAGACAAAAGATTACAGTCTCATTTGGACTTTCAAATTAAGTTTACGAAGTCAATTCACACAAGAATACACACAACAATTCACAGGTTGTTTAGAGTAAGTAGGACTTGCAGTCTTAAATGGGCCTGAACTTGGGAGAATCAGAGTGGAGGTTATAAAATGGACCTCAGAAAAGGAAGGGTAAAGATATGATTGCTTTGTTCAGAGCTGGGAGATGTTACTCCATTTGCACAGCTATGAACCTTTTATATGCGAATATTGCAGAGACATGAAGTATCTGGGTCAGGGAAAAGAGTCTTTTACTGATACAACCACATCGACAGCCAGAACAACATTGCAGTGCCAGTTCCCCACATCTAGCCCTGCAGGAGATGTGATGAGAGTCATGAAATCTTTGTATAAGGGTGCCAAGGGACAGAGAATAATGTATTTTCTCTGTTTATACACAGGAGAGAAGAAACTGCTTCCCATTTACCTACCAAAAAAGAAAAAAATCTCACCAATCTTTTGCTGCTTTCAGATGGGGTTGGAAAGAATCCTGAGTTCTCACTAAAACCATTTAGATTATAAATGAAATGTCTTTAGGAGTGTGTTCCCACCTGAAGAGTTCTCCAAGGTCCTGGCCCCATCTCTTTTTATATGTAAATTCCTAGGAGCTAACCTAGTTGCCATCCAAAGTCAGGATGTTTGACTTTGGAGGAGATAGGAGAAGTTTTATTATCCTTTTAATTCAGAGCACTTAGCTCCATCATTAGAGAAACAATGGCTACAGATCTAATCTTTGTGGTATGTGAAAATGTTTCTAGGGAAAGTGAAAGCCAATATTCTCTGTCTTTACTTAGGTTACATTTCTGAGTCTAAGGAGGCTGGGGCATTTTACAGGAGCACTGAGGAATACAGGGAAGTTTCATTTCCCCACAATGATGTAACAGTGGTTTGCTAAAGGGTGGGATGGCAATAAAAACACTAGTGGGGATGCAGTTGTGGGCAGAGGAGGGGTGGAGGTAGGGTTGGGAGGCTCCATATATTTAGAGATGGAAAAACTAGGATAAATATGATGCCAAAATTGATCACTTTTTAATGCTTTTAGCCTCATGTACAAGTGGTCTGATCACAATGGTTTAAGTAAATAGAGGTTTATTTTTTTCTCCTCCAACAAGTTTGAAGATAAGTAGTTCAGCTCTGTACTCAGAAAAGTCATCATCAGTCCAGACTTCTCCTAGCTTCCTGTTGCCTTGTTAGTATGTGGCTTGTTGTTTGCAAAGTGGCTGCTCTACCTCCTGCCATCATGTATGTATTTCAATCAACCAGAAGAGGAAAGAGCAAAGGCAAAGGGTACATGCCAGCTTTTTTAAAGTCCTTCTGAGAAGGTTATCCAGTAATCTCCATTTATATCTTATTTCCTATCCCTAGCAAAAGGAAGTCTAAAAAGGTGAATATTGGTACTAGTCACATTGGTACCAGATCAAAATTGGGTTCCTTTTAGCAAGAAAAACAAGATGAAAAGTTATTAGAAAGGCAATCAGCAATATCAACCATCCTTGGGCCTCAGTCTGAGAAAGAAGTATAAGATTATAAAAATCCCACGTAGTTTGGGAGTAGGCTGAGGGCCCCACTTCCTATCTAGAACTGTGGGAGGAGCCTTCGTCCCAGTGTGCTGGCATTGTCCAGGGTGGATGGAATCAGGTAGAAGGTGGAGGGGTGTGTTAGGCAGAGTCCTGCACACAATATGAAGGTCATCCAGAAGTTCATGCTTCCCTTTTAGGGCACTCAGAAGGCAGGTAAGGGCCAGAAAACTAAAAGAGACCCAGTTGGGGCTAAGACGGTTGCAGAAGATGTGGACCTTGTCACTAAAGGTTCTGGCAGGGACCACAAACATCAGCGTTCAAATCTCCTTACCAGCTGTGACCGGATACATCAGCAGCCTACACGGTGCTGCAGAGGCCAGTACCTAGAGAGCCAGTGGAGTAAGACAACAGCTGAGGCCAGTGAAGGCCTGAGCCAAGCCTGTAGACCAGACACGCTGCCCCAACACTTAATAGAACATAAGCTCTCCTGCCCCCCAGTACCAGTGGTCGGGGGTGGGGAGACGGGTGGAAGGAAAAGCCATGGACTTTGAATTGCGTGACTATGAGTCCTCAACTGAACCTAATGAACTCAGAGACTAAATTTTAAACTGAGTGTGATTAAATTACCTTCAGTCTTCAAGATCAAGGTAATTTTTCCCACCATCTGAAGAAATGGTGAGTGGGATGGGATGGGGTCCTGAGTTAGTTGGATTCAATTGTGGGGATGTAAAAAGTTACATTTCTGCACAACTGAGAAGTATTTACATTTAAAACCTATGGTCGTGGGTAAGATTATGATTATGGTGTGAAAGTTATTAAGCGTCTGACCATTTCTGGTACCTAAGTGAAGTTATGAGATGGTTTAGCTAATTCTTTTATTCAGGGCACAAACATTGACTGAGCCTCCCATGAATAGATGCCATGCTTCAGGCTGATGGCCTGATTTTAACTTGTAAAGTGAGTTGCAGGAGTGGAGGTTCCTAATCTCCAAAATATGGTTCCATGAGTAGGAGGAACAGGATCTCCAACAGACAGTTTTGTGGTAACAGCAAAAGACTCTTGATTCCTAAAAGATGTAGTCAGTCTTCTTGGTATAAACACAGTAATCTTGCTGGGATTCATAACCAATTACATATGCATTTGGGATTTTTTCCATTACATTCTTTGAGCTACTCCCTCTCAACTACATAACAAGTGATGTCACCCCTGGGGACCACCAGGCAGCACAGGGATTTCACGTCTTAAGTCTGTGTACAGATTACAATGGTGTAGCTAAGTCACATTACAATATTCGCAAATATGCAACTCATTATTTTCTTTGGATCACTGGAGAATCTAAATTTCAATTTTTGATTTATTTCCCAGAATAGAACTCATTACACCCAGAGTTTTATGAGTCCTTTTAGGAAGGAAAAAACCAGATCTCTTCTACAAAGGAAACAGCCATTGAAGATACCCTGCGGCTTGCATCTCCGATATCTAACTTCCTTCTTTTGTCCAAATTCCAAAAGGTTTGATGGGGTGAAAAGATAAGGGAGCTTGGATGGCTAGGGGAGGATGACAGTGCAGGATGAGAAAGTTAACGTCACCAGGCAGCCCAAGAAAAGATGCTCGGGAATTAATCTTCCAAATATTTTTGAACTTTTCATACATAACAAAGATATAAAGATGTGCTATTTATTGGCATGTTTCATGAGTTAAACTTAAAACTTTGTCATCAGAGGCTCTTGATTGAAATAATTTATAACTTGGCCCACACTTATATTCAATGATATGGATTTATAATGAGAAAGTATCATCTTTTGTGTTTCCCACTAGACCCTCAAATGATCCTTGCAAGAAGAAAGGAATAAGCCCAAAACGGCAGGATCAAGGCTGGGCATCAAATTATGGCAGGACCAGTCACAATGTTTTAGGGCTTTCATTACACCTGGGCTTGATCTGAGCTGAATCTGGCAGATGCAGTTTGCCAGCAAGAATTTCTGGGACAGACTGAGACAAACTATGCTTGTCTGGATGAGACTCTAGCCAAGTGTTGGATAGAGTGCATAGGGTGGGTATAGGAAACAGATTCCATTCCCTTTGGGGAAAGGAATGAAAAGAGATAGGTGGGGTTTGGGGCAGGGTTCTAGTAGCAGTCGTACAAAATATGTTAGGAAACCAGAGGAAAAGCCAAGTTATAACTGATGTTTACCACCAGGTTGAAGGGGAAAATCTGCATGGTGTTAAGCCTGAGAATGCCTGGAGGCCTACCCTAGGTACCATAGACCCATGCCACAGGTGGGAAAGGCGTTCATGAGGTGGGTTCCTGGATGTGTGAGCAACAGGGCTGTCCCATTTCACAACTCCAAAGGCATAGGAAGGACACCCCTTGGTACTACCCTGGGGATGGGACTCACAGGAAGACAATATGAATGCTCTCCACTGGAGTCGTCCCATGCAATGGCTCTGAGTGGGAGATATTTAGTCTGCACATTTAAGAGCTTTGGAACTTTTAGCCTGGTGCAGATAGAGCAGAGAGCACTGACAAATTGGTATTTGTGTGTGTATATTTGAGGCTTAGATTTAGAAATAATTTAGAAATAATTCTAAAATTTCTTGCTCCAAGTTGAGCATAGAGTATTGCTGAATGTGAAGAGCTAGGGAAGCATTTCAGCTGAGAGCAAATTTTATTTGTCACATATTTTGTGGTACCTAAGTGCTTTGAGTATGTTCTTTAGATTTATTTGTACAAGTTTCTCACATGAGCCTGGAATATTTTACACAAGGGAGATCAACAGCCAGCTAAACAGTGAGGCCAAGCAGGGCCTGAGAATTTGAACCCCCAGCATTTCTTTGCCAGAAATGGGAATGTCTGGCTAATGGGGCACATTTATTTCCCTCTATTGCTGGGTCTTCAAGGTGTGCCTGTCAGCCACTCCTCACAACAGTAAACTACTTTTTTATTCTGATGTCCACAATCCCCTTCCACTCAGATGGGAATGATAAACTACAATCTGAAGAGTTGTAAAGCTTTGACCAGCAAATAATTCTCACTCAGATTTTCTTCTAGCAGCTTGTTTGGCCCAGTGTTTGAGGCTATGATTGATTGAGGCTGGTCATGAAGGCACAAAGCTGGAGCTGTGATCACTCAACATCCCTTTGTCAGAGAAAATAAATCAAGGGGAACAGCACCATGTGGCAGGGAAGGGAGGTATCCCAGAACTATTTCTGTGGCAGGCTGGGAGGGCAGGAGGCTCCCGCAGAGCGTGAGGCTCTCAACTTTATTTTCATGGTCAGGTCAGCTACTTTCAAAGATGTATCCTGACACCCACAAGGGAGAAGCGCATGTTACTTGGCTCAGCTAAATATGCTGACAGTGGAGGGGTTAGGAACACACCTTGCCCCCTTTTTCCTTTAGTGAATTGAAAAGCACTTTGAAAATATATTTAGTGTCTTTGAACATTTGTGAGCTCACTGTTGGTAGCATTTAAAAAAGCCACATAGGGATATAGAAGCCTCACTCTCAAAACCAGGCTGACATGATTAAAAATAATTATCTAAATATGCTGTCCTAGGTTGGGTGACAAGGCAGGCTGAGACGACAGTGGATCCTATATGCCAGAAACCTAGGACTCCCTTTGAAAGACTCCTCTCCCTCTGTACCCCTTCCAACCCATCACCAAGGGCTGTCGGTGTTACCTCCCAGGTAGCTCTTGAATCCAGCTGCGTGTTTCCATCTCCACCACTAATACCTGACCTTTCTCTCGCACCAGGACCCCACCACTACCACCATGGTCTCCTTCCTCCCACTCCTGCGCTGACATAGTTCATTCCCCACTCAGCACCCAGAGAGGTCTTTTTATAACAGCTATCAAGTGATGCCACTCTCTTAACAAAATCCTTCATTGGCTTCCTTTTGTGCTTTAGTGAAATCCAAACTCCTTACTATGGCCTCCAAGGCCCTAAATTATCTGACTTCCACCTCCCTCCCCATTTTCACTTTCTGCAACTCTCCCATCATTCGCAATGCTCCAAGCACACTGACTGTCATCCTGTTCCCGCTACTTTGCACTTGCTGCTCTCTGTTCCTAGAATGTATTTCCTTCTAGTCTTGGCTCCTTTGTACCACTCAGGTGATCAAATTAAATGTCCACTCCATAGAGCGGTCCTTCCTGGCCACTGTTAGATTTTCACTCTATGCCAAATCTGTCACATTTTGTAAATTATTTAAGCATTTATCTATTAATTGTTAACCTCCACAGACTGTAGGATCCATGAGAACAAATATCTCACCCTTGTGGCTAGTAATAACTGGCACATAGTAGGCACTCAATAAATATTTATTAAATGGAATGAAGTCAGTGAGCAAAGGGTGTCTCTAATTCCCACCTCCAAGTTGCCGATTGTTGTTCCAGCTGTTAGGCTAATCTGCTGCCCAGTGCAAACGAACGTTATCTGGATTGCCTCTGGTTCAAGGCACCACAAAGACAGTTTGGTATTGTATTCTCCTTCTGACCTATTCTGCTTTGACTGAGTTCTGCTTATGACAGTAAGCTGAGTCCATGTCTGACCAAGAATACCAATGAACCTCATCCAGGTTCACTAGTAAACCGTGGGATATGATGATGTGACAGATTAAAGAGCATCACAGACTCACTGGCCCTCCATCCCAGTACATGTCTGAGAGTCCACGCCCACAACCTCTGGGTCTGGGTGGATTCCATGAATGCTTCATCTGATGGAATACATTGAGAATGACACTGTGCCAGTACCTGAGTCCAAGACTGAAGAGACTGATAGTTTCTATCTGCTGCCTCAGGGAACACACTCTCTTAGAGCCCTAAACTACCATAGAAGTTGTTCAACTATCCTGCAGAGAAGCCCAGAAACCATGGGAAGGGGAGAGTGGCCCAGCTGAGCCCAGACCTCAGCCAACCCAACTAAAACACCAGACATATGAATGCATGCTTCCTGGACTCCCCTAAATCTGAACAGCCACCAGCTGAATACAACTTGAATACTGTATTCATTGATTGAGTGGCCTCAATCAATGCTCTGTGAGGCAGAAGACTTGCCTAGCTGAGCCCTGGCCAAATTTCTAACCCACAGATTTTGAGCTTAATGAATTGACTATTAGTTTAAGACATTAAATTTCGAGTGGTTTGTTAAATGACTACAGGTGACAGGACAAACAGGTAGATGGACTTCTGGACTTCAAAGAAGGCATGACCCTCTACTCTCTTTCTCTTTTGAAAGAAATGATTGTAATTGCTCAGTAATATGATATGCAACAAAACCATAATCAATACTTGGAAGTGAGGGTG